>NC_140594.1:164811347-166205496 GCF_964204655.1 Triturus cristatus
TACAGGTAGAGAGAGAGGTAGAGAGAGGTAGAGGTAGAGAGAGAGAGTTAGAGAAGTAGAGAGGTAGGGAGGTAGAGAGGGAGAGGGAGAGGGAGGTGTGTGTAGACACAGAGAGAGAGAGCGAGAGAGAGAGCGAGAGAGGTGTGTGTAGACGAGAGAGAGAGGTAGAGAGAGAGAGAGAGAGGTAGAGAGAGAGGTAGAGAGGAGAGGAGAGAGAGAGGTAGAGAGAGAGGTAGAGAGAGAGGTAGAGAGAGGTAGAGAGAGGTAGAGAGAGGTAAGAGAGTAGAGAGACAGAGAGACAGAGAGACAGAGAGACAGAGAGACAGAGAGGCAGAGAGGCAGAGCAGAGCAGAGAGCAGAGGGCAGAGAGGCAGAGAGCAGAGAGAGACAGAGAGACAGAGAGACAGAGAGACAGAGAGACAGAGAGACAGAGAGAGAGTGTGTGGAGGAAGAGAGAGAGAGGGTCGAAGGAAGCATGTGTGTGTACGGGTCCAGGAATGGTGTAGGTTCTCACCCAGAGGTAGGAAGTACGCAAAAATGAAGGGTGCCAGGGGTGAGCCCCCAGGTAATTGCTCGGAGACTCCACTAACGGATAGTGGATTCTACAAGTAAAGAAGCGACATGTGAGAATCACTGCATGTAGAAATCGCTTTGCAATAAGTAGGTCCACTAATGATTGAGGAAGTGAAATCAATATGTGTTAATTATGGGCCAGAGAGAGAGAGAGAGAGAGAGAGAGAGAGAGAGCGGAAGAGAAAGAGAGTGAGAGGTAGAGAGAGAGAGAGAGAGAGAGGAAGAGAGAGAGAGAGAGAGAGAGAGAGAGAGAGAGAGAGAGAGAGGAGAGAGAGAGAGAGAGAGAGAGAGAGAGAGAGAGAGAGAGAGAGAGAGAGGGGGGGAGAGGTAGAGAGAGGAGAGGTAGAGAGAGGGAGAGGTAGAGGGAGAGGGAGAGAGAGAGAGGGAGAGAGAGAGAGAGAGAGAGAGAGAGGTAGAGGAGAGGTAGAGAGAGAGAGAGAGGGAGAGTAGAGAGAGAGAGAGAGAGAGAGAGATGTAGAGGGAGAGGTAGAGAGAGAGAGAGAGAGAGAGAGGTAGAGAGAAGAGGAGAGGTAGAGAGAAGTAGGGAGAGGTAAAGAGAAGTAGGGAGAGGTAAAGAGGGAGATGTAGAGGAGAGGGAGATGTAGAGGGAGAGGGAGATGTAGAGGGAGAGGGAGATGTAGAGGGAGAGGGAGATGTAGAGGGAGAGAGAGGGAGAGGGAGAGGGAGAAAGAGAAAGAGAAGGAGAGGGAGAGAGGAGGTAGAGGCGAGGTAGAGCGAGGTAGAGCGAGGTAGAGCGAGGTAGAGCGAGGTAGAGCGAGGTAGAGCGAGGTAGAGCGAGGTAGAGCGAGGTAGAGCGAGAGAGAGCGAGAGAGAGCGAGAGAGAGCGAGAGAAGGAGAGAGAGAGAGAGAGGGAGAGTGGAGGAAGAGAGAGAGTGGAGGAAGAGAGAGAGAGGGTGGAGGAAGAGAGAGAGAGGGTGGAGGAAGAGAGAGAGAGGGTGGAGGAAGCATGTGTGTGTACGGGTCCAGGAAATGGCATAGGTTCTCACCCAGAGGTAGGAAGTACGCACAAATGAAGGGTGCCAGGGGTGAGCCACCCAGGTAATTGCTCGGAGGATCCACTAAGGGATAGTGGATTCTAAAAGTAAAGAAGCGACATGTGAGAATCACTGCATGTAGAAATCGCTTCACAATAAGTAGGTCCACTAATGATTGAGGAAGTGAAATCAATATGCATTAATTATGGGCCATAAATAAGGAAGAATTAAAATTCACCATATCAAGCTCAATGCACGTAAATATGGGCCACCGTGAAGGAGGAAAAGCGAAATGAGCATCAAGAATGTGCCATTATGTAGAGAATAGGCTCACTGTAAGTAGCGCAACAAAATTCTATTAGCCATGCAACAGTTTAATGTTTCGCAGTTGCCAAAAGTCCGCCCGTCCGCTTCCTCTCCCCGGGCTTGTTTGTTCCTCGGTCACGCCCATGGCACAACCTCCCGGAAGACACCACTAACACCTAAGCTGCCCTATTTAAGGCCCTGCAGGCAAGAGGAGTTGTTGTAAATTAAGGCAGAATGTGATTAAGCATTTACTGAAGACATTAATGCTTTCCCTTTAGATCATGTTTTCTTCGTTATGTTGACCGAAGTCCGGACTCCATTTTGTATTGACATGCTGCCACGTGTTCACCACGAGGAGAGTCCGACCTCTGTGTTAGTTGCTCTTGTAATCTGCCTAGCAACGGTTTATAAATAGCTCCCTCTTGTCCGTCTGGCGCATGCCCAGACTTGACCACATCTGTTATAATTAGCTTTGCTTGACCATGTGTTTTCGCGGGCCCAAAGAGTGTGTTAGCTCCGCCCATGTATTGATTCAGTATCGAGAATGACCCTAAATGGTAATGTTCTTCGACCTCATGTTGTATCCACCCACTTATGAGCCCCTCTGTTGTGTATAAAAGGGGACTGTGTACGAATGTTCTTTGTGCTACTCCATGCAATACTGAAGAGTGTTGTGTGGATTGTAGGACCACCCTTAAGGGTTAATAAATGTTGTTTTTGTACTTTGCAGTTTCCGTGCCAACTTCCTTATAGATTCCGTTACAGGAGAGCGAACCCTTGTGCTTTGCGGGCCTAGCTGGGGCCTGTATTCATCAATTGGCGCCCGTCACGTGGGGCTCATCGGCGACTCGGATGCTCGAAGGACTGGTCGCGACGAAGGTGAGGAGTTTGGCCGGGGACGTGATCACTGCCAGCGGCGTCTTAGCCCTGGCATCCCGAGGTTTTTCTTCCTTCCCTTCCGAGCTGACCGTCTGGGTGGCGCCGGTCCTCGACTGAGACCTCTTCTGTCGGTCCTGCCGTGAGAGCCGTTTGGGCGATTGTGGAGCTTGGCAGTTGGAACCTGGACTCTTGATTGGTAAGAACCGTTGTACGGTACTTGCTCCGAGTTTTGAAGCCTGGTCTGGCTATTTGAGTTTGATTGATGGTGACTAGTCATATTTTGAATTTGTCTTTGTGAAAATATATGCGTTGCAACACATATAGGCAGGTAATGTGGAGAAATTTCTCCAGGAGCTGTGTAAACTTTGAACGGCGCAACGATTAAGTGCCATTTTCTTTATAATATTGCATATTTTGCATTATTCCTAGCATGCCTGCTTTTAGCGCACTCCGTAAGTGGTGCTGCGGTTTTGGAAACCGGTTGAACCTCGAGGAATCTGCTCCAGCCCCCCCAGAGGGGACTCCTAATAGGGATATGTATGTGAAGCATGGTCTTTCTTCCATAGTGTACAGCACGCTATGGAGGAAATACACAAGGGAGGATCCTGAGTTGCGATGGCCTTTGTATGGATCGTTTGATATACGTAAGATTGAGTATGTGGAACAGTGTATGTGTAAGCGACGTGCTCGTCAGGATATGTTTGAGTGTGTGCGATTATGGGTGAAGGAAGTGCGTGAGCGAGAGAAACGTGAGAAAGCACTGTTTGATAAAGAGCAACGGAAGAACGACCATGTGCGAGCGCAGGAAGCGAAGCGTCGGGAGGACAAAGAGCACACGGACAGACAAGAGAAAGAGCGTAGGCTACAGGTCTCGGGTCAATATGTTGTTCGCCAGCCACTTTATCCTGTCCTTAATAATCCTGATGATGATTTTTATTTACTAGATCGCTCTCCGCCCCCTTATGTTGGCGCATCCGCTCCGCGGCCGCAAGATTCTGGCCCGGCTCCGGGTAAGGTAGACACACGGTCCATGTTATCGGCCGAGCATATGGCTGAGCTTCGGAAACTTTCCCTCCGTGCCCTTAAGGGCAAGATATCTAAGGAGGAGTTGTTCCATACGTGGGGGTCGTGGCAAGATAGAGAGAGGGTGTATTTTCTGTCTCATTTCGCAGATGAAGTAATTGCTGCTTTCCGGAAATATTCTAGTGTCCTTGAGCCTGACGAAGTGTCTTCGGATGCCGGAGCATTACGTAATGGTGTTTTTTCTCCCCCTAAGGCTTCTGAGGCGGCTCGGCGGCTGTTCGCTTTGCGGGATGAGGTGCTGGCCCTTAGAGAGAAAGCACGTCAACAAACGGAGGAGGAGAAGCAGTCGGATTCGTCTGCAGCAGGGGGCTACCCATCCGCCTCCCAGTCAGATAAGGATGACATAGTGCATGTTAAACCAATGCGAGAGGCGGCGCCTTTGTATGTTCCTCCCAAGGGAGCAGGGACTAGCTCGGATATTAATTCTGTCGATGCTAGGGGATATTTTGTATATAATTGGGTTTACACTCCATGGCATAGGGCCGATGTTATGGCGTTAAAGAATGCGCTGCCTGACCCCCGCAAGAATCCAGCGGCCTTCTATGAAGAAGTCGAGGGGGCCTTGAATTCTTGCATTATGACCTTAGCGGATATAGACCTGTTCTTTGGCCTTATCCTACCGCCGGATACGTGGCGTTCTGTCCGAAAGGTAGATGATGCGGTTGCCTTCAAGGCCCGGTGGTCTGACCTTGAGGATGAGGATAGGGAACGGAAGCCCGCACAGAAACCACCCCAGAATATTTTAGATCTCCCTGCGGCTATTGTGGCTAAGTTGAAGACGATTATCCCCCCTAAAAAGATTGACTGGAATATGTTAGCTGCATGTAAACAGAAAGTTGACGAGTCAGTCGCGGACTTCTTTACGCGCTTTGAGGAGACGTTTCATGATTTCAGTGGCCAGTCGCTTACTGACGACACGGGCCGCCACCTTTTCGCGGACAAATATGTGGCTAATCTGCTGCCGGCAGTTGCGGCCCGGTTAAAAGCGAGTGAGAGTTCTTGGTCCTCCGCGACACCGACGGCCCTTCTGACCATCGCCCAGTATTATGAGCGTCAGGAGCACGAGGCGAAGGGCCAGGAGGAGAAGAAATCGAAAGATCTTAAAACCAAAGTGATGTTAGCACAAGTATATGGCCCGCCCCGCCGGGGTAATAATAATAGGGGAAGGGGTGGATCTTATGGTCCCCCTTCGGGCCGATCTGATTTGAATAGGAACCAGTGTGCGTATTGCAAGCAGTTGGGCCATTGGGCCAGGGATTGCCCAGCGTTGCGTGCTTCGCGTCAGGGGCACACTCCGGGTGGCCCGAGAGGTAGAGGGGGCTTTTCGAACTTTAGAGGGAATTCCAACGATAATGCCCGTTTCGATACTGCCGGACAGCACCGAGATAGCTCAAATGTTTTCGATCGCCAGCACCAGTATCATGTATCGGACATCGATCGGTCGGGATATCACGATTCGCAGCATGCATAGGAATGCGTTGGATGGGGGTCTGAATCAGTTGAGGTGCCGGTCGATCAGACGGGTCCTTATGTATCGGCTGAAGTTTTAGGTTCTACTGATCAGTTCCTAGTAGATACAGGAGCGACACGTAGTGCATTGTCTAGGTACTTGGTTCCGGGGGCTCCCCCATCCGGCTCAATAGTTACATCGGTAGGGTTTGACGGTACACTCTCCCGAAGCCCTCTTTCACAGCCCCTTGCATTTAAAGTTGATTGTTTTTCTGCGCCCTGTCCGTTTCTGCTTGCTCCGTACACACCGGATAACATTATGGGCCTTGATATGTTAAAGTACTTTAGGGCTACAATCCGCTGTTCCCCTGAGGGTGTGAGGGTGATTTTAAATGACAACTACCCCCGATCTGGGCGGATGTGTACGATATCAGAGGATGCGTTGTTGGCTACCCTCCCCCGAGCTTTATGGGCGACTTCGGACACAGATGTCGGACAAATGGTGATTCCTCCGGTCCACATTAGTGTCCAGGAGGGGGCGGTACTACCGCGCCTCCCACAGTATCGTATTTCCCAGGAGGGCGAGGAAGCTCTCATACAGATTGTGCAAGATTTGATCGCAGTAGGAGTAGTGGAAGAAGTTCCCTATAATATCTGTAACAGTCCGATTCTCCCTATTCTGAAAAAAGACACGGATGCAAAGGTCTATCGGTTTATAATTGATTTGAGGGAGGTAAACAAGATCGTGATACCTCAGTACCCGGTGGTTTCTGATATCACGACGTTGCTTACCTTGGTCCCGCCTACGGCGACCATGTTTTCAGTGATTGATTTGAAGAATGCCTTCTTTTCTATTCCCATTCACCCTGATAGCCGATTTCTTTTTGGGTTCACATTAAACAATAGATCTTATCGTTTTTGTAGAATTCCCCAAGGCTATACAGAAAGCCCTAGTATTTACAGTCAGGCTTTGAAACGACAGTTGGATTCCTTTGTTTTACTCGAGGGGGTCGCCCTCATTCAATATGTCGACGACATCCTGTTGGCGGCTGACACCCTGGAGTTGTGCGAGAAAAGCACGATAGCCTTACTTTCCTTTTTAGCATCTCACAATCACAAGGTCTCTAGGAAGAAATTGCAATTCTGTAGACCAAAGGTGACTTATTTGGGTCACCTTTTGTCTAAGGAGGGGCGTGCACTCACACCAGATCGTATCCAAGTAATTTTGGACACACCAAGGCCATCCACGCAGAAGGATGTACGTGCATTTTTGGGTCTTGTTTCTTTTTGTAGACAGTGGATATTGGGATTTTCACACATAGCTAAGCCATTACTAGCTCTCTTGACAAAAGACACGCCCATCCCGATCCCCTGGTCAGATGAGTGTGACGCTGCTTTTCAGCAATTGAGACAGGCCCTTTGTTCAGCACCAGTGTTAGGGACCCCTGATTATGCAAAACCCTTTTCGTTGTATGTGCATGAGAAAGATGGATGTGCATTATCAGTCTTAGTGCAGATGCACGGCGATAAGCAGCGCCCTTGTGCATATTTTTCGGCTGTACTTGATCCTGTCGCCCGAGCATTGCCAGGGTGTTTTCGCTCGGTTGCGGCGACAGCTGTGTCAATACGGCAGAGTGAAGGAATTGTGTTATCCCATAAACTGTTGGTGTTAGTTCCCCATGCTGTTGATGCCCTGCTTAATCAAACAAAGACGCAGCATTTGACCAGTGCCCGTTTAACGGGATATGAGCTGACGCTTTTGGCTCCTCATATTACGTTAAAAAGGTGCGTGACATTAAACCCGGCCACATTGTTGCCATACCCCGAGACCCAGCCTGAGGCGCAGAAAGCGCATGATTGTATTCTTGTGACTGAGGAACAAACAAAGGGTCGTATTGATCTCCAGGATACGCCCTTTTCAGAGGTAGATGGAGAGTTGTGGGTAGACGGGTCATGCCTGAAGCTACCAGATGGTACGACTTCAGCAGCGTATGCAATTACCACATTACACACGATAGTGGAGACAGCACGCATACCACAGAAATCAGCTCAAGCAGCGGAGCTGATAGCATTAACACGAGCGTGTGAGCTCAGTACAGGATTGTGTGTGAATGTTTACACAGACAGCCGCTATGCCTTCGGAGTAGCGCACGATTTCGGCCTACTCTGGAAGGAGAGAGGGTTTCTAACGTCACATGGGGTACAGATAATGCATGGGGAGTTAGTCCACAATCTTTTAACTGCATTGACATACCCAAAGAAAATCGCCATTGTTAAATGTAGCGCCCATAGGAAAGTGGTTGATAAGGTTGGAGAAGGGAATGCGTTAGCGGATCGAGTAGCACGGGAGACTGCGATGCAGCCCGGTACTACTGCCATGTATGTAGTGAAGTCACAGGTGGAGAGATGGCATGATGCGAAGGAGGAAGTGCGAGAAATACAAAAGACCGCTTCTGACAAAGAGCGGGAACAATGGGCTAGCGAGGGAGAACTGGATGACGAGGGTTGCTGGAGAAATAAGCAGATGGATAGATGGAAATTACCCACGGCTTTCGTACAACCTATGGTTCAAATGGCACATGGGCTAGCACATGTTGGAGCTTCCGCAATTGTGAAATTGCTTACCCAAGTCTGGGAGCATCCAGAGATTGCTAGCACGGCAAAGAGGGTGGTGCAGACCTGTATGATCTGTCTGAAGTATAACCCAGGGAAAGGCACGCGAACTCCAGCAGGAGGATTTGCGACGCCCACTGCACCCTTTGAGGTTCTGCAGATGGATTACATCCAGCTTGAGCGCTGTAATAACTTGAAGTATGTTCTAGTAGTGGTTTGCGCCTTCAGTAAATGGGTTGAGGCGTACCCTACGAAAGACAATACTGCAATGACTACAGCGAAGCTATTGCTGAAAGAGTTTTTCCCCCGATACGGCGTCTGTAGACTTCTGTGGAGTGATAATGGCCCTCACTTTGTAGCGGATGTTATAAAGTATGTCTTGAAGGGCCTAGGCATCACCCAGAAGTTCCACGCCGTGTTCCACCCTCAGTCTGCAGGACTAGTCGAGAAATATAATGGTACACTGAAGCTTAAGATCGCCAAAATCCAAGCTTCAACATCTTTGACTTGGCCAGACGCCCTGCCACTGGCGTTATTGTCAATTAGGTCGGTGCCACACTCTCGAACCGGCCTTACACCCTATGAGATTGTATTTGGACGCCCAATGAATATTTGGGGTCCACCAAGGCCTAAGGCTGTGTATGATGTACCTTGTGTGATGATGAGTGATTATCTGGCACAGTTAACGGATAACTTGGTTTCTATTCATCAACAGGTCCGAGAGGCGCTCCCTGATCGGTCTACTGGCGAAGGACATGGTCTCCGGCCTGGAGATCATGTAATGATAAAGGTTTTCGACAGATCGAACAGTTTGGAGCCGAGATGGGTCGGACCTGAGCAAGTCCTTCTTGCAACGAGGACGGCAGTGCGAGTCTCGAACAGGAAGAATTGGATCCATTCCCTGCACTGTCGAAAGGTACCGCCCGGATTGGTGGAGTCTGCCGTGCTGACCGATCAACGAGACATCCTAGCAGCAGAGACAGGCCGTGCTACTGAGCCACGAGACACTGAGGAGCTCTTTCCGGACCACACGACTTCTGGAGGAAGGCGATATCATCTTCGACCAAGGAAGTAAGGTTTCCAGTACCGGGACATACTGTCAGAACGGCCCTTGGGTTAGTGAAACGGAGAGCCGATGAGGCAAGGGGGGGGGATCAGCCCTGCATTAGTGTAGTGACACCCGTCTTGGCCCGCTGGTGAAGAAATCAACCGCTGCCCAAGGGGAAGAGTTCTGACAGACTTTTTAGTTTCAGGAAGATATCAGGGTATTGTTTCCTTTGACATGGAGAAGAAGAAAATTCTTTGTGCGTTGGGGTTCATGCTAACAGTAGCTATCGTTGGTATAACCACATGGTTTGTGGAGGAGGCAACTCCTGCTCGAAAGACACTTGTGTTGACGACTCCAGTGCCTGCGGAGCACTACTTTTATACATTGCCATATCAAGAGTTGAAGCATCGACAATCCTATTTGAATAACACTTTCATTCAGATGCTGCATCACACCCACGTTGCTACGAACGCTACGAACTGTTGGATATGTGGGATGATGCCAGCCCATCAGAAGAAAGGAGGTACGCCATTCATACCACTTCCTTTCTCTCACAATGGCTCTTGTAGAGCATGGTACACTTTGTTGTTTGCCACTCGGAAACCGACAGTGGGACGATTGCTTTTTAGACTTAATAAAGAATGCCATCAGGACAAGAATGGATATCCACAAGCGAATGGGACAATTTGGGAATGGGAAGAGTACCGACCGGACAATGAATCCATCCCCTATATCTTCACGAACACTAGAGACACTGTGGGGAAGGACAAATTCGTAATCCAAGTAGCACAAGCCCAAGCGGACCTGTGTGTCCAGAGTGTGGGTTTTATCCCTGTTGGTGTCAGTGATTGCATAACCGTGTTAAACATCGATGGGTTAAATAACAGTACCTTCCTAGCATCCCATAATACCTACTTTGTATGTGGAAATAAAGGTTATTACCGTTTGCCGGCTGGGTGGTCTGGGGTATGCTATGTATCATTCCTATTACCTCCTGTATTTTTAGCACCCGCGTCATATCATAAGGATTTAAAACTGTTGAATAATGTGACTGTAAATAGATATAAACGTACTCTATCAATTGATGAGGTGGATCAAACAGATACCAGCTTGCAACAGTATATTGATTTTAACTTAGGACTGTTTTTCTTTGTTGGAGCCGCTTTGAATAGTAGGAAGATCCGAAGATTAACGAGAGTGGTAGAAGCTGTGACTAATCAAACTGCTGCTGCTCTTGGGAATCTTACGGAAGAATTGCAAATTACTAGGATTGTTGCATTGCAGAATCGTATGGTGTTAGATGTAATGCTAGCTGATCGAGGAGGAGCCTGTAAAATTATTGGAAGTAGCTGCTGTGTGTTCATTCCTGATCATACGCCATCCGTTTATAATGCCATTAACAAACTGCACAAAATAGCAGCTGAAATCCACACAGAAAACGGCACTTGGTCCTTTTCTGGATGGTTTTGGGCGTTGGTTACTGCCTGGGGATGGAAGGTCTTAACTGGTCTCTGCATTATTATAGCAGTTCTGTTCCTTTTCTGTATGTGTATTCAATGTGGACCATTGTGCTGTTCCGTATGCATTTCATTCTGCATTCCAGATAAGAAAGCTATTGCCGATGTTGCTCGACAGAAGGGTCTAGCTAAAGAGGTTAAGGGAATGATGATAATTGACATATATGATGATTATTCTTGGAAACCGGATGTCTTCAGTAAATGCTGAAAGGGTCGTCTGTTGTAAATTAAGGCAGAATGTGATTAAGCATTTACTGAAGACATTAATGCTTTCCCTTTAGATCATGTTTTCTTCGTTATGTTGACCGAAGTCCGGACTCCATTTTGTATTGACATGCTGCCACGTGTTCACCACGAGGAGAGTCCGACCTCTGTGTTAGTTGCTCTTGTAATCTGCCTAGCAACGGTTTATAAATAGCTCCCTCTTGTCCGTCTGGCGCATGCCCAGACTTGACCACATCTGTTATAATTAGCTTTGCTTGACCATGTGTTTTCGCGGGCCCAAAGAGTGTGTTAGCTCCGCCCATGTATTGATTCAGTATCGAGAATGACCCTAAATGGTAATGTTCTTCGACCTCATGTTGTATCCACCCACTTATGAGCCCCTCTGTTGTGTATAAAAGGGGACTGTGTACGAATGTTCTTTGTGCTACTCCATGCAATACTGAAGAGTGTTGTGTGGATTGTAGGACCACCCTTAAGGGTTAATAAACGTTGTTTTTGTACTTTGCAGTTTCCGTGCCAACTTCCTTATAGATTCCGTTACAGGAGAGCGAACCCTTGTGCTTTGCGGGCCTAGCTGGGGCCTGTATTCATCAGAGTGGTACGAGTATTGAAAAGGGAAACGAAGAGACGATTGAAAGAAAGGTGTGGACGAAAAGGAAGCCCGTTAAAGGGGAGCGGAGAGCAGAGATGAGGGGGAGAAGAAAGGGAAGAGTGGAGAAAGAAATGCGGCCGGAGAAGAGTTAAAGCTGGGTGGAGTTGGACCAGAGGATCGGAGAAGAGACGCCTTTCAGAGCCCACCTTGCTGAGTCATGGTCGAGCATCATCTGAGCTCTAAGACGCCATAGAAGAAATGTTTACATTTTTAAAAAGTGTTACATGTTGCAAAGCAGCTGCATTTTAATGCCAGAATGGAATTAAAGTCAGCAGATGCGCACCTAAAACCAAACTTCGGGTGGGAAAGGGGGGGGTGAGCGGAAGGGGCGTTTTGATACTCTTTCGAAGAATGTGGGCACAGGCATCTTCAGATCCTTGTCAAAATTACCTGTGGGCACTCCCTTTACTGTTCTGGACTGAAACAATACACAGCCTGGAGGGTCATTTTCCAGGAAACTATGCATTTTAAAACGCACCGAGCCCATTTGGTCCTGGAATAGAAGGCTTAACAACTTGCTGTTCAAGTATATTTCTGTAGTTAATTATTTTGCGTAAACCATTTCGCAGCACATAGCACAATGATATAAGCTGCAAAATGGAATATCGGTACAGGAGACAACTCTTGCAGCTGGGTGGGATCGAGCCTTGACGTAAACAAGTGGGAGGGGCGGGGGAGTGCACAAGCGTGCGCTAAGCAGCAGCTGTTTGCTCTTTTTCAAAGCACACACTCGTGCTTGTGGCGCGCCGCTGCGCACTCCCGCAAGCTGTATGCCGCTACAAGCACGAATATGTGCTTGGAAAAAGAGCTGCACGACGGCTAAAGGTCTCCTATGCAGCGCATGCGCGCTGCGTAGGCGAGACCTAAAAAGGCACTCAAATACAGCCTGTAATACACATGCTGCCGCTGCCCTAGTCAAGTCTCTTTTCGTTCATATCTGCTAGTGCTGCTGATACCAGTCACTTCCACCAGTGGAACGTCAAGCCAAGAACAGCAGAATCCTTCACTGAGCGGGCATCTGCCGATTATAAACACGAGCATGGATTTAAAAAACTACATTTGAATTGCAAGCAAGCCACAGGTCACATCCCCAGATCAGCTAAATTGAAGGTACTCACATTGACACACACACTGGAGTGTCAAAAACAAAATTTATAGGTTCGGTATGTATGAGCAACTTCTGATTCTCCAACTCCGAAGCATTCAGAATAATGCCCAAAGCTATCTAAACCAGTCCGCGGGGTCAGAGCACGAGCACTTTTTAGTCGCGGGATGGAAAATTAAATAACTAATGTTAATCACATCACTCTTAATTTATACACAAACTAACCTCAGACAGTGGCCCGTACGACCTAAGGCTGAGAGTGACTGAGATCCACGTCTCCGACAGGAGAATTCAGTGGCCTAGTCCGGTCGCATTGGCATCATGATGAGAGACACAGGCGGCGGTGCGAGCGGCGGCAGACTGCAAAACTAAACTTGTATGCATAACTTCCGCCCACTCGCGCTGCCCACTTATTGACATCAATTCCGTCTCAGGTAGCAGATACACAATGTTGCGAATGCCGCCACGGTGCAGGAGGCAGTGAGAGCACAGCTGAGCCCAGCCTGGCAGCCGCGACTGGAACCACCTCCCGGTAGATGAGATTATATGTTGTACACAAATAATATTTCAAAAACCTGAACAGTGAGTGCAGCCTGTAATACACTATGTGCAGCTGCCAGAGCAGCACGCGGTCTGCGCTTTACTTAATGTAAATGCTTAATGTAAATGAGCGCTAATAGCGGCGCTCCCGACTCAGTGTACCAGCAACTTCAGGAGGTGCTATAAATAAATGACTTTGCATTTTGGTGTGGTGATGCAGACCACTACAACAAAATGCGTTAGTCTAACACCTGATGCGCGATACTTGACAGGGCAAAAACCTTTATTGACAAATGTAAAGCGGACAAGTCAATACACCGTGAATTCACGGCACCATAAGTTGGCCCCGCTAATTATGAGTGACATTTCAATGTCTATGAATGACACTTTGTCGCCAGCAAAATCACGTGATGAGGGAAACAAATATCAGAAAACACACCCATTTGAGCAACGAGAAACTCTACGATCTTAAAACTGTTGAAAAGCACCAGAAATAAGGAGTGTGAGGCACACATTACAACCAACCAGGACACTGTATAAGCCTTGACTATACTACTGATTGTTCAACCCTAATAAAAGCGATTACCAGCACTGCTGAGCGGTGTCCGCCCCAGTTGGAGCACACTGCCTGCTGCCCAGCCCCGCAGCACCAGATCTACTAGTAGGCTGTAAGTGCGGCAGTCCCAGAGCTACTAATATACGCCAAGCTCTTGACTTAAACTAAGTGACGTCGGCCGTGTTGAAAGTTGACAGGCACCAGTGTGGTCACTGCACGCTGGCGCTGTCTGCACTGATTAGGGCTGCCTGGGCCTATGGTGCAATCTTGGTCCTCGGAGGGGATATCTCAGGCTAATTCTCTAGGAATCCATGTGCTGCCCACAGTGGCTCTGGAGATTTTGCCAAGAGGTGTTTTTGCCTGGCAGCCTTGTTAATAACCCCCGTTTCACACCAGGGGTCCTCAGGCCCTCTGTAGTGTTTCCAGTGATTCACGGTTTTGAATTCTTTCGTGTTTTAGTTGTTTTTTTTTTTAAATGCACATCCATTTAGTGAACCTGTTATGTTAAAGATCACTTGCCACCACAAAGGTCTCTGCGCTGGGGTAGAGGAGGCCACTGCTGTTGCCCTAGTTATTTATACATCAGCTCGTCTGAACAGCTGAGTTTTTTTCTAAATCCCTAGTTATTCATAGAAGATTTTATTTCAAGGGGAAAAGTAGTCCAAGGGAAGGAAGACGACACAGAAAACCTGACTCCCTCAGTCTCTTTTGCTTCTAGGAACAAGATATGTTGGCCTAAATGGGGAGTGCATCACTGCCTGCTGCCCAGCCCTGCGATGACTGATCACGCTGGCGGGCTGCAGGCCACAAGGTCATTCCAATCCAATCTGAACATCGGGCTCTTATCGGTCTCCGCAACGGGCTGTGCAGTGAGTTACCTTCGTTATGGTAGCTGCGCGCTGTGGCGCTATGGATTGGTAAATGTGAGTGAATCAGCAACTTACAGTTTTGCAGCCTCAGTGTGGCCGCGGCAACTGCTCCAGTGGCAAGCGTTGGCTCGGCCACAATTCTGGGCCTGGCTCGGCAACTCTGCTTGCACTGCGGTGTGAACTTGTGCTTTGACACCAGCTCACTCAGACACCAGCGCCTCGGACGGCCACCGGCTTCGTTCACGTTGCATGCTGGATTATTTTAACATAATTGTGGTGTCCAGGCATAATGAATGCGGTATGCAAGGAGCAGAGCTGGCATTGCGTTTGCTAAAGTATGCGGATGCCGGGACACGGACAGGACACAGTGAGACTGCCCTCCACAGCGAGCCCGCGGCACGCCTCCAGTCCCCGCTTCCTGATTCCCCGACCTCACTTCCTCCTAGGACCAGTACGAGAGGTCAGACACATCCCCACCCCGCCTGCGGCGCCACAGCCAGTGAGCACTTTCTTTTCTCTAGTGAGGGACTCAGCTGCGCCACGGGCAGGAATTCAAACCTGCAGGCTATTACGATACGTAATCGCAGCAGTGCACAATAGTTAAGCCTGCGCTGGTGGCAGCACCCCGGCCTGCAAGTCTCAGGAGCAGCAGAGCCAGCGCAGGTCACAGGCACGTGCGCTAGCAGCCTGGCATACCCTTACTACAGCGCTGCTAGTACAGCAGCTGAACGCGCCAGCTGCACGCGTGCACATCGCCTGACCGGGTGCGAGCGTGCACGCCTGTACGGGCGCATGCACATCTCCTGTACCCCCGCCGCGAGCGCGGACAGGAGATGTGCATACACGTGCAGAAATCCTGTCCTCTGCACATGCGCGTGCACATGTCCTGTCCCCATTCCACTGACAAACCGACAATAGGTGTCGCCAAGGCACGGGCAGCACATGCGCTGCGTCGCTAGGCGAGACCTAATAAAAAAATAAGAGAAGGCCCTTTAGAACACAATGGATCATACGATTTCTTTGATGACCGCCCGCTCACAATACTTTTTCCATTTGTTCGTTTCACTGCAATTTAAATAACAAGTGCTTCTATAACCAAGAACTTATCACATGAATTTAATGAGGAAATCCAGAACACACATTAAATGCAAATTATACAACACAAAACCATAGACTGCATTAGGACTATGACGGAAGGAGATGTAACCAGGCTAAAAGTAAAAACTTGAAATAAAGCCAAAAAACCACTTGTAAATATAAATAATAAATAAGTGCAGATCGCGTTAGGAAAGTGGACTAAAATGTTTCCACTTGCATCCACACAGAAACAGGAACAATATGGGCTGCAGTAGTCTACGCTTCCACACAAACATACACAGATGCAGGCAGCTGCAGTGAAAGTGTCCAGCACAGAATGAACAGGAAGAGCACAAGCAGAGGTGGCAGTGCACGTTCCCTTCACACGCATAGAACTAGTATAGCAAAGTAAGCGAGATGAGCACAATACAATCACATGCATAGAAACAGGTGCAGCATAGATGGCAGCAGTACAAGCTTCCTGCCCTCCCCACGTACATGAACCACTCCTGGCCCCCTCTAACTTCTAAAGGGATCGGCAAAAAAGGACGTGGCAGAGGTTTATTTATTTATTTATTTATGGGTTTTATATAGCGCCTGAATCACCCCATACGGGGTATCTCTGCGCTTAGGACTGCCGGTTGACCAATAAAGAGAGTACGATTAGAAAAGTTCTGTTTTCAACAATTTCCTAAAGGCCACTAGGTTGGTACATTGACGTAGATGTAGAGGGAGGAGATTCCAGTAATGAGGTGCCAGATGGGAGAACGCCTTCCCTCCCATCCGCGCCAATTTAAGGTTGGAAGCAGATTACTGCAAGACACGGCTCGCTGTGTAATCCCATTGTATCGGGAAAGGGTTAATGCTACATTTCTGAATTGGTTATCGGAACAAATTAAGCAATTGGAAATATGTGGCGAAATATTCCTATACAGTGAAAACATGAAAATTGTGAAAGGGTGCGTTTTAAGGCCATTTCCATTTATCTTCAATGTGGATACAACTTTAGTGGAAGGATATAACGGAATGCTCGGGTAAATTTCCTGGTAGTGTCTGGACCCAGGAGGACGGGCATGGAGGCCACGTCTAGTGTGTTAATCCTCAGCTAAAAGGTAGGTCCTGTGTGTTGGTGAAACATGCTTCTTTACAGCTTGCTTTTAGTTGTTCGATGGCCACTATATGAAAGTTTGAAAAACAGTGCACCAGAGTAAATCATAGAAAAGTGCACCACTGGGATTTGTCTGGTCAAAGTTCAGCAGTATTAGTGGTCGTGCCCTTACTATTTTCTAACTGATGGCTCCTGAAGAAGAGGTATAGAATTTCTGCTGAAAGCAGAGGATCCCGCCACTTTAAATACTTCAACTCTACTTCAATGTGCAAGGCTTTATGCTTTATAATGGGCATAGGGTAGTAAATAAAGAACCTGCTCAAATAAAGACAGAATCTATAATATTACAGCAGTGGTCTGCTCAGCTATGCCTTACAACTGATCGTTGATTAAAGTCTGCATTTCAGGACCAGGCCAGACAAATATTAAATAACACTACCACTGTTACGTTTTCTTTGGAACTGCTGTTTAGTGTAGTATCGAACCATATGCTTGAAATCTGTTAAAACTGCATGTTTTTAAACCGAGTGGGATTAACCACCAAAAAGTGGTGCACCTTGATAAAGTTTGCATACTTCCAAAGTAGCTAGAAATAGAGAGTGAATGAAATAGAGAAGGGAAATGCGAAAAAAAGAAAAAGCACACCAGGGAAGGGACATGGGCATGAGTCTGAATTACTTTAGTGCAGAGAGGTCAAATGGGTTCTATTTGCATCAACTGGTTGAGTGTAATTTAATCTTTCTAGACACATTTTTAGACGTTTTACCTACTGAACATTGAGGAAATTCCAATCCAGTCAAGTCAAATACTTTTATATTTCGATCTGTCATTCAACCAAACCAATTGTCTCCAAGAAGTTACAACAAAGAAAATAAAAAATGTTCTGAAACTTCTAAGTACTAACAATTGTGGGCCAAGTATACCTACATGTCATATGAACAAAAGTGCTTACTGTTAGGCATTTATGATCCATTACTTAGTTCAATTGTGACAGACGTAGATACATTTGAGAAGACGCTATACATATATATGTGAAGGAACATTTTAATTTGCAAATTAATTTTAAGAAAAAGACTTCTTACCTTCGCTAGGCGCTCTTTCTTGTCCCACCAATCATCGAAAGCTCTAAATGCAACAACTTCAACCATTTTTCGGTTTAAATCCCTTTTCATTATTGCTTTCAGTTCTTTGACTATGATTGAGAGGATTCCATCCACAGTAGCCTTGTGCGGATCTTCCTTTTTAGGTTCATAACCTGGAGGTGGAACCGAAGGGTCAAACTTAGGAAGCGGTGACCACGCTGGTCCATGAGGGAGATTTGAAGAAACAGAAAAGGAGCGGTATGATGGAAGGTTCACAAAGTGTATTCCACTTCTCATTAACGGTGTGTATGGATAGGAGCTTGGTCCCTGTCCCTGCATCACACGACTCATCATGTGAGTTTGCATCTGAAAGGACATCGGCATTCCACCCCATTGACTGCCTAAAGTATTTACAGTCTCACCCTGGACCACAGGGAACATTCTGTGGTGAAAAGGAGGAAGAGGAGACAGTATATGAGGTGGTGGAACCCCTGGGGGACCAGGCAGAGGAGGAGGTGGGACTGGAACTGCAGGAAGAGTTGGTGGAGGAAGCGGAGGTGGCATTGGAAATCTTGGTTGGGGTGGTTGGGGTGGTGGAGGTGGAAGAGGTGGTGGAAGTGGTGGAAAGCCTGGGGGTGGGATGGTCATAACAGGAGGCAAAACGATTGGACTATTTACTGCAGAGTTCAAGACAATGGATTTGGCACAGTCTACACTTGAGTTGGGGGAGTTATTCATTTCATCATCAGAAATGTCCATGTCTTCTCCAGACAAGGGCTGACCCTGCAAGAAGAAAACAAAATCACCTTCAACATAAAGAACGCAAAATTTGTACAAGAAAAATAAATAACAAATCCTCCTTAAGAAAACTACAAAATTTAGGTCTTATATAAATCCTTTATATAATATTTCAAACGAGTCTTCTCAGATCAAAATATGCTCAGATCAAAATATGTTTACACAAGGAGGTTCTCCAACATCATTACAATTGAGACACAACAAAGTAATTTCTTCTTATTAGTTTAGTAATGCTTGCAAATGTTTCGGTATATGCAAGTTTGGTATTCATTTGCAATATATGAAATTGAAAGTAACCAGTGAATAAAAAGGTTCTTACCATTCTACTCCTCTTTACTCATCCCAAGCCTCCTCCTACTGATTAGAGGGCCAAAAAAAACGTTCTAGACCCTTCCCTCTTCTATACTTCCACTATCATTTTTAATCCAACTAACAGACGAACATGTCCACAGCTCAAAGTAATTTAAATTTCCCTATCCTAGCTCCCCGCTAATCCTGTTTGGGAACCAGAGTAGCGTGCTACCTGTCGAAAAGTGCATCAGCGCCTCATCGGGGAAGCAGGCGCTATACAAATGCAAACCCTTCTAACCCTCTACTAGCTTTTTCCAATCCAAATAAACTCACATGCCTACCGCTCAAACTAATTTAATAACTCCCTATACTATTTCACCACTAATCCTTTTTGGGTTCAAGGGTAGTGTGCTACTACTGAAAAAATGCTTTGACGTCTCGTCAGGGGTAGTAAGCGCTATATAAATGCAATTACAATTAAAATTCAGCCTATGCTAAACTGTACTTTTTAACACCAAACTTTAGACAAGCTTTCTGTTCATTAGTAGAGTTATTTCTGCACTTTTTAGGCAGAAGCTTCCCAGTAGCTGTCTGGTTGTAAAGCTACTGGAATGCATTCCACCCTTTATTTACAACTGGCTTTGTATTTTGCCTTTCCTGTGGAGCATATCCTGTTTACCATCTTTCTGATTGGATCCTTGTATTCTACCATGAATGCTTGCTTTCTAGGATCTCTTTTCTTTTTCAGGAGGCCCTCCACAATTATTTTCAGTTGTCTCCTGGTATGCTAGTTCAGGAAGCAGTAAATGTGATGTATTTCTTTGGAAAAGGTTTCCTGGCATATTTTCGATTGACTTCTTATCTCTGCCACTACCAATTCATCAATCTCGCATGCCCGTGAGGAAGAATGTTCTGTTTACAAGCTTGTTTATTTGGTCAGTGTGCTTCACTAATAGCATAACTTATCCTTTTCCTCAATTTCACACTTGTGCCATAGGCTCTCCAAGAAGGGGAGTTGGAGGTACTGAAGAATGCCCAAAATAACCACAATGAAGTTCAGAAGTGAATGAGCAATAAACATTTTATTTTTATCTTGTCATATTTGCTGTGCATTCAAAGACAGAGGTCAACTACTAGGCTCCACCTTCCAAAGGGAGCTTGGTGTTTTCTTCTCTTTTTCTAACTGCAACTTGAGCGGATTTATGTGATAATATTGCTCAGTTCTGGAGTTTGAAAGAAAAGGCTGCAGGATGTAAAATGTTTCTAGTACACAAAATTCAAATGCCTGTACATTACTTGTGCAAATTCTTCAGAATATATCAGAAGTAGACAAGCACAAAACAAAAACACACACACAATATATATATATATATATATATATATTATCTATAGTTCTAGTTAGGACCGTGTTTCCATAGGAAATCTGAAAATTCTATTTTGAATAACTTTGGCGCCAGTTGACGAATCCTCGTGAAATTTTCAAAACAAATGGGGCGCTCCGCTCAGCTCCTACCCTGAAAGTCTCTGGGTGATTCGTCAAGCGGGGGCCGAGAAAAAAGGGGGTCACAAAACGCGTTTTCCCCGTGCATTTTTCCATAGGACCTTCAGTCGAAGGTACAGCCCGAACGGCTGAACAGAATTACTTGAAATTTGGCAGAGAGGTAGTCCTCAGGTCAGGGAAGTGCCTTTTGCAGGTCTGGTGTCAATCTGTTCAGTATTTCCTGAGAAAATAGCATTTAAAAGCATATAAATATCTATACGCACGCACGGTGCGCGCACGGTACCGTGCGCGAGCGAAATTCTGATTTGTTGTTAGATGTCGGTAAACATTCGAATCGGTCGAAATCAGGAAGTGTCGGCCGCCATTTTGTCTCTCGCACTGAAAAGGAAAAGGGGAAAAACGTGGAAAACGTGAAAAGGGGGCAGGGAAGAGAGTTCCTGACCCACTAGCCTTTGTCAGGGGGTCACAGAAGGACCCCCAAGGGGAAAAAAAACATTTTTATTATTTTTTTTTTAAATCGCAGGGTGCGCGCACAGTGCGCACAGCGCGCGGGGTGCGCGCAGCGTACCGTGTGCCCAAAGCGCGCGCACGGTGAAAAACATTGAAAAAAATAATTTTAATAAATACATAACTTAGCATTTAAAAAACCGTACAAATTCACTTAAAAAACCATAGGTTTCACACACGTTATAGTTAGGAATTAGCATTTAAAAAACCTTGCAAATTCACTTAAAAAACCATAGGTTTCACACAGGTTATAGTTAGGTGGATATTTCACTCGTAAAAAATCAATGAAATTCCCCCGTTATAGTTAGTTCAGATAACTATAACTCGCGCGACCGCCACTCTATCACAAGGATGATGTCATGAGTGATGCCACTGACCATGTCATGAGTGATGTAATATGGGACGTCATGAGCAGTGGATTGCGGGCGTGCGAGTTATAGTTATCTGAACTAACTATAACGGGGAATTTCATTGGTTTTTTACGAGTGAAATATCCACCTAACTATAACCTGTGTGAAACCTATGGTTTTTTAAGTGAATATATATATATATATATATATATAATATATATATATATATATCAAAGAAATACCCTTTCAGGCATAGAGTGACGAATAAATTATGCAAAAAAGAAGCAGAGAACTCTGGGTAGTTCTCAAGTTTAGGTGGAAAGCAGCTCCTGTATGGAGCACTCTCA
This sequence comes from Triturus cristatus, assembly GCF_964204655.1. Lineage (NCBI taxonomy): Eukaryota > Metazoa > Chordata > Amphibia > Caudata > Salamandridae > Triturus > Triturus cristatus. The sequence goes on from NC_140594.1 coordinate 164,832,819, forward strand.
ACACCAGCGACACTCTAGATCTGCTCACCTCAAATGTCTGTTTTTCTATCAAAATCTTTAAGCATAGGATTAGCACAGTGCCATCCACGCCGAGATAGAAAAGGACAAAGTCTTTTGCCATTTGTACAGCAAAGTCTTTAAGCATAGGACTAGCACAGTGCTGTCCTTGCCGAGCTGTAAAATGACAAAAGCCAATTACCACTCCAGGCACAGTATTACAGCTTTGAGTTGGTAAAATACCAATCAAGCCAACCTGAAATGAGTAAAAGCAACCCCTGACACAGTGTTTCGCTCTAATTAGAGCTCTTCAGAGAGGTATAGCTTCTATCTCGGCGTGGATGGCACTGTGCTAATCCTATGCTTAAAGATTTTGATAGAAAAACAGACATTTGAGGTGAGCAGATCTAGAGTGTCGCTGGTGTTGAGAGTGCTCCATACAGGAGCTGCTTTCCACCTAAACTTGAGAACTACCCAGAGTTCTCTGCTTCTTTTTTATTATATATATATATATAAATATATATATATATAGTGGCAATGAGCTCCAAAATGTACCACTACCCAGATACTTACTACTCATGCTGAATACATTTGCTACACTTGTGTTTAGTGCGACACATGGAATTTTTACAATTCCTAGGACTTCAGTGATGAAACATTAATGGTGGCATCCCATTCTGAAATTTATTAGCGCATCACTGGTGTAAGCCAATTGCAAAATACCAATTAATGCATGAGCCTTTGTAGGCACATCTTTTTAACTATTCCGTTTCTACACAGGTCCTGAAGGAAGCAGGGTACTGGAATATAAATGGCATTTGCTCAAATATCTTGCTTGCACGTCTCACCTTTTACTCAAGGTTAAAAAATAGATGCTAAAAATGTCTAGTAATAAATGACGCAATTGTACTGTGTTATTTGTAATTCACTACTCAACAAAAGTTTTTAATAGGATCCACTGAAAGCAGTCCAGGGACATAGGCAGCGGACTTTTCACAAGAATCTAAAACCACACAGTAATATAATCAAAAGCAATAGAGGCAGTATGTGCACGACATTACAAACGACAATTAGAAGAACTGCCCAATATGAACTTTTACCAGCAGCACTCATAGTTCAAGTCTTGACAAAGCCGGTGGTCTTTGTCAAAGTGTTTTGTTAGCACTTGCTACCCTAACAAAGCCTGTTTCTAATCATTCCTAACTTTTACAAATTGGACCAAAAGAATAAGGAGATGGTTAGACCCAAGACTCTATTTCATTTCAATAACAAAGTTACTACCTTTGCACACTTGATGTGCTAAAGGTAGTGGGCAGCAATCAGAGAAGGCTTACGCCAGTGTGTGGCTGGACAGCGACTTGGATACAGCTTAGCACAGTATTGTCAAATCTGTGTGTTCTAGAAACTAAGGGCAAAACGTAGTGGGCTATAGGGAATGAAATCTTGAAAATAAGTCCACGACTCAGAGTCCACACCATTTACATTCTTCACTCCACCTACACCTACTTAACATCCACCTATCCTCTGACCCCCAATCTGATGGCATCAATTCAGCACTTGGCCGCACTACAGACCATACTTTTTGCCTCTGGGGAGATCTTTTTAAGTACCCATGGTGTACAGCATCACTAAAAAAACATTGCCAAAAGGTCCAAAAGCAGAGACCAATTGGCTTTGCCAATGCTTGTCATCTCATTAAGTCTATCAGGATTAGTGCTCTATTGTCTCAAATGTGGCAGTGCCCCAGGGAAGTTCATTGGCAGCTTGACGTTCATGAATGTGTAGATATTGGATGCAGGTTTAACAGTCTTCAAGAAATCAGGAAAAGACGCATCAGGAAATAGGTCTCAATCACCGGAACACGTCAGATAACAGAACAAGCACTGAAAATGCAATAGGCCTCGCCTTTTATTAAGTTAAAGCCATTTGCTTTGCTATAAAATACCATTAGCAAAGCAAATGGCTTTAACTTAATTAAAGGCGAGACCTATTGCATTTTCAATGCTTGTTTTAAAGGGGCCTGGAAACGGGTCTCTATCGGGCTCTGTTTTTTGCCCTGGCACAGGCGGTCCGTTTTTTTCCACGACTGCAGTGACAGCAGCCACATCGATGAGCGTTGTAGAGGAAGGCAAATCCTTTAAAGAGAGTCATTTTCTCTCTGGATTTCCCTTCTCTTTTTGAAACTCGGGAGCTGCAACATTGTCCTGGTGTCACCAGGGCTTTAAGTGGAAGTTTTTTTATTAAATATTATATAAAAGCCAAAGTTGCTGCTTATTTATCTTATGCAGCTAGCAACCATTGACAAAGCCAATAGTCCTGACTTGTATGTATGATGTGACTTGTTGTATATCATTACGCAATGACAGGAACAGTAAAATACAAGTCGGGCGGCACTGATTTTTAGCTTACGTGTTTTAAGCCACGCCCTAATTACATTGACCACGCCCCTTTGAGAGACCCCCAGTTTTTTCATCCCATTTAAAGCCCTGAAAGTATTTCTAAAGTATGTCTCAACAGTTGACTTTTCTACATGCTGCTTAAGACAAGACAGCAGAGTGGACATGAACCGCTAAACCTTAGAAGAATTCTCCAGGCTGCCTCCCTAAACGTTCATTCTTGCTTTTATAGAGTTAACCTTCATGGCTTCTGAGATGCATTTGTTTACCATTACCTCAGAGCTGAGGAACTATTTGGTTTGCGCCTGGGTTGTTTAACCCCTTCAGCGCTCATGACGGAACCACTCCGTCATGAGCCACGGGTGCCGTGTGCTCATGACGGAGTGGTTCCGTCATGCTGCGGCCGTTGGCCGCCGCTCCTCCCACGCTGCGCTGATTCCTCGCCTGTGCGGGCGATTAGCGCAGTGGGCGGAGTCATGACAGAACCACTCCGTCATGAGCACAGCTCAACCGTGGCTCATGACGGAGTGGCTCCGTCATGAGCACAGAGCCACCGCGCTGCCCCCAAACCCCCCCCCAGCGCTGTGGCGGAATTCCTGCTGCAGCCAAGGGGTTAAGAAACATAATACCCTCTGTTTCTTTGGGATACGTAATTCGCAATATAAATAATGCGCGTCATCAATAGGCGTAGAGCTTTGTACAGCCAGCGGCCCATCCCTCCCATTGTGCACTAGTTTCGTTCCTAACAAAATGCGCGAGCAGTGAAGCGGTACCTGTAAACACTTCAGGCTTCTCGGAGCTGAGGGAGGAGATGGGCTATCTAACGGACCGCGCGCCTTCGACTCCCACCTCCCGGGCAGTTTGCATTCCAGGGCAGCGGACTGGTGCCACGATCCGAGGGAGAGGAGGCTCTCATGGACCGGACCAGCAAAGCATGGCCTCCTCACAGGGCATCCCTGGCCGCCTTTACCACACAGAACATTCCAGAATCCTCCGGTGCCCTCGCGCCTGATGGGGGAGGGACCCCAGAAGGCTGGACAGTGCTGTCCATCAAATTTGCAACGGGGTACTCGGGTAAAGCGGCTCTTCAGGCTAGTAAGTTGACTCCACATTGGAGGCGGCGCGCAGCACGGACCCGCTCCGGGGACCGGGGTGCCGCGTCGGACAAGACAAAGAGGCAGCGGAGCACAGAACGGGGGCGCGCTGGCAGACGTGGACCCGGGCCTCGTGTTGGGGAAGACCCCACAGTGAGAAGCCAGGCTGCGGGACGGGGCACGTGCAGAGGAGTGAAGACGAGGTAACGCGGCCCGGGGAAAGGGGTGTCCCGCCCCCCCCCGCCCCCGCACCGGCGAATAAGGGGCCCTGCTGTCTGTATCTGCGGCCTGGAGTCCAGGCGTGCCCCGGTGTGCGGGTTGGTCGGGCCCGAACGAAGAAAGCGCTGGTGAGCCCGGGCCTGAATTCCTTGCAAGAGTGGCCTGGGGTCCCACTCGGCCTGCGAAGTGAGCGACACTGGTGACCCAATCAAGCGCCGAAACCACCCCCCTCCCCCCCCCAGTCCTACCGGGTGGGGGAAGGGACGCATAGCGGACACGACACACCGCAGATACAGTGGGCTGGATATGGTGCTCCCAGTTACGCTTCGGCAACGCGACCTGAGAAGAGCGGGCATATTCTGGACAACGGCTCCCTGCACAAGCGAAGGCGTGGAAGGGAGGGAGGGAAAACCGATAGGCCGAGCGCTGACCTTTCCGGCGCAGTCTGGCAGCGGCGACTACCGACCTCCCCAACGCCTGCTCGCTACGCCGCGAGACGAAGTAAGCACCATGGGGGGGAAAGGCCAGCGTGGGCCGCAAAGCGTTACGCAGGCAGGCAAATTAGACAAATATGCCTATCGCAGAGAGCTCACAGACCCCAGAGACTCCCAGGAAGAGGGAGGACACAGCGCAAGCCGGTCAGCCTGAGGAGATTACCCTACATGATATAATGCGCACGCTGACGCAAATGCAAACGGCGATAGGTACGATCTCCACGGACATTACACTGTTACGAGCAGACGTGTCAAAAATCAATGACAGGCTGAAGGAGGAGGAGGATACGACGGCCACCCTGTCCACGGAGACAACGCTGCTACAAAACAAAGTAAGGTCTCTGGAACAGGCGCCGAAACAACTGGAGGCAAAACTGGACGACCAAGAAGGGCGCTCCCGCCGAAATAACATCCGCTTAGTGGGAGTGCCGGAGACCGTGCGCGGTCCGGCGCTGGACTTATTTGTGGAAGACCTCGTCAAGAATAAACTCCAACCTAGAGGTTTTTCGGGGTTTTTCTCAGTGGAACGGGCGCACAGGGTGCCAGGAGGGTCACCCAAACCGGGAGCCTCACCACGGCCTATACTAGCAAGAATATTTAACTTCCGCGACCGGGACGCAATTCTGCAGACAGCACGAGTTGCTCCCCCACTCCGAGTGGAGAATAGCAAAGTAGAGATATACCCGGACTACACAGCGCTGGTAACGAAGCAGCGCAGAGACTTCCTGGAGGTAAAGAAAGAACTCCGGAGGAGAGAACTGAAATATGCAATGCTCTTCCCCGCAAAGCTCAGGGTGGAGGCGGAGGACAAAACCTGGTTTTTCACGTCCCCGGCGGAGGCCACAGAATGGCTAGAGGGCTGGCGGAAGACCGCGGGACGCAATGGAGCGGCGCAGAGACCTGGACAGTCCGCGGACAGGGCGGAGGAATCGGACTTATCGCAAAAGGGGGCAACCGGAGAACTATGACACCGCACCAAGCAGGATATGCTCGTGGGGCTCGACAGACAGCGGCAATGGCACAAAGACCTCTGTCGCTCCTGAGGGGTGGCCGTGGGGGTTGGACTTGGGCCGCCTCCCCGGAGCCTCTCACTGACACTGGAACAAAGGGCCTGCGAAGGCTGAGGACGGTGCCACACTGAAGAAAGCTTCACAGCCGTGGACATAATGAAGCTCTGAGGGGGAGACTAAGACTGGGTGCAACGGGCATCTCCCCCCTGGCACACAAGTACACAGTTATGGGGACAAAGCTCTCTGCTCAGTTGGGGTGGTGGGTAGTTTGGAATCCGCCGGGCAGGGCAGCAGGGAGGTGGGTGGGGGGGGGACGGGGTGTTTACAAGGGGTTCTGGTTCACAAGGTTTTATCTGCATACCACAAGCCTAGTCAACATCTGCATAGACTCTTCTCACACCGTTCATTGTACAGCACGCATACCACATACGATAGCACATGGGGCCGGACACGGAACAGACCTTAGGGACGACCGACAACCCGCATACCACTAACCACACCAGTACTGGCAAGCGCCTTGCGGTCCTGTCCTGGAATGTCAACGGGTTGGGGGACAAGATTAAACGGGGGCTGGTATTACAATACATTAAACGGAAGGGGCCGGCGGTGGCGCTGCTACAGGAATCACACTTGGTAGGTTCCGCATGTCAAGCCTTAGACAGATGGGGATATAAAATGGGAGTTCATTCGGAGTTCACCTCTGGATCCCGGGGTGTAGGAATATTAATCAACAAGCGCTGTCCACTGATAATACAACAGACATGGACCGATGCGCAGGGTAGATTCGCCGCATTGGCGGGCCAATGGGAAGGGAGAAGGTACAACTTTGTTTCAGTATATATCCCGCCAGCATTACATGGTTCCGCGCTCCCAGACCTAGGCGCATTCCTGCTTTCACTCCCACAAGGCGCAACGATTATAGGGGGGGATTTCAACGCTGTAGTTGATGCCACCATGGATAGGCGACCCCCCAGAGGACCCAGTAGCTCCAGTTCGAAACTTAAGGACTTCATAGATACGATCGGCCTAACGGACACCTGGAGAGCGAAATTCCCACATGACAGGCAATATACCTTCCACTCAGGGGTGCACAACAGTGAGTCACGGATAGATCATATGTTTACCCAGATGATGGGGATGGAACAGATAGCGGAAGTGACACACTTGCCCAGGGGAATCTCGGACCACTCCCCGATAATGCTCACATGCTCATCAGACATCCCGGACAGGCGTAGGCTCTTCCCGATTTACCCATATTATTTAGCAATTAAAGAGATCAAGAAAACATTGGTCACCGCCACGAAACAATACTTTACTGAGAATAAACACACGGTGAAGAAGTCGCCAACGGCGCTCTGGGAAGCCTATAAAGCGGTCCTGCGGGGCCAGGCCATATCCTCCGTGTCGCACCACAAGAATCGCCAGCGCCAACAACTCCACTCGCTAGAGGAGAACTTGCAAAGGGCAGAGGCGGAATACGCCGCCGACGCTACGGCGGCGACAGCACATGGGCTACAGCTGGCACAACAAGAATACAAGACATTTGTATGGGAGGAGGCAAAATCTAGACTGCAGACCACAAGGCACACAGTGTACGAACAGGGGGACAAAGCAGGGAAGCTACTGGCCTGGTTAGATAAAAAAGACAAAGCTAATAGGTGGATAGCAGAGCTTGCCACACAACATGGCGCGCCAATCACAGACCCCCAGGCCATAGTAGAGGAACTGGCGGCACACTATGAACGCATATATACGCCGACCGCCACGGCCACCATAGAAGACAACAGAGCTTTCCTGCACGACATCCAAATGCCAAAGTTGGCTCAAACAGCAGTGGAGGCGCTTGAGGCGGACATTACACAGGAAGAAACGACTCAGGCTATACTCGCACTCCACACAGGTAAAGCTCTGGGGCCTAATGGTATCCCAGTGGAACTCTTCAGACACCTGGCTACGGTTCTAACACCCCACCTCTTGAACATGTATAATGACAGCTTAGAGGAGGGGGAACTCCCCAGGGACCAGCGCTTGGCTACGATAGTAGCAATACACAAGCCGGGGAAACCGACAAACAATTGCATGTCCTACCGGCCTATATCCCTGATCAACGCAGAAGCAAAGATACTGGCCAAGGTGCTGGCAATGCGGCTCCAGCCTTGTCTGGGGACGGTGGTCCACCCGGACCAATCGGGGTTTATGCCGCATCGGAACACGGCGCTGAACCTGAGGCGAGTGCATAGTGTCATGGCACGCAAATCCCTCATCCAAGAGGACGCCATAATTCTTTCCCTGGACGCACAAATGGCGTTCGATATGGTGGAATGGCCATTTTTATTCGCGGTACTTCACCATTTGGGTTTCGGTCCCAAATTCATAAAATGGGTGGAACTGCTGTACACGAAACCTATGGCGCAAGTGGTGGCCAATGGGAGAATCTCAGGCACCTTTCCCCTGGCTAAAGGGACTCGGCAGGGATGTCCTTTGTCGCCGCTTCTATTCGCACTAGTTCTGGAACCCTTGGCGGCGTGGATACGACAAGACCAAGTAATCCGTGGGCTCAAATGGGCGCTGGGGTGGGAAGACAGAATATCGCTCTACGCGGACGACATACTCCTCTATCTGGCCTCACCGGCCCGATCCCTCAATTGCCTCATGGATATTTGTGTGGCGTTCGGCCGGGTTTCAGGGTATACCATAAATTGGACAAAATCACACATTTATGTACTCTCAGGCGATCAGCCTCGACTCCCACGTAACTGCGCTGCCAAGATAGTGACTGATGGGTTCAAATATTTGGACATGCACATCACGGCGCAGGAATCCCACTTCATAGCTGAAAACCTCAAAAAAACGCTGGAGCGATTCCGCAGGGATGTGCAGTGCTGGCGTTCACTGCCGCTCACCCTATTAGGCAGGGCGGCCCTCTTTAAAATGATGGCACTCCCGAGGTTTCTTTACGCCCTACAAAATACACCATTTTCAATAGCCCCAGCATACTTTAGGGAAGTAAATAGTGAACTCAGCAAGCTGCTGTGGGATGGCAAGGCGACGCGTATAGCGATGCACAAACTAGTGAAGGGCTGGTATGATGGAGGGATAGCGCTCCCACACATTAAGATATATTACTGGGCCTCACACCTGGCGGTAATCAACCAATGGCTTCACGCTGATCAGGGAGACCCGGCCTACCGTATGGATAGGCATCTGCTGGGGGCAGATAATCTTATGGGAGTACTCTACAACAGGAATCAACACAAGCATCTAATAGGCCCTACAGCTCATACAATTAAGATCTGGCACACAGTGCAGAGGGAGATGGGATGGGAAGGAGTCATCACGCAGGCGACACCACTCTGGGACACAAATAAACTGGGAAGGCTAAGGAACACGAAGGGGTTCAAACAATGGGACCTGATCGGTATTTCGAAGGTGGGGGACGTGTGGAAAAAGGGGAACCCCGTCCCATTCGCGCAGTTGCAACAGAGCTATGGGATGGCTGACACAGAGGCGTTTCGATACTTACAAATCAGGCATGCACTCACAGCACTCATACCACAAGGCACGAAACTTCCAGAATCCTCACCCCTCGAGGACAGGCTCCTTACTGACAATATGACGAAGAAAGCTATATCACTCACATACAAAAAAATCATAAATAACCAACCAGACCCAACACAAGCCCTAAAAGCTAGATGGGAGACAGACGTGGGTGAGTTGGATGAGAAAGATTGGCAGGACGCGCTGGCATCCCCACGAGAAGTGGCGATCTCAGCCAGATTTAAATTAATACAACTGAAGATACTGCACCGTACCTACTACACCAGGACACTACTGCATAAATTGCCCAGAGCCGATACACCGCTTTGCGTCCGACACGGGCACGTTCTGGCACATAATATGGCAATGTGTAGACATCCAGAACTATTGGAAAGCAATCATGCGTACAATTGCGCAGGTAACAGTGGTAACATTGGTTCCTGAACCAAGGGGGTGTATCTTGAATGTCTGGGAGGCAGCAGACAGTGCAAACATGGGTAGCACTAGGGATGGCCTTAGCGAAAAGAGACATTGCGCAACAGTGGGGAGCCAGACAGGCTCCGACCCTCCGAAAATGGTGTAATGGTATGGACGAACAAATGGTAACTGAAAAATCGGTCTACATACACAGAGGATGCCCCAAAAAATGCACTAAGATATGGGGGAAGTGGAATGAATATCGGGGCAACATCTGTGATCCCCCGCAGGACGAATCCCTGTCAGACGATTCCGACTAGCTGGGGTGTGTATAGAGAGGCAAGACACAAGATGTTTGATATGGTTGAGGAGAAGGGTGCTGGGGTCCTGAGGGAACCGAAGGAGATCCTTAGTGCTCGGCAAAGGCTGAAACGAGAAAACTGTGATGTACACTGTAAAGAACGATATGGTATTGCAGTACTGGTTGAAAATGGAAATGTTAATAAAATGAGTTTTTATATAAAATAAATAATACAAAAAGACACCACACTGAGAAATGCATGCACTATTTATATAATGGAGAAAGATCATTGCGCCAACCATTTCCAAGCGCTTTAAGAGTTATTGACGCAAAAACACAGGAAACTGATATTTTGCGGGCATCTAACCTTTGAGCTACATTCATGAAACAAGGTTAATTATGAAGGTACATATCACAATTGTCAATGAAGTGCGCATATCACGTTACAATGAAGGAAAACAATGAATAACAAGCGCTCGCAATGACGTTTTTTTTCTCTTTCACTTTTCTCTTTTAGAGCCGTCCCTGTTGGACTGGCTCGCCTGACTGGTTTCTTATCTTTATGGGGCCATGTGGTTGGCCCCATAAAGATAAAAAAAAACTTTTACGCCAGCTGTAAGTCGGGGCAGCCAGTCCAACTGGGACAGCTCTAAAAGAGAAAAGTGTACGTCACTGGAAGCTCTTTTCCAATGGCTGGCCACCGTTCAGCATAAACGGTGACGCCAGCCAATGGAAAAGAGGGGCGGGGCTTAAAGCCCACTAGAGAAAACTCTTCAAATCATTAAATCTCGCCAGCGAGACTTACGCCAGGCGAGACCTAAAAAGTGTGTAAAATGATCACTTATGGTCATGGAGGGACAATGTAAATATGAGGAGAAAGATGCTGAGAATTTGTCTCCTTTTCATGTTCAACTGTTGAGAAATAATGGTAAAGTTTTAAAAGGTAGGTTCAGCAATTTGTTAGAGAACCTTCAAAGATGGTTAACAAATGTAATATATCCTTTTTAGGTCTCGCCTAGCAGCGCGCAAGCGCTGCTAGGCGAGACTTATTGTAAAGGGACTCCAAAAAGCTCGTGCTTGTGTGGCCTATTGCTTGCGGTTACCTGCACGGGCGCCATATGTTTTGAATTATCGTGCCCAGATACGGGCGCGATAATTCAAAACATATGGCCTGGTGCTCGCTCTCGCACACACGGGCTTGTTCAGCTTCGTGCTTGGAAAGGAATTCAATTTTTAGGTCTCGCCTAGCGACACAGCGCGAAAACGCTGTGGCTAGCGAGATCTATTGTTACCGACTTGCTTCGGAAGGGAGACAGGAGATGTGCACGCGCAGGGCAGACTGCAATTGTGAGCGCGCCCGTGAACACGCACGTACAGACACGCGATGTGCACATCTCCTGTCCCCCTTCCGTCCTCGCAAGCCTCATGCAATATCACTTTCTTTTTTTAAATGCGCAAGTGAGCTCCAAGCGTGGCGCGCTTTACACGTACAGCATGCCACGCCACGCCCCACCCCACTTACCGGCTCTTGTGGAGACTCTGCGCTGCTCCTCGGCTGGTCTCCGTCTTCAGCCGGTCACTGCAGCAACACGCGGGGCTCCGTCTTGCTCACAGGAGCCCCGCCTGAAATCCTGCTTTGGCCACACCATGCCGCATTCACGAAGGCGGGTTAGGCCGGTCTTCCTCTACTGTTTTTTTTTTTTTTTTGCTTTGTGCGCATTGGTGGCCCCCTCCCTGAGCCACGCAGCACTTATTCAAGTACGGTGAAGTCTGCAGGCGCCGCCACTGGGCACGAGCCACAGTCCATGCCGATGTGCACGCTCACGGCGTGCCTACAACGCGCGCATGGCGCTCTTTCACTTTCCCTTGTTTTGAAGGATCCTGGCATCGACTTTTTGTCTTAAGTGCGCAACGATTTCCAGAGGCCCCTGCGATCATTTCCTCTAGCTGCAATTTCCAGCCTAGCCATGGGCCTCAGGAAATGAGATATAGTCTGTCAGGAACAATCCGCAGACAACACTACTTGTTTGTTTACAGTTTAACCGCCAACACAAGACATTACGCAGAGTTTCTCATGTGCGCTGCTTTTGTTCGTCATTAAGGTGGACTAAGGGGGCTTTGATTGTTGGAAGTTTCTGGAACATTCATTTGAAAGACGCGAGGATCCAGTGCAAAAACTCTGAACATTTATTCTGCAGCCCAAAAATACACAAACGTACAAAGTTGATAATGTAAGGCAGGGAATTTTAACTCTGTTTTGACATAAAATGGATTGGCAGATGACATTTGTGTTATGGCTGCGCTCTGCATACAAAATGATAGTACTCGACGGCTGTAAAAGATGTTTTTAGGACCTTTTCTTTGAACAAGTTAGCCTCTGTATATCTAAGTAAGACATTTAATAAATGATGTGTTTACCTTAAAAACACCACGATTAAACAAAAACTTGATATAAGATTAATATTGCATTTTCAACGGCAAGCTTAGGTGGGTCGTATCCATGAGAGGGTTTCAAGAAAACCACTGTCAATATAAATGAACACTTTTTAGGTTCATTTAATGTAAATTCGTCTTGGGTGGCTATCTTAAAAAATGACCATGTTCCTGGACCTTTGATGGACAGCCCTGACATATACGTACAGCACGATGTACAGTTTACAGCCCTTTAGATTGGTATCACTGCAAGTCTAGTAATCAATTTTCGAACTAGAATCTGACTTGAAAATAGATTAGATTCTAAACGTCCAGATATTTGTAAAAATGCAAATCAGCAGATTGGTTTAAGTTATTTCCTGCCCAGGTAGAACAGGGAAAGTTGTTAAAGTGGTGACAGATAGTCATCATTGTTAGTGATGATCAACTTTTATTTTTCTGATGATTTAGTCCAGTGCTTGATTTTAAAGAACTGTACAGTGTTAATTCAGTAAGTAGTGTATCTCTATTCGGTGCATAAAGTACCTGTGCGCAGATGGCATAGATAAGACTATCCAGCAAACGACTCAGACTCACCTGCAGACCCTGCCTAAGGGCTGCGTGCACAAAGAACACCTGATGGACAGAATGCAGAACAATGTCATACATTCACCCCAGTACAGAGGTCCGGACCTAAATCCATCATGTCTTTTGCACACCATGCCAGTTTCAACACAGCCAAATGCAAATCAGTCTTAATCCTGCACCCAATGGGAGCAGTCCAGCCCGAACTGCCAAGCCAGGTCCTCCCTGGACTGAAAACAAGCATCCTAGGACCTGTTTCGTGGTTTTAACCCTCATCAGCCAGGATAGCTTGACTCCAGTGGCATGGAGAGCACCTGACCCACGTCTGGGCATATCCGTCCCACTCGAGGTGACAAATGCAAAAACAACAATTGTTGGGCAGAATGCAGAACAATGTCATACAATCATCCCAGTACAGAGATCTGGGCCTAAATCCATCATGTTTTTGCTCCCAATGCCATTCCAGTATGAACCCAGCTATATGCAAATCAGTCTTGACCCTGCACCCAATGGTAGCAGTCCAGCCCGAACTGCCATGCCAGGTCCTCCCTGGACTGGAAACAAGCATCCTAGGAACGGTTCCGCACATTTAGCCCTCATCAGCCCTGCTTTGGGTTCCTGTGGCCAAGATCTCTCTTGGCACCTCGCTTAGGACCGCGCTGGTCGCGCGCTTGTTTGCTCTGTATTTTTAAAAAAACCTTCGTTTTTTGGATCTTGTTTCTTTTACTTTTTAGCCTGCTTCCCTGCCTCTAAACCATTTCTGGCCCTTACTTGCACTCTAACTTTGGTGAACTCCACCGCTGTTGGGCGGATCCGGGTTACCGGGAGGGTTTGGGCTGAGCGCCATCTTGGAGTGGGGAGTAGTGCGAGCGCCATCTTTGAGCGTCCAGGTCACCTGGGACGCCGAGACGACGCTATTTAAAGCTCGCCAGACTAGCGCAGCGGTTGCGCCATCCCTGCGCCTGAGTCGTGCCAGAGTCCTGCCCGTCTGCGCTCGTCAGCGTCTCGGAGGCGGCCGAGGCGGGACTCTGGCATCTTGGGTAGGTGTGTAGGATGATTAGGTATAGTGCGGCCGCTTTATGTGCGCTCCGTCCCCCCAAGAGCGGTTGTTTTTGTCTTTTCCCTGGTGGTCGACACCTGGCTAAAGGGTGCCCTGGATGTTCTTGGCGTCCCATATCATCTCCATCTCGCGCTCCCCTCTCCCTCCCCTTGGAATGTCAGTGTGCCTTGTTAAATACCAGATCCTTGGCGCGTCATTCCATGGAAATTTGGGACCTCCTTACGCTCTCGAAAATCTCCTGTCTTTTTTTGACAGAGACTTGGTTGGGGGCTGGCTCGGAACCTGATATCGCTAGTGCCCTTCCCCCCAACTTCACCATCTTAAGGAGGGATAGAACTGGAGGCAGAGGTGGTGGGGTGGCCTTAGTTGTTGACAAGTCCCTTGTCTGCACCTCTTATCCTGTAGATAATATCGCTGGTTGTGAAGCTCTGGGCTTTATTCTTCAGCTGTCGGCTTCACATACCTGCACAGGAATTTTGATCTATAGACCTCCATGGCCTTTAGGCTCGTTTTTCGAGGATTTACAGGTGGCACTGTCAGTACCCTGTGTGCGTTCGGCACACTGTGTACTGCTGGGCGACTTAAATCTGCACATGGACTCGACAACTGACGCCGATGCATCTAAATTACGGGACATTACCGAGATGCTCGGACTGACCTCTTTCATCGATAGTCCAACGCACGTGAAAGGGCATACGTTGGATTTAATCTTTTCCACTGTGCCAATTAAGGTGTCCTCCCCTTTGCCGGTTCTATGGTCCGACCATTATTTAATTAATTTCGTGTTGTTAGCTGAGCACCAGACGAGTCAAAGAGCTCATAAGGACGGGTCTCGTCAAGCTAGAGCCTTTCACCTGGTGTCAGCTGATATGCTCGCTGACGCACTCCATGCACATCCTTGCATTACGACTGGGAACTTAGAAGTCGACCTGCCGCTAGTCCAGGACTGGCTTCGGACAAGATTCGAGGAGCTTGCCCCTCGGAAACCGGTCAGGACAGCCCCCTGCCAGGATTCCGCTCCTTGGTTCACCGCTACTCTGCGAAAAGCGCGCCAGGACTGCAAAAGATCTGAAAGGCTCTGGCGGCGCAGATATGCGCCTGAGGAGAAACTGAAGTACAGGGGTGCGATAAAATCCTATCACAGACAGATTGCCGAAGCTAAAAAGATCTACTTCGAGCATAGAATAGACCAGGCTGATAACACGAGCCGGGAACTATTCCGAATTGTGAAGGAATTCGTAGAGCCGGTGGCGGCCGCTAGGGTTCACTCCCATACTGAGGAGTGGATCAAGCAGCTTGCTGACTTCTTTGTGGACAAGATCCGTAGGATTCAGGACTCTTTCGATCGGGTGGGGTCCCTGGAAGTGGCTGCAGCTGTGGAAAGTGATCTGAAGGTCCTTCCATCCGCTGCAGCCGAGCTGGCGCCCACTCTTTCGGCGTTCCCCCCGCTATCCTGCGAGTCCTCTCTGGAGCTGCTTTCCCGGTTGAAATCTGGATCCCCCTTGGATGCGTGTCCGGCTAAATGCCTGAGCTCGGTGGCACCAGCTATTAACAACTTGCTGAACCCCTTGCTCAACATGTCTCTGAGTTCTGGAGTGGTCCCTAAAGAATGGAAGCATGCTCTTATTCTCCCGCTCATTAAGAAACCTCTGCTCGACCCTTTACAGTGGGCCAACTATAGACCAATCTCCCTCCTCCCTGCTCTGGCGAAGGTGGCGGAGAAACATGTTCAGCATACTCTTACCACCTTTATAGAGAATAACAAACTGCTGCATGACTCCCAATCTGGTTTCCGTGCCAATTACAGTACGGAGACAGCTCTCGTGGAGGTGACCGACGCCATCAGGGAAACGCTTGATCTTGGGGGAAAGGCTATGTTGGTCTTGCTGGACCTGTCGGCGGCATTCGACACCGTCCCACACGCCGGCCTCCTCCTAAGACTCAGGGAGGTAGGTCTGCGGGGGACGGTGTTGGACTGGTTTCAATCCTTCTTAACCGACCGTCGGCAGGTGATCTGGGCTCCTCCGTTCTCCGCGGAAATGCCTTCGCTAGAGGTGGGGGTGCCTCAAGGATCCATCCTGAGCCCCACCATATTTAACATTTATGTGGCCCCTTTGGCGAAGGTCGCTGAGGCATTTGGAGCCCGGGTCATCTCATACGCTGATGACACCCAGCTCCTGTTTACCTGCAGGAAGGGAGAGGTTTTTAATGGCGACAGAATCAGAGACTGCCTGAGTGCTGTTTTTGCATGGTTTCAGCACCAGAACCTGAAATGTAACTCGGATAAGTCCGAGTTGCTCTTTTTTGGCTGCGCTGAGGACCCTGGCTGGAAATCGTGGTGGCCTTCCGACATGTTCCCCCCCTGAGAAACCATCTGCCCAAGTAAAAAATCTGGGTGTGGTATTTGACGACAGTCTTTCTTTTCGTCCCCACATCACGGGCCTGGCGGGGAAATGTTTCGGTATCTTGAAGATGGTGAGGAAATTTCTCCCACTGCTTTCCCTTCAATATCGCAAGAACATCGTGCAAGCACTTGTGGGCTCGCGTTTAGACTACGCTAACGCACTTTTCTCTGGTCTGCCTAAATATCTGGTATCCAGATTGCAAGTTGTCCAAAACTCGGCAGCCAGAGCCATCTTTGGCCTTCCACGGAGAGCCAGTGCCTCTCTACTGCGCGGTAGGCTGCATTGGCTGTCTATCCCTAGCAGAATTAGTTTCAAGGTCCTCACGTTGGCGTTTAAAGCCCTCCACTGCATTGGCCCAGCTTACCTCAGGAAGCGGATTGCTCTCTACGTTCCCCGGAGGAGTTTGAGATCTGCTGACCTGGCTAAAGTGGAGGTACCAGTGATCAAACGCGTGCGGATGGGAGGCCGGTCTTTCCAGTTTATGGCGGCCAGTTTGTGGAATGAGCTCCCTCTGTCACTCCGCAAGGCTAACAATCTTCTGGCCTTTAGAAAGGAGCTCAAGACGCTCCTCTTCTCCGCCTAACCAGTGGGCCTACAGTGTTTCTGCCGCTGGGTTTTTCTTGGTTGTGTTCAGGACTCTCTGCCAAAGCGCCGGGACACCCGTTCTGGGTAGCCGTGCGCTCAAGAAATATAGTTCTAACATAACATAACATAACATCAGCCAGGATAGCTTGACTCCAGTGGCATGGAGAGCATGGGACTCGGGTCTGGGCATACCCATGCCACTCGGGGTGACATATGCAACAAGCATTTGCAATGCAATAGGTCTCGCATTTACGCAAGTTTGAGCCATTGACAGTGCAAATAACAAAGCCTTTTAATTTTGTTTTAGTTTTTAAAACAGAAATAAAAGGCATTGTCAATTACAATGACAACAGCTTAAACTCGCATAAATGCGAGACCTATTGCATTGCAAATGCTTGTTTTTTTTGCTCGCGCTTCTTGTTAATATAAAGTTTGTGTCTTTCTTTAAAGCAAGGGACGTGGAGTGCATACATGTTCTGTGTACACGGCGCAGACGCCTCCACCGGTGCCAGCCTGGGCCAGAGCCCCCAATCCCCGGGCCCTCTCCTTTCACCCTCTGACGCCCAGAGCGGCCTCCGCGGCGGTCTCGGAGATAACTGGGTCCCTGCGAGACAAGGCGGCAACATGTGTGCAGTTTGTGTCCCCTGCGCAGACTGTTTGACAGCAGATGTAATCCTCAATAGAGTGACAGGCGAGGCTTGACACCCGAATGACAGCCCAGCTTTCACCTCTGTCCAAACACTCCAGTCAGACACACACACACAAGCCAACACACACACACATTACGTCTGCGGCACGCAGACCAGTACACCGCCAATGAGACACCAAGACGCGTGCGCGCACACATGCTCAGGCAGACACACATCACAAGCGTCTCTGACTAACAGACCAAAAACAAACACACGTCCATGATAACACACAGATCTTATTATTACATGCACACAGACACAAACACGCAGATTCTGTCAGTCAAACTCATAAAGAATGACACACACAGGAATATAACCACATACACAAAACCCACAGTCAGTTGTGGAGATACGCAAATGCATACAGGAACACAAATCAAGCACAGACACACACCAGTACTCACAATCTCACACACATACACAATGTTAGTCAGAAACTAAGAGAAAACACAGGCACATGCGCGCAATCAAATTCAGAGGTAGTCAAACAGTTGCGCATACATGCGCGCACAGCAACAAGCAAACATGCACACATCCAGTAGGACATCCACATGCACACACTCACTGCTCACAAACCCACTCACATACACACACTCACCAACACACGAATGTGGACCTCAAAGAGGTGGGAACAGTAATCTTTGTTGGGCAGAGAAAGTATTCCGGCACAAAATATGGACAGCACCTCTTGCAATTTGGTGGCACGTTTTTAACCAAAAAACACAGTTGCCACTTGCATCTGCCAGGGTGCTCTAAATGTCCCTGCGCTGCATTCAGTTCCGTCATGTAATACGTCACTGCGAACGCGCACTGTGCATGCTGCAGCCAGACGCCATACACACCACCGTACAGGCAATGGATCAGAGAAGAGTCCACGCCTCATCTCCGGTCACAGGAGCACAGGCATTGTAATAGGGGCGAGACAGTCCTTAACTTTAGAGATGGGTAGATAGACTGGTAAACAGACCAATGGACAGAGGACAAGACAGACAAACTCCGAGGGATGGACGGATAGCTGGTGTAGACAGAAAAGAAGGTTGGAGAGGTAGATTGACTGACGAATAGACATATAGTCTGTGAAATGGCAGACATTCAAAGGTTTAGTCCACTCTAATGTACCACTCCAGTAATACCTTCTTTGTGCTCTGGCAGATCTTTAAAGAGTCCGAATTTCCTGAGCAACAATGCGCACAGCATAGCGTGGGACATATTTGTGCCTGTGATTGGATAATATTTTATTTTTTTCTGAATTTTTCCCTGTAGCTCGAACCTTGTCCCGGAGGACGTCACAGCGCTTTACAGTCTAAGTGATTGACATTCCATTCAAGATGCACATATAGTGTGGCCAAGGCTTGAAGTGGGATTAAAAAATGGGGGTGGGGGGGTGGGTCTAAGGGCGTGGCTTAAAAACACTGACTAAAAATCTGTGCTTAGCATCGTGTGCCGCCCGACTTGTATTTTGCTGTTTCTGTCATTGCATCCAGATATATGATACAACAAGTAACATACCTTCAACAAGTCAGGACTATTGGCTTTATCAATGGTTGTTAGATGCATAGCATAAATAAGCAGCAGCTACGGCTTGTATTTAATATTGAAAAAGCTTCCACTTAAAGCACTGGTGACACAACGGCAATGTTGTTGCTCTAAAGTTTTAAAAAGAGAAGGAAAATCCAGAGAGAAAATGACTCTTTAAATGATTCCCTTTACCCTACAACGCTCTCTTGGCATGACGCCATGCTGTAACTTGAGCAGTGTGAGCACGCGCACATCAATGTGCCTGCTATCACTGGATTCCAGTGACAGCAGGCACAAAACAGTGCCCGATAGAGACCCATTTCGAGGCCTCCTTTAAAACAAGCATTGGCATAGCGAATAGGTCTCGCTTTTGGGACCTTATAAGTATTTAGTTATGCAGCACAAGATCCTTGGTGCAACAACATCAACTGTTGCATGGCTAAGCACTTATAAGGTCCCAAAGGCGAGACCTATTGGCTATGCAAATGCTTGTTTTAAAGAAGTCCAAATTACTTCTCCAGGCGCCCTTTTATAAGCGGATCACAGTATTGCTAGAGAATTTACCCACAGTGGTCTTAATCTCTAACTTTGTGCTTTCTCAGGATGGAAGCAAAGGCAGGAGGGTGACTGCTCTTCTCTACTTGTATTAGATAAGCGACGCAATGTTTCTGTGTGGGGGTACATGAAAAATACAGGTGAATTGCTTCCCCCCCCCCGCCCCTGTCATTGCTGAGCGCAGCCTGAGGTAGATTTTGGATGCTGAGTAACAATGCAATTGCTCTCATGGGAAAGGCAATAGTAGTGATTAAGGAAAAAGCAGCAAAAGGATTATTTCTGGTCAGGGAAAGAAAAGGAACCATTTTGGGGCGCTGAAGCCAAGATTGGCATGTTTCTCAGCAGAGTGAGCAGCTAAGTGAGTATAATTTGTAGGTCATGATGTTCAGGTAAGTGATGGGGTGTTACAAGGAGGGTAAGGGCATGTAGGAAAGTGCCACTCTTTGCATGGTTACCCCTAACATTTTGCCAGATACCCAATGCCAACTTAACTGAGTGTGCCCTGGGTCCCTGGGCCCCTGCCAATCAAGTTTCCTAGGACCCATATTTCTTCCCAAAACTGTACCTTTGTCGCCACAATTTGCAAACCTCTGGCCCACCTGCAAGTCCCTTGTAAAAGGTACCCCTGGCTTCAAGGGCCTTGTGACCAGAGAGGGCCTTTGAGGGCTGCAGCATGTATTATGCCACCCTCAGAGACCCCCTCACCTGAACACGCACACACTGCCATTGCAGGCTGCGTGTTCTGCAGCAGACTAAATTGAAGAGTCAACACAGCACCCCTCCCTGGGTGCCATGCCCAACAACACTGCCTGTAGCATGAGTAAGTCACCCATCTAGCAGGCCTTGAAGCCCTAAAGGCAGGGTGTACCATACCACCGATGAGGGCATAGGTGCATGTGCAATATGCCCCTTCAGTGTCTGATATTCACAGGCATTGTATGTGCAGTAAAGCCGTTGAGTATAGGGGCTGGGAGTTTTTCATTACGAACTCCACAGGCCAGAAAGGCTCCACTGAAAACTGGGAAGTTTAGTAGCAAACTTCTCAGCACATTAAACCCACACTGATGCCAGTGTGGTATTTAATGTAAAAAAATAAATAAATAAAAACACCTCAGAGGGCACCTTAGAGATGCACCCTGAAAAACGACCAGACCTGGTGTGCTTCCTGACCGGCTACCAGCCATCTGCCACCACCAGACAGATTTCTGGACCTCTCGGCAGAGAGCCTCTGCTCTCTGGGCCCTGAAACAAAGCCCATCCTGGGCAGAGGAGTCATGACTCCTCCCCAGGATGGGCAGGGTCCATGAAAGGGACGCTTAAAAGGCCTGCAGCCCTTGTTAGCTACACCCAGCCTTTTGCTGCTATCAGCAACTGGCCCCCACCGGTTCGGACTCTCACTTTGGATGGGTGAATCGGCAGGAAAAACTAGTCAGGAAGGGGGGTGTGCCCACCTTTGCCAATCCCACCACTGAGGTGGGCAAGGCAAAGTGAAGGACTCATCTCAGTCCCCAATCAGGAAGAGGACTATGCCCCCATCCCACAGAAGGGTGGCATAATGGAGGGTGCAGACACCCTAGGGAAGGGTCCTGACCTGTACACCCCTGTAACGCCCCTAAAGCCATTAGTTGCCCTTGTCCAGCCTGCTCGTCAAAGCCAGCAGCGTTTCTTCCCAACTGACTTCTTCCATTGGTTTGCACTGGGAGCCCAATGCCTACTTTGCACCCTGCTGCCCCAGTGCCGCTGAAAGTGTGCTTTTTGGTGCCTACTCGTGGCCTCCTTTGTGCCTACCGTTGATCCCTGGGCCATGGCCCAGAAACCTCAGGTACCCACCTGTGATCCGTAGTCTTCCGAGTACCCCCTGTCTCCAAAGCCCTATATTGGACTCCCACCTTCTCCTTTGTCCTCTGCAAACGGGTGACCCTGTGCCGCAAGGAGTGCACTCTCTTTACCTACCTGACCCCTGCCCTGTGTAAGTGCTACCAGCTCGAGACTGAACAACAAAACGGAGTACTTACCTGTAAGTTTCTAACCTGGTTTTCCTCCACATGAATACATTGAACTGTATCATAACATTGCATTGCATATCTTTAATTGAAAGGTCTAACACTGTATTTGATAGACATGTACAGAAAGGTTTCATAAAATCTGTAAAGTATTTATTGCATTTACAAGACCATACTGCATTCCTGAAAAGCACTGCCAGTGACGAACTGTATAACTTACCTGAACAAGGGGATTCTTGTTTCTAGTAATAAAAATAACAAAGTATCATCTTTTTATACAAACAATTGATCTGGATTCAGTCTTTGAGTGTGTGACATCATTTCATGCCTTGTGTACAACAAATGCTTAACACTACCCTCTGATATGCCAGACTGCTCAGCCCAGCTACCACTACATTGAGAGTAAGGTTCTATCTACTTATACCTCTGCCATACCTTTGAGGACTCTGCACACTATACCTCTTAAGGTCAAGCCTGGGCAGTGCATGCACTGCTCTGTATTGAAGTAGGGACTTGAAGCTCCGCCCACATTTTTCATTGGCTTTTGTCATTATCCACTGTAAACTGTGGCTGTTTATTGGTCAAAAGGCTTGGTAGTTCCTCCTTAGTACCGCCTTGTCTCATTTTGTAATCTCCGATGGCGACACCCCGTTACGCGCTGTTGTTGCTCGGTAGACTTTAACTACGGCCTCCGACCACTATTTTCTCAAATAGCTTTGTCCTGCCTGCTGGTGCAGGCAGGAGACTCTCTTTAACGCTTTTAAAAAAATGTATAGCACGCATTGGCAATACATTAGGTTTCGCATTTGCAAGAGTCTAAGCTATTGGCATTGTAAATGATAATGCCTTTTATTTATCTGTTTTTAAACAACACATAATCAAAAGGCACTGTCATTTACAATGCCAATAGCTTAAACTCTCATAAATGCAATACCAATTGCATTGCAACTGCTCGTTTTGGTATAGTATATACAGAGTCGGCTTCCTACAGGCTTCCTACAGGGGGACGTCTGTAGCGGGCAGTCACTGAAGGAGCAGATCAACATAGACAGAACTCAGCTTATTGCTTTCCCTCATACTGCTACCTCAAACCTATTCCACAGACCACTGGCACTGCAGTTAAATGATGGATGCAGATTTGTGGTTCTTAGACTCAGTAATGCTGACAAAAAGCACATAAAAGTGCATCACTTACACTAAAACTTGGAATTGCACATCAGTAATTTATTAGATACCAGTCACAGACTTTATCTTTAATCCAGCAATCTGCCATCCAGTAACTCAGTGACATTTCTTCAAAGCAAATATTAATGGAACATTAGTGGAAATGATCACATGCCAACAGATGCAGATTGAGCCAAATGCCAGCCTGAAGACACTGTGAACATGCTAGGTCGCTTCCACATTTCTCTGAAAGAAAAACAGGACTACAAACAACTATGGAGGAATGATATTAACTCTTTATCAAAAAATGACTTATGTAAACCTCCCCCGGGGCCATATCTGCCAACCCAGGGAACCCATCGAACAGCAATGGGGGCCAGTGGCCATCATGGCCTCGGCTGGCTACCCGCATGCTGCGGGAGCCAACATTGCTGGCACTCTTCAGGAGAAGCTGTTTATGCCCCCTTATGTCTTTTATTTAATCTTTCTTTTAGGACTTGGGACTGAGTCCCAAGGCCCACGAGGGCTGCCGCCACACTCCGGTTTATGGGGTGGCAGCCAATCAGATATCTCCATGAGATTGGTCATACGTGCACCATGAAATATACAAAGATTTTGAGTATTTAAGGACACAAAAACTACTAAATGGATTTAAACCAAAAGCACTCTTTCTGGACCAAGATCTAGCTTTGTGCCAAATTTGGTTTAATTCAGTCTAGCGGTTTGGGCTGCGGCTGTATTTAAAGTTCCTATGGAAAAATTAATGGGGTAAACGAGTTTTAAGACCCTCTCCCTTCCTTTTTCTCTGCCCCCGCTTGATGAGCCCAGTTAGGAGCGAAGGGGAAACATTTTTAAGAGGGAAGGTTTATGGCGACTTGCACCATTAAAGACTATTAAGCACCTTACAACGTGGTCCGTATCCGTTTGTGGTGAAACATTCTCAAAGAAAGACCACTCGTTGGTTAAAAGTGACCCAAGGACACAGCGGGGATTATTTTAGGAGCCCTTTATTTACAGGTAGTTGAGCAGCATAATGCATTTAGGCTTTTCTAGCCTTCCTCAGACGCCGCTCACATCCAGATTGTACCGTCTCGCTCCTTCATTGTTTCCTACGATGCTCCCATTGGTGGGAGATCAACTGACCCTGCTTGTCTAGGAGCAGCTGTAATCAAATGTGAGACTACAGCTCCCAGCGTGCAATATCTTGGTAAGTATCACAGCAGGGTGAATAGAACTTGCAGTGAGCGCTGAAAATACCATGTAGAGGGGGGGCCATGTAGTGGCAGGTGCCACCCGTAATTGAAAGTGTCCAGGGTTCCCTCGAGTCCCCAACGCCCAAGCCACAATTCCGGAAACAGACCAGGCCGTGGAGAACGCTGCAATGAGCCCTCTCCCCCCGTGAAGTCACAGTCTGCCTCATGGCGGCGGCCACTGGCATGGCCCGTTCTCGTGGCATTCCCGGAATAATCAATCCCTTGATGGCATGAAGATTCAATGCCAATGGAGAGGAGTTGGCCTAACGGCTAGGGCGCTCGACCTCGGACCTGGGGAACTGGGTTCGAGTCTCGGTAATGACGCTGAACATCTTGTGATTCTGGGCAAATCAAGTAATCTCCCCGTGCCTAAACAAAAGAATGAATGTATGTGTGTCCTAATGTAACGTAACTGGTGCTATGTAAAGCGCTCTGATACCAGATTGGATTTGGGTCAAGTTTGCTCTATATAAAACTCTGCAATGTTTCCCAGGACTCTTGATTGGACGGGTCCTTGTACCGCGTTTCTGGCCTGCGCGAAATTATATCAAAGAAAGACCACTCGGTTTAAAGTGACCCAAGGACACATCGGGGATTATTTCAGGAGTCGTTTATTCTCAGGTACTTGCGCAGCATAATGCATTTCGGCTTTTGGTACAGTCTCCCTCCTTCATGGTTTCCTACGGTGCTCCCATTGGTGGGAGATCAGCTGACCCTGCTTGACTAGTAGCAGTAATCAAATGCGAGACTACAGCTCCTATCTTGGTAAGTACTACAGCAGGGTTGATAGAACTTGCAGTGAGCGCTGAAAATACCATGTAGTGGCAGGTGCCGTCCGAAATTGAAAGTGTCCAGGGTTCCCTCGAGTCCCCAACGCCCAAGCCACAATTCCAGAAACAGAATATATATATATATATATATATATATTTATTAACAGAAATACATACATACTGAGGACACCAGAGCACTTTACATCAGCACCAGATTATATAAGTACTGAAGATCAAGTTATTTGTCCAGGATCAAAGGGTGTCGAGACAACACCAAAACTAGAACCTGGTTCCCCAGAATTAAACTAGGCAACGCTGGCCCATATTTCTAAATGTGTGAAAGTCTACACAAGTGGTATGGTGTGATTACGTATAGTGAGCACATTCTCTGCTGCAATGGCTTTGTGTAGTGCAAAACACAACATCAACAAATACTGGATGGTTCACCCAGACTCTTGCTAGGGAAAACTTGTGCATGTATTAACAAGCATTTGCAATGCAATAGGTCTTGCATTACTGAAAATTAGAGCTATTGGTGTAGCATTATTTGCCACGCCTAAAGCTCAAACTTTTACTAAAGCGAGACCTATTCCATTGCAAATGCTTGTTCTTCAAGATGTCAGGTATGCAGGGAAGCAGGGTTCCGCGGGCGCCTCCTCGTGCTGTGCGTGTGAGGCCTCGTTTTCAGCACTTGGCTGCGTGATGGGACACCCCAGATCATTCTGCTCGCCGCGCATTTACATACTGTCTGGGACCAGACAGGCTGCTTGCATTGAACACTTCCGGTCTCTCGTAACTTCGCTCGACACCTCGCTTTATCATGTAAGCACATTACACAGCACAACTCCCCACTGTCTCGAGCGCAGATCTGCTGCTGTCACCTCACTCGCAGGTGGCCATCTGCTCTCTATCCGTCAGCACCACACCAATGTCACGCTACCGGGTTCCATAAGCAACACTCGGCAAACCGGGACTTCCACTGCTCTTCTCTCACTGATAGAGTTGCCATCTTGCCCAGAAAAAACACATTCTGGCCATTTGTTTATGTTAGGGCCGGACATGGTACTTAAACTTTATATAAAATCCTGTCTATGTTTACTTTAATAATCAGTCAGGGAACATTTAGGCAACTTTAGAACACATTTTGAAGTGCTTTGTTCTCCTGCGTTTTTTAGGTCTCGCCTACGCAGCGCGCATGCAGTACATAGGACACCTTTGGCTTGTCGTTCTGCTCTTTTTTGAAGCACATACTCGTGCTTGTGGCGTCATACACCTCGGGCGAGCGCGCAGCGGCGCGCCACAAGCACGTGCTTAGACAAGAGCAGGGTGCTCTCACGCGTGCACTGCACGCCTTTTTTTGTTTTTTTAAAACGTTTAGCGCGAGGCGCGCACGCTTGTTACATTTTTGTTGGACAAGCGAGGTAAACATGAAGGACAGGCTGTTCGCTCATGGGGCACTCCCCACCAAGTGCTTAGAACTATACAGAGGAGCTCTCCAGGTGGAAAGCAGTTCGAAATGTGTGCTCTTGTGCATGCTCTTGTGCAAAGGAAGAAATGCTCCGACAGCCCATGTCTGGAAGGCCATTAGGACAGGGGCGGAGTCAGACACTTGTTAGGCAAATCCCTGGTGCCTTGTATCAGCTCCCTCCCTGCACATGCCATGCAGTCATCGCCGGAAGCTTGGTGGAGAAAGGGCGTGCCCCAGTGGCATACTCTCAGATCAAGTCTGAGACTGCTCTCCTTTTCTCTCTCTGTGTTTCTCTCTCTTTCCGACTGTCACTCTCTTTTCCTTGTCTACCAACAATTTTGTTTCTCTTTTTGCCCCTCTTCTCTCTTGCCCCTCCAATCTCCACTCTCCCCTTCTCTTTCTTTCTCTCGCTCTTGCCCCCTCTCACCATTTTCTCTCTCTCACCCTTTCTATCACTGAAACTCTCTCTCTTTCTTGCCATCTCTTTTCCATCCTCTCTTTCTACATCTTTTGCGCTCTCCTTTCTCACAGACTCTCTTTTGCGCTTTAATTCCACTTATTTTACCCCCTCTTCTCTCGGTCTCTTGTTTCTCTCTCTCTCTCTCTGCTTCTTGTTTCTCTCGCTCTGTCTCGTTTCTCTCTTCTCCATCTCTTGTTTCTCTCTTCTTCCTCTCTGTTCCTTCTACTTCACTGTCTTGCTCCCTTTCTCTGTTTCTCTCTCACCGTCTCTTCTCTCTTTCTTTTAGTCTTTCTCCCTCTTGGACTCCCTTTCTCTCCTTTATTTCTCTCTATCATGCCATCTCTTCTCTATCTCGAGCTCTCTAATTATCTATTGCTCTCTCTCGCTCAATCTCCCCCTTTAACTCTCTCATTCTCTCTTGCCCCCATCCCTTTTATGCTTGTTCCATATTTTTTAAGTAACATTAAACAATGTTGTAATAAATCTCATCGTCCCGAACCTTGTATGGTATTGCCTGGTGTTTCCTAGCCATGTTTCGAGTTGGTGGCCTCTGTTCTGGTGTCTTGGCCGGCATAACTAGGTTTTTGTGTTCGCCCGGGCCCTTGCCTGCCACTGGGACCTAAAACCAGCGCTTCCCACCCAGGGCGTGTAGGGGGCCAGGCAATGTCTCATTGAAAAGGGAAATATCTATGGAATTATGCGATTCTGCAGCTCTGACATTTTCCACATAGTTATGGATTTGCCGCATTTGCCACATAATCAAACATCTGCTACATAATTTGCAGTTTTCACACCCAACAAATATTTCTCGCTCAAACAGATCAAAAGTTACAAAAAAAGTACCAAAACATGGTTTCAAGCAATGACTTTGCAAAGGTTAATTGAAGGCCTTTCAGTTGTTGATGGTTAATGTGCCTGCTGCAAAGCACAGAGTGTAACATGCAAATCTCAGGTTTGTGCTTGATGCAGATAGGCTAATGGGCTGCTGCTCGTGTCCATGTATTATCTGCAGGCCACAAGTTACAATTCTTGAGGTATAAACCAGCATCAAGGAGCTTCAAGCAAACTTCAAGGCATAGGATTAGAACTTGTTTTTTTTCTCAAACATGGTTTATTCTAATGTTAAACTGGTTCATTTGGGTAGTAATAAGTGCATCAGTGTAAAAGCAATGTAAATGTTTATTACTAGTGTAACTGCTCTTATAGACGGATATATTCTTAGAGTGCACATATACCTCTTAACTATAGAGCTCTTAACTATAGAGCTCGAAACCTTTGTTTCCGGATGGCACTGTCATCAGGCTTTCGGTACTAGCTAGCTCCCAGCCAACAAGAGCACCTCAAACAAACGTAGTGCTGATGGTTCTTTAAAGGGGCTAGCAAGTGAAAAAAAAGCACTGGCAATGACAACTGATCTTAATTACAAAAGTAAGTGCCCCTTCACTCATTGATGTGTTTAAGCTCTCAATAGGTCATGACACATGCATTCTTTCACTCAACAGTGCACTCATGCATCCATTCATCGACCCACAAACTTATTATTGCATTGACCCACTTACACAACCACAGTAAAACAAAAACACAAACTAAACAAAATATGCAAAACAAATTCAATTAATAAAAGTTTTTTTTTTTTTTTTTTTTAAAGGAAAGCATGCTGCCGGCTAAACATGGCATATATTTAGAATAAGAAATAATACTAAACATAACAGTGGGCAGCCATCTTGCAATGGTATTATATGTAGTGCATTATTGTGGGTAAGTGGGCTGCCTAACTGCTGCAGGCCATAGGCTGTCGTGGATGGAAGCAGTGTGTAAATGATACTCCTACAAACCGGTTGCAGAAGAGAACACACGTATGACCTTATCTGTGTATATCTAGCTATCTATGTATATATGAGAGAGAGTGACTACCCTCGCCCACTATGCTAATCTGTAAAATGCCAACACCACAAACCATGTTTGCAGGCTGTAAAGTTGTGTAATAACAATCCACCAGTAAAGGCCTTAACATATGTTTCATAATGAATAACCCAGGTTTATGTGCAAACATTTCATAGTAAACATATCAGACCAATGGCATCTGAAATTAACTTTTGCCAATTTACCGAAAAGGCCGATAACCATTATTATTGGCTTGTCACCATAACCAACTGAGGTCTGTGGTATGGAGCACAAGCTACCTTAACCCCTTCGCTGCGGCGCGAATTTTAAGTGTGCGCGGCGCCGCCATGCTCATGACGGAACCATGCCATCATGAGTCACGGGTGAGCTGTGCTCATGACGGAGTGGTTCCGTCACGGCGCCGCCCACTTACGTTAGACGCCCGCACAGGCGGGGAAAAGGCGCCGCGTGGGCGGAGCGGCAGCCAACGGCCGCGGCATGACGGAACCACTCCGTCATGAGCACAGCGCGACCGTGGCTCATGACGGAATCACTCCAGCAGGGAAGGGGTTAAAAAACAACCATCAGGAATACAGTCATAACATTACACATTTTACAAAATTAAAGTTGCCAGAAGAAGAATATAAATTCCCTCCTAAGATGACCAACAAATACAATCATAGTGCAAGTTTTCCATCTTCGCAGTTCGATGGGTCACCAACACCAAAACCGTTTCCTACTACAGTAATATGTGAGAAGGCGAACGACCTTTACAACGCGGTCGTTACACCGCGATACATTTACATCGCGGTCATTACTATGCAAATCGTTACAACGACTTGCGTTGGATGGCGCTCTACACTAAGGAATAGTATGATTTACTATTCCAACACCTTCCCTACTGTTACACACACTGGAGTTGGAATAGTAAATCATACTATTCCTAAGTCCAGCGCCTCTAGCACAAGTCGTTGTAACGACTTGCGTTGTAATAACTGCGATGTAATGTACCGCGATCTAAATGATCGCGTTGTAACGTCACATATTCATGTGAGACTCCATATAATGAAGCACCTGTCTACAGCCTTTGGCACAGTGTAATAATGATCTATAATTAAAAGCCTGCTTCCTTTAACACATGCTTTACACAGTAGGTCAGACCAACAGGCTTTGTCATAACTTTTCATAATAAACATATCAAACCTATGAAACCTGACATAACGTTTCTCAATGAACAAAGCTCCAGGGGCCTTTGTCATTGGCTTGTCACTATACCCAGCACACGCCTACTGAACGGAGTATAAAATGGCAATCAATAGATCCAAGCTATAAAATACAAATAAGTATAAAATTACAGCAGGTGGAGGGAAAGCCCCACTCAGCGTTTCATGGGTCCGAGTGCAAGTAAGGAAATGGATCCCTGGGGTGCTGTTTGAACGGCGAAATAAAGCAATAATCAAGTTTCTGTGGGCCCCTCAGGCCTCTGTGTGCTGGTGCCACTGCACCTTCTGAACCAATGGAAGCTACACCTCTGGCCCCACGCTCAACTGACCTGCTGAAAACTCTTTCTGTTCATCACATAAGGTCTAACGACCGCTGCAGTGGTAAGACTTAAAATGCTTCTCTTTACTTAGTCCAAGCAAGACTAAGAAAAGAAAAACATTTTAAGAGTGTCAGAGAGGCACTCGGACAATGATCAAAAATAGGCATGTCTGAACCCAGTGCTGTTTGGTTCGTCTGCTGGGGTTTTGAAATTTATTGTGACGTCATTCACCGATTGGCCCCTTTAATTAAGGCATGTGTGGTTGGACTCAGCTAGAACTGAAAACAAGACAACACCCTCACACCTTGCAACGTGGACAGGACACAAAATATTTCTCTGAAACCCGGATCAATAATTGCGCGAGATCCAGGATTCAACATGACCTCCATTTTTTGGTCGAGGCAGGGCAGCGCATGTGCTGCTCATGTGAGGCATGCTGTATTTGAGTGTGTACTTGAAGCCCCGCCAACTCTCTGCCCATATTTGTCATGGGATTGTGTCATTGTCCTTCGTAAATGCTGGCTTCTGATTCGTTAATAGGCTTGTTAGCCCCTCCTTAGTAGAGCCTTTTTTTCATTTGTATCCTCCCATGAGGACTGGCCGTTTTACTTCTGTTGATACACGGTATGTCATATTTAGTCTGTAAGCACTATTTTCTTTAATGAATTTCTCCTACTGCAGGCACAACATGCTTTCCTACACATTCAGCACGCCATACACGCTTCCACTTTTCAAGCAGCCGGGGACAACGGCGGCTGTTTAAAAAAAAAATATATTAAATAGGTCTCGCATTTACAAGAGTTTGAGCTAATGCATTGTAAATGACAATGCCATTTATTTATACGTTGATTATCAAAACAGATGAATAAAATAAATTGTCATTTACAGTGCCAATAGCTTAAACTCTCGCAAATGCAAGACATATTGCATTGCAAATGCTGGTTTAAAAGGATGTAATGATATGGGGAACTATACAGGCTTTAGCGATTTTCCTAATTTTTGTACTGGCTGGGATGTCAAAATACTGTTCATGCCGGTAAAGGTGTAAACTCTACTCTGAGTGGTAAGGAACAAGGCGTTCGCTCTTCAAACACAAACGTAAAGCGATTGCTCCCGAAATCAGTGCAATGGGAGTCAGAGTTACCCACGCGGGGCACAGGCTAGGCAGGTATCTGGCAACATACACCAGTGCATGAGAGATGGTATTTGGCAATGCCACTCCTATCTCTCACCTGCAAACAAACTGTTGTTCTCCACAGACTCCCGGGAAATGTGCAGTGTACCAGTCACAGCCAAGAAACAAAATGTCTGATGTGACTCGAGGCGGAGCAACATTTATGCACAATGTCAACGTTGCTGGAGTTGCTCACTGCTGAAAAACGTATGTACATGCACACGCAGTTTTAAAATCAGCTGTAGTGGCCCTTTACCAACACTGTTTCTAAAATTTGGTGTAAAAGACCCAGCAAGAAGACTCTTTCAGATATCACAACAAGACCAGACCAGAAGACGTTGTTACAAAAGTGCAGTGTGAAAGGCTATTTCATAGCTTTGGTTACGTACTGAAATAGGCCTATGCTTCCATAGGGAACAAGGCTACATTCCTGAGCTTGTGAAATGATAAAGATTGACCCGCACATTTGCAGTGAAAAAGTTGTGCTGTTCAAAGTCTAGTGACATTGGAAGGTTGTGAAAGCAAAAGCAGCCATTGGCCAGCTGAGGAGGACACAACAGCGGTGTGTGAAGTATTCTCAAAGTGTGTACCTGTGTACACATGCGCGCCCATGGTGCACACTTCTCATCTGAGGAGGACACAACAGCAGTATGCACCAGTGTGCACACGCGTGCCAATGAGGACACAACAGCAGTGTGCACCAGTGTGCACACGCGTGCCAATGAGGACAACATCAGTGTGTACCTGTGTGCACACGCGCAGCCCACGGTGCACACATCGCGTCTGAGGAGGACACAACATCAGTGTGTACCTGTGTGCACACGCACGCCCACGGTGCACACCTCCCTTCAGCGGCCCCAGCATCTGTTTTCATCTGCTGTCTCTTTTCTGCTGGTCCACAATGAAGCGCGCGCCCATGGAGCACACTTCTCATCTGAGGACACAACAGCAGAGTGCCCCAGTGTGCACACGCACGCCCATGAGGACACAACATCAGTGTGTACCTATGTGCACACGCACGCCCATGGTGCACACTTCTTGTCTGAGGAGGACACAACAGCAGTGTGAACCTGTGTGCACACGCGCACCCACGGAGCACACCTCTCTTCAGCGGCCCCAGCATCTGCCTCATCTGCGGTCTCTTTTCTGCTGGTCCACAATGACTCGTGCGCCCATGGTGCACACTTCGCATCTGAGGACACAATAGCAGTGTGCACCAGTGTGCACACGCGCGCCCATGAGGACACAACATCAGTGAATACCTTACTTACTTAACTTTTACCTCCCCACCACCACCAACTTGGTCATCGAGCATAATAGTGCCTATTTTTAAGAAGGGCGATCGCTCCCAACCGTCATGTTATAGGCCTATCTCCCTCATCGATAACACTTTGAAGATTTTAGGGAGAGTATTGTATAATAAAATCCCATTATGGGCCGAGGATAACCATATTTTAGAGAGTTGCCAGTTGGGTTTTCGTAATAAGGTTGGAACTGCAGAGCAGTGCCTTAATCTTAACCTTATTTTGGGCAAATACACCGTTGCACGTAAATGCCCAATTTACCTGGCCTTTATGGACCTATGGACCTATCCACTGCTTTTGACCTTGTCAATAGGTCACTGCTCTGGAGGGCCTTATTGGATTATGGTCTGGATGAATCTTTGGTTCATTTTCTGGCCTATTTGCATAGAGATTTGAATGCAGGATTGGCCATGGAGGCGAGGTTACTGAGCTGGTTAGAGTCAATAGAGGGGTTAGACAGGGCCGTGTCCTAGCCCCTCATTCTATATTAACGGCCTACACAAACACCTGGTTTCTCTAACTGGCGATGTCCCGACAATAAAAGGTAACCATCTCCCCGCCCTGCTATATGCAGATGATGCGGTCCTTATGGGCCGCACCCCAAATGCACTACGCACTTTAGTGAATGGCTTTGTTGCACATATGGATTCTCTAGACTTGAAGACTAATTTAAAAAAATCTTTTGTAATGTCATGTGGTCCGAAGAGGCATCACATTGGCAGCATTGTTGTGGGGACAGAGAGACTGGGGTCAACTAGCAGTTTCCCGTATTTGGGTGTGGTCTTTGCTGCGAACAACTCCTGGAGTGGGCATATTGCCCACGCCAGGAGTAAGTTCTCAAAGTCCATTAACTCAATTCTGAGCCTTCCCCGCCGCAAATTGACCGGGGCATTGCCTGCTATTTTAAAAATATACAAAACCCAATGCGTCCCGGTCGCCACATATGGTGTTGAGGTCTGGGGAATTGCCAGATGTTCTGACATAATTGTTGAGGAACATAGATTCTGTAGGAAGCTCCTCTGTGTCCCTATCAATTCCCCACACTTTATATGTCACAGGGAATTGGGGTTGCATTTTATAGGGGATTTTATTCGTGCTCGTCCGGCCCTTTTTTGGCTGGCGATTTGGAAAAACAGTGCCGCCAATTTGACTAGGGACATTATTGAGGACTGCTTACGCTGCGACAAGGGTATGGCCATCCCCTGGTTATCTGGGGTGTTGAGCGTATTCCGCAGCATGAACTCTGAAAATATTTTCCTAAAACCTACTACCACTACGCTCCCCACAAAATGTGAACTAAAAAAGGAACTTTATATGTCATTTAACGCTGAAAGGGTAGCGAGGGAGTCCTTGAAACCTAGTGTTTCTAGATATCTAGCCCGTAATTTCACAATTTATCCGACACCCAGTTATTTAACTCTCCCATTGAGCCATTGGGAGCGTGGCCTTATATTTCGTCTTAGGGCAGGCACTATTAAATATGCACTTAGCTTCCCTTTATGGAATTTTAATGACCATTGTGTTGAGCCATGTCCTTCTGATTTTCAGAGTAGGCAAACAATTTTACACTTTTTATTCTTTTGCAAATTTTATATAAAGTATATCAAATGGTTTTTAATTCCATATTTTAAAAAACTAAAACCAATTAGCCTGGAACTTGCATTTTCAATGATTTTGTCCCTGGAGGACCATGAACTTGTCTTTCGTGTGAGCTCTTTTTTAAAAACTGTGGTTCGTGCTCGATTAACAATGTCTTAAAATTTATATGGACTATTTCTTATGTGTAAACAGTACCTTATTGTATAATTGTATGTTTTCTTTCATTTTATTGTGCTTTTATGGATTGATTCTGATCCGAATAAAGTTTAATTGACTTGACTTGACAGTGAATACCTGTGTGCACACGCTCGCTCACGGAGCACACCTCCCTTCAGCGGCCCCAGCATCTGCGGTCTCTTTTCTGCTGGTCCACAATGACTGCAGTAATGGCCGAAAGTGAAAGTAATGGCATTGGTTTCCAATTTGTGACAGCAGCAGTCTGTCATTTAGTCTTCAAGCATCGCGCTGCAGTCAGTGTGCATTGCCAGTGAGCACACGCGTGCCCATGAGGACACAACAGTGTGCACCTGTTTGCACACACGCGCCCATGGAGCACACCTCCCTTCAGCGGCCCCAGCATCTGCCTTCATCTGCGGTCTCTTTTCTGCTGGCCCACAATGACTCACGCGCCCATGGTGCACACTTCTCATCTGAGGACACATCAGTGTGTACCTGTGTGCACACACATGCCTTCTCGTCTGAGGAGGACACAACAGCAGAGTGCACCCTGCAGGGTAGTGCTCCATTAGAGATCTTTATTGTGGCACTTCGGCTAGCCTTAAGATTACTGCTTGGACAGTAACAGAACGCGTGCTAAAGCGTCTGTGTATACCAATGCCGCGTGCGAAAGTGAAAGCGCACCATGCGCGCGCTGGGAGGAAAAGAGACGACCGCGGGACTAGGGAAAATACAATGTCATTAAAGTGGAAGCGCGCCATGCGTGCACACGGTACGCGTGCACATCTCCTGTCCGGGCAGGCACAACAAGCATTAGACAGGGAGGGAACAAAACATGCCTCCCTTCCTATGAAAAGCCCGTATTTTGGACCGGCGCCAATTAGAAGCGTGGGTGGAGCTTCCACCCACGCTTCGGAAGAGAAATCGACAATAGATCTCGCAACAAGCGAGCAGCGCATGCTCTGCGTCGCTAGGCAAGACCTAAAAACGGGCTGCTGGATATGGTTTAGCACATTTGTGCTGGTGCACAAATAGGGCTAATCATTTTAAATATTGCCCACATATAGACCAAGACTGTCACAATCCACTAATAATCGACTCACAGCCCACTAGTTGCTCTCAACCAAGTTTGGGAAACACTGTTATGCTTTAGGGTGGAGTACGGTTTGATACAAGACACCCTGAAGCACATTCTTCAAAATCATAAAGGAAGCTCAATAAAAGGTGAACACATAGAAACTGTCAAAAATAATAGCAGGCCCCAAGAATATAACCCATTAAAGAATAAGGCACTCCCATTTACTAATATTAGAATTATTTGAATAAACAAAAACGCTCCTATCTATTTTTCAGACGAGGCCACTAATGCAAAATATATTTGCATTGCCTAGCTCCACTACAACATCACCTGTCTGACCAAGAGCATCATTTGAATACCATTTAGATTGTTGTGTACACAACTTTGAAAAGCGTGAATTAAAAATACAGAATGGTCCAAATAAAACATTTCAGTAACAGTCTAGCCTACTGAAGGTGCCATGTCAAGTTGAGCAGTATAAAGACAAATATCCAGGGACTAACCAACCTCGTATTAATAGGAGTTCAAACACACCTGTAAATATACTCAAACTCAAGATACCATATATATTTATATATATATAAACCAGGCTGAAAACAATGAACATTCTATCTACAAATACTACATGAAAATGTTATCAGACGTTATCTCAACTCTATGGAAGCTCACCAAAGCAATAAATATAAACCCATAAAAATGTGATTGCATAAAAGAGATCACAAGAGGCAGGTATTCCAGATCCATAGCACACTGACAGATAAATGAAAAAACGCTGCAATTGTAATTATTTAATTCCCAAGTTGCTTGCTGTCTAATGTTCTAGATCAGCTTTCGAGAACACACCATTACTAATTTGAAATGTGGGCATATCCATCATCTTAGCCAGAAAGCAA
Source organism: Triturus cristatus (assembly GCF_964204655.1). Classification (NCBI taxonomy): domain Eukaryota; kingdom Metazoa; phylum Chordata; class Amphibia; order Caudata; family Salamandridae; genus Triturus; species Triturus cristatus. Next base: position 164,868,863 of record NC_140594.1, read on the forward strand.
AATTATTCTTTCATGTTCCTAATTGATAGCTTGATTAGACGGGAGGTTCACAGATACGTCTCCCAAGCACAGACTCCAGTCGTTGAGAGCTTAATCTACTTCCACAGCACTAAGGTAAACAATCTGGGAAATAGTAAAATTAGTCAATTAAGTCATTACAACCACAATACATTGCTGCACACAACCTGTGAATCATGCATTTGCTTGTATCATTGGCCATTAAATATTGAAACAATGACAACCCAAGTCGATCTGAAAAAATACTGCAACACCATAATAAATAAATAAAAAATAAAAAAGAGACATAGTTCTAATGATTTACTCAATCTACAGAAAGCAAGACTGGTCAGTCATCATTTTAACACCCCCCGCCCCCCACCCTAAGGGGAAGATTATCTATCAATGTATTCAAGATGGATGACTGCTTGCTTTAAGACAGATAGAAAATGCTGTGCCTGTTCAAGGATGCCAGATGAGACACTTTGTCAATATGTGGTAGACAACTGTGAGTGCATGAAGGATGCTGATCAGCTGTTGATCTACTTGGTAAGGCATTTGAAGTTCCATTATCGCCCCTCCCTCACTGAGAGTATCATCTTACATGGTGTACCGATCCACCGAATACTTAGGCATAACCCTACATGGAACAGGGAAAAAACAAGTTACTTACCTGTACACTGTAGTTCTCTAGTATTGCTATCTTTTATAGATTCACATACTTAAATCTTCCCTGTCGTCATGGTGGGAGTCCCACGGTAACAGTACAATAGCAGTATAAAGCTAAAAGGACAATCTCCCTACAGAATCAACAGTATTTAGTAACCAGCTAACCTCATTAAAGAACATCCAAACTCCAGCCAATCACATCGCAGACCCCCGAGTAGCCATACCCTGCAGAGCCACCATACCTCAGATTTCGAGCACGAGTGCAGTTAGTCAAATAAAATAGGTATGGAAGGATGCACCTGTAAGGGGAGGATGGATGGCCGCATGTGAATCTATAAAAGACATAAATACTGGGGAACCGCAGTGTACAGGTAAGTAACTTGTTTTTTCTCCAGTATTTTAACTTTTATAGATTCACATGCTTGAATCAGACTTTGCGGATGAATCACCTGGCCTTGGCCATAGAAAGTAGACGTTCCGAAGGATGAAGACGTACTGGAGAGGCTTCAGATAGGTAAAACAGCTCTGTGAACCAGTATTGCCTTGCCCATGCCGGGGCAATGAGAATGATGCTGCAAGGTTCTGTTTTTTGTAGGACCATGGGTATCAGTGGGAATGTAGGGAAGGCGTAGGCAAATGTCCCTTCCCAGGAGAAATGGAAGGAGTTTCCTAGGGAACCTGGCTGAGGGAATCTGCTGGCATAGAACACGCATTTTTTGTTGAGTAATGTATGTGAGAAAGTGCCATCTTTCTTGCATGGTATGCCCCCACTTTTTGCTGAACTGCTGAATGTACTTTGACTGAGTGTGCCCTGGATTCCTGCCAATCAGGTGCCCAGGGCCTATGTGCCTTCCCTAAACACACAAAACCAAAATTGGCAAACCCTGGCCACATGTCAGCCCCTGGTAAATGGTACCCAGGGCCTTGTGACCAGGGAAGGCCTCTAAGGGCTGCAGCACTCATTGTGCCACCCTTAGAGGCCCTGTACCCTTACACACACACACTGCCTTTGCAGGCTGGGTGTCTGGGTGCAAGACAAAACAAAGAGTCGACATCGCACACATCCCTGTGTGCCATGCCCATCACCTACACTGACATGGCATATATCAGCCACCCCTGTAGCTGGGTGCCCTATGCCAATGGTGTGGGCACAGGAGCAGGAGCCCTGTGCCCCTACAGTACCCAGGTCCATTCCTGGGCACTGTAAGTGCAGTGCTGCCATTTAAGAGTACATGGTGCTGAGAGCTCGTCAAACACGAACTCCACAGTACCATAATGGCAACACTGAAGACTGAAGTTTGGTATCAAACTTCTCAGCACATTAAACCCACACTGATGCCAGTGTGGGATTTAATGTACCAAGCACCCCAGAGGGCATCTTAGAGATGCCCCCTAAAACCTAACCTACAATCCACGTCTGTTCTGAGGCTGCCTAGGCTGCCACACAGCAGACATGTTGCTGGACCCCTGGGTAGGAGAGCCCCTGCTCTCCTGGGCCTGCAACAATGCACATCCTGGGCGAGGTGCTAAATCTCCTACCCCAGGATGGGCAGGCGGAAGCTTCAAAGGCATGCTGCCTCTGTGAGCTTCCCCAGGCCACTGCAACCCCCCACTCTGGCGGGAAGCTTGGCCGGAAACCCCAAATAAGGACAGGGGATGTGCCAGCCTGCCAACCCCACCCCTCAGGTGGAGGAGGCGAGGTGAAGCACATCTCCGGGCTCTCGCCATCATGAAGATGGGAAGCCCTACCCTATCAGGACTGGGCTACTGCCCCCCTCCCACAGGAGAGAAGCAGGATAGGTGGTGTACCAATGGGTCCCTGTCCTTCGCCTACCTGTAACGCCCCTAAATCTAGTATTTATGGGCACCCTGAACCTTCCTTCCCCGGATTCCAGATTCCAAAATCCGAAGAAGAGCTAGAAGAAAGAAGACCTGCCCTGCAGCTGCTAAGAAGAGGAAGACACACACTGCTTTGGCCCCAGCCCTACCGGCCTGTCGACCCTCGAACCTGCTCCAGCCCGGCATTTCTTGTGGCCAGCAAACTCACAAACCCCAGAGGACCTGGCTACCTTTTGACTCTAAGCCCCTGGGACTCCCATGAGTAGAGGCTCTACTCAAAATCTACTTCTAATCCCTGGCAGCAGCCCGGAACCGCGAACCCAGCACACTACACCAGCCAAGCCTGGCCTGTGCCGGAGTGAACAAAGACCACGAGGACGACCCCACGGCGACTGTGACCCCGAGTCCGGCACCCAAGAACCTCCCTCGAAACTCCTGAAGAAGCCTGCAGCCTCAGAACAAGGTGCCCCCCCAACCGCGATCAACAGAGGGTAAGATTTCCCGACACCAAAAGGCACCCCTGCATCCGGCGCCCCGCGGCCCCCTGTGCCCAACCCCGGGGTACCTACCTATCCTCCAACTACCCAACTTACCTCTCGAAGTGGTGGTGGCACCTGAAGAATCCTCGTCCCAGAGCTTGCAGTCTTTTTCTAAACCGGAGATTTCCCATTGAAATCAATTTAGCGCCCGAAGGCTCAAAAGCACCCTGCACCCAGCCGCCCGAGTGGCCCTGGCAGTGCAACCTCTACACCTACCTACTTCCCCACTTGCCCTGAGTAAGTGACCAGAAGCCCAGCTCCCACAGCCGCGTGGCCTGCTAGTCAGCAGCCACCAACCAAGGCCCCCCCTACCTCTCATAGGATAACATTGGGCCTAACTCTCTCTGCACCCGGTCGCCCTTGTGCCGCTGGGGGTGAACTAACTGTACCTATCTGACCCTGGGAGACCCCTGAGTCTATGCCCAGAACCTTAACTCTGCCAGTCGAGTACTTACCTTTAACCCGATAACTCAAATTTTCCATAGGGTAACATTGACTGGCTTTTTCTGAAATTTCTTCTAACTGTGGACTTTTCAAAACCTAAAATATTCACCAAAAATCAGCCGAGTAACGAAAACGAAAATACTCCCCTGCTCTTAGGTGAGCTCCCGGTGCTGGATCCTGGTGCCCAGCACTGACTCTGAAAACTACTTACAACTGTACTTACCAGTAACCCAATTTTCTTCCGTAGGATATCATTGACTGTTTTTCTGTGAAATTTCTTCTAAGTGTCGATTTCTGCAATCTTTAAATATTCTTTAAAAATCGTATAATATCTGAAAACGTAATTGCTTACCTGTTTTGGATAAAGGTTCCAGTACGGAGTCTAGGCACCCAGTACTGGATTACAAAAGTAACGAGAACATACTATACCTGCAACTTGAATTTTCTGCCATAGGGAATCATTGACTGTTTTCTATGAAAAGTGTCAACTTTTAAAATAGCAAAATATTGTCTAAAAATCATCACAGTAATTAAGTCGACTTTTATCACTTGATTCCAAGTACTGACCCAGGACTGAATCTAGGATCCAGTCCTGGAATTCCAAAAGTAATCCTAAAAGTAATCTGTGGCAAATAACATGAAACTTCCATTGAACTCAATGCATTATTGCGTTTAAAATAGTTTTGCCTATTGCAACCACTTGTAACTGTTTACAAAAGTCAATTGCATATTACAAAAGTATTTATATAAAGCATCTAATTCTGAGAAAGTAGATTTTAATTCCAATTGTTGGTTCTAAAATAAAACAAGCATATATTTTTTATACATAAACCATTGGCCTAGAGTTCAGTTATTGAGTGTGCGAGACCATTTGCTGACTGAGTGTGTACAACAAATGCTTTACACTGTCCCCTGATACTGCCTTGCTGCTCGACCAAGCTACCACTTTAGAGAGTAAGGGTATATCTAACTTTAGCCTCTGCCAAGCCTCTGTGGACTCTGTACACCCTGTACCTATTTGGGAACAGTATATACAGAGCCACTTTCTCACAATGTAGCAAACAGATCCAGGGTTGGCGATCCCCAACACTGAAAAATTCTTTCGAATTAAACGGCGTCCAATTCTCATTAGTGACACTGCTTGGAATCTCTGCTGAGGGAATCGGCCCATTTGTTGAGCGCCCCTGGAACGTGTTGGACTTGTAATGAGATATTGTGGTGAATCAACCAACTCCAAATTCGTTGCACCAGACTTGAGAGAGCTGGAGATCTCGTCCCTCCTTGTTTCTGCAGGTAAAACATTGTGGTTGTATTGTCCGTGCGGACAAGGATTGAAGAACCTTTTATAAGGTTCTTCTACCTTAGAAGGAAGGAACGTAGTCCTAGAAACACTGCTTTCAGCTCCAGCAGGTTGATGTGGCAGAGAGATTCCTGATCCGATCACTTCCCCTGAACCTGAAGCTTCTGGAGGTGAGCTCCCCATCCCACCATGGAGGCATCCATTGTCATAACCATCAAAGGCTCATGTGGAAGGAAGGATAGGCCTTGTGAATGATTGCTTTCGACTTTCCACCACGACATCGCCCTGATCATCTGAAGCGTGACTGATATAATGTCCTCGAAGGAGCCTCGAGCTTGCACCCATTGGGTGTCGAGCTGTGACTGAAGAGGCCTCATTTGCAACCGACAGTGAGGAATCAGCGGAATGAAAGATGACATCATCCCAAACATTGTTTTGTAAATCCTCACATAAAAACTTTTTTGAAGAAAGGAACTGAGCCATCTTTAGAAGACGAGAAAATCTTTCCTCTGTGGGAAAAGCCATTGAGAGGTAGGTGTCTTATCTCACTCCCAGAAACACCAGAGACCTGGAAGGAAGGAGTGAAGTCTTCTCTTCGTTGAGATTGAGACCTAGAGAGTGAAAAAGGCAAAGACAGGCGTTTGTGGACTTTTTTGCACCCTGAAATGTAAGAGCCTTGATCAACCAATTGTCCAGGTAGGGAAAGACCTGGTGACCGGAACGCCGGAGAAGGCTGCTACTGGCACCAAGCATTTGGTGAATACCCTGGGCGCAGACTTTAGCCCGAAGGGCAGAACCTTGAACTGGTAGTGGCACCCTGCCACTTGGAACCTGAGAAAACTGTGCTTTGGATTAACAGGAATGTGAAAATACACATCCAGAGAAGTCATGTAATCCCCTGAATCCAAGAGAAGGAAAATCTCTTGGAGCGACAGCATCCGAAATGGTTGGCTTTTGATGAACTTGTTTAACAACCTGAGGTCCATGACTTGCCTCAATTTCCCAGTTCCTTTCTTTATGAGAAAAAAGTGGGAGTAGGATCCCAAATTGTGCTGACTGCGTGGCACTATCTCGATTGCCTGCTTGTCGAGGAGTTTTGTCTCGCATTTGAGAAGCGACAGATGGTGGTGAACAGTCTTTCTTGGGGATAATCTGGAGGTTGTTGAAGAAATTCTACGTCTGACCGTGATTGAAATCGTCTAACAGCCATCTGTTGGACGAAATGGAGTTCCATTGCAGAAAGAATTTGGAGCAGTCTTGAGCCAAATGAAGTGGGACTGGGGTGGCGGGTGCCTGATGAGTCTCATTGTCTTCTGCCAGCATCATGGGATTTTCCTCCCAAAGCGGGACGTCTTCGAGCTGGAACTCTGGAGCAAGTTGGTGCAGGCGTCTGCCGAAAGGACAGGGTGGAGTATTGAGGACAGAAACCTTGCTGGTAATAAGGTTGAAAACGCTGTTGAGGCTGGGTCCGAACTGTAAATTTACCTCTTCCTCTTCCTTGAAAGGAAGAGAATCTTCTCTGTTGTAAACTGGCTAAGGATTTCGCTGAGTCTGATTTGATAGCCTGGAGTACTTCCTCAATATGCCTGCTGAACAGATTCTCTCTCAGACAAATGGCATGTCCAGCACCTTCGCTTGGACTTCTAGGCGACATGTTGAAGCTTACAGCCAACCCTGCCTGCGCAACACTGCAGCACCCAACATCTGCCTAAAGGCGCTGGAAGCAATATCCATAGCCACATCAATGGTGAAACTCTCACCCTCTAAAAGGATCTCCTTTGCCTCCTTTTTCCTTGTCTTCCGGCAGGAATTCCAAAAAAGACGTAATGTTTGACCACATCTGCCTATCGCAATTTCCAAGGATGGCCATTGAGTTGGAGGCTCTGATGGCTGTAGCAGCCAAATGGAGAACCTCTTCCCAATATTGTCCAACCTACGCCCTTCTTTGTCTGGCGGTGTGGTACAAGGAGAAGCTCGTTTTTTTTATCTTCTCTGAGCAGCCTGCATTATTACCGAATCAGGCTTCAGATGGCCAATTAGACATGCCGGAGAGTCTTCAGGCATGGCATAAGTACTTCTTATCCAGCTTTGTAATGACTGCTGGCACAGGCGCTGGAATCTTCATTAACTTGATACCTTCCTGCCACAAGAAGTTGATAATAGGGATTGCCCAAACAGAACGTTGTGCGCAAGCCTTAAAATCGTACAAGAAGCATTCCGCTTGCTTGATGGGCATAGGAAGGTCGAAGCGTTTAGATGCTCTCTCAAGAAGATCGTGGAAGCCGCCGATATGTGCAGGGGGAGAGTCAGCCACTGGAAGCATGGGAGAAGGCAGTGTATGCACTACATAATCCATCCGCTAGTCATGGACATCAGTGTCCACTTGTATCTCTCCCTCTTCCAGTTGATGGTCTCCACTGTCCGATGCCCTAGTGGAGATCTGCAGAGGAGGTAGGGACTTCTGTTTCGGTGGTGCCAGTGAAGTTTCCTGAACTGGAGTCATGGCAGGCTCCTCCTGCTGAGAAACTGGTTTTTGGACCACATAGGCTTCATGGAATCGCTTATAATAGTCATCCAGCATGAAACGTAAGTCCGTGACCAGGGACATTGGAACATTAATGGAGGGTTCTTGAAGGTCTCCCTCCTCCTGCTCATAATATGGGTAGTGCTCCTGGAAGGTATCCAGGCGTGGCACACCGGACCATCTATCCGAAGAGGAATAGTGACCTTCAAAGTAAGCAAAAGGGTTATCTAGTTGATGATCTTCACCAGATTCCTGGCACTTTACTCTGTTGAAAGGGGCTGTAGGCAGGGCCAAACGGACCTTCATCCTCCGATTCCTGAAAATCCAGGAGGCGAGGAGGCGGCAGAGGAGATATTTTTGAAAAGTCTTGTAATAGAGATTTTGAAACTGGCATGTCCATTTTCCTAGTCAACGGGATCGTCGACAGGGTCGTCACCAGGGACTGTGTCGACGGCGTGGAAGTATCTGTCATTGGGGCAGAGCCACTAGTTGACGGCGCAGCACACAATTGGACCATCAACGGTGAATCTCTGGTCGACGACGAACTCCTCACCGAAGCCGCAGACATCACTACTTCCGTCTTCGTCGACAAGACAGCTGTCGTCATCTTCACCGTTGATGTCGTCGATGTCGCTGACGAAACCGTCAACGGAGTCTTCCTTTCGACAGTCGTAGGCAGAGAATGCCTCGTCGACGGGTCCGACGACGGGTGGATATTTTGTGAGGGAGTAAGTGGCGCAGAAGTAGGAGCAGAACCAGATTATTTTGGGTCTGAGAAGAGCAAGGTTGCTCTTTTTTACCTCTCTTTTCCACTGAAGACTCCTTGATCAGAGATTGTTTTTTCAGATCTCTCCGATCAGAAGAAGGATCTTCTTCCTTCCTTTGAGGAGGAATGAGGCCTCGCCTCACTCTCAGAGTCTGAATCCTTCATAGATCTTTTCTTTTGAAGCCAAATAAGAAGCCTTCCCTCACGATCTTTCAGGGTTATGGATGAAAAAGTCCGGCAGTGCTTACAGTCTTTAGGTTTGTGCTCTGGATAAAGGCAATATAAGCACTCCTTATGAGGGTCCTCTGAGAAAAGCCTGAACTTTCCACAAGTCATTCAGGGCCTGAACAGCCCTTTTTTAGACTCTGTCATTCTGTAGAAATACAGAAAATTAGAAATAAGTAGTAAACTCACTTTCTAGCAGCATCTCAGTTGGAGAGAAGGTTGAGGAAAGAACTGCCAGCTGAAAGTTGAAGAGTTCAAAGCCGAAACACTGCGACTGCGTAGAGCTCAGGGAGACTCCCCAGCACATGACGTGCGGTAAGAAATCTGAGGTATGGTGGCTCTGCAGGGGATGGATACTCAGGGGTCTGCGATGTGATTGGCTGGAGTTTTGGATGTTCCTTAATGAGGTTAGCGGTTTACTAAATACTGTTGATTCTGAAGGGAGATTGTCCTTTTAGCTTTATATTGCTATTTTACGGTTACTGCGGGACTCCCACCATCGGCAAGCTAGTTTAGCAAATTGAGTGATGGATACGCCTCCACTTGTCCATGGCTGCCGGATTGCCATCATCAAGTTGGTTGTTCTCCCCCGCCTTCTTTGTTTCAAAACAATCCTATCCCCTTGTCCGCATTTTTCTTTGCAACTGTTCACGGGTTGCCGAGTTGCCTGCTTTGGGCTGGCAGCAGGGCCAGAGTATCTTGGGATACCCTCGTTCTCATGTATGAATGTGGGCGCTTCGCAGTTCCCCATTTTTATATTTATTTCCTAGTCGCACAATCACAGTTTACCCATCATTGGCATCACCCTGATGCCTATTTTCCATACAATAAGCCGAAGAGTGACCTGGCAGACCCTACCCCGCTGGCACCCTTACTACTGCAGGGCCTCAAACATGATACATCAGACATGCAGACTCTCTCTACAACAATTCTGGTCCTCCGAAAACTCAGCGGGGTAGTGAGATGGAACCATCTATATTCCCTGGCATTTCCGTTGTTTCCTAACCCATGGCTGCCATTAACCCTAGAAAAGCTTGTACAGCATACATTGACCACTCACAATCTCCACACGTTCTGCGACTTATTCCCGAATGGTCATGTCATCTCCCATACAACAGATGCTAGCATTTCTCACGCCACACAGATGGATGAATTAATTTTACGCAGACTGCTCAGCATGATCCGCTCACGCTTCCCCTCATATCAACTGGCACCTGAGGAATTTGCACCTCCTACCTTACTAATCACATACTCCTACGGAAGGCCCTTAGTCTCCAGGCTCTATCGCGCCAGCATGACTCTTTAACGCACCCATGACTGCAGGTAAGACAATTCTGGGAGCAGGACCTTGGCAACCCTCTCACCGACGGAGACTGGGCATACTGCTGCACGCAAATCAAACTGCTATCTCCCAACCACCATCATAAACTGCTCCATTTCCAAATCCTGCACAGAACATACACTACACCAGCCAGTGTGGCCAAAATAGATCCTTCCAAATCTTCTCTCTGCCCCAAATGCAAAACACCAAATGACGACTTTGCGCACATGACATAGACCTGCCCTGCCATTGCCACATACCTGCCAGCTGTCTTCGAGATCCTATCACATATGACTTCACTGGCACTCAAGCCGTCTCCCATTTTGGCTCTCCTGGGCAATGATTCCTCTCTCCCCCAAAATCTCTGCTGCTTCTCTACCATTGCTTAATTATTGGCTAAAAGAGAGACTGCCCTCTGCTGGGGCAATGCACTTCGCCCCACTACTGCAACAAGGCTCAAGAGTATGACATTGTGATTTGACTAGCGAAGTCTACGCCACATTATAACCCACCTTCTCCAGAACCAAAGACGTTTGGCAACCCCTCCATACTTATTTACTGACTATTGTTTTGGAGTCCCCAAATTCATCTCCCCATGTACCTGCGGACATCGCTTTCCTTTGCACAATCAGTCAAGACACTATTTTTTTTTTTTTGAAACCGTTTATTACAGAATCCAAAAGATATACAAAGATGGGCCTACAACCTTCAGGCCGGCCGTTAGCAGACAGAAAGAGCATATAATACAAACAGTAGAACACACGCTGCGGCAGAAGAGAGATCGCAGGAGTTGAAAGAAGCGTTGGCAGCCACACCATCCGGACCCCACACAACGGTTTCATTTTTATATAAATAACGAAGAAAACAAGTCCACAAGGCAACCCACAATCGGAAACAATAGCATGTGCTCCCTGGGGGGGACCCTACCGGTCCACAGGAATATCAAGGGGGGGGATAGGTCGGGACGGAGACAAAGTGAACTCAAGCCCAGAACCAGGAAGACAAGCAGGCTAAGGAGACGGGGCCGGTGACGGATCAGGCGTCAGCGGCGGGGTACAGATTCCCCCACGGTAGGCGTTCCAGGGGCCCCACACTTTCACCCATTTCCCAGGCTTACCTCTCGCAACATACACCACCTTTTCCCGAAACATACACCAATCCATGTTGTCCTTCCACGCCGAGACAGTCGGTGACCTCTGGGAACCCCACAATTGCGCAATATCACGCTTGGCCACCATATATCCCAGAGTCACCCACCACGTCTGCGGCACTGAGTAGTCGGTTGGCTCCCACACATTCAGGAGACATCTCCTCGCCTCGGGCAGCAGCGGCACATGCGTAACTGCCTGCAAGACCTCGTGCACACCACGCCAGAATCGCGCCACCTCCGGGCATTCCCACAATATATGGAGAAAGGTCCCCAAAGAACCACACCCACGCTTACACAACCCGTCCACAGCATAGCCCATACGCATCAGACTCGGCCCCGTAACATAGACCCTATGGAGTATCTTGAGCTGGACGAAGCGAAGGCGAGCCGGTATGGAAACCTCTTTCGGGGAGGCCACCGCAGACACCCAGTCCTCGTCATCCAGCTCCAATCCATCAGCCCCCCACGCCTCACGAAGGCCAGTCAGCAGTCCCGAGCGATCATTGATGAGTTTTTTGTAAATTAATGAAATCGTGGCGTCCGGTACATGCCCATCTAGCACTCTATCCTCCAGAGGGGAGTACTCCGGGATGGAGGCAACGTCCGGGAATACGGAGCACAACGCATGACGGATCTGCATATATCGAAAGTACTCCCTGTCCTGCAACTGGAATTCCGTCTGCAGCACATCGAACGTTTTGAATCCCCCCCTCGTCCAGAGATCGCCCACCCTGCTGATGCCTATCATGTCCCACTTCTCAAAGCCCTTCGAGGTCCACAGGGAGCCCAACCGCTCAGATGCGTATAGTGGCGTCGCCCGGGTCAAACGATCCTTCCACCCCATCGCCAAGTTAGCCGCGTGCCACACTCGCACCATGACCCGCGTGGGGCCCGTCAGACGTGCGTCGAGCGAGCTAGAATAAAGCGCCCGATTATAGTCGCCGCCCGGCAGTAACATTTTATCCATCTCAAAGGCCGGGTTTAGAGCGGGCCCGTAAAGGCCGTGATTTATCGCAGCCAGCTGGGAGGCCCAGTAATATCGCTTGATGTCTGGGAGGGCAACCCCCCCCGTCGTACCACGGGAGCGTCAGCTTCGCCAGGGCGATACGCGGTCTACCCTCCCAGAACAGGCGGCGCTGCAAACTCTCCACCTCGCGAAAGTAGCGCACCGGGACAACGTCCATTGTGTTCTGTAAGGCGTACAGGAAACGTGGCAGCGACATCATCTTAAACAATGCCGCCCGGCCGAGCGGCGAGAGCGGCAAGCGCCTCCAACGCGCGACATCATCCTTCAGGCGCTGGAGGGGGGGAAGCAAGTTCTGTTTATACCGGGCCTCCGCGTCCAGGGTAATGAAGATACCCAGGTACCTAAATCCCCGCGGGGCAATCTGGATAGGACAACCTCGCGGAAGGATAGGAGCCTCCCCAGAGAGGACATACACACAAGATTTAGCCCAATTGATGACTAGGCCGGAGTTGAGGCCAAATGAGTGCAATACATCAACCAGCACCATCAGCGATTTACGCGGGGAAGCCAGGTACAAAAGAATATCATCAGCGTAAAGAGATACGCGGTCCTCATACTCGGGGGTCCATCGGAGACCACGGATAGAAGGATGCCACCGCAGCCACTCCGCCAGGGGCTCCAAGGCAAGCGCGAAGAGGAGCGGCGATAACGAGCAGCCCTGCCGCGTGCCCCTGCCCAGCTCAAACGGAGCCGACACTCTACCGTTTACAGCCACCTGCGCCAGCGGTCCGGAATACAACAATTTCACCCAACCGATGAATCCCGGGCCAAACCCAAACTTCGCCAACGTCGCCCAAATATATGGCCACTCAAGTGTGTCAAACGCCATAGTGGCGTCCAGGGACGCCAAAATGGCCGGCTCCCGTACGAACGGGACACGCGCGAGCACCCCATGCAAGCGCCGCAGGTTGAGCGCAGTGTTGCGATAAGGGATAAAACCGGACTGATCCTGGTGAATCAGATCGCACACCACGCCAACCAGCCGATTGGCCAACACCTTGGCGAGAATTTTGGGTTCCGCATTCAGCAGCGAAATGGGCCTGTAGGACGTGACCCGGTCCCGCGGCCTCCCCTCCTTGTGAATAACCACGATAGTAGCCAGACGCGGGTCTAGCGGGAGGGAACCCGCCGAACGGGCCGCGAGGAACATAGCACGGAGATGCGGCGCCAGCGTATTCGGTCGCAGCTTGTACAATTCGATAGGAAGACCATTAGGACCCATGGCCTTGCCGGAAGCGACCGAACGTATGGCGAGGGCAATTTCCTCAGATGTTGGTGCGGTGTCCAACGACACCCTGTCCTCCTCCGAAAGGGAAGGCAGCGCGATATCCCTGAGCAGGGCATGGGAATCATCTTCCGAGCGGGAGGACACTGGGGAATACACCCCACGGAAATATTCTGCAAAGCAATCAACAATTTCTTCCGGTTCAGTGACACACACACCATCCAGTTTCTCAATCGACGGGACAACTCGACTCGCTCTCTCCTTTTTATCCAGCCACGCAATCAGTTTCCCAGCCTTATCACCCACATCATACAGTCTCCCCTGTTGCTCTCTACTGAGGCCCCTGGCCGCCTCCGTGACGAGGGCCTTATAGGCCGCCTGCTTGAGTCGGAGAACATGTAGTTTGTCATCCGTCACCCCACATTCTAGGTCACCCTCCAACTCGGTTATCTCAGTTTCAACACGGGTCACCTCCTCCCGCTCGCGCTTCCGGGAATGGGAAATAAGGGACAGGGCCTCCCCCCGGAGTACCGTCTTGAAAGCCTCCCACAGGGAGACCGCCGATGACACTGACCCCACATTATCGTCAAAATATCGCTTAAGGGATTTAACCAATTCTGCGCGAATGGTGGGGTCACGCAGGTACCAGGGATTAATCGGGACCACCCTACCCTCCCCCCTCGGGAGAATGTCGAAGTGCAACAGGAGCGGGGAGTGGTCTGAAATACCCCGCGCCAAATGGCGCACCTCCCCGATCCTCCCCGCATGCGCCGCCGGCACCAGGACATAATCTAGCCTTGAGAGACTGCCATGGGCCCCGGAATGAAAGGAATACTGTTTCTGCGTAGGGTGTTTCAAACAGTCAAGACACTATTGACTATGGATTACCTCCCCCTCCTTTTTCCTTTGTTCATCGTCCTGCTCCAATTGCTACTGTTTTCAATGAAAATCCATCATGTTGTTTCTTTTTGTTACCTACTGTTATTGGTGAAATGCTGAGCTCTGATGGAATTCCAAATACTGATGTATGGACATATGTACCACCTGACCTACTTTTTGTGTGTGTGTTCTCTGAAAATAATCAAGTATTTTTTTTTTTTTTTTTTAAAGGAGGCATTTGAAGCTTTCAAATCAAGGGTCTTCAATTTACAACAAGATATTCAGATACAGTTGACGATATCTACCTTCCCATCTCTGTTGCTGGCTACTGTTTGTGAGAATGTTGTAGTTTACCAGGAGGAATCCTGAAATGTCAAGAGCAGAGGTATAGTTGAAGCAGATTGTCTTTGGCTGAAAGAAGATTTGAAAGCGGGCAAGGGAGGAGGTTAGTCATCAGCTACAATCAAATCAAAGAATGTCTTAATGGGTTTGGCTGGTGACCTGGTATTGAAAAGGGTAGCCTGTAAGCATACAGTCAATTGGTGATGTGAGGTAGCTGGATATTAGATTGGTATGTAGTGCTTTTGTTCAATACTCTTTGCCTTTAATTCTGTGATCAATGAAGGTCAGAAAGGAAGGTCAGGTTACCGAGGTGTAAACCCCAGTGGGCTTACTCAGTTGAAAACGGTCCCTGATCATGCAAGCCATCATTGGTGCACAGATGGTGACGGACCATGCAAGTGGAGAGGAGCTAAGCAAGATTTGATAGGTTGAAGGACAAAGGGAGTGTTTCTGTTTTTGTGTAAGCCTATTTTTTGGCTGGCAAGCTGAGGTAGTAATGCTAGATTATTCTTCAGCTCAGAGTCAGCTACGATGGGTTTAAACCACACTCGTCATGCACAGGAGATGCAATTCAACATACTCAAATGCTGGCTGAATGCTTCTGATGTGCATAACTGTCTAGAACAGGTGTCCCCAACTAGTCCATCGCGAGCTACCAGTAGCTCCCAGACACCTTAAAGGTAACTCGCAGCCTTGATTTCATTTATAATTAAAGACCAGGGTCACATTTTCTTTTTAAAGATCAGGGAAGGCTGTGTTTATTTTTACATCATTATCAGGCTGCAGATAGCAGGGCCCGATAATGAGCAGTGCGCAATCAGATGTATGACCCAAGCTGAGGCTAGAGCACAGAGGTGACAAACTGAAGCACTGGGGTATTTAACTAGTAAATTAAAGTCGTTGTCAATTCAATATTGGAATGTGAGAACAAAATGATGTTTGAGTGCTTTTAAATGGGAGAATATTAAAAATGAAAAGTTACCCTAATGATTAAGTTAACTCTTCATTTTAATTTTCTCCCATTTCAAAGTGTTGCATTTATCTAGAGCAGGCCTCTTGCTTCGAATTGCCAGTAGATATGTAGAACTGAAAAAACAATCATTTTTTTAATGGGAGAAATTTAAAGTGCAAAAAAAAAGTTCCATATTTTGAATGGTTTTGCAGAACATCTTTCTGCACTTCAATTTTCTCCCAGTTAATAAAAAAATGATTCTATATATGTGGAGCCACATACGCAAAAGGTATGTCCTGTGCCACAAGTACATATGACACAGGCTCTCAGTCACTCATACATATATCCCATTCATACGCACACATGTTCATACATCCCAAAGGACAAGCTCTCACTAACATTCATGGCAGCCCAGTCATAGTGCCACTAGTCAAAGTATTTTTTTCAAACCATAGTATCTGGATCTATGGACACTAGCCTTAAAGTCAATGAAGCTGGTCATGGGGGTGTCTGATAACAATGCGCTAGCTGTTTATCCTTCCGTAGCTCATAAGGATTTGAACAGAAGTAGCTCTTGTAGGAAAGTGGGTTTCTGTTGCAGTAACCACCCCACTTTTTGCCAGACAACTGATGCACTTTGACTTAATGTGCCCTGGGTCCCTGGTAATCGGGTACCCAGGGCCTGTGTTAATTCCCCAAACCTAACTCAATTGGCATCTCTGGCCACAGGTCAACCCCTGGTACATGGTACCACAGGTACCAGGGCAGACCTCTAAGGGCTGCAGCGCTTATTGTGCCAGCCTTAGAGGCGAGAGACAGACAGACACACACACACACCTGAACCCACTGCCTATGCATAGATCAGTCACCCCTCTAGCTGGGTGCCCCATATCAGTGGTGAGGGTACAGGTGCATGTGCCCTGTGGCCCTACAGTGTCTAAGTCCATTCTTAGACATTTTAAGTGCAGTGCTGCCATGAAGAGTATATAGTGCTGGGAGCTTGTCATTAACTCCACAGCACCACAATGGCTACGCTGAAAACTGAGAAGTTTGGTATCAAACTTCTCAGCACATTAAACCCACACTGATGCCCGTGTGGGATTTTATGAAAAATGCACACAGAGGGCATCCTAGCGATGCCCCCTGAAAAACGACCAGCCTCTGGTGGGTTTCCTGACTGGTACACACCAGCCAGCCACCACAAGACATATTCCTGGACCCCTAGGGTTGAAGCCTTCGCTCCCCGAGCCCAGAAACAAAGCCTTTCCTGGGCGAAGGTTGTGAGAAAGTGCCATGTTTCTTGCATGGTATGCCCCCACGTTTTGCTGAATTGCTTATGTACTTTGACCGAGTGTGCCCTGGGCTCCTGCCAATCAGGTACCCAGGGCCTGTGTTCCTTCCCTAAAACTGCATTGAAGCCTAAACCCAATTGGCATCTCTGGCCACATGTCAGCCCCTGGTAAATGGTACCCTAGGTACCCAGGGCCACTGATGCCAGTGTGGGATTTAATGTGAAATGCAAGACAGAGGGCATCTTAGAGATGCCCCCTGAACCTAACCAACAACCAGCGTCCTGACTGAGAGGCTGCCTAGGCTTCCACCCAGCAGACATGTTGCTGGACCCCTGGGTAGAGAGCCATCCACTCTCGTGGGTCTGCAACAATGCACATCCTGAGCGAGGTGCTAGGTCTCCTCCCCCAGTATGGGCAAGGGAAGCTTCAAAGGCCTGCCGCCTTTGTGAGCTTCTCCAGGCCACTTGCTGTATTCAGCAACTGGCCCCCACCGGTTCTGACCCCCACTCTGGCGGGAAGATCGGTGGGAAAACCCAAGTGAGGGAAGGGGGAGTGCCAGCCTCTGCCAACCCCACCCCTCAGGTGGGGGAGGCGAGATGAAGCACAACTCTGGGCTCTCGCCATCTTGAGGATGGGGAGCCCTACCCAATCAGAACTAGGCTCCTGTCTCACTCCCACTGGAGAGTGGCAGGATATGGGGTGTACCCACCCCAGGGAAGGGACCAATTGGTCCCCGACGTTCACCTACCTGTATTGCCCCTAAATGTAGTATTTTGGGGGATCCCTGAAAATTCCTGCCTCAGATCCCGATTCCGAAACTCCCACGAAGAAGAAGAAGAAAGAAGACCTGCCGTGCAGCTGCTAACAAGAGGACGACACCAACTGACTTGGCCCCAGGCCTACAGGCCTGTCGACCCTCTAACCTGCTCCTGCTAAATCCTGGCGTCTCCAGTGGTCAGCAACCTCGAAAACCCTGGAGGACCCGACTGCCTTGCTCCTCTATAAGACTGGGACTCCCACGAGCAGTGGTTCTGCTCAAACAAGCAACAACCCCTGGTGCCAAGCCAGGAACCGCGAATCCAGCACACTCTGCACCCGCCGAGCCCGGCCTGTGCTGGAGTGAACAAAGACCACGAGGACGTCCCCCCGGCGACAGTGACCAAGAATTCAGCACCCAAGGACCCTCCTCGACACTCCTGACGAAGTGTGCAGCCTCACAACCAGGGACCCCCCCACCCAACCGCGACCAGCTGAGGGCAAGATTTCCCGACGCCAAAAGACACCCCTGCACCCGGTGCCCTGCGGCCCCCTGTGCCCAACTCCTGGGTGCCTACCTAACCTACAGCTCCCCAACTTACCTCTCGAAGTGGTGGTCGCACCTGAGGAATCTTTGTCCCCGAGCTTAGAGCCTTTGTTCGCCTTGCAGCTTCTCCATTGAAATACATTGAGCGCCCGACGGCTCAAAAGCACCCTGCACCCAGCCGCCCGAGTGCCCCTGGAAGTGCGACACCTATCCCATCTTACTTCCCCCACTTACCCTGTGTAAGTGACCAGGAGCTCAGCTCCGACAGCCGCGTGGCCTGCCTGCAAGTAGCCACCAACCTAAAGCCGCCTGTCCGCCATAGGCTAACTTTGGGCCTACTCTCTCTGCACCAGACTGCCCCTGTGCCGCTGAAGGAGTAACAACTGTACCTACCTGACTCTGGGAGACCCAGAGTCTATGCCCAGAACCTTAACTCTACCAGTTGAGTACTTACCTGAAAGCCGATAACTCACTTTTTCTCCATAGGGTAACATTGACTGGTTTTCACTTGGAATTTCTTCTGTCGAGTTTTGAAACTTTGAAATATTCACAAAAAAATCACCCGATCAACGAAAACTAAATTACTCACCTGTTATCAGGAGAGATCCCAGTGCTGGATCTTTGTGCCCAGCACCTACAAAGCAATTACAACTGTGATTTACCGATAACCAAAGTTTCCTCCATAGGATAACATTGCCTGGTTTTTGCCAGAAATTCTTCTAAGTGTCGATTTTTGAAATATACAAATATTCCTTAAAAATCGCCTGTGTAACAAAAACGATTTCTTTCAACTGTTTACAGGAGATGCACCAGGGCTGAATCCAGGATCCAGCCCTGAGTAGATAAACCTATGCAAAGTAATTGATACTGTGTTTACTTTAAAACTCCCATTGAGCTCAATGTTATAGTTGTGTTTAACTTGTGTTGCCTATTGCAACAACTGTAACTATTGCATTTAAAAGTCTGTTGCTTATTGAAAGTATTTAACTAAAGCATCTCATTCTGAGAAAGTATTTTTGATACCTACTTGTGGTTCTAAAATAAAACAACTGTATATTTTTATATACAAAACAATTGGCCTAGAGTTCAGTTCTCGAGTGTGTGAGACAAATGCTTTACACTGTCCTCCTATACTGCCTTACTGCTCGACCAAGCTACCACTTTAGAGAGTAAGGTTATATCTAACTTTAGCCTCTGCCAAACCTCTGGGGAATGTGAATTCTGTGCACACTGAACCTTACGTTGGTGCAGTATATACAGAGCCACTTTCTTACAGAGGTGTTCACACCTCCCCCAGGCCAGGAAGAGCCATCTATGGCAGGGGAGCTTCAAAAGCCTGGCAGCCTTGTAATGCGACCCCAGCCCCTCCTGCTAGCAGGAGCAGGCCCCCTTCCCGTCTCCCCTCCTTTTCGGCAGAAAGACAGGTGGGAAAAACTAGCCAGCTCAGAAGGTGTGCCAACCTCTGCCAAGTCCACCCCTCAGGTGGGGGAGGAGAGGTGAAGCCCTCTCTCAAGATGGCAGCCAATCCCCAATCAGGATTAGGGATTGTGCTCACTCCCCCACGTGGGCCAAGAACACCAAGGGTGTAGTCACTCTAAGGTCAGTGGCCCATTGGCTACTGACCTAAAGACCTCTAAAAGGCCCCCTAAATACAGTATATTGGGGGCAGCCCTGAACCAAGAAAGGAGATTCCTGCAACCTAAGAAGAACAAGCATTTGCAATGCAATCGGTCTCGCATTCACACGATTTTGACCTATTCGTATTGTAAATGGCAATGCCTTTTATTTAGGTGTTGGTTTTTAAAACATAAAAGGCATTTTTATTTACAATGCCAATAGGTAAAACTGGGCAACCCCTCCCCCCCAGTAATTATGTGTCCACGAATCCCTCCCCTCATTTAGCATTCACTGCGCAGGTCACCGGCACGTTCGTGTAAGTTTGATGTGTAGAAAGAATTCGCGCATTGCCGCTTTCAGGCTCAAAATGAAGTCTGACCTAATTTCTCAAAGTTGCCCCACTTTTGTTGTTTTTTTGCATTTTTTTACTGCGCGAACTCGACACAAAGTTAACAAGCGCTGTATGAGAGTACCAATTAAATTATATGAGATCATTATTTTTTTTAAGTACGGTGAGATTAAGTTTTTGCCCAGAGTCATAGGGTGTTGAGCTGACGGGTTCAAGGGTCGGCAGTTTTAGCGTAACGCCACATCTCTCCTACATACATTTCTTTAGATATTCCCCCCCCCCCTTCACAGCCGAACGAAATTCCTGTGAGTTAAGCGAGTTATCAATCCATTTGAAGTAAATGGCGTAAGAGCAGTTTTAGTTGGTCGATCACATTATAGTGACTATAGGGAAATCCTGCACTGAGGATGGCATAGGTTTGCCTTGAAGTTTAACTCAATTGAGGTTTTCGGATGCGTTTGACGTGTGAAGAAGGATAGTTGTAAGGGTTTCACAATGTCAGTCAAGAGTGCAGCTTGGTTTTAGTCTTTATAAACAGTTCGGTTAATCTAAATATGGTTGCTTTGTTTATGCAATTTTAGTGTAACTGTAGACACAGAAAGGTGCACGTGTTTTGCCAAAGTTATTTCTTGAGATGTAAACAGCGTTACTGGAGATTTAGGCAGTCATGTTTCGCTTTTTAAAAATACACAAATATTCATACGTGTAAATAAATGCACACATGCATATATGGCGTGACTATTCCAGCTACATATGCAATTTTGCACGCAGTCCTTGAAGACTCGGCGGGTGGGGGGATAGGAGCGCTACCGTGAAAAAGGCACATACGTGGCTGCGCATTCCTGCTCCACCCCCACCTCCAATAAAACATCTCCAGAGCCGTGGTTTCCCCTCCTTCTGCTTGTCCACGATGCAGGAAAAGGACTCATCCTCGCAGCCTGCAGAGCACCATGGAAACTGCTGTTTTTTGTGGAAACGGTAGCCACAGTAAAGTCATTCGACTCGGTCTTCTTTTCTTTGACAACCGAATACATGTATGTTTGGTGAAAACGGGGGCGCTAGGTGGCGCTAGAGCGGAATGGCCGCCTCTGGGTGAAGCTCCCGCAGCCCGGAAAACTTATCCGCTTAATTATCCTCTCCACATGCTGCCAAGACAATCCGATGTAGGGGGCATGAAGGCTCGTGAGCCACCGCGCTAACGGTGCAAGTTGTGGCGAGAGCAGGTCCGCGGGTGGACAGCGACCGCCGATTGAACGTTGGACGGTGTGGAGGTGTGCCGTGCTGGAGGTCGTGGCTGGGCAGAGCATGCCTACGGGAGGACGTGGCGCCCACGAGGTGAGGAGGCCCCGCGGGACCCGGAGGAGGAGTTGGAAGGGGGAGCTGTGGCGCCTCGCTGCCCGCCGCACCACGGCCCAAGCAGGAGCGGAGAGGCGCCCTTTGGCCGGGCGCGGAGCTGAGGAAATCGCTGACAGCTGAGGCCTGGCGACACCGGGAGTGAGGCGGCGGGACGGTCGCAGGCCCTGGAGGGCGGGCCGTGCCGCAAGTGTGCTGCCTGGTGGTGTGATACGCTGGAGGAGGCGGCTGGAACAGTAGGCGACTGATCGCCTGCACCGGCGTGGCAGACACCGCTGACACCCCTGCTACTGGATGTCGTGGAGGGTGAGAAGTGAATGGCTGGAATCTCGGAGCTGCGGTGCCTGGGAGACGCGCAAAGGTGGCTGTCGCGGTAAGACTGCCCCGCTGAGAGACGAGCTTTGAGGAAGCCTGTGTGACGCCTGCTCCCTAAGAAGGGCTCAGGTGGCTCGTGTGCGCTGGGGCCCAAGACTACTAGAGTGGTCCCGCAACTGAGTTCGTGGGTGCTTGGCTGGAGGGCTGAGATCAGACTGGCCGCCACGGGACCTGCCCCTAGCAGATATCCATGTTTGGGCCAACAAACCCACAGGGCACTACTAGATACAAGGGAGTGCGGGCCGGCAGGCTGGATTGACCCGGTGGATGAGGTGACGCCACGTGTGACCGGGTGAGAGACTGGTGAAGAGAGTCACCCGGAAGTGGCCTGAAGTGGCACGCTACTCCAGAGGGGAGCCATAGTTGGGAGAGAGAAGGACGAGTGTCTCCCGCCTGGACTACGGAAAATAGCTTGCTGGTGGCGGAGTGGTGTGGACTGGGGGCAGCTGGCCGGCCTCCACCACCGCAGCAAGATGGGGATGACAGACGCGCGGCAGTCGTGACTCCCGTTCGAGTCCAAAAAGAGCTCCAAGGCGGCCCCGGAGGGCGTAGGGGCTGATGCGCCAAGCACTCGAGAACAGCCACCAGAAGCTGACACGGACATGAAGGCCATCCTGCTTGAAGTGCGACAGGGCATAGCGACGATTGCGACCAAGATGGACGACATGAACACGAGGATGGACACCATAGTACGCAAATTGGACGGGCACGAAGACAGACTTAAAGAAGCCGAAAAAAGAATCTCGGACTTGGAAGACGCCGCCACGCACACGCAGCAAACCGTGGCCCAGATGGACAAACTGCTGAAAGTGATCGCTGCCAAGAGCGAGGACATGGAGGCGCGCAGTCAGCGCAATAACCTCCGCCTCCTAGGCATACCGGAGAGTACCAACATGGGCAAGATGGAGCTGTATATAGAGAAGCTGCTGTTGGCGGTGGTGGGGGCGGAGGCCCTGTCCCCCCAGTTCGTAGTTGAGAGGGCACACCGCTCGCTGGGACCCAAGCCACCGGTGGGGGGCACGCCCCGGCCCATAATAGCTAGTCTCCTCAACTACCGGGAGCGAGATGTGGCACTCAGGGTGGCGAGGGAAAAGAAGCAACTCAACTATGACGGCGTAACCTTCACTATCTACCCGGACTTTACCGCCGCCGTACAGGAGGACAGGCGGCGCTTCCTCCCAGTAAAACAAAAACTGCGTCAGGCGCAAATAGACTACGCCCTGCTCTACCCGGCGCGCTTGAGGATCACCCATCAGGGGCGCCAGATGTTCTTTACCAGGCCGCAAGAGGCGGAGGAATTCTTGAACCAAGTGAAACGGCGTAATAAAACATCCAGATCCGCAGAGGGCTCGGGGACGCCCACCACATCGGACATCGACTAACGGAAGTATGGTGACAGGGTGCTTTTGGAACTGGCTGAGTGGGCCTGGAGGGGCCCCTGCACCCTTGGTCGCTGTGATTTCCACATACCTGGACTAGTAAGCACTTGGCATGTTGGAGCCCACACGATCTACACCGGGCACCCTAGTTGCCTCTGGAGGAAGCGGGGAACTGCTCCGCGCCTCTGGGGGGAGCGGGAGAAGCTGGCTGCCGCCTGGTGTAAAGCCCCCACCTGGGAGAACCCCTGACTAAAACTGTGAGTGGTTTCTGCCTTCATATGGCAGGCTTAATGGCCGAGTTGCGGAACTGTTCAATGGGTAGGGAGGGGGGAGAGAGACACAGTACTGGCATAATTGGGATGTTTCAGTGGGAGGGGGAAGGGGGGTAGTTGGGGAAATTGAGCTTCACAACCTTGAACTGATAGAGAGAACACGGTCGGGATGCATGGACATGGACACTGATGGCACCTCACTAGATATACGTTCCGCCCTCTGCATTGCGGATACCTTAGCGGGGAGGCATGCCGCAACCAGGTGATATAGGAGTTATGTCCTGGAATGTGCGAGGGCTGGGGGATCCCAGAAAGCGAAGGCAGGTGCTGTCCTATCTGGACCGTCATCACATCGGAGTGGACTTTCAGCAGGAAACCCACCTTGCCCCCCAGCGCTCTACTTTATTTGCTAGTCGGTGGGCTGGGTACCGCCTGTTTGCCTCTTACTCCTCATATGCCCAGGGGGTAGCAATTCTTATTAAACGACAGGTGCCCCTCCAGCCTCTGGGAGAGATACAAGATCCACAGGGAAGGTATGCTATAGTATGGGGCAGACTGGGACATGAAACAATCACTTTGGTCAGCTGCTATGGTCCGAATGTGGATGCCCCTGAATTTTTCTCGTTGCTCTGGGGTAAGGTGACGGCACTTGACACCACGCACATCATATGGGGAGGAGATTTTAATGTGGCGTTGGATTCCCGGCTGGACAGGTCCACTGCGCAGCTGCGACACTACACTCGCTCGCAGGCTGTGTTGCGGGACATCTTAGAGGAGGGAGGGCTCGTGGATGCATGGCGACACAGACACCCACACCGGAGGGAAGGCACACACTTCACGGCGGGAGCGGCATCCTGGGCTAGGCTTGTTTACTGCCTTATATCAAGGGGGTTAGGCCCGACTATAAAGGGGGTCGGCCACTTAGCACGCACATACTCCGATCACTCTCCGGTTCACATAACGATTGACGTATTGGGGAAGGGGGGGAAACTCGCCCTCTCTGGCGCCTTCAGCCTGCGGCCTTGCTGGACGAGGTGTTCCGCACGGAATTGGAGGAAGAGATCCGGGACTTTTTTCAGAGGAACAGGGGTTCGGTGCAATCGATAGCCACAATCTGGGAGGCCTTTAAGGTCACGATTAGAGGGGTGTGCATTGCCAAAATTTTCGGAGTGTTGCGGGACATCAGGAGGCGGCTCCGGAGACTGGAGGAGACGCTGAAGGCATTAGAGGTGCGCATGGTGGAGGGAGATGGCAGGCAAGCATCGACCAAATTAAGAGAACAATTGACGGAATATGTTGACGAGGCGACCCGAGAGGCCCGGTTTATGGGGAAATACTGGCAGGCCCGGAGATATGGCGAAGGGGAGCGACCGGGGAGAATGCTAGCGGACGCGATTAGAAAACCCAAAGGATCCTCCTCTATCCTTGAGATACAGAATGAGGGGGGTAGCGCTTGTAGAAACACGGCGGACATACAGGCCGCATTCATGGATCACTATGCAACACTGTACGCTACGCAGCGCGGGGATGATCTGGAGTTAGACTCCTTCCTCGGAGATGTGGCACTGGGGTGGATGGAGGATCACCACCGTGAATTTCTGTGTGCCCCGTTCGAACTCGATGAAATACGGGAGGCCATCATGCAGCAGAAGTCTGGCAGGGCGCCGGGCCTTGATGGCCTGCCGCCTGAATTCTATAAGGAATATATCAATATCATGGCCCCGGCCCTGCGGGAGGTGTACGGGGAATCCTTGGAGGCTGGACTACTCCCCCCCCCTCGATGAGAGAGGCGTTGATCGTGTCTCTCCTGAAGCCCGGTAGGGAGCCCACGCTCTGTGGCTCCTACCGACCCCTGTCGCTCCTGAACTGTGACACAAAAATTCTGGCAAAGCTTATTGCAAACCGGGTACTCCACCTGATTGACAAACTGGTGCTGCCGGACCAGGCCGGCATTATTCCTGGGAGGGCGACCTCCCACAATCTCTGCACACTGTTCTCTGTCATGCAGAATGTAGCGCCTGAGCTGCCGCTGGCCGCAATTTTTCTTGACGCCACAAAAGCGTTCGACTCTGTAGAATGGGATTACTTGTTTGGTGTCCTAGGCCGTATGGGATTCCTCTCCTGGATAGGGCTCCTCTATCGGCAGCCATCAGCTAGAGTGTCCATTAATGGACGGGTATCGGACGCAATCCCCATTACTAGAGGGACTAGGCAGGGCTGCCCCCTGTACCCCCTGATCTTTGCGCTGGCGGTTGAGCCTCTGGCATGCAGACTGCGGCAACACCACAATGACCGTGCGCTCCGTTTCCCTCTGAGACAAATACTGATCTTGTTATATGCCGATGACCTGAGCTATACATCAGAGACCCCCAAAGTAATTTGAATCCGCTACTGCGCGAATTTATAATATTCGGGAAACTCCGGCATTTCTATAAACTGGGGAAAGCCGCAGCTGTGGCCTCCGACGCCGGCAGTGCACAGATTTCCCCTTGACTACCCCTTAACCTGGTGTGATACGGATCTGCGATATCTTGGTATCCAGATATCGGGGGACAGGGACGAAATGATCCGCCTAAACTATGGAACGGCTATGGGCCGGCTTACCTCCAGTGTTACGCGATGGGTCTCCCTGCCGTTGACAATGGCGGGGAGGGCCTCGCTGATCAAGATGGTGGTGTTGCCGCAATTCCTATATTTATTTTTAAACCTCCCCTACTACCCGGGACGAGAATTCTTCAGAACACTGCGGTCCGAATTGTTGCGTCTCTTCTGGGGTGGGAAGAAACCGAGAGTCCAGTGGGCGACACTTACGAGACCAGTGGCGCAGGGGGGTTTTGATGTCCCGGACTTCAAATAATATCACGCTTGTTCTCAGGCACACTACCTGTACTACTGGGTCCACCCTCCAGATTGCATGCCGCAGGTGGCGGCGGAGCAGTGGCTAGCGGACCCGATACCCCTGGATGGGGTGATTCACGAACCGCCCCGCACACGTGGGAGAGATATGTCAACAATTACAAGCACGGTCGGAGCGTGGCACTACATTAGGAAGGTCATGGGAGCGCCGTGTCTCTACGCGGCAGCCTTGCCCTTGACATACCACCCTGGCCTATCGTTGCTGCAAGAGACGGGTTTCCGGCAGTTGTGTGCTCGTGTGCACAAGCAGACTTGGGGGGCTCTGTTCTGCAACGGGACCTTTTGCACATCCGCGCAATTTTTTGGCGACCTGCGGCCCACACCGTTGGAGATATTTCTTTATGTGCGACTGAGACCGGGATTGCGGGCCCTGTTTCCGGATTTCCCACGGGAACCGGAATCTCTTAAGCCAATGCAGCAACTGTTGCAATGCAAGACCCCTGGACATGCAGTGTCTAACCTGTATCGACTGATACGAGCGGAAGGAGACTGCCCCAGTGGGGACGCTCGAAAACAGTGGGAACATGACATGGGCAGGTCACTCACGGATGACCAGTGGCTTTACTGCTGCTTGCAGACAGCAGAGATCTCGGGTAGTGCTCGGCTTCGAATTATTCATTACAAATATTTGCAGCGCATGTATCACACGCCGGCTAGATTATGTCGCTTCGGGCTGAGAGACTCAGACTGCTGTGATAGGTGCGGCAGAGAGGGGGCCGGGTTTATGCACCTGGCCTGGGAATGCCCGGTGGTGATGCAGTATTGGAACCGTGTTTTTGGGGCGCTTGCGGAGAGGATAGAACAGCCAGTGGCGTTGGACCCGTTGATTGCTCTTTTAGGCTACACGATGCAAATCCCCAGAGCGTGTCGCAAATATGCTACGTTGGCCTTGCTGCTCGCCAAGCGCAAAGTGGCGTGTCGATGGGGGAGAGGGCGGGCCCCCCCAAGTTTAAGGACTGGTTGCATGATCCGACGTATAGCCAGGATCAACTGACACAATATGCGGAGACGCTGCCCAGAGCCTCGAGACCCTCAGACATATGGGCCCCTCTCCAGAGATACTTGCTAGCCCATACAGAGGATTCCTAGGTGGGGGTGGGGGGCTGTCGCACATACTGGCCGGTCCGCGCACATGCTGTCCACTGCCACATCTGCTTGTCTGGACCCTGTGCACTACACTAGCCTGGTGGGGCCTAGAATGCGGAGGGGTAGGCCTTGGGAGGGCCTGGGCGGAGTGGTCAGATGTTGGAGTGTCTTATTCTTGATGTTTGTAACTACATTGGATGTATAGATCGACGGCGAGGTGCATGTGTCCAATGGATCTCGGATTGTATTGAGCTGTGTAATACCTGACCGGCAAGTGATGTTGCTCTGTTTGTTATACAAGGCAGAAGAGGTGGTTTGATTCAGAATGCACCAAGGATTATAGAAGTCTAAAGCGTGCTATACATGCTACAGAGAAGGATACTGATTTAATCAGGAATTGTAGGAATGTCTATAAGCAGACCCTTAAAAACAGGAAAAATGCTTTAAAGTTGGAAGCATGGGATGCTTTATGTGACGCCTCGTTAAGCAAAGACTCTGCCTCATTC
Organism: Triturus cristatus; assembly: GCF_964204655.1. Lineage (NCBI taxonomy): Eukaryota > Metazoa > Chordata > Amphibia > Caudata > Salamandridae > Triturus > Triturus cristatus. The sequence goes on from NC_140594.1 coordinate 164,896,510, forward strand.
TGGAAAGTTGTTAATGCCCCTTTTTTAAATTTCAGCGACACGGACCCACTAGACGTGGCAATTACTGAGAGTGAGTGGGCTGAATATTTTGCTAAGTTGTATTCCATTGTACAGGACAATATGGAAAGTACCAATGATAATATCCATTTGAGAGACTGTACACAGAGTAGTAGCCAACTTGAACTTGAAACAACAATAACAGAGGTGCAGAAATGTATTGATGCATGTCTGGCGGGAAAAGCACCTGGGCCTGATGGAGTCCCTGTCGATTTATTTAAAAACAACAGGGAACTATGGGCTCCAATCCTTACACGTTTGTTTAACGCCACTCTGAAAAAAGGCCTCCTCCCATCGTGGTGTGAATCCCTGATAGTCCCAATTTTTAAAAAGGGTGACCGTGAAAACTGCAAGTGTTACCGCCCAATATCACTCCTGGATTCTACTATTAAAATTCTAGGAAGGGTAATTTTAGATAGGTTACATGTATGGGCTAATGAAGCTAATATTCTAAGTGACCTGCAGTATGGCTTTAGGAAAGGTCTTAGTACTATTGAACAGTGTTTGAATTTGCATATTTTAATTGAAAAATACACCAAAGTTAAAGAGGGACGAATGTTTTTAACTTTTGTGGATCTTACCTCTGCATTCGACTCAGTAACACATTGTAAACTTTGGGTAGTTATGAATAAACTGGGTGTGGATAAACAGATTATTAACTTCCTGAGAGATCTTTATGCAGGAGCATCGGCCAGAGTAAGATATGGAAAAAATGGCGAATGCACTAGATCCTTTGCAATCAAAAGGGGTGTACGACAGGGCTGTGTCCTGGCGCTGTTCCTTTTTTTACAACGTGGAAAAGACATTGATAACTGAGTGTAGGGAAGTGCCAATGGTAGGGAAAAGATCAATCCCAATTTTGCTATATGCAGACGACGCGGTCCTGATGGCTAGAACACCGCAGGCCATGCAAAGAGTAGTTACATCCTTTTTTGATTTTATGAATCAGCTTGATCTAAGCATAAATTGTTCTAAGACATTCACCATGCACTGTGGGCCGGGTGCACAGAGGAAGAAAAAAGCAATTTATATTGGAATTACCCCAGTAGAGGACACTTTAACATTTCCCTACCTAGGGGTCTTAATTGATAGTTCTGGGCTATGGAACAATACAATTAAGACAAGGAAATTGTTGTACTGTAAATCTATCATGGCTTTAAAAAAAAATTGTCGAAAAATAGGGAGGAAACCAATTAAGGAAATGTTGACTGTTTACAAAGCATCTTGTGTAGCTATTGTCACTTATGGGGCAGGCCTATGGGGATATGCAAACGCCAGCACATTACAAGTGGTCGAAAACAACTTTATGAAATATCTCCTAGGTGTCCCACAGAGTGTTTCGACATATGTTTGCCATGTAGAACTTGGTGAACCATATTTAGAAGATATAAGAAAAACTGCACCAGTTCTATTATGGCATAGAATATGGACCGCAGATGAATCTGGTTTAAATCGAATGATCATGGAAAATGCGATGGGTCTAGAGAAGTGTGGGAAAATTAGATGGCTGAATTATATTAATAATTTTCTCACGCTACTAGGGCTGGGGGACTATTACACAGACCCGCCCTCTCTTTGTAATATATCTAGGAAATGTTTAAAAGATAGATGTATGACCTATTTGCAAGAGACCAGAGTTAGAATAGAGTCCAAGAAAACTACGGTGGTAGCTCATGAGCAAATTGTAATTTGCAATAGTTTACAGCCATATTTAAAGCTACTAACGAGTGACTATGAAAGGTTTTTACTGATACGTTTTAGATTTAATTTACTATTTAGATCACTCAGCTTTCCAGCTATGAATAATTGGTCAAACATTTTGAATAAATGTCCCTGTGATGATCTACCAGTGCAATCTGATATGCTTATACTTTTCTTTTGTAAATTTTATACCAGACCTAGACAGATGTTTGTTGTTCCTTTGCTAAAAATGATGGAAATTAATCGATGTCGCCCTGCTTTTTTAGCTGTACAGAAATTGGATAACATTTTAACAGTCGTATTTATTTCCTCATTCCTTAAAAATGTTTTTAAATTACGGAAAACAATTGAGATCTGAACTTACTCTGTTTCTCCTATGTTTGGTTCCTATAATTGTTATTTTAATATATGTGTAATTATGTGTATGTATTTTTATGGTTATTTTGTTTTAATAACCGAATAAAGATCAACTTGAACTTGCTCTGTTTGTTCTCTTGTGATACTTATAAATAAAGTTAAAATTTTTATTTTTTTTTAAAGAAATTACTCACTAGAGAGTTGTTAAAATAACATCAAAGAATACAAGCAGCCAAAGAATGCAATTCTATACTTGCATCATAATTTTGAAATTACAATACTTCGTGTAAATAAAAATAATGAGATCTGCTCACTAGAGAGCGAAAAAAAAAAAAAATAATGTATGTTTGGTGAAAACAAAACGAAGTTAGGGATGTCTTCGAACTACAACGTCGACGAGATGCTCGGTCGAATTTCAGACTTTATGCTTCAGTCGAAGTGTAGGAAGCTGGCTTTGCACAGTCGGTTTTCATACAATGCAGCATCCGATAGTTTATTTCAGTGCGTACAGCAGTGGTATTTAAACTTGTTAATGCCCGCCCCCCCAAGTGTTTCGAGAAAAAAACAAAACTGTGCCCTCCCCGGAAATTTTCACAATGTGATTAGCAGAAATAGGGTCGGGTGGTAACAATGTACCTTTGGAGCTCTAGGTTTCACTGCGATTAAATATTGCCTTTCCTTACTGCGCTCCCTCCCTTCTTGCCGGTAATCTCTGGATATGCTTGACGCAACGTGGCGTACGCTCCATCTGAAAAGCGCGCTGTCCAATTGCTTCAGGCAGGTACATTTAGGAGACTTCGGAAACATGATCCGTCATTACACGCCTCCTAAAGATGAGAAATACCCTTACGACAGCTGTGAAGCAAACAATCCAGTCCGGAAGGGCCGTCCCAACAGGAGACAGGGCGAAAGCAAAGAAGCCTCATTTCCAATCGGAGGCCACAGTTTAACAAACGATGACGCCAGCCAATGAAAATAATGGGCGAGGCTTCAAGTCCCCTTCTGAAATCTCCTTTACCACAATAGGTCTCGCAGAGCGAGCAACGCATGCGCGCTGCCAGGCTAGGCGAGACCTAAAAAGGACAAAAGAAGACACCCAGCAGAGGAGACTGCAGAGAACAACTGACTTGGCCCCAGCCCTACCGGCCCGTCTGCAGTTTCCGGAGATCCTGCGCCACAAATCGTCTTGTCCTGCACTCAGCAACCTCCAGAACCCTGTGGAGGACTGACTGCCTTCAACAAAGACCGGATCTCCTGTGAACATTTGCAATTGAACTGTATTACAATCAGCATTTACTACTGTGAAGTATTTATAGCTTACCTATGTCAGGCTTGCTTGGTTCTAGAAATAAAATAACTAAAAGAATATTTTTTATACAAAAACAATTGGTCTGAAGTTCATTTTTCGTGTGTGTGAATTCATTTGCTGACTGAGTGTGTACAACAAATGCTTAACACCGTCCTCCGATACTGCCTTACTGCTCGACCACACTACCACAAATAGAGAGTAAGGTTCTATTTAACTTTGCCTCTGCTACCTTTGGGGTTCCACTGGACTCTATGCACACTATACCTCACTTTGGTATAGGATATACAGAGCCAGCTTCCTACATTGTTGGATCAACAGTGGGATACACAACTTTGCATTTGTTGGACTACTTGGTTACCACCTGATCACACAACAGAACTCTTAAATTATCTTTAGAATTCAGATTTTTCAAATTGGCATTTTTTGCAAAATTACTAAAAGTCTTGTTAGTGCCTTGGTTAAGTCCCTTTAGAAATGTAGAAAATAAAAGTCACTGTAGTAAGGTTTAAAGGGGTAAGGAAGCTTTTTTTTAACAATGTCCCAAAATAAGAACCCAGCTATTAGTGAAAATAACCCTAATGACAGAGGACATGGTTGAGGAGCTTGACCTCACCCCTTACCTTCACTTGTTTTTCAAGGAGGTTAGGTCCCTATGAAAATTAAAAACATAACCATGGGTCCCCATCCCACCTAACAAAAGCTCCAGGAGCTGTTGGCTGGGTATGCTAAGGACCACCCATCTGAAAATGGTGAAGACCAAATAGATGAGGAAGTAGAGTAAGGGAATGACCTGGTAGATCAACTCCCTCCACTTCCTAGGGAGAGAAAGGTTCAAGTTCCCTTGGCTCAAGATTAAACCTATCAGTGCATAGATCTCACACAGGTGGATAAGGTATCAGTGAGAACATTGAGGAAAGCGTCAATGAGGAGGACATCCTGCTAGCCAGGTTGACCAAAAGATTAGACCTAGAGACCAGACTCCTGGCTCTAGAAAAAGAAAGAGCAAAGATGGGCCTAGGACCCATCAATGGTGGCAGCAATCTAAAAAATATAGAAAAGGAAGGATCCTATGATCCCAAAATCCCCAAAGGGATTGTCCCTAAATATGAAGAGAGTGATGATATCACAAAATGGTTTACAGCCTTTAAGAGGGCTTGTGAAGCCAGAAGAGTGAAGAAAACTCACTGGGGGGGCACTCCTTTGGGAACTGTTCTCTGGTAAGTGCAGAGATAGATTCCTGACCCTGACTTCATGATGAGAACTCAGATTGCGGGATTTGCACTGGCATGTTAACTGGAAGTAAAGTGCAAGATTATGATGCTCTGTACAGTTTGTTTATGAAGGAACAGATATTAAGTAATTGCATTGATGAAAAGTTGCATCAGTATCTGGTAGACCTAGGTCCACTTTCACCCAAAGAATTGGGAATAAAGACAGACCACTGGGTCAAGACAAGGGTAACTAGGACGTCCACTGGGGGTGACCAAAAGAAAGGGGTTACATAACCTCCCCAGAGGAAAGACAGTGAGCCCCTTAAAGATAAAAGTAAGGAGTCCCAGGTAGCCCCCCAAACACATGTCCAGGAGGGTGAGCCCAAAGACACCTTACAAACTAAAAATGGGTACCAAGGTAAAAATTGGGATCCCGTTTCGTTTTTAAAGCTTTTATTCGGTCAAATAGATCAACCATATAAGCAGATACATTCAATAAACAATCTGGTTGAAAGAAAAAAAAAATGTAAAAACAGTGGGATTGAAGGAATAAAAATATCAAAATTCGTAAACAAGATATATCAAATGCTAAAGTGCAAATGCATAAGTCACAAAGTTCCCATAGCATTTTGCTTGGGTATAAACAAGCCTAATTCAAAGTGCAGGTGCAGAATGAAAGGAGCATATAGTCAATTATCAATGATCAAAGATTTCCTAGTATTAATAGCTTTCATAAGAAATGTGGCTAAATAAAAACACAATTGCGGATCATCCAATCTAAAAAGCAACTCCATGGCATTTTTAAAAGATCTGGTGTTATAATATAAAAAGAAAGGTTTTAAATAAAATGTTCTAAGAGGAGTATAAAAGGTACAAAAAAGTAGCATGTGGCAACAACTTTGGTAGGAGACTCCGTCACATGGACATGGGTGAGTAGAACTCTGTTTCGTGACTGGGAAATTAACAAGATGGTGTATAGTACCCAGTCTTAGACATGTCAACACAAAACGGTGTGATGCTCTGGTCACGACTGATAAATAACTTTGGAAACCCTGTTTAAGATCCATTTGTAAATAAAATACGAGAGTTGGTTGGGTCTTGATAGTGTGGGATCTAGCCTCTATTTTGTTAGCCATCATAACTGTTTTTATCTCAGTTCTAGCAACAGAAGCTGAACACTCAGGATCCAATCGGATATCACAGTTAAATAAAAATTTAAACCAATGGATATAATTAAGCCAGGGTATTTTTAGACAATATTCTAAACTAAGGCAATCCCGTATTATGGATTGCGTAAACATAGTCTCCTCTTTTGACCATATAGATTTCCATAGTAGGAGAGGGCGTATTAAGGCCAGGTCTGAAATATATTTAATGCCCACCTCCCTATGGATGAGTTCAGTAGAGGCAGATAAAGGGGCACACAGTAGGCGCTTTAAAAATGAATTTTCAATTTGTTGTAACTTATTACCTTGGCAGTGGCCCCAGACACCTGCCCCATATAGAGCTGCGGTGACGCATCGTATCTCGTAAATTGTCAACATATCTCTGATGCGTCGGTTACCTAGTTTAGCAGCAAATCTAAAAAAGCCATTAATATTTCTCAACATCTTAGAACAGGCATTGTCCTGTTCCTGAACCAAAGACCGATTTCCTACAAACGTGATGCCTAGGTAACTGAAAGTTTTGACTGTCTGGACCTTGGAGCCTTCAATGTAATAAGTACTGGATGTTATGGGGTTCCTGCCACAAGCCATTACAAAAGTTTTCGATTTGATAATTAAAAGTTTCCTTTTAGCAATAAAAGCGGTAAAATTATCCATAAGACGTTGTAAACCAATGGGAGTGCGAGAGAGTAAAACCGCGTTGTCCGCATATAAAAGAATTGGGACGGGCATACCGTCAACCCTGGGGGCATCCGACTCAAAACAGTTTCAGGGCTGCGCCTGCTTCGTTGATAAAGAAAAAAGCAATGGAGCCAGAACGCAGCCCTGTCGGATGCCTCTTTTAACCTTAAAAGAAGGGGTGTATTCGCCTAAAAGGCCATACCGCACCTTACTTGACAGGTTTTCGTATAATCTCGCTGGAAAATAAATTATCTCCTTTGGCGCACCCATATCTAACAATAATGGCCATAAAATTAAATGATCTACCAAATCAAAAGCGCTGCTAAGGTCAGCAAAACATAAATATACATTTCCTTCCCTAGCTAGGGTATACTTTCCAATTAAGAGGTCCAAATTGACACACTGCTCTAGTGTGCCAATTCCCTTTCTGAATCCATATTGTACTGGAGTAAGAACTGCCTTCTCTTGAACCCAAGCTTCTAATCTCGATAATATGACCCTACTCATGATCTTAATAGATGAGTCAAGTAGAGATATTGGGCGGTAATTACAAACATCAGTTTTGACTCCTTTCTTATGTATAGGTACTATAATGGATTGACCCCATGATAAAGGAAAATGGGTCTCAACGGCGGCATTAAAAACTCATGTTAGGAAAGGGGACCATAGAACAATTTCATTCCTATAAAAATCTATGGGGACCCCGTCGGGTCCTGGTGCTTTACCCCCCTTACTACTAATAATACCATCTGTGACTTCTTCTATACTAATTGATAAAGGAATAATTAGCCATTCGTCAGAGTACTGGTTGGATTGGGTGGATGATACAACTGTATTAATAGGGTTAAAAATATTAGAAAAATGGGATACCCAATCGTTACAGTTGATGTGGGAATTAATTTCGGGGATATGTTCATCCTTCAAGAAGGTGCCATTTACGGTATCCCAGAACAATTTGCTATTTTTAGTGTCAGCTGCCTTACTTAAATCTTTCCAAGCTATTTCTTGGAGTTCCGTTTTTCAAATTTTTAAAGCTATAGCATATTCTGCACGCGAGGCCTTGATTATATCCGAGTTTCTGGGATTACATCTCAAAACTTGTTTGAGATTACTCAGGGCCTTAGTGCATCTGGTATCGAACCAGCCAGCCTTAGGTTTTTTATTTTTGCAGACTGGTTTCGTCAGAAGATTCTTCACAATATTATTTATCTTGGTAAAATTCTCTAGCATCATTACAGGATCAACCTCATCCCCTAAGCAAACTTCAATTTCGTTCTGGCATTGGGTAACACCGTCATTCAAAATTTTGGATGGGTCCACACCGGCCCATTTTATCCGGACACCATTTGGTCTAGTGGGGGCGATACATGAACTTTGAAGTGCACTAGAAATATGTTTGGGTCCCCAACATAATAAATACACAGAAATACTGTTATGATCGCTGGTGGGTTGATCCGTTATCCAAGGTAAGGAAAATAAATGTGCACTATTACAGGAAATGATGATGTGATCAATAATAGACATTGCATTTCTACCTGTGAATGTGGGGCATTTCTTATTACGTTTATCAGTAACACAATATAACAATTCTAGATCCCATTTAGCCATTGCACCATTTAGGGCCATACCATATGCGCAGTGAGGAAAATGCATATAACAGTCATCATCGAAATCCCCCCTCCTAGGACCACAAACTTTGGTTAAGGATAGTGGACATATTTGGACGTTAAAATCACCCACACAGAGGATAACAATTGGCTTCCTGATAATACCGGTCATCTTCTCAAGTTCACTTTCCAGATCGTTAATAATTAGGCCACGTGAGGAGCTAAACATATTATTGTAAAAATTAATCAGGATAACATCTTTGTCTGAGGGGGGGGCCAGCCACATAATCTGAGCATAAAAACCCACATTAGTACACTTTTTAATTTTACATTTGTTTAAACTAGTAGAAATCAGGATCAAAAGTCCTCCCTAGGCTCTACCGGAAGGGGAGGCCTCGGCCGGAAGCCAATGGGATGTAAAGCCCTCTACATAAATTGGATCGATTCACCACGTCTCCTGAAGGCAAATGAAATCGTGTTGGGCCGAAGTAAAATCTGACCATGAGGGAGTACCTTTTTTCCTATTGAAACCAGCAATGTTCCAAGTAGTGACCTGGTACCCTATGGCGGAATTCGTTACATCAAGTTGCTGAAAAGATTCGTGACCCACCTCTTTTCTAGTAATATTTACTTCTGGTAGAATACACTAGTTCGCTAGAAGCAATGCGTGGACATATTACATTTTTAGTTAAAGTCCCGCCCTGCTCTGACGTGCATAAATCAACCTTTCTGATTATATTCTTGACATTTAGGTTCCTGTTTTGGGACTTTTGGGTACGTGTCTTTCCCTTGTTACCTCGCTATTCCAAGACAGTCCCTTACGTCAATCATTGCTGTCCAAGTTACCTAGCACCTGGTATTTATTGGTTACTGGGACAGCAAAACTGGATACGGGAGGGTACAAATAAGGGATTGACGGAGGTCCAGTTCTAGATCGACCTACATATCCATTTCCGAGTGTTCCCATTAAATGTCTATAAAAGTATCCTAAGGGAAGAAGAGTAGTGTTGAATTCCCGAGGGGAGGGTAATGGCGCGTTATTAAGTGTATTAAATGCCCACCTCGGGGACCTAAAATTAATAATTATACAATCGCCAATAAAACATTTTCTTGAAGGTCCGATCCAGCCTACTCTACGTGTTGTCAGGATCTGGTTTATCCCTTCCATTGGGTAATTACAGTTATTAGCTAACCAAAACACTACTTTATTTGTAAGGGACTCATGGTCTTCTACCTGGCCAAATTCAAGTTTAGGTACGTTGGCCAGGATTGCCACATATGCACTGCATTCGGGAGGCAGGTTTGTAACCAAGGGCATCTTCCTTTCCTCGTGGGCTAACACTCTTAAGCCATCTGATTTTGCAGAATTGGGTATAGTAAATTTGTCCAGCTTAGTTACTGTTCTCTCCTTATGAGGTGGTTTATATCCATAATTATTAACTGAATTACCCGATACTAAAAATCTTTCATTTCCCTTGTTCCTCACTTCTAAATCAATAATCTGCTCTTTTAAATTGTTAAGGGGTTCCCTATCCTGTGCGGTGATCAAGTTAGTAGGGCCTATAGTAGCATCTTTCTGTTGGATTCTACTTGGCTCCTTTATAAGTTTGTCATTTACTTTATCCAGTACTCCAGTAATTTTATGAATTTCTCTGGCCAAACTGTCTAATTTATCGTATAGTGACCTAACTGGCCTCAATAGCTCTATCATTTTATCAGATATGATAGCCAGTGTTAAATGCTGGGGTATAGAATCTGTTCTGTTCGGTTGGTCGGCTAGCAAGCCTAGTTTCATAGCACGATTACTCTTAGTTGCCTTTTTTTTGGCTTGGGGTTAAGATTAGAGTTCCCCCGTTCCAAAGTGTTCTTTCTACATCCCCTGGTTTTTCCCATTGGCAGGGGGCTCTCTGGGTGAATCAGATTAGGGGTCAGTGATATTCGAGTATAATCCCCACTATTTACTCCTGTACCAATGGTGTCTGGAACCAGCTCCCCAATAACCGGTGAGTTATTAGTCGACATATTAAACTCAATCTCGATCTCACCAGGGGAGTGCTAACCTAGTTTACCCAATCGGCCCCCATAGAGCTTGGGCCCATAGAAAGGCGTCTCTCGGTTCGGTTAATTTCTTCTGAGAGAACATTAACTGCTTTGACCAAAAACGAATCTATCGTAGTACATGATCGATCGATAGGGGGCTTCACAGTTTTCCTCCTTGCCATAGTCTTACTACAGGGGAAGCTGTGCAAATACCTATAACAGTAAAAACAATACGTATTACACAATACAAATATAAGTAGAATTAACTACCACTTTGTACTCATTGGGTAAAAACTTAGGATATTGAACATTAGGCAACCTCTAGAATGTAAAGTGCGAATGCAGAATAAATAGGCCTCAATTAAAGTGACACGTGCTAGCAGAGAATACAGTACTAGGATACAATAATAAACTTAAGGTATCAAGCATTAAACAACCTCTTGAGTGTAAAGTGCAAATGCAGAATAAATAGGCCTCAATTAAAGTGACACGTGCTAGCATAAAGTACACTACCAGGATAAGTTAAAAATGCCACTGTATCAAAACATATGAAATAATCCAAAAACGTAGCTGTGAAGGGAGCAGCAAAGAAAGTATCTGGATAAGGACTACGAGTTGCCGATAATAGGGGGAAAACCATAGATGGTTAGCTGTTCCCTCGTGGGTCAAGGAGTACACAGGTCAATCTAAGTACTGTACCTTCCCTTGAATTAGCGTATTTAGGATCCAGATAAGGTACCAGTAGTTAGAGGGGGGCCGTGCTCTGTCTCCTCCTGGCGACGACGGGCAAGGACGGGCCCGCCCTTGGCCCGGCCTTTGCCCAGGCGCTGCCCGCGCGCGTCCCGCGCTGTGGGAGGCTGCAGAGAGTTTTGAGCGCCTCCGGGCGCGCTTGGCCTGTGTCACAGCGGGTGTCGGCTAGGGTGTCTGGGGGATGTAGGCGATGTTGGCCGTTGCTCTCACGGCAGCGATGACAGCGTGTTTCATCCTGCTGCTGCCGGTAACAGGAACCCGCGCTGCGGGAGGCTGCAGAGAGTTTTGAGCGCCTCCGGGCGCGCTTGGCCTGCGTCACAGCGGGCGTCGGCTAGGGCGTCTGAGGGATGTAGGCGGTGTTGGCCGTTGCCCTCACGGCGGCGATGACAGCGTGTTTCCCCCTGCTGCTGCCGGTAACAGGAACCCAACAGGGTATGGTGTCACAACTGTCAAAAGGCAGGACACAACACCAAGGACCTTAGCTGTCCTGAAACCAAAGCCCCTAGTGTAGCTCCAGGGGTTGCCAGTGTAGCTGTGGAGGGTAGTTCCTCAGATAGTGCAGCTAAGCCCCAAAAGAAAAAGAAGAAACAGTGTAGGAAAGGTGGACAACTGTTAGCCACAGTTCCAGTGGGCCAGGGAGATTCTATTCTAGTAAGGGAGAAATCCAAAATTGGCACTGGTAAAGTCCCCCCTAGCCAACAGACAGACCGGACTAGTCAGGCAACTGTCCAGCCTGAGTTGGTGGCTCCTCAGCTGGCAGAACAGAGGGTGGAAGAAGGGTGTTCACTACCAAGCGTAGTGACCCCCCCACCTTAAAACAGCAGACAGGCAACCAGAACCCTAAGAAGCCTGTAAGGTAGCCCCTTCACTTGCCACTTAAGGAGCTAAAGGTGTGGTTGTGGGCACTATAGCTCTTGACATAGCATGCAGGAGATTTCTGAGGGATCGGTCTCAAAGTTCAAATACTATCAACTATTGAGCTGGGTTAAAATGCCAAGGAAAAGTTGGAACAGGTAATTTGTTTTAAGAATCCAAGATTTACTCACGACCCCCTTTGCGGAAAGAGGTATCAGAATGGTACTGGATGCTGATACAGACCATGGAAGACACACAAGCCTTGTTGAGAGCGATCTGGAGGGGGGAGTTGCCGGCTTACGACCTTGATCCATTATGGCAAGTATCTTTATCTTTCCTATGGTGATTTGTGAAATGTGCTCCATAAAGGAAAAAAAAAAAATCACCTTTTTACTATCCATATGGCTTATTGGACGCCCTGGAGATTGGCCAAAATGCGGACCAAGGCTGTGAAGAACTGCCCAAAGTGTGGTGAGCCCAATGCAGATGAAGCGCATATGTTTTGGCAGTGTCCCTCCATCCAGACTTTCTGGCAGAAAGTGGGTATGACGCTTTCGAGAATTTTGGGTCAAGAAATTAAGGTGAGCCTGGCACTGGTTATTTTTGGGGTAATACCGGTTGAGGAGGGTAACAGGTCTCTTTCTAAAGTACATAAAGCACTCACTTTCAACTTAGTTCTTTTGGCACATGAACTGTGTATTAAATGGATTCTACCTAACCCTGCAAGGAGAATGGGTAAGCTCGGTACAACGAAGAGCAAATCTAGATCGAGCTACACTGAACACTAAGAACAACATTTTGGAGCATTTGGGATAACTGGTATAAAATAGCATACCCTTAATTTGAGATATCCTTTCCTATTTTTCTTTTTTTTTTTCTTCTGCTTTCATACCTTTTTACCCTTCATGTTTAAAATCCTTTTTCTTCTTTCTCTTCACTTTGTTTTGTTATGTCTGATACCTGGTGCAATGATTATCAATCGAAAATACAGGTTTTTGCGTTTGAAGGGGATCACTAAATTATGATTAGCATCTTGGCCTGTGGTCCAATCCACAAGTACCTGTATAATTGGAGTAAGAATTTGGTGATATCGGGACAGGAACCCGGGATGTTACCCACCCTTTCCTTCGAGGAGTGACATGGACTCTCCCTTTTCTCGAGTCGAGGCCGCCAGAATTCTTTTTTATCTCCACTTATTAAAACAAGCATTTGCAATGCAATAGGTCTCGCATTACTGAAAGTTTGAGCTATTGGCGTTGCTTTATTACTTGCAAAACCAATAGCTCAAACTTTCAGTAATGCGAGACCTATTGCATTGCAAATGCTTGTTTAGTCTACCGCAACGTTCAATAGTAAATGTTCAAAAATTGGCAGAACTGAGACATGTCCTCTCCACCCTCGACGTGTAATGTGATCTGCAGACGAGAGGAAAGTGTCAACATTATCAAGGAAGGAGACAAGTCAAGGAGCGTCATGTGTCAAAGCGCTACAATTTTTATTTTTTATTTTCCCCTTAGCAAAGGGCATTGCACGTGCACATAAATGGGATTTTTAAGTGACATTTTTATATGAACTCACTGCCCAGTGCTAGCTGGAATTGACTATTAAAACAGCACTGACTTCATTAGCTTTGAGTTTAAGTTTTCCGGCAACAGCGGGACTTGTCTACACTTCACATCACAGCTGTCCTTTGCTGTGCCGGGGGATGCCGGGCGGAGTGTTACGTGAGGAAAAGTACTGATTAGAACAGATTATAAAAAAGAGAACCCTAGTTCCCCCAGGAGGCTACCAAATAGTTAAAAAACTGTACAATCTCCCTAAAATGTATTATAGTTTACATGGCATCATAAAATAGGAATGTTCTTGTTTTACATTTTATTACATGTGCTATGCAAAGTTGCTGAATTGGACTTACCTTTAAAGTTTCCTTCGATTTAGAGCCCGTCAAGAGCGATGCTTGCAGAGTAGAGGAAACTATTCAGTCCAATAAAATGCACAACACTGCTCTAATGCTCTAATGAGGGAAACATATGGCAGAGCTTACATTGGTTTAGGTGTTAGAAGGTAGCTCTGCTCCTTTTGTGCCTTTTATTTAAATATATGGTTATAAAAGCTCCAGAACAAAGACAAACTCATGACAAGCGGCACTGAAAGCGATCACAAAAGCGATCGCTATTGTAGAAAAAACAACAAAAACAAAAAAACACGCCCGCGAGTGGTGCACGCGTGCGCGCCACAGCGAAATATGTGTTTTCCATTATCTCGTCCGTGACTGGGCACGATAATTGAAACCACATGGCCTTTGGTGCGCGTAATAGACACCAATAGGCCATGGGCGGAGAAATGCACCCGCCTTTGGCCTATTGCGTGCCGCTTTTGTGAAAACACGCACGCAAAGGTCAATCGCGGAAGCCAAAAGGAAAAGCACACGCACGAGCGTGTGCGATTCCAGGCTCCGTTTTGAAACCCCGGACAAAAGGACTCTCGCTGCGCGAGCAGTGCAACGCACTGCATCGTTAGGCGTGAGACCTAAAAATACCAAATGAGGACTTAAAAAAGACAAGCATTGAAAATGCAATAGGTCTCGCCTTTGATTAAGTTAAAGCCATTTGCTTTGCTAATGGTATTGTAGAGCAAAGCAAATGGCTTTAACTTAAAGAAAGGCGAGACCTATTGCATTTTTAATGCTTGTTTAGTTATGCTTTACATTATCGTGGGTGAAAGCTAACATATTTATTAGGCATATTAGAGAACTGCATTGACACCTGTGATGTCACTCATACATACACACATAAAACCACCAACACACAGATTCACTGACAGAGAAGACGTAGACATACACAACACTAAAAGTGCCACCGACAAAGACATACGCCACTGATACAGAACATTGATATACTCGCAACATGAGAAGCAGTAGGTTGACCCAAGTATGTGTTGGGATTGTATAAAACAGGCCTTTCAACAAGATCCAGCTGAAGCGGTCTGCAGGAGGGACCTCAAACAAGATTAACAACAGTGAATAACATGTAAAAGGGACTCGATGCTGCAGCCTGATCTTCTCAGGGTAAGGCATGAAGAGGATTCACAAGAAGCACAATTTTCTGTTTTTAAAAATGAATACAGACAGGAAACACTTTGTTTAATGTATGTATTTATCTGTAAAAATCAGTAAAAACAGCAAACTGGGAGACTTGACATAGCCAATATCAACAGTGAGTGAGGTGGTTTTCCAAACTGGATTAGAAGACACCCAACAGCAACGCTAACCACCAGACTACCCACATATGACTTACTACTGGGAAGCTGCCAGACCTAATACTCACCTGCTGAGCCACGCCATTGCCGACACGCCATTGCCGCCACCGCCAAGAGTCCAGGGGCCAATACAGCAAACACCATCTTCCGCGTCGCCGCCCCGGGACTGCAACTCCCGGCAGCCTCAGCGGCGGCGCGACGAGCTGACGCGGCGCAAAGCGCCAGGAGGCGCAATAAATTGCAGAGAGACCGGCGGAGCGGGGGGAAGCTGCCAGACCTAATACTCACCTGCTGAGCCACGCCATTGCCGACACGCCATTGCCGCCACCGCCAAGAGTCCAGGGGCCAATACAGCAAACACCATCTTCCGCGTCGCCGCCCCGGGACTGCAACTCCCGGCAGCCTCAGCGGCAGCGCGACGAGCTGACGCGGCGCAAAGCGCCAGGAGGCGCAATAAATTGCAGAGAGACCGGCGGAGTGGGGGGAAGCTGCCAGACCTAATACTCACCTGCTGAGCCACGCCCTTGCCGACACGCCATTGCCGCCACCGCCAAGAGTCCAGGGGCCAATAGAGCAAACACCATCTTCCGCGTCGCCGCCCCGGGACTGCAACTCCCGGCAGCCTCAGCGGCGGCGCGACGAGCTGACGCGGCGCAAAGCGCCAGGAGGCGCAATAAATTGCAGAGAGACCCGGTTCGCGGGACGCGTGCGGGACGCGCCGGGCTAAGCCCGGGCAAAGGGCGGGCCGTCTGTGGCCGTCCGGGGCAGAAGGAGGCAGGGCGGGGCCATCCCCCTGACATCGGACTCCAGGACATCTGCCCCACTTCAGGTACTGCTGCCGTTCGTTACATTTACTTTCTTGTCCCATGAGCGTTGCTGTGGAGGTGTTCAGCTTGAGTGTACTTTGGCTGTAATCTGGGTCTAGGCGTAGGGGACAGTCAATTTCGGCCATATTCTATGATGTCTGGCCCTAAGAAAAATAAGGTGGTCACAAGGGCTGGCTCCATGAATAATTTTCTAGTTAAGAGGGTGACCAAAATCAACGAGGATAGAAGAGCTTCCTTGGGAAAAGTAGACGCTCTGGATTATGCCCCCTCCCCAGCTACAGCTGCTACACTGGAGGATTTCCTAGATGGCGATAGAATCTTGGACTGTACGCCAGAAGACCATAACGCTACTGAACCAACCTGTAATACAGTAGTTCCTATTCACCAGGAGCATGATAATGCATTAATGGTCTCTATAATGAATGATACGTTACGCCCTGACTCTGAGGAAGAGACAGAAATATTGGAAGAAACTAGGGGAAAGAGACCTTTTAGATCATGCAGAAGGCAACAATGCAAGAGGGGGGTAAGACCATCCACAGGAGAAGAGTGGAAAATCACCGGCCGGATAGTTACATTTCCCCCAAATCCAAACCAAACGCAGAGATCACGAAGGAACCCAATATTACATTGAGCCCAGAGCAGTTTGATTTGCTAATTGAACGTATTGAGGCAGCGGTAGACCTAAAACTTAAGGCTTCCATTGACTGTCTTACAGTCAAATTGGACACCGCAAATGCGGAGATTAAAAGACTTGGAGGTCTACTGGATCAACAGCTGGTTAAATTCTCTCGGGTGAATCCCTTACCCCCTCATAATAGTTTAGCAATCCCTAAAGTGACGGGAGGTAATGCTACAAAAGCCCCCAACTCTCTATCCTTGATCCCTCCTGTTATTAGCCCGGTCCGCAATCCTACTGTTCCCCTAGCAATCCATCCTCCACCAGCAGATTTGGATGCTGATCAGGCGAGGGGATTGCAGAGACCTGGCCCCTTATATAACAATAACGTTGTACAAAGTAGATGCGTCAATACTATTAATTTGCCCCCGGAATGCGCTCCTTATGTCATCGTACTTGCAAATGTTCCGCTGTTTTGCTCAGGTAATACTGAGCCGCAAGTGGAAGCGCATGATTCTCTTAAAAACAAAGTGGTGGCCTGGTTAGGAGCTAAATGCGGTTTCCCTTCCAAACATGCTGGAGATATTATTACGACGAGGAGAGTGAATTGGATTGGCCCATCAAGGAAATCTTGTAGAGGGGATTGCGTGGTTGTGAATTTTAAATACCCACAACATGTGGCCACTGTCCTCCTGCGGGCAGCATCCCTGTTGGAGGACAGTAATAGTATCCGTGTTCGTCCACTGGGGTATTTTTACAACAAGGCCAATTTTCCCTCCTTGTCGAGACCAAGACCTTATCCATTTACCCCGGTAGGGCCCAGTCGGGCTCAGCAATGTTCTTTGCAGGGCCGTGATAATTCTAGTTCATTGGGTCCCCCCATCACAACGTATAACAGGTTTAATGTGCTCTCAGGCCTCAACCTCTGTGATTGACGGGAAGAGGGAGAGGGTACAGAGGACGCCGCTGCAGCGGCCCTAACATCAATGGTCCACGTACCTTCTTCTGAGGCGGTCAAGAATAACTCACCAGAGATTATTACTAGTGACAATGGGGACACGGTTAGGCTGTTATCTTGGAACATTGCTGGGTTGCGGGCTAAGAAGGGAGACCCCAATTGGGAAAACTTTGTAAAGAGTTATGACGTTATTGCCTTGCAAGAGACTTGGGACTTGGAGTGTGACTACTGGATAGATGGCTTTACATCCTTCTTTGTCCCTGCCTTGCCTTCCCCAGCTGGACGGAACAAAGGCGGCCTCATGATGCTGGTTTCGGTGAATTTAAAAGGCAAATTGATTATGTTAGACTGCGCTTCCAAAAATTTTATCATTCTGGAGTTAACCTTCGAGGATGGTGGTAAATTATTGTTGGTTAACTGTTACAATGCCCCCAATAGTAATCCAGAATCCTCACATTTTAATTGGTTATCAGATTTTTTAATTCTCTACGGAGACAAGCAAACCACTTTGTTTCGATTTATTTTAATGGGTGATTTTAATGTTCATTTGTGTTCAAAATGTGTTATGGTGGAATCGGAGGGGCAAGGCAGTTTGTCACCCCCTCATCTAGAACACACACAGAAGGGTCGAGCACTTGAACATGTACTGCAGGAAAATGAGTTATTTGAACCTGAATTTCATGACAATACTACACGGGTTGCCACCTACACGGGAAGGGCTAGCGATTCGATAATTGACTTTATTTTTATCTCGAGATATTTTCTTAATTATGTGTTTACATATAATGCAATTGCTATGCCCATGAGTGATCATAATCCGGTTGGTTTGGTGTTAACAAATAGTGCCTTCTTGTCAAAATCTGTTGTTCTCCAGCGGACTATATTGCCTGTAAAAGAAAAGGATCAGGGGAGAAGACTTAAATGGGAGTCGGTTGTACCGGAATTTTTTTTTACAACTTTATCCAATTCAGTCGCGGAAGAGTTAATGGTGTGTGCCACCCCATCAGCTGGGCACAATGATATTATATCTTCCTTTGAAGATATTTGCCGGTTTGTGTCTAGCAGTCTTTTAGCCAAAGGGCAGGGGGCTAAACAATACCCGGCGAAAGGCTGGTTTGATAAAAATTGCAGTAAAGCTCATAACCGCCTTAAAAAAGCCCTCAACATCCGCCCAAGGGATAAGGAGCTTGTGGCACGATTGAGAAAGGATTATAACACGGCCATCACTCTGCGTAAAAATGAATTAAAAAGTAAAGCTTGGGAGGATTTAAGGGATAAAGCTACTCTAAAAAATAGTGCTGAGTTTTGGACAATAATAAATTCTCCATTTCTTACAGGCGCTCAAAACTCAGCACAGGAATTAAACATCTCAGAGGTCGATTGGCTATCCCATTTTGAAAACATTTATGACAGTCATAGGGAGCCGGACCCTTTTATAACCCCCGTAAATGGTAGCCCCATGGAGCCTGTGAGTTTTGAAACCTGTGAGGTACTTAGAGCCATAGAGGAGACAGCAGGGCGCAAGGCCCCTGGCCCCGATGGAGTGCCAGCGGACATGTACAGGGCAAATCCACTGTTCTGGGCAAACATTTTAACTAGAGTTTTTAACGCTGCCGCAATAGTGGGTTTCCCTGAGTCCTGGTCTCTAGCTACAATCGTCCCAATATTTAAAAAAGGGCAGAGAGGAGATCCAAAATGCTATCGACCCATATCGCTTCTGGACTCCTCGGTAAAAATTTTAGGCAAGGTTGTCCTGGCGAGGATCTCCGCGTGGGCCAAGGGAAATAACATCCTATCCGAGGCACAATTCGGCTTTAGGTCAGGGAGGAGTACTGAGGACCAATGCCTCAACCTCCACCTCATACTGTCCAAATACACCAAAGCAAAAGGGGGCAGCTTATTCCTTGGTTTCATGGACCTGTCCACAGCTTTTGATCTTGTTAATAGATCTAAGCTGTGGGCAATGTTGCTGGAGATGGGCCTCGACAGTTCCTTGGTACACTTTCTGGCGGAGCTCCACAAAGATCTGAGGGCCCGTATTAGAATGACCACCGACGGAAAGTGTACCGAGAGCTTTAGATCCACTAGAGGGGTCCGCCAGGGATGTATCCTGGCGCCAATGTTGTTCACGCTCTATGTGAACTCTTTGGAGGGTTACCTAACGTCTGCCACAAAAGATTTCCCGAGCATGGGGGGTGCACCAATTCCGGTGCTCCTCTATGCCGATGACGCGGTACTCATAGCTAGGACCCCAGTTGCCCTACAAAAGTTACTTGATGCCTTTTGTAATTTTATGACTAGTCTCGACCTGGTGATCAACAAAAGTAAATCACATACCATGTCTGTTGGATGTGGTATGCGTAAAGAAAAATCCTTTTTCTGTGACGGAGAGGTGATTACTAGTGTCAAGGTCTTTACCTACTTGGGTGTGATTTTTGATCAGAGGGGAACCTGGACACCGCAGGTAACATCTAAAATAAATGCGGTAAGAAGCTCATATGCTGCAATTCTGGGTTTTGCTAAGAGATTGGGGGGGAAACCTATGGAGGCTATTATGGCCATCTATAAAGCCAAGACAATTGCAATTGCTAGATATGGTGCAGCAGTCTGGGGTTACGTTAATTCTAAAGATATCCAGACTGAGGAAAACAAATTTTTTCGCTCACTGCTGGGTTTACCCCAGTCAACTGCTACCTTCTCAGTACACCTAGAGCTGGGAATGGGTTACATCCTAGACATAATAAACCTAGCTCCACTTTTGATGTGGATAAAGCTTTGGCTTAACCCAAACCTTAGCCTTAATCATCGGATCATCAAAGATTGTCTCCAACTTGATCACAGAAGGGACATTCAGTGGCTGTCTTACATTGAAACTATGACAGCACTTTTGGGACGCCCTGAAATCTTTAGTAGACCTGAAGCCTTGTGTAGAGCTGACCTGCCGTGGGTGAAAATAAATTTTCTGAGAATTCGCATGGCCGAGCGCGAAGCCCACGATTTATGTAAACCCTCTGTGAGGGCTCATGTTCTGATATCTCCATCCTGTGTGCTGGCCCCTTATTTAATAACGGTAACCAACCCTTTTCATAGATGGCTTTTATCCAAATTTCGGTTTAACCAAATTTATACGGTGCTGTGGGATGTGAAAGACTGGTGCAAGCTGGAGGAATCGGCCCCATGCAAATGTGATGGTTTCTCTATTCAGGATAATGCCCATTTTTTGTTCTTTTGTTCCTTCTATCATGAACCGCGCACAAGATACTTAAAATCTATTTTGAAGGACCTGGGCTTTATCCAGTATAAGCCTGCACTGTTTTATTTACAGATGTTGCTCTCTCCTCTGATTATGTACTGCACTGCTAGTTTTCTAGCCGCATCTGTGAGATGCAAGAGAATAAGGCTAAGATTGGAATATCAATAGGAATTTGGATCCATCTATATTGCTCATTCGAGTGCTTTTTTTAAAATGTATTTTATGCAATTATCGCCCTTTTAACCTGCTTTTTAAATTTATCAACTGCTTAATACTGTATTAATTTTATCAACTGTTTTATAGATGAACTTTTGATATTTGCTGTAGAATGCTTTTATGATTTTAATTAATCGAATAAAGCGGAATTTGACTTGACTTGACTTGACTTACTACCTTCTTCACAGATGTGGTTTGCTTGAGATATAAAAAGGAATGAATGACTGAATACGCCGCAGAAGTGGTCGAAGGGTGGATGGCTGCGGGACCGCAGGACTGAGCTGAAGTTTGATTTTAAAACACCTATGCACCTGATACAGAATAGTGGAGCAGCAAACGGAACAGTGAGCACGAGAAGGAGAGGAGGAGAAAGGTGGCAACTTCGGCTCCGGCTTCAGCGGCTCCCGTACCACAACTGAGCGCCGCTCAAGCCGCGGAGACTACAGAGATCGCGAGCCGCGGGTGCTGCGAATTCGCGGTTGGCGCGAACTCGCGGGTGCCGCGAGTGCCGCAAACTCGCGGGTGCCGCGAGTGCCGCAAACTCGCGGGTGCCGCGAGTGCCGCAAACTCGCGGGTGCCGCGAGTGCCGCAAACTCGCGGGTGCCGCGAGTGCCGCAAACTCGCGGGTGCCGCGAGTGCCGCAAACTCGCGGGTGCCGCGAGTGCCGCAAACTCGCGGGTGCCGCGAGTGCCGCAAACGTGCGGGTGCCGCGAGTGCCGCAAACGTGCGGGTGCCGCGAGTGCCGCAAACGTGCGGGTGCCGCGAGTGCCGCAAACGTGCGGGTGCCGCAAACGTGCGGGTGCCGCAAACTCGCGGGTGCCGCAAACTCGCGGGTGCCGCAAACTCGCGGGTGCTGCGAGTGCCATAGTGCCGCAAATTCGTGGGTGCCGCAAGTGCCCCGCCTGATTTCTCGCACGGAGTCATGGTTGCCACACAGGAACCACGAAACCACAGGAACCGGGAACTGCAAATTTGAGGGTGCCGCGAGTGCCGTGGGTGCCTCTTCTGACTTTGGATTTCTTGCCACCGAGTTGCAAGGCCCGCCTGCCCTCTGGACATCTAATCGGCTATTAAGCTGCCAAATCCACAACATACCCCAATTCCTGGAAGAGACGAATTTGGACTGGTTATGCCGGTGGCCTGCTGACTGGCCTATTGACTGCCACCTGCCACCCGCCGCATCCTTGCACTGAATCTGAGTGCTGGCGACCTTGGGACTGGGTGGTGAGCTCTCCTAACTTCGCTATTTTGACTGGAGCTTGGACCTTGAGAGGGGTTGTTGTTGGTCTGGGCTCCTCAGAGACTGGGGGAGCTCTTGGAAACTTGCCACTTGTTATAAGCCTTACTGGTGAACCAGGGGGCACTCTGTTGTTGCTGGGTGCCGACCACTGCCCATCGCGAGTTGGGGGGACTACACTTCCCAGCATACTGTGCGGCACGCCTGTCGCTGACGACAGCCTACGCGCCAGGAGGCGCATAAGAACAGGCGAGGGCTCCCGCAGCGCGGGAGGGCCCGTCCTAGCCCGGAAGAGGCTGGGCTGGGCAGATCCCTTAACACTCGGTCTTGGGAACTACGGATTGGTCACTTGCAGGTGCAAGAAGGTACTGTGAATTCAGGACGATCTATAACTCTAGCAAAACTGCCATTAATGATCAACTAAAGCCCAATTTGGAAATTTTAAACCTGCCCCCTGTTTCATGCCCATATACGCTAATATTAGCTGGTGTCCCCGCTCTTAGAATGACAGAGAGAAAGTTGGGAAGACCTACGGAACAAAACTATAGATTGGCTAGCCAAATACAAAAGTTTTCAGCTAGCAGATACTAAGGAGATACTAATGGTCCGTAGGGTAGGCTGGATAGGTTATTCCAGTGAAAATATAAATGGAGATTGTATAGTGGTAAAGTTTCGTATGCCCCAGTTGGTTCGCCACATTTTGAATAAAACTGAGATAACACACTTGACGAATACCAACATCTGTACACTTCCATTAGGGTTTTTTTTATAGACCACAGCCATGGTATTCAAATACTAGGCAGTATCCTGTGCCACTGACAAATAGATGCCACACATTGTCAGACTTGGACGGCCAAGAATGACAATCATTTATACCTCAAGTATCAGGATCACTGGCAGCTGGGTTACAAGCTCAAGAGAAGGGGCTTGTTCTGGTCAATGCCATTAAATTGAATACCAATCATGGAGAGCCACCAAAGAATAACAGAAGGGACATTAGAAACCATCATATTAAGAACAATTTTGGTATAAAAAACGGATGTAAGGAACAAAGTGAGGTGAGCTGTGTGGGAGAGATAAAATTGATCTCCTGGAACATTGCAGGGTTTAGAAAGAACGTAGAAGATGTTGTGTGGCAGGAATACATTGGGCAGAATGACAATCATGCTTCGAGAAACCTGGGCCTTAGAACCCTTTTATAAAGTAGGCTACAAAACCTTTAGCAAAGATGCTATCTCCTCAGATAGAGGGAGGCCCTCAGGAGGCCTCTCTATCTGGGTAAAGGTGACTTTAGGCATTGATATTAAACTAGTCGAAACTTGCTCGCAGGATATTTTGGGAGTAAAATTTTACACACCGGACAAAAAGGGAGTTTATATATTAAATATATATTCCAGACCATATCCCACAATCAAGGAATGGAAGGTCATTGAGCAGCTAGACCGTTTTTTAAGCTCGACCGAACCAAGGGCCCTGATAATTGTGGGGGGCGATTTTAACCGCAAATATGAACTTACGGTTGGTCTAGATAATATCTTTGAGGAAGAAGATCTGGCCAATAATATCCCGCCTTTGGAAAGCATCCCGGCAGTGCCCTGTACAATAGCAGTTGCACAGCTATTAAGACTTGTCTCGGGTACTGCTTACGAGCCTGTAACGGCCGCTGGCCCTCTGATAGTTCAAAAACCCCCCCAAATTTACTAGAGGTGATCTAAAGAGCCACATAGACTACATATTAATTTCGATCGAGTTGTGGTCGATGGCCCTTGACTTAGTAGTCGATGATAGAACAGAGAGTGACCATTACCCTTTATGCCTGACATTGGCGGCCCATCTCTTCCAGTCGATAACCCCAAGACCCAGAGAAGTGGAGGGTTCGAATATTGATCTTCTATTAAGTAATAACCGGAGAGCTCTAAAATGGCCCTCGATAGGGAGAAATGAAGCGGCAATTAAGCAGATCTATGAAACGTTTGCAGATAGAGTCTCCCTGTATGTAGATCGACCTGTTTCAGAAATTCCGATTGTGGAAATTCACTGTAAATTCGTCAAAGACCTGTTACCCATATTGAGTAAAATCCCCCAAAAATGTAAAAATGGGATCACAGCTGCCACGGAGTTGAAAAGCCCGTGGTATAATAAAGAATGCCGTATTGCAAAAAATGAGCTTATCTTGGCTTCTAAAACTAAAAATATAGTGGCCTTAAGGGAAAAAAGGGCTGAATATAAGCAATTACTAGCCTTGACTAGGAAAGAATGGGAGGATAACATTTGGGCAGAATTACTTGTAGCAGCCAAAGCAAAAGACCAAATTGGATTTTGGCGTTTCATATCAAAGGGCAACAAGAAAGGAAGATGTAGCAAAGACCTTTTCCTAGAGGCAAATACCTGGGTAAAACACTTCTCCGGTCTCTACTCGGCTTCCGCAAATGACATTGATTATTGCCCGCTAGATTATGAAATTACCCCGATTGTAGCCCAATTACGTTTTAGCTTGAAGGAAACACTGGCAGCTATAGATACAATAAAACCAGGAAAGGCTCCTGGTCCTGACAAAATACCTGGAGACCTATGGAAACATGATAAAGGTGTTTGGGGCCCTTATATTAATCTGTTGTGCAACTCTGTTGCCTGGGTGCACCCCTACCAGAGTCTTGGAAAGGAGCAGAGATTACCACCATTTTTAAGAAGGGCGATCGTCATAATCCCTCACACTATCGACCAATTAGTCTTATTGATGTTTTACAGAAGATATACGCCAGGCAAATTTTAAATAAATTGATCAATTGGAATGAGGAATACAATATTTTATCACAATATCAGGCAGGTTTTAGAGCAAAGACCGGCACGATTGACCAGGTTTTTAGATTTCTTTGCATAGCCTGGAAATATATAAAATTTAGGAAGGGTCACTTGTATATCGCCTTTGTGGACCTAAAAGCAGCGTTCGACCTTATTCCCAGAAATCTCCTGTGGAAGTCCCTAAAGAATCAGGGGGTTCCGGGGGAAATTCTTCTACAAATAATAAGGTTACATGAAGACAACTGGGCAAGGGTTAGATGGGGCCCACTAGGGGAATTAACTGAACCAATTAAGGTTAATAGGGGTTTAAGACAGGGGTGCGTTTTAGCTCCCACTCTATTTTCATTGTACGTCGATAACATCTCTGAATACCTCTTGGGCTGTGATCATGATTCCCCCAGGCTAGGGGGGGTGCCTGTGCCGGCACTCCTCTTTGCCGACGACACGATTTTAATTTCACGAACACCGGAAGGATTGCAAAATTTAATAAATCTATTTGGGATATACTGCAAAGCCAAGGGGCTAGAAATAAATTCTAGTAAAACCAAAAATATGGCAGTCAACCCACATAAAACCTTTAGGGAAAACTTAACTGTGAATAACCAGAAGATTGAGTATGTGCATGATTTTAACTACTTAGGTATCACTTTGGATTCAAAAATGACTTGCAGACCACAGCTAGAAAAAAGTCAAACTTGACTACTCCGGAACACTTTCCCATTAATTAGGAAAATAGAAAGTAGTTTATCCTAAGCAGTTTCACCCACTCTCGAAGTATACAAATACATGGCGCAATCGGCTTCACTGTACGGGGCAGAGCTGTGGGGCCCCCAGACGAATGATACATTCAAGGTGGGTGAAAACAAGTTTCTCAGGAAAGTACTAAGCCTCCCGATACGTACACCTCTGACCCGTTCTGATGGATTTAAACTTTCACCGTGTGGATGACCAGGCTAACCTAAGACCATTGCTGCTCTGGTTTCGCCTGTTGTGCACGGATGAGCTTGCATATTATAGAGTGGGGCTTGAGGAAATCCTAGGTCTTAATAAAGGTATAGGCCTGACCTGGCTAAAGTACATACACAACTGGTTTTTGAAACTAGGACTTAGGCAATTTTGGGATAAGCCATCTGGTCTGACTACGACCTCAAAAAAGCTTTTAAAGGAGACCTACGGATCTTTTATTCACAACTTTTCATCCCATTCTTCTACTGTGGGATCATTGACATCACAGTTCCTCCATATTAAAACAGTTTGGAAATTTGAGCCCTTCCTAGATGAAATAGAGCCGCAGCTAGCTAAATCCTTATACCTTAAATATCGTTATGGTATTTTACAGATAAAGGGAAATACCGTGAAATGGGTGCGAGGCGAAGAGGAGGAGGGCAGATGTGTATTATGCGATTCAGGTGCAATAGAGAATTAATTACTCCTATTGTTTTTCTGTCCAGCCTATTCGCAATGTAGGAAGAAATGGATTAAACCCATTTGTCGTCTGCTTGGTATCAGATCCTGCCACGAAGCAGAAAGATTATTACGATCTGATACCACGCAAACAGTGGTTTTTAGTGTTAGTAGGTATTTGTTTGGTGTAAGCTTGATAAGGAAAAGGGAAGGCTTGAAACTTTAGGCTGAAAAATGTAAAATCATAATGAACTTGGCACGTGCACTTTATGATTACAACATGAATTATATATTGACTTATATACCAGTTTAAAAAAAAAATGTTTATTGATGTAAGTTTTAATATACTAGTTTAGAGGAATTTATTTAGCTGTACAGTCTAATTATTTTTAATGTCCCGATATGTTTATTCCTCAAACCTGTTTTTTATTAACTTTTTAATAACTGTAAAATTGCAGAAAATTGATATACTTGTTCTAACATCTCAAAATTGGTTGTTTGTTCCATGTAGAATTCAGTTAAATTAATAGTATTGTATCCTATGCTCAATGCGATGTATTGTGGAAATTCTTGTTTTTTTCTTTTTTTTAAAACCTTTTATGGTTTGTTTTACCGAAATAAAGATTAAATGAAAATGAAAAAAAGGTTCAATGTAGGTAGTGTCAGCTGAAATGTTCCCTAAAGCAGCCTGGGAAGCCTAAACTCTGCTCCAATGAGTTCTGATAGTCAGAACAACAATCAACATCAACTGACGAGTTCTGAAGGGCGTCAACAATGAAAATCAACACGAGGAAGGACTAAAGACTGCACAGCAGTAGCTGAAAAGTAACGGTCCGTCACTGCAGAACCAGAAATCCAAATCTATGTGGTCAAGAGTGGGTGCCTTCCTATACAAATATACATATGTGATATATTTTTGGCCAATCCAAGCAAGCATTGGCATAGCCAATAGGTCTCGCCTTTGGGACCTTTTAAGTGTTTAGCCATGCAACAGTTGTTGTTGCACCAAGAATATTATGCTGCGTAAATACTTAGAAGGTCCCAAAAGCGAGACCTATTGGCTATGCCAATGCTTGTTTTCTGTGGAACCCGTAGATGCCAAGCCATTACATTTATTAAAACCTTCATTTTAGGAAAGCTGCCAGCAAACAATTGATTTAGTTCAAGCCCTTTTATTCTGTTGTAAGTAGTTATTAAGTCTACAGATTTCTCTATTATTTTTGTGAATACATATGACAGTCAGGAAGACCTACCAGCCTCCTCGAAAGGTTTTTGAACGTGAACCATGCAATCCCAGCAGAGAGGGCAGTGTGGGATCAGAGGAGACAGGGAGAAAATGGGGAACCGCCTGGGCTGAAGGACGCAGGGAACAGAGAAGGCAGCCAGTGTTAGGCTGCTGTGGGCAGACGGGGAATCGTGAGGACAGAGGGGTAAGGGCATTAAATGAGCAGAGTGGGCAGTGTTTGACAAATGGTGTGCACTTTCGCGGCTGCTTTGATGTTCTCAGTGGCCGCGCGGCTCACTGAGAACTTCAAAGCGGCCGCGAAAGTGATCATGCAGGCTGACAAAAGGTGCACACGCCCGGCGCACATGCACTGTAGCTGGAGGCCTGAAAAAAGCCACTAGTTAGCACTTCCAAAACCCGCTTACTAAAACTCTAGGCAGAGCAGCGCTAAAGCGATGGCTCAGGCGAGACCTAAAAAGCTGAAGCAGCACAATCTAGCCACCATCAGCAAACCAATCTGTACTGTTCTTTGCACCAAAACAGAGAAGGTATAGAACTCCAGGCACCAACATATATTTGAAGTCCGCCAAGATGAATGCTTGGTTGAGTAACCAACAAGACATGCTTTGACCGTGAAAATCCACTTAGCTGTTTTTGGATGCCATCTGAAGTGAGCTGAATGCTACATGAATGCGATTAAAGATGCTAACTCCACATAGCCTAGGCTAGCCGAGCCCTGGCCCCAAAAGAACAGAGATGGTGTCAAATACAGAAAAACACAATACATATCTTGCAAGTGTGTTGGCAATTCCACTAGAAGCCTGGTCTCTAACTATTTAACCCGTGCATGCCCCGATTCTGTCGATACCTGGCCTCTTGCCATTACATTTACTGAGGAACCGGTAAATAATACCCATCAGACAAATAGGGAGTGGCGCAGACCGGGAGGCCGCAGGCGCGATATGGCATCCATTACCACAAAAGGGAAAAAACATTGATTAAATCAGACTGAATTAGGCTTACAGAAACAGCCCCGGGTGACACTCCTTATCGCCTCGGCATTAGGTCTCGCCGCCGCCGCCCCCCCCCCCTGCTGCGCACAAGTCACAGGAGGCCATGCCTGGTTTAGCTGTTTGTGCTCTCAGGAGCAAGACCCGCTCCGCTAAGCGCGAGCCATACCTCTGCACTAGCACCCCACAGCCCCCTGAAAATAACTCACAATGGATAGGTCTGGTCCCAGGTGTCTTTAGTGGCAATTTGAACGAACGAAATACACCTAAGAATGCAGTCCACAGATATTACCAGGGATTGTATCAATTCAAGTATTGCACAACCACCTTTTATGTTTCTCTCAATTCCACAAAGAAGCATCGCCCCCTCCCCCCTTGCTACCATTGGTCTGGCTCGGTGGTGCAAACCACCCACATCAGTGCCAATCGAGCATCACCCCCCCCCCCACCCCCCCAAAATAAGTGAGGAACCTAGGACATAGAACAACCCATGGGGGTCACCCCATGTGGAGCAGACTTCAAGCGTAGACCTGACTGCTCAGGCCCCCACCCCCATTACTTTAGCAGACACACGTCTCGGGTTGCTTCGATTGGTTTATCCATCTCCGCCCAGCCCCTCAGCCTGACCAACGCAAGCAGCTTGCACAAACTGCAGAAGTAATCTCTCAGACCAACACTATCTGCTAACATGCAGGACTCGGGCTCCCAGACATGTGCCTCCTCCCCGCGGCAGGGGCCGAGAGCCAAGTCTACTGATAAGAGCGAGACAGAGGCCTCAGTCACACACTCTGGGCTGCCAGTGCCGATTAAACCACAGCTCCGCCGAGGCACCTCAGATGTGCAACGAAACACAGCCTGCTGCTGCTATCCCAGGTTTAAGACACACACACACACCCCTCTGTTACAGTTCTGGGACGCACGCTCAGATGTCAGTGCATATCAATCTTGAAGTGTAGCATCTCTACCACCGCAGTGCTTCAATACACTCAACTCTAACGACACGCCTCATTCCCCACTTGAAGTCTCTCTACTATTCCACAAATTGAACCCATGCACATCTTTCCGGAGCTGTAGCACTTTCCACTGAAAGGTGGCAAAAATACACAGATCGGCCAATGCGCATTAGCAGCGACTTTGCTTCTACTTCAGATCTGACTTGCAGACCTCCGACCCCAATTTCAGTACGGAGCTCTTTTTTATGTGAAAGGTTTAATAAAGCGTGAACATGCAATATGAACAGGGATACACTGTACACCTTACCATAACCAATACAATCGCAACAACTTTACAATTTCGTTACTTGCACCCCCATTCAAGTCCCACCTTAAGTACCCACCACCTTCCAAAATAGTAAGGCTCACAGCCGTCTCTGCCAATGCACATCGGTCATAACTAGAGTACCCCTAGTATCTCAGATCTGGGACCCAGAAGCTGCTCGAACAAAGGCTCCCAATTCCTACCCTGCAGCATCTCACCTGGCATGCCGACTCTGCCAATGCACCTCAAACTTACTCTGCAGCAACCCCCACCACTCCAGTCTTGTGGTCCACACAAGATTTCCCGAACGTGCACCCGTCCTCCCAAATGGCACTGTCTGCCAACCCCCTTGGCCACACGCACGCACGCCTGGTCTAGTCAAGCTCTGCTTTCTGCATCCATCGCAGTTCAATCAATTCATAAAGTAAGTCCCTGGCAAGAGTCACGGGTCAATGTAAGGACGGAAGCGCAAAGACAGCCGCTTGTTTATAATTGCATTGCGCTTTCCGCGATGCAAGAAAAAAAACAAAAGAAGAAAAAAAAAAAACACGCGGCTGCCTTTGCCGAATGATAAGAAAAGAACACACCACCACCAGGGACGGTCTCTGGCGACCTCATGCTATATAAATATATATTTTATATATACGCACAGCAAGGGGCAGCTCTTCTGTACTTACAAACTCCAGGCTGACTGCGCTGTTGAGCTGCGGCACCGGATGGCGATAGAGAGAGTCAAGAGCTCGCCCAAGTCACTGAGCTGAAAATAAGAGAAAGAAACGACTGGCACCAGGCGCGCAACACCCATTGGACTCAAAGGGCTTCAGCCCCCCCCCTCTTGTGTGGCAGGCCGGGTTTGAGACAGCTTCCCGGGCACACACACAGCCGCACCCGAGCACTTCACAGGTCTTTAAAAGACCATTTGCAAGTTAATGAGGCCTTGCTGTTGTTTCGCCCCTTGTAAGAGCCCCTGCAGCTCCACTCTGCCTATTGCTTAAAGATTCAGCCCCCCCCCCCCCCCCCGAAATTTGGCACTAGTTGCGCCTCTGACTGGCACTAAGAGTCACGGAGAAGAGAGTGTGCGGTTCGAGGAGTGAGGGCGAGAGAGAGAGAGAGAGAGAGAGAGAGAGAGAGAGAGAGAGAGAGCCCACGAAATCTTGAACTAGGTGGAGAAAAAAACAAAAACACGTATCACAACAGTGATTGTCTGAAAAAGAGAGAAGTTGCGAGGAATAAAAAAAACATAGAAAAAGAAAAGTCGCACCAAAAAAAAAAAAAAAAAAAAAAAAAAAGGAACGACTGAGAATAGGAGAGAGTTCACAAGAAAGATAATTAACAAGCTTTCGGCTTTGAAAAAAGGCAGCTGTGTGTTTATAATTGCATCGCGCTTTCACTTTAAGTGAAAGCGCGATGCAAAAATAAACACACGGCTGCCTTTGCCAAAGGGGAATGATAAAACAAGCATTGGCATAGCCAATAGGTCTTGCCTTTGGGACCGTCTAAGTGTTTAGCCATGCAACACTTGATGTTGTTGCCAAAAGGAAATTGTGCTGCATAACTCAAAACTTATAAGGTCCCAAAGGCGAGACCTATTGGCTATGCCAATGTTTGTTATTTTTATGGTGCATGCTTAAAAAAGTAAAATAAAAAAGCAAAAGCAGAGGGTGCCCCAAAGGGGAGAAAATCTGGGGGCCTGGAAGACTTACCGAGGGTTAGAAGATAAACACTGGGATGTAACTGGGATATTGTCATTTATGATTTAATGGAAGAATGTAACTCTAATAGAATGTAGAAATGGAAAAATGTAACAATGCCATATGTCTGTTCTCTATTTGTACAATCATAATACCAATAAGAGACTTAAAAAAAAAATGCACCAGCTTGCCAGTGCCAGTACCAAACCTGTTGGCTTTGCCAATGCATTTTTTTTTTTTTTTTTTGCTGGCTTGATGCTTCTCTCCTGCTTCTTGCAGGGATGAAGGTGACCTTCTAGTGAAGAACGCATTCCATTCCTTCAATGGAAGTTAGTCGCGTTCATCTACAACTAGTATGGGCAAGGCCAAAAGTCTGGCCTTTAATGGCTGCCTGTTAACATATGGCAGAGCTATTGGCTTTGCCAAAGCTTACACAGTTATGTTTCCATCAACAACACGACTATGGTGTAATCACATTTGTGAGGAGTTCAGTAAGTCACGGGTGCAAATAGGTTCAATCACCTCCAGAGCTGAAAAGGGAAGTGAGAGGCTTTTGGAAGTCTGATTGCTTGTTGTTTTTGTTTTCTGTGATGCATCCAGGGAAACGTAGTAATTGGAAGCAAGTGCTTTTTCCTAACTTCCACGGTTATTGGTGAGTACAGGAAGAGGCCAGTGAGAGTTTACTGTGATCATTTGAATTTACGGGGAACAACCTTTACAACGTAGTCATTACATCGCACAACATTTACAACGCAGTCATTACATCGCAACATCCTTTACAACGCATGTCACTACAACGCATCCATTACATTGCATGTCACTAAAACGCATGTCACTAAAACACAGGCATTACATAGCATTGCATGTCATTACAATGCATACCATTACAACGCATAGTACCCTTACACTATCCAACACTTAGCCTACTGTTGCACTCCCCTGGAGTTAGAATAGTAATATTTACCTCTACACTATCCAACGCTTACCCTACTGTTGCACCCCCTAGAGTTAGAATAGTAATTTTTACCCCTACACTATCCAACACTTACCTTAAATGCAATGTAAGGGTATGCGTTGTAATGGTATGTGTTGTAAAGGTATAATGCGATGTAATGGAATGCGTTGTAAATGTAGTATTAAAAAAGTAGTTGAAGTGGTATGCGATGTAAATTTATGCGTTGTAAAGGATGTTGCGATGTAAAAACTGCGTTGTAAAGGCATGCGTTGTAAATGTATGCGTTGTAACATCATAAATTCGAATCTACTTTATGAATCGAGCAATGTCTGCATCCATGCCTTGCAGGTATCTAGAAGAAATGTACACTAAAAGCGGTATAGGAAGGTTTCAGAATGGCGCTGGTCCCTTGGATATATCCGACCTAAAGGATGCAAATCCATGTCCAATTAAAGCTCTTGAAGATTAAGTTTTTAAAAGGTTGATATATGTACTGTAACAATTGGTGCAGGTGGTAATCTTGTTGCCTTGGCGCACAGTGTAATCAGCTAACATAACAAACATTCACCCCATAAAATATGACCTCATCGAACGTGCTTAATAACACAACTGTTTGCTAATGACATTGGAATGTCAAGTGCAATCATGTGTTTGAATCTCTACCAGGGCCGACTAAGCTCGTTATCCTTCTGAGTTCGATTAACTCAAATGCATTAAATTGGACTATAGCAAAGATCTTCTTTCCAGCTATACAACGCAGTAGGAGTGAGGACAAAGGGGGAGGGTGCACAAACACGAGCACC
Source organism: Triturus cristatus (assembly GCF_964204655.1). NCBI lineage: Eukaryota > Metazoa > Chordata > Amphibia > Caudata > Salamandridae > Triturus > Triturus cristatus. Next base: position 164,929,759 of record NC_140594.1, read on the forward strand.
TCAGCCCACACTAGGGCTTGTGCAGGGTATGTAGGTCACTGACCGCTCCTAGAGCACGCGAAGGGCGGTAAGGCAGATTGACATATACATGGTGCCTACGGAGACAGCACACACAGACTGGAGACACCGTGGGTTGTGTGCGAATTATGGCTTCTGCAGCCACACTCCATGCCTGAAATTCCTGCGGTTTCCTCGGCTCGCTTCACTCCTTTAGAACAGGAGACTATTATTTTTAAACGAATCAGGGGTGAGGCATTTAGGGTAAATTATGTATTTTATAAGCCGCCTACAAAAAGAATTTAGAATGCAAATTAATTTATTCTACGTCTTTTCTGCAATAGGTGGTCTTAGGTTACTGGAACTAAAGGGAAGGAGGGTTGCAATGAGAGACGGGGGTGGGGGGGAAGGGTGCAAAGAACGAGTTATAGAAGTGAAAGACAAGGGCACTGGGGTGGCAGGATATGGAGGAAGAGAAAGATGGGAGTGACGGGGAGATGGTAGGAGTTCATAGAAGGGAGCAAAAGAAGTATGAGGGACAGAGTGAAAAAAAGAATGGTGACTTAAATCAGGGCGGAAAGGGGCTAGAGGGGGGTGGTCAGGACCTGAACTGTCGCTCGGACTGGGGAAATGCAGGAGCTGGAGAACAAGGAGGGTTGGCCATGGGGGCGAGCAAGAGCTAGAAGACAGGGGACCTGCGGCAGTAATGCACTAGAAGGAGAAGCAACCCAGTGGCAGTGTATGGGAAGCGGTCAGCCCTGCCTAAAAGAAAACAAGCATTGGCCGCGAGGCTCACTGAGAACATCAAAGCGTCCGAAAGCGGCCAAAAGGGGAGAAAGGAGGGGTGAGTGCAAGCCGAGGTGACAAGAAGGGCTGGGCGAGAAGGGAGGGGGGGAATGCCAGCAGCAGAGGAGCCTGATTAAAGCTGACGAAAAGGGAGGGGGAGAAGGGAGTGCGAGCAGCAGCTGTGCACGTGCACGCCATCGTGCACTCAAGCTTCAGGCCTGGAATCATGTGGGTAGCACTTTGAAAACCCATATACTAAATGTCTCTCCGAGCAGCGCATGCGCGCTGGCTCAGCAAGACCTAAAAAGTGCGTGGTGGCTAATTAGGAGACACCGTCTCCTGCCAACGGTTAGAGATCCAATCCTGGTGGGCATGTCTAAATGGAGACAGGGTGGCAACAAGCAGTGAGTGACATGCCTTCAGTGCAATCATTGCACTGCTTTTGGCATCATTTGTGACGCCAAACGACGCGCACAAATCAAAACTTAAGGCGGAGCTGAGACGAGGCTTCTGGAATCGTATCGATTCCAAGAAGTCTCGTAAGACGAGAGCAGCGCATGCGCTGCTTATGTCACGAGACCTAAAAAAAAAAGTGTCAGATATGGGAAAAATGGGGAGCAGTCGGACTCATTTAGGATGGAGAGGGGAGTGCGGAAGGGCGCGTTTTAGCTCCAACCCTCTTTTCTCTATTCATTAAAGACCTGGCTGAAGTTTTACATTTCCAAACAATGATACCCCCAAAATTAGTCCTATGAAAATACCCATGTTATTATTCGCGGACACCCGTCTTATCTCAAAAACACTTGGGGGATTACAAGCAATGCTAGACTGATTTTTGTTGTTTGGCGCAGATCGTGGGTTAGAACTGAATTAAGTAAAACGAAATGCATGGTGCTTAACCCTTACAGGTCCATTTAGACTAGAAAACATGTCTGTACCAGAACGCTCAAATTAGTAAGAAAATTCATATACCTGGGGGCGACGCTGTCACATAATTTTAGCTGGAAGGCCGAGATTAACAAAAGTGCGTTTAAGTTGCAGCAGGATACATGGGCAACACTTAGGATGGCAGAAAAAAAATCAAATCTAATCATCTAGAGGAGGAGCCAAGATGGCGACCGGAGCAGACGCTTGAGCGCCCGGCTCCGTCGGTCCGTGGCCTCGGACTACTATCCTGATGCCCATCCTCGCCGATTTTCGAGGTGAAACGTGTGCGAAGACGCGCTGACCGTGCTGCCGCTTTCCCGGAGTCTCAGCCCGCCCGGATGCCCGAGTTCTGGGTGCTTTTGTCTTCGGCACTGAAATCCTGCGCCATTACGGCCTTTGCTGGCCCCCTGGAAGCTCCGCAGTTACCGGACCAGCGAGCGCTAACCTGAGCCCCGCGGTCCCGATCTCCCCTCGCACCACGGATCGCTGCCGGATGAGCCCGGAGAGGGACGGCCGGACACCTTCTGCACCCTGTGCCGGCCGGGCTGGAGCTGTGGGGTGGGCCCCGGTGCGGCGTGACTCCGGCCCCGCTCTGATGACCGCGCCGTGGGATGCTGCTGCCCCCTTCGCCTATTGCCTAGCCAGCGGCGAGGGGAACCTGCGAGAAGAGAAGCGATTGTCGGCCGTTCCCGTTGCGGCGTAGACCTGAGGGGAATTGACTCCTTGCCACGACTCCCCCCCCCCCCTCGGCCATTGTAACGTATAGCGGCAAAACATGGCGCTGAGTGCCTGCTCGAGGCTGGGGGGTGCTACTCTGGTCTCGCCCGCTGCCCACTTCGCCCTCCCTCTTACGGACACCAGCCCCACGGTGCCGTCCCGGATTGCTGCCGCTGTGGGGGCCCAGCCTCTGCCGACATGCGGCTCCGTTCTGGCTGCCCTGCGGGACTTCCAACTACAGGTGTGCGCTGGCCTGCAAGCGCTGAGTGAGCGGCTTGACCCCATACTGTCGGCTGCGGGTCGTGAGCGCACTGTTTGTCATCTACAGGGCGTGGATCTCCCGGTGCTTTTGTCCACTTGCGGGGACGCAACGGCGGTGTATGACTGTGCTACACTGATGCCTTCACCTGGCGCTCCCGGCGCTCAGGGTACACCGCTCTACACCTCAACTGCGGACACTTTGTCCCCCTGGTCATGGCTGCCTGCCTCATTGTTGCCTGCCTCGCCGCGTCCGCTGGACTATCCTGTTGAGCGATACCTAACGGCGTCGAGGAACCGTCCGCGGTGGTCCACGGCTTACTTTTTGTGGAACTCCTGTACCTTAATTGCCAGGTTTGGATTTTATGTGGTGCAAAGAGGGACCTCAACCGATGGTTGGCGGCCATTTCGTGATCCTACTTCACCATCCTTTCACGAGCGGCCATCTTGTCTTTGTCTGCTCGGGACACGGGGCCTTCATGCAGGGGCTGGTTTAATCCCACGCCCGCGATCGGGCCAGGGCTAGACTGACTTCTATTGCCAGGGTTTATGGACGGGCTGGCCTGGGACTGGAACTGTATGTCTGTTTTGCGCGCACTCATCGCGACTTGTGTCCATTCGCTTACACTGTGGTGCCATGGTGTCTTCGCATGCCGTTTTTTGGAGTAGTGGGCTCTCAGTGTGTGGGGGCCAGGACTGGCTGATGGTTCGGGGCGCTCTGGTGTCCCGTGGGCTCCTCCCCACCTTCTTTTCTGTTTTCTTATTTTCTTTACTCTATTCCCACTTTCTCTCTTCTCTATATTTCGGGTTCATTGGGCGACAGGCACTATGTCGGGGGGGGGTAGGCCGTAGCCTCCGCATTGGTGTAGGGTGGGGGGATAATACTCTGTTCTTAATTAGTTCTATGGGCCTTTTTTCTTCTATGTCTCTGCGCTCTACTTTCTTCGATTCGGGGTCCGGGTGTGGTGTGGATCAAGTGGGGGCGGCTCCGGAGGGGTGCGTACTTGTTCATGTGACTATCCTGTTATATTTCTGCACCGCCTCACTGTCTGAGTTTTTTACTTCCATTGTTGTTCTTACTGATGTTGCTGCTCTCCCGTGTGGTGAGGCTATCTTGCGGACTCGAATCTCCTTTGTTCTTATCCTTCATTGACTTTTTTCTTTGATAAAATAATCTAAAACTTAAAATTAACCTTCACTTCTCCTTCCCCGGGTGTCAGAGATATCTCCAGTATGTGACTCATAACTCGTTGTTAATCCTGACCATTGACGCACGGGGGGTGTAATGTGGGTATCAGTGCTTCATTGTATCGTGGCCGGCCTGACGGTTGTAGGCCCGTATTTGTTCTTTTAAGATGCACAAATAAAGGTTTTTTAAAAAAAAAAAAAAAAAAAAAAATCTAATCATCTAACACCAGCCCTAGAAATATACAAAGCAAAGGTAAAAAGCACCACTCTCTACGGCACCGTAGTCTGGGGCCATCGTGGCATTGGTGAGCTGTGTATGGCAGAGAATAGATTCCTTAGATAACCGACTAATCTTCCACAGAGAAGGCCCATTCTTCCTTTGCTACAGGATATGGTTTGAAACCCGATCTCTTCCACAATACAAGTGAGACATCTAGTCTTCTGGCATTGGCTTTGGTCAACCCCTGAACTAGAATCTTTCAGGTAGCCAATGAGGGAGCTTTTAAAAATAACGAGACACTTAAGAATTTCTTGGCTGCCCTATTTAGAGAAAATGTTTTATGCTCTAGCCCTTGAAATTTACTGGGAAAATCCAGAAGAGGCTTCCCATTTCTCACGGCAACTGATCAAAGACCAGTGCAAGGATTATTTTGGATTGTAAACATCAAAAACTGCAAGTCAGGTAGTCTGACAGACCAATTCCTGGATTATAAGATCATGCCATTTGATAAAGCTTTGCCTGATGTTATAAAAGGTTCTCTTCCAAGGCACCTGTATGTGACGTTTAGGTATAGGACACTCCCATTAGCACAGCTTACTTCCAGATGAAGAAAGTCCAATAAAGCTACTAAATCTTGTCCAGCAGGTAGCAATGCTTCTGAATCAATCTCCCAGTTCCTAGTCTTCTGCGTCGCTAATCAAGCGCCGCACAAGAAATGGATTGTCCCATTGTGCTGACTTATTGGCCTTGGGACTCCAGAGATAACTCTTAGGATTCTGAAGTCCAATACGAGAAGTGATTGTGGTTGGAATGGTCAACCTTCTACAGGCAGCCTGGCTAATTCATAAGCGATTAGAAGGAACAACTAAATGCCTGCCCGAACCGTAGAAAGTAGGACTATGTAAATGTGGTTTGTGTCACTTCTTTTTGGAATACCCATTCTATCATGCTCCAATGTCTGAAACCAGCTAAGTATTGTTAAGATAACGAATAGAAAAATACTGCCCATCTCCAAGGAGTGGATGTTCCTAGAATAACTTTTAGTAATTTATGTTATTTGATGTTTTTTAACAGATGCAATGCACATATTAATTGATGAAATATACAGTAAAATATTAACAGATCTAATACAATGCATGTTTTATGTATTTGTAATCCGAAATAAATAATAGAAATCAGAGGTCCAACAAACGGATTAATCAAAACAAAAACAAAAGAAGTTCTGCAATTTGTGCTCCTTCCTAAGCTGCGTTAAGAACACATGGGGTGAAAATGAATTTAGATAAAGTTATTACTGGTATCTGTATATTTATTCCCACAAGGAATTATTACATAAAGTGGCCCTGGGGTGCAATTCGCATATACAGTCGCTTTCTCCCCAGGGCACTGTAGTATTATAGAAGGGGTCATAGACTGTTGCGTGGCCCCTTCTGTAATGTATTCACCAGTACAAATATAACGCCACACAATTCTAAAGGAGTGTTCAGTCATTGGCACATGCCAGTGAGGGAAACATTTTGCCTCTGCTGCCTCACTGTATTATGGACACAGACGGAGACACACACAGAGACCATTAGGTGACACACAGTTTGTAACACCGCATCATATGATCACCAGCACCATTCTGGACAGTCCTGCATTTTCTTGCTAACTGGAGTCATGATAGTGTGATTTTGTCTGTGCAAAAGTATCTTAGTGCTGCTTCCCAGAACTTTTATAGAGGTCCTGAGGCGGATATATTGAGTTAGGTTTTAGTTTGGGGATTTTATAAGAACAGTGGTATCTACATCGATGATCATCCATCAAATAATGAAAAATTATAATACAAAACGATATTGAATGCATTGGTTTTTAGGGAACCATATTTATGTACATGAGTGACAGTTGGGTGCAAAGAAACGAGCTCAGTGCGCAAGTGAAGGGGACTGTAGATTGTGACACACCTATTGCACAACTGCTAAGTCAGTATGCAGCCCATCTCCCTGAAAATATAGTGTTTCAATCCCCTAAAAATATCAAGTGATGTGGTTGCTTTGTACGGCATTCACTGTAATAGTAGATTGTCATAAGTAAGGGAAGAAAAGTACCAAGTTGGTATGAAGAATGCTCCTACAGGAGGGGGGGTGTGGCCTGAACAGGCAAAATGGCAGAAGAATCAAAGAACGCCAGGAAGGAGAGAGGGGTGCGTCCTCTTCCCCTGATTGGCAATAAATGCAACAACGTGGACGGATCCACTAATGAATCCTTTAGTTTTACTAACTCAGTGCCAAGCACTGTAGCACAAAAATCCAATGGATTTGTAAGAAGAACCCTCACCCACCAACCTAGTTGGTTGCAAGCTTCAACATTGGGTTCCCAGATGGGCTGCCGATTGCAACCCAGCTGTGCTTCAACGCCTGAGTTACAGCAGAGCGGGTTTAATTGATTTGGCAGTGTGGCATGTGCTCAAAAAGTGGTGAGGTTAAAAATGTCTCTAGGATGCCCAACCGGGATTTATTCATAGGGTCCTAGGACATGTTAAAAACCAAAGCGGATATATATTGAAGATAAAAAATGGGTCTTTATATAAAAATAACAAAAAACGCTGCGCTGTAACTCAGGCGTTGAAGCACAGCTGGGTTGCCATCGGCAGCCCAGCTGGGAACCCAATGAACCCAATGATGAGGCATGTCACCAACTAGGTTGGTGGGTGAGGGTTTCTTACAAATCCACTGGATTTTTGTGCTCCAGTGCTTGGCACGGAGTCGGTAACACTAAAGGATTCATTAGTGGGTCTGCCCACGTTGTTGCATTTCAGGCAAAATGGCGGACACATAAGTTCCGGAGTAGCATGCAACTCGACAAAAAAAAGGTCTTCAACACCCCATCAGGGGTAACAAGCGCTATATAAATGCAAACCTTTTTCCCCTTTTCTATCCCTCCGCTATTCTTCTGAATCCAAATAACTGACTAACCTATCCACCACTCAAATTACTTTCATATTTCACTATACTAATTCAACACTAATCCTTTATGGGTTCCGGAGTAGCATGCTTCAACGCCTCGTTAGGGGCAGTAAGCGTTATATCAATGCAATTACAATAATCAAAGTTCTCACCCCGTCCATGACAATCCGGCAAAATCCTCTGCCCCTAGGGGAGCCGATGAGCCAATCCTTCTGAGTCGCCCGGTTGGACACTTTGACTACTTTCCTTGTTTGAAAATTGAGAGAAATTCAGCATCCTCGACCCGGTAAGGGAGTTCAGACCGGGGAGGACACTGATCCATTGCCACGGCCTGCGAGGGGTAGGGCCCCTTCAGGCCACTAGGCTGGGACCACCTACCCACCTCGCTGGATACATAATCTTGGTGCGGTCTGTGCGGGCCTTTGACCGGGAGAGGCAGGGCCCTTGACCCTACTGGCGCTGGTGAAGGTAGTTGACAATCACCACACTGGCCATGCTGGGGTCACCGCTTTGGGGGACATGTACAATGGAGGTGAGCTCCTCACATTTGATGCCCTCACGGAGGATCACAGAACACACAGTGGTCAGTTCCTGAAATATGGGGTTTTATGACCGACAATGGATGCCACTGGGGGAGAAGTGAAGGTGAGACTGCAGGGGATGAGGCCTTATCCCCTCTACTGACATATTTGGTAAACTGTAAGGTGGTGACCTGCAGACACAGGGCTTTGACTTCTAAATGTCATGCGCTCATGACCACATTGAAATTAAAATGGGAACAAAAGATGAACAGAGACATACTAGTCCAGGAATGAGACGCAATCGGGGAGTACACCAGGGTGGTAAAGAGAAATCCCAGATTCAAATATACACAGCTCAACTATATCCATTGCACATTCTTTTCCCCAGCACGGCTAGCTATGATCTACACTGGGCACCCATCAACATGTTCCAGATGTCAGGCGACAGAGGCAGACTTTTTCCATTTAGTGTAGGCTTGTACACATATTCGAATATATTGGAGGGACCTGCTAGCAAAGTTCACGGGTAGACCTTTAAACATGACAGTAGAGGGGTATCTGTTAGGAAGATTCACAAGGCTGGCAAAGGCCAAATACATTTTTGGAGGTGGCCCTACTACTGGGAAAGCGGAACATAGGCATTGGCTGGAAGGTGGGTCCAGGAGCTGATAAAATGGTGTAGAAATTAACGCACTGACCCACACATATCAACAAATGAGGAAGGGGACACCTACTACAGACTGCGACACACTGTTACTGGCACTGCAGGCTAAATCAGACAAAATGCCACCATGAACGGGACTGGGTGGCTGTAACATGCAGCGGTCAATATATATACACAATCTGGATAATAGCGACCTGGAAAGACACACGGTCTGGAGAACCCAGAATGTTATGCCTTTTGGAGTCTTATTAACATACTCAAATAGCAGCAAGGAATATCAAGTCCTGGCTATAGGACTTTATTAGAGGGGGGGGACATGGTTGGAAAGGGGAGATAACATTGGATTATGTTGGGTTATATACTGTGATATTGAGAGTAATACATATTTGTATTGTTTGGTATTACTGATTTTGGCACAGCTCTGTAACCAGAATTGTATACATACTGCACGGCTGCCACTGAATATGTAAAGATATTGTTGTTTATTTCGAACTTTGTACGCAACTGTTTATCTGTACCTCTGAAGAAATACCAATAAAGAGCTATTTACAAAAAACAGAATGCTTCCAGAGGGTGGTCTACCTACTGGAAAGAATGAGGCTCAGAGGCATAACATGACTTCTGGAGCGCAAGGTTCTTCATAAGAAGGGGACCCGTAATACGAGTTCTCAGCTGGAGACCAATTATAAATACGGAGTAGTACTGGAGTACTATTTAATATAAATTACTGCACAGAACTTTCCTGTTTTTCGTGAATGGCAAATGCAAAAAGAACTATTGATGGACAGAATGCAGAACAATGTCATACATTCACCCCAGTGCTCACCATGCATTCCAGTTTGGACCCAGCCATATGCACATCAGTCTTGACCCTGTGCCCAATGGGAACAGTCCAGCCCGAACTGCCAGGCCCGGTCCTCCCTGGACTGGAAACAAGCATTTTAGGACCGGTTTCGGGGTTTCACCCCTCTTCAGCCAGGATAGCTTGATTCCAGTGGCATGGAGAACATGGGACTCACGTCTGAGCATACCCGTCCCACTTGGGGTGACAAATGCAAAAAGAACTATTGATGGACAGAATGCAGAACAATGTCATACATTCACCCCAGTACAGAGATCTGGGCCTAAATCCATCGTTTTTTTGCTCACCATGCCATTTCATTTTGGACCCAGCCATATGCAAATCAGTCTTGACCCTGTGCCCAATGGGAACAGTCCAGCCCGAACTGCCAGGCCAGGTCATCCCTGGACTGGAAACAAGCATCCTAGGACCGGTTTCGGGGTGTCACCCCTCTTCAGCCAGGACAGCTTGATTCCAGTGGCATGGAGAGCACGGGACTCACGTCTAAGCATACCCGTCCCACTCGGGGTGACAAATGCAAAAATAACTGTTCGGTGTGTCTTTTGCTTTCTTGCCCTGTCGTGAATGACAAGGCTAGATGGTTGGCCACTTTCAGTGTACCATAACAAATGGAGCTGGTTAAAGAAGCATTATTGTCAAACCATTGTCTCTGTAGTGGTAGTAAAGAAAATACTGATCGCAGTTTCACCAATATAATCCATGAATATCAATCGGAGTCTTGTAAATTCCAAACCGGAAAGCTTAGAGGGTACATGGACTTTGTAAAAGGTATGAATCGTCTTTATCACAATGGGGCACAATAAACTGAGGCTAAAGCAAGCAAGGAAAACAAATCGTGAGAGGATAGAAGAGGCTTGGTGGGGGAGCAAGTGTTGAGTAGTGGTGCACACAGTTATGAAGAGCGGAGAAAAAAAGTATTTAAAGAAAATCAAACACAAAACAGAAAGGCAAAAAGAGACAAGGAGGCAGGATACAACCCACCCAATTAAGCCTGCCTGTTTAGGGAAAAAGGTGCACAAGGAAGAAAAAAAGCATTGTAACGATAAGCCTAGCTTACGGGTGAAAATACCTCAGTCACTGGTGAGTTTAGGCACTCAATAAGTCGGCCCACATGCATGGCCACTCGTTCTTTCTTGCATCCATTCAACCTCTTACTGCATCATGCTTGTGTTCACCCAATAACCCATCCACAATAGAAGACGCATTTACTATACAAACATATGAAACGTAACAGCTATTACACAGATTCTATGTTTTATTTGTATGGCCATCATGTTTATGTTGAGAGGGGTGGGTGGGTATATATGTTTGATTGTAGTTATAGAAGTGGGTGAACATAAGATTGAGTCAGTGGGAGGATGAATGGATATACGAGTAGAAGGAGGAGTGACAGTGTTCATGTATGATGATGTATTGAGTGCCTAACTTCATCAAGGACTTAAGCTTTCCCACAAGGCTACCATCATGCACACAGTCGTACAATTACAAATATATGCAAAACTACAGTTGGCAAAACAACATACAACCCCTCAGAGGGGTTAACAAGGGTTACCACAATGAAAATGTTCTATACAAGGGTTTACCAGAAAGGATAACCAACACTAAAGTGTTTTCCTGTTATGGGATTCAGTGAGAAAAAATGCCTCTTGACTGGCTTTAACACATGTATTAACAGTTCACCAATACATGCCTAGTTGCTTTAACATATGCTTATCACAATAAATGGTTCAGGCCAAATCCCTTTGTCGTAAGTGTTCATAACAAACAGATGAGACCTATAACCTTTATCATTGGCTTGTCACCATAACCAACTCAGTCTTGCTCTATTGAGCACAAGTTTGCTCACAAGGCAAAAAGTGCAAACACTTTTTGTACCCAGTGGTAAGAAATTGCTTCTTTCGGCCCAATCAAATGATATACTCAGCGGGATCAGTATGTGGGTAGAGCCAAATACCCTCCATCAGAAGTACTTCTGAAAGATATTTTTCTGTTCATCACATAAGGTTGCAACGGCTGTGCTGTCAAGCTAGACCTACAAAGTACACAGAGGGTGAGGAAGTTTTCAAGAGAAATATAAAATAAAACATGCAGCCGTCTCAATGTACAGGTGTACAGCTTTCAATTTAAAAAATACAAAATTGCAGAGGAAATCTGTTTCAACTTTTCAAACCCCTAGTTATGGATAATTAGGTTCTGTCCAGATATTGCCTTTGTTTGAGTTAATTGTATTAGAAGCTCAGTTCAGGACTTCGAGTTGTAACACCACTGAAGTGTTTTGGAGTACATAAAATGATTTACTTCTGTAGTTATGATGCATACAATCAAACTAAATTAAGAATATCAACACCTGAACGTACCTCATCCATTTTTTCTGATGTTGGAGTCCGATCACCAGGCTGCAATTCCTTACGGTCTGAACATTCAATTCTAGACGTCCTATTTAAGAGAGGTGCATCTACAGGAGTTAAGCAGGATTCTGACACAGCTTTTGAATTCCGGCAGAGATGGGCTGTCACTGGTACAGGCTCATCATCATCAGAATCTGGTAAAGGAGTAGGACTGATGTCCTCCAAGCCAGTGCTGCAAGGGCGTGAGGAAGGGGTGATACTCCGGAAATGAGGTTGAGTGCTAAATGGTGGGAGTGGGGACAACTGTGAAGAGGATGATGATATTGGGCTGCCCTCCATTCGGAGCTCGCTGTCTGAGTCATGATCCTCTGGGAATGGGAGCTTTGTTCTATGCTCTTTCAAAAGCATCTCAATCCTTGAATCCAAACTGTTGTGCTGCACTTCTGCCTCCATAGTTGGGGTTTCAGGCGTCTCACACCTTTCTGGGGTGCGGGCAAAGGAAGGCATCGTTTTTTCAATCAGCGCAGTTAAGTCAGGAAAGGTTAGTTCTTCTGTTTTTTCCTTTACTGGTACAAAATCACTAGTAGGCGTGCCTTCTGAACACGGCTCCGATGGAGGTGGTGGCGGCCGCCTGTGCTCATGTTCTCGAGGAGTTTTGGGATAAGGAGGTTCTTCTGTGTGTGGATATATTGTTGGTGTTTGGTAAGGAGAGAAAGCGGATTTATAGCCACTAGTTTCAGAACGGCTCACAGAAGAGGGAAGGGAAGTAGAATGCAAAGCAGGATGAGTATATTGTGCTGGTTCTGGTGGTGGTTTATAGCTGCTTGGCAAGGGCTCCGATGTTCTATGGGCATAATAACGTTCCGGCCTCCGATTGTAGGCATCGTTGAACTTTGATTCATGCCTCCTGGGTTTATAGGCTGGCTCCTGGGTGAAATGGTAAGCAGGTGTCGTTTGTCGACTTGAGTAGCTTGAATCTTGAGAAAAGGGAGTCCCAAGGCGAGGTGTTTGGGGAGTTCCTTGAGACTGTGGGGTAGACTGGCTGTAGGAGTTTGGGGTGTCCTGACGGCAACTGGAATAGGCTGTATCGTGAGAAAAAGGTGTACTACTGTTTGGGGTCACCATTGCTCCAGTAGAAGAAGAAAGGTTTTCTTCCTTCAGTCGCCTTAAAGGATCCAGTAACTGGTGGGAAGGAAAAAGAAAGGGATAAAATAAAATGATTAGTACATGATCAATACACTTTTTCAACATCTACTTCAAACTTTTGATGAATCAGGTTTTAGTGTAGAAATGTGTACTTCAATGCAATGATTTATGTGTAAATTTAAACTCCGCTATGCCCTCAGAACAAAGGAAGAGAAGGACGACAGCACTAGCAAACAGCTTATCACAATGGGAAACACTCACAAGTCGTCCAAGACCAGAATCAAATGGAAGTGGGCTGAGAAAACGAGCTCACCAAGCAAACAGGCCCACATTCTTTCCTGTGGCACACCTCTAGCTAAGATAACTTGAAGCACACATGTCCATCCCAGACAAACTGTGTGCTTTTGGAAAGTGTATGCTCTGCAATCGGAATTCCCAGGCATGGATATGTAAAGGAAAACTAAAGGCTGCAGCCAGAGTCATTGTGTGCGCTTTAGATCAGTCTACAGTTAAACCTTCTCTTTACCACGGTACGCCTGTGTCTAGTCATTCACAATCACACAAAAGAAAAGAACGACATGAACAGGCAGAAAGTTATAGGTTTTCAAAAACGATGGAGAAGCAAAGACATCTATCATGAAATCCTTTACAGACAGATTTAAGTCCCCATTTACATAAGTTTAAATGTTGAACAGCTGGTCCTTCGCATTTTCCAATTTTGGCCCGGAGCACTTGACAGGTTAACAGTGACTAGAGATACCAATTGGTGCAGTCCATCTCTGGAAAATTCACGTCATGACCTTCTAGAGGACTACCTTGAGTTACCTGCTATCCAGCTTTACCATTCTGGTTTTAATGCTACAGACAGACATATTCCCTGGCTGGTCTTATACTCCTGGCTGTAAATACCTTCCTCTGTTTTATTAGGTAGTCTGCAAAGCAGCATCATACTTGCCACTTTTACCTTGAGCAACCCCGTTCCTCTGATTGAGTTCTTTGTGCTTGATTGATGTTACAAACTGAACTCTATTACAGGGGTCCTTGCTGTCATGAAGCAGCATGTTACAATTATCAAAGCATTCTTCTGCTAATAGCCGTTTGGAAGTATTGGAATCACAACACTGCGTGTTATGGATCCTGCATATGGCACATATTTTCACTGTCTGGCAGCATTTATCAAGTACACACCATCCCTTTGAGACTCTCTACACAACTTACCTAGCTACATAGTCAAATAAGTAAGTCTTGTGCCTTTTCCTTCTATTTAAAAGTGAGTTGGAAGCCTAATATGAAGAAAAAATGAAATCCAGATCATAGGAGCTGGCATGGGGACAGAGTCTCCGCCTCAGAAGAAAGTAAACATTTTGGAACCCTCAACAAATCTGCACTGCAAAGAAGGGCTAATCCTAGCGGCTGGGTAACTTGAGCTATCAGGTTTAAATATTTCAAAGTGATACATTTGACCTCAAAAGGAGCATTATCAACAGGAGATAATGTTGTTCACTACTTGCAGATGAAACTATGACCTCCTCCAGTTAGACCCATTATGGCTTGTACGGTTGCATGCTGTATTCTTTAGAGACACCCAAGAAGGGTTTTAGGAATTCCACACAAAAAAAAGTTTTGCAGAAGTTAAACCCCGAGTTAGCTTCTGCACCTACCACTATTCCACATTTTTTGTACAGAGGGGAAGAACAAGTTTAAATGTACTTAGCTGGGGAAAATGAGATCTTAACCACTGCACTAACCTGTGGAGCTAACGACAATAATACTTATTGGTTCTTAACTTGCTGTTTGAGGGCTTAAGCCAAAAATATTTGGTGGTATGAAGGAAAGAAGGTATGACTTGACCTTGGTGTCAAACAGAATTACTGGAGTTTTCGTGTCCTACAATTGGGAGGAATTTAACATCAATCCAAACTATTTATCGCAAACCAACCATTCTAGGAGGATCCCTGTGATACTCCAAAGCTCTTATGTTGTCTGGTATTTTAGTAGAGTGTGCAATTAGCAGCAATGGTGTCCTGGAGCTGACATTAGTGTAGAGTGAGTGCTGTATTGTAGTGAGGACTCCCTTAATACGTACATACATTGTTAAGTTAGCATAACCGCGTTAGAAGTTAGAAAGCCATCTTGCTGCTTTTGCACACGACACTGCATTTACATGTTATTGTTTAAACGAACTGCTGACTCGAGTTTTGCCTCACACGAGAGCAATCTGTTGTTACCATCCCGAGCTCTGCGAAGCGACCTTGGTCTGCACACGATGTGACAAACAGTCTGAGTTGTTAGACAATGCATGTTTTCCACTCTAGGTTGATCGACCCACTATTTAGCCATAACACACGAGCAGCTGCACATACCTGAAAGTTGGTGCTTTTAATATCACGGACATCATGTTTATTATTCAGACCGAAGACGAGCCTTCCTGCGAGAAGTCTCCTGATGCTCCTGTGATGTGATTTCACTAAGCTGATCTTTGAGGTATGGGGTCCCCTATTCAAGCCTAAGAGACCTTCTGTTAGACTAATAATAATATTAGCTTCTTAGTAAAGGGAAAGTGGTAGTATCCACTGTCATTATAACATGATCACCCCTTTTATATTCTATGGAATTGTAACTATGTTAATGGTTTTGATTTTAATCATTTGTCTGCTTGTATTAGCCAAAGTACTGCATATTAGGACACGTGGTCTATAAAAATAAACTCTTTTTATTTTCACCGTGTCTCTGTTGATTCTTGTTGTGGTGTGGACTGATGTGAGAATAATATACGAACAGGTATTTCCGATTCCCACCATTCCTGAGTATGTACTGAGTCGCGTGTTCTGGGTTGTCTTTTCATTGGGACCGCCGAGCTAAATCTCGGATAACGAATGGGACACTTATGCTAGCCGGATACTGGGTTCTGGGTTCTGAGGTGAGTTTCTGGTACACCACAACTTACTGAGGTCCTGGGGTTCTACACATAGTTCTGTGTATAAGCAGAATCCCTGCAACATGGCGCACCTAACGTTTGGTCTATGAGTTGAAACGCCTTAGTAGTGCTCGCGTTTGTCCACAACACCCTCATTCTTGTTTCCGGATAACAAGTCTGACGGATTTAAACCTACCTAGGTCTATTGATATAGGTTCTTTCAAGCTTGATAATTAAAAAGGTTAGTGAACCCTTGTGCTACTGATAGTTTCACGTGTGTTGTCCTGATGTCGGTGGATATTGCGGCGCATAGCCGAGCGGCTCTAAAACGTCATTTGACGCAGTATGGGGTACCGGACACTGGTATGAACGTCATCTTTGTGGTGGGAGCCGATGCGGCTCATCCCTATGAGTTGTTCTACTCTTGGGTGACGATTCCAGCGGTGGGGGATGATGACACCTTTCATTCTTATACTGCCGCTGCAGTGCCGGCGAACTATACGCCGTATAGGACACAGGAAATACCAATATCTGCTTGGCAGCATCTTATTTGGTTTAATGGCGCCCTTCCCCATGTGGTTATACCGCCGAGAATGGGCCCTTTGTCAATTGCAGGGGCCACTTGGCCGGTACTAGCCGGATTTACGCCTCATCCCCGTTACCTCACGGTGACGGTGGCTGAGTTGCGTGTACTACACACTGCCCTCATTACGGTATATAGGGCGTTGGTGCAGTATGTGTCGCGCAATATGCAGGCGGGGGCGCCTGCTGTTGCGGGACAGCCTACTGATCATCACGCGGTGGTCATTAGTCCTGTTATGGTCAATTCTGTTATGGGCAAGCGCCCCCTAACTAGGGATGATTTCCCCTTTTGGCTTGCTGAGAAATTTGACCAAATAGAAGCGGTTTACCCGAATACTTCGCCTGTGGAGAAACACAGGATCCTCACCATTAGTTTGCCTAAGGACTTGGTCCCCCACATTGATGATTGTACAAATTGGGGCAAGGTCTTTGCAGCGACGTACGCGCAGTGCTATGGCACTCCATCTATGTTGCAGCTGCCCTCCGTCATCAAAAGAGTTCAAGAGAACCATGGTGCGGAGTCTGCGATAGAGTTAGGGATGCGGCTCCTCGGGCAATTTGACCTGGTGGCTACCATGATAATTGGTAACCTGAAGGGTGATGCTTTGCATTTCCAGGTTCGTAATGAACTGAAACGAATTCCTGAGGAGGACAAACCGCAGGAATTTGCGAAAATAATCGCAGAGGCATATCGGGATTTGGGTCGTAGCTCTTTAGGAGTTAAGCCTGTCATTAAGAATCCCGATCTAAAGCAGCAGGGTAAGACAGAAACGTCTGGTAAGGACGACCGGCCCTTTTTTCCTAAACAAAAATGGCAGGTTAAACAACAGGGGAAGCAGCAGCAGCAGAAACAGGGCTCTCGGCCTGCCTCTCCCGTACAGTCTAGTAGTGAACGCACTTGTGATCTGCGCGATCGTGCTGCTATAAAGTCTCCTGATCGATTTCAGGTTTCTGAACAGCGCTCTGCTCGTTCTTCACAGGAAACATCGGCTACACAGTCCGGTGGCGGAGGCGGTGGCAAAGGTCGGGGTGCTCCACAACAGCGTGACCAGCCCCGACAGACTGAGGGTAAAGGCAAGCAGGACGAATTTGCACGACAAAGACCCCCGTTTCAGAAGAAGAAAGTGGCGGCTCTGACGGCAAGGTATGCCTCAGATAGTGCGGACACAGCTTCGGAACCGGACATGGGCGCTGACGCTCCTGGACAGCGCAGCGGAAATTACCATAGTCCGTCAAGCTCTGCGTCCATTTCTGGCGGTGACAGCAACTGATATATCGGTTACTGTGGAAACAGCTGACACCAGAGTGGCTCCCCCTGATAGACTTTATGAAATAGTCTTATTAATTGAGGGTGACATACAACGTACAATAAAAGGGATTTTTTGGGATAATCTGACCACCACCTATGATATCCTCCTAGCGGAGGCAGATTGGCCCCCAGCTTTCATTTTAGAGGCTCCTAGAGGGGAGGAAGTAATCCTCCCGTCCTTTGCGCACACAGTGCCTAAGGACCAAGCTGAAGTGTATGCTGAGGAGTGGGCGCTTGCGCCGGCGGTGTATCGCACTCAGGTGGGATGGGACAGATTGTCCCCCTGCCATGAGATTCCATTGCGGTCTATGCCCCAGCCTCAACCCCAATATCCTATGCGTCGTGAAGCGAGACCTCACGTCGCGGCAATCCTTGAACAATTGGTATATCAGGGTGTTATTGAAACATGTGTGTCCCCTATGAATAACCCTTTATTCACTGTAACGAAGCCTGACGGCTCGTACCGTTTAGTTTTGGATTACCGGCACCTAAACTCCCACTGCCGGACCTGCGCGGTACAAAATACACATAGTTCGGCTTTGGTCGACAGTCTCGTGCGCAAAAGATTTAAAACGACACTTGACATTTCCAATGGCTTTTTTAGCCATAACCTGTCCACACTGAGTAGCCAGTGGACGGCGTTTACTTCGGGCGGAAAACAAAAACAGTTTACCAGATTAGCCATGGGGTACAAAAATAGCCCTGGCGTCTTTTCTGCTCGCGTGGTTTCTCTTTTAGAAAGAATAGACCCCGAAGCATACTCATATGTTGACGATATCTATCTTACGGATGATGAGCTGATGCCACATCTGTCTCGCGTTGACAATATTATCGTGAGTTTTGCAGACTATGGCTACAAATTCAATTTTGCGAAGTCACACATCGCAGAATATACGGTGTTGTTTTTGGGCTACGAGCTCAACAATGAAGGTAAGGGGTTGGCCCCCCACTTTCTGGAAAAGTGTGCACGCTTGAGTGCTCCTACGACACTGAAGAAATTACAATCTCTGCTGGGTTTTCTGAATTTCGGCCGTACGTATATTCCTGATTATGCCCAGCGTATCAAGCCGCTTTACGCCTTGGTACAGCCTTCATTTTCGAAGTCTAGCTGGCAGCTAGAACACTCTGCTATTTTACAGTCTTTACAGGCTGACCTTCTTGCTTCACAATACTTGCTGACACGTGATAACCGCACTAACCTGGTGATAAGAATAGTACCAGGCGCCGTGGGGTTCACGTATTTGACGTTTAATGAGGGCGACACAGTCCCCATTGCGTACAAATCCCACTTGTACACCTCTGCTGAATTACGTTTTTCCACGGTCGAAAAAGTTCTGACTGCTGTGCAGATGGCGATCCTCAAGGAACGCGCACTGTCGCATGGGAAACAGATTCTGGTTGTAACACCATATCCTGCTTTAGAGGCAGTGACAAAAGCAAGTGTACCAAATTCTAAAGCTTTGCATCCATGGTGGATACAATGGGCTACAACACTGACGTCGCCAGACGTCACTTACATCTTTGATGCCTCATTACAGACTCAAGAGTACTTGCAGTATGAATTCGTTCATCCGGCACCTCTGTCTTTGCGCCCGCTCGAAGAATACCATTGTGTCATATACACTGACGGGTCTGCGCAACCCGCAATTGGATCGAAGCACGCTTATTCAGCGGCTTGCGCAATTGTCGTAGGTACATTCGTAAATGGTGAATTCCAATCTGATGCAGTGCATACGCAGTCATTGGGTGATTGTACCGCGCAATTGGCGGAGCTCCGGGCTCTAGTGCTTGCACTGGAGTTTGCTGATCCCCGAGTCACTACTCTTATAGTGAGTGACTCCTTCTACTGTGTCCAGTCCTACAATGACAATTTACACTTCTGGTCTCAGAATGATTACCGCGACACTAAAGGTAGCACAATTAAGCATAAAACGCTTTGGGTTCGAGTGGCAGACTTTAAAGAACGTCTCCCACTCGTAAGTGTTATACACACTCTTGGTCACCAGCGGCTTGGTGTCCATGCTGTCGGCAACAGCTTAGCTGACGAGGCAGCGAAAACAGCAGTGGCTACATACTTAGTGGCAGCAGTTACAAGATCCAAAAGTAAGATTGATGATGACATCTTGGCAGCTATAGCTGCTACAGAGAAGGGAGGAGATTACCCGAAGGGTTTTCCCTCTCGGTATATTTACCATTTAAGTCCTGATAACGTCCCGTTAGTGAGGATTAACGATGTTGGTGATAGAATAATTCCCAACGCGGACTGCAGACCAGCACTGATCTTGGCTGCACATGAGGGGTTGGCGTCTGCCCACGCCGGTGTGTCAGCTACAATATCTCTGCTACAACAACGTTACTGGTGGTTTGGTTTATATAAACAAGCGCGCGCTTATGTTCTTGATTGTGACATTTGCCAACAGATTAAACCTTCTACTGTTGCGCGCCCACCACAGACACAGCTGTACATCTCTAATAATCCATTTGGTTGTGTTTATTTAGATCACTGCGGTCCTTTTTCTTCTGATACTGCGTACAAGTACATCTTGGTTGCAGTGGATTCGTGCACACGTTTTCTATGGGTGTGGCCACAAAGGAGTGCTGACTCGCGGACTGTCATCAGGGATTTGCGTGTCTTTGTGGGAACTTTTGCGTGTGGTACCTTCCATTCTGATCAGGGCCCTGCGTTCGCCTCTAAGGCTTACAAGGAGGCTATGAAAAATTTGGGGGTCCTTGTCAAATTTTCGTCTCCCTACCGACCTGAGGGTAATAGTGTGGTGGAGCGAATGAACCGTGACTTAAAGCAATCATTGACAGCACGTGTTTTAGGCACAGGCCGGAACTGGCTAGCCCATTTGTATAACATTCAACGTGCACTAAATAATCTCCCTAGAAGGTCTCTGGGTGGGCGGACCCCGTACATGATGCTCTTCGGAATCAGAATGTTTGTTCCAGACCTTGATGGTCTAGACATTGCGGCGTCGACCGCACCCTTTGACGTAGATGATCACTGTGCTGTTTTGCAGACTCTACAAGAAGCCAGAGACTCTCTTTCGAAAGAACATTTGCCCTCCACGTCTGAAGCGGAGGTTCAGATTCCGGTAGTCGGCTGGCTACCCCGAGTTGGTGATCTGGTCCGTGAGAAGGTGGAGAACAAGAAGGAGTTCGGCCCCTCTTATCGAGCACCAGTTCCAGTGCTTGGAGTGCAGGGTACAAGAACAGTCATTTTACCTCCACTTCCTGGTCGCAAAGAAAACAGGTACATCTCTATTGACAATGTCAAACTTCAGCGAGTGGCCGATACTTCTTAGTATGACTCCGGCAGTTTCATGCCAGACAATGCAAAGAAGTTCAATGTTGGTTCCTGCTACTACCACCTTGTCTGATGTTGCAATCGAGATGCATTCAGTTACCGATCCCTTGCTGATGCCACCGGCTGGTGGTTTGTCCGTTGAGACTGAGTATGCTTATCCTACACGTGGACCTTCGCCTGTTTTACAATCTACAGCGCTTGGCCAGTCCCGTTTTTCCTTTGACACGGACTCTTTGCCCTCACCTCCCCCATCAAACATTGCTGTTTTTGTGAGCTGGTTTAAGAAGCATTTTTTGATAGCTCCTTGGACATACATCTGGTTGATGCTTTTTGGTATTTTCTTGTTTATGTCCATTGGATTTGTGGTAGTGTTCTTCCGTTTGGTGGATGGACATTATCTCAAAGAGAGATCGACAATTGGACTTATCAATGGAACTTTGGCCCCCCACTCCTCATCCCACATCATGAAAAGGGACCAGACTTTTGTGAATATTACTGCCTGGCCCGTCATGGATGGAATAGCATGGGATGCTGTTAAATTTCAAATTCATGGGCCTACAGAGGTCATTAATGTGCCTAATGTATTTCGTGTTTCTATGGGTGATGTAGTTAAACAGAACATACGTTCTGATGATTGGGATGTACACGCCATTGAAGCACTGTTTTCAGACTTGAAGTATTATGCCGCCTTTGATGCAGAGGATTTGTATGAAAATGCGGCTAATTATGCGGAACAGTATTGTTTTCAACATTATGGAAATCACTTCTTGCATAAATCAAATTCGTTTAGAAATTTTGTAAATTTTACCCAGTGGGAACATTGTCCCACCCCCTCGGTTGGCAGTTCACACACATTAGTTGATAAGTTTACTTATTTTACTGATTTCAGTGTTTCAGCCCCGGCTTCCTTTTATTTTAAAGTTAAGCCTGAGTCTACCTCCAAGGTTAGACTGACACACACCAAATTGTTATATTCTAAGTCCTTTATGGATGAGTTGTCAATCAAAGGTTATGATCTATGGAAGGCTACTATTGATCTTAAGTCGGTTTGGGGTTCCAAACCGTGGCAGGTTCAGGGAACTGAAGCTTTACACCGTGCCTGTCTAGTACCAAATCATATGTTGTTTTTAAATGCAACCATCTTCCAAACCACCTGTTTCGGATTGGCCACTTCTAAAAAACTAAATTCGCCTTCTGTGCCGGATCTGGGTGCTTACCCAAATTGGGATAATCACACAGATCTGTCCCTTCCTGCTTTGCAGTTATTGGTTTCCAATTCGTCCTTCAACATTTCGAAATTTAATAGTGAGGGATGGTTAATTTGGCAAAGCAGTTCTGATACCTGTCAACGTCGTTTTCTAGGACTGAAACCGGGGTACACTCAAGATCGAGTGGACCCCCGGTTTGAGTCGTCACATACAGTAACTACATACTCTGTAGGGAAATTATGTCAGTCCTGGCTGCGACATTCCACCTTGGCATCTGTCAAAGTTCATTTATCAAAGTTACATGACAAAATAGATTTGAATGATTTTGTTAAAGGTCCTGTGGGTGGCAGATCCAAGAGATGGGCGTATGCTATTTACAACGAAGTATGGAAACTCTCGCAAATTGAGGCAGCTTCAAGATTGAGAGCTATTGATCAGGCTAATATCGAAAAAGTATTAGCAGTTATTGATAACAGCATTAACACTCTTTCTTCTCGCATTTATACATTAGATAATATTGTATCTTCAATTGTTGATATTGTCCAGTTGTGTTCTGTTATGCAGTTTGCATGGACATTACAAACATTGAAGGCAGGGAAGGTCCCTTGGGACTATCTGAATACAACATCGTTATTTCTTCCCTTTAACCTTACTGACAAACAGCAGTTCATGTCCATGAAAGATGCTACATATTCCCTGCTCCATATTGAGAAATTGGAGCCGTTACCTTTTTCTGTTGCGGAAGTCGATTCCGCTGTGTGGCTCTTACACGGATTGATAAGTCTACCGTTTGCGCTATTTAAGTTTACCTCTTGTATGAAACACTATGCTCTAGGTAGATATGAACAGCTGGGTACCGCTTTCATACATGAAGTCTGGTCCCTCCCCTTTACGTATAGATGTACAAGGGACGGTACTGAGGTTTATCTGAAGGGTGAAGAATGTACCACGTCACCTGATCATTCTGTTGTATGTCGGCACATTCAATTACACGGTGCTTGTAATGTACACGCTCCGAATTTGGCCTGCGTCCTCAAAGGTATCCCGGTACCAGTGATTACGCCATCTTTCACGCTGCTTGCAAACGGTAGTTATTTGATTTTAAACAATGAAGCTTGCTGCGGGATGTTAGTAGGGATCCCGTATATAGTAACTGTAACACAGAGGGTTGTCTGCTGCAATAACGTCCTGTTTCCGCCCCCGCATGGGAGGCTGGATGCTTCTATCTGGCCTTCAATTCCAACCTTGAAAGCAGAGTTCGACAAAATGAGCAGAATAAGAGCGCTATTGTCCCAAAAGGAGGTGCCATTGACTTCCTCCCGGGAAACATTTGTCCTTCACGTAGCAAATACGCGCACCGAGGTACAGGCGCTTTTGAATACTGACCTCCCCCTGCATTTTGGTGCTTTGATCCAAACAATTTTCAATGCCTCGTCCACGACTGGCCTGGCTCATTTTTTTAAACTTGTGGGCTCGGGCCTCGTGACCTCTTTCCAAACTATTTTTGGTGTGATTCCGGCATTTTTTCATTCTATTTTCTCCAGCGTCTTTGGAGGTGTCCCGTTAATTCTGGCTCTAGTGGCAGGTGTGCTACTTTTACTTTTCATCTTGCGGAATGGCTGCTCTTTCTGTGCCACACGTCAGCCTGTCCCGTCTGCAGCTTCTTCGTGACAGGATGCTTGATTACTATGGTGTCCTGCCGTTGGCGACTTTGAGCCTGGCATATGGATTATCCTTCCGGTATTCCTACTTCAACTGCGTGCAACCTGTCTTCCACTGCCTAGATTGTCCCTTTGAATGGCCTATGGATTTGTGTTTAACCAACATGGTGTCTCCGGACCCAGATTTTGATCGACTGATGAGGCCCTTAGTGTCTCACGAGTCTGCCTGTTCTGGTGTTCGGATTATGGCCTGCGGTGCAGCACATGGTATCCTGGGTAATTGGGACATCGTGAGAGCGGCATATGACTTCTTGAATATGAGTTACTTGGAAGTACACGCTGGTTGCCCTCTGATGGTGCTAGAGGCTCCGCTGATAGAAGAACACGTATGTTCCTTTTCTTTACTTAACTGGATGGCTGAAACCTTCAGTGGACGTGCCAATGATTTTCTGCTGGAAGCAGTGGCCACATATGCTGCATATACTTTTATGGATTAAGTGAACTTTCGTCCACAGTGTTTTCCTCACGTGTCTTGAACTGGCCCTGTACGTCTGCACTTCTGCCCGGTGAGGCGTTTTTTCATTTTTTTCACCTCCCCAATTCCAGTTTGAATTTTTTTGTTTTTCCTCTCTATTTTTGAGGTTTTTTCCTGTTCGAACTTTGCCTGAACTGACCAGTTCCTTTTTCAATTGGATACGCCTTGTTCTGCTCTGTCGCGCTTGAACTCTGCGTTCTCTCTCTTTTCTTGCATACTAAGTAGTGCTTCGATCAAGGGGGCATGTAGTGAGGACTCCCTTAATACGTACATACATTGTTAAGTTAGCATAACCGCGTTAGAAGTTAGAAAGCCATCTTGCTGCTTTTGCACACGACACTGCATTTACATGTTATTGTTTAAACGAACTGCTGACTCGAGTTTTGCCTCACACGAGAGCAATCTGTTGTTACCATCCCGAGCTCTGCGAAGCGACCTTGGTCTGCACACGATGTGACAAACAGTCTGAGTTGTTAGACAATGCATGTTTTCCACTCTAGGTTGATCGACCCACTATTTAGCCATAACACACGAGCAGCTGCACATACCTGAAAGCTGGTGCTTTTAATATCACGGACATCATGTTTATTATTCAGACCGAAGACGAGCCTTCCTGCGAGAAGTCTCCTGATGCTCCTGTGATGTGATTTCACTAAGCTGATCTTTGAGGTATGGGGTCCCCTATTCAAGCCTAAGAGACCTTCTGTTAGACTAATAATAATATTAGCTTCTTAGTAAAGGGAAAGTGGTAGTATCCACTGTCATTATAACATGATCACCCCTTTTATATTCTATGGAATTGTAACTATGTTAATGGTTTTGATTTTAATCATTTGTCTGCTTGTATTAGCCAAAGTACTGCATATTAGGACACGTGGTCTATAAAAATAAACTCTTTATTTTCACCGTGTCTCTGTTGATTCTTGTTGTGGACTGATGTGAGAATAATATACGAACAGGTATTTCCGATTCCCACCATTCCTGAGTATGTACTGAGTCGCGTGTTCTGGGTTGTCTTTTCATTGGGACCGCCGAGCTAAATCTCGGATAACGAATGGGACACTTATGCTAGCCGGATACTGGGTTCTGGGTTCTGAGGTGAGTTTCTGGTACACCACAACTTACTGAGGTCCTGGGGTTCTACGCATAGTTCTGTGTATAAGCAGAATCCCTGCAACAGTATTAAGTACCCGAGATTTAGAGTGCAACCAGGTTTTCAGAGCTTGCAAAAGGGAAGAAGGCAAGTTTGTGTATGCAGATGAAAAAAAAGGGTACTCCAGGGGAGGCCACAAAAAACACCCTGCCTCCCAGTCTGGTACAATGAAACCTGTGGACAGATAGTATTCTTCCCAAAGACGATGTGAGAGTCATGGAGGGTTGTAGTGAACAAACTTATAGTAAACATAGTTCCGGCCCAGGCCATGAATGGCCTTAAAGATCGGACAAAGTATTTAGAACATAATGCATTTTTTTAAGGGAAGCCAGTGTAGAGAAATGAGGGCCTCTGAAGCCTAGGAGCATTTAAAGAGATGTTGAGCCAGCTAGATTTGAAGTCACTGGAGATGTAAAAAAAACATTTCAGGACACCTAGGAAAATCGAATTGCAGCTGTCCAACCTACTAAGTATGGTTTGTAGGAGGACTACTACAGGGTGGGTAGATCACAAGAGGTGAGGAGAACTCACAAAAATAAGTAAAATTGGAAGCTGGTGGATGCCAACTTATTTGAGTGGTAGGTCACAGTCCATAATAACTCCCAGGTTATGCACTAAGGTAGCAGGTGTGGGAATTGGACCTAGGTTTGGCTCCCAAAGATCTAACATAAGAAGATTCTGGGTGCGCTGTGCAGAGATTACAATGATCTCAGTCTTTTCTGTATTGATTTTAAGAAAGTTATGTAACATCCACCTGGTGATTTGTGTCATGCAGTGCTCCTCCAAATGCAAGGACTGAATCAAGGGCCACGGGATGCAATCTAAAGCTGAAAGGGGGCTGAGAGACTGCCTAGGATTCATCCTGAAGGTAATATTCAAGCCAGGCTAAGGCACTGTCCTGAATTCCTGTCTCTTAGACTCGATCAAGTAAAAGAGTGTGGAAGACAGAGTCTAATGCGGTAGACCGGTCCTGCAGCACCAAAACAGAAAATCTGCTCTTGTATGCTAGGAAGAGGAGGCAATCCAGCACTGAAACCATAGTTGCTGTCCCAGGATCGAGCACTCTTTCTGTGGGCTCCATTTGGCACATTCAGGTATCCCTGTATTTGTGCAGTAGGCCCTGCCTATAGGGCAACTACTAATCAACTATTCTGATTTGAACTCAGCACAGTCCTCATACTTTCGTCTGCAATAAGAAAACTTAACCGTCTAAGGATTATGCCCCTCTTTCCCACTTACAGCCAGGAACTCACTTGTTTTTCAAAAAGCAGTTTCTTCTTCACATAGGATATCACTGGGGTGGATATTCAGTGTCTGGCAGTGAAGAACTGATAGTTGTGATGAGAAGCAATTACATTCAAAGGAAGTCTCAAGATTTAATTATAAAATACTCTGTTCAGAATAAAAGGGCAGGATTACCATCTGAGGGCAGCTTTCTCTTACTCAAGCACAGACAGGTCGTCCTCGGTTTTAGATAACTTCTATCCACGGGAGCATAGGATGGCTAACGTCTGCACATCCCCATCATTCATAGAAAGCTTGAGTAAAACCAGATAAAAGAGCCATGCCGGGTGCCACTCACCATGATAATGTATCCAGAGGAAACCGTGTGGATTTTTAACATTGTAGCACAAAGTAAAAAGGTGCTAAGAGATACAATGTATTTAATGTACACAAATCTAAAATTCTAGACTTCAGAGAATCAATTTAGATGTGGGTTAGTTTAATCAGAAGGAAAACGGGCATATATGAAGCCTGAATAGCCACTCTGTTCCAGACATTCTTTAGACTTTTCCCAAACTTTTGCAAGGGGCACTACAGGACACACTGAGCAAAGAACACTGAACCAAAGAGCAAGAGAGCAGAAAATCAATTTTGCGGGCAGATTTACTATGAAACTAGCATTAAACCATCTAGTGACTTCTTATTTACACCATTTGTGTTCTTGCAAAACAATGTAAAAATAACCTCAGCAAATACTACATTATTTTACATTACAAAGATTTCAAAGTTGACACATGAAATAAAACAGGAAAATAAATTACATAGGTTATGAAACAGACTTCAAGTCTAGGACATTTGAGAAGAAATGATGACGCTTTCCGCTATGGTAAGGCGATCTTAAGCCAAAATACCAATGTTTACAAAGAATAGTACCGAAACACTGAGGTTTACTAAAGACTAGTCTCCCATTTTAATTTCACTAAAAACAAATGTTGCTAAGTAGAGGTTGTGCAGCATTGTTATGGTGGCATATCTTCACTGGGAGAAACACCTATTCGAAGTCTGGCTTTTCTTTTTGAAAAACAGAGTCATCCTAGGGAAAATTAGATCATATATGCTTCCCTATTTGACGAGAACAAACGTTGCACAATTACAGATAGGTGGCCGCATGACCTAGTTTCATTTGGATCACCTTCAGTCTGTCCTGGGATTCTTGCGTCTTTGTTTTCCTATTGGTAGAATGGTACAGTAAACCAGGGCCAGCAGCATTCTGCCACGAACAAAACAATGACTGATGGGAGCGACATGAGGTAAGTTTGCATCTGTTTTGAAAATTCTTTTGCATTTCATGCCGGAAAAATTTCAATGCCACAATATCTATTGATTGAGATAATAGTTGAACCTTCAGTGGAGGAATAATGCTCCGTAAATCACTAATTGAAAAATATGTACATGTGATGTCCCCATTATGACATTTCTGTTAAGCAAATTAAAAGTTTGAAGGGCTGAGAGTTGAAAGACCAAGGGTTCAGGCCAACACAGTAAGCACATTTAATTGTAATATAACCATTGTGTGCAAACTACCATAAACTGTACCATTGCACAACATATCAAATGAAAAATGTTACTATTAACTAAAACAAGCATTGGCATAGCCAATAGGTCTCGCTTTTGGAACCTTAGAAGTATTTAGTTAAGCAGCACAATATCCATGCAACAACATCAACTGTTGCATGGCTAAACACTTATAAGGTCCCCAAGGTGAGACCTATTGGCTATGCAACTGCTTGTTTCTATTACTTTACAAATATGTATTTGAACCGATTTGCAAATAACTTTCTGTCGAACCGAAGTTTGTTCGTTAAAAACGATAGAAAAGTACAAAATATACCATTTGCTAGGGGAGTTCATGAATAGTTGACAGCGCATGTGACTAATGTTTGATGTGACACCGTGTAAACAGCCTGGTTCTGGAGCTACTGCAGTGTCTGGGCAGATATACCACAGATCTGGAGACAACGCACACTAATCCTGACAGCGCCAGACACATGACAGCTTTTTCTCTATGGGAATTACAAAAAAAAACAAAAAAAAAAAAACACACCAGGCGTGCTTTGTTGATGCATAGGTGGTTAAAGCCGGCGTTCACCACAAAAGAAATGTGTGGTATCGAAACAGCTTTATATTCATGACCACTTTTAGATTTTTTACACTTAAAAAATAGGTGAAGGGGTTGTACTTGAGATTTAGGTCAGGGCCAGTAAATGAGAAGGACACTAGCCAGCATCAGATCAGGTTCATTTTGTAGAAGTTACAATTCATTAATAAATCCATGGCCAAAAGGCAGTAGGACAAAGCATCCTTGCCTTCAAGGACACAGCTTGACCACTGACTGCACCACTGGCATAGATACAAGGAGACGAGGTCAGTTTCCCAACAGGGCCAGATAGGCACTGAAAAATATAGCAGACCATGTCTATACTTGTGCTAATATGTAAAGATTGTAATTGAGTTATGGCGGCTACATAAATCACGTCTATTGAAAAAGACAGTTCAGCAGACAGCCTTGATCCCTAGCCCTTCACCTGCCACAAAATGGACAGACCCCTCACCCAGGAGCCTTCCCTATTCTTCATCCTCAGTGAGCCCAGGCAGATATTTTCACATGCAAATTAGTTCCTCGACTTTAGCCTATGTTCTTTAAAGTTGGGGATTTCTCGAGCCTCTCCTTCTGATCTAAGTACTCATTCAATCCTGAACTGCACTCCCAAAAGGATTCATATGTTGTAACGTAATTTGCATATTCATAAAAGTGCTGAAATCTTTAGTGCTCAGTAAGTTATATCTTCTCAGTGGGGTTTATGACGCCAGCGCTTACATGGAGAGGTAAAAGTGTTGAAGGAGACTGACAGATCCAGCGTTATTAGGGCCCCAGTATCCGTTCTTACTTACGGAGTATGCAAACTGGCAAGTTATATTTACAAACGCCAGTGTTCACAGCAATGGATTACTTGAATTGGGTTATGAAAATTGCACATAGAGATCACTGGTTGTGGGCTGCAAGCTTAACCTTGGTGCAAATAAGATACAAAATGCTCGAATTAAAAAGGTGATTTAAAAAATAAACCTTTCACAGGACAGTACGCCTTCAATGGAGTTTAAATGCAGGGCAGAAAGGAAGACAAATGAGGGCAGTAAGAAGGAAGAGAGGACAGAGAGGAGGTAACACAAAAAGTCTGGGAGGAATAGAGGAGGACGTGGAGATTGCAGCAACGTTCGATGCCAAGAAATGGTTTACAGTGAATTTTAGAAAGAAGAAGAAGAGCGATGAAACCATGGCATGGGCAAGAAAAGCAAACAAGTGTCAACGTTCCAAACATATAGCAGTTTTCATGCAGGTGTGTTTATAAATCAGGAACAAGAACAGAGCAATAACAAGAGAAAACCAGGGTGCACACTCAGGACAAAGGACCTGAGCCAGCCCCTAACCTCCTTACCTGCAGCTCCATGAACAATGCCCACCTAGCCGTTGAGACCCCACCATAAACCAACCACATTGCGCCCGTTATTGAATCAAGCACCACATTAAAACACTCGAAACAACTCGCCAACAGCCCGCACGCAACGTGCTGCATAATTCGTGATGCGTAGTGAACACGGCGGTCCAATTTAACATTATGCGGCACACAAATGAATAAATCCAGCACCCTTGTTCCCCCCAGGACGCCCGGCCGGTGTGCTCAAAAGGCTCACCCAAGACTACCCCCTACATGAACCACATTGCACCTTTTATTAAAGTCTGGCACCACATTGAAAACCTGCCAACAGTGTGCATGCACTCGCTGCACAACTTGGGACGTACAGTGAACACAGAGGCCAAATTTAACATGAATCAGTTCAAAAAAACGAAAGGTGTGAGCACTCTTGTTCCTCCCATCATGCCCAGCTGGCATGCTCACGAAAACCTGGAGGCCTCAACAACGCCGCTAGGAGACAACGGGACAGAACCTCCCAGCAGTGCGAGAGGGAAGGAAGGGGTTGTGAGGGGGATGCACAATTAACCAAAATCACAGGGGTCTAATCGTCCTCTAATCCCACGAGCATCAACAAAGGAACCTTACAAAAAGTTACAAAAAAAACACATGAAAACAGTAGGGCACGTCGTCCATTACGCATGTTAACAAAGGAATATCAGATACCCTAACTTGCCTCCGATTCAGTGTCCGTCACAAATAAAAAGACATTTGTAAGAAATGGTGTCTATTTATTGAATTTGTCCAGCTAAAACTGCGGCTTTTCAGAGAAAGTTGCATGACTTCCCAGCAGTTACGGACCTGCTCGCGAGAATGCTGTAACTGCAAAGGGGCGGACGGGCTGTCAGAACTCACTTGTGGGAAAGCTTAAGCCACAGAGGCACTTAATGAATCAGACAGTTACCCCACCCCAATGTGCGCCTGCAAGACGGGGGAGCGGAACCCAGGTGTACAAACATGGTAACCTTCTAAAGTACAGGAAGAATGTTTGACGTTGTGGAGGTCTGTCTATGGCGGGGGGAGGGTGTCGGTCCTCTGCCCAAGAAGTGATTGCCGTTTTGGCTCCAACCCGTATGGTGAGAGGGTTGGGGGAGCAGCGTGTGTCATTTGATGGCGGTTCGAGGCTGGTCTTTATGCCTAAGCCTTTCATCCTTCTGAGGTCGGTTGGGGTCCTTTGATCTACTTGGCAGATACGATGGTTTGGATGAGAACCCGACAGGATGTTATGGGAGGGGGTTGTACGGAGTAAGCACGATCAAGTGGTTTTGGAGTATGGTGGGGAGGGCGTTATCAATGCGCGTCAGGTAAAGGGGGAGGGGGGCTCAGGAAGGCAGACGCATGCACACTGATCGGGGCAGAGACAGAGGTGCGCGGGGGGCAGGGGGGCACTGGTGTGGGCAGCTAGAGAAGAGGCAGCGACATGTCTGGTTACAAGGTTTATTGGAGGGGGGGGGGGGGGGGGGACGTCCACAGGATAGAAGGTTACAGATAAGGAGAATGGGGTGGGGGCTGGCTGTGATACATGGGGCGGTGCCTCACATCTGGTTGGTACAAGGGGGGGTGTGAGGTTGTATAGGTGGTAAATGCGGGGGTGGGGTTCTGTATGGGCCTCTTCTGTCTGCGACTAGGCAGACCACAGCTTATAATTAACACAAGCATTTGCAATGCAATAGTCTCGCATTTGAAAGAGTTTGAGGTATTGGCATTGTAAATGATAATGCCTTTTATGTGTTTTGAAAACCAAATAAAAGCCATTGTCATTTACAATGCCAATACTTCAAACTTTGGCAAATGCAAGACATTTGTGCCATTCGCACTTTAGCTGTACACATCGGAAGCTAAAGCGCAGATGCCGCAATTGCTTAAAAAGTAAAGAAATAGAAAAAATGTCTATTTGGTTACTTTTTAAGCAATCGCTGCACCCGCACTTTGGTTTACTAGGTTTACAGCTTAAGCGCGACATTGCTGATTAATTCCCAGGAGAGAGGGGGGTGCCTGGTCGTTTTATGGGCACTCATGATGGAACTTTCAGTTCTAGCTTCTTTGCAACAACGTCAAAGAAAAATAAGTTTAAAATGATAGTTTGCACCAACTTTGGACCGCAAGAGATGTATTCACGGCGCCTGGGAGACCACTAATAAACCGGCTTTCGTCAACTGTTTAAGGGAGGAGACGCGACGCCAGGGCCCCTCATTGGATGCCTGGAGCTGTGGAGGGGGGGGGGGAAGCACACTTGCAGTTCTCGGAGTCCTTGGCTGGGGGTGGGGAGGGAAGGGGGGGGCAGCAGGATCGGAGGGCTGGGTTTCCAGAACGCAGAGGTCAGAATCCTAGTTTGTGGCTCGATACACGGTCCATAGCCATAGAGGACTGAAAAGCACTCTGTGGGTGGGGGAGGAGGCTAAAAATGCGCACAGGGGCGGTGTGCTTTTCGCGCTGCCTGAAAGTACAGGAAAAGGGAGGGGGGAGCAGTCATCGCTGCAGGGTCGTACCTGAGGAGGTGGAGCTTGGGAGAGGTTAGCGGAGGCGGGCAGGGGTGCGTGCATTCTCCAGGAGCCCTCAGCCGCTAAAGTTTACCGAAGGAGAGCAGGGGCAGTAGCTACATGCTGTGGCAGGAGCACGTGAACAAAGGTCTAAGGGCAACAAGCCCGGGAGTTGAGTGCACGCGCGCGCTAAAAGAAAATTTAAAACAAGTATTGGCATAGCCAATAGGTCTCGCTTTTGGGACCTTATAAGTGTTAAGCAATGGAACAGTTGCATAACTAAATACTTATAAGGTCCCAAAAGCGAGACCTATTGGTTATGCCAATGCTTGTTTATAGAGGCACTACAGTTGAAGATTCTAAGGGTGGAAGAGCACTGCTCCGTTAGCAAGCATAGGCACTACAGCGCTTCCAGCTTCAAAAGTAACTGCAGACACAAAAGAACATGGAAGGGGGCGGGGGGGGGGGGGGAGTGAGTGCTAAAGCAACACAGGGAATGCTGGCATATGAGGAGCACTTTCGCTGCCGCTTTGATGTTCTCAGTGGCCGCTCGGCTCACTGAGAACATCAAAGCGGCCGCGAAAGTGATCAGCAGGCTGCCAAATGGTGCGCGCGCCCGGCGCACATGCACTGTAGTTGGCGGCCTGAAAAGCACTTGTTTGCACTTCCAAATCCCGCTTTCTATAGCTCTCGCCAGAGCAGCGCTAAAGCGCTGGCTCAGGCGAGACCTAAAAAACAATGGTGAGAAGTTTTACTACCGAAAGCAATTTGGTTCTATGAATAAAAAAAAAAAATGCAGTAGGATATGCGCAGAGTCCCAACTAGCAACAAGGCAACCTAACTAACAAGCAGCTCTAATAAGGCACAGTGTTTCCGCCACATGAGGGGCTGGAACGTGTGAAGCTTTTTTTCTGGTGGTTGAGCAACCGGAGGAGGCAAGTCGTAGAAAAGCTTGTTTTCTTTGTCTAACTAACAAGCGCAACATGTGAAACCGGAACATTGTATCTGTGAGTCTCGCAGTCCGAAAGAGGCTGCAATAAAACCTTAGCATTTGTTGCGGAGGTAGGGAGTGTGCGCCACAATATCGCCTCCATTGTTCTGCTTGCCTGCGGCATTGTAATTCATTAGGGAGTGTGGCTGCGACGCACACACAGTGCTTGTTCTGGAGCTCCAGCAGCACAGTGTGATTAAAATCAGATTTAAATACCACCCCCCCTTTAACTGATCCACAGCGTAAAAAATTCCCCCAAACTTCACTTTAATTGATTTAGGTTTCCAAAATAAACAACCCAACAAGAAAGCTCTGCGCTATGTTTGAACCGCGTCATGCGAGCACAGAGATAAACTCGCTTATTTCACGGTTTGCAGATTTTTCTGGGTAGTGTTTGGCACACACAAGTATGGTTTGTTCACGCATTGCTGGAAAAGCGGGACGCGGGCGGCGCTTGGAGCTACAAGCAGGAGCAGATAACATGAGCAGAAAATTAACAAAAGAAGCAAAGGCAAAAGAAAAAGTATAGTGCAACAGTTACTTATTAAGACCAACCGTGAACCAATGCAGGCAAGAAGAGCAGTCTCCAGGGCAGGATGAAACAAGTGGGAGTTGTGCACGCGCGCTAAAAGAAAAAAAAACAAGCGGTCTTCAACATGGACACGGATAGGGCGGAGTGAGTGGGTGTGCGGCTGCAAAAGTGAAAGCAGCTGCAGCATCCACACGCTTAATGACCGTGAAAGCCAGATGGCGGCTGCGCGCGTGCACACTCGCATGAACACAAGCGCTAAGCCAGCCAAAGCGCGGGGTAGCACTTTCAAAACCCACCTACTAAATGTCTCGCAGAGCAGCGCATGCGCTGGCTCAGCGAGACCTAAAAAATTGCATTTAGTTTATCATGAAGAATTGAATAATAAATGAATGGTTGAGGACACTTTTCCAGACTAATTCTAGCTTAATGACCTGAAACTGTTTAGAAAAAAAACAAAGAACTGCTTACTTAGGAAAATAAACCAATTCACAATCACAATTAACATTCAAACGGAAAATCTTTTAGAAAAGGAGTGACAGCCACTATGAATGGTGAGGGCGGGCAGAGTTCGTAAACTGCATGTTCGACACTATGAATACTGTTTCTGGTTTGATAGTCTGTTGTTACTCAACTCATGTTGGCTTCCAGATGGAGAAACTGTCCTGTTGGACATATTCTTCAATTGCAGAACGATTCTTCAAACATTACAATTTATTTCAGTTACTCTTTATAAAAAGATTAAAGCAGCTTTTTTTTCAATTATGTATTTATGGAGCTAACAAAATATTTTTGAGGACGTACTATTTATATCCATCTAACAATTTCCAAGAAATAATTGTTGATTTTGCACATTTCCCTTCGAATATATGAATTAGGATATTATATACTAAAATGGTCTTAATTTTATTTCAAGCACTAGACTCGAAAAACCTGAGGACCACAGGTGATAAATACCAGATGTAGATTTAGCTACATTTTGTTTCATCCAAAGATCAAGGACACCACTCTTTTACACGGTGAATGTTTTCCAATTCTATTTGAAGTGGTACAAATGGAAAGGGCAGAGACAAAGATCTAACTGAAAGAAGAGGTGTACACATACACTCATTAGCCTGATAAATGAAATTCATCACAAAATCTAGCCATACTGTTGCACCTTAACATTACAGTTAGCCTTACAATGATTTCAACTGCTGTTATTTTGAAAAAAAACAACATTGCAGTCTTCAGTTGCATAACTGTAAGGTTATAGCACAGCAACATAACCTTGTTATTTTGATGGTTTGTTTTGTATACCGTACATAAAAATAAAAAATTCTGTTTTTAAGGTGGTGTGGTAGGGGTAAGCTCACAACATCTTGTTAAAAGCGCGTATCTCATTGTCATTAGGACAAAGCCCATTTCACTATACAGATCTGCAAATATTTAGTTTTTTCACTACAAAACAGCATCAACTTACCTGGGCCACTTCATTCACAATTGGTGAAGCATCCAGCTCGCTCCCGACAGGCAAAGTCTGTGGGGTGTATAGGCCACTAACAAGAAGCTCGTAGAACCGCATCCGCGTTTCACCTACAATTCAAACCAAAAGTGAATGTCAATAAAACAGCTCTGGCACCCAGCACACCCAAGTGTGGATGTGATAGTTTTTAATATTGTACTGCAATCAAGCATAATAAAATACAAACACTTTCACCTGACTCCATTTTTTACATGATTGCATTATACTGGACTCAAGAGCACTGGGTTCACAGTGATTAACGGAACATCCTCTTGGCACTTTACATGCAAACAATCCTTGGATGTGTCCTGCATAATGTCTATGTACTTCTCAATCAACATGTTGCTAGGCAAACAGCCGCTACATATACACTATTCAGATAATAGAATGGTTCCACTTTGCAGCAAAACAGATAAGCAGACTTATCTTTGGATTCCAAAACACATTCACATTCTCAAATTCCCTCCTCATTACCAAAGGCTAGAGTAAAGACGTTGGACATTTTTCTCCCTTCATTTGGAACTACGTCCAGCTTTTAAGTTTTCAAAAAAAAGCTAAAGATTCCAACTGTAGATTTGAATATTTCAACGTACAGGATTCAAGTATGAGGAATTCTCACCAAGTAAAAATGTCACCATGCATAAATGTCACAGAATGACGCACATGTATATTATTATTTTTTCCTATTTATTTTCTCCCGTAAACAAATTCTTTGTTCACGGAGAGGATCCACTATCCTCAACCCAAACTGAACATATTAGTATACTTTACCCATTCTCACCCTGAAAAATCATTAACTCTTCCCCTTGGCAAAAGTCAATTTGGGTGCATTTTGGTAAGTCACCCGCAAACGTATACGTTTGCAGGGTGTTCATCTACATTTGTATGTAGGTCCATATAGAAATACCGGTCAACCTGCCTCGAATCCTAAACTCGCAATTGCAGAAATTCCAATCATAGTAGTGGAATTCCAAGTTTCGCAAAGGCCATCTGGGAGACTATATCAGGACTGAGAATTTGCCAGCCATGCGATTTTTTTTCCGCCCACACATAAGTTAAAGACAATGTGCACAACAAAGCAAGGAAGTTCTATAATGGTCTTGTCCCTCAGAATCCCATTGCAAAGAAATGCAATACAGCTTATCGGACTTCATAATAAAAATAATAGCACTTTGTTGCACTTCCTGCCACAGTTTTGCCTTCTTTGTGGACTTAAAGTAAATTACAGATGTTGCTAGTAGTCAGTTCAACTGCTACTTTTTCAAGAGTAGAAGGATGCTAGAACATGTGACTGGCAGGTTAGAGACGCATCTAGGCAATGAGGACTCATCAAGTAATTTTACCAGAGCTTAGAAATTATCGTCAAGCATGCAGTCACCTGTGATGAAGTCTCCTGCTTTCTATGCATGCAGACACCTGTTGTGGAAGAACTACGGCTTAAAATAAATGGAGCCAACTCTAGCGTGAAAGGCTTCGATGGAGGAACCCACTTTCCTATGCAGATAAACAACGTTTGGGAACTTCGCAACACAGTCGAAATATTCAGCAGAAGTAGAGGCAGCAACATTAATTAGATGATTAATTGGCAAAAAAGTGCATCTAAAGTGTTTGGTTGATAGCAGGATTAAGGCTACAACTGAGATGCAGGGCAAGCAGGATGAATTATTATTATCATTAAATGTGTTTATTATCCCTATATATCTGTAACACGTCGCTTTCCAGATATTTGATGAGCTCCAATGGAACACCAAAACATATGGTGTCTCGTAGTATAAGAAACAGCTTAACCACAACTGGATACTTCGCACCCACAAAATCCGACTTGCACTGGCAAAGCCATCACATCTGGCGTCAGCAAGCTGGTCGGGTGGATAATTTAAATATATAATTGTTATTGCAAGCATGGGCCACAAATATAAAGAGGTGAATAAAGAACACAAGCTGCCATCTAAAATTGGCAGCTACATGCTTGCAATAAAAATTGCAAATTGAAAAAAATAAATAACAACCATAGTATATTGTTTGAATATAACAGTACAGATGTTCCTTAGTAGGCAAGTGAACTTAGAACAGGTTGAGAACCACTTTTTTCATTTGTAACGCACATCACAAGAATCCTTAGCGGCAAAAAGGTAAAGGTGCACGTGATTTTAATTACAATAACATTACAAAAAATACGATGACTAAAAACTTAAATAAATAAAAAGTATGGAAAGGAAAAAGAACTAGCAAATTAAATTCACACCTTCCAGTCCTGGCACTGAAGTGCATCGGTGGGCAGATGTGCACGGGTGATCGGGGAAGCCATTGACCTTTATAGCGAAGGAAAAAATTGCTGATGTGGGCTAACCCATTGAAAAATGCTGTATGCAGAAGTAGGTGAAAACAAAATGTAAATGACGAGTCAACAGCAACAATGGATAAAGATGGCCGATCCCCCCCTTATGATAAACAGATTTAGTTGGGAGACGTTGAAGCTTGTGAAAAGGAGGACATTTAATAGCAGCTTTGGATGTGGGTAAGGTGATAGGTCATGTATTCGGGAATAGTTTTACCAAGGCGGACCAGAAAAGGAAAATAAATAAATAAAAAGAACTGGGAAGAAGCAGCAGAAAGTAAAGAAAAGG
This sequence comes from Triturus cristatus, assembly GCF_964204655.1. Taxonomy (NCBI): domain Eukaryota; kingdom Metazoa; phylum Chordata; class Amphibia; order Caudata; family Salamandridae; genus Triturus; species Triturus cristatus. The sequence goes on from NC_140594.1 coordinate 164,967,901, forward strand.
TAAGGCAGCTTTACAGAGAATTTATTTCTGGATTACTCGGCCTTATTTAATCATCAAACGTCGCAATGCTAAGGAGCTACATATTGCAGTGAAATAGAACTTTTGGGGATTCAGGGATTTATTATTGGTCACCCTAGGGCACTGTAACCTTAGCAAGCATTTCTAGTTTTGGGGGTAGGAAAACAAGATTCTTTGTTAAGGGTACTATGGGCACTAGGAGCCTGGTTTGTATTACATACTTACATGGTCACTTCTGTGTTGGACTGTATTTCAAGGGGTATGGAGCAAGTGATTCCTCTAACACTGGCGGGCATTACTGCTATACAACTGACTAGAAAGCCACTGTTTTTAGGTCTCGGGACCATCCGGTCTGCCGAAGGCAGAACCGGAAGTCGAGAGATTTAATGTTTTGGAGAAGAGGGGCTTGAACCCGCCCCTCTTCTCCCCTGTTCTCCATTGGCTGGCCTCTTCAATGCTGGCCAGCCATTGGAGAAGAGGTCCCGTCACTCCGATCAGGCCCCGTCCTTTTCGGATCGGGGGGCGTGTTTTTGCAGAAAGTCTAATTATCTCCTCCAGCCAATTGCTGGAGGAGATAACAGCAAAACACGCCCCCGAATCCGAAAACGACGCTGCGTTTCTCCGAGGCATTTCTGCTCTGCCTCGGAGAAAGGCAGTGGTGTGCCTTTTGCTCTGCCTTGTTTTTTCTCTCGCCATCATCATGAACCATATATGACCTCGACGATTTAACACCCTTCCCCGGTCTTTTGGGGAATTTCTTTCAAGGAGACTACTTTGTAATGTCTGAAGCCTCAATCGGGAACTATAGGCACCTGGTAGTGCTCGGAAAGCGCGCGCCGCGGACTCTGCAGGGGGCCAGAAGGGGTAGTGAGCAGAGCGCGAGCGCTACGTCACCGAGGCAGCGATTAGCGCGAGCTCTGCCTGTAACACCGAGGCAGCGATTAGAGAGAGCTCTGCCTGTAACACGCCCCTGCCCTGTAGTAAAGACTGGACACAATGAAACGATTCTTTTCATGCAGTTTTCTCCTTCACTAATCCCGCCATTCAGCAGTTTAGCTAGCTTGCAAATTCAAGTTGCATGCTGCCTTCCATCCTGCCAACCCCACCCCCCCAACCGACACCCCCTCACCCTCGCTCAAAAAAAATCTCGCTATTCACCGATGGACACCATCTTCAGTGCCGAGCAGTCAGTCTTTTCAGAAGAGAACGTTTCTCCCAACGGAATGGATAGCTCAGGGGGCTAATGCACACGCTGCTGTGATGTGTGTGTGACACCGTATCTACGCAAAGAAGGGCGCGCTTGTTTGCTGTTCCTTCCGAGTACAGCACAACAGTCGCCATTTTCTAGGGCAGCAGCAGCCCAGTTCATACTTGTTGGCCGGCAGGTCTGAGGCAGCGGTTCGCAGTCACTCCTCGGACAGACACTTCTGTTCATTCGTGCTGTGTTGTAGTGTCGGGAGGGGTGGGGGACACCTTGCCAACACCTCTTGACCCTTCCCTCGCCCCAGCCCACATCCTTGCACCCTAAAGTCTGTTCTAAACTTTCATGAGGGGACAGCTGGCAAACTCCTCTTTTCTCATTTTGTAAAAACAAAACCGAAACTATACAAACTTTCTTACAAAAGGCTCAGGCTATGTATAGCAACCTTTTCATGGGGGCTAGCGTCGCAAATGTACAAACTGTTTTTGTGTTAGTCGGCGCAAATACAGATATAATCTGAATTACTGCACTTGGATGCTGTTTTTCACTCTGAGTAGTTTCTGTTGCCTCAGAGGGCGAAGAGCACCCAGTTTGGACCTGGGGGCCCTGGGTACACCAGAAAAGTAATACTAAGACTGTTAGAAGTAACGGGCCACTAAAGTTTTTTTTTTTTTTTAATCTTTATTTATAAACTTTTGTAAACAAGACAGACACTTGCATCGTAATCAGGAGCATGAATTCAGTACATTGTTCTCATCAGCATTTGGCATAGCTGGCGTTCAAATATGATCTTACAGGTTCATCTCATCAGCGCATCTATCCGGGTCCAGCCCGCCTTCTCCCGGACTAACGGGCCACTAAAGTTGCATAGAAACAGCTGTAGCGAGGGCATTAACCCACTGAGATATGTTTCCAGCACTGATGCAGTTAGGAAATGGAAAGAAACTATATTTAGTGTTGGTAAAACTTCCCTTTCGATTTGCCCTCTACTCCGGATTTTAGTGTGCCTCTATCTTGGTCAATTTGAAGAGAACAGGGTTAGCAAGAGCCAGTGTAAGTGGGCGCTATAATACAGGCGTGCTGTTTCAATAGGCCTCCCTTTTCGAAGTGCTGCGAGCCTTAAATGCTATAGCGCTACATACCTGCGAAGAGCGCCAGGAAGTGTGTTTTTGCCTCCCTCTGTCCCAATTATACAACTGCCTACATCGGAGAATTAAGAATGTAAAATTAGTAACTATGCAATGTAGTTAAAAAGAAAAACGCTTGTTCCGCGGAGAAGCGCCTAGAAGCGATTCCTGATGCAACCAGGTGTCGAATGCATCCCTTATGGACTGCAGTAGTAGTACTGGCCCTTCAGAAGAGTACCGTAACTCCGATACTACGTGCCATAGCAGGTGCGGGGAATGGCAATATTGAAAGAATCCTGGGCAAAAAAAATGTGGATTAATAACCTGTGGTGGTAAAACGAACTGTCGGTGACCCGCTCCCTCCCCCAAGAAAGTCCTCGTACATAGTGCAAGAGCCCCCCCCCCTCCCATCTATCGGGGAGGCTGTGGTTCTATTGTGAACCCCGGACAGCCCCTCTGTTTTCTTTGTGAAGCCGCTCATGCGTACACGGAGTTGCTGCTTTGACGTAGGCCGACAAGCCGCCTTTCATCACCCCAGATTTTAAGAGTTTAGACTTTAATAGCAATAAAGACCACGCAAAAAGCATAAATAAAATCAATTTCACTTCCCCGCGGGCCGCTTTGTTTGCATGTATTACGCGAAGAGCTGGATCTTAAACGTGTTAAGCTGCCCTCAACTTGTGGGCAGCGGGGGCTGAGTTTGGGGAACTCGACAGCAGTTCACAGCTCCGAACACGAGGGCACCACATCTCCAGGCTGCGAGCCGTGCCCGCTGCATGTGTGTCCGTCAGTCAACGCATGTCAGAGATCAAGTGGACACATCGGGCACCTTTAAAAACACAAGTAGAACTCGAGCCGTGAAATAAACATTTTATGACCGCTCCTGGGCAGATGGGGGGAGGGGTGCAGGGTGCAGGAGGGACACGTGGATTTGCTACACTTTCATTCTCTAAAGCAAAGGAGCGGATAATTATTTCAGCCTGCTGGAAACAGCGTCCACGAGGCGAGGTGCCCGCGGCAAGAACGCGCTCTACCCCCAGCGCAGACATCCGCGTTACTTTCACAAATCACTGGGATGCAATCCATCGAGGGGGGGGTCCTGGGGGTGGCAGGGGCTGGAAATCCGCTTCAGAAAATAAGGCGTTATTTTACGCCATTGGGATTCAAATTAGAGTTAAAAGATAGTTTTTTCTCAATGTGTACCGCATTATTAAAAATATTTTAGTTAATTCGATTTCCCCAGACTGACATGGAGAAACACACAATAAAACGTCTAGCAGCATATAGTATGGGCCCATGAACACACCCAGTTCGCAGGGGAGAGCGAGGGTGTGTCAGTTTATGAACTCAATCTGTTTGTTTAGTAAAGCGCCAACTTGCGACAACAATAAACTTGACGTTGGAGCGCTGCAAAGTAAAGTGGCTTTAGCAAAGGATACTAGCGACCCTTGTGAGCCACCCTGCAAACCTTACCCACTGTCAAGATCTCCAGCGCCGTGAAGCCAACGGAGAGAAAGGGAGACACACACATACAGAGCGAGAGACAGAGAGAAGTGTGAAGTATGGGAGAGTAAAAAACAATATATACACACACATATATATACATACAAGCATACATGCAGGGAGAAGCTAGATAAAAGACAATTGTTTACAAGTCCACGCGAGAGGAAGTGTATTTTAACTTAAAGGGCGACCTTGGAGTAGCAGAGAAAGAGGGCAGCTCCCAGGCTCCTTGAAGGGCGCGTAGACCGGTTTTGGCGCTAGCACAAGGGCGTGCACGGGGATGGGAAAGTAAATGAATGAGCAGGGACTGGAATGCGTTACCGAAGCCTGGCGGTGGGAGGTGGGGGGTGAGTAGTAGGTGAGACAGGGACTGAAGGAGCACTGTGGCAGTGTAGGTGAGAGTGGCACAGAGAGGGTTTTTGATGGGTATTTGAAGGTATATTTGGATTGAGAGAATAATGGTTGATGCCCGGGGTCCTACGTGAAGTATAGCGCTCTCCTCCTCAGATCACCGAACCAAAAAAAGAAGAACAAGCATTTACAATGCAACGGTCTCGGCATTGTTAAAGTTAGAGCTATTGGCATTGCTCATGACATTTTTTTTGTTTATGTTTTTGTTTTTAAAACATGTAGAGAAACTGCATTGTTGTTTACAATGTCAATAGCTTAATCAGTGTGTGTGTAGGTGGCTCTGTGTGTGGGTGCAAATGCAATAGGTCTCGCATTTGAGAGTGATTAAGCTATTGACATTGTAAATAACAATGCCGTTTCTTTAAATGTTTTAAAAAGAAAAACAAACAAAAATGTCATGAGCAATGCCAATAGCTCTAACTTTACCAATGCCGAGACCATTGCATTGTAAATGCTTGTTTTTTACTGTAAGGTACTTGGCTCAAGTGTCCACTTTTTCAGAATAACAGTGATGTGAAGCTGATACGATTATAAGGACATTCAACATTGGGGAAATTCACAAATTGAAGCAGTTTCTAGGAGATTTTAGGACCAAGTAAAAGTACAATGGTGTTTATGAAGAATAATTAAGAGAAACATTAATGGGTTTCCTCCGAACATTTACCTTCCAAGAACCTAAGTTATTTAAGTTTCCCTAAGTAGCAGGCTTGCCCATTGGAGCCACCGCAGTTAGGTTCGTTTGTAAAAAAAAAAAAATGAACCCAAAGTGTAGACTCATCAGCTCAGTAACACAGGGGAGCCTTTTCAAACAGAAAGAGGGTGGGAGCACACAAACGTGTGTATGTGTATATATATATATATATATATACACACACATACATATATATATATATATATATATACACACACATTCAACTATTGTCATACATCTATATAAATACGAGCATTCTAATTATGAAGAGAATAATTTAATTTTTTAAATAAAGAAATACATTTTATAGTCTAACATACACAGTATATTGTATCATAACTTACTATATTAATCAATTGACTAATCAAAAAATATTATTACAGTGAAATTAATATATTACTTTAACTATGAACTTTAACACTTTAAATGCACGTAAACGTTTATATATTTATAAACATATTTTACAAAGATTAAACAAATTTAAGCCTTTAAAAAAAAAAAAAGCTTGCCACTAAGTGGAGTACTACAGATGTATATGTATTATTAAAAGCTACCTGCAAAGTAATGGCTCCAGATGTACTGTTATCCACAGCAATTTGTGCCAGCATTCGTTTGGTTAAACAGAAAAGCACCTCCATCCTGAATTCAGAAAACTATTTTTTGCAAAGACATGACTTTCTAGAGTTACTTATGGCAATCTGTTTTTAGGACTTTTCAGAGCAGGGAATTCACTACTTGCATTTTCTCAGCCAGCGAATTCAGTCCATAATTTGTTTACCAGGGTCCAGCACCAGAACTCATTTTGAGAGCACCCTGGATTAACTGTGGTGCCTGCATTCATGAATCCACTGGCTTTACAGGTGCACATTTTCCGTGAAACCCTTTTGCTGCAATAACATTCCTAATTGTGGTATGTACCATTTTTATTCCACAAATGGCACCGCTGGCTACGGAAATCAGGGATGTGGCTTTAGCTCCATACAACACCTGTCCCAGGTCATGAAAGAGACCAAGCATGAAGAACCATCGACTTGACTCCCCATTGGCTGCTTCGAGCGGTTGAGATTCAGCATTTTGAATAACATTCTTAAGCAACTGAGTACCCTTTATAGCAATCGCAATGATCCCTTTTGTTGAAACATACAGAGTGCTTCTCAGATTAATGCGCTAATTAAAGAGATATTTGTTCATCTCCAGCTTGCTACAGACCAGTCTGCGTATCAATCTCATTGGTATCAGTCCCTAGTCAAAGTTGTTTTTTCTTCTCTAGCCAAATCTTTCACATCACTGAAGGGTTCATACTTCTCTCAAAAGCAGGCTTGGATGCTGTATTGCATCTAGACTTAAACGGTAGTCAATAAAGACGTTTCTAACGATGTAGAACAGGACAGCACGCGTAAACGATGTAGAACAGGACAGCACGCGTAAAATGGCTCAATGTTCAGGAAAGTTGGAGTGGGTGAAATGCGAGGGTACATCGCCTTGACTGAGGGCCCCTCACCATACATCCTAAAAATTAAACTTCAATTTGCCCAAGACCCTTGTTTTCAGCCAAGCCTTGATAGATATCAAGGACCTTCGGGCTCTAGGGCAAACTAAAGTTTCATTTTCAGGATGTATTCCGAATATCTTTCCAAGAATCACATGGAGGAGCGACACAAAAAAAACAGAATTAAAATGCTGTCCTAGTCGCAAATCGCACGCCTACCCTCCTCAAGGGCCCATATCAGTTATACGAGACATGGTAGATGTAAGAAGAACCCAATACCTCTTGAGGTAAAGGGGAGAGAATCCCCACTGTCAATGAAGACTACAGAGACCTCCGGATACAGGAACTCTTCCTTGTAAACTATGTATGAAAAGTGGGAAGGCTGCATGAATAATGGTACTCATATACAGTATTCACCTGTGATACAACTGCTTGATTGGAAAATATGCCATAAGAAGGGCAGGCAGAACAGTCATTGCCCACTGACCCATGGACAGAGGGGATGGAGCCTAGATTGCAAGGGGGGGCAAAAAAAATCATTTCTGCTCTTGATTAACACAATACCTGAACTATTCAATGTCAGGTCAGTAAAATGTCAGTGGTTCTCAGTAGCAGATGTTAAGATGGAGGACATATAATGTCCTGACATCAAGGAAACTACACAAGTAAAAAAAATGGCTAATGCATTTGTAAGAGGACTGCTGAACTCACATTTGACAATGAACCAGATTCCTCAACTTTTGCCACATAAAAAATAGATGAAGTCAAGGCACCATTAGAGATTACTGCACGATTCCATGGATTTAGGTACGCTTCGATTGTAACCGCGTTATGCCACCAGGTGGCGCTGCTTTCAAAAGCTGGAAAAAGACTCTTACAAGACGGAGGTATCGCCTAAAATAGAATCATTTCAATAATAACTAGGGCGACTTCAGTTTGAAAATACAAATGTTAAAAAAGGGACAGGCTTAAAATTAGTATCGTCTTTCTGTCTTTTAAGATCTATGAAGATTGGACAAGAGTGGTAATGAAACCAATTCAGCAGAGGTTTTACAATGCTGAGCGGTACATAAATCTGTATGAAGGCATAAGATTTGAGGCAGGGTATCCAGTGGTTGTGAGTAAATGTGAGGTTAATGAAAATAAAACCTTGCAGAACTGCAACCCTGCCTTTTAAATCTTCCAGCGAGGATTGCATTGAGTCTAGGCACTTAACTGGTAGTCTGAAGCTCCCCTAGCACACCAAGAGGAATGCTACCGATATCCCTATGATCGTTATAGCCAGTGTTTAAAATTAATCAACTGTGACCAAAATGATGTCAGACATTTCACCCTTATTCCAAAGCTATAATGCCATGTTGCCTCCAGCAGTTGTGTCAAGATAGGGTGGGGGCTATGAGGCGGGTGGAGATCGCAAAGCAATCAAGGAGGATGGAATAATAGTGTAAATACGACGAGGTAAACGAATTAAGCAGTTCAAGAACTGCCATCAAATAGTAACAGGCCACGTGGGTCTTGATGTCTCGACATTATTGGATGTGGTTAGTGGAAAAATTGGTGTCATACAAGAAATGTCCACAGAAACTTTCATGTGAAGTAGTAGAGTCGTTTATTGAAGCATCCACCTCCTGAAGAGCAGCCGTGTAACTGAAGATGAACTGCTCTTCAGAACGTGGAACAGCAAACATAATTTAAACATATACAACAGAGCGCAGTAATAGAAACCATAGAAATAGAATACAGTAATACAGAGCATTCTAACATTCTATTCTAACATATCTTCCTTTCTTGCAATAAAAAGGAAAAAAAAAACAAGAAATGCAAGAGGCAGATAAAATCAGTCAAATACAAAATCTTGAAACTTTTTAGGTAACAATTTTTTTCTCTTGATTCCAGACGACATGGAAGAACTGGAAGTAGAAACCAAATTGTCAACATCTACATTTACAACAGACTGAGAACATGTTGATTCCTTTTTTCCCCCCAAAATTACAGCATCACTGGAAAAGTCTGGGTTAGAAAAGCACAAAGATTTTTCAGCATTGGTTACATTGACTTTAGCAATATTGAAAATGCTCCACCAAGAACCATTATTCAAAAACACAGATGTTTTACCAACTTTATGAATAATAAAAACAGACAAATTTGATTGTCCTTTCTTTACATGTACAGGTAATTTAATTTTGACCTGATCACCTACATGCAAAATAGGCTGTTTAAACTTTGCAGAATTATTGAAATTGTTGCAATTTTGTATAACAGACATATGTATTTTATGAATATCCAAGTTAGGTTCAAAAGATTTATCCCATGAAAGAGATAATTCTTGTCTCGGTTTTCGACCTTTCAATAGCACGAAAGGAGAAAACTTGATGGAACAGTGAGGAGTGCACAAATAAGACCAAACCAATTCTGCAACATGAGCTTTAACATCAATACAAGCTTTAATGGCCAATTGAATACCCTCTACTAAGGTTTTGTTAAACTTTTCTACAAGGCCATTCATATTTGGAGAGTAAAGAGCAGTTTTGACATGAAAAATATTGCCACTTTTGAGAATATCAGTAAACACACTTGAAGAGAATTGAGGTCCATTATCAGATACAATAGTTGAGGGTAAACCTTTTTTGAAACTTTCCTGCAAAAATGTGAGAATAAATATGGAATCAGACTTGTTAACCCATTTAATTTCAACCCACGAAGAAAAATAATCAATGGCAACTAGAATATACAACGTCTCCGTTGAAATTCTTTCATAAGGACCTAGGACATCAATTGCAATTTTATCCCATGGATTATTTGGAAATTGGACTTGCACAAAATCAGTGAGTTGTAGCTTTCAAACTATCAGAATCAGCACACTGGGGACAGTTTTTAACAAAGTTAACTATACAACTGTCCATATAAGGCCACCAAAACAAGTCTCTAACTTTTTTAATAGTGCTAGACTGACCGAAATGACCTAAATGAGCAATAGACCCAAGTTTCTTTCTTATGGCTATAGGAGGTATAAAGGAATCACCTTTTAAAGTAAGACTTCCATTGATAGACAGTTTTTCTCTAACTTTCCAAAAAACAGCCATCTCTTTGGGTAAATTTGTTTCTAATGGCCATCCATCAACAATGTAGTTTTGTAATATCTTTAAATCTTCATCCATGGCTTTCAACCATAGAAAAAGAATACAATAATACAAAGTATTCTAACATTCTATTATAACAATTGGCTTCTATGAAAACCTGGGATTTGAATCCCGCAACTCCCATGTCTATACATTGTGATCCTAGGCAAAACTTGTTTTCATCTCTGAGCTTCAATCTCTTCATCCGTCACTATCATCATTTTGCATAGGCACTTCACAAAGCCATGTGGGAATGCCATAGTAACGTTGCACGCTTATGACTTTCACCACTTCCCAGCTTGTATTCTGGGGATTGGTGGTGTCCCTGCCTGTCCCATAGCAGGCGTGTTGCCCTGAGCATCCGGGAGCACCTCAAGCACCCTAGGAAGGTGTGGTAGCCTACACCGGGCCCTCCAGATGAAGATGTCCCTGGCACACTCATCCTGATGAAAGCATTTACTCATCAGTGTGGAACTTTTCACTGGATGCCTCGAAGGTGCTGTGCTACCCGTGGAGTGGACTGAATATTCATATTCTCATCTGTGGTGTGTGTGATGTGATATAGCGCCCTCCAACTCACCCAGATAATCTACCACTGCGGTCTTCACGGTTCTCAGGTAAAGCCACTTCAATGCGCTATACTCAGATTATATTACCTCTGACAGACTTTGACTCATGTATGTTCATCCTATCCAGTGGGTTGTAAACTTCCAACGTTCCCTCACTTCCAACGAATTTTTTCCCGTCAACATTAATGCAGAATGTAGATTAGCCTGGTTTTGAAAACTGGTGCTCCTCCTTTCAAAAGGTATGATCAGAGTTCTAAAGGAAAATTCGAAATACTGCCATCAGCACATTATTTGTTGACCTTCTTCCTTCAAGCCGAGCGGCAATAATTTGCAGAGACTCCCACAGAAGAGGAATGTGCCTTCATGGCACCTGATCAGTGCCTATACACCCCTCTTAGTAGCACGCATTTTATGAACCACTTACGAGTGAAAGGAGGTGCGTCCCTAGCAGACTTGGAAGTTGTGCACTGCTCTGGAGTTCGCGCTGAGGGATCACACGAGGTTCATTTTAATCTGGGCTTTTTGGTGTACTACTTGTGCAAAGTCAGCCCTCTGACCATGGGAGGGGAGTGCCAACTCTCCCCGTCCCCTCCCCAGGCCTAGCTTCCCTGCCACCACAAGTATACAACATACTGCACCAGTGCAGGTTCCCTCCGCACACACAAGCAACAGGTATAGAACATGTAGCACCAGTGCAAACTTCTTTCAGAGACACTGTAAAACAAATACAAAACAAGTGCAGCACCAATGTACGCTTCCTTCAAACTTAAAACAGGTACAGTACGTCCAGCACAATCCAGGATTCTCTCAGACACTGACACCACCATTATTACACAGCTAACAGCAGTGAAAACGTTCCTCTCTCAAAACTGGTCTAGCGTGCACAGAAGCTATGCAACCTTCCCTGCCTTACAGGACATGTGCCGGATAAGTGGCGGCAGTTAAAGGTTCCCTTACAGAAAGAACGAGTACAAAACATACAGCACCAGTGCAGACTTCTTCTCGACCTTTCACTCACACACAGGCACACCCTCATGAACTCGCACTCTGGTGAGGAATAATGCCGGTTTCACCCACACAGGTATACCATGAGCTGCTCAATCCAAGTTTCCCCAATACACCCATTATAAAAGCAGCAGAACAAGCTTCATTCATGCACACAAAAGGGCCATTAAACTTCTATCATAGCGACAGGTATGTCAAAAGAAGCAGCTGTGCAAGCGTCTTAGACATACAGTACAGTAAAAGGCAGTGTCAAAGCAGCAACAATGCAGGCTTCGGTCATATTTCCAAAACATGAACTACAAAGCAGCAGTACATGGTTCCCTTAAAGAGAACAGGTATAGAACCTGCAGCAGCAGGGTTGACCCCATACACAAAACAAGTCCAGCTCAAGCAGCAACAGCAATGCAAGCTTACCTCTCGCACAGACACACCCATACAACAGGTAGAGCACAATTTGCACGCCTAACCGGTATAACATAGGCATAGTCTGCAGCAGTGCATGCTTGCTTCACAGTCGCACAGTAACAGTACAGCACTGGCAATACAGGTTTTCCTTGCACATACAAGAGTTGCAGCACAAGAAGCTGTAGTGCTAAATTCTCTTCTGTACTTTCAGGACAAGTGCTACTCTGGTAGCAGACGCAGCATGTCACTTTTATAAGCCATAGGCGGTACAGCATGGGTCACAGTACTGCAGATTTCAATAGAAAACCAGTAGCATTGCAACTGTAGGGTATGATTCCTTCGTACACAGAATGAAAGTAGGTCTCTCAAACTTCTCACTTTTATCCACACAACGCCAGCTACTGTTTCTTTAGATTATTTTGGGGAGCGAAAATGATAAGTTTAATGTCAGAATCGTTTTATTGTATTCTGTGGTCGCTTTTTAGACAACACACCATTAACAGATAGTTTAGTTAAAGGGGCAAATGTAGGCATTGGACATATCACACCCCATGTCTTTCTACCTATGTGGCCATTATTATAGCACAAATCGTTCACCGTCTAAGGTCCCATGGCTCTGTAAAAGATATAAAAGAATTTATACCATTACGGGAAATAAAAATTAAGACGAGCTAGCTAGACACCAGACACATTGTAGGAGTCTCGCTACAGACCGCTCCAGCACTCTATTGGCACTGTATGCAATAACCCGCATTGGCAATCCAGGCTCAAGATTGGATATTTCAGTTGCCTTTGCAAAGCCAATAGATCTACCGTGGCAGACAAAACATCCAATATAAATCACTTAATCAGCAAAATATTAAAGACTATTTTATTAACCCCTTCGATGCTGCGCAGATTCCGCCGCTGTGCTGGCGGAATCTTGCGCGGGCGTGGTCATGACGGAATGGTTCCGTCATGAGCACAGCTCAACCGTGGGTCATGACGGAACCATTCCGTCATGAGCACCGAAGGGGTTAACACAAACACAATCTACACATACTATCCACACAACTACTGTAGAATAGAGAAAACAAAAATAGAACCTCTCGCGAAGGCAAGACCTATTGGCGTTGCCAATGCTGGTCAGATTTTATGAAGTCTATGAATAAATAAGAGAGACAACCTTGCTACTGTTCCAACGTTTCCTCATAGTGGAATAGATTGTAATGCATGGTTTCGGAACAAGAGGTTACAAATATCAGCCTTTATTTTGGCATTCCTGTTCTCTTCCTTACAGCCTCCCCAGAGCTTACTGGTAACTATTCATGCTCGTTCCACCACCCCTTACGCTGGGTTTCCTGGCCATTCAGTAAGGATGCACATCTCTCGCTTGAAATTTGAAAACACACCACCTCAACTATTTTTAGATGCAATTACAGAATACTTAAAACAAAACGCATCTATGGTATATAAATAAAATCATAAACATTTAATTGTAAAAGCCGACCGTAAAACCTGTTTTTCACACACCCCCTTGGGGAGTTCTTAACTCAATGAAGTAAGTTGCTGACATGCTGTAAACTTAATTCATACAATGCCCCTGCATGCGGTAGGTGGCACAGGTCGGCTGTGCATGGCATAGTCTACGCCTGAAGTGATGTCCGCGTACCCTATATAGGCATCACTTTGGCGCACTGAGGTCAGTTACTTTTCAAGGCTTACGCCATGAGTACAGAGCCATGAATTGCACTGGTGTGTCCCAAACTGGGCCATGAAAAAGATCAGCCCTAACCAGAGAAACTTGTCCGCAGAGCAGGGAGGATCGGTGGTTCGGTAAGGAATCTGAGGCTAGATCTTGTCTCTACCAGATAATGCATTACCAAAGGTAAGTAACTTATCCATCTAATAGGGACATCTAGCAGTTTATTCCTTACCTTTGAATGGATACCCAAGCAATATCATCCTTGAAGGTGGGCTGCGGACAAATTGTAAACTAAAAAGTCCTGAAGAACAAAAACGAGTGAAGTGCCCATCCTTGTAGACTTTACAGTCCAGGCAGTAGTGCATGGTAAACGTGTGCAGGGACGCCCACGTCGCTACCTGGCAGATGTCCAGGACTGGGATTCCACATGCTAACACAGTAGTAGCAGCTTTAGCCTTGGTGGCATAAGCCCTCAAGGGGGTGCTTTTTGGCCAGTGTGTAGCATATCTATATACCGAGAATAATCCAGCGTGAAATGGTTAGATTCAGTACTACCCGACCCTTCTTTGCTCCAACATACCCCATGAAGAGTTGGTCGTCTGCCCAGAACTCTATTGTGCGGTCAATGGAGAACGACAGTGTTCTTTTTAGATCTATACAGTGCAGTCGCTCCTCTTCTTTTGATGGATGTGGAGGAGCTTAAGTGGGCAAGGTGACAGATTAGCCCACATGAAATGGGGTTACCTTTTTCAGCAAGACAGAGGCCACGGTGCAAAGCACCAATTTGCCTGGAAATATAGACAGGAATGGAGGCTTGCATTATAAAGCCTGCAGCTCACTCAACCCCAGGGAAGATGTGATTACCACTAGAAAAACGGTCTTAATGCGGAGCACCGAGAGGGAACAATTATGAAGAAGCTCGAAAGCAGCACATAGGAGATATGTAAGAACCAAGTTAAGGTCCCACTGAGGTATAATGAAAGGGGAAGGTGGGAACATATGAACAAGACATTTAGGGAACCTATTCACAATAGAGGACTTGAACAAAGAGGATTGGTCAGGCAGGAGCAAAAAGGCAAACAAAGCAGAAAGATAACCCTTGAAAGTACCCAGAACAGAGCCCTGCTAGGCAAGGGTCAGGATAAAAAAGAAGGATATCTGAAAGAAAAGCAGAAAGAGGGTCAATAGACTTGCTGTAGAATATAAAACAAATTTGTTCCAATGTCAGACATACACCACCCTGGCTGCCAAAATAATATTGCATACTTCGGGAGGAAGGTCGAAAGCGGTCAATTATCGATGCTCAATCTCAATGCAAGATAGCGTAAAGTTGGCACATTTGAAGGTGGAGGACCATCCCCTGCTACTGCGACAGAAGAGCCTTCAGAGGGGGCAGACTGATCGGAGGATCAATGCTCATGCTGAGAAGCTCGGGATACCGCACTCTCCATGCCCAGTCCAGAGCCTGTGAGAAGGTGCCTCTATTAACATGGTTAGTCACCCACCTTTTGCCTGGAAAATTGTGGATTTGATTGACCATGCACAGGGTCCCTGTCAACCAGGTCCCCTATGCCAGAGCACCTTCCCTAAAAACTGCACCACAAATGGCAACTTCAGACCCCCTGTAAGTCCCTAGTAAATGGTACCTAGGGAATTGGGATTGAAGAAGGTCCCCTAGGGACCCCCCAGCAAGGCTATACAACCTGCCACTGCTGCCTGCAAGCTTTGGTGCAGAGAAAAAAGACAAGTTTGACATGGTACACTGCCTGTGAGTCATGCTAAGCAGCACTGCCTAAGGTATAGGTAAGTCACCTCTCTAGCAGGCCTTACAAACCCGAAATCAGGGTGCACTATATCTCAGGTGTAGGCACATCTGTATGAGTAGATATGCCCCTGCAATACTTAAGTCTATTCTTAGTATTGTAAGTGGGGGGCGTGGTTTGAGCGCAGACGAAGATGGCGGCTGCCTGACGCCACTCCGGGATGAAGTCAGAGGAGCTGGAAGTTTTTTACTGACGGAGTTGCCCCGCCACACATTTTAATCGGAGAACTCGCTGACTGACATCTCCAAGCGTCGGATGTTATCTGTATTTTGCCGCGGTAAGCCCACGTTGCTTAAAAAAATCCACATTTAACTCGTTGCGCGCTCCATGACGGGATCGCTACCGCCATTTTGTGCTCATTGCTTTACTCGTCATGAATAGCGGTTCTCCTCAGTATAATGCTACTCTGAAGACAAATGTTTTATTTTGGGCACTCTGGAAGGTTTTTTGACTCGGTCTACTACTAACTCTTGCACCATTTTTGTTGCTCTATTGTTGTAAATGATATTTTTCTTCCATTAGTTGTGCTTCAAATGCTCAAAAATAACTTATAACTGGCCAACCACCGTCATATAATCTGGCGGTGATGCATTTGCTCAGGTCATTCCACTGCATTTACGCTTTTTCTTGAGGCATCTTTATATTCACTCTGCAATTTTGCGTATCAGAATACTTGCATGTCTATGGGGAGAACCAAAGGCGGTCGGGGGCAGTGTTTTACCCAACCCATCTGCAGCACGCTCACAATCTACCTTACTGCCTACTTCAAACCAATTTTCAGTCCTACAAAGTGACAGGGAGGATTCATCACAAGTCAAGATTGAGACTTCCTCCAACACAGCTTCCCCTGGGCGTATTTCTAACTCTCTTCCTCCTCAGTTCAATGTTAAAAACACGCCTAAATCAAATACCTCACCATTACTATCCTCCATTAAGCGTGTCAAAAAGGATCCTCCTACGCCAGCAGTCTCTCCTCCGTCAGCTTCAATGGAGCTACTTCTGGAGGAAATACGTACTCTTAAACCATACATGAAGGAAACGAATACGTGCCTATAAGCTTTTGACGACAATTGGTCTTCACTTCAAAACAAAATCACCTCTGTGGAATGTCAAGTCGAATCGCTACAACTCTCTTCACAGCAAATTCCTCCTATGAAGGCAGAAATTTTTCAACTCCAGAAACAAGTCGAGAACCTTGAGAATCGTAGTAGACTTAATCTACAAATCTATGGTCTAACCGGAGGGGTTGGAAGGATCCAACCCAATAGCCTTCTTTCAATCTTTTCTTCCACAGCTGATGGAGATTCCAGAAACTCCTCCATTGAACATACAAAGAGCTCATAGATTGGGTCGTTCTCCATCTACTTCCACATCTCAACTTAAACCAAGAGGTGTAATACTCTACTTCTTGGAATACACTGACTTGTTAAAAGTTTTGCAGGCAGTTAAATTCAAGCGTCGGATCTCCTGGCAAGGTTCACAGCTATTTTTCTCACAAGATTACGCCAAGATCACTACGAATAAAAGGAAGAGCTTTCTTGCAATGAGACCAGCGCTACGTGATTTAAACGCAAGATTTGGCTTGATCCATCCATGCCTCTTTAAAGTAACTTATAAAAATAAAACAACTACATACCAGGATCCATCTTTGTTTCAACATTTTCTTGAGAACTGCAGAGAAGAATCTATGGATTTCGCCAGATCATCATCTTCTTGAGAATTTTGTTATTTTTCCATTTCCAAATTGTGTAGTTGTGCACTTATCTCATGTTTTCCTTGTTCATGACAGATTGGATTATTTATTTATTTGTTCTTAGGTCTCCCCTTTCAGGTGTCGTTTCCCCTTTTGTTCCTATCCTCCATTGTTTGATATCGTCTAGACCATGTCTCCTCGTGGCTTTCCCCGGTGGTGTTTCGCTGGTTACGCCTTATCGTCCTGTTGCCTCAACACCCTCCACCCATGTTTGAGTCTCTAGTATGTTTTATTATTCTTTTTCTACTTTTGTTCTACATTTCATCCTTTCTTTTTTCTCTCTTTTTCTTTTCTTTCTCCCTTCTCTTTTTCTCTTCTTTCTGTTCTCTTACTCCTTTCCTCATTTCATATCCATTTCTATTTTCTTCGAGTGCTTTACTAATGGTTATTTTGATTATTGCAGATTTTTTATTCTATACATATGTACTGTAAAGTTTTTTAAGTATCCTCTTTTTTCGTATACTTTTAGATAAATGACGTAACGTGTTATTACATGGAATGTTAAAGAAGTTTATGCCCATTTAGCTCATTTAAAGGCAGATATTGTTTTCTTACAAGAGTCTCATCTTGTTACTTCAGACGTTTTGAAACTTAAGCGTCAATGGGCTGGATCTGTGTTTTCCTCTGCAGGTACAAGCAAGAAGAATGGAACAGTGATCCTTTGTCATAAAAAACTTAAAATTTCCCTTCTATCGGAGGACTCAGATGATGAGGGTCGTTGGTTAATTGTGCATCTTAAAGTTAATAATGTTCCTGTTTCTCGGTTTAATGTTTATGCCCCCACTAAGCCGGATAATAATTGTTGGCCTCATAGCTCTTCCCTCCTGATGTCTATTCCTACACCATATGTTATTTTTGGTGGTGAGTGTAACCTAGTCGTTGACCCATATATAGATAGATCTTCCAAAGCAGCTTTTGTCACTTCTCCAATGCATCAACATTTCAACTCTAATTTCTCATAGATCTCTTGTTGAATCTTGGAGATTCTGTAATCCTCAACTTCGGGAATACAACTTTTTCTCCCCTACACCCCTCTCCCAATATCTCAGACCATTTATTTGTCTCCAAATCCCTCACACAACATATAATACATGCAGACATTGGTTCAATATTGATTTCTGATCATGCCCCAGTAATCATTGATTTGGAATTACTCCATGTTATTGAGTTTAGCAGGAGATGGCGTTTCAACACTTCTTTACTGATTGATCAGACTTTTACTTCCTCTTTTGAATCCTTTTTTCTGATTTCTTTAATCGCAATATATCCTCGGTTCTTTCCTTCGCTACTGTATGGGATGCTTTTAAAGCTTCAGCCAGGGACTTTATTAGATCTTATGTCACTGAAAAGAAAATTCCCAGAAGGCCCTTGAACTTCTTAAGAATATTAAGGTATTAGAAATTCTCTATACTACCTCGAATTCTAAAGCTGACCTTAATAATCTTATTGTGGAAAGGTTATCTACAGAAAATGCCAGTTCCTTTGTTCTTAAAAGGTAGTGCTCGCTATTATGGTGGACAGAACAAAGCGGGCAAACGTCTTGCCTCTTATCTTAAAGTTAGAAAAGATTGTTTAAACATGGATTATATTCTTGACTCTTCTAGAGTGACCAAGAATTTAGATATTTTAGAGGCATTTAAGAAATATTATTCTTCACTTTATATGCCTGAAAAAACTTCAGATCCTATTCAAATACAGCTCTACCTTGATTCAATTCCATAACACTTTCCCTCTGATATTGACTTCTCACCCTTAGAAAAAGATATCGCTATTAAGGATATCTCCCACGCAATACATTTCACTAAAATTGAGAAAGCACCAGGTCCGGATGGTTTTCCTATGGAATTTTACTCTCCTTTTTCTCCAATTTGCTTCTCCCACATCTTCACTCTTTATTTACATCTTTTATTTCTACTCATACTTCTATGGGTACCTTTCAGGATGCCCTAATTCGTGTACTTCCTAAAGAGGGGAAAGATCCTCATTTTTGTAAAAACTATAGACCAATATCTTTAGTCAACACCGATTATAAATTATTTGCTAAACTCCTCGATCTTCGATTAGAATCCTTTCTTCCATCTATCATTTGTTCAGAACAATCGGGTTTCATTAAGGGTAGGTCCATCTCTGATAATACTAGAACCTTTAACATATTGCATAAATCAAACAAATATCCTCACTCACTCGCAGCTATTTCGTTAGACGCAGAGAAAGCCTACGATCGTATGGATTGGTCTTTTACATTTCATTCTCTTTCCTGGTTCGGGCCTAAATTTATTTTGTACATTTCTTTATTATATTCTTCCCCCAAGGCTTCCATCTTTGTTAATGGCTCTATTTCCAAACCTTTTGCCTTACACAGAGGTGTTCGCCAAGGGTGCCCTCTTTCGCCACTTCTTTTTATCCTTGCGTTGGAACCTTTTCTTACTAAAATTAAACAAAATCCTAATATTCATGCTTTCTAGAATGGAAACACCCATATTAAAATGAGTGTCTACGCGGATGATATTTTACTATATCTATCTAAACCTGAAATCTCCCTCTTACCCTTCTTGATAGAAGTCAATACCTTCTCCTTACTTTGTGGTTATAAATTAAATTCTGATAAATTTGAAATCCTTCCTCTTAATGTTTTATATTTCAAAACATGATTTTCTTTCAACCAATTTTACATGGAATTCTCAAAAAATGAAATATTTAGGTTTATGGTTTGCCCCCTCTACTAAACTCACTTTATCACCGAATATGATTCGAACATGCACTACATTATCTGATTCTACTTCGAAATGGCACCCACTTTACTTAACCTGGTGGGGCAGACTAGACACTATTAAAATGATGCTTGTTCCTGTAATTCTTTATACTCCTTCAGCTATCCCGCTCACTATTCCTTCATCTTTTTTCCAAAAAAATTACTCTATCAGCTTTTTTATGGAATAACAAGAAACCACGTATGTCCCTTGCCTTGCTTAAACGTAATAAAACCCTTAGGGTGTTAATTTCCCGGATTTTTAATTATATCATAAAGCATTTCTTCTTAAACAACTTTCTAAGTGTTTAATTATTTCATCCTCAGATATTTCCCCATTATGGCAAAATGTCGAATTATCCTCTCTTGACCCTTTCTCAATTCAAGAATTCCTTACGTTTACTCATAAGACCCGTTTTTCATTTTCACCTATACATAAAACTTCTCTTAACTTATTTCACTCAATTATCAACTCACATATCCCGGAGGTGGACTAGTTTCTCAATTCTTCGATGTGGTATAATTGCTATATAATCATAATAGAAAACCTGTATTCTGGAAAGCTTGGCGAGACAAAGGTCTGCTTTGGGTCCACCAGCGTTACTCTGACGATACCTTTCTCACTTTCTCGGAAGCACAAACACTCTTTGGTCTACGGATTCATACTCTGATAAATTTGAAACACTGATTCAATCTATATTCTTCTTTTTATCCTCTCAATCTTTGAATACTCCCTCCTCAATATCTCAGGGTAATTTCCTTCCTATATTAAGTAATCATCCTAGTGCTTCTTGTATTTATAAATGTCTTACCAAATCCGTGGAGCATAGAAATAAAACCAAGGTGGAACTACAGTGTGAACAGGATTTTCTTACTTCATGCTCCATCCGTTTTGGGATAAAATTGTGGACTAAAATCCGCAAGACCTCGAGATCAGCTAGCACAACACAAACACTTTTCTTTTTATATAATAGACTCATGTTCATTCCTGTATCTTAACATAGAATCTCACCCACAACGTCCTCTAATTGTTGGGGTTTCTAATACTCCCAACACAGATTTGTTTCACATGTTATTTTCCTGTCCCCTTACCCATCAGTTTTGGGTGAAAGTATGGTCTCAAATCAATAATATTTTCCACACCCAATTTCCCTTTTCCCATCTAACTATCTTTCTAGGCTCACTTTCTGAACATTGGCAATTCATCACATATAATACAGACATTGTAGATTTATTAATTGCAATGGCTTTTCAACAAATTACCAAAAATTGGAAACAATCCACACAATTATCTTTCCAGGCCTGGTGGTAAAGTGTTTGTTATCACCATCGACTAGATCGTGCTTATATCTCCCCTCTATCTCTACTTATCAAAACAGTATAACTGTATCAATTTATAAAATTTGTGAGAATCTCCTCTTTGAGCCACGTGCCATTTATTAGTCACTGTGTACATTACATATGACTTACACTCCTTTGAGTAAGGCCTAAGGCTGCTCGACCACACTACCACAAATCAAGCACTTTGGGTTTACATTGAGCCCTGAACACTTCTGGGGGATCTCTGTGCTCTTTGCATGATATGACAACATAGGGGTATATCAATCAAAATACTTTATTCGATTTTGGTGGTATATCACATAAAGAGCCAGCATCCTACAGTGCCACAATGATGACCTGAGCTCGGTTGTTCCTGATATTCTTGAGAACTCTGGGCAGAAGCAGTGAGGATGGAAAGGCACACAGGAGGCCTGAGACCCACTAGAGACAAAAAGCCTCTCCAAGATAGAGCTGCCTTGGAAACTGCAGTACGCAAAACTGCTGACATTGCACGTTCGCAAAAGTCGCAAACTGATCTAATCAAGGGTCTCCCCACTGCTGAAAGAGACCCTGCGGCACCTATTGATGGAGACACCATTTCTGAGCTGCTAAGAATTAGTGGCTGAGTTCGTCAGCATGGACGTTCAGGGAACCTGCCAGGTGCTGAATCACCAGAGATATGCCCTGCTGTTCCAGCCATTTCCAGAGACGCAGAACCTATTGGCAAAGGTTCAATGACTGCACCCACCTTGTTTGTTGAAGTACACATGGCAAAAGTTCACATGACCCCAAATTATTTTAGCAACAGCAATGCAGGTGTTTTAAGACTTCATGTTTTGCAGTTTAGGGTATAAACATAGGGAAACATGCTTAGCAGGAAAGTACATATTGCATCAGATGTAAAACACTGAACATGCTGCCTTTTCTGCAGCACAGAGATGTTTATAAACTGATTATGCGTATGCCATTTGTGGAGGGGAGGTAGAAAGGCTCCAGTTTCTCAAGGGAGGACAAGTATAAAACCTGCTGTGTCTGTGTAGCCTTGCACAACCAACTTAAGCATGTGTCCTACACTTCCCTTCTCTGTGACTCTCGACATTTAACTCATGAATCCATTTTTACGCCAAATTTTCTAAGCACCGAGTTCAACATCAACAGTAGCCTTAAACTTTAGTCCTGCCGTTTTCTGTTTGTCTTAATACCTGGGCAACAGCATACATTAAGAGAATCCAGGAGCTCTAAGTACCACAAAAAATAAATAGTTCACCTTCCAGTAACCAAGATGTAAAATAGAAGCTGAACATATCCCACTTATGGGCCATCAAATGACTCTGGCTCATCAGTGCCGTCCAATGAAGCCAGAAAAGTGAGGCTCTTTTATATACTTCCAAGTTTGTAGTGAGCAGCACTCTCTGCATGTGCCACTTGGCAGAAAAGCAGATCGAGTTGTGAAACATAGTATCACATTAGAGGATTGACAACAACAATGTATGAATGGTGGTAGATGTCCAGGCATTACTTTGAGCGGGCACTAAGGAATAAAGCCTGTTTAACGCACTACACTGAAAGGTTACCATGCTCACCTAGACACACAACCACCATGATGCCAAATCCATTAGCCTCTGAAAGGCTGCTGTACAGCTGGTAGTAGAGGTCAGCCAGGCGCAACTCCTTATTTGGCGCAGACTATCTGCACTAATACCTTTCTATTCCATATCGTGTTACCACAATCAAAGGGTACAAGGCAAAAATCAAAAGAACAGAAATTAAACCAACACAAAATAATAACTGACAATTAACATTAGCAAACTAAGAATGAAAAATACACATGTAAAGTGATGAGGATTAGAGATCTCTACTAAAATTTCAAAAGTCACCAATGAGCATTACCAAGCACATGTGCACAGCGTTGTTGACAAAAGGTCATACAAGTGAATATCTCCTGGAGATAAAGAACACCACTAATAAAAGCTATACCTCTTTCCTACTGACTTAAGTTAACGCCCCCTATACAGACACACCACACAAAGAATGGGGTCCAGAATGAGAAATTGTGAAAACAATGCATGTGGCATTTGCAACTGCTTCAGGTGTAACTAATCATAGAAAATGCACGAATCACCAAAACCGTAAACAGTAATATCCATTATACATAATATGAACTATATAAAAACATAACTTGGATGTAGGCAAAAGCTAATGGAATGAAGTGGTCTTATTATCCCTTACTCTGGCGACTAGTGAAGAAATGTACTCGTCTGTGAATTTGTTTAACACTGGCATCGGATAATCAGCGACTGTATGATCAGACTGATTGGAATGCTTTGACCTAATTTACCGTAAGCCTAACTTCTAGTCATATAAGGTGGCACTCCTAAAAAAAACATGACAATGGGGATAGTTATACTCCTCGCGATTATATCAAAGGGTGAAGTACTGTATCCAGTGTAGTGTCAAGAGCAATCTTTTAAAATTTAGGATAATCCTCTCCAAAAGCTGTTGCAATAAGTCTCAAGCATTCGTTCCAGAATTAGAGGAGGATCATTAAACTGAGTTAATTTAAGGCAGTAATAGAGATATTTGCTAACTGGGTCAAGAAACATGCTTTATCCCAATTTTCAATCAGTGAACCCACACAGTACCACTCAAGAGAACTATTGCTACAGTTTGAGTCGCAATTTATGCAGAGCAAGCAAGTGACCGCTGTGCGTGTATGCATGGTAGTGTTGGAGTTAGCAGTACACACAGGCACCTTTTTCAAGTAAGATGCCACCACCCACTCCCAGTATTCAGAGGAGTTCTGGGATGCAGGGTTTAGCAACAATGAGGTAAACTGGGATTCTGTTCACTCCTGGACATAAAATATAATAATACTATGGAGATTACTAACTGAGCTACTTTTTATCTCCTCACACTAAGCTAATTTTACATAGACAAACTCGAAACTGACCTCCCTCACTCTGAATCCATTTACATTTACTAGATCGAAGAGTTGATAATAGAGGTACTTAACTATAATCAATACCATGTGTGAGTTTCCAGCGATATATTGTGGGTGGTCTGCTGTACTGGTGGATAAAGTTAAGAACTGTTATGGGTTTGTATTCACAAGAGCGTTGCCTCTAAACGTACAATAGTATGATATGGTTGGTATACGTGAAAATAATGCATTATGTGAGCAACTATTTGTGTTAATCTCTACAGAATTACTATGTACAGATGGAGTTTGTTGAATCCTGGTTAGATGGTGTCACTTCCACCACACCTACAGGCACAGCTTAAGTCAAAATAAAAAAGAGCCCTCTGGGTCCTAAGCAATGCTCAATTACTTTTTGGTTCCTAATCTTGGTGCTGAAACATGTCAAGCAAGGCATAGGATGAAGGTTGTTTCCTAATTATCTGTAACTCAATATATTTTAAAGTTTTTTAACTTGTACTAGTGGCAATGAATAATAAATAGCACTGAATGGACAACTAGATATAATTTTAACAGCATTCAGACTAAGTCATCCTATAACAAATCCGAAAAGAACTCAGGATGAGCCCGCTGAGCAACTTACTGCTGGTAACATGCAACCCCCTAAGATGATGCATGCCACCTAGTGTGGGTGAGGGGTCTCTAGCCCTGTAAAGGATAACAATAGACTCAGTATATTTTGATCCCTCGACATCTTTGACACTGTGCCATATTCAGTCAGATAAGCATTTGCATTGCATGTATATATTGTCAATCAGAAACTAGTCCCTGAAAAACTGAAACAGGTGATATT
This sequence comes from Triturus cristatus, assembly GCF_964204655.1. Classification (NCBI taxonomy): domain Eukaryota; kingdom Metazoa; phylum Chordata; class Amphibia; order Caudata; family Salamandridae; genus Triturus; species Triturus cristatus. The sequence continues at coordinate 164,992,538 of NC_140594.1, forward strand.
GTCAGGAGAAGGTTAACCGATTTACTGGTGCCTTTCTCTGGTTATTCAATATAAATGTGCAACTCTGGAAGTGGGAGGGTGAGGGTGAAACGGTATAGAACATAAAATATAAGATCCAGGGTCAAAGAGTCCTCAGCAAAACCTGGATACCAACTGTAATCCCAGGTTTTCCCAACTAAACTGCACATTTCTAAACAAATTACTCGCTTAGTCTTTCGATTGCCCAAAACCCCCTCAACCCCACAATAAACACTAAACTCTATATAAAAAAACGATTTTGCTTATTATTCGAGGGAAGTTTCTGTGCACTAAACATTTTTCTTCTGCAAATGATGGAATTGCAAGTTGGAAAAGCATACAATTCATTTTTCATGACAGCAAATCCACCTTTTGGCATAAAACGTACCTAGTTAAGTTTGGAAGTTTAGGCGCTCGATGTATGAGAGAAAATGAACCGGCATCTCATGTTAACAGATATCAACTTAATGCGGTTAAATTATTTGCATGCCACTAAATGATTTAAAAGTGGGAATTCGTGAGCAGTAGACAGAAATATGTAAACAAAAAACTCAGTCCATTCAGTGCATGTTTAAGGATGCCAAAATCTATGCCTCCAAAAGAACAAAAGCACAAGTCTAAACAGTTAACGGTGAACAACATCATTCAATACCGCAAATGTGATTTTTGATTCTAAAATAACCTAGGGGTGCGTTTTTCTCAACACCCCGCTGCCTTTCTTAAGTCTTCTGAAGACCCTGAATAGGTTAGTGTACCTTTAAGAAGCACGCACATGGTGTCAACGCTGCATTACTTTCCGCCCCGTCTGAGGTTTATTTACTACAAACTGCATCAATGAAATGCCAAGAGCCCGCCAGAAATCCGTTTTGGCGTGGTTCGCCGATGTCCTGCAACACCTTAAACCAGGCACAAGGGCCGCACTAATGACAGCACACATCAGCAGCGCCATGTGCTGCACAGATCTAATCAAGGCCCCATGATAAAGCAAATGTGAGGTTTAAGTGCGATTCGGAGAAGGGGTGTCAAAGAAGCAGGAAACGAAAACTGTTCGGGAATGGGAAAAGTGAGATATTAACCCCAGGGTGACTGCAACATCTCGGCGAGTACAGCCCTCCTTCAGTCTCCTAGCAACTGACAACATATTCGGGAGCACGTGACTGCCAAGCCATGGGAAACACGAGCTGAGAACCGACACCAGCGCACGTCACGGAGTGTCACACCTCCGACGCGTGCCGGGCATGGGTTCGAATGGGGAGTGGTCATGGTGCAAGGGGTTGGTGAATTGGAAGAGGCCACTTAGTTTAAATGAGATGCTCGGGAGAAAGGGTCACCGCTGCAAACAGAATCGGCTGGCAATTAAAATAATATAGCGCTTGACGTGGGAAAGGCAGACCACTTATTGGTGCTATATCTTAAGAGTTTTAGTGGCTACAGTACTCAAAGCCCAGTGTGGAAACTTAATTATAATAATCCCCGTTTCTTTTCTTTGACCAAATTGTGTTATACCCGGCGAATAGCTGGTTTTCCCCATGCCTCGTTTCACAAATATTTACAAACGTGATCTCCTAAGACACAAGTTAACAGATAAAGACATGCGGTATATAATGGATATTTGGGTTATTATTTAGATTGGGCAGACTGACATGAATCAGTTTGGGGAGGAAGGCATCTGCTAGGTCAGAAGACAAAGAAAATAGAAAGAGCTCTCTCACATTGAGATGTGCCCTTGTGGGAAGGCTTGGGACACAGTGGGGAAATTGTGAGGCGATTGACATGTTGAAAGGTAAAGACAAGCAAAACACCATGAACAAATGCAATACGTGGATGCACATATTGTGGAATAGTAGGGGGTGGGGGTTGTACTGACTGGTGGATCTGAACCGAAGGAGGTAGGGAGGGGGGGTCTTGAACAGTTATGGTTGTTAAGATGGTGGAGTTCACTGGGTGAAGGGACAGAGGGCACAGAAGCCCCAAAAACTGATGGAGGATCGGCATTACACATGGTACCGATGTATAGTGGTGAGGGGTTGGAGGGAGCGAGGGCATAGAAGGCCTGGGGGGGGGGGGGGGGGAATGGAAGACAGACAATATAGGGTGGGACTGACATAGCACAAGGCAGCGAGGCATCTGTGGGTCACAGAGTGCAGGGGTACGTGGCACATACCCCTCCAGGAACGGATGGGAGACTTGGTTAACACATGGTACAGAAGGACATCGGTTGGGTGGGCGATGGATGCCAAGACATAGGGCAGGGGGGTTTCCCGGGGCAGAGGCCAAGGAAGGAATCCCACAGAAGGACACCACATGCAAGGCTCGCAGCCTGTCACCCTCTCGAGGGGGCGTGCCTGCCTCTTGTTTACCTTTGGTGTCCAGCTCCACGTGGATGATGTTGCCCATGACCGAGGTGTTGTGGAGGTGCAGCACCGCCTCCTTTGCCCCTTTCACCGAGGAGAACACCACCTTAGCGATACCCAGGTGCTTCTTGTTCTTGGGGTTGTATAGGATTTCCACCTCCTCAACCTCGCCGTACTTCTTGCACATGTCGCCCAGGAAGTTCTCTCGGATGTTGTCGTTCAGCTTGGCGAACGTGACCTGCTTGGGGGGAACAGGCCCCACGTAGTACTCGTCGATCTGAAGGGGGCAGAGACACGTGTGTTAAAAACGGTGCCAGCAGCACGGACGCCAGCGAGCTAACCACAGGGAGAGCAAGTGCAGACCGAACTGAGAGCAGCAGCTGGTGTGCAGGAAACCCGCTGCAGGTGTCAGCGGGCGCCGAAGGAGAAAGTGCTCTGTGTCTAAACTTGGCGCTGTCATCTTTAGCCATGATTAGTTTATTGATGATTGCATTTATTCATAATTTAAACAAACGTTAACGCACGCTAATTCCTCATTCTATCAAACAAAGCATTCTCACACTAGACTCCTATTTCTTAATCAAAGTATTAAAAATAACATGTTTCAATGTATTCCGTCCAACAACTAGCGTCTTGTTTCTGCAGTCCTAAAACTCAGCACATCATAATGAAAATTTAAGGATTAACTCAAAAAACCTGCTCAGTCCCAAATGTAGGTTTTGCAGAAAAATGGCATTTGACATCACGCAGTAAATTATGTTCTTAGACCAGAAACATAAAATGTCTAACTAAGCCAAGCAAAAAAAAAAAAATGTCAAAGTTGACCACGTGCAATTAGTTTCATCTGACATAAACCACACACACGACACGCTCTGCAACAAAACGGCTAAATGTAACAAGCACGCGACAGTCTTTGTAATTAATTCCATCTTAGTTACACGGATCTAAAAATACATTCACGTACAACTCGATTCTTTCTGCGCCATGCGGGGATGGGGTACTGTTGCTTTAAATGCTGTTTTCTTGAGCCGCGTAGAGCACGCAGACAGCACATGCTGGGAACACATACCTTAAGTTTGGGCACAGGCAAGTCCAGTTCTTTCGTTTTCGTCCATATCCGTCCAATTCTGGGGTCCCGGAGAGAGTCCACCGGAGGTACCCCCGAGTTCTGAGTGTGCACAAAAAGAAGGATGTAATCAGTCACTAGGGTTAACAAAAAAGAGAATGTTTGTTTTTGCAACAGCGGCCATACAGCAGACGGGAGGGAGGGAGAGTGACACATTCAAACACACGCGTCAAGTTGTAGAAGGTCCCAGACTGCAAGAGAGGGAAACACTGTATTTAGATAGAGGGAAACACTGTATTTAGAGGCAGTCCCATATTCTGACAGTGCATCGGGCGGGAAGCAGTGTGCCCGGCTACAAGTTAACTCTTAACTCCCAGGATCAAGACAGCTGTCAACTCTTGGGAAGGGGTGAACACAATTCTCTATCACAAATAAAAACCTGTGCCCCTCATTTTGTTTTGGCATGGGTAAACGGCCCATTTTCGTTTTACTGTAACTCATCTATTTGTTTAGTTTTTAGGTTCTGTGGGTATTAATCTATGAATAGCAGTAGTTAAATGCTGCGAGTCTCCTAGGAACATCTACAAACATCCATAGTATCACAAAAGCGGTGTCCACTTCCCCTCTACTTTTAGCGATGGTCTGGTGAACTGTTAAAAAGGGGTCCGGTGAAGTTCTGGTATAGCGGGACACTACTATCGATCCACAGCTGGCGAAGCATCCAGTTGCATACACTTGACTGTTTAGGGGGGCGTGTGTAGGTGGGAGGAGAAATCCAACTGACAGGCAAGCTCCCTCTGCAGGTGTAATTCAAACAGCAACCACACAGATGTTACTTGAGGGAACGGGGTGCGTGCAGGGGTTGCTCCCATAACACCTACAGGCATGTTGAAGTGCTGTCCATCGTATCGGTAGAGCTTGTGCTGCCCCTTCCTCAGAGCTGGGTCAATGATGAGTTTGTAACTTTTCCAGTGGTGTCCCTTCTTCTCCGCAGAGCCGCCTCCTCCCGGTGCTGCCGGGGTGCTTCCCCCTCCACCTTCCATGCCATTGATCCAGCCTGCAGGAGAGAGTTGATAAAAGTACCCAGCAGTGTGAAAACATAAAAATGAATACATGGACAGACAAGAAGACGTACATAAGTAAAATGGTATGCAATGCAATGACTAAAGGTGTCCCAGCCAACCCTCAACACCAGCAGGGGTACTGGTCTGGTCCCTTCCCCCCACATACAACCACCGGAGATAGCGGCTGCGACGCCTGAGTCGGGTGCTTACCTGCATGTTGATGCTGCTGTCTGTCCGGGGGGTGCTTGGCTTTCTCCCCCGCCGCCAGCTCCCGGTAGGACATTTTTTTTGTTTTGTTTTCTGCCGTGTTTCCTTCTTCTTTCCCCCCTCCGTGGCGGAGGGGGGCAACGCTCCCCCTTCAGCTCCTCTTCCCCCTCCCCCTGCCGAGGGACTGGCACGGGCTGAAGGGAGCCGGCCTCCCCCGGGCCAGCCGCCGACACATTATTGTAGGAGTCTAGGGGGTGAAGCTAGCCTGGGTTTTCCTCGGCTCTCCTTCTCAGAGAGGAGAGAGAGGGGGGAGGGCCGGAGGTATCCCACAAGCCACCGCGGCCGTGTGTAGAAACCAGCGCTAAAGCCTTTTACCATTCCGGATGCACATTCAACGGCGGCCGGGCGGGGACAAGAGACGGCTGAGCGCGAAGGGGAGCGGAACACAAAAAACAACACTGCGCGCACCCCTCTCCGGGGATGCAGCCGATACCCCCAAGCCCGTGAACTGATATTTTTAACGTGTATGTTCTTCATTTGCCAACCCCCGTATAAGGCACGTTTCTTGGGCCACAGCGATGGAAACCACCGTGCCCCCCTTTTCATACCAAATTGTCAATTTTCAACCGTTTTATATTGCGTTTTAACTAAAGGCGGTCTTTCTATACCGCCATGGAACCCCCAACGTAATCTCTTTAGGTTTGTCAGCCTAATGGAACACCTATTAAAAACTTTGTTTTTAAAAATAAACGGATTTCAAATAAGCTGCAGAAACCTAGATGCTTGTAGTACCCGGAATTCTGAGCAGTTCACGTTAGTTTCTCAATTTCGTTTGTATTTTGCTACTTTCACAGAACATTCAGGATTAAAGTCCCGAATCGAGAGTGCTTTTTTTCTAAATATTAAGATGGGTAAACGTGGTCTCAAGCCTTACCGTTTTTGAAGCACTTCGTATCGGCAGTTTATCAAAGACTGAAGAAGCCAGACTGAGGTAAACGTGGATTCATTATTGCTTCTGCTTTTTTCATCGTTACTATATAAAATACTCCATGTCAGTGCACAAAGAAGCTTTCCTTCAAATCTTTCTATTTAGAAAAAAAATCACCCCTCATTTCATTGTTAACCGCTCTTTAACCGGCAATGTAATTAAAATAAGAGAGATTCCATTGTGAAATACCAATTTGGAGGTTAATCGTGTAATCTGTGCAGATCGGTTTTAAAATTCAAACCGCATAAAAACTGCTTGTTCTGTAGATGTCAATCGTGCAATCAGTTCAGATCTTTACAAAATTGAAATTGCACGAACATTCCTTGCTAACTCTTTTTGATAGATACTTGGTTAATTTTCACGGGCTTGCTATTTACCCTATGGCTGTAGCGGAGCTGGCCAGTAAAAACAAATTGCATTTCTACCAAAAATCTGAAGCCGATACTTAATGCACAACCCGGACAAAATGCAGATACAGGTAAATTGTGTCTATTTAAAGACATTACTCTGCCATAGCCAATCACAGCGCAGCTTCCATTTTGTCTGAACTGTTAAAAACTGTAGGTCCTAAACTGTCTTCCCCATTTTCAGTGTGGCAGGGGAGGGAGTCGCGAGACAGTCGAAGCCGAGGCGGGCTGCTTCCCCTCCCTTTGCTTTATCTCAGATTTGCTTTTCTTTCAGGGGACTGCTGCCGTGAGAGGAGGTCATTGGCTGCAGGAGGCCACCCGATCCCCCGGCAGCCAATCGGCGCCGAGGTTGCGTCTGGCTTGAGTTATTAGAAGCGGTGCTAAAAACATCCTTCATCAGAGAGCTAAGGAGAGGCCAACAGATCAGGCAGCCATTTTTCTGCAATGGAATCAAATGGCCAACTGGGTTTTCCTTTGTTCCAAAATGGGAATGCTTTCACTGAATCTACCATCCAGTTTCAGGACTTTCCATGTTTCTGTTAGTGTTTGCCAACATTTCAATGGATCTCTTGAAGAATGAAGATAAGAGATTTGGATTTTTTTTCTTCTCATTTGGAATCCATCTTTGTTCTTGTAAAACTAGGTCATGACAACACCCTCAGTGCCAGCAGTTACAATTTGAATTCAAATAAGTAAATACATCATTTTCTATCTTTTATTTATGAATGTATTTATCGCTGCTACTTACAAATTAATTTAAAATCGGCATTGAATTAAACACTTTGCTACTTGGCCATAATTACAGCTCTCGTTTTCCAAGCCACTGTTTAAAATGCACGCTTTTTAAAGGCTTCTTGTTTCAGAAATGCTGTAAGATGTCTGTACTGCTACAGGCCTCTCTTTTGACATTGTAAGTACCCACGACGACCTGTACATTTTTTTAAAGGCGGTTTTATAATGCTTTAGCAGTCTTTTTCTTTGCATGCTTTCCCCAAAAAAATCCCTGCCCTTATCTAACGGTTTATTTGTTTTTTATAACATGATTGTAACTAACTATACCCTGATAGTGTGCTCGGTGTCTTGGAGTACGTTTCTATGTTTGTAGCTGATGCACTGTAAATACACCATGATTATTATCCTCCACTGAAGAGGCCGAAAAGCTGCTTTTTGTTGGAGTTTCGACACTGTCAGGCAGAGTACGAATAACATTTCATTTTTTGTGTGTTTTTTCCGTCACACCGTGGCCTAAAATGTTCTGCACGTTTGGGTTTAAGTACAAGAAAAGATAAAACGTAGGACAGCAACAAGAAAGGTTATACTTAAAAGGACCGAAGCAAGAAGGTGTCATGGTATAAATGTTAACAGCAGCACCGTCGTCTGCAGTCTATTCAGCTTATGGTGTTGGTAAGTAAATCCGTGTGCCCTTGCAGTGACAAAACAGACCAGGCCCGTGCAGCAAGCCAGTCTTACTGTTCACACCCGGTACAGTCTCAACTATGGGCAGCAAAACTATTCGTAATATTTTAAGGCGCTATGGTGGATACAGGAATAACTTTTTTTCCCTTTTTTGATTGCATGCGATTTAGGAAAACCATTTAATGCTGGGCAGTGTTTAGGCACACTATTTGAATTACATCGCTACCTTCTCGTCCAATTTGGAAAATGAATTACTAGGTTTTCATTTTTCGTATTTTAGCATGGGTGTAATTTACTTTTACTTTGTGCTCAACTTGCCACAGGCAGGCTATCCATGACATCCTTTCGCCTAGTTTCGAGCGCCCTGTCCGGTACCACTGGAAAGGAACACGCCAACTTCATAACACATTTAAAACAAATATGAAAATAGTTCAGCCAACATCTTGGTTGTGGCATTTCCCACATACATTTCCCTGCCTCTGGGGGAGGGGGGTTTAAGAAAAGTACCTTTCTCCCTACTGGAACTTCTTTTTTGCAGTTGATGGGTTGGCAAGCTCGTACCCTGTAGATCCCATTACAGAAACGCCAGTTTTCCAGCACATGTTGGTTTCATATAAAAGTCTTTTCCCACTCTAATCCATTGTTCGTCAGTTGGAGGGAGGGGGCCAGCCTTCGTTTGTCCCTTCAAATGAAAAATATTCCCTTGCAAACTCTCCAGGTATTGATCAGGGACTTGTCACGATATATATCTGGCACATTGATATTTTAGCACAGGGCAAAATGGAGACCTGTTGCCTTTACTGCTGTTTGGGCGTGCCCTCTAGGCTGTGTATCGGAATTGTATATTTCGCGTGACATATGACCAAAATTATCCTTTTGAAACGCATACTGTTATCGTCTAACCCCGTCATATTAGATTAATGGTGAACCATTTTTTGTGGGGGGAGGGCGATTGCTGCCAGTGACGCAGTTCATAACCCGTTCTTTTCTCGCCTCCGACTGCACCAAAACTATATTGAGTTGCATCTTTCATGTATTTGGGTCTAGTGTGTTCTGCCTCCGTCTAACTTGTAGAATCAGACCGGTTCCAAAAGCTGCATAAACGAGACAGTTGTTCTTGGCATTCGCCATTAGAGTTGTTCTTTTTCGGTCCGCCATTTTGAGTTCCTCCTTCGTGTTCCCTTTCAGCTGAGCCCGTGTGTGTTTATGCAAGTCGCTGGTGACGGAGTCCTTGAAATAGACAGCCAGTCTCTCGGCAGTTCTTCAGCTACAGAGGACGAGACGTGCGTTTTTTTTCTACCTCGTCTTGTCTATGTAGGGGGCGGAGGGGGCGCGCCGCAAACCGGACGCGCCATCAAGATGGCGTCCGTTGTTGAAGGCTGAGCGAGGAGAAGGGAGCCTGTTGTGCCCTAGGAGCCGCGGGCGCAGTGCCAAGGTGCCACCCCTCCCCCACCGAGGCTCGTGACAGAGCTGGAGAGGGAAGGCGGGGGAGCTGTTCTCGGAGGAGAGCTCGGGCTGCTAGAACAATACTCGGCTGCTGGCTGCAGAGCACACTTGCGCTCATAGGCGAGGCTGAAGGCCTTGCGCTCTGGATTCGCCACAGGCACCCTCACCGTAGCGGGGGAACCCTTGTTTTGCAACCAGACCAACGTTTTAAATCGTGTTTTTATGGTTGGTTGGGGGGGGTTGGATCGCGTTGGTTGGCACTACTGTCGTAAGGCTTTGCACGAGAATATTTTTTTCCCTCTAGGAGGAACGGGGCTTCCTATCTCGAGTTAAGGAGGACGTTCTGGAAGGGAGGACATGGCCACATTCTTGTTCAAATGGGTCCCAGGCTACTGATTTATCATTCGTATTCGTCTAAGGAGGTGACATTTTGAGTGTGGGGTCTCACTGCCACCTAATTCGAAACAGGAGGTAGCTATTTGTATAGGTAACGGAAGGGTGTGGGTACTTTTCATCACCTCGTTCATTTACCTTTTGTTGTTCCTCGTGGGGAGGGGGTGCATTTACCACTCCATTCGCAAGATGTTGAAGCAACACTGTTTGTGTGCAGTGTTCACATTCACAGACCCACTTAGCTGTGGCATGTCAACACTGCTTTCATAAGTTATAGCATTTATCCTCTTTGTGGGGCTAGACCGTGTAACCTCATTACAGATGCATTTAGGGTTAATACGGTGGCCTGGTTTTAGCAACAATCCATTCTAAACAGCTGCAAAACTTGAGTGCTGTGATGGACTTGTCACAAGAGCTACAGTTTTCTCATAATACCATGAAAAAAATATTTTGGGTGATGGTAAAATGCATTTGTGGGCGTCGTTATTGCCCCCCTCCCCCAAGTAGTACTGCCTGCTTCATCGACTCAAGGCGCGTTGGTTGATTTTTCGTGCTGGGACTAATAGGTTGACAAGTGGGGCTTGAAGTCCTTAACGTAACTGCTAGGGTCTTTATTCATATTGGTGGCCAGGATCTCAAACCGAATCATTCGCTGCTGTAAAATCTTCGGCCTCTTGCATGACTAACAATCCAAGGTCGTTGTAATGGTGGCTTTGTGAGGAGGGTATGGTGAAAGGAGAGAGAAGGCTGTCGAATATTATGGTGGAAAATGAGTGTGAACTGGGTCACCCACAGCCAAGGATATGTTGGATGGTGATTGTGATTGCAGTGTGACATTCAAAGGAAGCCAAGTGGAAGAGGGGCGAAGGAACATACGCTGTTGATTAGAATGATGAGGATTTAGCAGTGGAACAACAGAGGGTTCTACCTCCGGGTAAATGCACAGCGCCGAGCTCTCACTCATTTGGGACGCCTGGCCTTTTTTGGACTCCTTCTCCCTCATAACAAGCCAACTGTCTCTTATAGCATAACTTAGACCATCCTTAACGATAAACTCATCTCTGTTGATTTCAGTGGGCGCACCCTCAAACTCCTGACCTCGACCTCCCCGAAGGGCCAACAGATTGAGAGGTATGTATATGATTCCGTGTATGATTTCAGGTTCTTTCAAACATACATTGCTGAAAAGAATGGGATTCTGCAGACGCAAACAGCATTTCCAGCCATGCCGTGTGCGTGATCGGTGCATGTGTAGATTACGGTAGATAATCTCTTCTAGAAAGTGAAATGGTGTGATCTTTTTCTATTTATATACCGGTCGGGGTGGCTTGCATTTCTGCTAATTCAGAATGCTGTATTTCTGTTTCAGTGTGATTAATTGTCACACAATGTATCGATTTCTCATTAACAACCACTTAATATAGCTTGCACATTACGGTCGCAGTAGAAGTCTTTCTAGCACACTTGGATATCCCACGGTCATTGTGCGGTCCCTTTTAGGAGGCGCGCTGTTTTCGGGAGTTGCACTTGCCTTATAAACTGTTTTGGAATGTTCAGACGTCAAGCTAGAGATGCTTGTGGGTGGGAGCTGATAATTTTGAGAAAGGCCCAGTTATGTGGGTGTATATTGTGATGGGGAAACTTTAAGGTAGTTAGTTGTTAACTGTGCCCGCTGAACGTCATTGCATCTTTGTTGCTGCCCAGGACACAAATACAAGCGGCTATTGCTTAAATGCTTTCTTTGCCTTGAGCTTCGAGCTAGGCGCGCCGAGCTCCTTTGTGTTTGTTTTCCGCGGCCCTCAACGTAGGCTAGTTCAATTTAGGCTGTTGGCAAGCACCCTCGTGCATCTCGCTTGGTATTTACTTAATGGATATTTTTGGGCCTAAAGTTTTTACTTCTCAAACTGCTGGTGTAGCCTGTCATGCGTGTCTGTGCGAGAAAGCCCACGCCTGTGGCGGAAAGGGGATTGCAATGTCAACAGGATACAGTCATTTGAAACTGTCCTGTCAGCCTCGCACGACAAAAGCTGGCTTACCACACATTTTACTTGTGAAGCAACGGGAAACTGGGAGGGTTTCCTGGCAAATCCGTTTCAGCCGCACTCTGCGCGAACGAGGCTGCGCCTTTGTTTTTTCTTGGTCCATTTTGGTTTTGTTGGACACATGGCCCTCAACTGGGGACTTCGTCGGTCGTCTTTTCCTAAGTGCAGGAGCACGTGTCTTTCAAACTGGATAAAGTAGTTGCAAGTTAGTGTGTAACACAAATGGACTTGTACTAGGAAATCTCGAACAAAATGTGACCCCGAGACTGAAAAGTTTTCGGTACAAAACCCATGTCATAAAAACGGGTTTGACTAGAGGAATAGCTTTGCAACATGTCTCCCAAGTGTAGTGGCTGATGCAAGCTCTGACGTGTTTTTGTAATGCATTCCATTTAGGTTGCCGCCCAGGAGTGAGTGGCTGAACCCTCCTTGTTCTACAGCGCAGCCAAGAAATTCTTCAGCGCCGTTTGTGTACTCCGCAGCAAGTGAACGCCCTCCGTGTTATCCAGCACAGACGAATAATGCACTGCTCTTGAACCGTCGATGTTCTCCAGCACAGCCAGACCTGGCAGGTCTCCTGAGCCATCGCTGTCCATCACCACTGCCCGACAAATTGGGACTCTTGGAGGACCGTTCTTTTATACAGTGCAGCCAAGAAATCCTTCAATGCCCTCTGCGTTTTAGCCCAGTCAAGTCAGGCCACTAAGAAAAGCAAGTCTCGGGAACCATCCGTTTTTTCTAGCACGGCATGTTTCCTGCAGCTATGTGTCCCACCATACATCTTGGGAGCTGCCATCGCTCTCCAGCACTGCCCGAGTCAGACCACCTTTGTTTCACGGCCTTCTCTCATCTGCCCAGTCCGGGGATTAAAGTATTCGGATCCCTCGTTGACCTCCAGCACAGACATGCAATGCTTTACGCCAGAAATCTTCCGGATACCACCTGGCATTGTAGGTCTCATGACACACTATCCTCCCCAGCACTGACAGCCGATTGGGCCTTAAGTCTAGAACAGCACGGCTGGAAAAAATAGTCACATGAACACTTGTGTGTTCTTCAGTACAGCCGGGCAGTGAAAATTTTGAAAGAATGTGTCCTCCAGCCGTGCAAGACTCCATCTCATCCGTAGGGTCTAAGATTGCACGCCTTGTATTTTCCATGGGTTTCGTACGTCTTATGTATGTCAGTGTTCCGTAGCACAGTGGTAAAATGTGTGTTTTGCACAGTCTTGCACTGAAGCACAGCTTTCCCACGTTGAGGCGAAGCCCTATGGAAATGCGACAGTACAATCTCGCTAAATTCTGTGTTATACATGTTGAGGGCCTGCTTAGTCAACAGCTCTGTGCCTGCAGGAACCGGCTGTTCTGACCAGTAAAGGAAATCGACAAGTGCTTACATGAGGAACCCTTTGTGTTGAATGCTGGCGGCTCAGAGCCCTTTGTTCTTTGCCTTAATATGAAGATTTATTGTCTGGAAACCTGTGGTGGCTCATCCCGAATCTAAATGCTACCATTTTGTGGAGGACACGTTTCAGAATTGGCCATACGCAGTGACCATCTCCCAAAAAAAGTATATTTTTGTAAAGCTCAGGTCCACAGATTGGAAAAATCTACTCAAAAGGTTCAGCACATTAAGATGCAGTTTAGACAAAGCAAATCTTCAGACACCAAAGACTATGGGATTTTAGAGTTTTTATTGTCGAATGCCTCACTCCGACTATTGATACTTTATGTTCCAGTAGGATGGATGCCAATTAAGAGGGGTGCAACATTTATGGAGTGCAAGTAATCTTTCAGAGGAAGACAATTGATGGATCATCACATTTTCATTGTTATACTGGAACTCAACAAGAATACGTCTGCCCATTTCATAAATAAAGATCACTCTTCCGCACTGAACCAGCCTTTGCACAACACCAACTGCTTTAAAAAAAACAAAATAACGTTGTTCCTTTTTATTGTGTTGAAGCCCTAGCAATTATGGATGTCTTCTGGGATTAGCTCCTATTTAATATCTACCTCTTTGGATAACGTCTCTACACCAGTTGGACCCCAGAATAGATATGTCAAGACATGCAGTTTCATAACCGTATATAGATTTAGTAATCTGGGCAAATCACTTAATCTCCCTGTGCCTATGGACAGTGCCTGGATACCCTCACAGGTGATAAGCTGCACTGTAAAAATCTGAGTATTTAGCATGCAAATATTGAGCTTTGAAAATGGCATATTTATTACTGTCTATATTTTTTTATTACACTTTATTTTTTACCTTTTTGCTGTGATCATGCGGTGCATGTTCAGTAGTATAGAATGGTCGGATGAACCATAGAATTTCTGAGCCCAGCTCTGCAGAAGTTTATTGATCTATAATATCTGATATTTAAGATGCATATACTCTTGTTGCCAGTGCTTTACTCCGCTGTAATGACTTAACTTATTCTGTCTTGAATAAATTAACTTTTGTATTAACATGAATATCTGAATAATGTTTGTACCAATTGTAGGAAGGGGTTCACAAGTAGGTAGTTTAAAGGTGAACAAGCATGTTGAGATGCCTGCTTGAACCAAATGCCCGGAGGGGTATTGTGCGCAAGCACACAGTAGGCTTTGTTTGAAGGGTGTAGGATGTCCTTTGTACAGTGAGAGCGTTTTTTTCCTTCTGAATAGCTGCTGTGGTCACTTAATAAACCTAGATTTTTAGGTGATTGAGTTCTTAGCTTTCATTTAAGACTGGCTATCGTGAGTCCCACTGCCCTGTTCTGTGTGTACAGTCGGCACTACCACCTTAACCTGTATTTGGGAATGTGCTTTTGCATACTTGTTCTTGATACTGATTTGCATCTTTAATACTCCTTTGAAAGATGGAGGCACTGGTGCATCCCGTCTAATCCCAAAAAAAATCTTGACTTTGTCTAGACCTGTGATGTGTTTGGAAAACTGTCAACCTTTTATGAATACGTTTGGCACCTCTGCTTTTCTTAATATGTTCTACCCACGATTGATGTTCCAGTGCCATCAACCAGTAAAGCTAAACAAAATCCAATCAGTCAAACAGCTCGAAACTGCATAATCTGGCGTGGCACACCTTATTTTCTTAATAAACATGGTTGGTCCTGTTTCCCTAAGCAGACTCAAAAAGGGATTCAGTTATTCCTTGTCTTTGGTGTGTAGCTTGACTGCAATTAGTCATAAGATACATACATACTATACTATTAGTATACAGTGATCAAATGGATATGGAAGTTTTGGCACGGGTTCAATTTTCCAGCAAACGTGTAACTGTTAAATTTGAGCTCCTAACAAATTGTACACAGACAAAGCACTTTGACTTTATCAGCTTTATTTTATTTGTCCCGGTGTATAGACAGCGTTTTTTTTAATTAAAAAGGGCAACTATCATATACTTTCAGGGGGCTCTTCTGAGCTCTAAATTCTAAACACTTGAGAATGTCTGCTATAATCCAATGTCTAGCACGAAGTTCTCTCTCTCACGTGACTGCTCCGACTTCATTCACCACTGCTCGGCTTTACCTAATCTTGTAAATGAAAATGTAGCACTCCCTTTGGCAGCATATTCTTGGTGTGCGTTCAGTGAGTCAAAGGTTAGTCAAACCTAGCAAGGCTTATTTCGAGTGTTTATCTGCTGGCTGTGCCCTGAACACCCACTCATCCAGGGTGCTTCGTGTTACCGAATAGAAGTAAAGTTCACTTTGTACCTATTGGTGTTTTGCAATGTTTCAAGTGAGGCCCGCCCTCTTGCACGTTATTCAAGCCATAAAATTACATTTTTATGAGAGAGAGAGGAAAGATAAAATGTCGATATCGGCAGCTTTTTCTGACCTGTTTAGGAAGAACTTTTTGTTCTAGTAATTTTGAATTATTTATTTGAAAACGTTTGCGTGCGTGGACAGTCATATATGCTACAAAGTACCTCCTTTAAAAGGGATTGTTTGATTACTGGTTTTCATGTTTTTTTTCCCACGTTTTATTCTGTTTTGAACTAGATTCTGGAATCTTATTGGGACACAAAACCTCAAATGAAACTGCATTCTCAAAAGCATCTTTTCTGGCATTTGTGGCTTTTTCATACTTTCATTTCCATAGGCCAGGGCTACTTTAATCTTAACCCCAAATGAGTGTTAATAGGTCGTGGTGTATTCTGTATTTCATGTCTCTAAAATTGTTTCAGTAATGTACTAGAACTATAGGGCTAACCTAGTACTTGGTGTCCGATGTTGTCGTTCCCAACGTTGGTAGACCTGCAACATGTTTAACTAAATACTCCTGGTTGTTTGGTTTGTTCGCTCAAAATACGAGATATCCTTTGACTCCAAAGCCATTCACACTGCATCATTGGTGAATTCTCATGGTTTTGTTTGTAACATCTGTAGGCTTTAGAAGCCATTGGTAGACTTCACGGAAACATGCCTCTAATTTCACAAGCTTGTGAAAATGAGGGTGGTTTAGTGGACATCTTTAGTTTAAATCGTTCGTTCACATTTCTCTGCTTACTGTTAAGAATCCATTGAAACTGAGAAAAGAAGGCATTGTGAGGAGTGTTAATGACTACTTACTGTTCTTCATCTGCAAATTCCAGCATGACACAACATACCTCTCAGATCAAGAGAACGCACTAGACAGACACTCCTGTTTAACGGACACCTCCGGTATCAGTACATAGGTGCCTTGTATTGGATGTTGTGCCAGACATCAATAATCTCCCCACCAACTCTCAACCGATCCAGACCTTTTGCTCCCAGCTGAAGTATTTCCACACCCTCCCAGAAACAACACAACACTGTCTATAGTCTTTTAGATGGTAGTGGTGGGCTATCCAATAGTACAACCCATGGGTTTTAAAAGCTCGAGATACCATTTCGACATTCACTTGTCAAACAGGTGGTGCACATGACTTTTGTAGACTGTCTCACCTGGTGTCATGGGGCTGAATGATAATGTTGTAGAAACCTACTGGAAGGTAGAAATGGGTGGCTGCTCCATCAACTAATGTAAAGCACACTTCTGTCTTATTACAATGCAAGATTATCATTTATTGCAATGCTATATTTTGTGTTATGCATTTGTTTTTCTCACTTCTGCCTTTGCTGTAGGCGGTTTGCAGAATGTGTTGTCTCTTGGATTGGACTTTTTGCTAAAGCAGTCTTTTTTTTTTTTAGCAGTGTCCTCCTCTCACTGGCTTTGTCTTAGTTTGATGTGGAGTGTGTGTGTGTGTGTGCGCCTGTATGATATACATTGTTGTCTTGTTGCGTTCTCAGTTTCTTGCATCTGTATAAAATATGGTTGGGTCCACCCCTGAAGAGGAGCTTCTTGATATCTTCAACGTGAAAATAATTTGGTAGCTATTTGTGTCTTCCTTTTTATCGAGTTCCGTAATCTGTATTATGCAGGCTGAGAGGAACAGTTTGGGAATTATCTGCTATCGTTCTTCCTAGTTTTAACTCATTTACTGATCGGACTTACTTGCTATGATGGAAAAAAAAAAAACTAGACGTGTATGTCGGGGTATTGCTTTTTAAAAAAAGCTGTTGGAAGTTTGGTGCTGCTATGTGTATTTTTTTCGCCATGTATATTTTCTAACGTGACGCCTTACAGTAGCTGAGGTATTCTGGAGGGGAAGTAAAAATATGAAGACATAGCCAGGGACAGTATAAGGTTCCAAAGCATGTTAAAAGGAGCATCAGCTAAGGTTTGGAATAAAGATGCAGAGATGTATGATAGTGGGAGAGGTGGCTAGTTTCAGATACGCCCACTAGCAGTTGAATTGTCTCTAGGCAAATCCCTAGAAAAGAATCCTGAATAAAAGAGAAAGCATGGGGACGATGTGCAATACCAGGCCTAATCAGTATCCTACGGTAGCATTTGACCCCTTCCCCCTCGCCACACAATTTCCGCAGATGCTTTGTCTCCTCAACTCACAAAAGTTCTGCCTATCTGATTTCACGACCTAATAAGATTTGGTACGGATAAACCTTCCAGGAGCATGGATTATTTCCTAGGTGCTTTAAGTTTACAAGAGGAGCGACTGCTCAACTTCCTCCAGGGTGCTACAGGTCAAGTTCAGTTGCTCTTCCAGCCCTGGTGCCCTGGCTTAAATTTACAGAGGTCTGTGCTCGCCCGATGACCTATTCCTGCTAGGCTGCAGTGGTCCAGTCCTTTAAAGGGCAGTGCAAAATAAACTTGTTGTGATGTCGCCTAATCTTAGTGTGTGTTTTTATTTTTTTACATCAGTTGTTTTTACAACTTTGCACTGAATGTTTGTGTTATCAGGATGACTAATGCACATGTTCTTTTTATGGATATGGGGTGTGTTGTGCTGTCATTAGATAGCACCAGTTTGAATATGTGTTCTGCAGACCTATTTTTTGGCAGTTATGCCATGCACTAACTTTAAGGTACTGTTTTAGGTCGGCACAGGTTGTGTTAAAATCGGAAAGCCTTGTTTTGGTGGTTGTGGGATTTTTAATGATAACGGTCTGTTTTATTGGCCATGGGTTGTTATGTAATCTACACAGGGCAGGTGCCTCTTTTATGGTCCTGTTCAGTAATTGGTAGGCATTGTTTCAATGGTCGTGGTTTGTTTTCTACCGTTGCATCTGTGTGGATAATTGCAGGTTTTATTATTTAGCTTATGCTGTTATGTTTCTTCCAATAAGACGCTCACTGAGTGATAACCTCTACAGTTCAATGCAGCTACCTAGCAAAGAGAATGCTGGGTAATGTAGAGTGGGTGTGAGCCCTAGTAGTGTGCCATGCAAAGTAAAATGCCACTGTGTGCATTCAGATGTTGTGCCAGAATTTTTTGGGTTGTCCTGATTAGATCCATTGGATTTACAATTTGAGTCGACACCACAACCTAGTCCTTCATATAATTAATTCGATACATGGACTAATGGATGATGTTTGGATTGAACTTCAAGCTTTGTGTAAACCGAAGACCTCCTGCTTTTGTACACGTTTCGTATTGTATTGCTCACGCCGCTTATAAGCACTGCACTTCTGTAAAATATGGCATTAACCAAAGGGAGAAAAGTGTGTTTTTTAATGTAGAAAGATCTCTCATTTTTTTGATTCAAAGAGTTAGTTACAGACCTACCTGATGGAACACAAGTACTAAAACAAGAGCCATGGAACCTTTTGATCTAATTTTGCATGCTTATCCCTGGTTCCGCTCTGGACCTAGTGTTTTGGTCATGTGATTTACTACCGTCTTTGGTGACCCAAGCAGGACATGTATTCGACCTACTATTTCGGAACAACTTTAAATTTCATTACTCACTATCTTGTCATTTAATCATGCAAGATACTATTGATTTAGATGTTAAGGTCTCAGAAATGGGGGGACGAAGGTGGGGTGAGGCAAGGGCACTCACAAACAGCCAAAATCCACCTTGAAACTGGGTACAGAAAGACCGCATCAGAGGTAGATGTAGGCAGATAGTGGGAAGGATGAGAATGAGAAATAGGTGACATAAAGAGACAAATCCCTTTCCTAGGAGTGCCCACGTATTAAAACATCTTTGGCACCTGGTGCTCCTCAACCCGATAGTCCTTTTGGAGGTAAGCTACATGGGAATACATGCTTGTTGCATTTGAGTCTCCGGAAGAAAGGGGTAGGAACAGAAGGACACGTATGACCATGTGACTTAGTCGGGGAATAATACATTGAGGACACTAATTTGAATTCATAACTGCCCCTTCGTGGTATTTTTGAATAAGGTGCTGAGCAATCTGAGTAGTCTAGTGCGCATTTTTGGGTCTACACGTTGGCAGGGTAAAAAGTGGAGTGTGGTTGTGTCAATTATTTTTGGGATATTTCTTGTATTTGCATTTCGTCCATGGTTGTATTCAATAACTGTTTCTTTTGTCTCAGTTGTTTCTGGTCAAAGGGAGCTGCTAGAATTTTACTTTGAACTTGCTTGGCTGGAATATCTTTTGTATTGATTTTTATTGATCTTGCGGTAGGAAATCATGCCCCTCAAAGCTGGTAAGAGGTCAACCGGCCAGCCTAGCAGTGACGAGTATACAGCAAGGGTGCTGGGGAGATTGAACTCCATTGAGGCAGAGTTGTCCTTGCGACTACTCTGTCTGGATTGGAGGTGTGGGTGGCAAATTGAAGGCTGCCCCAGGTAATGTGGAAAAGCAACCTAGAAAACCTAAGGTCCCTCCCAAAGCTGCATTACCACTTCTGCCCAAGCGGGCTAAGAATGTTTGGTCTGGTAAAGGGACTGAGGCTCTAAATATTCCTAGTAATTGCACTGTAATGATTGTACAAACAGCATCCAAACTTGCAGGCTCGCCTTGCACATCACCCCACACGTGGTGGTTGCTCTTGTTGTTGTCATCGCCGCCGCCACCCCCTACCCCAAGTCAGTAGTGCAATGGCGGGTAAAGAGGTGACGCGATCCAGCAGCAGAATGTGGCTGGCTGAGCGGTGAAGGAGGCCGCAAGGATCCTGTCCTGACCGTTTAAAGGTGGCCAAGCATACCCCCAGCTGCCTCCATCTAGTGCACCCCCCCCCCCCCCCCCCCCCCCCCCCCTCTGCCTGGCATTCAGGCCCATGATCACTGTTGCCTAATTGTCATCCGCGCAGTTGCTGAACCTCATCTTAACGAAAGGCCCCAACCTCCATTCTGGGGGCGTCGTTTTATGTATTTATTACTTTTCCTTTGGAATGGCTTGAGGAGGGAACTCCAAGCAAGGACATCCCAAAAGAAAAGCATAAGACAGCATTGATTTTGGATAGTGATTTAAAAAAAACTAGGGCTATAATTGTTAACAAAACAGTACACTGAGAAACTTTAATTTTTAAAACGATCAGAAACATTACATTATAAATGGTGATTGAGGTCCCATACTGAATAAGCTAGACAGAAGAATTATTAGCCTCCCTCCATACTTGTGCATTTACTGGGCTGCAAAAGAAAATAAGGAATGCACGAAGAGGTAATTAATTGCCTTACGGCAATCAGTGTGGAAAAAATCTCTCCCCTGAGACAGCCATGCGGAAGCTATGTTAGCGGGAGTGAGTTAAGCAGCATCAACAGTTTTCTGTTCATTTCAGGCTTTAAGAGGACATAGTCCTCCAAGCATTCCTCAATATCATATGAGACCAGCTTACAAACTTGTCAGGAAAACTTCAACTCTGCTAGAATAACTCAGCCATCACCATATTAACCAAATCATTGTGGCCATCTTGTGCCAAATTATTGCTACTAATGAGAATTACGTAGGCAGACAAAAGCCCCTTCGTCAGCACTCTTTCGACGGATCTCACCGTTTCCAGACAAAGACTGCCTGACCATCCTAAGCGGCACACATTTCTTCAGGCAGTATGTGGTAAAAACCTATCTGCCAAATTTCCTAGGTCAGTGCATGACTAGTTGGACTAGTCCTTATTCTCTCTGCTGCAGCCCCCCTTGGAATCTAAGACTTTAGTCTTATTCAACCCAGTGCAAAAGCAGGACAACAAATCCCAGAATTTGAAGGAAAAAAATATGGCTTTATTTGTTCGGCATGGACCTGGGAAATATGGCAGCTTTGTAAAACCGGTGGTGTCTGGAGCGGACTGCATGATTCTGACTTTTGCAGCTCAGGTGGGAGGGAACTTCAGCTATTATGGTGTTCGTCTGTAGTAATCATTTATTGGGTGCGCTATTGCCTCCTCAGTATCTGGCTACTGAATGAGACAGTGAGCTAAAACGTGATGCATGGGACCTAACAGAATTGCTATTGTGATTTATCACCAAGATGTTGATGGATAGAGAACACAACACACTCTTAGTAGCCAGTCTGCAATAACATACATTAACCACACACCCTTCCTCCAACTATTCAGTGATGACTTATTCGTCAAGTTCGTAGACCTTCGTGTTTAGCAATGGTTCCCAAACTGCGCCGTGGTTCCCTGGGGAGTTGTCAGACCTAGCCTGGGGAGCCGTGCACCAAGCACTTTGATGCATTTAATGTTGGCGGGTTTGTTGGCCTCAGTTAAACTAATTAGACTTAAACTTATGATTTCTCTGATTTGTAAGTGACATGCCTAAAGCTGTAAACGTAGTGCTTAATTGATGGCATGTTGAGGGAGATGACCTCCATATTTCACTGGATTCCCACGTTCCAACACTCCCAAAGTAAGCAGAAGCTGCCTGATTTATTTTGTTACTCTTTAATTGTTTTTTTTCCCCAAGTGCATTTTACACCAATGCCAAGTTATCAGTAAAGTACAGTTGTCATATCTACTAAACAGACTAAGTATTGACATTTGTACTTGAATCATAGGTACTTCCAGTACACATTTCTTTCAGTACACACATTTCCAGACAGTTCTGCTCTCTCCTTGAGCACATGGAAGTAAAACCCCATATATGGGATAATGCCAACATTTGGAAGCAAGAAAGAGAAGAATAAATCTGAGGAATTTATTTTACTTGCATTGATTTGGAGGCAATGTTAGGGAAGAGACAGCAAAAATGAAGCTGTATGTGGTTTAAAAAATCGTGAGTCACCCTGCTGAGACAGGTGTGTTGGCACTTATGAAATGGGTAGAAATGGAAGTGCCTGTAAATATTCTTCAAGCGCAGAAACACTTTGGCAATGGGGCCTGCATGCATAGGGGTGCTATCTAGCACTGTAAGTGGGGATAAAAAAAAGCTTGAGAGGGTACTCTAAAAAGGGCATGAGCAAAGAAGTGTAACTAGGAATATTTTATTAGGTGCCGACTTTGTAATACAAAATACCCTGCGTATATGATTATAATACCTTCATCCGCTTCTCCCAATTAATGTGAGGCAGAAAAATGCAAGAACTCCCAAGGCCGGTCTTGCATCTACCCCACCCTCTAAAAAAAGTAACCGTGGGGAGCCATGGGTAATAGGTCAAGGGAGCCGTGGGTCGCAAAAAGTTTGGGAACCACTGGTGTATAGAGTGAACACAGCAAAATAAAATCTTTTGCTATGGATTTGGATGCATTCAAGCCAGTCCTTGTGACCGGAGTGTTGTACAGTCTTTGCACTGCTTATCAGTGTACTTTATATTTCAGGCGATCAAGGTGGTAATTTAGTCTAAGGATTGCTATGAGCCTTCATTTGTTACATGTAGTAGTATCAAGTACCCCCTGCTGTACATTATAAGAATATTGCAAGTCACCAAGAACATCTCTAACCATATAGTGTGACAAGGCAGAAGGCCGCTTTCCTTTAGAACAGGGGTACTCATAGTACGGCCCGCGGGCCGCCAGCGGCCCGGCAAGCCTTCCCTGGCGGCCCGCGGACCTTGCAGACCTGTACCTGCAGTGGCGTCACTAGGGGGGGTGCGGGGGAGCGGACCGCACCAGATGACACCATCACATGGGGTGACACCGCCACCGCGCCGGCAGAGGACGAGCTGCTCCGGACATCTGCGTTCATCACAAAGTCCTGCGCAAAGTGTCTGTAATCAATTGGAAAATTCCCTTGAGACAAAGTTAGTGAACTGTGAAAAGAGAAGAAAGGAGGGAAGCAAGGGGGGGGGGGGACTGTGGAGGCAGACAGAGACTGCAGCAAAACCACTCTACAGCAAAGAAGGCTGAGGCGCTGTTACATATATTAAGTGCTGGCGGAACACACGACACAATGTACAACAGGCCATGCACGCGATTATTACAACATTGTGCCTTACAAACATGGCAAAACAATAGACAACCTTGTTGAACACTTTCCTTATAGTGCTTAATAGAAATAAAATATGTTTCAGAGCGCTCCAATATATCATCAAAAAGGGCATGCAGACAATTAGGCAACCTCAGAATTCATTTGAGGGGGCAAAGCTACAATTCCAGATTTGCGATTTTACACAAAGCAATTTAGCCAGCAAAACACTTGTCACTCCTAATGGCCAAACCACTGTCCTAATATGTCCAAATTACGGAATATATCAGCAGTGCGGTGTTCGAAGGGAAGGGAGAAGCGCGGGGTCACAGAATGGGCAGGGGGTGGCAGGAAGTCTGACCTGGGCTTCTGTGGGTGAGCAGTGCAGGGTCTGGGACGGAGCAGCTCAAGAGAGATGCGCACAGGATTTAATGTAGGAATATTGCACCCTGTCCGGGGGTGACACCACGAGTTATGGCACTGGGTGACACCAACCCTAGTGACGCCGCTGTGTACCTGTGCAAGAGCTATGGGGGCCGGGCGATTCTTTTAAAAGCCAAGTCACTTGTTAATGAGGCTTTGTTGTATTTCACCTCTTCTTAGCGCCCCTGCATCTCCCCTCTGAATGAGTGGAGATGCAGGGGCGCTAAGAAGAGATGAAATACAACAAAGCCTCATTAACAAGTGACTTCGCCTTTACAAGACCTGTGAAGTACTTGGTTGCGGCGGCTGTTTGTGTTCCAGGGAAGCGGACTCAGCGCCGGGTGAGGTGAAGGACAGGGAAGGGGGGGGCGCAGCCGCTAGTGAGAGCAGCCGGTGAGTTTAAAGCGGGAGGAAGACAGAGTGCGACAGAGAGAGGGAGAGAGGGAGAGGGGGAAGACAGAGCAGGAGACAGGGAGGGAGAGACAGCGAGAGAGAGACAGACAAGTTGGGAGAGGGAGGGAGGGGGACAGAGGGAGAACAGATGGAGAGGGAGGGAGACAGAGAGGGACGGAGACAGAGAGAAAGGGAGACAAACTGATTGAGAGAGAGAAGGAGAGAGATAGAGGGAGGGAGACAGAGAGGGAGGGAGACAGAGGGAAGGAGGGAGACAGAGGGAGGGAGACAGGGAGGGAGACAGAGAGGGAGGGAGACAAACACAGTGAGTGAGGCAGAGAGAGAGAGAGGAAGAGAGACAGGGGGAGGGAGACAGGGGGAGGGAGAGAGGGAGACACAGAGGGAGGGAGACAGAGGGAGGGAGACAGACAAGAGGGAGGGATGGAGGGAGGGACTGAGACAGAGAGAGGGAGGGAGATAGAGTGAGTGAGACAGAGGGAGACTGAGGGAGGGAGAGAGAGAGAAATAGATAGAGAGAGAGGGAGACAGAGACAGAAAGAGGGAGAGTGATAGAGGGAGGGAGGGAGACAGAGCTAGATAGATAGATAGATAGATAGATAGATAGAGATGTGTGAATGCCGGGTCTGGTGGCTCAGTGGACGAAGGCGTCTGCTGCAGGGGCCTGTGTTCAACCTCATGGTCAGTTTTTTTTTTTGGCTCTAGCCCCGCCCCCTCCCCCACTGCCCCCGCCCCCACCGGTGCGGCCCTCGGCCACAAACCACACTGTAAATTTGGCCCCTGAGAGAAAGTTTGTGAGTACCCCTGCTTTAGAAGGTTATGGAGCTCCGAAGTGATTTGCAACATCCTTATGTATGGTAAGGGGTACTTTATTCCTTATAATACATGGTCACACCATCACCTTTCTCAGAAAGCACTTAAATTCTTGGTGCATAGCTCATTCATATGTAAGAGAGAGCATGAGGAATAAAATTAGACTCTCTAGTGCAGAATTCAACACATCAAAAATGTGGTTAGATATTTGTTACACGACTATATTAGAATCAATTTAATGCAAGTCAGTTTTTAAAAATGAAAAAAACAGTAGCTTGGAATCTGTAGAAATATTCCAACTTTTCTATAATTACCCAAAGGACTGCTGGTCCCTCAAGAGCTAGAAAGACCTGAGTAGGGAAAAGCCATGTTTCCTTTCCGTTCTTCAAACCTTACTTTATGCTTCATGACCTGACCTGCCTTTCTCTCAGCTCTTGCCTGAGTTAAGTTCTGACATTTCTTCGTAATAGACGTCTGGGTGCATCACAGCTCTTCTATTACTTATAGAATTATAGATGGGTAACAGTGATTTACGAGGGGGGGTTTCACCTCTGGGTTCTGAGTGACCTCAAATAGACAATGAGAGCTAAGCTCGATTTGTTTGTGAAATCACTCGGAGCCCCCAAGGTGAAAAACATCCACATAATTTACCTTTTAGCCATCAAAATCATTTGCCCCTGCTTTCAGCTTCTAGGCAGAGAAGTA
The DNA here is from genome assembly GCF_964204655.1 of Triturus cristatus. Classification (NCBI taxonomy): domain Eukaryota; kingdom Metazoa; phylum Chordata; class Amphibia; order Caudata; family Salamandridae; genus Triturus; species Triturus cristatus. The sequence continues at coordinate 165,017,938 of NC_140594.1, forward strand.
ATGGGAGAGCCAAACAATAACATGGTTTCGCCTCCCTTACCCAAATGTGAAAAATAAATCGTACCCGATATCCTTAATCTGCCCCCACCATCTTCCCTGCTTTTTGTCCCCACATCTTGCAGCTGTGTTTTCTGGCTTCTGTCAAAGTAGACCAGCAGTGCTGCACTGATATGCTCCGAGATCTGTCTGCCTAGCCTGGAAGGCCTTTATGACACAGCACCAGTGGGTAACGAGTTTTGTTATCAACTGTTGTGTCATGGCAGTAAGTTACCAGATTTTCAATCTGATGTAAATGATAGCGGCTGTCAAGGAGAGCCATACTTACAAAGAAATTAAGACTTTTTTTAATACAGGGAATGCAGTATCCCACGTATTCTAAAGGAATTGGTACTTTTTTGAGGGATCGGTCTAAAACGTGCACTCTGATATAATGCAACAGCAGCATCATAACTGGGGATCGCTGGAAAGCCAACCATATTCAAGAGTGGAACATGGTGAACCCCCACTGTGAACCGATGAATCACTTTCCAATATGCCTGAAAGCCAAACTCTCTGATGTCCTTGAAATTAGGAAAGATGAAATTCTGATTTGCAATTTAAACTAAAAACGTTGCTTAAGACCAGAGCACCAGCCGTTCCAAGTAACCTCCAGAATTGTCCTTTTTTCTAATAAATCATTTTCCAATCCGAGTACCGGCTGCGGTAACAGTATTTATGACCCCAGGACTCCATTTAACCAAATGGAAATTGATTTTCACTAATAAATTGTGCACTGTTCCATGACCCATCACTGACTTGGGTCCCCTATGGTTCCCAGCAATACCTTCAATCCAATCTTAGATGCAAAACGGATTGCTGTGTGCTGCACCTAAACGTGGCGACCATATGCTTGTAATAGTTTTAAATTAAAAAAATATATATAACTGCTTATAATTTTAACACTGGGTGTGTCCTCACAGGCTGTTTCACTTATAATAGGCAGAGAACCCCTTTTTTAGGTCTCGCCTAGCACAGCGCGAATGCGCTGCTCTAGGAAAGGGCCTCACTTCAGACCTTCACTCCTGCCTGTGGCGGCCTGCAGCATGCAGGGGCGCGCAGGATGCCATCTGTTCTGTAGCATGGTCCCTTTCACATTTGCGGCCGGATGGCCACGCCTGTTCGACAATTTCCTCCCCCTCGGAACCTATCTGCTTGCAGCTGCTGGTTCCCACGGGGTCATGTTCGGAGTCTAGTGCTTGTTTTAAAATAATTTTCTTTCAGTTGCTTAGCTTTGTGCTCTGCTATTTTCTTTTTGTCTTCTCTGTTTTCTGTCCGGTTTCCTTTTCTCCATGACCCCGATCCTTCTGGTTAAACAACAAGCTCCTTGGCTCAAGCAGGGAGCGGTCTTCAAATGTTTAAATCCTGATAGACTATCGGAATCTTCTGTGTCCTCCACATCTGTTCTTATTCACTGCGGATGCCTCCAACGAAGCCACATTTTTTGTTCACATTTAATTGAAATTCTTTTCACAACCCCATGGCTTGTGTAATTAATCATGTTTTGTGGTGAAAGAAACCGGTTTGCCGTCTCCTTACAGGCGCGGTTGCACACGTGAATCATCATGTTGCTGTTGGTTCATGCCTTGCAGTGGCGTAATGTAAAATGTGAGTGCCCCCCGGCAACCCCAGCGACTCTCATGCCTCACCGAAATGTGTAGACCGTAGGTTAGTATAGCTGCCAATTTTTCGGTTTTTGTGTGAGATTTCCAGGTCTTTGTGGGCTTTTGTATGACATTTCTATGCATTGCGTGTGATACTTTATTACCGGTTTACTAAAGCAGCAATGATGTAAGTAGTGACCCTATTTATTTGTAGTGTAGCTGGCTAGAAATGACCTTACAACAGATGCAGTATCCCTGATATGTTAATGTAGTGGTCTTTGCTAACAACTAGGAATACCGAGGGGCTGGTTACCCAAGACCGTGCCAACAGACAGCGTGCTACTTTAAAAACCTCTCCCTTCCCACATACAGTGATATGTACTGATTGAGGGGGAGTGATGTTTGTGTTGTATTATGGTGAACGGTAGGATGATGTTTCCCATTCTAAGGAATTACAAATCGAAATATTTCACTTAAGCAGTTTAATCCGGAAAAAAATTAGATGCAAAAAATAGACAATATTTCCATATATATTATTCTTTCAGCACGCCAGCTGAGATTAAAGGGATGACATGGGACACCTCCTTTGCACTGCAGAGTAGTGAATCATCGACGCTGTCGGCCTGCATAACATTAATGCTTTTTGGCAAGGTCTGTGAGTTATCCTGAATTGCTGCCAGGTGGCCCCATCATGTGTACTACCTTCAGCCCGTGCTAGATTTTTAGCAACAAGAACAGCACATAACGCTGCGGGACTTACAGCTTCACATTTTACCGTTGCATGCATATGGTGTCACAATTCAAAATAAAGACGTATTTAAAGGTAAGTGCAAGTAACAGTAAGCAGCAAGCTTTATTTAATATAGCTTGGAATGCTCGTCAATCAGCAAAAAATAGAGAAATATACCTCCATCCTTATGGACAAACTGCAGAAGAAACAAGCATTTGCAATGCAATAGGTTTCGCATTACTGATTGAGGTATTAGCGTTGCAAATAATGCAACACCAATAGCTCATACTTTAGGTAATGCAAGACCTAGTGCATTGCAAATGCTTGTTTGGTCCTACTGTACCATAGTTGTTGATAGACCTTTTCTGACCAAGAACAATGACCTTTAAGGAGCAGTACTGATAGAGAAACTTTGGCTCTGCTCATTTGTTTAATATCCTCCACCACTGCATTTGCGTTAGCAGAAGGTGGGTGCTTCTGCTGAAAAAAGGTTGCTTGTATTGCACTTCTTGCCTTGTGGGAAAGCTGATGCTTATTAGAGCAGAACCACGTTTGTTCTCGATGACCAGCAAATGACCAAGATTAATATAAGTAAAGAGCGCTAATACTCCATTCCTATGAAGACAGAAAACCACCAGTGTTGTCCACAAACCAGAAACTTCTGAGAAGTGAAGTGGGTTGAAACAAATATACACTGCACATAACCAAATCGCTTAACTCAATGTAAAATATTCACAGTAGTTCATTGTTGAGCTTACAAGGATCTCAGAATTATCCCTCTGTGTAATTAAATTGCCATATGTTTAAGTGCTGAATTACAAATACTGCGTATCTCGTTACAAATCCATCCATAAATGAGCATCATGTTCGTCCAGTTGGAACGTCGCATTGAGTAAACTAAACATTTACAGTAATGTATATTATGTTGATAGTGATACAATTATCCTCTTCAGCTGTAGTAAATTTTGCTTCACCAATATCATTGAAGTTTTGCTGTCATTAATCTGAACATTACTAGTCCTGTGGAAGGTGGCGGATATAGATCAATGTTTCAACAGGTTTCTCAAGATCCCAGTTTACATAATGCAAAGAGCCAACGGATTAAGTATAATCAGTTATGAATTGATGAATGTGTAACAGAATTCTAGCACTAATAGAGATTCATATCAATTTAGTCATGCTGAGGGACAATTTTGAGATTTTATTTATTTTTGGTACTATATATGGATCCCTTTAGCAGGAACTATGAATATTTTAAAGTTTGGTGATTTATATCTTGTACAGTGTGTATTTTTTCAACCTGCGTCACTCTTCACGAGTTCCTGGTTTGGGGACAACATTGTTGAAGCCAGTGACAAAGGACAAAGGCCTTAGGCCTCAGCTGTTTTTATTTTATTTTTTTTGAATTTTACAAAAGGTTAGGATAAAAGCTGGTAGACCAGACCTATTTACTCTGAAAAGCATATGTCAAGTAGATATGAGTGAATAGTTAGTGCACTATGTTGAAGTTTGTAAAAAAGTAATTTCTAAGTCAAATTTCAGATTACCATATTAAACAAGGGTTGTGTTGCTTATCCAGACAAGCCCTGGAGGTAGATCAATTGCATTATTATATACATGTTAGGTTGTCTTAGGCAGGGTTCTATACTGATTTGCCAACCATGATGTAAATATTTTTTACGACCATCCCTGGCAGTAGCTATTGATAGAATTTTTGCGTAGTATAGCAGGCCTCGGTTGGGTTTGGTGATAAGCCAATGTCTAAGACTGGAGCAGAATTACGATCATGTTTAATCCAATAAGCCTTTGAGAGTGGATTGTATTATACTGTGTTAAATCCTGGAGACAGGTATTTTATTACATGGAATTTCAGGTTATCGTAGTAGTCAAGACCTTTTAAGGGAGGTGTCCAATTATCCTCTATTAAGCCCCATTGTGTGATTCCTTCTTGGGTCCTGGTGGGGAGCGAGGGGTAGTTTCATAATTTTGTCATCTAAAATGTTGCATGTATTGTAATTTGAATACTGTGAATTTGATTGCCTAATGGTGAACGGAATGCTGGAATCAGTAGGCTTGATTCGCTTACAATCCAGTAGTATAGGCTGAAAACTTGCTTTCTGTGCCATAGGTCTGATATGTTTATTCTGAAACATCAGGACAAAGGCAGTATAGTATGCCTGACTTATGTATTGTGAAATGAGCCTTTTTATGTGTTTATTAATATTACACTGTGGTAAAGCCTGCAGACTGGTATTTTATTACACATAGAAGCTCAGCAATTGTTGTATTAGGCTACGTATTTGGTGTTGGTTACCTTCTTCGACAAACCCTGGGGTCAGAAGGGTTGCAATACGAAAATCATTTTAGGCCCTCTAAAGAGGGTTTACAGGCTGCTTTGCCAAAAGTTATTTTATAGACCTTTGTAATTCTGTGACTGGTGCCTGATGGCTGCCTTGTGAGAGCTCATTTATACTTCATAAACTTGTATTGCTTATGGTGATGAGCCAGTAAAAAAGGCTATATACAAAATTGGTCCGTTAGAAAAGTTAACGTCAGAGGAAATGGGTCTGATCCAGTTAAATAAAGGAACAGATGTGAAATTCCACAAGTGAGCCCACACCTAAAAGTTAGAAATGCAGGCTAACATATGTCCTAATTACCCTCCTAGTGTCAGGGTATGCTCATTAAGGATATCCCAAAATGTAGGATACTAGAACCCTCACCTACCTAGGTGGCATGCATCATCATGGGGTTCAGCTCCACGCTAGGTGGGCGCTACAATGCCTACAACCTCCTAAAACGAGGAAATTGTGCTTTTTAGTCTGAGATCTTTTCGCTGCCCGATATTGTGATCACTGCAACAGTGATATGGCAGGTGAGTAAGAGTTTGAAAACTGTTAGTTAAAACTGACTTAAGAATCCCTTGTGTACAAACTCTATGTATGGGGGATTCCTGCCAAGAATAATAAACAAGCATTTGCAATGCAATAGGTCTCGCATTTGCGAGAGTTTAAGCTATTGCCATTGTAAATGACAATGCCTTTTATTTTTCTGTTTTGCTAATTCACACAAGTAAAAGGCTTTGTCATTTACAATGCCAATAGCTCAAACTCTTAAATGCGAGACCTATTCAAAGAAGCGACCGCCATTGTTCTGGCTGCTTGGAAAGTGAAAGTGCGCATGGCGCGCTGAATGTTGCTGGAAAGCATGTCCTGCCTGCAGTAGGAGAAATTCATTAAAGAATAAGGCATCAGAGGGGGCATTAACAGGGAGATAGAGCAGGAAATAATGGCATAAGGTAGGACAATGATAGCACACGGAATAGGTTAATAACAGGGCAATAAATAAGGAAAAAATAATACTTTAGAAAGGGTAATAATACTGCATCAGAAAGAGCGTTAAGAGGGCATCGGGGAGGGGAGGAGGTTAACATGGCATCAGAAAGGACAATGATAGGGCCTCAGAGGTGTTAATAACGAAGCATCATTGGAAAGAATAACAGCAAATTAGATAAAACAATAACAGGGCGTCTGAGAGAATAAAAGTGGTGCTTCAGATTGGGTAATAATGGGGCATCCGAGAGGGCAGAGGAGCGAATCAGAGGTGCTGTAGTGTGATGAGAGGGCACAATAACAAGGCATCAAAAGAGGACAATGATAAGGCGTCAGCGAGGACAAGACAATATGGCAGGGCAATAACCAGGTACCGGACACCATAATGGGGCATTATAGAGGGTAATAATAGAGGGAAATGGAGCATCAAGACCTGAAATTTTATAATACCTACTTGGGACGCGGCCTGGCCGCAGATGAGTCTTAGTGTCTGTGTGTCCAGCGGCTGCAGACGGGAGGCGCTTCTAGGCAGCAACATACTCTGGCCTGCAAGGGCTGGCTGAGGCACTGCAGGCAGGCTGAGCTCAGGCGAGGCTGCGATTCCGGGAGCATTAGCCACCCGGCCTGCTGTTGTGAAAGTTCAGAGCGGGCCACCCAGTGATACTGTCCTGGTGGCCACTTGACGCTGAAAGTTCTCCGTTCTCCAAATGGGCTGCATTACTAGATAGGGGTAAAAAGAATAACAACGCTGTGGTAGCATCGCTGCCGCCCCCGGTGCCAACTGCCTGCTGCAGCTCTTGGAGCTGCTCCATTACTGAATTTGCAGCGTAGCCCCAAACCATACATCTCAAAGCCGCCCTCCCACCTTATTTAAATCTTTTGGGAATCTCATACCACATCAAATAAAAACATAAGCTTTAGGCTCTTACTGCAATTGGGAAACCATGCCTGCTCCACAACTAGCAAAGGAAGGAGCCCCGAGGGCGGATCCAGCGCCGCTTCCAGCATCCTATTGGCCAATAGCTTATGAGTCAGGTGGTCAAGGACGTGCCTCTTGCCCCGGAATGTGCAGTCAGGCGGCCGTTTTGAATGTGCAAAACCAGTATCTCAGTGTAATCGGAGCAATCCGACACCCGTTGTACCTAATGTACAGAATGCTGAAAATAATTCTCGACTCGCTCGAAAAACATTTTGAGTAATGGGTAATTGCTCCTATTGCATTATCTTTGTAAAAATTTTGAAACATTCTTTTTATGAAGCTAATTAAACAAGATACTACAAGAATCCTATTGAAATCAAAAAACAATGCATTTTCTCACGTTTGCTTTACCTGATAATGGCATTAGCTTTCATTAACTTCCAATCCTGCCCTTCAAAGATGGCCGCCTTTGTTGCAGTTATCTCCAGGAAGTAGGCGTGGCTGGTAGCCGGTGTAACTCCAGAGCCCGGAGCACGATCCCTCCGCAACGCAGACAGACTGCGGGAGGGGGCGGGAAGCAATTGCCTCGCGCATAATGCGAAAATGAAACGAGCTTACCTCACGGTAAAAAAACCAAGCGGCCGCGCAGAACGAGGGAGAGGAGGGGGGCCACGCCCCCCAACCAGATGGCACACTGCAGGCAATTAAGTGCGAGCGGAGTGAAACTGTAGTCAGGCGCCGCTGCCTCGGGACTACACGGAAGTTACCATAGTGCCAACAGCCAACGGAAATCAAGAAAACAACAGCAATGCCAGACTTAAACCAATCATGAGGGGCAGGAGAAATTACACTGAGTTGAAGCCAATATACAGATTACTTTAAGTCTCGCTGAGACAGCGCATGCAGCACATGCCCTGCCAAGGCGAGACCTAAAAAGAGTCCAGAGGACCGATGGAATACTATTTACTCTGTGGTCTCTGTCAGTCTGCATGTTTCATTTCCAAGTATGCCCAGACAGGTCAAATGGGGTTTGGTCTGTTGGATTCCTTCTTTGGTCCTACTAAAAAGGGTGAACATTTTTTCCCAACTGTAATTTTGTACATATTTATAATTCTATGACTGCATCCCTGGTGGCTGCCTTTTTGGAAAACTTGTGCGCAATATATCAGGCTTGAGTTTGGTATGGTGACAAAACAGTTTCAAAGACTACATGCCTAATTGGTTAATTAAACATGTTATGCCAGGTTCTATGGAGCTGCTCTGCTTATTATAAAATGTTCCGACATGGGCCGCAGACCTAACCTATTTATTTTGGAAATTATTATGAAGCCACCAGGCCTTAAAGTGGATTGGTATTCCACTGTATAAAGGCATGTAAACCGGTAATTGTTTTATGTCTCGGCTAAGCAGTGTATGCGCAACTTTCTTGGAGACACGTTGTCAATCCGTTGGGCTTACAGCCCGCCCATTGCCTACCATTGGCAAGCTTCAGCATTGCTCTCATTTGCGTTGATGCCATTCGCCATAGCATGCAGGTGTCATGCCCTTTCCTTGTTTGTCCTTTCCATACAGCATGAACCAAGTACGTCTCCTTCCACTGCTCCTGGTTTCCAAACAAAATGCCCTGAAGCAATGAGGGCACACAACAGCATTCAGACCATCTGGCATTACGATGCAACCTGCCTTCCTGCTCCAACATTAATTAAAATGCCAACGCGTTTCAAGGCCACAGGCCTCTTCTTCATCGGCTGCCAAAAACATCACATTGAGGCTCACATTCATTTAATTTCCGGCTTCATTGATTTCCATTTCAGCCCTCGCTGGGCGTGTGCTCAGTGCAGTATCCCTTGATGCATGATGGGACACAGAGTACCTGATGCGAGCATAAATGTTCACTTAAGTTTAATGTGCGTTTCACTTTTAAGGCTAATTAGATTTATTTATATATATATATATATATCTCCAATTATAAGTACATTCCTTGTTAGAAATGATCATCCGGCACTCCATGGTAGATTTTGACACGGTCTTTTATTTTCAGACAAAGTTTAGCATCTACGCGTTTCAGCAGACTCGCGCTGCCTTGTTCATGATGATTTATTTTGTATTTGTCCTCAAGCACTCTATAGGAGTACCTGTGTTTTCTAGCCATCTCCCCTATCCGTGTTGCTTCTCTGTCCCCCTCCCTCCAACCACTGCGCCAGTCTGTATGTTCTCTACTCTCCCTCCGCCCTCAATCGTACTCCGCTTTTCCCCTGCTGTCTGCTTTTTTTATTACACTTATTGCTGTGTGATTTCAAATAGATCAACTGAAGTGAACCACCACTTCTCCGCCGTCCACAGCCTGGCATGCAGCATGTAAAAAGTCCTGGGTGTACCAACGCAGGGCTCCACAAATTATAAAAATATTACTACCTGCAGGTCTAGTAACTTTAATAATCTACTCGACCTAACTATATTTGACCAGTGAACTGGTCTCAACGAGATTGTCGCACAGTTCACTTCACAAAATCCTCTAACTTCAGTCACAGAAAGAAAAGTAACTGTAAGATAACCAGATTTAAATGCACAGCAAGCAGAATACTTATCAGCTCACCAGAAAGGGTGAGTAGGCCCTAAAAATAGCTTGCCCTGATTAAATTTAGGTCGCCATAGCTAGTGGATTTTTCAAGCCCTGAAATTTAAAAGAAAAAAAAGGGCATCTCACCAGCTGAGACTCCATTACTCTCCAAGTCTTTACCGGCTGAGTGCTCTCCGTTGAGCAGGTAAGAAGCAATACTCTTTTATTAGAAGTCATTTCTGGTAAAGAGCATACAACACCGCCATCTGGTGTTTTCAGGCACACGTGATCATTACAAATGCACTTGGCCCAAGAAAAGTACTGGAAAATGCAGTTAAAAAAAATAAACTATCGTAGGTAAATGTGTTCTCTCCCCCCTCCCCTCCGAAGAAAAGTGCAAATGTAAAATCTGACAAACAATCTGGTGGTTCAATGCAGATACATCAGTCAGTCCATTTGTAGAGCGTGCTACTCACCCGTGAGTGTCTCAAGGCGCTAGGGGAGGGAGGGGGGTGGAGGGAAGGCAGCTACTGGTCGAACAGCCATGTCTTGAGGGGTCTCCTTAAGGTCAGCAGGTTCTGGGTCTTGCGTAGATGGGCGGGGAGGGTATTCCATGTCTGCGGCGAGATAGGAGAAGGATCTGCCGCTGGTGGTCGTTTGGCGGATGCGTGGGACAGTGGTGAGGGCAAGGTCAGCGGAGCGCAATTGGCGGTTTGGGGTGTAGAAGGACAGTCGCTCGTCGAGGTATGCTGGTATTGTGTAGAGCTTTGTGCGCGTGAGTGAGGAGCCTGAAGGTGATCCTCTTGTTGACCAGGAGCCAATGCAGGTCTTGTAGGTGGGTGGTGATGTGGGTGTGGCGGGGGAGGACGAGGCGTGCGGAGGCGTTCTTTGTATGCGTTTGAGTCTCTTCTGGAGTGTAGCCGTGGTTCCTGCGTAGAGTGCATTGCCGTAGTCCAGCCTGCTGCTGACGAGCGCCTGGGTGACCATTCTCCTGGTTTCGGTGGGGATCCATCTGTAGATTTTCCGGAGCATTCGGAGGGTGTTGAAGCAGGAGGAGACGGCGTTGACTTGCTGGGTCATGGCGAGCGTTGAGTCCAGGATGGACCCCAGATTGCATGCGTTGTTTGTGGGAGTCGGGGGAGCTCCCAGCGTTGTAGGCCACTAGGAGTCGTCCCATGCGGAGGGGTGGATCCGAGAATGAGGACCTCCGTCTTGTCAGAGTTCAGTTTCAGGCGGCAGGTTTTCATCCATTCTCAGATGGCCTTCGTTCCCACGTGGAGGTTAGATTTGGCGATGGCCGGGTCTTTGGTGAGCGAGAGGATCAGCTGCGTGTCATCGGCGTACGAGATGATGTTGAGCTGGTGTTAGACTATGTTAGTGAGCGGAGCCATGTAGATGTTAAAGAGGGTTGGGCTGAGGGATGATCCTTGGGGTACGCCGCAGGTGATCGTGGTGGCTTCGGAACGGTACTCGGTGGAGCCGGACTCTGGGTTCTACCGGTGAGGAAGGAGGTGATCCAGTCCAGGGTTTTGCCTCAGATCCCTGTGTCGTGGAGGCGTGTGCGAAGGGTGCGGTGGTAGACTGTGTCAAAAGCGGCCGAGAGGTCCAGGAGGATGAGGGCCGCGGTCTATCCCTTGTCTGGTATGGCTCTTATGTCCGTGGCGGTGATGAGGGCCGTTTTGGTGCTGTGGTCGCTGCGGAAGCCGGATTGGGACGAGTCCAGTTCGTTGTTCTCCTCCAGGAAGAGGGTCAGTTGTCTGTTGGCGATCTTCTCTATGACTTTTGCCGGGAGTAGGGAGATGGGTCGGAAGTTCTTGGGGTCCGCCTTGGGTTTCTTGAGGAGGGCATTGATTTTGGCATGTTTCCAGCTCTCTGGGAAGGTGGAGGTCTCAAAGGAGCTGTTGATTATCTTTCGAAGTTGGAATGCGATGATGTGGTGGGGGCAGGGGTCGGAAGGTGAGCCGGAGTGGATGGTGTTCATGATTTTGGCGGTTTCTTCGTCGTTGACGTTGTTCCAGGAGAGCAGAAGGTCGGTGCGTTCGGTGGGTGTAGATTCTGGGGTGTCGGCATCTGCCGTTTGTGTATCGAAGCTGTTGTAGATGTCTGCGATCTTTCGTTGGAAGAAGGTAGCCAGGGAGTCGCAGAGTTCTTGTGATGGTGGGATGTCATTGGAGCTGGGGTGGCGAGTTCTTTCACGATGTTGAAGAGCTCTTTACTGTTGTGTGCGTTGTCTATGCGTTCCGTGAAGGAGGTTCTTTCGGCGGATCTGATGAGCTGTTGGTGTCTGCGCCTGGTGTTAAATAGGGTTGCGTGGTTGTCTGGTTCTTGCGCCATTGCTTCTCGAGTTTTCTGGAGGTTGTCGTTAAACCAGATGGCTCTGGTGTTGGTGTGTCTGTTGGAGGGATTCCTGATTGGGGCGAGGGTGTTGGCACAGTCGTCTATCCACACTCTAAAGCTGTGGGCTGCTGCGTTGGTCTCGGAGGGCCTCGGGCGAGTGCGGTGACTAGCTGGTCTTCGGTGACTTTTTTTTGTCCAGCTGCGATGTGGGATGCTTTGTGGTTTGTTGTGTGCGATGTTTCTCGAAGGAGAAGTGGTGGTCGGACCAGTGGAGTTCGGTGGTGTAGCTGAAGGTGACGTGGTCGCTGACGGAGAAGATGGGGTTGAGCGTTTGTCCAGCGGAGTGTGTGGGTGTCGTGACAAGTTGTTTGAGTCAGAGGTTGACGATCAGTCTTTTAAGCAAACATGATTTTTGTTTTCATTTTTTTTTTTTTCTTCATCTACACACCGCAAAAGAACCTCTCTGCAAGTCTGTAGCGATATTTCTTAAATCCTATAAAGTTCAGTAAATGAGACGGTACTGTGCCATCTTTGCTAACCATATTTCGGTGACCAAGGTAGTACTAACCCATCTCTGGACTGCAGTGCTTTGTACTGGACAGTACCAGGTCTTCTCTGCTGGACTGTATCTCGACGACCGAGACTATACTGAAGTTCCTTGCAGGGACTGTTATAAATGGACAGTACCAAAACGTATGTGCGTATTAGATGTGCACTGTTACGTAAGAGTTGTACCTGTTCTGTCTGCAAGAGATGTGAAAAAACAAAACCATTTATTGACCGTTTTCTGGTTTTTCAAGAGTGGTAAATGCTTCTTTTTCATCAAACGTGCCATAGCTCATTGTTTGACATTCATGAACATCCAGTTACTCGAGCTGTATTTGTTTTGCTCCAGACTGGTTTGTGACTTAGCATTTTATGCACTGATAGTTGTTATATACTTTACAGCTACTCTCAAATTAAAAAGTAGGGCTATAAAAGAGTAGCGCAATAACATGGCAGCGCTGGCTGAAGAAAGTCACCAGGTTGGCAGGACACATGGGGAATGGCTTCGGAGTTGTTGAGCTGTAAAATTAAGTGCTCAGTAGCTACCTTTTAAAGAGCCTCTGCTTTCCGCCACAGCCTTGACTCCACTGGAAGAGTTTGTGCCACTGAGCATGCTCATGACCTCCAATGTGTTTACTCCTTTGACGCTCTGTATTTTTTGTACGGACTGGCTTGAGCAACAGCAGCTGTGCACTCTGCTTTAGGGTCGAGCCTGCACCTGCGAGACACTTGTATGCAAAAAAGGGCTTGGAGACCACCCATTGCTTAACATTTGCTGGCTGCACGTTACTCTTTCTTTACGGCCTCCTCAATTGGTCACTGCATGCGAAACGTCAGTTCCGATCACCACTGTGGCACAGGGACCAAGCACAAATTGTTTTTAGTTAATTCGTGCCAGTCTGCTGGTCCCGACGTGATTGAGGTACTATTTCTTCGCCCTCCCACTCGTCCAGCCTGCTTTTCCCTCCATATCTCTTATGCTTTTTTAAGCATTGCCTGGCGAAAGTAGCGCATGCGCTGCACTCTCCATGTGAGTGCCTTTTGTAACAAATTCTCCCAAACTCTTGCATGCACGCGTCTGCATGGACAAAGATGGCTGCTCTTGCCATTTGTCTAAAGCAAACAGCAAGTGCCTGTCCGAAGGGACTGTGGACAGTCCGACGCCATTTTGTTGTCCTAGCAACTGAAATGCCGCATCGGGCTCTCCACATGCGTGTGCAAAGCATGCAGTCTGCAGTAGGAAGGAGCAGCAGCGCCCTCTGCTGGACAGTGGAGATGACAGCTTTTTTTAAATGGTGGCTTACGCACACGCCGATGTGGACAGGCCGACGCCTAAGCACTAATGCTTGTTGTTTTCTCCTGTGGTACCTATTCACTGGAGCAAGGACTCGCACGCCAACTATTATGCCCTTACTCCATCAGTGGCGCCTTGGCTGTTGGTTGTTTTCAGCAGCAAGCACGGCGTCATCCCGCACGCAGTGATTGGCATCTGAGGCGGTGGGCGGCAGCTTTGGTGTTCTGTGCCGCACCCGCTGCCTCTTATCTGTCGCACCCTGGAAGCGTGCAGGATATTTACCAAGTTTTACCGCCCCTACTAGCTTCTGCTCCGGTCTCCAGGCAGTCTCGCTGCCATTGTTGGCACAGAAGTCACTTGTCAGGGACTCCGTAAGCCCTGCACCGGCTTATGGCATGGCTCAGCTGACCAGCCTTCTGATTGTGGATAACAAGGTCAATATTTGGCAGCTATGGTAGTGTAATTGTGAAAGCAGTCTGCCTTATCTTAATAAGTAGGTTAGTTCTTCAAAGCCTGCAGTATTGACAGCAGGAGCTTGAAATGCCCAGATCTGGTTTTAACTTGAAACACATTTTGTACAAATAGATTGGTTTTGTCACAAATGGAACCCACACGCAGGCTATGGTGACCCCCGCAGTGACCCTTTCCCTTCCCGCTACCCCAGAGCTCCTGGATGACCTGTCTGAGAGCCGAGAGTGCGTGAACTGTGTCTCCATTCAGACGCCCCTCTAGAGACTGGACCGCACCGGGCACTTGCTGTGCAATGCCTGTGGCCTCTACAGCAAGATGAACCCGCTCAGGCGGCCGCTCATCAAGCCCCAGAGCGAGTGGTAAGTACCGGGTGCGGGGAGGGCAAGGGTGTCCCTTGCGGAGGGGAAGTGTGTTGGTGCTCGCTGCCCACCCCTGTAGGCACGTTTACACCAGTGGGGCCAGACTACAAAAATCTGGAACTACGGAGGCCTGGGAAAATCTATATGCACAGTGTATAAAGTAAGGAGGTATGGTGCAATGCAAAGTGGTCCAGCACTATTTATTCTGTTTGCATAATAAGGCCGCAATTTAAATGTAAGTTTTAAAGAAGTGTGCTCCGTTTTTATTGTACATGGAGCAAAAATAGTCTGTCTGTATAATTAACGCACTATTCATATTCTAGGATTTTATAAATGTATACATTAATAATATGATTTAGAAGTCGACATTTTACATTTGATTTCACAATCATTTCCCTCCATTTTTCCCCGTAGCAAAAGTTCTTATTTGCTGTAGACTGGGAGGGAAATATGTTTACCCCATTCCGCATTGTACCGGGAGTAAACATGCTGCCTGTGCTGCTTTCTTTTAGGTGACCACATAACTTCCCAACAAACACCTTTGTCTCTTGCCTTCGTGGAACCGCAGTGCTGTCTTCTGCAAACTTGCCTCAAAAGTCCTTCATACTGCAGGTGCTTTTAAGTAAACGCCATGGAAATCTTTTTACAATTTGCAAAACTTTCAAGGAGTCATGGAGCACTCTTCACTAACAATAAGCAAGCAATCGAAGTTGTGTGCGTTAAATAATCCTTCTATATTGCTCTGCTGTTCACGCACACTCGTGATATGAGTTAGGATTGTTTTCAGTCTTCGTTTTAGGTCCGGCCTGCCTTCCCCCACATTACAAGAGCTGGCCCAGGCAGGCAGCAGCTAGAAATCTCTCAGCCCTTGCCTCAAATGTGTCTAACTCTCGCCAATTTGACCCTCAAGTTGCTATGAGCCGGCAGTCTGTAGCAGTGAGATGTGAGTTAGGCTCAAGCACCATGTCTGCTTGCTTTCACTGATACACAACACTTCCTGCTGGGGCCTGTCTCACCACAGTAAAGGCCAGTCATAACAGTTTGTTTATTCCATTATTATACGGTCTCAATCGGGAATACCTTTAACTGGACAGAGCATGGGGTGTTGCAGCGGCCATAATGGGTCTCTAATAGATGAATTCAACAAGCATTGAAAATGCAATAGGTCTCACCTTTGGTTTCGTTAAAGCCATTGCTTTGCTAATGGTATTGTATAGCAAAGCAAATGGCTTTAACTTAACGAAAGGCGAGACCTATTGCATTTTTAATGCTTGTGTTGTATAGCCATACACAGATGGGCGAGGAATTGAGTTGCCACCAACAGTTAGCAGTTTTTCATTTTGTTTTTTGACCCATACATTTTAAACCTTCCAAGCGTAGCGTTAAGCTAACTCTGCATTTTAAAAAACTTATCGGCTCATAAAATTTGTTTCAAAACTCCTTCACTTCAAAAACATATGACTTTGAGCAGATGTTTTTGCTGGAGCTACCATATTCCAACCTTATATCATGGTAATGATCCCGGGACTGGGAGGATGCACCAGGATTCTCTGGCTCTTTGGGGAGGGGTGGTGCTGGCACTGCTGCTGCCGGCTGTCTCGCTCATTGAAATGGAGGCCAGAATCGCTGTACTCAGCTGATCTCCATTGAGATGCTGTGGCCACATTAAAAGACTGTGTGAGAGCATTATTTAAACATTATGATCACTGACGGAGGAGGTCTTCTATGGATTTCCGAGACCTCACTTCGCACATTTTTAAGGAATGTCAGAATCCCAAAAAGTGTCTTACCAAAAAGCTTACAGCCTCATCCCTTACACACACAACAGCCCATTATCTGTTACCTTCCCCACCCCCTGCCATTAAAAAAGCGCTGATTCGGAATCGCTGTTTGCGTCCTAGTGCTTTTTTACTTCACTTCATTTTTAGCCATGATGCACAACCACACTGCTGTACAGCATGTCTAAAAGGCATTGGCTAAGACCTATTTGCTTTGCCAATGCTTGTTATTTACAAGAGGTCATGGATATGCATAGAAAGGCCCAAAGGTTACAAAGAAAGTTTGGGCCAGCTGCATAGTGTATACCGCATCTATAGAGCAACAGAGTATTGAACATGATCACAAGCCTTGAGGTGTGATTCATGATCATTCATGGTGAAGCCGAGTACTCTGGTTTTCATATCGTAATGTGTAGAGATGTAGTGCTCTTTGAAGAGGTTGACTCTTCCCTCCTGGAAGCTTAGATGGAGAAGGTCTGTTTAACACAGTCTTTTTTCTTTCTTCTGTCTGGTAACGTCCTGGCTCATCATACAAGCCAAAAATGGGGGGGTGGGGTGTTTGTCCTTGGAAGGATAGACTTTCATGAAATGTGGAAGTACATATAGATATCCGTCATGCCATTCAGTTATTAATCTGTGGACACTGCAAAAACATTTCATTACAATAAAACAAATTGTCTTCAGTGATGCTTATAAATTTTGTCATTGTCAGTAAGCTTAAAGCCCGGGATAATAACTGCCTTTTGCATTGGGGACAGTCCTCATATTTGGTACAGCGGTTTTGTGCAAAACGAGAGACTGGTATCGGTCGCCTTTTGCTTAATTTAGTCATTTGAAAATGTTATATATATATATATTCACTGAAAAAACCATAGGTTTCACACACGTTATAGTTAGGAATTAGCATTTAAAAAACCTTGCAAATTCACTGAAAAAACCATAGGTTTCACACATGTTCTAGTTAGCGGAAATTTTACTGATAAAAAACCAATGAAATTGCCCCGTTATAGTTAGTGCTGGCAACTATAACTCACGCGACCGCAATCCTCTGCTGATGCTAATACTGTATTTAGACACTTATTTGCCCATGTCTTCTTCCATACATTTTTAGCTATACATATATTACAAATATTTTTTTTTATAAAGACACATATGTCATCAGCAGAAGATTGCGGTCGCGTGAGTTATAGTTGCCAGCACTAACTATAACGGGGCAATTTCATTGGTTTTTTATCAGTAAAATTTCCGCTAACTATAACATGTGTGAAACCTATGGTTTTTCCAGTGAATTTGCAAGGTTTTTTAAATGCTAATTCCTAACTATAACGTGTGTGAAACCTATGGTTTTTTCAGTGAATTTGTACGGTTTTTTAAATGCTAAGTTACTTTACGCCATTCGAGGCGTGCGCGCCCACTTAACGCAGTGCGTTCCGTGCACGGTTTTTATCAACTTTAATAAGCCCTGTACATTTGGTGGCCTTCGGCCACCAAAAGCACAGGGGGTGGGGTCAATGTGGATAGTGTTTTTTTTTATTTCGATTTTATAATTTCATGTTGCCAAAATATAGTTTTTTTACTGATGTAATAAGCCCTGTACATTTGGTGGCCTACGGCCACCAAAAGCACAGGGGGTGGGGTAAGTGTGGATAGTGTTTTTTTTATTTCTAATTTTTACCGTACGCTTACGGTAAGCGTACGGTAAGCGTACTCCGCGAAATTGCCGGAAAAAAAATAAAACAGTTTTTGCTCTTGGGGGATGTTTGGGGACTCCCTCAACATGACTATGTGGGAGGGAGTTGTCAAAACAGCCCCGTAACATGTTTTTGGGCATCATGTTTGATAAATAACACTCAGTGCGAGAGACAAAATGGCGGACGCCGCTTCCTGGTTTCGGCCGATTCGAATGTTTACTAAGATCTAAGAGCCAATCAGAATCGCGCTCGCCACCGTACGCGTACGGTAAGCGTACCGTAAGCGTACCGTAAGCGGGCTCAGATATATATATTGATTTAAAGGCTATTTTCTCAGAATCTACTGAACAGATTTACACCAAACCTACAAAAGGCACTTCCTTGACATAGGGACTACCTCTCTGCCAAATTTCTAGTAATTCTGTTCAGCCGTTCGGGCTGTAGCTCTGTCTAAAGGTCCTATGGAAAAATGCATGGGAAAAACGCGTTTTGGGACCCCCCTTTTATCTCAGCCCCCGCTTGACGAATCCCCCCGAGACTTTCAGGGTAGGAGCGTAGCGTAGCGCCCCACCTATTTTGAGAAATTCGCGAGGATTCATCGACCGGCGCCAAAGTTATTCAAAATAGAATGTTGCGGATTTCCTATGGAAAAGGGGTCCTAACTATAACTACCTACTGGCGACCGCCAGTAGGTAATATATATATATCTCTTAATACTTCATTTTATATTCAGTCATTATGGGTCTGTAGTTTAAGTTCCTGTACACTTTGCTTGGCAATGAGTAGGGTGTCTTGTTAGAAAATAAAGTTGTACGGTCTGTTACATGGAAAATTAAACTGTGGCTGTAACAAGGAAAAACAATAGAAACATATAATTTCATCTCCTAGACTTCTAATGCAGTCGATGTCATATAAAAATGTCACACCAACTTAGTGATACCCCATTCTGATATACTGCCGTCACAAGTAGTAGCATTTTTTAGGTTGAGCCTGGGCAGCACATGCGCTGCTCTGCGAGCCTTCCTATGTTGGAGTATGTACTTGAAGCCCCGCCACTCTCCGCCCATATTTGTCATTGGCTTGTGTCATTGTCCTTCGTAAATGCTGGCTTCTGATTCTTTATTTGGCTGGTTAGTCCCTTCTTAGTATCGCCTTGTCTTCTTTTGTAACCTCCAATGAGGACTAGCCCTTTTCCTTCGGTTGTTACTCAGTAGGTATTCTTTAGTCTGTAAGCACTATTTTCTTTAATGGGTTTCTCCTGCTTCAGGAGGGTCTCCCATGCCCAGTTGGGACCACTGGCTTGTTTAACTCGTAGCACACAGAGGAGCTTTTCAAGGGGCCATGGGAGACGGAAGGGTACAACTCAGTGATGCCTTTAGGGAGGTCAAAGATGCGTGATGTAAATTATGCTAGATCTGACCTGTTTATTTTCTGACAAAACATCTATGTTAAACATGAATATGATTTAGGTTTGCTCCTCTGCTCACTTGCTAAAAACCATGATTTCAACCAAGTGCTCTCACCCTCTTTTCTCAAATTGTTCCTCTGTGAAATGGATCCAAAAAAACAAACTGTTTGGCTGCAAATGTCTCTTTGGAGACACACTCCCGCAACCACAAGCATGAACCCGACCGAAAGGTATTGAAGCTCTTTACTGAACAGTTCTCCAGTTCCAAAGTTGCAGCTCCCTGCGCTTTGGTCCTCTGCACAGATTAACTGTAAACTGTGCTTAAACTGTGTGCTTTCACCCCCAGCTTAACGTTGCTCTAGTTCATTTGCTTTTCTCCCCCTGCCCACCACATTGCTCTAACGTTTGCTTCCCTATGCCCTCAGTGCCCCTTACCCCACAGCGCCATCATTTTTGCGTCGCCACACCTGCACCCTCAGTTTTCCTTCCTCACACCCTCCCAATCTGTGTTCCTTCGCTTCCTTCTGTTTAACACCCCCCAACACACACATGCTCTTTTAAACAAGCATTTGTAATGCAATAGGTCGTGCATTTGCGAGAATTTAAGCTATTGGCATTGTAAATGGCAATGCCATTTATTTATATATTACAAAACATAAATAAAAGGCATTGTCATTTGCAGTGCCAATAGCTCAAACTCACGTAAATGCAAGACCTATTGCATTGCAGATGCTTGTTCTGCAGGCATCTCTTTACAACACAACTCACTTTGTTGTTGTCAAATTCGTAACCAGAAATGTTAGTTTTTAGAGCACTAACCATAATTTCTATGGGAATAAGATTCTCTCATGATTTCTAAAGGAAATTCTTTAGGTATTGCAGTTTTTATTACATCAAGCGTGCTACACTTATGTAATATAGTATGTTAGCAATCTAGTTATTCATTAGCATTTCGTGGGGAGGCAGATGTCAGGGGCATGAACTCAGATAATTGAGGGCAGGGAGGAGGGTGCAGAGGCAGCAAGTTGACCATGCTGGGCAGCCGGGAGGGGCAGTGGCAGCACAAACCATGAAGGGCAGGGGGAAAGGGTCAATAAACCAACCATGCAGAATGGGCTAGAGGCGCTGTGGGAATATAACGGGTCATTGAGGGCAGCAGGAAGAAGGCATGGCAGTACAGTCGTACATGCCAACAGACCCGATTCTGGTAGGAGATTCACTATGTTTTTAAGCCCGAAAGATATTTTATGGGTCTCCTGACTAAAATCTTCTCTTTTTTTCAATGTCAGTCAATGTGGAAAATAATTTCCCCAGGTCCCCATCCCCCCAATCTCTCTCTAACCAAGTTCAAAATGTTGACACTTACGGTACATTGGATCAATGAGGTAGGGACATGGACTTTAACAAAGGGTGGGAGTTAGATGGGCAGGGGCACCAAACTTACCTTACAGAGCGGGCATCTTGGGTTGCAGCAGCACAATATACCACACAGGGAAAGCAGGACGGCAGTGCAGCACGACGGACCATGGAACCTAAAAGGGAGGTGACCATGCCCTGCACACTGAAAAGGGAGGGGACCATGCCCTGCACACTGGTAACAGAGAGGGATGGGGCAAGGGCAGCAAGCTGACCTTACCGGACAGGCAGGAGGGAGGGGGCAGGGGCCTGCACATGGAAACTGTAGGGGAGGGGGCAGTGCTGGAGCAGCAAGCTGACCATGGAGGGCAGCCATGAGATTATAATAACATACACACAGACCATGGAGGGAGGGAGGGGGGGTCGGAGGCAGCAAGCTGACCACACAGGGCATGTATGAGGGGCTGTGGCAGCAAAGAAAACCATGCATGGCAAGCAGGAGGATCAGTGGCTGCACAATGGCCATGATGGGCAAGAGTGAGGGGGCAGGGGCATGCACAAAGGATCATAGAGGACAGAAGGGATGGGTAGGGACTGGACATCGGCAAGAGAGGGCAGGGGAAGGGGCTTACCAGACCACACTGGGTAGGCAGGAGGAAAAGTTATAGCATAACCAAGCATGGAGGGCAGAAGGGAGTGGCAGCAAAATTAACCATGGAGGACTGGAGGGAGGGGATCGGGGCATGGGACTCGGACAGGCATGGTGGTTGTGGCATGGACAGGCGGCAGTTATCTGACCATGCTTGACAGGTGGGAGGGGCAGTGACAGCTCAACAGAACACTCAGAGTAGATAATAGGGGCAGTGGGAGGTCCATGGGACATGGTGAGCAAAAAGGAGGGAGCAGGGGCAAGCACACAGACATCGGAGGGCAGGGAAGGAGGGATGGGCCAAAAAGCTAAGCATTGAGGCTAAACAAGAGGGCAGTGATGGGGCATATGATTGGGCAATGGAGAGCAGGGAGGAGTGGGAGGAGTGGGCAGTGTCATTAAGCTAAACGGAGGGCAGTGGCAGCACGTTTGAGCAAGCAGGGCAGGACGGAGGAGGCTGGTGCATGGACTCTGACAACAGACGGTAGGGAGGAGGTGGATGGGGAAGTAAGCTAACTGTTCATGGCAGGCGGGAAGGGCAGCGGCAGAACACTGGCACACAGGGCTGTAATGAGGGAGCAGCGGCACGGACTTTGACAATTTATGGCAAGGAGGAGGGGGAGGCAGAAGCAGCAAGCTTTGTTGGGGGGCAGCACAATGCCAGGCCCCACATCCAACTCTCCCCCTCCCTTCCCAGTACATAGTGAGGGGCACTTACACAATGTTAAAAAAAAAAACAACTGCAAATTCACTGAAAAAAACAAAAAGGCTACAACGAAGTTAGGAAATAGACTTTTGAGCTGAAAAAATATTCACATAAAAAAAAAAAACGGTTACAGGGACATTATAGTTGGGTAGAGATTTTGCACGCACAAAACCATAGCAATTCAGCTGTTATTCAAGTCACTATAAGTCATGTCCTAAGATAACTATAACTCACGCTCTTGTCATGCACTGCTAAATACCGCAGATATTTACTCACGCTCTTGTCATGCACTGCTAAATACCGCAGATATTTCATCACTTATGACATCTTCTTTGGCCTCATTGATATCACTGTAGCATTTGCAGTAAAATTATTGATGAGAACTGCATGGCGAGGGGTGCGAGTCAGTTACTTTAGGGCACAAGTTATAGTTACTTGAAATAACTAACTACATTAGCTCACTTTCTAGGGTTTTGTGCATGTAAACTCTGAACCGAACTGTAACATCCCTTTTGGTATTTTCCAGTGAATTTGTATCTTTTTCTTTTTTTACGTAATGTATATAACTGGATCCGTGTCCCTAGAGATACAAAGTTTTATTTCTTTAGCAACTCCAAAACTACTAAACAGATTTACACCAAATTACAAAAAAAAGACTTTCTTGACTAAGAGCTAGCTTTCAGCCAAATTTGGTTTAATGCCGTTCGGCCTGTAGCCCGGTCTAAAAAATTGTCTGTCCCTGCTAGACGGATCACCCCGACACTTTCCATGCAGAACTAGGTCGCGTTTATTGGGAAAATTGTCAAATTGTGCCAAAGTTATCAGAAAAACAAAAAACGATTAGTCTATGGGAAATGTTGGTCCTACCTATAACTACGTTTTGGCTATCGCCAGTAGTGGAGATATATATCCCTTTTTCCCCCCCATGCAGTGTCCATGGGGATTTTGCCATCTTTCAACACAATAGGCTGAAGTGCGGAGCGGAATTACACCAAATTTGGCAGAAAGCTAGTTTTTAGTACAGAAAGAGCCCTTTTTGTAATTTGGTGTAAATCTGTTCAGTAGCTTTGGAGTTATTAAAGAAATAATACTTTGTATATCTAGGGACGTAGATCCAATTATATATCACTTTACGTTAAATAAATACAAATTAACTGGAAAAAAACTAAGGTTACGGACATTTTTTTTTTTTGTGCTGGTTCACGTTTTGCCTGCACAAAACCATAGAAATTCAGCAGTTATAGCTATACTTAAAGTTAGACTTATCTGAAAAAGCGATCATGCGTGCTGTTAAGTAACTTTAGGCCACACATTTTAGTTAATAAATGTTTGTTTCACTGGAAAAGCACATGCAAAGTTGCTTTTCTTTCCTCTAGTATAGAAGCAGCTGTTTCCAAAATTCTTTTCCTCTCACTTGCTGCAGACTGACGTGTGCACCTGTGCACCTGATTGCCACAGGGTCTGTTCTACCACTGCTGTTGCTGCTTTCCATGCTGCCTTGGGAAGGAGTTTGGGCTTGGCAGATGTGGTATGCTCCCAGAGTTTTCGCGATCAGAGAACCTGCTGCCCCAACAAAAGTGCAGGCAGGTGAATCACAACCAGATGGAGGGTTTTGTTTATTTTCCCTTTTCTTACCCTAGTGGGTTTGATGATGGCATGTCTTGGTACACTGGTGCTCCCTTCTCAGTAAGCGAGCTCCCAGAATGACTTGTTGCCAAGATCGGCGATGGTGGGGGCCTAATGTCCCTGGCCTGCAGTACAGATTGTCCCAGCACAGAGAGGGGCGCTGTCTGCACCACAGCAACCTAGCGCCTAGGTGCATAGTCTGGCCATCTGTGCCGTAAGGGAGTCCGCAATGCGCTTTTCTGTGACTGTAGAAGAACAAGTTGTGTACTTTTTGGTAGGGTCTTGGGTTGTTAGAATTGTGCTATTGCTGCACTATACAACAAGATTCGTAGGCAAGTTGACCAGCCTTACTTTGTGCGCAATCTTTCCTGGGCACTTTGACGGTTTGGGCCTTCTGCTCATGTGCCAATTTGATAATATGCACCTCATTATCAGACACTTGGGCTTCCATTGTAAAAGTTCTTCATGGAAAATTCCGAGTAGGCACCCAGCATGTTGTTACCTGAACCAAAGGTCGAGACTGGAACAGTTGCGAGTCACACCAGGGCTCTGGCTCGCTGCCAGGAAGCCTTTCAGCCGCGCAAGAGATTATCGTGTTTTTTATGGTCGGTTTAATGGAGGGAATGGATACTTTGAACGCTGCTAGGTATCTGGTTTAAAAACAAACGAGCATTTTCGAATATGGGTCTCTCGCACACACGCTTTGTGTTTTTTGTTTTTGCTGGCGTAGGTACTGTTGGTCTGGCTGATTGAAGGCGCGTGCCTCGAAGCCTGGTTACCTTAATTGTTACATGATCAGATCCAGGCTGGGCCGCTAATTTCTTCATTTGAAGTCGAGAAAATGAGTGAAGCAGCTGTTGCAACCATATCCATGGGTTTTGTGCCGTTCACCTCCGCTTTGTCGTTCCGTGGCAGAGACGAGAGTATTATTGAATCTCTACAGCGTTTACATACTTTAAAAGAAAACATTAAATCTCCCCTAAACCCCGTCCCCCCGTTGTATTCCTTTTCGAAAGGCAAATATAAACATTTCAGTAGCGATCCTGTATTTGGGATCCATGTAATAGATTCAGTTTCCAGCTTCCAGCACAGAACTTAAAACATTCAATGATGGCGCACTAGTTAGTGAAAAACAATTAATAGAGCTAGAAGGTACTCCTTTAGTCTGTGGACAGCAGATTAACGTCGGAATGGATGTCGGTGATAGTTTCTAAAAAGAGCAACCTGTTTCATTGGCACAATTTAGAGGGCTATAAAGTGCTCAGCATAATTTCTACAGCCTCCTCCGGTTGAGGCATGCTATTTCTTAATCGAATCTCTCTCGCATGCACCCTAGTGGGTTAACAATCTAATCACCCCGAACTAGGGGAAAGGTCATATGGTGTCATCTAACTGGAAATTAATCAGTGCTTCTCACCACACACTCCTGAACAAAATAAAAGGCTGGAGCAAGAATTTTAACTTCGCCTTTTCCTCTAATTATATGAAAGTCCTCTTTGATAATTCAGTCGAGATTCATCTTGCTTACATAACGTAGTGGCCTTCTCTTTTAAAAAAAACTTCAGAATGAATCTCTCTATTTAGCAGTTGTTGGCGTTTCCTTCCTGGTGAAGGCGCTCTATATTGTGTGAAATATTTCTTCAATAAAATTAAACTTTTTGGGAAAAATGTTGAAAGAGGATTTAAAGTGCATTACAATTAGACTGCATTAGTAGGTTTAATTTTTTTCAGTGGTCCTCCAAAGTTAAAATATATATATTAACTCCTACACTCGACCTCCTGATCGCTGTGCACTCGAAGGCTATATTCTGTAATTGGAAAAAGGCAGCTGGTGTATTTTGCTGTTAGAAGGATTAACTAGTGTACTCGCTAAATGTATAAATGTGATAGTGTGAAGAAACTAGAATATGACCAAAACCTATGCAAATTGGGCATAGTTAAACGAGGAATACTCCAGTATACCAGGAGACGCGACATCCAAGGTCTTCCAGAGTTTTTAGTTTTTGTTATTTGCATTGCTGCAACAAATGTGATTGACTCTAAGCAAAGTGCAGTCATCTGAACAATGTATGATTTTGAAAGTGTTATTGGAATATTGGCTTTTTGAAAAAATGTTGATTCCTTGCCTTCTGAATATAACAGGTGCCATACTGATCCAGGAACTCAATAGGTTTCTCGGTGGTAGGGTATTCTTACCCTTTGTTAGCACCAGAGCAAGACTAACAAGCATTGAAAATGCAATAGATCTCGCCTTTGATTAAGTTACAGCCATTTGCTTTGCTAATGGTATTGTATAGCAAAGCAAATTGCTTTGCCTTAATAAAAGGCGAGACCTATTGCATTTTCAATGCTTGTTCTATATCCAGGTATGTCCCCTGAGGCTTGGTAGGAATGGTGGGCTCCTACATTCCCTGCCACAAATAGCAACATGTGATTAAATCCTCTATGGAGCTCTTGTGCTCTGGGTTCACCATTTGAAACCAGTAGAGGAAACGTGCTCTTGGGCTTTGAGGTCGTTTAGAGCTGAAGGATATTGGCTGCACACCCCTGCAGCTGTGGGGGCGAGTGTGTAGCTCAAGGGGAGCCCCAGAATGCACAGTAGACTACAGCTTTTCTTGCCATTCGCTGTAATCATAGGAGGGGGGTCTGCCTTCACAGGCAAGTTTGAACATTTGTGCGGTCTACTCAGCTTAGTCAGTGTATTTTCCCACGTGTGAAGCGGTTTCCAGCGGATTAAAAATCACTGCACCGGTAAGTGCATTTAAGGGAAAGGAAAATGCAAGGTTTACTACCTGCATTTGGCCTGTACAAAGGAATTGCCCGACGCTGAAGCCACATGACCAGATACATCTTCAAGATCTCAATGCCCTTGCACTGCTAACCAAAGGAAGACTGCTCTTTGAATTGTTGATGTTCATATTCGTATAGTGTCTCTGAAGCAGCCCAGAGGGGGCTGCATCTTGATGCGCTATAACAAGAGCACAAGAGAGCATTAAGTAATTTTACCTGTAATGCATGTGTTCATCATAGGAATGGTAAAAGGCGTCTTTAGCATTTCTCAATCCAATGGAGCTCAGTAAACGATATGCATTATTTTAATTACCTACAATTGAAAAGAGCAAGTCGCTGTGTTATCAGTTTTTACCTTATTTTTATCCTCCATCTTGTGACACACTACAAAGATGGATTCCTTTGTACACCTCTCAATTAATGATGGTGGTGGCTATTAAAATGTGTGTACAGTTAACAGACTGTCTTTCTCCACTCATAATCCACTTAAACAGCTATTTCATGGCCCATTTCAGGATGGGTCATCTGTTCTAGGGCAGTGTGGACTCTACAAGCCACCTGAAACTTAGCAGAGTTACTAGTAATGTCTAGGCCAAAGGGAGTGAACCTGCTTTTACCCCTAATCTTTGCACCCAATATAGATGCGGGGCAACTGCACCCCCCAAAGCAGGATTAGAGGGGAGGGAGCCGAGTGGCATCTTAGCAAACAAATTTAGATGTGTTGGTCTGCCTTTAGTGATTCTTGGGTACTACTGTGATAGGTTAGCTGCAGTTATTGCATGGCTCTGAAGTATGGAAATATTTAACGTGGCTAGTTCTTACTAGTGTGTCTTTACAAGCTGCCACTGTTGCCATTTATAAAAGCTTAATGACTGGTCCTAATTACGACTGCAAGACCATCAACCTCCTTATTTTCTTCACTCTGGTGCCCAAATTGTATGGAGCTTGGTATTGTCAGCACTGATAGATACCCTATACTTTGACACCTATCTAACGTGAAAGTGATGTCAACTTCTCACATGAACTGTACTCGTTTTAGGATGGACGCAGTGAGTAACATTAACAAAAAGCATATCTAGAGACCAAGCTGACCTCTGGTGATTATAGTACAATGGAAATATGACAGTTATATAACTAACTAGAATTACCTTCTGCCATATATTTTGTTGCTTTAATTGTCTCGAAACATTAATACAAATTTCTAAAATTATATTTTTGTTATAACAAATACTGTGGATGGTCGTTTTCTGACTTATTTTCAATGTATAATTTTTATTGTCTGTGGTAGACATTTGGTTGCCTTATAATATTACATTATTTGATATAGGAGGTGCATGCATGCTGTCACTGTTTAAGAACTAGCATTCACAGGTATAAGTAGATGGAATAGGATACCAGCGTACTAAATGTCCTGAAAAGAAAGAGGCGGAATGCCTAAAGGTATCAGTGCAGTCTGCCTAGAGTCCCATAAGTGGGAACATGCATGCAAAACCAAAACAAAATCATTACCTCCAAACGAGGAGAGTTCACAGATGAACTTCCTGTGTCTCAATATGATCTATGTCTAAAAACTCTTTTTCTTTATCCAGTGTATCCCTATCCTTATCACCTAAGGGGGGATCCAAAGCCACCATTAGATCACCAAGTTCCAGCAAAGACCCTGTTTCAGCTGCTACTTCCCCAGTTACAGGCACTTTATCAAATATATCATTGCTTTCCATCAGCCTAGGAAAGTTCATTGATCCTGTCTGTATTTCAGGCAAATCAGTCACCCCCATATCACTTGTTCCATCATTATTCATAACAGCAGAAAGAGGGGGGGGGGCTACTACAATGCCTAGTATAACTGGATTACTGCCTTGAGAGGTGGCCTGAGAAATACCAAGGCTCACTTCTTCACTTCGATCCTTCGTTACAATAGACGCCTCAGATGGAACTGCTGCCTCCTTTCCCCGTGTAAGCATTTCCGCTATTGAGGAACCAGCTGGACGATTCTTGCCAGTAACTCCGCCTCTCCCCCTTCTCGGCGGGTCCGATGTGGGCGTCCGCCGCAGGCCACCGGTACACTTAGCTCTGATGCCGTTAAGCCCGCTGCACTCCCACCGCGAAGCTTTCGCGCTGCTGCGGTCAACCTGGATCCAGCCGCATTCACTACCGGCTTCGGGGCCATTCCTCCTCCGCTTCGTACCTTCAGCAGGTGAGCCAGCTAGCTCCAGCCGGGGCGTTCAGTTATCCGCAGCGTGATCAGTGAGAGCCGCCCAGAGCCTAAACCGCATCCTCCGCGATATCGGCATAAGAGTAGAAAACGTATATTGCTGTTTATTCGGTAGGTCTGCAATATTTCACGGTCCAGTCTGACCCGTCTCGCCGATGCTGCAATCGACCTCTAAGTGGTCGCCATCTTGCTTCATCCTCCTTGCTTGGTTGCCTTATAATATTACATTATTTGATATAGGAGGCGCATGCATGCTGTCACTGTTTAAGAACTAGCATTCACAGGTATAAGTAGATGGAATAGGATACCAGCGTACTAAATGTCCCGGAAAAAAAAGAGGCGGAATGCCTAATGGTATCAGTGCAGTCTGCCTAGAGTCCCATAAGTGGGAACATGCATGCGAAACCAAAACAAAATCAGTACCTCCAAACGAGGAGAGTTCACAGATGAACTTCCTGTGTCTCTATATGATCTATGTCTAAAAACGAGTGAACATTAGCTAAAGAACATTTAACTGAATGCGGTGTGTAACACCGGTCTATCTCAACAAATATTCAATTACCCCGTCTTACCAGTATCCAATTTCCTGAAACTGTAAAATCTGGTATTCATATGGAGTCGCGTTCTGTAACAAAGAATCCCCGTGTTAAAACAAATCCAGCCGGTCTGGTGCCTTGTTAGATTTACCTGTCTCGCCGCTACAAACGCGAGGGGACTTGCCAACATTTTCCAAGTGCCGGATATCCTAATCACCTGAATCTGGGGGGGCGTGTCATCTCGGACTGCACGAGAGCGTCTTAAGTACGTAAAAATTATCCGCAAAAGGATACAAAGTTAATCCAACTTTATTAAGAACTCTGTAACCGCTACAACTAAAATCTAGTTGTACCGAAGTGAAAAAAACGGTAAAAGAGAGAGAGCACATTTTTAAACCAGGGAAGTCGGCCGGGCTGGCGTGCAGTGCGCACGCATGGTGGCGTGCTTTCACTTTGAAAGCACGCGTGTTCAACAAGATGGCGGCGGGCTGTCCACTGTCCTTAAATGCACGCGCATGCTGTTAGGTTTGGACAAATGGCGAGAGCAGCCATCTTTGTCCATCCCTGCGCGTGCATGTAAGGCTTTCGGCAAATATATTCCAAAAGGTCCTCGCAATACCGAGAGCCGCGCATGCGCTGCTTTCGCTAGGCGAGACCTAAAAACGGCCAAAAATGCCACCTCCTAGAAAATTCAGAGTTCATACCCAGTTGGGTTTGTGATGTGGAAATATCCATTTTGGACCTGCCCCCAGTGTCTGTCTGAGGTGTCTGAAATAGGACCACAAAACAAGGTCCTGTGACTCCTGCAATAGGATTCCCCCCCAAGGCGATAAAGGGAGGCCAAGCTGTTAATTGGCTGAGCTCAAAGACCCACAGGCCCGATGCCGATCTAGGCTGCTTGAAGTCCCCGTCTTTGAAATGGTCAAGGGAGAATAGCCACAAATGCAGGAGGAGGAACAACCATTTTCGAGCTTCTAAATAAAAGATCCCACAACTCTCTCCTCCTTGGAGAATCTTCCTTTTTGAGGATACAACAATGCTGTTGCCATTAGGGGATGAGCATGGCCCCTCGGCCACCTTCAGACTTGGTTATCTTGTTTAAACCCCTTTCCTCACTGGCCCCACCACAGTGCCTTGTTCGGCCTACCCAAAGTTACTGACTCACATTGTGGATCAAACATGCTTCAACCCGCCATGTGAGATTTTCAGGTAGGTGATCATCCCCTCTGCAATACATTTGGGCCCCATGAGACTCTTTGGGATGCCATATGGGTATATGTTGATGGGTCTGTCCCCTGCACCCTTTGGCCCAATGTCTACAGCCCTGATATGCAGAGCCTACTGGTCCACCAGCTAACTATACAAGACGCTACAACTTATGCAGCCTCCAAAGCAACTCTCACTGCCCCTCATGTGGTGATGCCACAGAGACCCCTCAACGTCACTGCTTCTTTGGCATTACCATGGAAATTACTACCATTTAAATATATCCAGGGAGTTGGACATAAGGTACAGTATGGAGGCCCAAAGTTTGTTGTCAGGAAGACTGTATAAGGAGCAGGCACAGAGCTCTTGGGATCAGTACAGGCCTAGCATGCACTACCTCATTGGGTCTTGATGTCCTCTTGACCTGCTTAAAGTTACTGCCTGATGTGGATAACAGCAGTGATGCAGAACAGTTACCGCCAGTTCTCCAATCAGAGACAATCGATGATCTGGCATTGATCAAAGAGAGTGGCCTTACATGTTTGTGGAAAAAGGGAGGGAGTTTCCAGCTTGTCCCCCCTCTTCCTGAAGTGACTTTTCACATTTTCATCCACTTAGCAGCTGAGGCCCTTCCACTACATCTTCCTACTGTGGAGGTGATTTCTAACCTCCTCACTGATGTGCAGCCAGCGGGCAATCTTCTGAATCATTGCTACCCTTTAATGAAGCCCTTCTACACCCAGTCTTGGCGGTCTGTTAAAACCAACCCCGTACCAGCTGTCAGAGGGACGCATTCATTTTGATCCACCAGTCCCCTGAGAGCCTGGTGGTTCAGGTGTCTTGTTTCCAAAAGTATATTTCTGGGACTTTTCCAACATCACTTGCTGACTGGGAGTCAAAAATGCTTGAAACAGGAAGAAAATCTCAGTTGGAAGCCTAGCACTCAAGTCCCTTAATGCAGCACCACTTCTTGGAAGGTACAGTAATGTGCTGTCATGGACTTCCGAATCTTCCAGGTCATTTGAAAGAACACTTTTCGTAGGTGTTGAAAGCTGGTCTGAGCGCAGCAAAGCTGGGCTTGGTATGGCCGATTCAGTCACACAAGCAGTGGTCTCTGTGGAATTCCTTTGTGGCCATGTATGACTGCCTCAGACTTTTCCAACAATGCCCAAAGTACGCTGATTGACCTTCTGTTTTGAAAGAGCCAAGCCAGAATGCTTTATGTTGGGTAGAGCTATGACTTGTTCACTTGGATTGCAGTCTTCCCAAAACCACTATTGACAGCTCCAGAGAGTTCACGTTTCCCCCCCCCCCCCCCCTCCCCCTCAAGGTTTCCATTTTCACAACTGGAGACCAGCAACTCAGCCTAAGCAGAAATCGCAGAACCCACTGTTTAACCATTGTAGGTATGGAGACAAGGGCGAAGATGGTTACCCAATCTACAGCCTCCTTCTCTCTCTAGTTTGTACTTGTTTGAGCATATGAAGCCTATGCGCGCGCAGGTGTCCTCCTTTCTCCAGGCTTGGAAGGAAATAACTTTTGGATCAGAAATAAGCAATGGAGTTGGTGTCCGAGCAGGAAAATGGGCAGGGGACTCGTGGTATATTTTGGTTTCCAGGAAAGATGGCAAAGTTTGTCCTACCCTGGTTCTCAGGGAATTTAACCTCTTGCTCCTCAAGGAAAAGTTCAAGATGCTGTACCTGGTTCGAGGTTCTTAAGTGGTGCCTCCGCAGGCAGTGGTTACAGGGTGCAAATGGTCTGTCAGACACCATCGTGATCTCCTGGGACACCGCTGCTGATCTACTGTGATGGTTAGTAGAGGGGACATTATGTTAGGAAGCCCTTTCAAACAGCTGAGACAACGGTTGTGACAGATTCCTCCACTTTAGAGTGGGATGTGCACCTAGAGGTCACAGGATCCTGAGTTCAGAGGAGCAGGTTCTTCATATCAACCTACTCAAACTGGGGGTGATTTGACTTGCGCTTGAGGCCTTCCTCCCTTATTTTCATAGTACGTTCAGATCTTGAACAGCAATACGGCCACAATATGGTATGTCAACAAACCGAGTGGAGTGAGGTCTCGTCTACTCTGTCGGAATGATTGATAATCTGGGCAGACCAGCTTGGAGTTTGGCTGCTCACCAAGCATTTGTCAGTGTCCATGAATGTTTGGGCCAGCTGCATCTGCTTGGTTTAATTGTGCTGATCTTAAGTGGTGTCTTCACCTGGATGTCACAAAAAAAATCTTTAGCATGTTGGGCACACCTCAGCCTGATCTTTCTGTCGGTGACTGTTGCTCACACTTCTGCACTCTCCTGTATCCACTGCAGGCTGCATCTATTGTAGGGTCCCCTGGGGATGTATTTTGGTCGAGGTGGATTTTTCTGCATCACCGTGTTTCCTCCCATGCCCTTGAATCAAGTTATGAAGAAGGTTTGGTAAGTCTGGGCCCAATTAATCCATATTTTCAGTCGGAGGGGAAGATGTTTGATCCCAACCTTCAGACCATCCATCTTCGTGCCTGGAAATAAAGCAGGGGCACAAATGCACTTCAGCCGCTACCTGAGATAGTGAATGTCTTGTTCCCTGCTTGCTGTGATTTAAAAAAAACTTCAGTGTTATGAAAATGGAGCATGTTTCATTGCTTGGTATGCCGATGATAACATTGAATCTTTGAGAGCTCGCATGTCTCATATCTTAAACTGTGTGCTCCTGTTGGCCCAAAAGCGCTGTGACATAAGCACAGTCAAGGGACAACTGCCAGCCTCGTTGACATTTCTGTCTCGCATATCAGCAGTCCTTGCTTAAGTTACCTGTTACCAGATTTATGATGGGAGTGATGTATTTGTTTCCACCTACCTCATTTGTTTTGCAGCAGCGGGATTTTATCATGGTATTAACTTTTTTGATGGGCTTTCCGTATGAGCCACTTTATAAGTGTCAATTAAGGTTATTAACATTAAATACTGTTTTTCTCGTAGCAGTTACCTTGGTCTGAGACATGTTAGTGAGTTGCAGACACTGGGCGACTTCCCCCTGAATACATGGCTGTGACCCTAGCAAATTAGTTATGTAACCTAGAGCCGTTTTTAAAATGTATTTATAACCAAGATGGTGATGGGTGTTTCAAATGGAAGGGGCATCATTCTCCCTTTATTTTACCCACCTCCACATTCCACCAAGGTGGAGGGGAGACTTCACAGGAGGGTGGTTTGCTTTTATATTGACAGTATCAAAGCGGTAGGTCTGACAACCAGTTCTTCATAGAGCACTTCTTAGGCAATGGGAAGGGCAACACAGTACCCAAGATAACTATGATCTTGTGTATCAAAATGAGGTTTGCTCTTGCACATAAGGAACAGCTGGAGGACAAAAACGTTCATTACACCAGTGTGAAATCCTAGACATCGGCCTTAGTAGTAGGAGCTCCTCTTATTAAAACCTATAAGGTGGCGACCTCTATTCACACGTTTGCAAAGCATTACTGCTTAGAATCTGAAATGAGGAGGGATGGCCATTTTTGCTTGCTCAGTCCTCCAAGATTTCCTTGTGTGACTATCCTGTCAAAAGTTACTTACCTTTGGTAACCATCTTTCTGGTGCAGACTTCTCTCCAATCCTACCCACCCCCTTGTCCTGACAAAATAGTGTAATACCTTAGTTGTTTAGTTCCTTTTTATATTAAAAAAAGGTTCAAAGTTAAAAGGTTGCACTATGCCCTCTTATTGATGTCACTTGCATTGTTTGCCGCTCAGGGCATGGAAAAAATAGAGGGGTAAATGGTGTTAGGCCGCTGGGAAGGATGTTTTAGGGCAACCAATGTTGAAGAGTTTCAGGATCCAGTGTAGTGCTTGGTAGCTTCAGGAAGTGAGGAATCTGCAGGTAAATGGAGAATAATCAGTATGGAACTTTTCTCATCTCGGCTGCGTACAATTCAAAATAAATGGGTGGGTAGCTTTGGGACAAGATCGACTTATGTCTTTTGAAAAACACATCATAAATATAACTGTCTAGTTACGGATAAACCTAGAAAGCATTATATGTTAAGATACCCTCTTTGGATGAGTGGTTCTACATTTTTAAGCCCGTTTTGTTTTTCTCTAAACTTTGGTTTAGTTTTCTTACGCTTGCCTTTTTCTATGTTTATTATCCTTTCATCCTTTTTTTTCTTTTCTCGTTTCTTTGTTTTCACTTATTTCTTATCCATATTTCTAGGTTCCACGCTTTGCCTTCAAGGGTTTGTATCATTAATCTAACTAAAGTACAGCATTTCTTTTAGATGGTTCAACTTTATTATGTACTTTATATCCTTGAGTCATACTAGTTTTCTATAACTAGTTGTCATTGCTGTATAATCATTCCTGATCAAGTGTTTACTTTTCTCATACTGCACCATAATGGTGATAATTGTTTTCTGACAAATTACCTGTATTCTGATCATTCACATGACTCATCAGATTTCATTTAGCTCTCTATCAAATAGTGTTTCAAGTGTTGTTGATGATCAATTCCATAATTCTCTGTTTGAAATGTTTTCATCTACACTGTTTTTGAACATTGTATTCTTTATTAAATAAAGATTGTTTTAAATAAAAATTACCAATTACCTGTGTGTCATCCTTGTGTTTTCCTTAGGTTGGTTGTCCTTTCATTTATGTACTAAGTCCAGAGACCTGGTATTTTGTCTTTGATATTTCTGTGTCAGTGAGCCCCAGAGGCCTTTTTTATTTATTTGTTCTTTTTACTGTAAGTTTGATTGTACTAGGCACAATATAGTTGTATTAGTGACCCTGGCAGCAGAGTAGATGAGCAAGCATTGGCAAAGCCAATAGGTCTTACCTATGTGAGAGCTATTGGCTATGCCAATGTCTTTTAGCCGTGTTTTACAGCATCCTGGCTGTGCAGTATGGCTAAAAGGTTAGAAAACAAGCACTATGATGTCGACTGTGCTGGCATTGCACCTTTTTTGCTTTTTTCCAGACAGGCAAGCAAGGATTGGGACGGGGGTGGGGTACGGTCCAGCAACAACGGCAGGGAGGATTGGGGGAAGAGGGGGACTGTGGCAGCAGCATTGAGAAAGAGGAGTCTGAATCAGCAACATGGAGAACCGGTGGTGGGAGGGGGGAGAAGTACCACAGACAAGGTGTGAGGGGGATGGAAAAAAAAGTACTACAATCGCAGTGCAAACGGCGGATGGACACTAATCAAGAGGAAGAAATCTGTGCTTGGTACATGCTCCACAGAAAGAAAAGAAAGTGATGCCCAACAAAGCAGCAAAGAAGAGTTACCATGAAACCAACTAATGGTGAGCAATGAATGGGCCGCAAGCCCTTTATTTGAAAACCATACCCCTTGCACAGCAGCAGGTGAGACCCAAAAATGGTGTTACTTGCAGACTTCTTTCTTTGCAGATCTGCTTCCCCTTTTTATAATTTAGTACGATGTTCAGTCAGGTCTAGTATTTTGTACTTGATAGGTAAACATGGAGTCTCTGGTATTCTGCAGAGTGGCTCCAGCGTTCTGCAGGGTGTGCCTATGTATACCACCATAAATACAGCTGATGCGGGCTGTTCGCAAACTTTAATTAAGGTTACTTTGTCCACTTTAGGTTTTAAGGAAAGCCACAAGGATCCATTTAAGCTTTTCTCTGAGCTACACAAGCCTGTCCCTTACTTAGTCAGAGTACCCTATATTGTTAGCTGAGCAAGCCAAGCATTAATCTTGGCCATGCGTAGGTCTAGTGGTCTACTGTAATCTTAGACAACATCTTTCTGTTTCTCTGTATCAAACAAAGTGTGGAGGTATGTGATAGAAGGCAGGTGGAGTGTGCAAAATCATTTTTGGGATGAAATTGATTGAAGTAAGACTCCATGAGAGTTGTGTTGGATTCAGCCCAGTTGGGACCTCACAATGGAAGGGTTAGGCTTTTCATGCCACACATCTCTTGAGTCATTCGTTCCTGTTTTTCGGAAGACTAGTAAGCCTATGGTTAGATTGCAGGACTGGCGTTTTGCTAAAGCCTGTGCTGAGGACACAGTAGACCATTCTGTCGTGTTCTGTGTAGATCTGCTAATCACTGAGCCTGCTGCAAGTTCTTGTCTGGGTTCTCAAAGGTATGGTATCTCCTGGCTAAGCATTACTGATCATTATGTGTGTGTATATTTGTGTGTGAAGTGAACCAATTTTGTGTAATGGACGTGTGAGTCTGCTTTGTCCAACTGCCAACAAAAATGCTTACATTATTTTGTGGACCAGCAACAACAATGCAATCAATCTTTTAGCTGAATGAGCACATACCAGCAAAGACTAGAAACTGAAATACTGGATTTACCACGCAAAACACTGGCTATGCAGCACAACCCTAGACCTACACAGGAAATGTGTTAGAAGTAATCCTGACCAACATATGTTGCTTTTCTGCTGTCATTGAAACATAAAGAGTAACAATTCACCTTTGTAGCACATCGCCCTGTGTGTCAGGTAATGAGTTTTAGGTAAAGGATACAAAACCTCAGGAGCGAAGAAAATTCTCCCCACTCCCCTCAGAGCCGGACCCGCCTTGACAAAAGTCAAGGACCGAGCACTGGCCCCAACAGGAGGGAGGAGACAATGAAGGACCACCAAGCTTCCAGATGATATGAAGTCTCAACTCCCCGGGAACGGGTAAAGGGGCGGTCAGGAAAGAGACGGTGTCTAAGGAAAAGAAAAGAAAACAACAGGTGAGTGGAGTGAAAGGGCAGGGATTCCCTATCTAGCGAATACCCCCTAAAACCCCCCCTCTGATTGATTAAGTCCTTTAGCAACTGCTTCCTCACCCCTCCCCCCGGGATTGTGTGCTCTCTCAGACTCACCGTGATGCCATAGATGTAGATGCCACGTCCAACATAGCAGGAGCTGGTAGTAGTCAACAGGTGAAGATAATCCACAGCGGAAGGAGACACGAGATACCGCCAAGGGAGTGGGGGAAGCGGGCCGAAGACAGCCGCGTTACCTGCGACGAGACGCCGCAGTGCAGGATACAACTCCGGTCCTCCTTGAAGACGCCCGCCTGATGCGTGAGGAAAGAGTCCGACGAACCAACAGGGGAGGAGGAAAGGAAGTTCGTCTCCAAGGCGAGGGTGAGCGTACTTCTGCCAGGAGTCAGGGGAATCCAAATGAGGTTAGGAAAGGATGCAGGAAGACCGTGAGGAGAACTCCGAGGGAAGGAGCACCCACACAGTCAGGCAAACGGGAAGCGCGAAAGCCAACAGCAATCAGCAATCCACAGAACAGCTGCGGGAGGCGTGGTCCAACACAGGGAAGGATTGTCAAGCACTGCCATGCGCATCGAGTCGGTATTTAACCGCCCTGTCCATCAGGTGATCACTGTGAGCGCACACAACTCCCTCCCTCGCCCTACTGCTTTCTGGGAAATGTAGTGTGTTGTGTATTAAAGATCGAGAACGGTTTTAATAGAGGGTTTAAGGACCATAACTAAGACTCGTGTGTGACTAGTGTGTAACACTGTGATAAGTCACCTAGGATAAAGGAATTTATCTTGCCAGATTTTACATCATTCTGTGTAAATACTTTATTCGATAAAATTCATCATAAAGTGTGCAATATACAATGAATATATAAAAACAAGAACCCACCAATCCTAAAGTACAAACAACAATTCCTATTTCACAATTACTAATTTAATAAGAAATACGAAAGGAACACTGTCAATTATCAAGGAGGCCTCCTTCCAAAACCTTCTAACAATTAAATGGGGTGGGGGAAGGCTTTAATACGCCTCATGCGTGACAACCATGCACTGCCCAAAAATGTAGCTACTCCGCACACCATGGCAATGGAAGTCGTGTCAGTGCAGAGAATCCTCAGGGCCATTTTATGACATCTAAGGCCCAGCCCCTTACATAATGGTTTTAGCCATATCCTCCTAGCTACCCTGTAAGCTGGGCAGGCAAAAAAGAAATGCGCCACGGACTCAGTAGGGGCTGCGGAACCTGGACAAGAGTTTGATTGGCCACCCTGTTTTTTCCACCCCAAGGTAAAATCGTTCACCGGGAGAGTCCCGAACCTAACCTTTAAATAAAGTGCTCTGTCGAGGGGTTTCTCTATAAAATTCTAGAACGGTTCAAATTTTTTTGTCCATTTAAATGACATGAACCGCTCAGTTAGGGTGCCCCCAACACAACTACAATAGGTCTCCTTCTGAACCCAATCCCAGTACAACTGCTTAATCATTAGCTTAGGTGGTGGTGTTTGGCTCTTCCATGCTTCGCTCAGACCCAATAGAACAACCAGCTGCCTCAGATTGCTCAGCCACTTAATCCTGTTTCCTGTATTACGCGAAATGAGTTCATCTAAAGCAGCTGCATACTTTTGAAGCTCCCTGGTCCTTCGCAGACGAACCCAAAAGAGTAGTGGGCGCAGGCGCACTAGATCTTTAAATGGGCGCCTGCCCATGTCTAACCGTAGAGGGATTAACAGGGTGGAAGCGGGAAGGGCAACCAGGTCCCTCAAGAACTTATTTTCGGACATGACTAGCTCCTGTGTGTTCTCGAATCCCCTTAATTCAGAGCCGTATAGTGCGGATGGTAATACTTGGCCCTCATAAATTGCGAGAATCGGTGCCACGGGCTTGCTCGTGGACTCCCGGTGTTCTCTTAAGACCGCACCTGAAACTCTCTTATAATTTAGCAACATTTTGGCCAAGTGGTCTTTCCAACTCATCCGACTATTAACCCTAATGCCCAGATAATCGAAGGATTCTACCAGCTCCAAAGGCTCACCATTAAGCAAAAGATTATTCCTAAATCTGGTAGAAGGTGATAAAGCCATAAGCTTTGTTTTGAGGTATTGATGGTAAGACCTCTATCGGTGCAAAACGCACTAAAGCGGTTCAGGAGCTTTTGGATGCCTGAGGGGGACTTGGAGATCAGAATGGTGTTTTTTTTTCACCTGCCAGGGATGGATCATCAGCCGGGTCCTCTCTCAGATGGTCCACCACACCATTCACAAAGAGAGAAAACAGCGTTGGTGCCATAACACATCCCTG
Source organism: Triturus cristatus (assembly GCF_964204655.1). Lineage (NCBI taxonomy): Eukaryota > Metazoa > Chordata > Amphibia > Caudata > Salamandridae > Triturus > Triturus cristatus. Next base: position 165,057,132 of record NC_140594.1, read on the forward strand.
GCGTACTCCCCTCCTCACGGGTATCCTCTCCGTCAGTTGGCCTTGGGTGCCCCATCTGATCCTCGCATAATTCCCCTCGTGAAGTTTCACAATAAAGCCCAAAAGTGATCCTGGAATGCCCATCTTCTCTAGAACTTCCCACAACCTTTCACGAGGGACCAGGTCAAACGCCATCCTGAGGTCTATGAAAGCCAGGTATAGGCTACCTTTGTTGATGGTTACTGTCTTCCAATACATCGCAGAAAAGCGGAAGACCTGGTCCATCGTGCCCACCTTTTGGCGGAACCCAGCTTGGAAGTGAGACAAAACGTGCTCTTCTTCCATCCAGACACCTACCCTCATAATAATGACCCTGCCAACCACCTTCTGGCTCACGTCAATCAGACTGATCGGTCTGTAGTTGGCAGGGTCATCTCTGGCACCCTTCTTAAACACAGTAATCACCTCCGCTCCCTTCCATGAGTCTGGGACGGGAATCCCCTAGAGATCAAATTCATTATTAGGGCAATGAGTTTAGCCCATAATGCGGGTTCTTCCCATAGGAGATCTCCTGGAATTCCATCAGGGCCAGCAGCTTTCTTTGGTGTCAAGTGTCTGATAGCCAGCACCACCTCAGAAGTCAAGAAGGGATCTACAGGCAGCAATAAAGAAGAAGCCCTAATAGATGGATCGGGGGGAGGAGAATGGACCACTTCTATCCCACCATACAATGCAAAAAAATGGCGATACCATTGCTGGCTTGTTATATGATTAACTAAAGATGGTGAGTTACGCTGCCTAGCTTTGTTAATCAATTCCCAAAACAACAATGAGTTCTTCCTTTTAGAAGCACATTTAAGGTCCTGCCAGTATTGTTCCTCCCACTCACGTTTGGCCTGCTTCAGAGCCTTTGCATAATCCTTTCTGGCTGCTCTAACCAGAGGTTGACTCTTTTTACGCAAGGCGGCTGTTACCTCTTTTCTTTTTGCCTTGCACTGGTCAAGAGTACCAAGGGTTGCTGGGGTTGGGCGTTTTTTTTCAACAAACTACCATTTTTGTCTTGAATTAAAAAGAATTTCCCTACTTCCTCTACTGCATTTTTGTAAGCCTGTTCAAAGGACGATCCCTGGGCGCTATTTAATCCCAATTCGAGATCCTTCAACTCTATGGTCAGGTCTACTACATGGGCCCTAATCCTTGCCAAGTTGTCAACCTGGGGTTGAACCTTATCCCATTTCAACCTACGATTACCTTTATATGGGAGCACCTCATTGGTTATCCTCAGGGGGACTATCCTTTCGCCAACATTTCGTTTGCCCCACCTTAACTTCATACAAAGGGGGTTGTGATCACTATGCTGCGAGGGTACCACCTCCATATCTATTAGGTCACACCACAGTGCGACATCTATTAAAATGTAATCAATTCTAGACGGACTGCTAAGCCTATTAAAAGTCATCGCTCCATCACAGTCGGAGAGAGTCCTACCATTAAGTGCTCTAAGATTGTGTTCCACTGTGAGAGCATTGATCTGGATTACCTTAATAGACCATTTTTTAATTAGGGCTAATGACCGGGCCGAGATAGACCATCTAGAGTCCTCCTCCTCAGTACCCAAGGGATCATCTCCACTAAGGGGCTCAAATGTACAGTTAAAGTTTCCCCCCCCCCACAATAATTTTGGAGGAAGGGGGACAGTTAGTTATTGCCTGATCTAAAATTGATACTGTACTTGTGGTTGTATCCCCCATGGTCCCTCTTGAATAAATATTAAATAAATCTATCCTGCTGCCCTTTGTTTGTCCCGCGAGTGAAATGTGTTGAATGTCCCAACTCCCTAAATCATGGATAGAAACACCCCAATTCCTAGCAATTTTTACCCAAACATGTAGACCCCCTGCTGGTCTGCCCTTTCCACAGCCTTGAGCAGGTAGGAAAAAGGTTGAGTAACCGGATTTGTGTACTGGAAGCAAACTCCAGGTTTCTTGGAACATACATACATCGAACTTCTCGATGAAGGAGTTCCATTCTGGGAGATCCATCTTTTTTTGCAATCCAGCCACATTCCAAGATACCAGGTGGATAACCTCGTTGTCTATTACAAACCGATCATGAGTAGCCCCCTCATTCCCACCCGGCGCCCGTGGGGTAAGGTAGTTTATGGAATCTGAGAGATATAATGATTTCCGTGGTAGACAGCCTTCAGCGCTATCACCCGGGGGCAAAGGTTGAATATTGGTTGCAAACCCACTAATATCAAATCCAGTGGGTAGTATTGAAATCTTGATCCCAGGGGCAAAACCAGTATCCTCTATGTAGGTCTCACAACCACTACCCGCAGGGCTAGCTGAACCTGCTCGACAACCCCCGTGCCCGGGCTTGCCTGTAACCTTCAATCACAGTCTTCCATGCCATTAAGCACATCAAAACTGTTCACTACCTCCAAGGGGGTGGGTGAAAGGCCTCAGATGGTCCCTTCTCCTATTATTAATTCTGTTAGGTCTCGGGGGGGACGAAGTTCCATCTAGGGGAATCAACAGCAAGAGCTGTGTAGGGGCCGAGTGCCAATTGCCTAGGAGTGGGTGCTATCGGGGGGTTTAAATGAGTTAAAAGCTGTTTATTTGTGTGAGGTAAGGGAACCAGAAGGGATCTAGGATAAAAATAAGTCAATGCGCGGGGGGTGATGCAATTATTATCACTTCCGATGTGCCAGTTCAATATATAATCAACTGCACATGGGTCTCTAAAATTTACTATAACTATATCTCCCTCAATATCTTTGCTTCTGCCGCCCAGCCAGGGGAGACGCCTAACATACATTATCTCACCATTAATATTCTCCTCGATTGGTCTATGAATACTAAGCCAGTGCATAGTTTTGTTTTTCAGTTGGGTAAACCCTTCTTTTTTGTTTTCAGCCAGTGGCGGCACCCCTGTCAAAACAACCACCAGGGGCACAGCTTCTGGGGGCAGATCTACTTGTGGCCCAATGGCCGTTAAAGCCCTATTGTAATTACTGTTTCCCCTCTCTTTCCACAAGTTCCCTTTAGATACATTCGCTCTTCCCCCCCCGAGAGGTCGCTAGATAGTTTCTCGATCAGGGTATTCACAGTCATAGGGGGCAATGGTTTTTGATGGTTAAGAGCTATCTGATTAGTGGACTGGGGTATAACCTTAATGGAGTGAGGAGTGGCTTTGGGTACAATAATAGTAGGTAGTGAGTCGATAGAGGCAGCCACATACACCTGAGCTATGGTCGGCTCGTCCTTCCTACTTATAGCGGATTCTATGTCCGCAAGTCTTTTCTCCAACCTGTTTAAACTCTCAACGATGGGTGAAATAAGAGACTTAAACAAATGGGCCAAGGTGTCATGTTGAACAACAGAGGGGGCTGATAACAACAGCGGGTCAACAAGAGTAGGTAATGTCACAATGGGGTTCTCCTCTGGGTCTAGGCTGACAGATGGAGAAGGAGGAGGCAAATTAGGCATAAATACAGGAACAGCTACTTTCCCTAGTGCAGTGCTAACAACCTTCTTTGAATGCTTCCCAAAATCAGAGTGGCTAATCTTTGGTTTAGCCAGCACCCCTCCTTTCTTGCGTCTTCTTTTACTCGGTGGTGGGCCGAGAATCTTAGCCACTTTGGAAAACTTGGTATTCTTCTTAGCTTGTTTACCACGAGTGGGGGTGTATGTGTTTGAAGCAGCAGGTATGCTAATAAAGCTGTGTGGGGGGGGCGGGTAGCACTACTATCTTGATCAATAGGGACAGAATAAGTAGGAGTGCAATCCCGAAGCAAAAAGGGGACACTTTCCAGCAAAGGGAGGTCATCAGAAACGTTAGGACTACAACCGTCCCGGGGAGATACCTGGGGAATAAGGGCTTCAGGAGCCCTAAGTTTTAAATTTTCGACTGAACGACGACGCTCTGTCCTACGTTTAGCTAAAATATTTTCCCTGACCTGATCCGGCAAAACCCTTTTAAAATATTTATCGAGTGAACCAATTAACGTGACCCCCGGCTTTCCATTGACAACTTTATCGGGATGTTGGGCCATACCAACAGTTATATCGGAGAACACAAAGTGCAGAGGACACAAAAAAATGAATAACAATTAAAATAACCTGGCCCTGCCCGGCCTAAGAGGGCCCGCCCTTTGCCCGGGCTTCGCCCCGCTCGCGTCCCGCTAACGCGTAAATGGGCTAACTGATATATAAACCAGGGGGAGTGAACGGGAAGAGGCACCAGCTGCAGTCAATAATGAACCAAGCACAAAGGCAGCTGGTCCTCGCAGTCCCGCAAACACAATCGGGGGTAGAAGAGCACTCGTCCCTCAGCGTCCTCGCAGCAAGCCCCACTGGGCAGATCACAGGGAAGCAGAGAAGGCCAGCAAAAGAGTCCAGCCTCCGAGCGGCTCCCGCTAGGCGTTAAATGCCGTGAGGGGGAGTGAACAGGAAGAGGCACCAGCTGCAGTCAATAATGAACCAAGCGCAAAGGCAGCTGGTCCTCGCAGTCCCGCAAACACAATCAGGGGTAGAAGAGCACTCGTCCCTCAGCGTCCTCGCAGCAAGCCCCACTGGGCAGATCACAGGGAAGCAGAGAAGGCCAGCAAAAGAGTCCAGCCTCCGAGCGGCTCCCGCTAGGCGTTAAATGCCGTGAGGGGGAGTGAACAGGAAGAGGCACCAGCTGCAGTCAATAATGAACCAAGCGCAAAGGCAGCTGGTCCTCGCAGTCCCGCAAACACAATCCGGGGTAGAACAGCACTCGTCCCTCAGCGTCCTCGCAGCAAGCACCACCGGGCAGATCACAGGGAAGCAGAGAAGGTCAGCAAAAGAGTCCAGCCTCCGAGCGGCACATCATTCATAAACTCAACTATGCTGGGAAAAGTACAGTTGACACACAACCATCACCACCTATGAAGGATATACCACTTTGGTCTTAGTAGCATGAAGTGAGATCTAATGGAAACTATTCATATGTACGGTGAGAGAATCACTGGGCAAAAGTGTCCATGCATAGATTGGGTTGCTGTTGTGGGTGGGAGAGCGGCGGGTGGGTACAATGTTGAAAGCTATAAGTGTCAGTAGAAAAGATCGAAGCATCTTGATGGTACTAAGACTAATGACTTCCAGCAGAGAGAAATATTCTAGTCCAGTGAACATAGCTAGAAATGACGAATTTCCCTGACCAGTCTGGGCATAATTTTATGACCTGGAATGTCCGAGGTTTGGGTAATCCACGTAAGCGCAGGCACATCCTGGCAGATCTAGACAGACACCACATACACTGCGCTATGCTCCAAGAAACTCATGTGGGCTCCTCTGACCTGGCCACATTTGCATCTTGCTGGGAGGCGCACCGGAGTATGGACACTTGCGCGTGCAGCACAGCAATACTGATCAAGAAGTTAGTGCCATATGTGGCCCTAGGCTCCATACAAGATCCGCAGGGTCGATACTGTCATGTGGGGCAGACTGGCGTCGCAGTCCTTAACAATGGTGAGCTGCTATGGTCCAAAGAACGACCTGGAATTCTTTAGGATACTATGGGGGAAAATATTGGAGATTTTAACATTGCATTGAATCCTGAGATGGATCGGTCGCATCCACAGGTTCAACATTACACTAATGCCCAACACCAGGTAAAAGCGATAGTTCAAGTGCACGAGTTGATAGATGCATGGCGCACCTTACATCGGGGTCATAAAGAAGGTGCCTGCTACTCTACGGCACATTCCTCGTGGTTGAGAATAGACTATTAGTTACTCTCCAGAGGAGTAGGATCTTGGTTGACACGTGCAACGCACTTAGCCTGCACATATTCTGATCACTCCCCTGTGGTGATGCAGTTGACTCCCCCCTGTATAGTATTGCCATATCAGTCCTGGCGGTTACAGCCTCATGGATTCTCTGTTCAGGGTGGAACTGCAACAAGAAATCACAGAATTCTTTTAAAGAAGTATGGAATCAATCCCCACGCTAGCCACGGTATGAGAGGCTTTTAAAGTCCCCATAAGATGGTTCTGTATCGCAAAGGGAGGGGGAATACTGAGGGACAACTAATACACTTCTGAAAATAGAAAAGGACATCAAGCAGGCTGAAAATTGGGTGGTAGATGCAGCGGTAGGACTAATGCAGAGTGAAATAAGAGAGAAACTTACAGGAAACGGCGGAGAGCGAATGTCTCTTGCACAGGAAATCTTACCAAGCCCGCAGATAGGGAGAGGGGGGAAAGGCCAAGGAACGCATTAGCAGAGTTAACGCGTAGACCAAAGTTACAGTACTGGAGGTGCTAAATTCGGAGAACTGTGCAAGAATACAAAAGACATCCTGGCATCCTTCCATAGCTTTTATACTACCTTATATGCTACACAGAGAACCCATCCTGTAGCATTTGAGCTGTATTTTGAAGACACAGCGCTGGCCTGGCTAGGTGACGGACAAGGGGAGTTTCAGATTTGGAGTAAGATGAGATACGAGTTGCAATTATGCAAATGAATACCAGGCTGGCCCCGACAGCCTCACTGCAGAGTTCTATAACAGCCTGGTGCCTGTCCTCCAGAATCTATATGAAGAAGCCCACGAACTGGGGACTTACACAAACGCTGCGAGAGGCGCTAATAATATCGTTACCAAAGCCCGGTAATCCGGAGGAGAACTGCGATTCATATCGACCCTTATCGATGATCAATTGCGATGCGAAAATATTAGCCAAAGTGTTGGCAAACAGACAGCCTGCTCATGAGCGTGTTGGTGTTTCATGATCAATCTGGATTTGTGCCTGGGCAAGTGGCATCCCACAATCTCCGCACTGTATTTGCCTTGTTGCAGGACATGGACTCTGAACTAGAAGCCGTGGTTTGTTCTTCGATGCCGCCAAGGCATTTGATTCCCTTGAATGGGACTATATTCTAAGCGTGCTGTGTTGCATTGGCTCCTCCCCCCTTTTTGGAGTGGATGCAACTGCTATATAATCCGCCACAGGCCAGAATCCTGATCAATGGAGTGTGCTCTTCTCCTTTCCCAGTCACCAGGGGAACGAGGCAGGGGTGGCCATTGTCTCCCCTAATATTTGCGTTCGCATTGGAGTCACTAGCTGCTAAGCTCCGACAGCATCATAGGGAATATGCTCTGCAGTACCCCACCAGACACAATCCGGTGTCCTTGTACGCGGACGATATGACGCTGTACTTGTGAGAGCCTAGGGTCAGTCTTAATCCGATATTTAGGGAGCTAATACGATTTGGCACACTCTGGGATAAACCTCAATTGGGGGAAATCCCAAATCTTCCCCCTTACTAACGTGGTTCAACAGTTCATCCCATACTACCCGTTAAAGTGGTGCGATACAGAGGTTAAATACATAGGAATCACAATTGCCAGAGACCAGGCCGAATTGATGCGTAGCAACTATGGGCTAATGCTGAAGTCCTTAACAGAATCCATCACAAGATGAATATCTATGCCCCTGTCAATGGCATGGTGGATCTCCTTAATAAAGATGGTGCTACTCCCACAATTATACCTGTTCGTTAACAGCCTATGCGCGTAGCAGACACTTGTTTAAAACCTTGAAGACCCAACTGATCCGACTGACGTTGGGGGGAGGGGTAGACAACCCAGGGTGAAATGGGAGCTCTTGACTCTGCCTTTTGCCAACGGTAGCTTTGAGGTCCCTGACATGGAGCTGTACTTTCACTGTGCCCAGGTGAGCTTTGCAACATATTGGATACATCCGCCACCGCATATGCCACACTTAGCCATAGAACAGGGATACATGTGCCCTGTCCCGACAACAGCATTTTTAGGCTCCACTAAAACATTGAGGGGCAGAGACCCGACGACTTTCGATTACACTAATATAGCTTGGCAAAGAATAGCTCAAAGGCTGCAGGTACCTATGTTGTACTCCCCACTGCTGGAGATACAGTATCACCTAGTGCTCCCAGTAACACATGAAGCGAGCTGCCACCAGATGCTTCGAAAGACTAAGAAGTTGAAATGGCACGATATGTACGAAAAAGGAAAGTTCTGCACTAGGGAACGCTTCTTTCGAGACTGCCATCCTATTCTAATGGAACTGTTTCTGTATGTGCGTTTACGGCAGGAAGTTAAAAAGGCTACTCCTTCGTTCCCTGACGAGCCCGCGACACCAGTTTCCCTGCACAACCTATTACAAATCTCTGCCCCTACACACGTAGTCTCCATGCTTTATCGCACCACACAGGTAAACAGACCTGACCCGCAGCAGAGCTCTTGAACCCATTGGGAAGAGGAGCTGTGAGTTCCTATTACTGAAGACCAATGGACTTATTGCTCTCAGCAAACCTAAGAGATCTCAGCAAGTAGCAGGTTAAGGATTATACACTTTAAATACTTGCACCGCCTATATTACACACCTGCCAAACTCCACCGCTTTAAGTTTCAAGACAATGATCGCTGTGCTAGATGCAGCAGGGAAGGCGCAGATTTTTTACATTTAGCATGGGAATGCGGACCTGTCTGGAGCTACTGGCCGCAGGTTCTGGAGGCCTTAGAACAGATGATAGGGTCCTCTATCCCGGGCGCCCCACTGAGAACCCTACTAGGTTACACAGAAATAGAGACCTTAGTTAGGAAATTTGCATAATTGGGATTGCTTATGGCTAAGCGCAGAATAGCATGCAGGCGGGGAAGGATAAGAGCGCCAAAGTTTAAGGAATGGCTACAGGATCCAACATACTGCCAGGATCAGCTCCTCACGTATGCGGAGCTAATGCCAGTCGCATCTAGACCGCACAACACATGGGACCTGCTGCGAAACGATCTAGCAGAGCCCCAGGTTGACCCTGATAATACTGCCATAACCATATAAAAGGCACTAATACAAACAGTAGGGATGGCAGGGAGGAGGCTAAGGGGGAGACGGGACCTTGGTGGGGTCCAACACTGCTAGAATAGGGAAAAATTGCAAGCGCTGAGCGGAGTGGGGACATGATGTGACAAACCCAGAAATGGGGCATTCCTATGTTCATGTGGAAATAATGAGGATAAAACTGAAACTCTGCCAATGACAACTGTAAGTGCTAGTATATCTGATTGTACCATGTACCACACTGCAATGACACTACGATATGCTCAAAATGTTTATTGAAGTTTGCAATGAAACTAAATAAAGATATTTTTTTTAAAATGCATTGCAGAATAACTGGGACAGTAAAACCAGGGACTAGAGCAACAAACACAATTGGCTGAGTTCAAATTTGAGGGCTTTGCTCGGAGGGAGAACGTGTGATTCAAATATCTGGAGGTAGGAAAGGCAGACATAATGAGTATTTACAATAAATTTGTAATTGTGGATGGAAAAGATGAGGCTCCAGTAAAGCTTCTGACAGTGCCCAAAGAGTCAATCCTAAGTGCAAGGAGAATGGAGGTTGCTTGTAAGACACCCTTGATTAATTTAACAGCTCTGTGTGTCTGCTTCTGTGCTTGGAGCAGGTGGTGCGTCATTGTAGAGTGGCTTGATGTGTTCCGGAGTAGCATGCTACTCGCCGAAAATGTGCTTCAACACCTCATCAAGGGTGGCAGGCACATTATAAATGCAAACATTTTCCCTCTTCTAGCCCTCCGCTATCCTTCTCAATCCATATATCAGACTAAAACATCCACAACTCAAAACAATTTCATATTTCACTATACTAATTCACCACTAATCCTTTATGGGTTCCGGAGTATTGTGCTACTTGCTGAAAAAGCGCTTTGACGCCTCGTCAGGGGTAGTAAGTGCTACATGAATGCAATTACAATAAAGCCTTGAGAGCAAGAAAGTAATGAATGCTACCATAGGCATTAACACAATTATATATATCAATCAAAGCTGGTGCTATCCCTAGTGCTCCTTCACAGAAAACGACTAAATCGCAGCAAGGGAAAATTAGCCCCCTTCTGTGAACCGGTTGCTATTTATGACAGCCACATAGGACTGGGAGAGAAGGCACCCATAGCCAAATGATTCTAGATCCGATAGAAATTAGAGAAAGGGAGGTTAAACCTCTTAAGAGAGCAGAACCTTTTAGTTCTAAGTTTCCCAGTGGACTTCGGGAATAGGCAGGCCATAATGAAATTCCGTTTTTCCCCATTTGTAGGGCAGTTTCCTATCTGGGTGAAATTGTTTAATGCAGCAATTGCAGGGATCACTATGGAACCGAAGATCATAGGACTGAAACCAGGTGGTTTTGTTTATCCTTTTTTTATTGAGATCCATTCAAACTTTCAAATTCAACCGTATAACACCTTGCCATTTCTTAGTAATGGACCCCTAATCAATAAATACATCATACATATTCAGGGAGAAGAGGAATATACAAACAGAATAAAAACCAAAATAGCGTTGCATTAAGAATCGTATGAGACCAGGTACAATACAAACTTTCTGTTTTTAGAGCAACTAAAGTGTCTATAATGCATTAAAGTGCAAACCGGGATAGAATGTACAAATATACAACCAGGTCGAGCCTCTAATAATATTTCATCGTATTAGCAATGCGTTAAAAAAGACGATGTGGGGGGAGGAGCCAAGATGGCGACCGGGACGGCAGCGTAGTCTCCCGGCTCTGTGAGCCTCCGCGTCCCGCACAGATATCCTGCATGAGATCCTTAGCCTGCGCTATATGCTCGTGTTGGTGAATGATAGCGGCAACCGATCGTGTGACTCCGAAGTTTCTGGCGGCGGTATCGCCGGAGAAATGTCCAGTTGAAGTTTGCGGCCTGTGCAACCCTGGAACCGGGACCTCGAGTGGACAACATGGCCGGGCGGCAGTTCAACAACAGCGGCCTTTGATGACGGGGTGGAGCCGGCCTAGCTGGTGCGGTGCGAATATCGGCCTACATTTCGCCGTGGTCGCTCCTACCGCTAAGCGTAGCGGAACGAGTGCATGCCCGAGGTGACTAATCCAAGATTCCCCAGTGATTGTCTCAGCCTTCGCCGGTGAGCCACCCGGCCGCCGCCCGTAACTCGCCCGGACTTTTGCGGACTGCTCCCGGATTTTCGCGGGCGCAGGTCCGTGGAGGGGATGACTGTTGCCCGTGACCACACGCCGGATATATTTTTTGCCTGCCCCCGAAACCCTGATTCCAGTGACATGGAACCTGAGGCGCTTGTCCCTGAGTCCTGGTCCCAATCTGGGTTGGCCCTACCCGGCGGCCATCTTGACAGGACGAAGTCTACTATCCTGTACACTGGGTCGCAGCACGATTGGAAGTGTGCGACTATGAGGAGCGTTGCGGTGCGAGCGCCGAGAGCTGTGCTGGGGTACGGTGATCTTCTCGAGGCTCTCGGTGCCCTCCATTCCACCTTGGTTCACGGCGCCTGGGTATTGGGGAGTAAGCTTGATGGGGTGACATCAGCGTTGGAACAGTTGCTGCCTGCCTGTCCCCAGGTACACGGGGAATTCCTATACCGCACACAAGAGGACAGTGTCGTGGCCGCCCCTGTGGATAGTGACCAGCTGGAAACTCCGGACAGTATCTTAACGTGTGATCGGCTGGCTGTGGGTCTGGTCTGTTCCGGAGGTATTGGACCTGACTGGGGGGTGGTGGCCTTGTCCCGTGCGCGGCCTCCGGCAACCCAGACAACATTCAAGCAACGGTCGCCTGCTCTGGCTGATTTCGCTTTCTTGGACCTTGTGTGCGGTGCAGATCCTGGAGCAGTACTGGGAAAGATGACTCTCCATACTGCTGACTGTGTCGGTGATCAGAGACTTCCACCCTACCTGTGTGTGTCGCTTCCAGTTCTCTTTTGGACGCTCCTCTTCTTTGTAGCATTGGCCATGGCACTGGGTCGATGGGTATGCAGGGGTAGATTCGCAAAGAGTGGCCAAGGATGAGGCTGATCCTTCAGAGGTAGTCATCTAATAGGCGGGCGGGCTCAGGGGTTGCGTGCTCTCACGGCATAACTGTTAGTGTATTAGGCGCATAATGCTCCCCATTCTTCTTTGACTTGGTCGATTCTGTGTTGCTTAACGTTTGCTTTAGGGGAAAACAAATTGTGCGGGAGGGAGAAGCCGGGGGCATGTTTTGAAGGCCCTCCTCCAGTTTATTAATATTCTCTCTACCCCCCCGTCTGGTGGGGTTCTTTTCCTACTCCTCTTTCTCTGTTTCTTCTATATTTCGGGTCTGGTTCCGGGGCGACAGGCACGCTGCTGGGGGGGGGGCCGTACTCATCTGCAGAGGTGCAGGGTGGGGGGTTGGGGGAGGGGATCCTTTAGTCTTTAACCTCCTTTTCTTCCATGGCCTCCATTTTCTTCTTTGTCTTTCTTTTCTGGGATCAGCATGGTAGAACTCCTTCGTCGTTAATCGCTGCGTTTTTATGTGTGCCACAATTTCCGTGGTGTTTTCTGGGTTTTAGGGCAGGGGACTGCAGGTGTAAATGGCCGTGATATTCCTCCACATCCTGAACTTCTGGTTTCAGCGCCATTGACTAGATAAATTGCTGTTTATTGTGGACGTTTATTATTCTGCCTGCCATTTCTTGCCGCCGGGAAACTGTTTGGCACCTGATCCTTCCATTCTCCCTTATTATAAAATGAAAACCTTTTGTATCATGGTCTCCTACTTGGGCTGTTTAGTAGCCGAGAGTATACCAGCATGGAGATTCTGCTCCCCGAGGTGCTGCCTGTGATAAATATTGATTTTTGTTACTCTGATTGCTTAGCGGCCGGCCCCGGGGGTTGTAGGCCCATACTGGTTATTGGTTGAAATGTCAATAAAGGTTTTTCAAAAAAAAAAAAAAAGACGATGTGTGCCTTTCTAAATTACAAAAAGAATAAATAATGTAAATACAAAATTTGATCCAACCATAGTATTTAATCGAAGTACGATTCCCATACTTTTTCAAATTTCCTAATCCCCCCCCCGTGCATTGCATACAACCGTTCACTATTTCTGACCTGCTTCATTTTTCAGAACCCACTCACACATTGTTGGAACCTGACATGATCGCCGTCTTTGAAGCAGCAGAGGCCTGGCAACCGCCATTGCAATATATATTAGTTTAACCCATTTATCAGATAGACAAAGGGAAGGATCATATCCCAAAACTTTCAGCCAGCCATTGGAGTCCAGTTTAATTAGACATTTGGCCTCCAAGTGCTGGAAGATATCATTCCAAAACCCCTGAACTAGAGGACACTGAGTGATAATATGTGTCCAGTTAGCTGTCAACTGATTTGAACAGCGGAAACACTGACTAGACTGATTAGGGTAAACCTGGGATAGGAACTGTGTGGTTCTTTATAGCAAAACCAAAGGGGATGATGGACGGAGTGTTGAACATTGCAAGCACTCACCCCCAGTCAACTGATCTAGGTTTAATCCATCATCATTCTTTAGCTCACTCCGCCACCCCAGTTCAGACATGGCCATATGCAAATCAGTCTGACCCTGTGCCTCATGGGAACAGTCCAGCCCAAACTGCCTGTTCTATATAGCAGCCGTTTGCCAAAAAATTATATCCAGCACAATGGGAGAACAGACATCTTGATCAGCTAGACCGTCCCCATAATAGTTAACGGAAGAGAGTTCCAGCGGGACAATAGATCCTGTACTTTTAAAAGCAGCGGAGAGTAATTCAAGTCGTACCGGTCCGCAATTCGTGACGAGAAATTGATTCCTAAATATATTTTGAGAAGAGAATTTGCACATGAAGCAATATCAGTACGCAGAATGTCTGGTTTGCACCCTCATCAAATTATTTCCGTTTTCTTTTTATTAATTTTATACCCGCCGAGAGCTTCAAACTGTTGAAAGATGTCAAAAGCCTTCACCTGGACCCCCTTATCACAGTCGAGAATTAGCAGACTATTGGTGCAGTTTTAGTTTCCCCATAGCTGGCAGAAGAGGGTGGATATCTGCATTGTCTTGGATGGCAATAGCCAGAGATTCAATAAAAAAGGCAAATCAAATAGGAGACAGCGGGCATCCTTGTCTAGTCCCTCGTTTAACACCTGTCCTTCCTCAGCAGTGTTAACAATGTTGCTGGCTTGTGCATTGTGGTATATTCTTTGGATCATGCCCATGATCTGGGGGGTGGTATACAGAATCTGGACAAGATACGGAAAAACGTCTCCCAGACCACGAGGTCGAACGCCTTCTCTGCATTCAACAGGAGAACCAGGGCCGGTATATTCTTGGTCTCAAAGTAATTAATGCTTCAGCTAAATAGTGCGTGAATAGTGAACAGGCACAATTCACTTATCCTTTTGAGGGTGATAAAAATGAGTACTGTTGTGTTGGGTAACAGCTGTTTATTTTAGTGATACTTTGCCGCTGTGGTTGTAAGCGAATGTTTTATAAAAAACAAAATATGGACAATAGAAGGAAAGAGTGATTTGTCATTTACCAAGGTACATTAAATGAACATATAAGGAAGGAGGACTGTAATTAATACAAATAGATGGGCACAATATGTCTTCCACTGTTAATTATATGTGTGTTAAAGATGAGGAAAACGAGTTTCCAATGTTTATCAGGGGAGCCTTAATCGCACATTATGAATATTACAGATGCTTGAATAATCCTTGTGCAAGAGATGCCATATGTTCCTTGAAACAAAAATCTAGAGTTCATGTATGTCTGGGATGCTACAAAGTAGCTGTGTGCTCAAGAGGTTTATGAGATTGAGGACAGATGGGAGGAGTCTTATTTTCATAGTGATTTGAACCATACCAGTTGTGTAACAAGGAGACGGCGCACCGGAGTAGTCTGGTACACTTTCTTTACTTGAGTCAAGAGGACCTTTGTTGATTTTCATTTTTTTCCTTTAATACCTCTCTATTTGTGGGAAAGGTTACGTTGATAAATTACACACATTAGGTTGTGCAAGTATATAATCTTGATGAGAAAACTGTAGATTAGTGGGGGGTTGGGTCAAGATAAACGCAAGCTCTTTAATCTTACACAAAGGCTATGATTTTAGGTGAATGCACTCGATGTTTCAAAGGTTAAATGCATCTTCTCAGTAGAAGGGAACTCTTGCCCTAGCTACTACATAAAGAAAAAAGTGCATGTTAAGTTTTCCAGGTACCTCAACTGCTAATGCAAAACAAAAACCTCAAAGAAAGATCCCCATTATAGTACTCTGCTTTGGGTCGCTAGTGGGACTGAAAAGCAGAAGTATGCTTTCTAATGCACATAAAATACAATATCTGGAAGAAACACATATTGATAGATTCCTTACCTTAGAATTACCCCCAGGCGTCAGACTGGATCTGGAAAGTTTTCGTCGGCAGTACCCATGCGCGTCGGAAGGTGGCGTTGTGCGGCTCCGTGTCCGTCGTTGGTGTCGTGGTCGCCGAGATGACGTTGCAGCAGCTACTTAAATGAGGAAACTCGCATGCTGACGTCAGTTCTTTTTCCACGCCAGCAAGCGCAGATCCGGAGAGAGTAGTACCCCAAGTCATTTTTTGACTGTGTTTTTGAGACTTTTTGATCGTTTTTTTTTTTTATTTTTTATTTTTTTTCCCCCGAGTCGATCGACTCCTGTTGCCGTAGGGATGCCCGGGTTTAAGTCTTGCGAGGAATGTCATCGGATGATGTCGGTGACGGACCCGCACCACGTCTGTCTCTACTGCCTGGGGCGCAACCACGACCCCAAGTTGTGCCATGGTGCCGAAGTCTTTGTGGGAGCGGTCCCGAAAGCTGCTGGAAGTCTGGCAGTCGTCTCCGCGACGCTCAAGGTCCCAGTCCCGTGGGAGGTCGAGGGACCGGTCGCGGAGCCATCAACTTCGTTCTTCTGGATCGAAGTCTTCACACTCTGGGTCAGGTAAGACGAAGCACAAGAAGTCGAAGAAGCGTCATCGCTCGACGACTTCCCCTCGCCCGTCGTGGCTCAGGTTGGTGCCGCTCCAGCGGAGCCTATTGTGTCGCCGGCGGCCTACCCGCCCTTCCCGGGTTCGTCAGGGACTCCGGCCAAGCTGCAGGAATTTCTGGCAGCCATGGCTCGCCTCTTCGGGCCTTCTGGCCCCGCCGCTGCGCCTTCGGGCCCGACTGGAGGTCCTCGCCCTTCACTGTTGGTAGCTCCGGCATTGCGCTCGGCTTCGACAGGGCCCCCGAGGATCCAGGCCTGGATCCCGGTAAACGCCGGTTGACCTTGTTATACCTCCACCGACGTTGACCCCGCCGGCACCACCTACGACGTCACCCGTGTCACTGGACGACACCGGCCCCAGTTTCAGCCACGACGGGGACACGGAGCTGGAACGGCGTCGCTCGACCCCCGATGCCAATGGGGCCTTTCTACCCCTATGTCTGACCTCCTTATCTTCGGCCTGTACATCAGCCTGAGTAGTAAGGGGAGGACTGGGAGGGGTCTGAGGACCCTCTCACAGCTCAGTATGAGTATGACCCGGACTGGGTTGAGGGACTGGGGGATGCCAGTGGTCTCGACACCTCCCCTGACCTTGGCATGCTCACTCCTCCTACCGTGGCTATGGAGGAGGGTGCAAGTTATGCAGTGGTGTTGCGTAGGGCGGCGGAGGCCCTCGACCTCCAACTCCCTACCGTGGCCGTCGGGACTAACCTGACAGAAGTGCTTCAGCCGGTGGCTACCACTGCAGAACCACTGCTGCCTTTTAATGATGCACTTTCTGACGTTCTTTTGGGCACCTGGTCCAAGCCCAACACCGGGGCTCCTGTGCCCAGGAACGTGGCCCGACGCCATGGCCGGCACGGGCTACCCCCTTTTCCTCTCCCAACACCCCACCCCTGAGAGCTTGGTTGTCCAAGCCTCAACGTCCCAGAGCGCATTCCCTACTGCACCCCCGGATAGGGAATCCAATAGACTGGAACAGTTTGGAAAGAAGATCTTTTCCTCTGCCAGTTCCGGGCTGCGGTCTGTGAACACCCCATGCCTCTTGGGCCGTTACTCCCACTCGGTGTGAGATACGGTGGCACAAGTGCTGCCTCAGTGTGCAGAGGAGGCGCGGACAGTGCTCTCAAAAGCTATTGCTGAGGGGAGAGATGCAGCCAAGTTCACGATACGATGTGGCCTTGGCACCGCTGACTCGCTGGGCAGAGCGATTTCCACGACGGTGGTGCTACGCCGCCACGCCTGGCTGAGGACTACTGACTTCTCGGGGGATGTCCAGAACACCCTGATGGACAGGCTCTTTGATGCATTTGCCTTTTTGGCAACAAGGCAGATAGCGTGTTGGAGCGTTTTAAGGACTCGCGGGCTATGGCCAAGTCCTTGGGCCTGTCAGCCACTCGCCCTCCTCCGCCTTCTGCTTTTCGCTTCGTGGCAATGGAAGGGGCGCCCCATCACGTTCGCTTCAGAGCCACAGGTCGCAGCAGCAGCAGTCTCAGCGCGGACGTGGGAACCGCAGAGGCGGTTCAGGGGGCCAGCGGGCGGGTCAGTCCACCTCCACCCTGGCCACCACTGCCTCCAAACCTTCCTAGTCCGGTTTTTCAGGCCCATCAAACACCGGTGGGTGGCAGGATTCGCCATCACCTCCCCCACTGGTGCACCATCACTACGGACAAGTGGGTTTTACTAATAGTCCGAAGGGGCTACTCCCTCCCCTTCGAGACTACCCCTCCAGCCATGCCACCCCAGTACTACCGTATGTCGGGGGATCACTTGGCACTTCTCCAACAGGAGGTTGTGGCCCTCTTGGCCAAGGGGGCCATCAAGCGCGCTCCTGTGCCAGAAGTAGGTTGTGGTTATTATTCCCACTACTTTTTGGTGCCAAAGAAGGACAAGGGCTTGCGTCCTAGACCTCCGTAACATCAATCGCTTGCTCCGGAAGGAAAAGTTCAAGATGCTAACTCTGGCTCAGGTCTTGTCTGCCCTCGACCCTGGAGACTGGATAGTAGCGTTGGATCTGCAGGACGCATATTTCCATATTCCCGTCCTGCCGGCCCACCGGCGTAACCTGCAGTTTATGGTTGGCCACGGGCACTTTCAGTTTACCGTGCTCCCCTTTGGCCTTACCAGCGCCCCTCGGGTGTTCACGAAAGTGATGGCGGTGGTCACAGCTCATCTGCGCAGATCAGGGGTTCCAGACTTACCCTATCTTGACGACTGGCTGTTGAAGGCGGGATCGCCCCAGGCAGTCGTCTCCCACCTCCAGACTACGGCTGACATCCTGCATTTGCTGGGGTTCTCCATCAATGTGCCGAAGTCGCACCTGATTCCTTCTCAGAAGCTCCTCTTCATCGGAGCAGTTCTGGATACGACGCTGTTTCGGGTCTATCGTCCCGAACTGCAAGTCCAGGATATTCAGTCTCTGATTCCGATCTTTCGGCATCTATCCTGGGTTTCGGTCAGGCTGACCTTGAGGCTGCTGGGCCTCATGGCCTCCTGTATCCTGCTGATCGATCATGCCAGATGGCATATGTGGGCTCTGCAGTGGGACCTGAAGTTTCAGTGGGCGCAGCATATGGGGAACCTGTCCGAGTCCGTCCAGATCTCGGAGGGCACTGCAAGACAGTTGCAGTGGTGGCTTACAAACCGGCATTGGGTCAATGGCAGATTCCTCAACCGGAGCACACAGTGGTGACTGATGCGTCCCTCCTGGGATGGGGCGGTCACATGGGAGAGGCGGAGATCAGAGGCCCCTGTATCCGGCGGAGTCCCGGCTCCATATCAACCTTCTGGATCTCTGGCCGATCCGACTCACACTGACGGCATTCCTTCCTTCTGTCAAGGGGAGAGTAGTGCAGGTGTTCACAGACAACACCACCGCAATGTGGTACTGCAACAAGCAGGGCGGGTGGGGTCGTGGACCCTATGTCAGGAGGCTCTGCGTCTCTGGACATGGGTGGAACATCAGGGCATTTCCCTGGTGGTTCAACACCTGGCAGGTTCGCTGAACGCCAGGGCAGACAAACTCAGCCGCAGGTGCATGATGGATCACGAATGGTGTCTTCACTCGGACGTGGCGCAAGGTCTTTCAACAGTGGGGAGAGCCTTGGTTAGATCTATTCGCCACGGAAGAGAACGCACAATGTCAGCAGTTCTGCGCATTGGAATTTCCAAAGCGGCACTCGCTAGGAGACGCTTTTTGTCGCGAGTGGAGTTGCGGTCTGTTGTACGCCTTTCCGCCTACACCACTTCTACCCAGAGTGCTGAAGAAAATCAGGCGCGACCGGACCCAAGTCATTCTTGTGGCTTCGGACTGGGCTCGAAGAGTATGGTATCCTGAGCCTACTCAGTATGACAATCGATCCCCCGATCTGACTGCCTCTTCGGGAGGATCTTCTGTTGCAGCAGCAGGGGATGGTCCTCCACCCGAACCTGTCCAGTCTCCACCTCCTTACGTGGAGTTTGAGAGGTGGCAGTTGATTCTCTTTGACTTGCCTCCTGAAGTTTGTAATGTTGTTCTGGGGGCCAGGCGGCCCTCCACTAAGTTGGTATATGCCTGCAAGTGGACCAAATTTGTGGCATGGTGCACACCAAAGGCTGTGGATCCCCTTTCTGCCCCTCTTTCAGAAGTCCTTTAGTTTCTTCTCTCTTTGGCCCAGCAGGTCTCTGCTCTGGGCACTATTAAGGTCTACCTTTCTGCTGTTTCAGCCTTTCTCGGGCTCTCTGATCAGCCCTCTGTCTTCAAGCCCCCTGTTGTAA
Organism: Triturus cristatus; assembly: GCF_964204655.1. Lineage (NCBI taxonomy): Eukaryota > Metazoa > Chordata > Amphibia > Caudata > Salamandridae > Triturus > Triturus cristatus. The sequence goes on from NC_140594.1 coordinate 165,076,711, forward strand.
ATTGATTCCTCACAAGCTTTACTCACCTTTTCCCTCCTATTCCTTTTGTGATGCCACAGTGGGACTTGAACCTGGTCCTTACATATTTGATGTGCGCTCCCTTTGAGCCTCTTCACAACTATTCTCTACATCTCTTGACCTTGAACACTGCTTTCCTGGTTGCCATCACCTCCGCTAGGAGAGTGAGTGAGCTCCAGGCTCTTTCTTGTCAACCTCATTTTCTATCTGTCCATCCTTTCTGCCAAAAGTTGTCACTGCTGTTCACATCGGGCAAACCATCACTGCCCACCTTCTTTCTGCCTCTGCATCCTTCCAGAGAGGAAGAGAGGCTCCACTGTATGGACCCAAAACATGTGCTCTCATTTTATCTGAACCGCACACAACAGTTCCGGGTGGATGACCAGCTTTTTGTTGGATATGTAGGCGCCAAGAAAGGTCGGGCCGTACACAAGCGGACCATTTCCCGATGGGTCGTCTGGTGTATCAAAGCCTGTTATTATTTGGCTAAAAAGGAGCCTACGGTGGGGCTGCGTGCCCCTTCCACCCGGGCAAAGGCAGCCACTACAGCATTGGTACGTGGTGTCCCCATGCAAGACATCTGTCAGACAGCTACGTGGGCCTCGCTGCACACTTTTACTAAGCATTATTGCCTGGACAGCCAAGTCCGGAGAGACGGCTTTTTTGGCCGTTCTGTTCTCCGGGTCTTCCTGGTGTGATCTTGGTTTGCAGACCCACCACCGGGGTTGTTATTGCTGGGGTATCTATTCTAAGGTAAGGTGTCTATAACTATGTGTTTCTTTCGAGTGAACAAGTTACTTACCTTCGGTAACAATATATCTGTAAGAAACATTAGCAGTGATAGATTCGTTACCGCCCCACTCATCCTCCCTGTTCTACGAACTGATTTCTAGCGTTATGGTCATCCCTTTCAGGGCTCTAGTTTCAAGGCACCAGTGGTCATTATCTTGCATGGCTCTGGGTTTCTGGCGTAGAAAGTCGTGTACAGAACTGACGTCAGTGCGCAAGGGCGGCATCTAAGTAGCTGCCGCAACATCATCTCAGCGACCACGACGCCAACGACGGACGCGGAGCCGCATGATGCCACCTTCTGACGAGCAGGGGTACTGCTGCCGAAAACTTTCAGATCCAGTCTGACGCCTGGGGGTAATTCTAAGGTAAGGAATCTATCACTACTAATGTTTCTTACAGATATATCGTTACCGAAGGTAGGTAACTTGTTCTTTAAACCCACATAAGTAATTCTATATATAAGGTAGGTACTGACCATTGAAGAAAAAGGACGCTAGGCACTATATATACACCCAGCATAGCACAATAACCATTTAGACTTGTTACTTTGCTCAGAATTTGCAATTCATGGACAGATGTTACTGCTAGATCTCGTGAGGGTTCCAACACAGGATTTCACTCATTACATTGTTCCCAACCTATTACAGGAGAAATTGAAATATGTATGTGTTAGTGGTATGGGGGAGAAACAAGAGAGATTATTCATTTTCTACTTATCTGCATAAAACATACTCCCAAAATAGATTATTACAAGCGAGTATTTCATGTGGCATGTCTAGGAGACATCTATGGGGGCGGGGGTTAGTCTGTCATGCCATTTGCATTGGACAGGTCTGGCACTTCTTACAAAATGCTTTCTGAGAGTCCCTGTATTTAAAAAAGATGTGCCCTCACACTTTAAAACATTGTTTTAAAGACCATTTGCCGAACGACACTTCTCAGAATCATAGGATGTATTTAAGACCGTCCCGTAGCGGTGCTTCTCGCTCTGGCTCACTAAACAATAAGCTTCCACTTACAGACTGAATTGGAAACTTAAGTAGCAAGTTTAGAGGCTAAACCAAAATATGTAGAATCCCATAAGATTTGAACAGAAACATTATATTGACCGGTTTTTTAGCCAAAATAGCCCCAAATAGAACAGAACATACGCTATTGCTCCTTCAAAGAAAGTACTTTGAAAACCTGACTGGAGCGGTTAGATTATTGGCACGTGCGCTGAAGGCTGGAAGAAGTAGGGCATTCTGTTAGATTGTCAGGGCTCAAAATGGTCTAAGCGTAACAAAAAAGAAACCAAGTTTCAGTAGTTAGATACAGCTCCAAAAAGAATAAGCTAGACATTTTTAAAGATAAAAAATCTTAGTAAGCTAGACCAGTTAATAAAGTACATATAAATAAAGAAAACACATTGAAAATGTTCCACTGTAGAAACAACTGTCTGAGGAAGACGATACGCAAGTGAGGACTGGTTAAAAGAAGTGATAACCTTAGTTAAATCTCATTTAATATGCCTGTCAGGAATACTGGACACATTTGCACCTTAGTCCTGTCAGATAAATCCCCATACACTCAGGTTGAGTGGTGTTTGGCAAATTGGGATTAAAAGGAATGTTAAACTTCTCAAGGCCTGGCAAGTAAGAAGGTCAAATTCCAACACATTCCGGCAGTCTGGAAAGGATGAAGGCAACATTCCAGCAGTCGGTGTCCCAGATGATAAATTTGCAGATAAGTGTAATTAGAACTGCTCGGTACCCTGATCAAAGGGATACTATCCCCAACATCAGCAGGAATGTCAGTAAAGACCCAACAGGAGGCAGAGTTAATTGTTCTCTTGCATTTTTACAGCAGCATTTTTGTAAGCTGAGTGGTGGTTTTGTGCCAGGGGAAGTCCTGGCACCATTTGGACTAGGAATAATCCCCCACCTTCCATTCTGTGGCACAAATGTATCCCACAACCAGCCAGAAGTGTATAGCGGCAGCAAATGTAGCAGGCCAGATCCACAGTGGGATCCAGCGTCCAGGAGAAGAAGGCAGCTTACCGAGGACAATGATGACAAAGACTAGAGGTTATCTGGACACTGTCCTGTGACAAAGCAGGCAGGGAATCTGGGCCCAGAGGTTTTGGCCCACCAGTAGTCGAATAGGATGCTGCAGAGTAAGCTTCCACAGGGCCTCTTCCATGCCCTGGTTCGCCACGCTTAAAAATAGTGTTTTTATGAGCAGGACTTGATAAGGACCATGCCAATCGGCTGGAGCATTGTCTTCCTTTGATGCACCTGATCACTAGGCTGAAGTGAGTGGCAAGCTGGTCACACATTGGGGTAAGGCACCTCACACTTGAGACGGAAAACTATAAAGACATTGTTTGAGCTTTCTGCAATACCTTATCATTCAGTTGTAGGTCGAGCTTTGCTGGTGCAAAGGGAGCATTATGACCGTCCCGTAGTAATTTCATGAGGGCTCAGTTTAGTTGTCTGGGAAGCCGCTGCCCTCAAGAACCATAGGGGTAGGGAATCTGGCCACTTCAACTGAGTCTCTGCACAGATCTTAGCATTTTTATACTTGAAGGTCCTGCAGGTTCTTTCTGCATTACCCGCTGATCAGGGGTGAGAGACTGTGAAATTACTGATCTATTCTTAGGGCTTTGGAACTGCCTGGACTATGGAGGACACAAAGTGTCACCTGATCAATACTGATCCGGCTCGGTACTCCAAACCTAGGAAGTCTCTTAAGCAGAACTTGTTGACAGTGATTGCATTAGCACTGGGATATGCCTCGACCCACCATGTGAACATGAACCATAACTAGCACGTAAGAGAAATGTGCACATTTTAGTGTCTGTATGAAATCCACTTGGATGTGCATAAAGGGGCCTAAATGGGGAGGGTGAGCTTTGGGTGGCCTTGGTCCCTTTGCCAGCTTTAGAGGCCAGGCAGGTGGTACAGGACTGGCAAATGACTGGACCAGTGGCGGCTGCCACCGAGTAGCACGGGTGGGGATAGAATTTTTTTTTTTTTTAGTATTACTTGTCTTGCTGCCGGACCGCTGCCTTGCGTCATCCTCTTCTGTTCCTGCTTGAAGCAGGAAGCACAAACAGCCTCCCCTAGCCAATCAAAACTCTGTAATGCAGTGCTGTGATTGGTCTGAGCGCCGTGGTTGGGTGCTCAGACAGGCAGTGGGAGCCTGCACATGTTCCCCGCCAGGCTGCATATTACAGCCTGGTGGGGAACATGCAAAGTGTGAATGACTGTTAAGCCGGCCCAAGACGGCCGGTCAAAGAGTCATGTGCACTTAAGTGCCCACCACTCCTCCCCTTGCTGGCAGTGACACAGCCAAACTCCACCTGCCCAGTAAACCGGAAAAATAAAATGATAATAACGTAGTGTTATTATCATTTTATTTTTCCTTTAGCCACTGCTCAAAATATAGTCGGAGCCGCCACTGCTCTAGGCTATGAAAGAAAAGAAGGGCACCGTCTGGTGGGTTGCAGTGGCATGGATCCTGCCATCCCTACTATCATGGGTTGCTCCAGATGAGGTTTTTGTGAGACCACCCACAGTGCTGTCTCCCTTTTAACATCGATGATTTAACCAAGCTTGTTTTCCACTTTCAGAGGCTTGACCTTGCAATGGAGAAGTCTTAGAATAGAAAATAAGTCAGTTTTTACAACATAAGCGAATGTAGACACTGATTCAGCTAAAGAATTCCCTTTAGAAACATAACTGTGAGGATGTTGATGTGCTGCACACTTCACCACAGCTATATTTGCTGGGAAATGTAATACATTTCATTTTGAACATAATGGTCATTTTTGATGGGAGTCCCGGCTGATATCAATAATTCTCTCTGCATCCAAAGGAGCCTGAAGTCATGTCTTTCAATGTACAATGATTTTTTTTTGCTTGGCTAAAATGCAAGTTGTTGAGATCTCTGAGCTCTGCAACCTAGGAGGATTTTACTGAGGGGAGGTTACAGCTTTCTATAATGCATACAATGCAAACCGCATACTTCACAACTAAACTACTATTGTCATTCCTTATGCAGGATCCAGCTACAAAATAATGTAAATTACAATCTGGTAAGGGCCCATCTGTTAAATCAATGGTTTAAGTAACTTTTGTAGTGGATAAAATGCAGTCATGTGGTTCACCCTCCTCACCTATGGGCATCAGTTACGCAAAGTTCAGTGTAGGACAGTGGACCAAAGTAATATGATAAGCAGATGACAACATAATTTCATAATGTGACTATCGAGCAGTGGACAAGTGTTGCATTTTGGTGGTGGCGAGAAGTGCAACCACAGCATGGGGTACAGCAACCATTAGTGGGGAACTCAGCACAAGATTGTCATAAGCATCAGCTAAGGTGGCAGCTGCGGCCACTGAGCACCAACAAGGCGGAAGTCCAGCCATTGAATGGGTGCAATATAGAAGAGTAGCAGGCTGTTGGTCTTTTCAGATAGCCATGTATTTATACAAATACACCATGTGCAAATCCATTATATTCATGATAACATAGAATAAAAGGTTTCTCGTTGTCGGGGAGCCTCAAGGCGGGGGCAGACCTCAATGCTTGTTTTTATCTGTACAAAGGCATTTTCCCCCTCTGTAGACCACTGCAAGTGCTTGGGGTAGCTTTCCTGCCAAAATATGATAAGGTCTGGCTATCTCTGCATATCCTAAAATCCATTGTGTGTAATGCTCTGCTATTACTAAGAAGGTGTACATTTGAGATATAGTTACATAACTGGACAATTTACAGACGACTTCCACGCTTACTGGGGATAACTGACTTTCTTATGCTGATATTTCATGGCCAAGGTGTTTGACCTTAAGCAGCCAAAGCTGCAGTTTTTCTTTAGATGCTTTGACTCTTTTCTTAGCCAATTCAGTAAGGAGTTGGTCTGCTTTGCACTGGTCTAGCATAACGGAGGCCAGTACCAGGTCATTGACATACTGAATTAGCTTGAACCTCTGGAAGAACACCAACATGTCTAAATCCCCTTTTAGAGGCTGGTAAGAGATCAAGGGAGACCATAAATCCTTGAGATAGCTGAGTCCATGAAAGCTGGGATCAGAAGAATTTGAATGAGAAAAGGTATTGACTCTTCATGTATCGGAATTGAAAAGAAAACAGAGCAAGGGTCAACCACAACATACCACTGAGCACTGGCCGGTATGCAGGAGAGGATAATGGCAGGGTTGAGGATTACCGGAAAGCTTGGAATAACAACACTAATAATTGCCCTAAGATCCTATTGGTCTTCCCTGCCTTTCATATTGGGAGAATCGGGGTGATAGGTCTGCTAATAATGGGAGCTAGAAACTCTTCCTCAATTAAAGCGTCTCCTACAGGGCAGATACCTTCCTCAGGCTTCAAAGGGTACTGAGGCGTTCTCAATAACTTATTTTATGGGTCTACCTTAACTTTTACTAGTTCCATTGAAGAAATTAATCTCGCATCATTCGCGCCAGTAGACCACAGAGAGGCAGGTACTAGTGAAAGCAATACAGTTAAGTCTGGTAAGATAGCAGCAGGGTCCATACACTAACTGCAATATAAACTCTGACACAAAAAAGCAAGCACCATATTTTCATGTTTCAGGGGTATATTTAAGAGCACTCCATCTGCGGTGCAAAACACCATACAGTTAAGTTTGCAAAGGATATCCTACCTAATAGGTTTGTTGAGGAAAGTCGGGTGAAGTAGAGAAGTGTTTGTCATTTATAGGTCTCATGTGATTGATGGTCATGGGATTTGTAATATGATGGGTTACTTGTTGATTAGAAATACTTATTGTCTATGGACAAGCCAAGAGAGGTAAACCAGGGGATTCTAAAGTCTTAATGGCCTAGTGATTAACACCCGTGCCAGTTAGTGCATTTACTACTAATTACACAATTGACACAAGGGTCTATTTGGTCTATAAGTATTAATGTATTTGGGGGCGTGGCCTTACAAGATGGCTGGGTAGACACGCTTGAGCGGAGTTCCTGCCCCTAATACAATATCCTACAGAATCCTGCCGGAATTACAAAAAAAAGAAATCGTCCCCAGAGCTGCCAGAAGGTTGCCAACTCCCCGGGACTTGCTTTGCAGGACTATTGCTCACTAAAAGACACGCAGGGGGCAGAGAACTGGTGGTACCGAGGTGAAAGGCGTCATGCCTGACCCCGGGATAGCTGCGCCTGACTGGGGTTCCAAAGAATGCTGACGTGGAGGGAAGGTGACCGGGGCCCGTGTCCCACCCCGCTTTACTCATTGACATAATCGAAGGAGCTCATGTCACAAGCCCCCCACAAGGGATTGAGTGTTGGAGGCTGCCGGTGTCTGTGCAGAGCCCTGTTCGAAGCTGGAGGGGGTGTGGTTCCGGGTGCCGGAGAGCTACGAGTGTGTGTCCTGGCCTGAGGGGTGCCTGCCGGTGGGCTGGGACAGGGAGATTGGCCCTCAGACCCTGCCTGGGAAGGAAGACGGGCTGGGAGGCCGAGAATCCAGCCCCACACGCCGATGAGCCTGGCGCCTGGTGCTGGAAGCGGCCCCTCCTGCGACGGAGAGGGGAGGAACTAGCAGGCTGGAGGGCGGGCCGCTTGGGCCATAAAGAAGCACTCCCCCAAAGCTTGGGGAGTAAAGAGAGGGCAGCAGGGGCGGGAGAGGAGAAAAAGTATTGATTTTTTTTTTTTTAACGAAAAGCAAGCCCTTGTGTGATTTGCCGTGGGGCCCCGTGGTCTTGGAACTACTATATATACTGGAGAGAACAGCACATTGGGGATCTGATGGAGAACAACACTGGGAACAGCGGCCTACATTAGGCTACAAGTGAGTGGAAATACCCCTTGAAACATATATCGGTGGGATTAACTGAAGTGAGATTAAAAGGAGAGGCGGACCAGATCAGAAAAAAATCCCACCCTTGCATACAGCTAGAAAGGGACGGTCTGGAGGGCCAACTCCCAAACCCCAGGTGGAGTGGAATAGCATGCAACCATGAGGGTGCTGTATCACAGACAATCATAACTGGAAGGAAAAGTAATGCAACAGGGGAGGATACGAAGCGCCTAGACCACGAAGAAGGCATCTGGGACAGTGAAGGGTGCAAGCTGTTGCCTGAAGATGGTCAAAGACAAGCCTCAGAGGGGCGCACATGCCAACAAGATTGTTCAATACAAAGTCCCTGGCCCTGGACCAGCGAACCAACCGCCAAAAGACACGATGGACCCAGAACACCAATCCACACAGATTAGAGACAAGACAGACATATTGGAGGCTATTAGAGACTCTCGGGTGGCTCTGGAAAATAAGATGGACAGCATGGCAATGGACATTAACCACTTACACCTAGACCTCCGCAAGGTCGCTGAGAGAGTTACAAACACGGAGGAAGAGATTGTGACACTGCGCGACGAAGTCCAGAAATTGCGCAACGCTGTGGCTACTCCACAGGCCAGGTCAAATCGGATTTAGGACAGAGTATAAGACGCAGAGGGGCAGTCCAGAATGAACAATCTTCGATTTCTAGGTTTTCCTGAAAAAGCGGAGGGACTGTCAGCAGAGCTATATTTGGAGGAATGGATAACGACTTCCTTCGGCAATGTTCGAGACAAAAACAATTTCAATAGAGAGAACGCACCAGGCGCTGGGCCCTCTGCCACGCCCAGGTACACCGCCTAAAGCCATAATAGCTTGCCTATTTATCTACAGGGACATAATCCTGCAACACTTCCGAACCCACGCCCCCCCGATACGAGGATCGCCCCATCCAAATTTATCCAGACTACACTAGACAAGTGCAAGATCAATAAAATGGATTCCTGGGGGTCAAATGTCGGATGCGGGAACAAAACATTAAATACAGTCTGGTATACCCAGCAAGTTTATGGGTACAATGGCAGGGTCCATTTTTATGAATCCCTACAGGAGGCAATGGACTCTTTTGGACTGGGTAGCCGGGAAGAGAGCCAGGAATGGCGCGAACAAAGGAGGAGGAGCAGAAGACAACGAAGTCGGCTCCGTGGCACAAAGGAGAGGAGACCAATTTCACAGGACAAACATACAGAAGTATTCTGGTGGGCACCGACTGTACATTACAAGCAGAGATAGAACAGTTTCCAACAGAAAACCAGTTTTCACTGCTTTGCCTAGTACAAGAAACCCAGACTGACAGGACCCCTGAAGCCTGAGGTAGCAGGGGCTGACTGAGGCGCATATGACGCAACTAGGGACCATAACAGACTGATAGGAAAACTTTTGAGTAGACACACCTGGCTAGAAGGGCGAAACATGGGGCTGAGTGGGTACTGTTTATATAATGATAATTAATAGCAGCAACCCTCCTAGTAACAAACAGGAGGGGCAAGAAAAGATAAGGAGATGAAAAGGTAAGATTCCGCAACTATAACTCAAATAGGACAGTCCAGCTGCCACACTTGGGCGTATTACTGAGTCCACGACACAGACTTGCAGGATAGTGTTGGGTCTGGTGGACTGGCCACACTGTTGATGTTCTAAAGAGGGACACTGTTGAGGGAATTGGGGGTTTGGGGAGAGGGAGGGACGTTACTGTATTGGGGCAAAGCTACATGTCCTTCGGCTATTTGTTGAGCTGCTTGGATGGGTGGTTACTGCCTAAGGGAGGGGAGGGGAAATACAAGAATTCTTCATTTGCAGTGAACAGTTAGAATCTAACAACATAGGAAGGAGGTACACTCTGGGACAGAAGGAACCTGGGGAAACTGACAGTTTTGGTCAAGATAGGGAGTCATCCCCAGACATTCAAAGGCACATGAGCGATAGTTCTCTGACATGAGGACTGCTACACAAGAGTATACGTTTATAACATGGAATGTCCGGAGGTTGAATAACTTAAACGCAATTGAGTAGTGGCATATTTACGAAGATATGGGGTCTCCATAGCATTTCTTCAAGAAACACATCTGTGGGGGGATTGCCTAAAATATGTACAAAGGATATGGCGTGGCCAAATATTTGCTACATCTTATTCAGGCTATGCCAGAGTTGCATTGATGTGGGTAGCGCCAGTATTCCCCTTTCAACCTAAAAGGACATGCCTGTACCCTCGCGGTCGATGGTGCTGGTGGAAAGAACATTAGATGCTCACAGTATCTGCCTACTGAATATATCCGCCCCAAATAACACTAATTAGGCACGCCCACCTTCTGCCAGAAATGGAACTCATAATGGCTGGCCATTATAATTGCGTACTGAATGGGGCACTCAATAGGTATCCCCTCAGAGTAGATAGCAAACCAAGGTGAGAGAGGCCTTAAGTCAGGCGCAGACTAGCCTAGACCTGATAGATATCTGGAGACACCGCAATCCACATAAACTTGCCTACTCATGTCACACTTCGGCTACAGATGCATACAGTTACCTATATATATTTATTTTTTTATTACAAGCGACAGCCACTTATAGAGTTATAGATGCCCAATACCTGGCCCGGTACCTTGCGGACCACTCTCCATTACTGATTGTGTATTCTCTGCATAGGCCTACACCTAGGATACCATTATGGAGGATAAACGCAGAAGCGCTCACAGACCAGGTCTATAAGGATACGGTGTAGACGGAGGTGAGACAGTACTTTGAAACGAACTGGCAGACAACGGGTAGCAGGGCTGCGGAATGGGATGCCATGAAGATGGTCCTTCCGGGGGTATGCATGTCACTGGAGGTGAGGATAAAAAGAGCCCTTGAGCAGGACGTGGGTAGACAGGAGTGTGAATTGGCCATACTGGAGACGGACCCTCCTACTGACTGTGTGGACCTCCAGGGCTGGACAACACAACGTCAGAGGGTGGGGGAGTTGTAGGACAGACTAGATAAATATGATAGGAACAAGAGTAGAAAGTGGTGGTACCTTGAGGGAGACCAATCTGGCTGCCTATTGGTGCGCTTGATCAGAACAGAAACTCAACCAAGACCAATACTAGAGATATGCGATAGAGGAGGCAAAGTAGTATATACACAACAGGAAATTAATGCTGCATTTGCAACACATCTACAAGAGGTATGTACAGAACCCCAGAATACAATATGCACAGCGAATATAACAACATTTCTAGGCGAGATTGTATAGCCCAGACTAGACCCTGAGGCCCTCGGTGCACTGATTACAAAATGGAACTAATGGCTGCAATAACAGAAATGAAACCAGCAAAGTCCCCGGGCACTGATAGACTAACAGCTGAATTCTATAGACAATACCGAAGTTTGGTCACAGACAGGCTGCTGGAGGTGTTATCGGAGGCATGGGAGAAGAAACAGCTACCGCAGACAATGCAGGAGGTGCTCATAGTAGTAGTGCCGAACCCCGAGAAGGATCCGGCGTGCCAAGGTCCTAAAGGCCTCTCTCTATGTTAAATGTTGAGCTCAAGCTCATTAGCCATATACTAGTAACTAGGCTACTGCTGCATCTCCCCCAGCTTATACATGAAGACCAGTCAGGGTTTATACCACACAGAAACACCCTTGGAAATATCCGTAGGCTGGTGCATGTCATGCAGGCCCTAGGACTGGTAAACAAAGACTATGCCCTGGCCTTCCTGGACATCGAGCAAGCCTTCGATTACATTAGATGGGAATACATCTGGCAGATGCTATGCACCATGGGTCTGGGACCCTGTGAGAAAGTGCCATTTTTCTTGCATGGTATGCCCCCACTTTTTGCTAAATTGCTGAATGTACTTTGATTAAGTGTACCCTGGACTCCTGCCAATCAGGTGCCCAGTGCCTATGTTCGTTCCTTAAAACACACAAACTCCAAATTGGCAAACCCTAGCCACATGTCAGCCCCTGGTAAATGGTACCCTAGGTACCCAGGGCCTTGTGGCCAGGGAAGGCCTCTAGGGGCTGCAGCACTCGTTGTGCCACCCTTAGAGGCCCTGTACCCTTACACACACACACTGCCTTTGCAGGCTGAGTGTCTGGATGCAGGACAAAACAAAGAGTCGACATGGCACACATCTCTGTGTGCCATGCCCATCACCTACACTGCCAAGGCATATGTCAGTCACCCCTCTAGCTGGGTGCCTTACGCCTATGGTGTGGGCACAGGAGCAGGAGCCCTGTGCCCCTACAGTACCCGGGTCCATTCCTGGGCACTGTAAGTGCAGTGCTGCCATTTAAGAGTACATGGTGCTGAGAGCTCGTCAAACACGAGCTCCACAGCACCATAATGGCAACACTGAAGACTGGGAAGTTTGGTATCAAACTTCTCAGCACATTAAACCCGCACTGATGCCAGTGTGGGATTTAATGTACTAAGCACCCCAGAGGGCATCTTAGAGATGCCCCCTTACAGCTGACCTACAATCCACGTCTGCTCTGAGGCTGCCCAGGCTGCCACTCAGCAGACACGTTGCTGGACCCCTGGGTGGGAGAGCCCCTGCTTTCCCGGGCCTGCAACAATGCACATCCTGGGTGAGGTGAGAAATCTCCTCCCCCAGGATGAGCAAAGGGAAGCTTCAAAGGCATGCCGCCATTTGGAGTTTCCCCAGGCCACTGCAACCCCCCACTCTGGCGGGAAGCTTGGCCGGAAACCCCATACAAGGACAGGGGATGTGCCAGCCTGCCCACCCCACCCCACCCCTCAGGTGGGGGAGGCGAGGTGAAACACATCTCCGGGCTCTCGCCATCTTGAAGATGGGAGGCCCTACCCTATCAGGATTAGGCTACTGCCCCCTCCCACAGGAGAGAGGCAGGATAGGGGGTGTACCCACCCCAGGACAAGGACCCATTGGTCCCTGGCCTTCACCTACCTATAACGCCCCTAAATCTAGTATTTAGGGGCACCCTGAACCTTCCTTCCCCAGATTCCAGATTCGAAAAACTACAAGAAGAGCAAGAAGAACAAAGACCTGCCCTGCAGCTGCTAAAAAGGGAAGAAGACACCAACTGCTTTGGCCCCAGCCCTACCGGCCTGTCGACTCCCGGACCTGCACCAGCGCGGCATCTCTCGTGGCCAGCAACCTCACCAAACCCCGGAGGACCTGGCTACCTTTTGGCTCTAAGCCCCTGGGACTCCCATGAGTAGAGGCTCTACTCAGAAACCTATTTCTAACCCCTGGCAGCAGCCCGGAACCGCAAACCCAGCACACTCTGCACCAGCCAAGCCTGGCCAGTGCCGGAGTGGACAAAGACCCTGAGGACGACCCCACGGCGACTGTGACCCCGAGTCCGGCCCCCAAGGACCCCCCTCGACATTCCGGAAGAAGCCTGCAGCCTCAGAACAGAGTGCGACCCCAACCGCGATCAACAAGAGGGTAAGATTTCCGACATCAAAAGGCACCCCTGCACCCGGCGCCCTGCGGCCCCCTGTGCCCAATCCCGGTGTACCCACCTAACCTACAACTATCCAACTTACCTCTCGAAGTGGTGGTGGCACCTGAAGCCTCCTCGTCCCGAGCTTGCAGCCTTTTTCCTAACCGGAACATTCCCATTGATTTCCGTTGAGCGCCCGACGGCTCAAAAGCACCCTGCACCTAGCCGCCCGAGTGGCCCTGGCAGTGCAATCTCTACACTAGCCTACTTCCCCACTTGCCCTGAGTGAGTGATCAGGAGCCCAGCTCCAACAGCCGCGTGGCCTGCTAGTCAGCAGCCACCAAACCAGGCCCCCCTATTCCTCATAGGCTAACATTGGGCCTAACTCTCTCTGCACCCGGCCGTCCTGAAACCGCTGAGGGTGAACTGACTGTACCTACCTGACACTGGGAGACCCCTGAGTCTATGCCCAGAACTTCCACTCTGCCAGTCGAGAACTTACCCTTAAACCGCGATCTTCATTTTTCTCATAGGGTAACATTGGCTGGCTTTTTCTTGGAAATTCTTCTAAGTGTGAACTTTTCAAAACTCAAAATATTCACCAAAAATCAGCCGAAAACGAATTTACTCACCTGCTCTTAGGTGAGCTCCCAGTGCTGGATCTTGGTGCCCAGCACTGACTCTGAAAAGTACCCACAACTACACTTACCTGTAACTCCTTTTTCTTCCATAGGAAACCATTGACTGCTTTTCTGTGAAATTTCTTCTAAGTGTTGATTTCTGCAATCTTGAAATATTCTTTTAAAATCGTACAATTTCTGCAAACGTAATTACTTACCTGTTTCTGATAAAGACCCCAGTGCTGAGTCTAGGTACCCAGACCTGGATTACAAAAGTAACGATGAAGTACTCTACCTGCAACTTGAATTTCTTGCCATAGAGATCCATTGAATGTTTTCTTTGAAATATTTTCTAAGTGTCAACTTTTGAAATAGCTAAATATTATTTAAAAATCAGTACAGTAATTAAGTCGACTTTCACCACTTGATTCTGAATATTGTCCCAGGGCTGGATCTAGGAACCAGACCTGGAATTCCAAAAGTAATCTGAAAAGTAATTTATTACAAATAACCTGAATTTACCATTGAGCTGAATGCATTGTTATGTTTAGGAAATAGGATTGTTTATTGCAACCAACTGTGACTATTTACAAAAATCCATTGCTTATTGCAAAAGTATTTATATTCAACCTCTCATTCTGAGAAAGTATATTTTTATTCCCTTTGTGGTTCTAAAAATAAAACAAGCATATATTTTATATGGATGTATGACGTTACAACGCACACTTTTACAACGCATGCACTTACAACGCATTTTTTACAACGCATAATCATTACAACGCATGACATTACAACGCATGACACTACAACGCATTTTTAAAAAATACCTTTACAACGCATTTCCATTACAACGCATACTACCTTTACAACGCATACCATTACAACGCATAATATTAAATTACATTTAAGGTAAGTATTAGATAGTATAGGGGTAAAAGTTACTTTTCTAACTCCAGGGGGTGCAACAGTAGGGTAAGTGTTGGATAGTATAGGGGTAAAAATTACTATTCTAACTCCAGGGGGTGCAACAGTGGGGTAAGTGTTGGATAGTATAGGGGTAAAAATTACTATTCTAACTCCAGGGGGTGCAACAGTAGGGTAAGTGTTGGATAGTATAGGGGTAAAAATTACTATTCTAACTCCAGGGGGTGCAACAGTAGGGTAAGTGTTGGATAGTATAGGGGTAAAAATTACTATTCTAACTCCAGGGGGTGCAACAGTAGGGTAAGTGTTGGATAGTATAGGGGTAAAAATTACTATTCTAACTCCAGGGGGTGCAACAGTAGGGTAAGTGTTGGATAGTATAGGGGTAAAAATTACTATTCTAACTCCAGGGGGTGCAACAGTAGGGTAAGTGTTGGATAGAATAGGGGTAAAAATTACTATTCTAACTCCAGGGGGTGCAACAGTAGGGTAAGTGTTGGATAGTATAGGGGTAAAAATTACTATTCTAACTCCAGGGGGTGCAACAGTAGGGTAAGTGTTGGATAGTATAGGGGTAAAAATTACTATTCTAACTCCAGGGGGTGCAACAGTAGGGTAAGTGTTGGATAGTATAGGGGTAAAAATTACTATTCTAACTCCAGGGGGTGCATCAGTAGGGTAAGTGTTGGATAGTATAGGGGTAAAAATTACTATTCTAACTCCAGGGGGTGCATCAGTAGGGTAAGTGTTGGATAGTATAGGGGTAAAAATTACTATTCTAACTCCAGGGGGTGCATCAGTAGGGTAAGTGTTGGATAGTATAGGGGTAAAAATTACTATTCTAACTCCAGGGGGTGCAACAGTAGGTTAAGTGTTGGATAGTGTAGTGTAATATTATGCGTTGTAATGGTATGCGTTGTAATGGTAGTATGCGTTGTAATGCAATGCGTTGTAAAGGTAGTTTTTAAAAATGCGTTGTAGTGTCATGCGTTGTAATGTCATGCGTTGTAATGGATTATGCGTTGTAAAAAATGCGTTGTAAAGGTAGTGCGTTGTAAAAGTTGCGTTGTAAAGGTTGTTCCCCATTTTATATATATAAACCATTGGCCTAGAGTTCAGTTATTGAGTGTGTGAGACCATTTGCTGACTGAGTGTGTACAACAAATGCTTTACACTGTCCTCTGGTACTGCCTTACTGCTTGACCAAGCTACCACTTTAGAGAATAAGGTCATACCTAACTTTAACCTCTATCAGCCCCTGGGGGATTGTGGACTCTGTACACCCTGTACCTATTAGGGAACAGTATATACAGAGCCACTTTCTCACAGACCCCGATTCATTGAATCTGTGAAACTACTTTATACAAACCCAACGGCTAGGGTACGCACAGTAAGATGCGTGTGGGTGAGCATGAACTTACAGAGAGGAACATGGCAGGGTTTCCTGCTCTTGGCACTACTGTTTGCCATAGCGATAGAGCCGCTAGCGTGCCACTTGAGACAGGTGCTGAGAGGGTGGGGCATAAATATAGGTGAGGTGGAACATGTGGTCTCCTTATATGCAGACGATGCCCTGTAACAAAAACGGCCCCAGGGGCCCAAAATCGGCCCCCACCTGTGTGGCGCACCGGGGGTTTGCCCGGTGCCCGCTACGGCCAGTCCGGCCCTGGTTGTGACTCTTAATAAGTAAATCTAAATCTGAATTGTTCCCGCTGAGTGGGCTGGGCAGACTCCCACTATCTCAGCTCCCACAGGTAGAACTCCCATGGGCAATAGACAGCGTCCGATACCTGGGTATACATGTAACACGAGAGGAAGTCCGTTTTTATGATTTGAACATGGGAAGGATAGTAAAGGGATTGCAAAAGTCCGTCCAGTTTTGGAATACACTTAAATTGTCCCTGATGGGTAAAGTAGCATTGATCAAGATGGTAGTGGTGCCAAGATGTCTATAGGTGATGCAGGGGTCATTCTATGAACTACTCCGCAGGATTTTTAAAGAACTAGACACACGGTGCAGATACTCTGGAATGGGAAACGGTGCAGAGTGGGACTGGACACAATGAAACAATTTTTGGATAAGGGGGGTCTAGAGATACCAGATCTGGAATTATACTACCTGTCGTCGCAGCTCCAACATGCAATACACTGGTTAGACACAGACCCAAACTGGGAGAGAACCTTGTGTACAGGAACACGCGAGGGGCAACAACAAGGGATATTGCTGAAGAGAGGCAGAGGGCTGCAAAACTCCTTCCCCCACTATTATGACTACTGGCTAGGGTATGGGAACGCACGGTATGGACTGTAATAAAACAAGCATTTACAATGCAATGGTCTCGGCATTGTTAAAGTTAGAGCTATTGGCATTGCTCATGACATTTTTGTTTATGTTTTTGTTTTTAAAACATTTAAAGAAACGGCATTGTTATTTACAATGTCAATAGCTCAATCTCTCTCAAATGCGAGACCTATTGCATTTGCAACCACACACAGAGCCACACACACAAAGCCATCCACACAGAGCCATTAAATAAAGCATGTGAAATGTAAGCAGGAACAACTTAACGCTTTTACATTTATGCAGAAATCAACAAGTATTTGTGCCTGAAAACTACAGGGCCCAGAAAAGACCCATTTCAATGTCCACTGCTTATATGCTTACAAAACGTAAGCAGTATGGCTTAAAAACACCTTGGAACATATTATCAAGGAACGGCGATAATGTTATCGCTGTTACTTGATAATATGGCCCCACATTCGTGAACACAAAGCCGCCCTACACATTTTGTATTGCAATACCTCCAGGTTTGGCGCACTTCCCCAGGGGGGTGGGGGAACAGCGCTTCACTGGCAAACTCGGTAAAATGACGCTAATGTTTTTGGGGTTTGAATAAAACCAATCTGCCCACTTTAAGAACACTCCGTCTTGCTTTATTTAGTTATTGTTAGGCTGATTTGTTGATTTATTTATGTCAATAAATAAAAGCATGTGTGTGCCTCCTGACTAACGTGTGATGTTATTGTGTGTGTGCCGAGAGAGAAGTCCACTGTTTGGTCCTTGGGTAGAAGGAATAAAGGAAGGAATGAGAGAAGGAAAGAGTGACAGAAGTGGTAAAACGAAGGAATGAGTTAAGGAAGGGATAAAGGAAGGAAGGACAGAAGGGAGGGATAAAGGAAGGAAGGAGAGAAGGAAAGTAGAAAGAAGGGAAAATGATAGAAGGTATGAGAAAGAAACTGTAAAATGAAGGGAGGAAGGACAGACGGGAAGAGAAAGGAACTAAGGGAGATGCTGATTTATTCTAAAGGCAGCTTCCATAAATACCAGTAAAGTCCCAAACAAACTCCGAGAACTTCAGGGCAGGGATGAACTGTGGAGGCAGAGATGAACTGTGGAGGCAGATACCTATGTAACTCCCACCCCTCAGAAATCCTTGCTCAGGAAACATAGTAAGGGTACAGAGTACCTTCAACTGAGCCCCGCCTTACTGCTGCACCAGGCTTCACCCGGTACCCCGTCTCGGGACCGGGACTTCAGGATGGGGCCCGCGAGGCCCCAGGCTGCCTCCTTCGTTGTGGGTGCTGTCCAGTGCGGGGTGGGCTCCCGCCTGGACTTTCTTCAGCACGCACCGGGGCTCCCAACAGCGCACGGGAGCCCCATTTGAGCAGACACTTCCTGCTACACCGCAGGCTCCGCCCAAGTCCCGGGCAAGGATGCCTGGCTTCCTGTGGGCCGCGGCAGTGATTCTGTTGCTTCGGCAGTAAGAGGGGTAGGCTCCCTCGTAATTTGAATATAAAATAAGCGGGGTGGGCACCCGCCATCATCAAGAAAGCAAACACCAGCGGGGTGGGCACACGCAAACGAAACAGCGAATCGTCTAGTTTTTCATCAGATAAAATAGCGAGGCCACCGAAATTGCACTTGGAGTTCTACATTTAAGAACAGATTTCACTGAAAGTTACAGAATGTCATGAACATTACTCGTTCGTGAAGATTCTGATTTGCATAGAGCACAGTCTTACCTGTGAAGGCACAGAACAGACATTGTGTTTGGCCAAGGTTTGGCAAATAATGACGCGCGCACCTTTTTTTTTTTTTAACTTTTACAAAACCCGCCCTGCTAGTTCCAGATGGACAAAAATAGAACATGGCTATTCTGTGTGTGGAGTGATCACAGCAAATGTTTTTAGCCTTTATGCAGGGACGGCTTTGTGGTACTGCGAGCGAAGGACTGTTGCTGCTCCGTTCCCAGTCCCGCCGTGCACGAAACGGCCGAACCTTCGGATGCAAAAAAAAAAAAAAACAAACACGCCCACCAGCGAAAAAAGGGCCGGGCTGCCAAAATGAGAAAAGTAGCAAAAAAGACGCCCCCGAATCCGAAAAGGATGGGGCCTGTTCGGAAAGACAAACCTCTTCTCCAATGGCTGGCCAGCATTCAAGAGGCCAGCCAATGGAGAAGAGGGGAGAAGAGGGGCGGGTTCAAGCCCCTCTTCTCCAAGTCATTAAATCTCGCGAGCGAGACTGCGCAAGCGCAGCCTTCGCTAGCCGAGACCTAAAAAGCACCCTTTGAGCCCGAGTTAGATATTTGGATTATACCCCTTTTAGCTAGACAGAAGGGGGATGGGATACAGATTGCTTCTCTCTTGCAGCTCTGCACTACATGCACACAACAGCACAACCCTTTGGAAGAAGGATTCCAAGCACTGCTTGCTTACCTCTGCAGGAATTGGTGGCAACTTGCCATTTTGGGCACCAGTGGCCAAGGTTGGGATTTTGTAGCTCATTCTCCTCTGTGAGGAACCAACCACTTAATCTTCTATACATTATCTCACAGCAGAGTTTTAATATATGTATAATCCAGTTTGCTTCACATCTGCTTTTTATGCCTAGGAAGGTTTTAGTAACCCGCGTCTTTGACAAAGCATTTGGAATGTTTACCTAGACATCACTTTAGCTTGTGTGCAAGATGTTTGTCAGCAATGGAATCCTTATTTATTTGAGATGTTTCAGTTTGACTGCATGCTGTTCAGATGCCGTAGGTGGTTTTATGTGCCTTTTACTGATCGCAGCGTACTTGACCATCACATTCTATCCTATGGTAAGCCTATTTCTCCTTCAGAGGGGTCCAGGATTGGGTTGAAGGTTCCAAAGCCACAACCACATGTGAGTGAGGTGTATTAGCAGGACTCTATGGAGCCTTTATGGCATTACTAGACATTATTGACACGCTCTCAGAGCACACTGTTGATCAAAGCTTGGTTAGCAGGAAGGCTTCGGGCTCATATGGCAAAACTGCAAGAAGCTTCAGATTCCTAGTACTGTGCAGCAGTGAAAGAGATGGGCAAAGGGGAGGCAGTATGACCGTGCTAAAGAGTAAGATTTACTCAGCTCTTGATCATCACAAGCATCTGGTTCATGTTTACATTTTCCAAGATGTACATTATGTCTGTAGTGTTCCTGGTGCTGGAGCACAGTAGAGGAGCCTGTTGGGATCACCGATTGATACCCATGTCCTTGCTGCAGGTCTCCTCTGAGGTATTAGTGGGGCTCCGTAAGGGTCTAGGCATGCAGGATTTATTTTGCAGATCACATTGGAAAGAGTGTGCGCCCTGGATTCATGCAGCAGTGTTTTCTACAGATGTGTTTCTTGTTTGATCCCATTGTTATTGGTGCCTTTTAACCTAAATGGGACATTGTCTTGGCACACAGCCCTGGACTTTAGAGCGTATGTTTTGGATGAATGTTATTTACACATCATGCAAGTCTTCCCTCCTCCTGGCCACTCCTTGTCAAGTATGGATTCATGGGATACTGTTACTATTCTCCAAGGTTTTCAGTATTTGTCTTTGTTTATATTGTCTCTGTTTAGTCTTACCTGAAACGTACACAAGCTGTACATGCTTACCCACAAATGTGTCCAATTTGTAAAAATTTATTTTCTTCAGAAGTAAAGTCACAGTCTAATTGTTTTCCCCTAAGTAGTCATGCATGCTTCACCTATAAACATTAATTCGTAATAAATCATCTGAAAGAAAAAAAAAAAAAAAAAAAAAAAGAAGGGGGATGGGAGCACACTGCCTCACCTCCCGGTGCAGTTCGCCCCTTAGCATTATAGTAAATGCAGTTCAATAAGATATTTGGATTATATCCCTTTTTGCTAGGATAGCACAGACAATGTCAGTGGGGAAATGTAAAGAGGGTGGCGTGCCTGATACTGTCAGACTTGTATCCTGCGGGTAGATTTATCACAATCCCGGACGCAATTGAAACATTTGCGTTGGGCGAAGAGCAGTTCCTGCAGTACGCGAAAATGGCTGTCATGGCGCGACAACTTTGGACAACATTTCCTGAGGCCCCAGACCCTACAGACACATTAGCCACTATGATTACAATGGCAGGAGGACGCAAGATTTTCACACACTTATATAGATCACTATAGGCGGATAGACAGGGTAAACCACTCAGGGTAGAGGAGAACTGACAGGCGGCTAGGGACGAGCCTCTGAATCCCGTAGACTAGTCTCGCATACATGGAGAGGTCCGGAAAGTATCATTGTGTGCACGGTTCAAGCAGATACAACACAACATCATACATATGGCGTACCTATCCCCCAGTCGGCTACATGCCATATATGCTTCACAAGACCCACGGTGCCCCAGATGCCAATACCAAGAAGCAGATTTTGTGCATATGGTCTGGCATTGTCCCATGATAAAGGAATACTGGACTGGGGTGGTGGAGCAACTGAATCAAGTAAAGGTTGGAAAATGTTCCTAGAGGTGAGGAGCTGTCTCCTGGGGCTGCTGCCCAGAGACTCAAAGCGTAAAATCAGCAGACGCTTTGTAGTATTGGGCCTAAAAGTGGCCAAAAGACTAATAACAATACATTGGCTGGCCCCAAGAGCCCCTACGAGGGTCAAATGAGAGGCTGACCTTAAAGAATGGGCAACTGCGGAAGAGGAGCACATGAGAAACTACCGGATGTGCATCTAGCCTGCGGAACGATGATACAGGAATTGATAGGTCCGGCTCAAGATACACAGCAGGAAGCTGACATGCAAGAGGGGAGGGAGGAAGATGACAGCCATAGGACAATTGACAGTACCAGTAGCCCTCAGATTGACACCTGAAGAAGGGAATGCACCCCATGTTAGAATAGAAAAAACGCTATCCAGTACCGGCTCCCTATGTAACATGAGGAATAACTGCAAATTAGAAGATAGTTAGGAAGGGAGGAGGGGAGTTAAGAGTTTAGATATTTGTATTTGGTGTATACAAAATACTACAAGAGAAGGATGAAGGAAAAGTAAATTATGGCTGTTAAGTAGCTGTTAAACAGTCATTAACAATTTCACTGTATACGCCTTTATGTAAAAGAATGCTGGCTGTTAAATAAAAAACCAATAAAGAAATGTTAAAAAATAAAAGTATTATGGTATTCAGGGCTAGATGTAGAAATCATGTTTCTGGTCGCAGACTGCCCGATTCACAGAATCTGGCTGTTTGCAATCGAAAAATTCTTTTTCTGATGTAGAAAATGTGATTCGGTAACTTGTTACCAAATTACAATTTGCATTTGTAAGTCGATATTTGAAAGGGGTGGGTTTTGGGCGTCCCTTACAATTCGCAAATCAGCATGGTATGTATTACTGTTTTGTGATCTAATTCTGGTTGCAAAACAGTAATCCTTTACCATCATTCTAAAAGTGGCGGTAGCCCATTCACTCGTAATTTTTTTTTTTAAAGTGAAACTTAAACGCTTTATTGTTTTTTTTAAAGCACATCTCTTTTTTTTTTTTTTACGGAAAACAGACTGCATTGAAAAACAATATTTATTTAAAAACAATCACAGACATAGTGGTCTGCTGACCCCAGCAGGCCGCCATACCTGTGATGGCAGCCAATCCTAGTGGGTCGCAAATTGCGACCTAACTCATTAATATGCATGAGGCAGGTCTATTTGCGACCCATTAGGAATCACTAATAAAACTCAGAAGAGTTTCACACATTAGGAATAGTGATTTCCTAATGGCGATTCACAATTAGGCAGTTGCTATTCCTAATCTTCATGCATCTTCGTTTCAGGTGCTTGACCAGTCTTGGTATTCCAACAGTTTTCCTCTGAACTGGGTTTGCCACAGGGGTTCTCTTTGAGCCCCACACTTTTTAATCTTTATTTTTTTCTATTGCCCGAGATTGTTTGCTCCTTTGGGTTGTCATTGGCCTCATATGCTGGTGACACCCAGTTGGTTATATCCATTTCCCCCGACACCAGCTCTAATCACCATAATTTGATCCCTTGTCCTAAAGAGGTCGCCAGTTGAATGGCCAACTGCATGCTGAAGCTCAATGAAGACAAGACGGAGGTCATGCTTTTAGGCAATAGCTTCATTAAGAAAAGTCCAATTCCTGCTTTTTAGTGCCTGGAGAGACTCTCCAGTCCTAAAGGGGGGCCTCTGGACGTGGCTAGACTCCAGCCTCACCAAGCCAAAAAAATGGTGGCTAATTGCTTTGGTGCCTTGAGGCAACTAAGGAAACTATTAAACATACTCCCTTTATTAGCTGGAAGATTAATTGTTCAGGCCTTGGTGATTACTTGCCTTGGCCATGGCAATGTGTTATACATAGATCAACTAGTTATGTGACCAAAAGGTTACAAACTATTCAGAATACCGCTGCATGGCTTCTGTTGAACCTCCCCAGGCATCAGTTGTCCAAAACTGCTCCGGGAGATTTTCAATGGCTTCCCGTTGAGAAGTGAGTTCAATTTAAGGCCTATGTATTCTACATAGAGCACCTTATAAGTGAGGTCCTGTTTAACTAAGATCGCTGGCCTCTCCTTACATTCCTGGCAGGTCAATTAGATCTTCCTTTGCCCATCTGTTACAAATTCCCGTGTTTGAGAGATCCCGGTGGAGTGGTTGTTCCTTATCTTATCAGGCCCCCAAACTCTGGAAAACCGTTCGCCAGCAGTCTAATGAGCTATCCTTCTGGAGGGCCTTGAAGGCTTGGCTCTATGGTAGGTAGCTTCGCTTGTGAAGTTCTGCATGTTAACTGACTAAGTGCAGGGAGGCCTCCAGGTAGCTACGCACTGAATAAGACATCCAAAATATAATATAATCTGGCCCTTAGGTCTCAGTTGGGACCTTTGGGCTGTCCTAAAACTCAGGTTTGTGGCAAGGAACTACTTGGTGGTATCCTGATGGGCCTAATGACCCTGGTGCACTGGAAGCAGTGTTACAATCCAACTTCCAATGATCCAGCTGTCCACATGTAAAACAAAAGCCCCCTGCTCATATGACTGCCCCTCTATTCCTTTTATTAATTCTCCCCCTCCAATCCATGATGATCTTGTCCTGCCCCCTTTGTAAACTCCTCCTATTCCTCTTCCTTAACAACCCTCTACATGTTCTGTAATTTTAAGGACATCCGCATTGAAGCCACATTTTCTTTCTTTTTCTTCTGCAATGCAATGTATATGTTCCCAACTGTCACTAGTTCTGCCAACGTATCCGTTTTCCACCCAATATAAATTGTAGTCAGTTGATTCCTAACATTTTGTAGCAGCCCTTGCACAAAAGTAGCCCACAAAGTTTCCTGAGCCATCACTGGTGAATGGGCTACACCTGAATATCTCTCAAATACAAATAACAGCTTGAGCACTACCTTTATTTTGCTTGCAATTAGAAATCTTAGTCCATTCTGTCTTCACCAGACATATATGTGGTACCGTACTCAGTAACACATCTTCTTTATCAGCCCTTAGCTCCCCTCATTTCCCATGTCTGCTCTTTCCATGACACCTTTCCATCAATCTCTCACTTCACATACCACTATCCATCGTAGCAGCTGAGTCACATCCGCCCAGTTTGGTCAGCACACTTAAACACACTTCGTAACTCCTCTCACAACTGTTAGATTTTCTTTTAATCTTAAGGAATTATTTCATTATACTCATTAAATCAGAGGGAATCCAAGGTACGCTCTACCCTTGGCTGCTGGGAGGTCCCTCAAGAGAAGGATGGCTGACTGGATGGATCCTCATCGTCTATATCCCTCGAGTGGGGACAAGGATCAGAGGGTCCTTGGCATTTGAAAGAGCCTCTGTCACCTGCCATCCGCATCGCAGCACTCGCTTACCCATTCCCTCCTTGTGCTCCGTTCACCAGCAGTCCGTAGGTGCTATTCTGTTTCTGTGTGCCACTCTGGCTGCATCCCCAATCCCCCTGGGGAATATATCCAATAAATCCTCCTTCCTTGATCCCTCTGTTTCTTTCTTCTCTTCCTGATAGCTGATCTGTGGAAATAAGGAGGAGGCGACCACAAGTTGAGTTGGCAGATTTGGTACTCCCAACCTTTCCTATGTACCTTTCATATTCCTTACATCAGATTCATGCTTTCACCTGAGCGCTTCCTCATGCCACTGTAGGTAAAGTAATCACTGCTCAGCATTTATTTTATTTTTTGGAGTCTTTCAATCTTTTCTATACATGAGCTAATTTTTCTATATTGAAGGTATCATGTTCCAGAAAGGACTTCTTTCCATCTTTATTTGTGATTCCCACCCACGCTTAAGAACCTGCAGACGTGCTTACCATGCTGTTGGTACATAGCATGGGCAGGAGTCCCTTTTGTGGGGCTCGCTGCATTTAGATCTTTTTGCTTCCATCATGATTCCTCACAACCTTTCAAACTCTGGAATAAAGGAAATGGGTCAGCAGGTCTTGTGCCCGCAACTTATCTCATGGAGTGACAGAGTGAAGAAAACCGAGTGAGAGTAGGGTTCTATACAGTTATTTCTTCTAACTGATCTTGTGACGGGAGGGAGTTAGGTATCACACACTTCTACTCAGTTATACCCTTGCATTTGACGGATCTTGTCTACAGACAGGGAGGCTTGTGAAAGGGTTGAGCTGCTAGATGTAAGGCACTTCTGCCTATATCCCCTATTGCTGCATTTGTTCTAGATCTTTCTTACCATAGGACCAGGAGTTTCTTTCCAGGCATCACGGAAGGAAGGCTCGGTCGCTTATCAAGGTAGCAGGCTTTGTCAGTTGGAGCACATCTTTACAACAAGAAAAAGTTAACTGTTGCTACATAACCTCACGGCGCGACTGAAAACAGCTCTAAAAGTCCTGATGAAGTTCCACAACTTTGTGTTTTGAGGAATGAAACGTATTGGCTGTTTTATGAGCGATTATCGATGTTGAAATAAAGAAAGGATTGAAGAAATCATAATGGACTAAATTGTGCTTTGTTCGGTGCACCTCCTTATGCTCAATTTACCATTGGATCATAATCGCACTCTCATTCCCTTCGAACTCCCCACATTCCTATCTGCCCAAACCACTTTCATTTCTTCCCTGTCTTCTAATCTGACGACAACTCTTTATCTCTTTAACTTCGTCAATACTTTAGCCACAAACAATTCAAGTAATCTGTTAAAAAAAAGGTAAACACTGTTGGACCTTTACCAAAAATATGGGTCAATCTGTGCTCTGTGTCTCTGCCACTTACCACCTCCCCCCTAGTTCCCCCAGAGAAACGTCTCTTTTCTGTGGCACCTAGGAATCATGTGGAGGCCAGTCCTGCGCCCTCCTGTCCCTCTTCATGGAGGCAGTTTCCAGCCAATGTACCATCTGCAAAACATTAAATGCAACACATAGGGAAGCCCAAGTCTAAGCCGCGTTCCAGGCAGAATAGCAGGCAACAAAGCAAATGTACCAAAGACAATTGTCATCTCAACTGAGCCTGCCTAAGCAAGAAAAATGGTCAGTTGGAGCAGTAAATTTTGATCTAGTGTATATATAATATATTTTAATGGTAAAGGCAGATTGGCTTTAAAGCACTTAGAACCTTACGCCCACTGAAGCTAGATGGTTTGAAATTAAAAAAGGGAGAAACACAAGAACAAACATTGGCATGTTGGAGCAGAAAGCTTATACCTTCCAATTTTATGAATATACTGCATATAATCAATTCTCTTTACGCATATATTGAGTTTAAAATCGCAGAAGAAAATTTGTGTTCACAACAGTGACAGATAAGAAATCAGAAAGGGAAAAAGCAGGGTTGAAAAAGAATCTGCAGTGGTGAGATGAAGAAACCGGAAGTGTAGGGTGATGGAAGAAAGGTTAGAGGTAGAGCGGAAATTGCCATCCTCTCTATTCAAAAGCCCTGACGTTTGACAGTGACCTAAAACCCTTTGGGTGCCTGTACTTCTATGTTTTTAATATATACAGATTAAGTACTGGCCATGTTATCAATTCAGCCTATGTGTTGTTTAGTGTGCCAGCAATGTCCCAAATCAATATTGTAAATATAAGACTAGATATCCCATTTGATGGCCCATTTCTAGACACATCCTGTCACTGCCATATACAGCAATGTCGATTTCCCACTGGCTATGATGAAAGGGATGTTTTAGGTTTGAGGGATGGAAACTGCATTAGCCCAGTTTGAAAAAGGATACATAGGTTTCTTTGTTAATTAATAGAAAGAGTTCAACGTGAGAGAGGAGGATACATTAGAATATATACAACTTGCTGTAGGAAGCTGACTCTTTATGTGATATACCAAAATGAGGTATATCGTGCAAAGAGTTCAGGTATTCCCTTACTAGTGCACGGGGGCTTGCTCTAGCTATACCAAGGTGATCTTCTATGGGGTAGTGTGGTCAAGCAGCCTTAGGCTTATCACAGAGGAGTGTTAGATATTTGCAAAATACATACACAGTCAATAAATGATGCACACGACTCAAAATGTCCTTTCTCATGTAAAGCACTCTGATACCTCCGGGTCTAGCCAGCGCTATATACAACTTTTCAAATAAATAAATAGATAAATATGGAGATTCGCACCAGAATATAAAAATTGCATGTATCTTTATATATCTTTAGGCACCAGAATCAATATGATCAGGTAAGTACGTTTTGTAAGAGAAATACTTATGGTTTTAAAAAGTCGACAGTGCAATTTTCTGTAGCTGCAATGTTATCCTATGGGAGGAAAAACAAGTACGGCTTACAGGTAGAGTACAGTGACTTACGAGACCAATCTCCTGGATTTAAGGTGACTAGCGGGCAAGGTCTAAGGCAGCACCAGCAGGTCACCTCCACCGCCAATAGGGTGGCTGGATGCAGTGGGGAAATACAGCGTTCGGTGCCCTTTGTTAGTCAATGGGGATTGGTCTTCATGAAAAGAGGCTGCAAGTTTATAATGAGAGGTCAGTCGGCGTAACTAACAGGGAGGCTCAGGCCTCTACATGTTCGGGGATGGGAGGACACCTCTAGTCCTCTTCTCCACAGGCAACGGTTGCAGAGATGCCCTTAGGCGTCAGATTGTTGTCACCAGGCGTGGTCGCGGTTGAAGGGGCCTGCAAATGAAGGCTGCAGGCGTCGTTGAGAAGTCCATGGTGGGGAAACCCAGGGTGGGCTTCGAGTCTGGAGGTTCTGGGGGACCACATTGGCATTGTTGGCCTACTTCAGCTCAGACTAGGCGTCTTGGGTGCGGTGGTGCTTTCTGGCATCAGGTTTTCCCAGTCTTGGAGCCTCGCAGCTCAGTCTTTGGTACCTGAAGGATGCAAGGGAGCAACTGGAGCAAATGGATATTTGCCATTTACCAGGTCCTTGTAGCATACCCTCCCAATAGGCATTTTGATCTTGAACTATGGAAAGGGGCCTGGTGAAGAGCACTTCAACCTTCCATGAAGATTCAGTAAAGAGAAACACAGTTTGAGCTGCTGTATTGTTGATGCTTAATCATAGATCAATCACCTGTATAAATAAAAATAGACCTGTGAGTGCTGGGGTGGCTCTGCAAGTATTATGGGGTTGCACTCAGATTAACATTCTGGATTAGACTTTTAAAAACCATTAAACTAATGACTGGAGCTTGGAACGGAGGCCCTCTGTGAATTAGATATTGTGATTTTGAAGCTAAGCATCTCCCTGTGAACATTCAGTGTCCCCTTAGGATATGCAGTCACAATTAAAGTGTTACTTGTGACTAAGAAGGATACTGGCACCGTATGGGATGTAAAGTCCCACCAACTATATAAATAAGATCAGACTATGAGCTTTCATCTTGGTCTTTGAGTGAGTGACTTGTTAACCGAAGGGCAAAGAATGTAAAAAAAACCCTGAGAGAGAGTGGGAGAGTGTGTACACATACACCGATATATCCCAGGACTGTATCTCGAATGTAGTGTTTCGGTTTTGTACTTGTAGTTTGAAATAATTCGGCAAAACACACAAAGCACAGAATATCAAATTGATTAAACATCCCTCCAAATGCAGCATTATAAACCTCCAAAACAGAGTTTAAACACATCAAAAATTACACACAAAAAATACATGTAAAAATTCAAATATGTTAAAATTCAGGTGGTCATCCATGAGCAGAAACCTAGAATAAAAGGTGAAACTCTTTCTGTCTTTTCTCTGTCTTTTGTTCCTTCTGTTGTTAAATGATACACGCTGCCTATCGTATACAGAAGCTCCGCCGGCCAATGGAAGTAGGCGGATTGTTGAGTATCGTGTTCTTATAAAATTCATAAAATAGATTTCAACCCTAAAAGGTGAAACTGCAGTCCCAAAACCACCTGCACAAGAACGCAACTAAAAATGGAGAAAAAGAGGCGTGGCCAAGATGGCTATGGAGTAGGAAGCCTTTCCTCGTCTCTCCTGCCCACCACCGGCATGTTGACATAGCACGTGCCAATCCGACACAGAGATAATCAAGGGACAACAAGCAGCGCTGGAGGTTATCTCTGTGGTGCTAGCCAAGAAAGACAATGCCTGAGAGGCTCAAGTCATTTAGCAGTATAATGTATAAAGGACGGGGCGGGGAGGACGGAGTTCAATGGCCACATATTGAACCCTTCATGGCCTACCGTGCGGACCTGCTAGACCACTGGACTGAAAGACAGATTTTGCTCTAGTTTACTATTTTTCCCTTTTTCTATTGGTCTCTTCTGTTTGGGGTGCAGGCTCACACACACAGCAGACACAACGACATACACATAGAACTTTTCTAGGACCAGTTGCATGAACTAGAGGGCCGCACGGAACTATTATGTCTTCACACACTATAGCCTATTTTGACCTGGTTGGTGTCGATGCCTGCTACCACACTTAAAGTCCTGCACCATTAATGTGAGATGGCTTAACAACGCGGTAAAACTCAAGGCGGTATTATCCTATCTGAAGAACACGGGGCAGATATGTCTTCTCCAGGAGACCCACCTCCCCGCCAGGTACTGTCACTGCCTTAATTCCTGTGCCTTCCCACACATGTTTTTCTCCTAAGCTTCCACAAAAACTGTGGGAGTAGACATCCTCGTCGCCCACTCCTTGAAGGGGATGGTGGGTTAGAAGGAGGCCGAGACTAAGGGTAAACTTCTTACATGCCTTCACACACTGGGATACTAGTCCTTGACGGTGGGCTCTATCTACACTCCCAATGATGGGCAGGAAGCATTCCTATTCACAGCACTTGTGGAGGGACAGGAAGCCTTCCTATGTACGGCACAGGCGGAGGCATTGTCTACCACTGAGAAGAGGGTGCTGCTGGGAGGTGATCTCAACCTAGTATTTGATAATGAGTTAGACAGATCGACACAGAGACACGGACAAACCGGAGAGCTGTTGGAAGGAGGACACAAATGGCTGGGGGAACTTGGGCTTCAAAGACATATGGAGGGCCTTCCACCCCCAAACGCGTGAATACTCCTCCTTCTCTAACGCTCACAAGACGTATGCTAGACCGGACTATGTGCTAGGCACAAAAGAAGTATATTAATTTGTCACAGAAACCGAGATCCTCACGGCGGCTCTCTCGGATCAAGCTGCAGTGACACTGGCTCTTAACCTGCTAGAACGCCCCACTCACCAGTTGGGACTGTGGGACACTATGCTGCAACGCCCGGAAGTGGTGGTGCAAATCTGCCGACCCTTACTGAATGTCTCACACATAATGATAACCCCTATTGCAACACTTTGGAAGGCACTCAAATCAGTAATACGCGGGGTATTCATAGCGATATCAGCAGCCGATTACTCTGCCCGAAAAGAGAAACAGAAAAACCCTCACTAAACGTGTCAAAGAGCTTGATCGTATACACCAACGTACTGGGGCCCCAGGATTTGGCGCCAACTGCCCACCCTTCGCTCACAGCTTGCTGGTCTGGATCTAGTTCGGGCAGAATACGGTGCTCTCCATCTACGTCACTCCTACTATATTGGCAGAGACAAATGAGGCCGGCTCCTAGCAAACAAGCTTTGCGCTCAGCGACGAGCCATGGGAGTGTCCTTATATACAGGTCGACAGGGGTGTTGGTAACAGAAGATAAAGTCATAGCAGACACATTTCAAGAGTTGTACTCTCTCCTCTACTCGGGCCAATCTTCAATCCACACATACAACCTCCCTCTTGCCGAAACAAGCAGAAACCCTAGAAAATAAGAAATGCATAGAAGAAGTCATAACCGCCATTTCCCGTTTAAAATTAGCGAAATCTCAAGGCCCGACTGATACTAGACGTTTTTTTATAGAACCTTCTGCCCCATTCTAGCCCCCATATTAACAAGGCTTTCAACTCGTTTGCCGACTCCGAGGCGATCCCAACCTCTTCGCTCACTGCATCAATCACGATTATTCCTAAAACGGGCAAAAACAGAACACAGTTTAGTTCGTATCGGCCCATCTCACTTTTAAATGTAGACTTGAAACTGTTCAAGGGCATACTCGCCCATAGACTTAACTCATATATGCCTGCCATCATTGATCCAGACCCAGCAGGCTTCATCCCCCAGAGACAACCGAACGATAACACTAAATGCATCCTACACGTCATAGAAAAGGGCTCTCGTGCTCCAGATGAATTTATGCGCTTAGCAATCGATGCCGAGAAAGCTTTTGATAGAGTCGGCTGGTACTTCCTGGAGCAGTTCCTGATGCACTTCTGACTAGGCGAGATATTCAGAACGCAGATCTTAAACTGTTATCATCATCCCACGGAGACAGTTCGGGTCAATGGTTACACCTCTGACTCATTCCCAATAGGCAAGGGCACATGTCAGGGGTGCCCTTTATCGCCCCTGTTGTTTGCCCTATACATGGAGCCTGTGGGCCAGAGAACACCGGAGAGACTTTTGGGGGAGAACGCCACACCATCAGTCTTTATGTCGATGATATACTGGTGACATTAGAAAGGCCAGCCACGGCACTGCCGGCCTTCCTGAGAGAGCTTGAGACCTTCGGAGCAGCATCGGGTTTCCGGATAAATGTGAAGAAATCACAAGCTGTCAATCTCTCAATGCCCTCTCAGCTGGTGGCCCAGCTGGCCTAGAAATACCCCATTCAATGGGAGACAGAAACTATCCCCTACCTCGAGATTAAACTCGCACCCACAACATAATCAACCGCCTCCATCAACTACCGCTACTACATACACAAATACGTAGCGATTTGGCCTGCTGGAAACACCATCAGATCTCTGGCTAGGGAGAATAGATGCCATAAATATGTCAGTCCTTCCCAAAATACTGTAAATCTTTCGGACACTCCCACTCTATCCGCCAAGGGGCATGATCCCTAGATCGCAAACAGAGCTACTGCTGTTCACCTTGCAAGGAAAGAGGCCTCGCATGAGGAGAGAGCTAGGCTTCTTTCCCCCTGGAGATGGAGGCTTGGGTGTCCCAGACCTCCAATTATATTACGAAGCTGCCCAATTGCGCTACTTGGCAGAATGGAATCGGGCAGAGTCCGAGAAACACTGGCTGTTCCAGGACAGAGCAGTGGCAGGCACATCACTTGGGAAGTTCCCGTCCTGGAGAAACTGCATAGACCACAGAATCTGTATTTATATATTTTATTTGAAAAGTTTTATATAGCGCTGGCTAGACCTGGAGGTATCAGAGCGCTTTACATGAGATAAGACATTGTTTCAGAACATTGCTACATCGTTACATCTGTTATAGTTACAGTTGCAGTTACCAGTATATGCTTAGGAGAGAAACGTGAGCTTACACAATAATATAAGATATTAGCGCGTAGCATATCCAAGACACACGTCATATGGGGAATGGAAGGTGGTGGGGGAAAGGTAAACAGGGGAGAGGGAAGCAGACAGAGTCAGGTGGCTCTGAAGGGGGAAAGTACTCCAGGGGGAACGAAGCAGTCAAAGCAGTCGAGGAGAGAGACAGATAAAACCGTGAAGAACCGTGAAAAACAATATCAGATGTCCGGCTGGGAAGGTGATGGGCGAGGGGTTGTCCCAGAGCCAGACTCTGCTATAGAGGCATATGACAGCTTCACCGGGCAGCGGCCAAGGGTACTCGGGCTCCACGGTAAGTACACACAGTTTAAAGTTTCAGCCCGTGGGGCATCGTCATAGTTCCATGGAAGGCATCAGTCCCGGTGTTACTGGGAGGCGCCGTCCACCGTGTCCTCCAACACGGGGTGAGTGCAGGCGAGGACTGTGAAGGGTCTGGTGAAGAGAGATCCCCTTGAGTTGAGTCACGTCTTGGCTCTCTAAAATTGCATTGTGTTGAACAGCAGAATTACTTCGGGTGTGGAGCCTCTTAGGTGATGACTTGCCTCGCCTATCTTTGTGCTCAGGGGGTTCCCTTATGTATTGTTGTAAGAAGATCAGGCTGTGTATATGGCTTTTTGTGTAGGTTCCAGCTGCCCCGCGGATTCATTATCTCGGTGTCTGTAGAAGCTCTACACGGAGGCAGGTCGGCGCCATTTTAGGGCTAGGCATGGGCCCATCTTGTCAATATTGCCCAGATCCCTGCAAAATTCTCTTCTAGGTCTCTCCCGCTTTCATGTAAGGGGCCACCTCGGTCTGGGATGTAGCCCTCAATGTAGATGGAATAATGGGATATTGGCTTTCTGGCGAGAGAATCAAGTTTTATGTGCTCCTATCCGAAACGGGCGCCATTTTAGAGTCAGGCATCCCACTCTGGTGATATCCCTTGCTGTGGGGCCGCCCCCTCCTCCGGGAGTCGTACGGGGGGAAGAGTGCCCCGTCCTCTCTGCTGAGATCGACCCCCAAAGCGCCTCCTCTCACCTCCTCTTCTGTATCTGTCCCCAGTTACGCGCACAACGATGGTGACATGGGAACAGACCAGTGTTCGGTGTGGACTGACATCCTTCCCCTCACCCATGACTCCGCTTTTAGATAACCCTGAATTTACTCTGGGTGTGGGACCAGGGACATTTAAAAGATGGCGGCAATCTGAGTGTCACTCTATTGGCCACATGTTTGATGAAGAGGGAGTGATCCCCGTTACTCAAATGTGCACAGATTAGGGACTCCCCGAGACTGAACACCTCTGCTTATGCAACTCCGGCACTGGATACTGCCCCCGCACAACAGACCCAACGCCCAGCGAGATCTCCCCCAATACAAAAAATGGCTGATCATCAAAACGTCAGACAAAAAAACTCATCTCTGAAATATATGTACTCTTGAATCAACGTGATAAACATAAACATAAACATAATGCCAGTCAGGCTAGGTCGGAATCAGATCTGGGGAGACCAATGGGGAGGAAAGAGTTGGAGGAGATCTCCTATAGAGCCAGACATACAGCCACCAATATAGCACTCGCTGAAACACTCACCAAAGTGGCTACATACTGGTATTACACCCTGATGCAATTACATAAGGCCAACCCAGTGTGGAGCGAGCTCTGTTGGCGGCAATGTGGGGTGCAAGGGACCTTGGTCCACTAGCTGTGAGAATGCCCGCTGCTCCTCCCCTGCTGGTCATAAGTACTGGATGACATCGAACTACACCTTCAAGCACAAGTGCCACAATTACCCGCCTATACAATTCTAGGCCTAACCAACCCTTTAATGTGTCCTCTAAAATCCAGACAGGGGAAACAGATGGGTCTAGCGGTAGGGACAGTCATGCAGAATACTCCCTCACACTGGGGTACCACACAGATCCCCACCCACACATCCTAGGCATGGAAAAGATCTCGCTTACACTGGCTAATAAGGGCGCTTCCTTTGGGAACTGTGGGTGCCATACCCATCACATCTCTCTCAAGACTTCCAGGAATTAACCTGCCCAAAATACCTTTACACTTTGCGTTTACCGGAGACAGACACACAGCCATAGCTGAACCATCCAGTAGCAGTAAGTCGTTGTAATGACAGATGCTTGCTAATCGATTAGCAGTGGGGGGGGGGGGTTTCTGATCAGCCAATCTGTTGTCTGCATAAATATGTTTATCTTGATAAGCGCCCTCATGGCCCCCATGAGGCAAGTACTGCTAATATGGCTTGTATTTTTCTCTATTTAAAACATTAATAAAAGATTTGAACCATAAAAACGGAGAAAATGTCCAAAAATGTTTGGTTTTTTTTAGTTTAGAAAGCTTTATTAAATATCATAAGCCAAGTAAAACATCATTACAGAGAAAATCAAAGGCAATGTGATAGAACAATAGAGTAAAATTGAAATCATACAATATTAACAAATGCCAATAGAGAGATAGGGAATATACTTAGAGGAAAAGCATTTTTAAAGGTTTTGAGTAATGGGTAGGGAAGAGGAGAGGAGAAGAGAAAGAAGGGGAAGGGAGGGGGAAATGCAAACATTATACAGGGTAAGCATCATGTAATTACCGTAAGCTATTAAATGCATATATAAAATAAATGAAGCTGTATGTTAAACATGACAAAAAAGAGAAGTAAAAACAAGCTATTCAAGGGGCAGTTTGAGAGAGAAAGTTAGTTAACGGCAACCATAACAAATCTTTTTTGATCAAAAGAGGTACAGTGGTGGCAAAAGCACGATCCAGTCGATGGTGGTGGCATAATAGGTTCCACCATGCATTGTAAGAGATCTTTGAAGTATCTTTCCAATTGGTCGTTATTATCTGTAGAGAAATGGCTATATACAAATCTATAAATTTACGTACGTTACTAGAAATATTCCATATAGGAGCCATACCACCCAGAAAGATATGAACAATCTCAAAAGTGTGGTCAGTGGCTAAGATTTCGTTTAATTTAGACCAAATACAGGACCAAAGGGATTTAACCAACGGGCAGTGAAAAAACATATGTAAAAAATCACTATTGTCATTGGGGCAAGACCAACATTTTTTAGAGTCAACTAATTTGAAACTATATAAATCAGAAGGGGTAAAAAAAAGTTTATTGTAAAAAAAGTACAGAGTCTGTGTGGTGCTAGCAGAATGTGAAGCAGTGTGCAATTTCGACCACAAGGAATTCCAAACCTGAAGGGGAAACTCTTGAGCTAGATCCGTTTCCCAGGAAAGTTCAAGTTTAGACTTGGTTCTTTCAACAGGAGAACGAGAAAGTAGTTTGTAGATAGCAGCAGCTTTAAGAGGAATAGAGAAATCTGGCAAAGGGAAAGTGGTTGAGTCAATAGTAGAGAGGGAAGCACCATGAGAGATAAAGAGATCTAAAGATTTTTTAAGCAAGGGATACTGAGAGGAGTGAGCATTGGAAAGTTGAAAGGAAACACGAATGTCAGAGAAGTCGCGCAGGGTATTATTGCTAAGTAAGGAATCGAGAGTAATAATGCCTTTATCGATCCACTCTTTCCAAAAGAGTGCTCTGTGATTGATCTTTACAGATTTGTTATACTAAATTGGGATTGAGGAATGAAACTCCAACTGCGAAAGGGAAGAACGAAAAACAGAAAGGGCAAGTGCTTTACAGTGCCTGAAGATAGGAGTGAGAAAACGTTGCGGAGGATGAGTTAGTCGGGCAGCCGTAACAAATGAGAAGGGCGAAAGCTGCGCAAGTTCTATAGCACTCCAGGCTGTTAGAGGAGGGTCAGACAAATCAGATAGAAAAGGCCAGATTTGTTTCAAAGTAAAGGCCGAATGAAATCGAATGAGGTTGGGGAAGTTAACTCCACCCAAATCTTTGGGTTGTTGAAGACGGGAGAGAGAAATCCGCGCCTTACGTTTATTCCATAAAAATTTTATAAAAATGCGGTTGATTGTTTAAAAAAAATAAAGTGGAAGGGAG
Source organism: Triturus cristatus (assembly GCF_964204655.1). Taxonomy (NCBI): domain Eukaryota; kingdom Metazoa; phylum Chordata; class Amphibia; order Caudata; family Salamandridae; genus Triturus; species Triturus cristatus. The sequence continues at coordinate 165,113,370 of NC_140594.1, forward strand.
ATTGGAAGCATTGAAAGGTAAAAATTGACAATAGGAAGAAGCATCATTTTAATAGTGGCAAGCCTCCCCCACCAGGATAAGAAAAGGGGGGACCAGCTTTCTATAAGGGAAGAGAGCTTTTGAACTATATCCTTCTGATTAAGCTTAACAGTTTCTCTAATGGTGTTAGCATAAAGAATTCCTAAAAATTTAATATTACCAGAGTTCCATGCAAAGCCTGAACCCTGAAACATATGAGGAAGGCAAAATTTGTTAAGTGGTAGAACCTCAGATTTATCTATATTGAGTTTATATCCAGAAACCAAAGAATATTCTTGTAACAAAGAAAAGAGTGAAGGTAAAGAAGTGGACGGGTTAGAAATAAAAAGCAAAATATCATCTGCGTAGGCCGTAAACTTAATATCAATGTTCTGAAATATGAAACCAGTATACGATGATGAGCGTCGAATTTTTTCCAAAAGGGTTCTAACGCAAGAATAAAAAGAAGAGGAGAGAGAGGACAACCTTGTCTGGTGCCTCTATGCAGAGAGAAATAAGGGGATTGAGACCCGTTAACCCAAATAGAAGTAGAGGGAGCAGAATATAACAATTTGACATAATGAATGATGGGAGGACTAAAGCCATGCCACCTCAAAGCACCAAACATAAAATCCCAGCAAACTCTATCGAACGCTTTCTCAGCATCTAATGTAATGGCAGCGATTGGGGAATCCATCTTTGAGGCCAAGTGAATAATGTTAAGGAAAGTTCTCGAATTGTCAGTAATGGATCTACCTTCAACAAACCCGGATTGATAAATGTTGGTGAGGTCAGGAATAACTTTATTAATACGAGAGGCCAGAACTTTAGCATAAATTTTACAGTCAGTGTTAATTAAAGAAATAGGTCGATAATTTTTGCAAAGGGAGGGGTCTTTATCTTTTTTAGGGATTAAGCATAACATAGCCTGTGTGAAAGAACCTTGGGACTCTCCCTGAGCAACAAAGGAGTTAATCAAAGAAAATAAATGTGGTAACGGTATATCCTTAAAGTGGAGATAGAAACGAACCGTAAAACCATCTGGGCTTGGAGTTTTACTCTGGGAGGAAGAGTAATAGCATTAAGTAGTTTTTTCTCTGAGAAAGGAACGTCCAGGGAGGAGAGATCCACAAACCTATCAGAGGACCTAGGGAGAGACTGAAAGAAGGAGTCAATTTGAGAAGGCGAGGGAACGGTTTCGGGCGTATAAAGTGAGGAATAATATTGAACAAAACAATCGAGAATTTTATCGTCAGTATACTGAGGAGTCCCATGTGAGTCAGTAATAGTTATTATTTTAGATTTTTGCTTTTTAATTTTAAGGTAAGTAGCGAGAGACTTGCCAGCCTTATTGCGCCCTACATACATTTTGGAGTGAAAATTGAGAAGATTATTACACGCAGAGTCCCAAGAGTGTTTGTTGTATTGCATTTTTGCTTTGATGAGGGAAGAAAGTGATTCTGAGGAATTAGTGGTAAAGTAGAGATGCTCTAGGTCTTTGATTTGCTTAAGAATTTGGGCCGACTTTGATAGAGCTGTTTTCCTTTTCCGTGAAACAAAAGCAATAATAAAACCTCTAGCAGTAGCCTTGAAGGCATCCCAAATAGAGTGAAATTGAGAAGTAGTATGGAGATTATTTATAAAAGAATCCTTTGCAAAGAATATAAATTGCTCAACAAACTGTGAATCTAGGAGGAGCGAATTATTGAAGCGCCTACGCCTGGAGGTGGGAGTAGGTGAGGGAAAGTCCATGTCAGTAATAACCGGAGCATGGTCAGATATAAGAATTGAGCCTATTTCTGAGTTGGTCATAAATTGGAGTGATTGCTGTGTGAGAAAAATATAATCTATACGGGAATGTGAAGAATGCACTGGAGAAAAAAAGCAAAATTCTAAAGTGTCGGGATGAGAAAGTCTCCATGAGTCTATAAGACCCCTAGAGGAGATGGCATTAGAAAAGGACTTTTGCATCTTATTGGGGACATATCTGGTGCGTGATTTACGGTCTAAAAAGGGGTCCATGAGTTGGTTACAGTCCCCACCCACAATCAAATTATCACTTGCATGAGAGGAAAGAAGCTTAGAAAAATCCCTCCAAAAGGATAAATCTACACCGTTAGGGCCATAAACATTGCAGAAGGAAAATTGTGAATTATTAACAGTAACATCTAAAAATAGCCACCTACCACAAGCATCATGGAGTTCATTATGCAACTGAACTGTTAATGACTTATGAAACAAAATAAGAACACCGTTTTTACTATTTACTGCTGGAGAACAGAACGCCTCCCCAACCCATTGTCTACGCAGTGAAGACAAATCTTGAGAGTTAAGGTGGGTTTCTTGTAACAGTGCAACATGACATTTCAACCTTGCTAAATGAGATAAGACACGTTGTTTTTTGACAGGGTTGCGAACACCTTTAACATTCCAAGAAATAACACGAAGACCATTCATTTCTGGAAATAAAGTAAAGATAAGCAGAAAGGAGTATGGAATTTAAGACAAAGTAGAGAATGAAAAGCAAGCTGAAAATAGAAGCTGAAAGGATATGACACTGAATAGATAGTAGGAGACAGAGAAGTTAAAGCAGGTAACCACCACAGATAAGGTGATAAAGATATAAAAGAAAAAAAAAACAAAGAAGTATCATGATCGGAAATAGAAAAAAATAAAATGTGGAGTGTATCAGATGGTGAAGATGTTGCCAAAAAAATAGAGATGACAGGGATAAAAAGGAGTGAGGAAAGGGAGGACAAGCAGCAAAAAGGGGGAAGAAGCAAAGAGGAAAAAGGAAAAAATATAAAGGAGGGTGCAGGGGTACAGAAACCCCAAGAAGGCATCCAGAGGAGGGTGGCGAAAATCCAATAGACTTTAGCCACAGAAAACAATTGAACGAAAAACATTACTGTGAGAGGGGGGCGACGAAGAACAAGACAGCCACACTAAGAGGAGCATATAAGAGAACAGACTACCACAAAGATAGAAAAATGAAAGACGAAAGACTATAAAATAGAAAAATAGAACTTATATCAATCAAATAGGACAAGTGAAGGAACTTACCAAACACCTAGGGAGAAAAACAGCAACAGAAAGGGGTAAACACTGTATACAGCAGGATGGAACAAAGGGTGACCTTGACAATAACACCACATGGGGAAATCCTGCAAAACAAAAGGAAAATCAAGGAGTGAGCAAAAGAAGCACAAGAACTATATGACATATACCAGAATATTTTCAGAACAAGACACAGTAGTCATATACTTAAAAAAAGAAAGACAACTAGGGTTTGCTCAATTCCATAAGTTCTCCCTTGTGAGTATGAATAAACTTCCGCAAATCAGCAGGATCCTCAAAACTAAAAGTTCTCTCCTTATAGGTCACTTTGAAAAAACAAGGGTGAATTAATCCGTAGCGTGCATTCATAGCTCTCACTGCAGGTCTGAGGTCCAAAAATTCCTTTCGACGGGAAGCCGTAGGCTTAGAAACGTCCTGAGTAAAAAAGACCTTGTGCCCAGACCAAATCATTTGCTTATGTTGCTTAGCAGCCTGGAGAATCGACATAAGATCCGAGCAGAGGAGGAAATATGCTATAATTCCTCGAGGTTTGGACGCAGAAGATGTATTCCTAGGCCCCAAAAGATGAGCACGTTGTATGTTAAAGTCTGAGGATTTTGGGAGGCCAACAATTTGAAGAACTTGAGACTTTAAGAATTGGATCATATCCGACCCCTCCGAACCTTCCGGAATACCATAAATGCGCAGGTTGTTGCGCCTATTGCGATTTTCCAAATCCACCGCAACTTTCTTGAGCTGGCCAACCTCTTTGGTGAGAGTGTCAACTTTGGCAACAACATCCTGTGCGTCACTGGTCCTCTGCTCCACCTCAGAAAGTCTCGTATCCAAACTAGACCATTTATCATCTAACCTCTGAAGTGTGGCAACAGTGTCCGTCATAAAAGGACGGATAAGGCGCAACTCTTCCATGATGTCCTCAAGAGTGAGAGGCAGCGGAGACTTATTTGGGGAAGGCAGGTCTTTTTTGGTACGCTTGACAGAAGGACTATTTGAGTCCTTCCTTCCCCCAGTGGAACCTCCATGAGGTTTAGTTGAATGTGCGGCCTCCATATTGATGGTGTCACAGCAAAATATGACACGGAATAACAAATGGGGGAATGCAGGCAGAACAGCAATGATGTTGATGAGTCAGTAGTAAGAGGAGGCGTGGCACCAAAAAAAAAAAAAAAAATAGCCGAGGATGACAGTTCCAAGATACAACACAGCGAAGGATACTGGGACGCTGGAGACACAATTGAGGAGAAGAGCGAAGAAAGCGGCAAAAGTAAAAAGGAACAAGCAACACCAGCAGCCAAAATTGACCCAGTAATATGGGGGCGTGTCGTAATATTGAATTAGGCTGGGGACGTCGCTTGAGGTATGCAAACCTGACTCCCCCTACATTAGTTGCTGGAAAAGACAGTCTGAGGAATCCACAAAGGCAGTAAAGGAGACCAACCACTAACAAAAACTGGCGCAGAAGGATGGCATGATGTGAACAAACGCAGCCACCACAGTAATGCCGCTGGAGAACAACAGGGAGCTGGCCAAAGGACTCAGTGACAGCAAAAAGGTAGAAGAAAAACGCTGCAGAAAAAACAAAATGGCGGCCGCCATCTGAGGGAAGCAGAAAATGTGCAAATAAAATGATAAAAAGACCGCATTTCTATCAAAAAAACTTGCCAAATCAGTCTCTGAGGTTTCCCATATCAGAATCCATCCTGGAAGCGAAGCTTCGTTGCAATGACGAGCTGCCTTCACGCTCGAATCGGCTTCGTTGTAACGGAGCTCCTCACTCGGCGGCCATCTTGAATCGCCGTGCGCTCCCAAAAATGTTTTTTTTAAAGTTGTGATATTTGTGTTGCTGGTTTCTGAAGACCTGAAATTGGCGTTTTAATTACATGTGTTTTTTTCTACTCTGTGTGCAGCTAGAATATAGAGGATGCAATAGATTTAATGTTTTAATCAAATTCTTGGACTATTACGGTTACGGTACATTTTTGCATACGACTGAAATCCCTGTGTTTCCATGTGTAATTCCAAGAACATGGCTACCCTTATTTAGAGGAGTTTACAAATGGAAACACACACAGTACGCCGGCTCAAACATTGCCAGATGTTCAATATTTGCTGAACTTGAATACCAGTAAGTGGCCAGAATATGCCAAACAAGGCGAAGTTTCCTTTATGAATAGTGATGTGCGCAGTGCTTAATTTGTATAAAAATAGGTGCCAGGGCTCTCGTCAGGAGGCCACTGCAGCTTGCACCACACATCGCCCTGCTATGCTGCGAATGATAGTAGCAACACAACTACTAGCCACCATTCTCCTACAAGCAGGGCCAGCTCTAGGGCGGTGCGACCGGTGGCACCGCACCGGGTGCTGACCGCAGGGGGGCGCCTGTTTGGTGTTTGCTAGTTTATATGGTGCTTAAAAGCACCTGCTGCCGTGTTTCTGGCCTCTAGCAATGTTCAGGCAGCAATAAAAATGTCAAGAAAACTCTGGTGATTAATGTTCTTCCAGGCGGGATCGGAGTTTTGGCTCCTGGAAGTTTTGATTCATGGCAAGGTAGCGCAGAGGGTTAATATGCTTGCTGCAAAGAATATGTACCATGCATATAACAAAGTGAATGTAATGTAAACAGATCAGTGGGTTACTGCTTTTGTCAGACTTCCTTTTGTTAGTTGCAGTTTACAGTGAGCTTTTAACTGTCATCAAAGAACTGCGTGCAGACTTCAAGGTATGGAGTAGAGCCCATGGATTTTTTGCCCCAGACTTTCATTATTCCAATGTTGCGAAAAGGGTACACTTGGGTACAAATCAGTTCTTTTTATAAAAGAGAGCATCAATACATTGTGTTACATTTTGAAAATTAAGAGTTTTTGCTACTCTTCAACTATGCTGCCTGCCAATATGGATGACATGTGAATTCACCCCTTGTTGTCCTTTGTCTTATATAACATGTCCTATACACTGTTTTACACACCTATGATTGATAGTCTCTGTGTAATGCGTGTGTTATGTACAGTGCTCTGACACCCTTCACTTTTATGAGTTACGCTATAAAATGTATTAAATGCATCTGGGTGTTATGGTGACTATTAAAGGGAATCTGTGGTGGAGGTGGTCATGGGGGTGGGGGGAGGGGGCGCAATAAACATTGTCGCACTGGGCGCCACCAGTGCTAAACCTGGCCCTGCCTACAAGTGTGACAATTCAAACTATTTCAGGACCTCAAAGCGACAGGTATTAGTCATTTTTAATGTATATTGAATTAATGACTAACTGTTGTTGTGGTCATCTATAAATTAGCCAGACAGTGTCACCTTGTGGCAGAGTGTCACAAGTGACAGTGATGCAGCGCGGAGTGCAAAATCCCTCCCTACTGTCACAGACTAAATGATCTCACACATGCACACTATCCATACATTCGCTGGTGGGGCCCATAACACCAACACACACTTACCATTAGTCCGTGCAAGAGGCGATTATCCTCCTAAGCGCTGAATAATGAGGGAGGAAAATACCACTTTTACCCTAATGAGCAACAAACCTGCAAACCCTTCTTATACTCACTAGGCCCTAGATTCCACATTTGGTATTTCCCTCTTAACCGGGACGGATCTGTTAGTTGCGGCTTTAGTTGAAATACTAGTACTCTAATTAACCTTTTCATTTAACACATTTCAATGAATAAACAACCCAACTCAATTCTGTAGATGTTCAAATCCAAATTTATATTAATATTGCAGATTAAATCATTCATTTGATCAAATTGCCATTCATATTGACCTATTCTGGCTAAAGTCGTCCTCTATGTCAAATCTGGCAGTCTCGCAAATCTATGCCCATCAATTTTAGCAGGTTAAGTTCATCAGGAATTTGGGCATTAATTCAGTCCGTCAAAGATTCAGGCTGTCCTGCAGTGTCACCGTCCTCTCCGTCAGCATATCATCAGGAAATCGAAAAGCGTGTTCTGAACACCTCTCTATTCTATCATGATTTATAGTAAAATCACATTCCAAAAGTATCGAATATTATTTTTAAAATGTTTGTGATTGGTCAGTCAAATTTGTTCAACAGGGTTCCCATGCGGTAAATGTCTCTTTAGATGTAGTTCATAATTTTTCCGGTCCAAAGTATCTTTTTATTGTTTCTTTCAGGGCATCTGGCTTGCAGCCAAGAACGACCTTGGTAGGCACAGTCGCATCAGGGTCACAGGAAGGCCACTGCTGCTGATGGTGACGCATGCGCACTTCACCCAGAGACTTTCGGAATGGAGTCAATTTGTCAGATAAGGATGTCAGCCATTTTGTGGCCACTCCAAATGGTCAACTTAAGCAAAGAAACACAAAAACGTAATTAGTACATAGAAATGACTGATAAAATGTTATTCCCTCGCTAATACCCATATGTGTGTGTATTTATCTAGCCAAAAGCAACACTCAATGCGATTTATACTTACTAAATAAAGCACGAATCACAATTACATCACCAAAGCAACATATATCATGCAACGTTCTAATTATCTATCATTAGTATGCGTACGAAATTTAGTTCACGTAATTAATTAGGCCATGCAGATGCAAATCCCACGTGTATTTCAGTCATTAATAAGGTTGGTTAGTTATTTTCACATCACTCCAAACCATTAGTACAATTATAATTAATTAATTAATCTAATTAATAAAATGACATGCAAAATGGGGTGGGTATACAACATTTTGCATAACCCGCTCCAGCACCAGTATGGACAGTTAGGTGACGGTGTCAAGCACCGGAAACCACAGGCTCAAATTAAGCATTGGCATGTGCGCTAGGTTTAGTGAATAATGTAAAAATAAAACATATAAACATATTTGCAGCGGAGCATCTGACAATAATGACTGAGTAGAGATGTATAAAAGCACTGCACTACAACATGGATCTTACAAAGCACAACAGCACATTGTGCCTCCTGTCACAGCACATTGTTAAGTTCTCTTGAAGAATATCACAACAGCCAAGCAGCAGAGGTTGAAGGTAAGTTTAAGAGTAGAAAAGTACATCAATAACAATCCTACTCCATGAAGCCTGGGTCAACCGTTCTGTGTGGAATCTGGTCACACACCGTATTCCAGATTCCACCCAAGGCCTGCCGGATGCCACACAGCCCCTTCCGTTAACAAAGCAAGATTTTACAATGGCATCACAGAATGTTAAGTACACAATATTAAACTATTTACATATTCACACACTGTAGGAAACTGGCTCTATATACACTACACCAAAATGAGGTATAATGTGTATAGAGTCCAGATGACCCCAGAGGTAGGCAGAGGTTAAAGTTAAATAGAACCTTACTCTCTATTTGTGGTAGAGTGTTCGAGCAGTAAGGCAGTATCAGAGGACAGTGTTAAGCATTTGATGTACACACTCAGTCAGCAAATTAATTCACACACTCAAGAACTGAACTCTAGGCCAATTGTTTTTGTATAAAAAAATAGTTTTATAAAGAAGACAATACGTTGGTAAGTAAGGAACTCTTCTTTATTCTTCTTCACGCCACCACAGGTTCAAGTGAGCTGGAGTGCACTGTGGAATGTTGGCAAACAGTGACAGGGAGGAACCAGCTGGGACAAGGAGGAGGGGGGTCCGGAATGTACCATGAAATGGAGATTACAACACACCTCCTTGCATAGGGAGAAAGCGAGGGTGTATTTCGATGTATACAGGCTATTCCTCCACCTTGTTTTAAATCTCTGTCCATACGAATTATGTTATGGCTAGGTGGGACTAGAAGATCAAGTATAGGTGTGGATGAGTAATTTAGCCAAGTTTCTGTGAGGATAATGATGTCAAGCTCGTTGGTTAGGATGAGATCATAGATGTTGGAGTCGTGTTTACTTGCTGATCTGCAGTTGAGAAGAGCGCATTTTAATTGGTCAGTCAAGTGAGAGGTGGAAGCCGGACGGATATTGATGTGCTGAAGGTTGTCAGTATTTATGCATATCAGGTTGTGCAATGGTTCTCTGTAAGGGTTAGCTTAGATGGCTTGGATTTGCCCCGTTCGGGACTTGTTAGGTGATTGGGAGTAGGAGTGGAGTAGCTCACTGATCTTACTGGACGAGAGATCAGCCTTCAGTCATCTGAGGCGGGAGGAGGCATTCGGGAGGGGTAAAGTTTTCCAAGTATGGTGATAGGTGTGCATGGCCAGTGCAGGAGCTGCACCAGACAGGACGATGGGACAATTCTCTATAGTGCTAAGGGCTCTGAGTAGAGGGAGGTGTTCGATAGTGATGTCTTTCAATTCCTGGAGTTCCTTCGTGAGAAAGTGCAGGTGGCTAGAGATCTCATCCAGATGTGCGGCCCAGTCTGAGAGTTGATTGTTGGGTTCCGGAAGGGAGGTGAAGTTTCAAAGGATAGCTGAAGGGGCCGGGGTGGCCATGAGATAGTCAGAGGGAGCGGGTGAGTCAGAGTGGTCTTGTAGATTACCAATTAGCAAGGCAAAAGGGTCCGTGTTTGTAAGGTGGGTGATAGGGCTTAAGTGGGGTGGATGGGATGTGGAGGAAGAGAGATAGAGTGGGATGGGTGGAACGTGTTCCAGGGAGGACAGGAGGCTGGACACGGATTGGGCTAAAGGCGAGTTAGGTAGGATCAGGCAGGGAGGTTCCCCGGGAGAGACATAAAGCTAAGGGGCGAGAGAGGATTACCCTTCAAGGGTCCCATTATGTAACCATGTGGAGTTTGGAGAAGTGAATGAGGTGATAGGTCCAGGTTTCGAGTGATTCACTGAAATTGAGGACATTGAAATCTCTGGAGAAACTAAGTCAGGGAACTGAGTGGCACAGCGCTCTCCTAAGGCATGAGGAGGGATATGTGTGGTTGTTCTCATCTTGGAACTGAGGAGAGGTGTGAGTGCGAGATCATTTGGAATTGGAAGGATTAAGCGGGGATGAGAAGACTTAGAATTCACTGCCATCTTGAGGGTGGGGAAGATATTATCCATCTTAATTAGATTGTCATTCAAAGCTTGAAATAGGATAATACCATTGTTATAAAGGGTGATGGTGGCATTAGCATTGTAAAAGTGTGAGGGTGATGCTTATAGTTTGAGACCATACAGAGATTTCCTGGTACCCGTTATGTGAAGCACGGAATAGAAGACATTCCTCCACTGTGCCCGTTTCCTGCAGTAGAAAATGAGGTCATTAGTTAGTATGCCCTTGTTGGCACAGAAGTAAGGATCAGAGATAAGTGTTTCGGGTTGCGTTTTGAGTAAACAATGTTTGAGCTTTTTTGACGCATTTTTGGAGAGATTTGGACGGTAGATGATCGTGAAGGCATGACGTCTGGTGGAGACAAGTCTTTTATCCATTCTTGTGGGAGGTCAGGTTGAAGATCTTTAGTAAGTAGCAGAGTTAAGAGCTATTAAGCGGTTAGGCAGAGATGAGCTTAACAAGGGGGATCCTCAATGCAAAATTAGGTCATTCAATGGAAAACAGGGTTGAGGATGATTCGATTACATCATAATGTACCTCTCCATGGGCTCAGGAATGGTCATTAACTAAAATCAGAGGAAACTGCAGGAATAATGAGCCGATAGACGTTGTGCGTGAAGGAGGATACTAGTGACTGTAGGAAAGTGACTCATATCTCCACACAGGAAGGCTGCTGAGTTAGGATACACAAGTTGGTGGCTATGCTGAAAATGCAAAAGTGAGAGCTTTTTCTGTAACTTCAATTGTGCTGTTACATATGCTAATACATAGTGCTAATACAAGTTGGATCAGATTAAAAGAAAACAATACAGTCCGAGCCACACTAAGCCTGAAGGAAAGGGTATTGGATTGACTTAAATGTGAGAGCCTTCCCTAATAAAGACAGAAATAAAAGTTGGTGACTACATTGTCACCAATTTGTAGAATAAAATCAGAATAACCTAATACCTGATCTGGATGATTAGGATCAAGGGTTATCATTAGATCTCTTTGTTGAAGCCACCTCAAAAGACAAGATCCTTCTTTGGCTACATACACTTTTGCTCCAATAATTTTGCCTTTAAAACTTAATTTGGATGTAAAATATCCAGCACCTCAATAGGTTTTTTCCCATAACCCATTACCTTGATGTCCGGAAGTAACAACATCATCCCAGGGAACTCTTCTAACCATTCATCACCAATCAAGGTATGTCTTGCACCTGAATCTGCCATGACCTTTATCTCTTTATCCCCAATCTTGATCATACAGAATGGGACATCCTTAACTTCTCCAATGATTTCATACACACTATGTACAAATTCTTCTTCTGTATTTCCCATTGTGTCACTTCCAATTTCCTTTATGTAATTTGTTCTTTGGCTTTTTATATCTATGCCATTGTTTCTAAATGTGTTCCTATTCTTGCACATTCTTGCATAATGACCTTTAATTTTATAATAGCTACATATTTGTCCACTGGCTGGACATTTTTTTATCATTGGCTAAATGTCCAGGTATACCACAATTAAAGCACACATATTCTTTTTTCCCCCCACATTTTGGTATGAAGATATTTTGCCTTTAGACTTACTACCTAAATGTTCATTGTTAATGGCTTTTTTAACCAATTGAATTTCTGCCACATATTTTTCTGATAACTCTTTCATATCTAACTTAATTTCCTCAAATCTATGTGCAATATCAATGGCTTTAGTTAAGGTGAACTCATCAGCAAATAATAATTTTTCTTGCAATTTGGCATCCGCCACCTTATGATCATGAATCATTTGGTCATGAAAAGAAGTATAGTTACATTTGGCAGACAAAATTCTTAAATCATTTACAAACACATCTATGGACTCAATAGATAGTTGCCCTCTTCTTACAAATGTGTGTTGTGCACCACTTCATTTACTTTCTTAGCATACAACTTTTGCAATTGTTTAATGTTTTTAAAATGTATTTGAAAAGTTTTATATAGCGCTGGCTAGACCCGGAGGTATCAAAGCGCATTACATGAGAAAGGACATTGTTTCAGAACATTGTTACATAGTTACATCAGTTACAGTTACCAGTATATGCTTAGAAGAAAAACGTGATCTTACACAATAATATAAGATATTAGCGCGTAGCATATCCAAGACACACGTCTAATGGGAAATGGAAGGTAGTGGGGGAAATGGTAAACCGGGGAGAGTAAAGCAGACAGAGTCAAGAAGACCTGAAGGGGGAAAGTACTCAAGGGGAAACAAAGCAGTAGGAGAGAGACCAATAAAACCGTGAAGAACCGTGAAAAACAATGGTCGATGTCCGGCTGGGTAGGTGACGGCCGAGGGGGAAACCCAGAGTCAGACTCCTCAATAGCTGCATAGGACAGCTCCACCGGGCAGCGGCCAAGGGTACTCGGGTTCCGTGGTAAGTACAAACAGTTTTAGTTTCAACCCGTGGGGCATCGTCGTAGTTCCAAGGAAGGCATCAGTCCCAGTGATACTGGTTGCCATGTCATGTACGTCCATCTCATCATCATCCTCAGTCCAGTTACCACTGAAGGCAATTGACTCAAAATACATCTGCCTTCTGCGCCTAAACAATGTTTTAAAATAGCCAATTTCTTGGAAATAGACGAGGTGCGCCATGATGAGAGGGGACGCTACACTGTCATAGTGGGGAGAATGGAGGGCAAAGTAGTTGTCTTTGTATCAGTATACGTCCCACCGGGGTTACAGTCTACCACTTTTGCAGACCTAGGGCGCCTCCTCCTTGACCTTCCGGGGGGGCTTCTGGTGGTTGGGGGGGACTTCAATGCGGTGGTTTCTGGGACCGTGGATCGTCACCCCCCTAGGGACCTCCCCCGGGCGCAGGCGTGGCTGTCCGGCTTCTTAGATACACTGGGATTGGTGGACTGCTGGCGATTAAAACATCCCACGCAGCTGCAGTACACTTTCCACTCGGGTGCCCATGGTAGCCTCTCACGGCTTGATTATGTCCTTGTCCCTGCGGCCTATGTTGGGAGGGTAGGAGAGGTGCGCCATTTGGCGCGGGGTATTTCAGATCATTCCCCGCTCCTGTTGCACGTTGATGTCTTCCCGAGGGGGGAGGGCAGGGTGGCTCCAATCAATGCCTGGTACCTGCGCGACCCCACCATTCGCGCTGATTTGATTAAATCCTTGCAGCGGTATTTCGATGAGAATGTGGGGTCCGTCCCTTCGGCTATCTCCCTGTGGGAAGCCTTCAAGACAGTTCTTAGAGGGGAAGCCCTCTCCTTTATCTCCCATGCCCGGAGGCGCGAGCAGGAGGAGGTGACCCGGGTGGAGGCCGAAATCGCTGAATTGGAGGGTGCTCTAGAGGGTGGGGTGACGGATGCTGCACTACATGTCCTACAACTTAAGCAGGCGGCCTACAGGGCCCTCGTCACGGAGGCGGCCAGGGGCCTCTGTAGAGAGCAACAGGGGCGACTGTATGATGTGGGTGATAAGGCTGGTAAACTGCTTGCATGGTTGGATAAAAAGGAGAGAGCGAGTCGTGTGGTCCCGCTGATTGAGAGGATGGATGGTGTGCGTGTCACCGAGCCAGAAGACATTGTCTCTTATTTCCGCGAGGTGTATTCCCCGGTTTCTCCTTGCTCGGAGGAGGATTCCCATGCCCTGCTTAGGGATATCGCGCTGCCGTCCCTTTCGGTGGAGGACAGGGTGTCGTTAGATGCCGCTCCTACCTCCGACGAAATTGCCCTCGCCATACGCTCGGTCGCATCCGGCAAGGCCATGGGCCCGAACGGCATCCCTATCGAGTTGTATAAGCTGCGACCGGATGTACTGGCACCCCACCTCCGCGCGATGTTCCTGGCGGCCCACTCGCTGGGCTCCCTCCCGCCGGACCAGCGTCTGGCTACAATCGTGGTGATTCACAAGGAAGGGAGACCCCGAGACCGGGTTACATCCTATCGGCCTATCTCGCTCTTGAATGCGGAGCCCAAAATCCTCGCCAAGGTGCTAGCCAACCGGCTGGTCGGCGTGGTGGGCGATCTGGTCCACCAAGACCAGTCCGGCTTTATTCCCCATCGCAACACGGCCCTCAATCTGCGGCGCTTGCACGGGGTGCTCGCGCGTGTCCCGTTTGTGCGGGAGCCGGCCATATTGGCGTCCTTAGACGCCACCATGGCGTTTGACACGCTCGAGTGGCCATACATCTGGGCGATGCTGGCGAAGTTTGGATTTGGCCCGGGGTTCATCAGCTGGGTCAAATTGTTGTATTCGGGCCCATTGGCGCAGGTGGTGGTGAATGGAAGAGTATCGGTCCCATTCGAGCTGGGACGGGGCACGCGACAGGGCTGCCCCTTGTCGCCGCTCCTGTTCGCGCTGGCCTTGGAACCCCTGGCGGAGTGGCTGCGGTGGCACCCTTCCATCCGTGGTCTCCGTTGGACCCCCGAGTATGAGGACCGCGTGTCCCTATACGCTGACGATATCCTTTTGTACCTAGCCTCCCCGCGTAAATCACTGATTGTCCTGGTTGATGTTTTGCGCTCATTCGGCCGCAACTCAGGCCTTGTCATCAACTGGGCTAAATCATGTGTGTATGTGCTTTCCGGGGAGGCTCCCGTCCTCCCGCGGGGCTGCCCGATCCAGATTGCCTCTCAGGGGTTTCGGTACCTGGGTGTTTATATTACTCTGGACCCGGAGGCCCGCTACGAGCGGAATTTGCTTCCCCCCCTCCAGCGCTTGAAGGAGGACGTCGCGCGCTGGCGGCGCCTGCCGCTTTCGCCGCTCGGCCGGGCGGCATTGTTTAAGATGGTGTCGTTGCCACGCTTCCTGTACGCTCTCCAGAACACTATGGATTTAGTCCCGGCGCGCTACTTTCGTGAGGTGGAGAGTCTACAGCGCCGCCTGTTCTGGGACGGGAGGCCGCGTATTGCCCTGGCGAAGTTGACGCTCCCATGGTACGACGGGGGGATTGCCCTCCCGGATATTAAACGGTATTACTGGGCCTCCCAGCTAGCTGCAATTAATCATGGCCTTTACGGGCCCGCCTTAAACCCGGCATTTGAAATGGACAAGATGCTCCTGCCGGGTGGCGACTATAATCGAGCGCTCTACTCTGGCGCGCCCGACCCCCGCCTGACGGGACCTACGCGTGTCATGGTGCGAGTATGGCACGCGGCTAATGCAGCTATGGGGTGGAAGGACCGTTTGACCCGGGCATCACCGTTGTACGCGTCTGAGCGATTGGGCTCCCTGTGGACCTCGAAGGGCTTTGAGAAGTAAGACACGATAGGCATCAGTAAAGTGGGGGATCTCTGGACGAGGGGGGGCTTTAAAACATTCGAGACGCTGCAGACGGAGTTTCAGCTGCAGGGCAGTGAATACTTTCGGTACTTGCAGGTCCGTCACGCACTGGGCTCCGTCTTCTCAGACGTCGCCTCCATCCCGGAGTCTTCCCCCCTGGAGGATAGAGTGCTGGATGGCCACGTTCCGGACAGCACGATCTCCCTTATTTACAAAAAATTGATTAATGACCGCTCGGGCTTGCTGGCTGGCCTCCGCGAGGCTTGGGTTGCCGATGGGCTGGAGTTGGACGACGAGGACTGGATTTCCGCGGTGGCCTCTCCGAAGGAGGTGGCCATACCGGCTCGCCTTCGCTTCGTCCAGCTTAAGGTACTCCACCGGGTTTACATGACGGGGCCAAGGCTTCTGCGTATGGGCTATGCTGAGGATGGGTTGTGTAAGCGTGGGTGTGGTGCTTTGGCGACTTTTTTGCATATTTTGTGGGAATGCCCGAAGGTGGAGCGATTCTGGCGTGGTGTGCATGAGGTCCTGCGAGTGGTTACGCATGTCGCGCTGCTGCCTGAAGCGAGGAGATGCCTGCTGAATGTGTGGGAACCAACTGACTACTCGGTTCCGCAGACGCGATGGGTGACTCTGGGATATATGATAGCTAAGCGTGACATTGCTCAATTGTGGGGATCCCAGAGGCCCCCGGCGGTGCCGGCCTGGAAAGAACACATGGATTGGTGCATGTTCCGAGAAAAGGTGGTGTATGTGGCGAGGGGTAAGCCTGGGGCATGGGTGAAAGTATGGGGCCCCTGGAACGCCTACCGCGGGGGTATCTGCGCGCCACCACTGCTGCCTGCTGCCTCACCAGCCCCGTCCCCTTAGTTGACTCCTTTCCCTAGCCCCGGGCACAGAGTTCCCCCAGTCCTCGATCTGTTCCCCTTCCCCTCTTTAGACTCCTGTGGATGGTGGGGGTCCCCCATTCGGGGAGCACGTGCTGTTACTTTCGATTGCGGGTTGCCTTGCGGGTGTGGTTTTTTCGTGTTGTTTGTATAAAATGAAACCGTATTGTGGGGTCAGAGCGATGTGGCCCACGACGTTGATACCTCCTGATTTTGCTTCTCTGCAACGCCAAGTGTTTTTTGAACGTATGTCATATGCTCCTGCCATTCTAGCGGCCGGCCGGAAGGTTGTAGGCCCATACTTGTATATTCTTGAGATTGCAATAAACGGTTTCAAAAAAAAATAATAATAAAAAAATAAAATAGCCAATTTCCGTTTGTCAGTTTAGTCGTCTCCTCCAATTGCTTCTATGTATGCTTCTAATCCCTCCTTCCATTGCCTTCATTCTAACGCCAGTTCCCCTGGTGTGGCTAGAGATGGTAATGGTGCACATATTCCATCCAAAGTCTTAAGTATTTGAAGGTGTTTTACCAAAATTGGATGTATATTATAATCCCAATTTCTAATATAGTAAATAAATATTAACTGGAGAGAAATGCATCAGAATACAAAAATAAATAAATTATCATTATGAGGTGCATGAATCACCGAATAGCGATATGTAATTCACCATATACTTATAACACGTGTGTTACTATGCTGGTACTAAATGGCGAATATCAACGTGGTGTGCGGATCACTGAAATGCAGAAAATTGCCGTGTTTAAACTGATAAGCTTGATTGTGGTGTGCAGATCACTGAGATACCGATGACCGCAACGCATTAAACGAGATCACAATGCACGCAGTTTATACTGGCTCACAATGAATGGTTGTGCGTATCACCGAGATGTCGATGACTGCAACGCCTTGAACAAAGAGCACAGTGTGCGCAGACGTATTTGCTGGCAGCGTACTAGTCTTTGTTATGGGCAAATGGTGTGCGCATGCGTGACAGCTCCTATCTCGAGTCTTAGTCTCGCGCACAGATTGTAACGCAGCTCGTGCAGTTGCCACATACCGTGTACACTAAATCAAGAAAGCGTCTAAATTATGTGATTCTATGTCAGTCCACGGAGGCTCTGATTATGCTTCTCAATCTTTACTGACAATAACAGCAGCCAATAAAAAAACTACTAACTTTAAACTGGCATGACCCCGGAAGGCAAACCCCCCTCCTGTGTCTGCACCAATCACATTCCAGTCCACCACATAAGTGCTTTTGTAAACACCGTAACTTCCTCTTTCTTTGCTGCTGCAGGAGCAGATAAGTTCCTTTCCCTTGATTTTATTGTATTGATAAAAACGTTGGGGGAGGATGGTTTTAGCGATGTTTGTTACTGTAATGATTTAAGCGTCTTAGCGGCGACTCGCTCGCGCGCGGTTGCGGTGTGTGTCGGGTTTCGACGGAGCACGCGTTAGCGATAGGGGGCAGTGGAGCAGGAGGAGGCAGACGCGAGACCCTCGCGCTCAGGGAGCAGTCGCGTCGTTGCCCCAGATGCTGCAGGTGAGCGCAAAGAGCCGTTTTTCTCGAATTACGAGGGACCAGCTCTTCGCGTCTAACGCTAGCAGGACTGCATAAATCTCTGGCCTCTTTTGAACGCTGACCGGAGCAGTATCCAGATGAGAGCTTGCCTCTAGGGGAGTGTAGGGGTCTCCTTCCACCTTGATCTTACGCCTCAAAGCCCAGCAGTGTAGTGGTTTGATACAGTGGTTTGTGACATTATAAGGGTCTGAGGCACCCCTGGGTTGCCCCCCCCCTTGTGAAAGTTCCTCCAGTCCTCTCTGCTTTGCGGCAATGGCGTACTACGCCGAAGAGGAAGACCAGTGGGTTGAGTGCAACCAATTTGAGGAATATCAGGAGCCAGAGGAAGAACTGTTGGAGGAGAATCTTGTGGAAGCCCTGGACACCCACGTCCAGGACTCTGTAAATAAAGCCCTGATCAAGGCCTTAAAGCATATGGCAAAAGGAAGATGAAATCTTCTCATAAGAGCGCAGGGCACACGCAGTCATCGGCCCAAGTGTTAGCACGCATGGCCAAGAATGTAATGAAGGATCATGGCTCCATGTCTACTTATACTGCCGAGGAGTCTTCCCCGTCTACACCGGCTACCTCAGACTCCGAGGTTGAATCGGTGCTGCCTAAAAAGAAGGCAAAGAAGACTAAGCACACAGCGTACAAAGCAGACGACAGCCAAGCGCCCAAGAACCTGTTGTTTGACCCTCAAAGTTTGATTCATCCTAGTTCCACTGAATGGGTACCTTGTCCGGAAGTGGCACATTATGTGGCTAATAATTTGCGGCAGGGCTTTGAGAAGGAAGTGCGGGCGCCTTTACGATCGGAATGCCCGAGACCCTCCTTGACCGGGAAGGTGGCGGATACGCCAGAATTAGATCTGAATATGGCGACATTCATGAGAAAGTTTGCGAAGGACCCCAAGAAGGGCTTAGATAGGGCTTGGCGGGGGTGCCAGGACAAGCTATTAGATGTCTCTGGACCCCTCACAAAAATCCTCGAAGCTGCGGTCAACGCAAAGGATCAAAACGTTCCGATGGACACGTCGGACGTCATGGAATGGGCCCAAAGGGCTTTGTGTTTTCTTGGCAATGCCAATGTGGCTCTCTCCACGGAGAGGAGACGTTCCTTTTTGATGCGTATTGACTCCCAGTTGGTGGAGATGGCTGCTAGAGAACCGGGTTCCCTCGCCAATGGCATGCTTTTCGGGGACAAATTTGTTAAGGAGATGGGAAAATACGTGGCCACGTTTTCAGCGTTAGACAAAGCTCAGGCGAATATTAAAAAAGTGTTTCACACTGGTGTTTTTGACAGGGCCGGCCGCTCACGAGGTCGAGGGTTCGGCCGAAGTTTTAGTCAGACCTCACGAGGAGCGGAACAACGAGGAAGAGGTAATCAAAGACCACAGTTTATCTTTCATGGACAATACAACTCCTGCAGGAGTTAGGGTTCATTTTGAATCTGGAGGAATCGATATTGATACCATCGCAGGTAATGGATTTTCTGGGCTTTCAGATCAATTCACTCACGACGCAGCTTCTTCTGCCTCTCAAAAAGAGAGTGGCGATCAGGAAAGAGTTGAGGAGAGCGCTTGCCTCTCCGTCAATATCATTGAGGACATTAGCTCGCCTGGTAGGTCTGTTAGCATCCTCCATTCAAGCGATATTTCCGGGCCCCTTACACTACAGGGCCCTACAGAGACTGAAGATATTACATCTGCGCAAGGGTCTTTCGTACGCGCAGCAGATTGTACTGTCGTCAGCGGCACGTACAGAGATGAATTGGTGGTTAGAGCATATGGAAGCCTGGAATGGCAGAGCCATTTTTTCAACCAACCCGGACGTGGTGATAGAGTCGGATGCCAGCTCTGGAGACAGGGGGTCGGTGGTCCCGGGAGGAGTTGAAGCTGCTTGGAGCTTCTAGCAGGCTCGTTTGCGATTCGCACTCTTGCCCCTCAATGGGTTTATTGCTGCATTCTTCTCCACATGGACAATGTGTCCGCGGTCCGTTACATAAATCGCCTCGGAGGTACAAGGTCTCGTCTCCTGGCGGAAATGGCCAAGGACTTCTGGCATTATTGCCTGGACCATCGCATTGTGGTGACAGCGGAGTATATTCCCGGATAGTGGATTGGAATTCGCGGTATTTGAGAGATGCCAGCGATTGGAGACTGCATCCCAGGATTTTCAGAGCTTTGGATCTCAAATGGGGACCTTGTGTGATGGACCTGTTTGCGCCCAGACTCAATCGACAGGTTCCCCTGTTCTACAGCTGGCGGCCAGATCCTTTAGCGGTCAGCTTGGATGCCTTCCTTCAGTCATGTACGATGGGCATTCTATATGTATTTCCACCGTTTGTCATGATCCCAAGAGTTCTGGCGCAAGTTCGCAGACAGAAGGCGGAGGTTATTCTGATTTCACCATGTTGGAGGGCACAGGCGTGGTTTCCAAGCGCGATGGCGCTAACCTGTGCGCCTCCTGTTCGAATTCGGTCGTTCCCAGATATCTTCACAGATCCTCAAGGGCTTCGACATCCTTTGGTATTATAAGACCAGTTAGTCCTTATGGCTTGGAGACTTTCAGGCGTCGTTGGCAGGTGCCGGGAGTTTACCAGGACACTCTCTTTTTCCTGTCACAAGCTTGGGCACCCTCCACACACAAACGGTACGAGTCTGCTTGGAGACGATGGGTTGGTTGGTGTAGTGAACGACAGGGTGATCCTGTGGGATCCGACATACATATGATTGTGAATTTCTTGTCGGAGCTAGCCAGATCGGGGTTAGCGTATAGGACCGTGAACAACTTCAGGTCAGCGATCTCGGTGGGACATCCGCACGTGGAGGGCAAGCCGGTGGGGGAGCATCCACTGTTTTGCAAGGTGGTGCGAGGTATTTGGTTGGTGAATCCTCCTCAGCCTAAGTATAAGGTTCTTTGGGACGTTACTGTGGTCCTACGCTTTCTGGTAAACTGGCCAAGTAATGAAGGTTTGTCGAGGAAGCAGTTATCGGAAAAATTAACTCTTTTGTTGTGTCTGATCTCATGCAGACGAGTGTCTGATGTACGGGCCTTGGATTTGGCAGGTAGAGTATTTACTCCTTCTGGAGTTTCCTTTACGATTTCAAGACGTACAAAAACACATTCGCATTGCATTTCTTATCCTGCATTTCCCAATCACAGCAAATTATGTGTGGTCAAATGTTTAAAAGTTTATGGGGATTGTACTAGGGAATTTAGGAATGATGTGTTAGGTCAATTGTTGATTTCTCTTCAGAGACCTTTTCGCCCGGTCACTACTGCAACTCTGACCAGGTGGGTTACTTGGTTACTGGTTCTAGCAGGGGTTGACACTTCCGAATTTGGAGCTCACTCGGTTAGGGGTGCTATGGCCTCCAAATCATTTGGCGCCGGTTCCCGGTTGCAAGACATCATGACCGTGGCGGATTGGTCTGCTGATTCCACTTTTAAGACGTTTTATCATAAACCTATTGTGGATGTGGCTTTGGTGGTGGTGGAGCAACTTTAAACTAGCATAATCAGAGCCTCCGTGGACTGACATAGAATGAAAAATTGTCTAGCAGTCGCGACAAAGAATTTTCAATTCTATTAAGAACACGGAGGCGAGGGTTATCCCACCCAAGCTACAGTGTCAGTGACAGTCTTATGTATGTTATAATGCATTTTATCCGACCTAGAGTTAGTTCAGTGTTATTGTATTTCCATTAGTTTGGAATGGAATTTACGGTGTCAGTTTCCATTTCAGGTGACCAGAGCAAGCAAACCTGAGACAGTGGGGTTACTGCAAGTGGCGGTGTGGAGTTCAGTGGAAGTTGAAGAGAGCTTCGGTCGTGACAAGGATCTTCGTCACGTTGTGTTTCCAGTTATGGTTGGACTGTTGGAAATTATCGCAAAGAAAGAGAAAGTTACGGCGTTTACAAAAGCACTTATGTGGTGGACTGGAATGTGATTGGTGCAGACACAGGAGGGGGGTTTGCCTTCCGGGGTCATGCCAGTTTAAAGTTAGTAGTTTTTTTATTGGCTGCTGTTATTGTCAGTAAAGATTGAGAAGCATAATCCTCGCCTCCGTGTCTTTAATAGAATTGAAAATTCTTTGTCGTGACTGCTAGACAATTTTTCATTCTTCACCGGAAGCACTGCCAAGGCTGGGTTTACCACCTCCGGAGACAGTTCTGGGTGCACTTCAACACCGATGTCCAGATTTGAGCTCGATAGCACAATTTGAAGGTTCCAGGCTTCCTTCATCTGTACTCCGCTCGTCATCAGTGTTAAGTTCTCTAGAAGGATATCACAACACCATAGCAGCAGCGGTTGAAGGTAAGTTTACTGAAGAGTACATAAATAACAATCCTACTCCATGAAGCCTGGGCCTACCATCCTGTGTGGAATCTGGTCACACACCATGTTTCAGATTCCACCCAAGGCCAGCCGGATGCCATACCCATCTCTTGGCTATTGTTCAGACCTGAGCTGCAATATAACATGACAGGGGAGTGACAACGTGGACTACGCTTCATGTTGTGATTTGTGGATAGGAGGGCCAAAGCAATGCAGCAAATGATTAGAGCAAATATGTCAGTGATAAACTCACATCATAATAACACTGGCCGCTCTTTGGCCCATTTGGACATACACTACTATCTACACATCCTGTGTTAACCAGTTGTGGTCGCTTAATATCTGATAAATGTAGCAATAACAAATGTAAGAGCATCATGGGTAGGGAGACCAGATTTCTTTAAAAACCATTCAGGACATCCCAGAAGCTTATAAGTAGGGTTACATGCTCAAGGAAATTATGGATTATTCCAGTCTGCCCCTGCTTTCCTTCTCACGCCCCCTTGAAGCTTTACGCATATTCAGGTCAGATACAACAAAATGGCTTGTCTTTGCAATAACTAGATACCTGCTATATTCCTGGTGGCCGAGATCGAGAGCTATATCATAGCGAGCTTGGGGCTAGACTAGCTTTAGTATATGCGTCTTTAAGTTGATATTCTCATCTTTTAGACTTGCAAAATTGTAACCCGTCTTTGGTCTACCTGACAGCTGAGCCACGCTAAGTTTTATATCATTGTTTTAAAGAACCTGTTTTTAATATTTTTATGCAATAATATGTATATAAGATTTTTATGCTGTGTATAATCATGTAATTGGTCGAACAATAAATTATTATAATTGACAGCAATTTCACACTATAGAAACCTCACAGACAATCATACACTAATGGGGAATTCAGCTTCTGTACACAGTACGATTTGATGACGTTGCTTGCTGCTGGGGGCTAACTAATTCTGTACATAAACACACGAAAACCTGCCTTCTTCTTTGTTCAGTGAATTTCCTCTAAAAATGGGGAAATGTGCTAAATATACTGAAATGTGCAGGCACACAGCTGGTGGGAAAACAAGCAATAGCAAAGCCAATAGGTCTTGCCTGTTCGAGAGCTATTGGGTTTCGCAAGTTGTTTTAGCCATGTTGTACAATCATTGTGGCTGATGTTCAGCATGGCTAAAAGTGGGGTGGGGTGGAGTAGATTGTAGTGGGGTAGAGTGGAATGGGGTAGAGTGGGGTAGACTGGTGCAGAGTGGAGTAGATTTTGGTACATTGGAATGGGGGAGCTGGGTAGATTAGCGTGGTAGATTGGAGTGGGGTAGATTAGAGTGGAGTAGATTGGGGTAAATTAGAGTGGGGTAGATTGGATTTGGCCAGATAGTGGTATGGTGAGACTGGGGTAGAGTGGAGTGGGATATATTGGGGTAGAGTGGAGTGGGATGTATAACGGGTGGATTATAGTAGGGTAGAATGGAGTGGGGTAGAGGGGGTAGATTGGAGTAGGACAGTTTGTGGTGGGTAGGGTAAGATTGGACTGGAGTGGGGTAGATTTGAGTGGCGTGTGGTACATTAAAGTCAAGTGGAGAGGGGTAGATTGGGTAGAGTGGAATGGAGTGTGGTAGATTGGGGCAGGGTGGAGTAGGGTAGATTGCAGTGGAGGGGTGGAGTTGAATAGATTGGCGTGGAGTGAGATACATTGAGTAGGAGTGGGGTAGAGTGGTGTGGGGTAGATTAGGCTGGAGTGGAGCAGGGTAGATTGGGTGGATTAGAGTAGATTAGGCTGGAATGGAGTGGAGTAGATTGAAGAAGGATGAGTAGAGTGGGGGTAGACTGAAGAAAGATGTTTGGAGTGGGAGGATTGGAGTAGGTTAGACTGGGGTGGGGTAGATGGCAGTGGAGTGGGGTAGATTGGAGTGGAGTAGATGGAGTAGATTGGGGTGTGGTAGATTGGAGTGGGTGAGATTGGAGTAGAGTGTGGTAGGTTGGAGTGGCGTGTGGTAGAGTGGAGTGGGGTGGATTATTGTGGAGATGAGTTGGGTAGATTGAAATGGATTGGGGTAAAATGGACTGGATAGATTGGAGTAGGTTTGATAAGGGTACATTGGAGTGAGGTGAATTGGGGTAGATTAGAGTGGAGTGAGGTAGACTGGAGCAGAGTATGGTAGAGTTCAGTGGAGTGCAGTAGACTGGGGGGGTGGGGTTGATTGGGTTAAATCGAGTGGAGTGGGGTAGATGGACGAGAGGTAGATTGGAGTGGGGTGGGTAGACTGGGCGGAGTGGATTGGGGTAGATTGTAGCAAAGTGGAGTGGAGTGGGGTAAGTGGTGTGGAGTGGCTTGTTATGTTGTGGAGTGAGCGGCATTGATTGAAGTGGAGTGGTGTGGCATGTCTTGGAGTGGAGGGGCGTTTATAGAAAGCACGTTTGTGGAAGAATACAGTAAACAAGGTTTTGGCAACGGGAGGGACGAACTGAATCTGGGCAGCCGAAAACCAATAAAACCAGCAAACAGAAAGCCAGAAAATGTGAGTTACCAAACCACAAAGCCAATGGTCTGCAACTGACGGAAGGAATTCCTAAATCACCTTTCTGAATGTCCCTAAGATGTCTTTTGTTAGCCAGACAGCTGAGCTGTCTGGCTAACAAAAGCAGACAATCTGCCCCCAGCTGCGCTGTATTAAGAAAGGGCATGCTTGCTATTAACAAAAGGCATGCAGCAAGCCTAAAAGCACGACCTCTGCTTTCACAATCACTAATATATATTAGTAACTAATATATATTAGTGATTGTGAAACGAGGGCTTTCACAATCTCTATTAGATATTAGTGATTGGGAAAGCAAACGTCGTGCTTTTGGGCTTGCTGCATGCCTTTTGTTAATCTAGCGCGGCAGATTGCGTGCCTTTTTGAAAGTTTTCTTGTTAATTGCAGCCCGTGTATTAGCATTTCGGGCGCTGCAATTAACAGAAAACTTTCAAAAAGGCCCGCAGTCTGCTGCACTCTAGTACCAAAAGGTAGGCAGCAAGCCTAAAAGGACGACGTGTGCTTTGACAATCACTAATATATGTTAGTGAGTGTGAAAGCAGACGTGATGCTTCTGGCTTGCTGAATGCCTCCGACCAGTCACACATATCTGCATTTCTCCTCCAATATGTGTCACATTTTTTTTTTTTGATTATGGCAGTTTTATAATTTTCCAACTTAAGTGATTTGCTTAGGATCACAGGATGATGAGCCACGCTGAGACTCGAACCAAGTTCCCCAGGTCCAAAGTGGGCAGTGCTTTGCCCTTATGCTGCATCCTCTTCATAATCACTGCTCTGATCCGAAGAACACCCCAAGCGCAAACCCCTAATCCTATACCCCCCCCCCCCCCCCCCCCCCGGTTTCCCCTTGCTCGAACAGAAGGGTTAAAGGAGTGTTTCAAACAGAGGGCGGGTCATTCCATATGCCGAGTATTCATTGGACTTAAGTGTGGCGTTTCCAATGATTGCTGTGATTATGTGACGCTATTGTACAGATGGGTCATGGATATTCAGAAATACCCTGGGACTCACCAGAGGCATCCGCTCCGTGGGCAGCCTTCATCCAGCGGTCTACCGCCGCGTATGACACCCCAATACCACGGCACCCCTCCGGGCATACAAAATACATGACATTCAAACGTGTACTTACAACACAACACTAAAGTTTGACCCTTTGAGTGACATTTTATTTCAAATGTGCCGCAAACCGGTCCTGCCAATGTAAGTGAATGCATTTCACGAATGACCCCTTTATGTGCACTGTTGGCCCCTCTATTAAAAAGGTACTACTATAGCAGGAGAGACGTTTCCTACATTAGCACGTAATTCAGTTTATGCACCATAAAAGCCCGATCTTTATTGATATATAGTGCTCCTTTTGATTATGTCAAAAGTACTTTGTGCAGACACACTTCGTAAATAATTAAGACCACTTTAATCCAGTATAGGGCTTATTTAGCATTCTGGGACTAGTAGTATTGTAAAGCTAGGACCACAAATCCCAGAATGCAAGGGATACATCTATTATCACTACTTGTGACACAAGTAGCTGGGAATTGTGGAAGGTATGCTCATGCCTCCGCCTTCCCAGGTGTGAACTGGGCCTCTCCTCCTCCAGGTATGTACCAACATTATGTCTCCACAACAAGGGGGGTTCTCAGCCCCTCTCCCTGGCTTGCACATAACTCTTCCAGTCTGAGACTGGCCCAGATTGTTCTCAGGGGCAGAACTGGCAGCTTCTTTTCCATGATCAGTCTCTACCCTAATGTTGACTGAGTGTTTTTAGGTGTCGGACGCTTTGTCCACCACTCAAATTAATTTCATATTTCCCTATACTAATTCCCCGCTAATCCTCTTTGGGTTCCGGAGTAGCGTGCTACTCACAATCAAGCAGGAATCCCCATGTCAGAACCCCTGTCGCTGCACCCCCACGGGCGGTCCGGTTCTTGACGCACATAGCCTTGGCTGCAGCGCACAGAGACCGTACACTGCCGCACACAGAGGAAAAGAATTAGAGCGAACATTGGTTAGGAGTGATCAAAAGAATCGGATGGCCCATCTTCTTCGCCTGTCCCACCATGGCACCTCAAAGGCATTTCTCTCCCACACTGGAGGCACAATTCCCCCAACCCATATAACAACTCTAACCAGCTCCATCAACACTAAGAGCAGAAAAGAGTCTTGTACCTCTCACTCAGAAGTTAGATCCCACTCTCCTGCTCCTTCACACCTTGCCAAGATCCCCTCTGCACACACCAGTGTCCCAGATATAAAGATATCTTCAGGAGGTGTCACAGTGTATATAAATAACCCCCCAAACAATAACCATGCCACTCCCAACAACATGAACCATTGAAACAGGTTTAGGGGTTACTACGTAGGTTGTGTCTTGTTTCAATGGAGTCCCGAGAATGATCTTATTATAATAAAGGATTGAAATGCCATCGACTATGAAGGTGTACCTGCTTTATTATAGTTACTTCATAGTCGCTCCGTCTAGATCTTAGCCTCTTGATTTGCCCTTGTCCACTCCAGCGCCGGGACACCCCTTTTGGGGTAGCTGCGCGCTTAACAAAATTCATTTATTATTATTAATATAGGGGAAGGGAGGAAAAACAACTAAACTGAAGACAAAAATATATATTGTACCATATACCGGCACATTATATACATGATATACAGTGTATTACAATTCCACATGAGTATTTTCTCCTATATGAGATCTGTAAACTCTCTGGAATGAAGGTGTCACCATATTAATAAAATAATAATACAACCAATAAAATAAATGACCATATTCAAATGTATTCAATTTCTATGTAAACATTTCAATGTTCATTAATAATCATTGCAGTAAAGCATTTTCAATTCTAAATCACATTTCAGAGTCTTTCTTTAATCTCTACAATCCACTACATGTAGCTATAGGACCTACCACTAGGGGCCCCTGCAATGCAGAGCACAGAAATAAAAGCTCCAGCCCTGGGAGTGATTTAAAAAATACTAAACCTCTCCTGGGGTCATAATTACAAGGCCCAGGAGACATAAGGCAATATATATTAAATCATTCCAGGGGGGCTGCTGCAACTTTTGCATTCCCCCACAACATATGTGCCCCACGTCTTAAGGGATCACAAGCCAAATAAGTTATGCAAAAGAGCCTTTGCAGGGCATTATAGGGTGCTCCATTCCTGATTTCTTGAATAATAGATGAGCAGCTTGCTCCCCTCTATCTCTGTCTTACGGTCCATTTTTTTTACTGTGTGGCCTGTTCCCTCCCGGGACACCCACAGATACCAAAACCATTGGAGGCCATGGAAAGAACCCCATGCACCCCATGACGCCAGCCAGCTCTTTGGGCACACTCCATGTCAGGCGCAGGAGCTGGCAGTATTCTTCTCATCTTCTGCCTGGCAGGAGCGGCCTCACTTTCAGGCTCCCACCCATGGCAGGAGCTACTTTAGTTACCTCTGTCTGCGAGGCGCGTGGGCAAGGCAGCATCAAGCCACATCGACCCTAGATGGGCTCCTTACCTCTTTGTTGTCAGCCCCTGAAGAATGAACAACAGATTGCATAGGCCCTTGGGGAATGGGGTCCTCGGAGCCCAAAACGGGCTTGGGGAGTTAGCACCACTTACCCCCCTCTCCCCAGAAATTAAATAACTAAAATTGTGCTGGCCCACCCCAAAGGGTTTTAGAAAAATTGCGGTGGAGTGCCATGCATTCCGTTTTCTATTTTTTAAAGGTCAAATCTTCAACTGGCCTAGATACCAGCAGCTCCTGGCCTCTAGAATATCACATTCTGTGGGGAACTGGGTTTACTGGCTCCCTGTGCCAGCCTTCTCTTCTTCCAGGCTCCTGGTGCTCCTGCTGGTGGGGGCTTCTTGCACAGCCCCTGCATCACCAGCCAGCAGAAAACACTCTTGCCCTAACCCCATATTCCCATGGCCTCCTAGCCGTATTGCATAGCACCCGGCGGTGGGGTTGCAGTGGAGTCCAGGTCTTTCCCTCAATTGGTTCTTAGGGGGCATAATGAGACCAGCGCCACTGGCTCTGGGAAGACCCATCCTAGTCCCGGGGATCGGCTGGAGTCAAATTCCTTAGTCTATGCTTGCAGGACAGCAGGTGGCTTCTCCTTCCAGCTGGGCATTCTTCTGTCATCATAGCCTTCCAGGTCCAGAGTCCTCTCAACTGTCTCTCCCTTGTCCAGGGGTTTTGAAGTGGGGGTGTAAAGTTATAGATGCTGGGCATCCATGGCCAATCCTGGTATGCACAATGAAACCGGCGGAAGGTGCACAGTCCGTTACAAAACAGAATAGCAAAACAATAGTTATTGTAGAGAAATGCAAGAGATCCTACAAATAATTGGGACAACCCCTCACAGGAGGTAGGAGTCCATCAGCCCACCCTTATTGGCGGAGCATCGTCATCTGGTACTCCAGGGAAATCACTGTCTAGGCCCAAAATCGCAGATCCCCAGGGACTCTGCCTGGTGCACAGAACAGTGATACCCAGAAAGGAAATAAACTCCTGCCAGGGTGTGTACCCAAGTAGTCGAGGGCTCCAGTGGTGTGCAGTGCAAAAAAGTGATGTGGAGTTAAAAATGAATACTTGGTCAAAAAATATGTTTAATGTGGATCAACCAAGTTTCATATCTAAAAGAACCTATAGTCTGTTATATATTTTTACAGGCTAATCTTTGGTTCGTGTAAAAGTGTGGTCGACATGTTTCAGCCGTAACGGTGACTTAACCCGGCTTTCATCAGGACCGAAAGAAAAAAAGCTACTGCCAAACTAGTTATAAAGTGATAAAACTAAGCCCAACCACCAAATGTGAGTGTGGGTTACCAGTGTGGCGATTGCCACCCTACCAGAAAAGGCTCAAACTTGAGCGTAAGAACAGTGTCTTCATTCCTGAAAAAGAAAAAATATGAACCTCATGCATATCAAAACACAACTACTGATTGCCAAACGGCAGAGCTGATTCAGCATCGCCCAGGTTAACAACTAAACTCAAAATGATGTTTTAAATACTAAATTTGTATAAAAAGAAGAAAAAGACTCACCCAGCTTTATGTGGGAGAACAGCCTCACCTCACCCGGCTGACTGCTCGGAGAAGGAGGCACCGCTCTGTTTAGATGTGGAGAAATAAATCAGACAGATTGCCAATTGATACCCATCTGCTCAAAGCTCAACACACATATTTTAAACAAGTTAAAAAAGGAACCAAAAAAGTTCGAGACCTCGTGACCGCCCATATAAGTCTAATATTGTTAAGGTGATGTCTCTTTAGGACAACCTATCAAACATCCAGTAATGACCAAGGTCAAACATCACTATGAATGGTTGTTATTAAATAGAAGAAAAGCTAACTCTAGTCATAGAATCTGTCAGACCTCGTGACTAGGTCTGTGTTGTTAAGTTAATATCTCTGCAAAAACCTGTCAGGCATCCCGTATGACCAAGGACAGATATAACTATGAGAGATTGTTGATAGATGGAAGAGAAACTAACTCTAGTAATAGAATCTGGGCCAGTAATCCACCAAACAGTTCTATGTCAAGGAATATATCCACCAGTGAAGTGAGTACAAAGCGCACGCAGCCTGCCACCTTACCTGTCCGTCGATACCTCTGACTGACTCACAAGCTATCTGGGAGGTATCGGCAGGGAGGGGAGGCTGCTATTAATAGCGCTCGCGTGAGACGCGTGCGTCTTGGATTGCAATCAGCTGTGTGTTCCCATTCACGAAAACAGCGTCTCTGCACAGTAGAGCGCATGCGCCTGAGGCAAATGTTGATAAAAACGTGCATGCGCTAGTGCTAGACACTACGTAGATGGACCGTGTCAGTACGAGTTTTCGAATGTGTTGCAAAATAGTAAAAACGAAACGAATCACCACATGATAAAACCGCAGTGTTTAAGGTGTGGTGTGGGGTATAGATCGCGCCACTGGTGGGGACCTCGTGTATCAAAAGCGCATGCGTCGTGGAGTTATGGAATCCACCCGCGCATGCGCGATGCCTCGTAGCGCTCAGGGAGGACGAAAAAGCCCAGTCTTAAGTGCCGATCGATCTGGTGCAACTGATCTGAAGCGCATGCGTTGTGGGGTCCACCCACGCACGCGCGAGACACCATAACACTCAGGGAGGATGGAATGCCCAATCCTTAGTGCCGGTCGATCGGAGCACTCGAGTGTAACTGATAAGTCGTTTTGGAAAAAGTATTCATGTCAACTTGCGACTTGATCAGGAGTTGGTTCAACAGTTCGAAGTTATTTGGACATGAATAAGTTAGGTCCTAGAAAAAGCACAAGGGGTGGTTGACCCACAATGGCTGTGGGACAGTTGATAATGTATAATCCTTGCTTAGTTTCATGTAGTGTCAGTGTACCATAGGCTCCAGAAAAAGATCTCAGGTGGAACTGCAACTAAGCATATCCGCACGCTGTGGGGTGGGTTCAGTAGACATATAGCGATGTTTTTTGGGAAAGGTATAACGACTGAACCTTGGAGTGCCAACAATGGTGTAAAGGAGCTAATTCCTCCCACTGAGGAAGACATCTCACAGTGATAAAGTAACTGCACTAGATCGAACATCAGTGTTTATTTGAATAATTAACACTGAGACAGTCTAACTGATTCAAGTGTAGACAGAAGCCCACGGTATGTTATCGTTCAGTCCTTTAGTGTCAGTCTTCAGCTTAAAAATCCATTGTTGTTCTTTGGAAAATAAGAACTGGGAGACGTCCGTAATGTGTTGAGGAATAAACGGGCGTTCGAGTACGAGCCACCTAAGATCCTCAGCCTTGTGTTTTTTGGCTAGGAAATGCTCCGTCATCCGAGTGGACTGTCTCATGCAGCGGATGGTACTCTTGTGCTCGCTTATGCGGAGCTTCACTTTACGTGTGGTGTACCCTATGTAGTGTAGGGTACACGGACACGTAATTCTGTAAATTACGCATTCTGAATTGCAGTTCGTGTGGTTGCGTAATATCCAGGGACGTTCTGTGCCTATGTCCACTGAGGTGGTCTTAATGGTTTGTGGACAGACACTGCACGTTCCGCAAGGGAAGTGGCCACGAACTGGAGGCAGTGACCACAAGGTGTTGGTCTCACCTGTGGGATGTGACAGCGGTCTCGTATGGACCAGACTGTCGCGCAAACTGGGACCCCTCTTAAAGGCAAATAAGGGGGGCGAAATCTTGCCATCCGCTATGTTTAATATTTGCCAATGTCTCCGTACAGTTTTCTGTATTTGGCTGGACATAGTACAGAAAGTGGTGACAAATGTGAGTCTCTCATTGGTAGTCTTAGGCACGTCAGTGTCGAGTAGGGCATCACGATTATTGTTTGACGCCCGTTTCCAGGCTTTTCGTACCAGACGTTTCGGATATTGCCGTGATTCTAGTTGTGTGGCAAGTGCCTCAGCATGTTTGTCGAACAATTGTCTGGTCGAGCAGTTCCTGCGAATCCGCAGAAACTGGCCAACTGGAAGGTTCTCCCGGAGTGCCCTCGGGTGATGACTGTTAAAGGACAACAACGAGTTTCTGGACATAGGTTTCTTATATAGTTCAGAACTCAATGAGTTATCGTGAACAAAGATAGAGATATCCAGAAAGGCCAAACGATGTTTGTTGTACTCGATGGTGAAGCGCAAATACGCGTTCTGTTGGTTTAGCCATGAATGAAATGCATGAATTTCGTCGCCTGTGCCCCGCCAAACCACCAATCCTGGTATGCCGCATTCTCCCTCCAGACCTGTCCTAGCCCTCCTGCACTGCATTCTTGGACAATCCATGATGTAGACTCCACTTTTTCTCTGCAAAGAACTCCTCTGAGGGCTCCAGCTCTGCCCCTAGCTGGCATTATTGCCTGGACCATTCCCACCAAAACTTCAAAGCTGAGCCTTTCCTGTTTTGGCTCCAGAGGCCTGGGCTCCCTCCTTTGTTCAGTCAATGGCCCTGGGCTGTCCCAGCGGATGGGAGCGACAAGCTAAGTATTAGATGCAGATTTCCCCCACTACCATTCCTCTCCCAGGAACTGGGTCAATCAATGATGTTTGCTACCTTTGTGTGGGAAGGCCTTTGTTCCCTCTGCTGGGGAGCAGAGTAATTAACTGGACCCAATAGAGGGAACAAAAAAGGCTTGGCTTTGGATTATGATATGAGCCAGAGAACTATGAAATTATTGAAGTCCCATCAGAAGCAGATGTAGTGTGTTGGGAACTGCAACTTCAAATTCAGCATCCATGTTTTAACCTAGTGTGACATTTTATTGGACTGTGTAGTCCTAGGTGGAGCTAAACTGCACTTTATGGCAGGGTTTGTCTATATGTATAATGCAATGAAAACATTTTATAGTTTCTAATAAGCCCTACAGGCCTATCTTTGAATGCTCACCTATATTATAGGCCTACGCCAGGTCAGCACCCATCCTTGCAGAGTCCCTTCTGCACTAGACTACTAGTACGCAGTTATCTGGCTGCATACAATGGTAGTCTCACATGTGCATCGAGCATACATGCACTCACATGTGCACACGTTTATTCGTAAGCAGCCCAGGCGCCTTAACCCCATCTGCTACTAAGTGAACCTATCTTAAAGGGCCAAATCTGGCGGTAAACACACTCACTCCAATTACCATAAATTTACGTGAGACTCAGGTAGTGACACTCACCCACAGAAAAGGTTCAAATACTGGATAGTCGTAAACTAAAATTCCTGATGGACAAGAGGCAGAACCCAGTTGCTACAAACTGTATTTAAGTACAATATAAACATACCCTAGACTATACTTATAATAACTAGTAAGAGAAAATCTTCATTTTTAGGTCTCGCCTAGCGAAAGCAGCGCATGCGCTGCACTCACTAATGCGAGTACCTTTTGGAATCGATTCTCCAAAAGCCTTACATGCACGCGCAGGTATGGATAAAGATGGCTGCTCTTGCCATTTGTCCAAACCTAACAGCATGCGCGTGCATGTAAGGACAGTGGACAGTCTGCCGCCATCTTGTTGAACACGCGGCTTCCTTCAACTCAGGCTCACGAGATGTGCACGCTCGTGCGCATGGCGGCGTGCTTTAACTTTAAACACGCTGCGAGCCGCTTATCTGTCCTGAAGTTTCCCTTTTGGTGTCTGGTTGCAACAAGGCTGGGTGCAGCAGTCCTCGGGCAGACAGCGCTCACAGGGTCATTTTGTAGAACTCGCACATATGATACAACTGCAGGGTCCAGAGATGTGCACGCGCGCGCGCATGGCGCCATGCTTTCACTTTAAACACGCTGCGAGCCGCTTATCTGTCATGAAGTTTCCCTTTTGGTGTCTGGTTGCAACAAGGCTGGGTGCAGCAGTCCTCGGGCAGACAGCGCTCACAGGGTCCTTTTGTAGAACTCGCACATATGATACAACTGCAGGCTCCAGATATGTGCACGAGTGCACGCATGGCGACATGCTTTCACTTTAAACACGCTGCGAGCCGCTTATCTGCCCTGAAGTTTCCCTTTTGGTGTCTGCTTGCAACAAGGCTGGGTGCAGCAGTCCTCGGGCAGACAGCGCTCATAGGGTCATCTTTGTAGAACTCGCACATATGATACAACTGCACTTTTACATTTCCCATCTTTTTCTTTGTTGGATCCATTTCACAGGGGAAGAAAGAAATGGAAGAAGGAAAGAGAGGGTGAGACCCGTTTCTTGAAGTCACGGCTTTCAGTTAAAGGGGAGGAGCTGCTAGACGGACAGAGAGGGAATAAGAGGTAGGAAGTAAGATGGGGGAGCAGAAGTGGGCACCGCCCCCGTGCTGGTGTCCTCATTGATGGCATTGTCACTGGCAGCACTGGCCGGGGCATTGGGTGATGCAAGCTGCAGTGGCCCCTGATGAGAGCCCCGGCACTTATTGTTTCACAAATTAAGCACTGCTCGTGATACCACCACAGTGGAAGTTCTAGACACTAACACTAGCACAAAGCTATGCAGTTTAGGGGTAGTGACGCACCCCATGCTTCTGCATCCTGTGACATGAGGCCTCTGCCTTATAAAGCATCATAGGGGCATTAATGTATCACGCTGCAGTGCAAGGAATGCTAGGAAACGTACTGCTGATACTTTTTTCATTATTTCCTGCCTTGTTTGTGACTCGGTAGTTATAGCACCAGGGAATTAATTAATTTACTAGTTAGAGAGTTGGACGGCACAACGTGCACTTCTCTGCACTTTTCCACTTTATGTATTTCAATTGTGCAGTAGTGCAAAAGAAAACTTTCAACCGGGAGTTACCATGACCTGCTGTTATTGAGTCCTGGATGAGGGACTGTGTTTGCATATTTTTGTACAGGCTTTTTAAATGTGAGCATGCACCCCACGTTTATCACAGGGCTGGTGCTTGTGTGTGTGGGGCTTCCGGGGCGCCCCTGTCACTGCTGTGAGCAACCATGGTTGCATGGCTTTTTACATAATGCTAGAGATGGAAAGCCCAAAGAAAACATGTATAGCCGTACATTTGCAGTTAGTGCACACAAAGGCCTTGTGAGAGAACTACTTTTTCCCCCATAAAATCATATAAGCTCACCTCGGCCCCCCCCCTCACACCCACCAACCTCAAAACAAATATCCTGCCATGTAACACGCAGCTTATATGCAGCCAGAGAGACACTGCTCAAACCAGGCATTCTGCGCATACATGCCCCCTAAGATCCATACCAACAGCAAAGCCCTTAATAATTCAAGTAGCCGATCCATACCAACAGCAAAGCCCTTAATAATTCAAGTAGCCGATCCATACCAACAGCAAAGCCCTTAATAATTCAAGTAGCCCCGCCTGCTCGAAGGAGACATCCCTGCCCTGTATTAGCACAAAGAATTGGGCAGTAACGTTCCTATCTCAAATAGATATGAGATTAAATTAGGTGATTCATTAAGTGGTTGCACAGATGGGTTATAAAAAAAAATAGCATACCTTTCTATTGGCAAAGTCTTCTAATTGCTCATTTGATTAGCTTATTAGTTGATTGGCTTGTACACTGCGCAACCACAGGTGGAAAAACATGACATGCAGTGCTTAATTTGAACATGTGGTTTCCGGTGCCAAGTACCGGCACTCAATCATCAACACTAGCGCTTTTCATGAGCACCAGTAAACGACAGGTTCACATCTATCTATCTATCTATCTATCTATCTATCTATCTATCTATCTATCTATCTATCTATCTATCTATCTATCTATCTATCTATCTATCTATCTATCTATCTATCTATCTATCTATCTATCTATCTATCTATCTACGTATCTATCTATCTCTATCTCTATCTATCTATCTCTAACTATCTCTCTATCTCTCTATCTATCTATCTATCTATCTATCTATCTATCTATCTATCTATCTATCTATCTATCTATCTATCTATCTATCTATCTATCTATCTATCTATCTATCTATCTATCTATCTATCTATCTATCTATCTATCTATCTACGTATCTATCTATCTCTATCTCTATCTATCTATCTCTAACTATCTCTCTATCTATCTATCTATCTATCTATCTATCTATCTATCTATCTATCTATCTATCTATCTATCTATCTATCTATCTATCTATCTATCTATCTATCTATCTATCTATCTATCTATCTATCTATCTATCTATCTATCTATCTATCTATCTATCTATCTATCTATCTATCTATCTATCTATCTATATCTATCTATCTGTCTATCTCTATCTATCTCAATCTCTCTCTATCTATCTCTATCTATCTCTATCTCTATTTATCTATCTACGTATCTATCTATCTCTATGTATCTATCTCTCTCTATCTCTATCTATCTATCTATCTAACTCTATCTATCTATCTATCTGTATCTATCTATATCTCTAGCTCTATCTATCTCTCTATATCTATCTATCTCTATCTATCTATCTCTATCTCTATTTATCTATCTATCTCTATATCTATCTATCTATCTATCTATCTATCTATCTATCTATCTATCTATCTATCTATCTATCTATCTATCTATCTATCTATCTATCTATCTCTATCTATCTATCTATCTATCTATCTATCTATCTATCTATCTATCTATCTATCTATCTGTCTGTCTGTCTGTCTGTCTGTCTGTCTGTCTGTCTGTCTGTCTGTCTGTCTGTCTGTCTGTCTGTCTGTCTGTCTGTCTGTCTGTCTGTCTGTCTGTCTATCTATCTATCTATCTATCTATCTATCTATCTATCTATCTATCTATCTCTCTATCTCTCTATCTATCTATCTATCTTTTTGCTCTCTGTTGCCAGAGTACTTCTCCTCTCCCTATTTCCCTCACCTATGTGCTTCTCCGCACTGCTTCCCCACACCCTTAGTGTTGCTTCTCCTAACCCGCATGTTCCTCCTTTTTCCTTGTTGTTCCTTCCCTCCACCGGTACGCTCTGTGTTGATTTCCTCCAATCCTCGTGTTGCTTCTCTGGTCTTCCTGTCCTTCCTCATGCTGCTTTCGCCTATCTCATCTACCTTCACCTGTGTTGCTTTCGCCTCTCTCCAGCCCGCCTGGGTTTTTTCCATCCTCCCCCTCCCTGTTACTTCTGCTCCACCCATTTGCTTCTGTTTCTCACTTTACCTGCTGACTAAAATATAAACACTGTTGCATGTTTTGTTTTCTTTTTAGTTACAGATTCAACTCGGTTTTGTAACTAAAAAGCACAAAAAGCACAAGCATTAGTTTGCAGATGTGCATGTGTTGTATGAGGGCCTACAAAGAACCACTTTCTTTGCCAATGCTTGATTGTCAACGTCTATGCTTTCATGTACTTCCAGTGAGCAAAAAAAGAACAAGCATTAAAAATGCAAACGGTCTTGCCTTTTATTAAGTTGAAGCCATTTACTTTTCTATACAATACCATTAGCAAAGAAAATGGCTTTAACTTAACAAAAGGTGAGACCTGTTGCATTTTCAATGCTTGTTTAGTATATAGCAGTGCTTTCCCCTTTTAAAGAATCTTCATTAAACTGGATTTTTCACTGCATAGTAGATGTCCAGAAAAGCAATCAAATCAGCATGCAAAGATAATTTTGTAACATTTAGCCTGATGTAGGCTTACTTTGTACGCGGATGACACCCAGCTGGTATTGGCCATTAACGGGAATGGAGACAAGGTAGCTTAAAACTTCCAAGAGGGCATGCGGGCGATCGGTGAGTGGATGGCCTCTAACTGTCTAAAGTTAAATGCCGAAAAAACGGAGGTCGTCATATTTGGACATCTCTCCCCAGGATGGTCAAACACCTGGTGGCCTCCCACGCACGGAACACCACCTACACCAGCCATCACCGTCAGAAATCTGGGGGGGATTTTTGACGATAAATTAAATTTTATGGCCCACTCAAATGAAATAGCAGCAACAGCCCATCACAAACTTAGGCTGATCAAGAAAATCATGCCGTTTTTACCAACCTCAGCAGGTAAGACGCTGGTAAGCGCCCTCGTGCTGTCATCTCTTGACTATTGTAACGGCTTATTCATCAACGCCCAAGCAAGAGTGACCAACAAAATGCAGACCATCCAGAATGCTGCAGCCCGCCTCCTGTCTGGAATCCCTAAATTCTCACCAATCTCTGAGATTATAAGGGACTTGCATTGGCTCAAGATTCAAAACAGGATCAAGTTTAAAGCACTGTGCATACTCTATGAAGCATTGCACAACTGTGGTCCACATTTCCTGAAATCCCATCTCAGACACCAGTCCTCCATAAGATCGCTCCGATCTAACAACCTTAAAATCCTTCAAATACCACGAACAAAAACAGTTAACTGGGGCGATAGACGCAGGGGCGGCTGGTGACATTTTAAAGTGGTGGGGCGTAAAATGATTGGTATACATCACCGTTGCGATCGAGCGTAGCGAGCGAGCCCGATCCCCTATAAGGAGGGTTCGGGGGGGTTCTCCCCCCGAGAAAATTTTGAAAAAAGAGAAGAGAAATGGTGCATTTTCAAGCAAATTTGAGAAAGCAGGAAGGTTAATAAAGCAATTGTGAAAGTGCAGTTATAACATTAATAAAGAGATGTCATATAACATAGGTAGCTGCTTATTCAGTGTATAACCACAGAGCTTCATAACAGACTTCGAGATACAATGCATTTCTGAGTACCTCACTCACAGATGTTTTTTATTTAACAAACTAAACTGGTTGCAAAGTAGCAGCATTTAACATTGTTTACTTTTTGTAAATGAAATCAGCACGTCTCTCTCTAAGAGCAGCAAACTTTTCAATAACTTTAGTGTTAAAGTCCAGGATTTTCTGAACTAGCTTGCTCTCTACAGAGAGCATTGCCAAAGCATTGAGCCTTTCCTCAAGCATGGTGTTTCTCAGGAATGTCTTAATCCTCTTTAAGGCTGAAAAACATCGTTCTGCCTCGACTGTTGTCATAGGAGTGGTTATGACAATTTTAAGTAAAGCCACTGTCTCTCCAAGTGACTTTTCCATATTAAGTTTATGTATTAAAGCCAGCAAAGACAAGGCACTTGTGGCCTTCCGGTACACAGGCATTCCGTACAGTACAGTCAACTCAGTTCTCAGCTCTTCTTTATTGAGCATAGGATAAGCTCCCACAGCTTCATTCAGAGCACGCTCCGGGAAGGATTCATCATATTTGGCAAACTGTTGACTTTGCAATAATGTGGCACTCACCAAATGTTTAGTGAAAGAAAAACGCTCTCGTGCCTGCACAATTACAATGTCACAGATCTCCTTTGCAATTCGGACCATAGTGGTGATGTTTTTCCTGCGGTTTGTGAAAAAAGATTTCTCTGGCAGTTTGCTGTCTAAATTGTCAACCCCATCTCTCACTTTGCTTATGCTTTGTACAAACATAGTAGTATATACTTGCACTTTGACAGTATCTATCTCTCGTGCTTGTAACTGATTGTATAACAGGTCGACAGCTACCATTATCTCATGAAATAAATACAGTAAGAACTGAAACTCTCTGTCTTGTAGTGTTCTACCAAAGCCATGGGCTTCAATCTGACTTTTGTAATCAAACTCATCATTGGCTTCTATGGCTTCAAAACATTTCAGAAGGTCCTCTCTATGTTCATAGATTAGGTTGACTGTACGGATGTTAAAGTTCCAACGAGTTGAGGATCCCCTTGGAACGCTTTTGTCTACAATGTCATGAAGTGCTTCTGTTCTTTTGGGGGAACGCGAGAAGAATGCTGCCATGCCTCCTATATCCTGAAAGAAAATCCGTGTCTCGGTGATCTTTGATACTGCCTGTTGCATAATAAGATTAAGTTGGTGAGCGTAACAGTGCACATAATGAGCATTAGGGTACACATCTCGAATTCTCTTCTGAACTCCACTAAGGCTTCCACTCATTACGGACGCACCATCATAGCTTTGCGCAATAAGTTTTTTTTTTTGAGGCAGCTCTGGAAAAATTAAGCTCAGTTGACGCAGTATAGCTGCAGTAATGGTTTCTGCACTAGAGTCTCTTAAATGTGTGAAACCATAGAACCTCTCCACAACTTGTCTGTCATTGTCAATGTATCGAAACACTAATACGGACTGTGTTTTAGTGGCCACATCAGTGGTGTCATCAGCCTGAATAGCCACAAAGTCTGTGTTTTGCAATTCTTGCACAATATGGCTTCTCATAATTTCGAGCATACACTCAAGAAGTTCATTTTGTATTGTTTTAGAGGTGCCCTTAAAGACTGTAGCACGTGCTAAATGTGCTTCCATATCCTTGTCTATGCTTGCTATTAAATCCACAAGGCCTTTGAATATTCCAGGATTTGGGGAACCTTCCGATTCATCATGACCTCGTAATGCCAGTTCAAAAGCACCACAGAAACGAATGCAATCAATTATTTTGGATAGAATCTGTCTGTTCCTATCAACTGCTTCATTGTGTTTCTGTATTGCTTTGCGGTATGCATCACTTATCTGCTGCTCAATCGGAGCATCTTCCCCCAACATTCCCAGTCTAGTCAGGTTTTCCATATGCTTTCTTGTGCGTGAATGCTTCTTTATTTTTTCAGACAAATGCTTCAAGTCTGTTACTCCTTGATTTGTCCAAGTAAACTCACCACCAAACAGCAAGCAGGGGAAGCAGAACAGAGAATTTCTTAATGGGCACCCTGTAAGCCAATCAGCTTTTGTGTACCAGGCGTTTGAGAATGTACGTGTGGACATTTTTCCTCTGTCCTGGGAAGTTTGCTGTAGTTTTAGGTCAGGCCGATGAGGTCCCAATTGCTTTAAATCTATTTTCTCTTGAAGTGGCCGTGCCTGGAATGACCTTGTAATCAGCTCTTGTACTGTATTCATGATGACGATGCTGGCCTTACCAATATATATTAAAGAAACCTGCCAATAATCAAAGTACAACATATAAGGTGCGGTGCAATAATATAAAATTGCAGTATAAATACATATATCTTGTGCAGTATCGCAATAAATCTCCAACAGCTCCCCTTTGCACAACATGACTGCTAAAAATACAGCCTTACTGTCTGCTGCCTCTGTGTGCCATAGTGGTTGCTGAAGGCACTGAAACAGACACTGCTTGAGGGCTTTGAACAAGGCAAGGGATAGATAGTGCTGTTAACAACCGTTATTGCCCAAATCACAGGGCTAAGGGTGTTAGTAAATTCCATCCACTGAGGGTACAATGTTCAGAATGTGTGCCTACCCCAACCACCATGTACAGTGACCACACACATACCTCTAACTCCAATCTAAAAAAAAAAATAGCATCAGTTTCCTTACCTTTAACTCTGGTGTTTGCTGGGTCGTAGCCGGGGTGAAAGAGCAGCAAAGGAGGTCTTGTTCTTCGCCGGAAATATGACCAAAAATTTGGTAAGGGTTGTCAAGCTTTAGAAGGTGCTGAAAATAAAAATAACGTGCTGTAACTAGACAAGCATTGCTTTTCAAATACAAGTAATCCCAATGAATTTTACCAGCGTCAGTTCTTCAAGTTAACATAAAATAACTACAGTGTTCTTAAAATATTTATTTTGTTTGATGTTCGGGGAAACCAGACTTTTTTTAGTCTGCTACGTTAAAATTATCCATTGGAATCTGCTTACATTTAAATGTAATAATGATATGATTTTTAGCTTTCAGTATCTTTATGGAATATAATAGATCACAATTTTAAATTCAAATTCTCCTTTAATCAATACATTAAGAAG
This sequence comes from Triturus cristatus, assembly GCF_964204655.1. NCBI lineage: Eukaryota > Metazoa > Chordata > Amphibia > Caudata > Salamandridae > Triturus > Triturus cristatus. The sequence goes on from NC_140594.1 coordinate 165,155,185, forward strand.
TGCAGCAGAGAACCATAACTTGTGAAATAGTGTAAATATGTGCAAGAACCTATTCAGTCTCCGCTCCAGCAGTGTAGGCGGATCTACAGAACCCAGGCAGCGAGTGTATTGTGTAAGTGTGTTTGCGTCAGTAAATTCCTCTGTGCCTGAAACAAATAGAACACCGGGCTTAACTAATTGAGGCTAGTAGTCTGATTGCCGACTTTGGGGCTGGAAACCAGGGTTCGAGCCTCGGGTTCGCGTCCACATCCTGTGATTCTGGGCAAATCACTTAACCTCCCCGTGCCTGAATGTGTCCTTGTGTAATGTAACCGGTGCGTATGTACAGCGCCCCAATACCTTCGGGTCGAGTTCACGCTATATAAATCTGCATAAAAACAAAAGTGTGCAGTACCATGGGTTTATTTTTCCACAGAAAGCTTGGTCACTGACAGATAACACAAAACAGAGCCTTGAACCCACCCAAGAAACTGCACCTTGACGCAGCCTTACAGAAAAATGTAAGCTAAAGAATCTGAACAGTAGGAAAATCGGCGTGCTAATTTTGGTATCAAAGCTGAAGCGGAGCATAATTTACGTGCACAGTTGCCACCTTCTTAACCCCCCCCCCCCATATACTGTGTCCATCTCATGCAGGCTACAGTTAAGAATACAAAGTATGAGCGAGCAATGAGAAAGGTTTTCACACGTGATACTAGACAACTTGCTAGCACTGTGTTTTAGTGCCCAGGTAGAGAAGCCCAAGGGAACTGCCTCACAGCCAGCTGTACCCCATTTCCTCGGACCCAGAGCAATAACTCGTACCGGCCAGCAAAGCTCTCTCCGAACCGAACGTCATATTCATAAAGAGCACGGCCCGGGCTGCAAATTCAGCATCTCACTTTTGAAAGCCGCAGGGATCCGTGCAGCGACAACAACGCCATTCCGTGCCACTGCCAACCCTAAAATGGCGGACGCCTCCACTGCGTGAAGAGTGTCACCCGTGCAGTCAGTGAAAAGTGTCACCCGTGCAGTCAGTGAAGTGTCAAGCGTGCAGGTAGTAAACAGAGTCAGTTGCAGACAGTGAAGAGTGACACGCGTGCAGACAGTGAACGCATGCAGGCAGTGAAGAGTGACACGCGTGTAGTCATTGAAGAGTGTCACCGTGCAGGCAGTGAAGAGCGACGAGCGTGCAGACAGTGAAGGGTGTCACCCCTGCAGTCAGTGAAGAGTGTCAAGCGTGCAGTCAGTAAACAGTGTTACCCGTGCAGGCAGTGGTCGGAGTGTCACGCGTGCAGGCAGTGAACAGTGTCACGCGTGCAGTGACCACGAGACCAGGATGTCGCCAGTTCTCTGAATCTGCATTTCAAGGACAGAAGAAGTATTTTGTGTGAAAGGTGAGGGGCACGCGTGACGTTATATCTCATTATAAACAAGCCAGCCTGGAAACTGGCCTGTTAGCACATGCTGGGACTCGGAGGTTGGCCTAAGCAGTCAGTGAACCCCTATTAATTATCTGAACGCCACAACACCCCCTCCCCTCCACACACACACACGCACTTCTCTTGTACTGGTGACAGTGTGCACGGAGATGTCACACCACCTCAGTCTGCCTTCTTTGAGGAGTGCGCAGTCACCACATAAGCTTCTGGAAAAGCCTCCCATTCATGTTTTTTTTTGGGGGGGGGAGGGGGGGTGGCAAATGATACACGGCGCATAAACCTGGGTGAAACAGTCTTCGCCGGTGCACTCAGTGCAGCCGTGCACGCCTCGCCTCGGTTGGGAAATGCACGGCACATCCCTTGATTAAAATAAAGTGACGTATGGATTTTCACAGACACGGGACAGGAAGGCAAGAGTGCAGCGGGCATTATGCAGATCCGAGAGTATTGCAGACCCGGGGCATCACTGCACTAGTACTCACCACCAATGGACAAGTCCGGAACAGTAGAGTACACAAGGTGACAAGAGTTAATTGTCAGTCACCACACCACGACAGTGACGACACACGAGTCACTCAGTCACACGACGGATCCTGACTCCTGTACGCACCGCCGCCACGAGGTTATGCAGACACAGACAGTGTGGCACCACCGCGTGCGTGATGACGCGACCGACTGCTGGAGTGCGCACCTCATGGCCAATCACTGTCACTGCGTTCAGACAAAAGCCACAGTGATTGGCCATAGTTGCGCGGCACCCAATTAGCGGTTACTCGTAGACTGCCACGGGTCTGAGAGACTGTATCAGGCTCTCAGCCAATCCAGAGACGCTGCATTAGCAGCGCCTGCCCTGGATTGGCGAAAGAGCACTGATAGGGCTCGCCCGGATACCGAGAGGGGGGGGCTGCTGCATGAGGCAACCCTCGGCTTCTCGGCCCCCTCCTCTCAGTAGTAGTCAGTAGCAGACAGTGCAGCGAATGCGCATGCTCGTGCTTGTCGTGAGACAAACTCGAGCATGCGCAATAAAATTGCGAGCCGCTGCCTGTCAACTGTGTCAGTGCTCGCCCCCGGCCCCACCCCCTTCATGTCCGACGCAACGCATCATTGCATTGCCATTGCTGCCGGTCTGGGATTGATTTGCGTGCGTGTCGGACGGTAAGTGGGGCTCCGCCCCTGCGCCCCAATGGACGCACCGCCGCTGGATAGACGCTTCCTTGTGGCAGCTCCCAGGTTATGGAACTCCCTGCCAGCATCCATCAAAGACAGCCCATCCCTGATGCATTTCCGTAGAAAGATAAAGACCTGGCTGTTTGATCAAGAATAGTTACCGGCTCAACCTCGGGAATACATTCATAGTTTCTAGCGCCGAGACGCCTACGGGCAATTGTACGCGCTGTATAAATCTCAAAAATAAATAAATAAATAAATAAATAAATGTACGAAAAGGCAGGTCACAAAGAGAGTATGCAAATTGAACACTGACTTTCATTGTCGGGTATAATTTATGTCCTAATAGGCGATAATGCAGAGTGTCCAGCCACTGAGGGTTATATCAAAGGTAGGGACTAGGGGTGTTGTTATTTAGAGAGGTCCAGTGTACATACCCCATATGACTAGTGACAAAGAAGGGTACAAAGTTCCTCATGTACAGTGACGACGACGAGCCAGTAAGAGAATATCTCAGCTGGTTAGTGCTAAGAAAGGCCGATCAGAAAAAGGGAGGGAAATTCCCTTAATTTGAACTAGTGCTCTCACACACCCAGCAAGCTAGGTGTCATGCTTCATCATATGAGCACTGCCCCTCGTCAAGTCGGCGCTGCAATCCTTGACGGGCTCCCGAAACCGGGGCTCTTTATCGGGGATCTTTTGTTCGTGCCGAGGGTGCTTGGGGGTGAGGGGCCTAGTAGGTGTGATGTAGCAGAGAAGTGTGAATTAAAAGGGGTTAGTTGGTCCTATTTCAACTTTATTCCAAAGGTCAACTACCCTATTAAAAATGTGTAGAGTGGCTAAATGCTAGGAGTTAGGTATCTAGGCAAGAGCTCTACTCTATATGATCAACATGTTTCTTGCCACAGAAGTCAGGAGGATCAGGGCAATTCGTCAGGATCAAAGTAATACAGGTATCTGTAGGTCGCCTGTGTTTAGAAGTGGAGCATACAAAAACACACGAATTGTAACACCAAACAGTGTATTTACCTGATTACTTGCCCCTGTGATCTACAGTACATAGGGATGACTATGCGTCCGGTTAAAATACTTTCTCAGTAGCAGGATACAAGGCCCCCTGGTGTCCCTGTGTGCCCTTTTTGCTTTAATCGAACACACTGAGTACAGGACCCCTCTTCCATGCTTGTTTCATATCATAATGGACCAGCCCACGCATTGTGTGATTACTGATACACTATATCTTACAGACATAGTCCTCTAGCTAAGCAGTGCCTTGTAGTCACCAATGATGAGCCACAACTTACTGATCAATATACTACTGTCATGTATTTCACTAGTGGAAATTGTGTTTAACATCCAACGCCATTCGGGAGTGACATATTTATATCTTATCACCCTAGGCGTTAACTACTACACGACCACGTAACTCACCACTGTGACGCCCCCCCCTCCCTGTCTATTAGCGTTCCAATCACTAATATTGCTCTGGTCTCTAACCCGCCAAATCCTCGAGCCAGTAACGTTGGGCGCCGCCTGATGGTTCAAGTACCAGTTTTGGCTGATTAACCCTTCCGCAATACATATCGCTCATCCTTGTGACAACGTCATTAGGTCGCGTAGCAACAGAGACGCTTCTCTGGGTTTGGAATCAATCACTTGGCCAGATTCCTTTTGCGCAACACGTCACACCATGATGGGTCGCGTACTATCTCACACAGCGTACTCAACAGCGAGACACTCCAATTGGCCAATAGACAACGTCACTAGGTTGCTTAGCAACGGTAACGCTCTTTCATGCCTGGGCCCAATCATATGGTTGTACTCCCCGAGCGCATTCCGTCACGACGTGCTACGCACTCGATGACGTACACGGAACAACTGTTTATCTTCTCGTCTTTCCCTTCGAAACCTACCACCCCGGTTCCTGGCGGTTTGGGTAGGTCACTTTCCTGGACGTGTATCCACGTCGGTGAGTACTGACTTTAATTTTAATTTCCTTTCTATCCCCGAGGAGCCACATCTGCCTATTGTCGACCGGAACCCTCCTGGTCTATTCCCACGGACTCTCTGCACCGAAGTCATTACTCTGACCCGACCTCTGGGTCCGTTACGGATGGATCGGTTAGGGATATGGTAACTGCGGCTTTGCCCGGCTACCTGCTGGCACCTAGACCTTCTATGTGGTGAATCCGTCTCTTTTTTTAAAAAAAACACACAGATACTAATAGAGACGGTTTTCTGACAATTTTTGTCCCTTTTAGGACCCAATTGGGCTCCTTTGTAACCGCCAGCACCGTTGCTAACGACTGTAGCAACCCTTTTAGGTGAGTCCTTTTACTTTCCGTAGAATTGTTTGGATATTAAAATTCCCGCCCCACCCCACACTCCCGAATGGCGTTCGAGACACCACTATATAATGAAATTGCGTGTTGCACGCCTGAGCACGGTGATCACTTTGACACAATATTCATAGCTATGTACAGCATAAAGAGCTATTTTATTTGTTATAAAGAGTTTTTCTTTTTCCCTACAGGAACAAACCATAAGAAGTGGTATGTAGATAGCACCTTACCACATATTGTTGTAGACAGTATTACTTTGATCCTGACGAATTGCCCTGATCCTCCTGACTTCTGTGGCAAGAAACATGTTGATCATATAGAGTAGAGCTCTTGCCTAGATACCTAACTCCTAGCATTTAGCCACTCTACACATTTTTAATAGGGTAGTTGACCTTTGGAATAAAGTTGAAATAGGACCAACTAACCCCTTTTAATTCACACTTCTCTGCTACATCACACCTACTAGGCCCCTCACCCCCAAGCACCCTCGGCACGAACAAAAGATCCCCGATAAAGAGCCCCGGTTTCGGGAGCCCGTCAAGGATTGCAGCGCCGACTTGACGAGGGGCAGTGCTCATATGATGAAGCTTGACACCTAGCTTGCTGGGTGTGTGAGAGCACTAGTTCAAATTAAGGGAATTTCCCTCCCTTTTTCTGATCGGCCTTTCTTAGCACTAACCAGCTGAGATATTCTCTTACTGGCTCGTCGTCGTCACTGTACATGAGGAACTTTGTACCCTTCTTTGTCACCAGCCACTGAGGGTCACAGAATGAGCTGGCTATTGAATATTAATTAGGTAAGATGCTATTACAGGAAGCGAGTTTGTGGAAGAATACAGTAAGCAAGGTTTGGGCAACGGGAGAGACAAATTCAAGCTGAGCAGCCTAAAAACATATAAAAGAAGCAAATAGAAATTTAATTGGTTACAAACACACGGATGGTGGCCTGTGAGTAAAAGAAGACTACCATCCTTGAGTTTGCTTGCCACGACAAGAAAGAAACTTTTTTTACTTAAAGCAACCCCTTCTCCTTAAAGAAACTGGTGCTACTTAAAAAAAAATCCTCTTTGGTAAGGCATCAGGGGGAGCAAAGAGTGGTCCCTTGCAGATTTGCCTCCTCCCGTTGAGGCCTTCTTGAACAATTCCCACAGGAGAAGCTGTCCAATGGGAGGAGCTACTCTTATGTGAATCAGTTACCACATCTTTTAAGGTGTTGTTAACTGTTCAATGGCCTGTGACATTATCTGTGGTTGCAAACCATTGATATATCTCTGCTTTTCGCAAATAGGAGGAGATGCCCCTTTCTTAATTGCCATCTTGAATGAGTCAAAAAAACACAACACAACTGAACTCAAAACAAAACTTTAGAGATTCGGAAGGGAATTTCTGAAACACAGAAATGGTTACTACATTAGAAAAACATCTTGTGGGTGCCAACCCTGTGATTTTGTAAATCTCAAGGTTTGTGATTGTGAAATGCTTTTGCATAACAGGCTCATTCTTCCACGCAATCTTTGTAAGCCTCAAAATCTTTTATAAAGTTTCACTGTTACCATTTTAAAATCATGATGGCTAACTTTGTGCCCCCTAAAGGCATCGACGCATGTGTTTCTTGTGAAGTTCTTCATAACATCATAACAAGCTCACCTGATGATCCCACAGATTACTTGTCTTTGCATGGAATGATTTGGATGTAGGTTGGAGGAGGGATATGAATACAATGGTCTTCATCCAGTTTAAATGGATAGCTGGATTTCGGTTGAATAGGTTAAGAGTATATGTTCCAAGAAAGTCTCTATAATCAACACCTTCAAGACCCACTTTCAGACCAAAAACAAGAAGGTTATATTCCCCAGATCAATTAGAGCCATTTTCAAAGAAACCACTATGCTTACTTTTGGTTCGAAAAAATTCTAAAAGTCTTTTTTGTCCTTTAATCTCATGGTCAATGATTTCCCGATTTTGTCTTCTTTATCCCTTTGGGAACCAACAGTTTCTTCTTTATCATCTATATTATTTGTGAGTGCTGTTAGTGGATCTGTCACACCTTAAGCCTGGGTTTATTTTTATTGGTGTAATAGAAGGCTAAAAGAATCTCCCCAATGCCTTTCATCAGCAAAAGAGGGAGATTTCTGATCATTCAGCTCTTCTATTTGAGCAAAAGAAATTAATCAGACACAAAGATAGGCCTTGTACTGGGGGACCTCTTCAAGGGGTAATATAATATAAATGTTAGATGATTTAGTCAGTTCCCCTTCAATAAATAATGGTTCTTGTACTTGTAGATCAGTGACATCAATTCTTTTTTTATTGTTGTAGCCCTGTTCCAAGCTAGTTGAATTTCATGCAAACAATTCTGACAGGACCTGAAGGCAGAATACAGTTGAAAAGAAAATGTACAGCGCTGTTCCTTCAAACAATGTTATTAACTTCATATAACACTGTCCAAGCCGCGCGTCCTTTCATCTTGTACGCCTCTCTTTCCAAATGCCTCTCCTCATGTGATTGTGCAGCATAACAAGCACTGCCGCGTGCCCCAAGGGTCACAAAACGGGAGGTAAACTGGGAAGCCCTTCAAAGCAGGTAGAGAAATGTACAACTCACTCCACCTTGTCTGAGTTTGCACAGTAAAGATCAATCATGGATTCGAAACACCATATGCTCACGGGATGCCCTGAGGAAAGTAAATGACCAAGTAGGTACACTTTTGCCAAAAAGAATCAGGATGCAACCTAGAAACACTCCCCACATCACAATACTTGAAACAAAGATACAGTAGGTGGCGAAGGGCCATCGACAGGTGAAATAGGAGGGAGGGAGACCTGAAGCACAACGAGTCCACACACACCGTGCACTCCTTGCCACCGGAAGTGCCATTCCCTGGCTTTGGGGATTTGATTGTCTGTAGACAGGTTTTTTTTTTTAATGCTGACAGACTTTCTTACAGGTCTGACAAGTTACCCTTTGCCTGTTGGTGTCTCCTGCCTTACATGTTCTCATTTATAACTTAGAACTAATAAATACCTTACTCATAGCAGGGATCCTGTGCTTCCTTCTTTGTAACATGTTTGTGGCTGCAAAGTGGAATTCTGACTTGCCTAGTGTTTTATTTGTTAACAGTTGTTGTCAAGTACAGAGCAGGACATGATGTGCTGTACATTATTTATTCATTTGTGAACAGAACTTGCTTGGCGAAAAATACTGAGAGGAGTGTCAGGCAGAACGCCTGGAGTCAGTCAATGAGATATGAAACTCAGTAATAGAGACGTACAAGACCTGCACTTGAACCCAAGGCCCCAGGGGCATGAGTATGGGCCAGGCCAGCAATGGGCGCCAGTGGCTCGCCTGCCACGCATGGATGGGGTTCGTATGAAGCGTGTTACACGGACGACAGCAAACGTGTGCACTTTCATCATGTTTTCAGTTAAGAAACACCATGTTCTGATGCCAATACAACCAACAAAACAGAGAAGGAGAACAGCGCCCTCTCTGGGGCACACTTTGTAATTGTGGCTCTCGGTGAAGATGACCTTGGAGGGATCCACCCTGGAGGGTAAGGCCGCATTAGCCTCTGTGAGATTCTGCACAGAGGTATTGTTTGCACATTTTTGCGGTGAAGTAGGAGCCGAGCACGAGTGACTTTTCCTTGCTCCCTAAGACACCAATAGTGATAAAGGTACACAAGGGACTGGCACGGCGGTGGGGTTAGACACATGGACTGGTTGCTGAGGGGAAATGCTGAAGGGCTGAATTCTGACTGCTGGCCTGATGAGAACATGAGGTACATATGCATGGCTTGGCATAATAAAGGCTAGTAAATTATCATTTAAATTGGATGTCTGAAACTTATAGACATATTGGGTGGACTTACAGGATAGGGGTGTGTGATGAAATGCGATTGTGGCCTTTTTAACCTTCATCATCATTTGTATATTCTCTGCCGAGTTGTTTATATTAATCTGGATCATTCAGATGTGTTTGTTATGTAGAGAAGTTCTACATTATTAATGCCATATACTTGTAAACCGCCAATCGCTTACGCGGGCATCAATTTGGGTTAGAAAGCGGGTCGTGATTCATTATCAGCTGCAGGTGACAGTTAAATTTGCATTGTGTTTCCCCTTGGGTTATCACTCGAAACTTGATTCACTACCCTGCCCATGTGATGGGGTGAGTGGCCAATCAACACAACATTTTTTGTTTTTTTGCAAATATTACATGAAATATATCAAGTGGCTTCTCCTCCCATTTTTTAATAAGAGTAGGCCTATTAGTTTGGTTTCTGCTTACTCATGTATGCTTGCCTTGGCTGACGAAGAGCTGGTTTTCCGCTTAAGCACATTTTTGAGAATTGCTACTTGGGCGCGTAAGACAATGCTTAATCACTGAGTCTTAATCACACACGGACAGTTCTTAATTTTGAATGGATTGGTTTTTATATATTAACGATTTACTTACTATTGATGATTTTTGTCTCAACTTGCTATCAAAATTTTATGATACTGTGTTTATACAACTGTAATTCTTACTATTATATATTGTTACTTTTGTCATTTTTAACCATTGTTGCACTTTTATGGATACAATGTTTATCCGAATAAAGTTTGTGGATGATGAATGATGATGATGACAGATGCTCTGACAGGATTGTCTGATTCCTAACACTCTCTGAATAAAGCGAATCACTTGGAAGAGGAGATACACATGAGACTCACCAGACGCGACGACAGGGTCGAGGATGACTTACGACCGTGGACAGCCATGTTGGCGGCTATGAGGTACCTCCTGACTCCCAGCCACCGTAAAGGTGGGATCACTGACCCTCACAATGCTCCATGACGAACTGAACACTTGGATCGAAGGGGGACGAAGGGTAGGCTTAAATTGTAATGGCTTGGACTGCTCGACTCCGATGACATTTTCTTTGGGGGACACTACGAACGAATGCACTGGGTGGCCAAGGTTGGCCTCAGCGAGGATGGTTACTGGTACAATGTATAAGGGCGACAACAGACAGCAGTAGGGAGGGTGGCGGGAGATGGGTGATTTGTTAGTTGATCATTCGTACAATGTCTATGGTAATCATGGAATTGAATTGGTGCCGTATACTATGTTAAAACGCAATACAAACTATATGAAAAAAAACTTGCCAGAGGAGGTATGAGAGACACCTGCCAGTTCCAGATTTCTCTGAAAAGGGTACATTTTTAGGGGGGAATAGGGAGATCTGCTGGGTGTGAATACAAATAAGGGATGAGCGCGACACAACACCTCTGAACATCAAAGACCATATTCAGTAATGAGCATCAGTGACTCCAGTAACAATCCTCAAAGCCCCAGGCGTTAAGGCCCATCAACAGCACCCGGCTGCAATGACACCTCAGTCCCTCAGGCAGCATTGAGCCTCAGTGGCCCACCAAGTTTGTGAATCTTAAAAAGATTTTTTTAAATTACTTTGTTAAAAGTACTAAAACTCAAAATGCAAAATGCTAATTAAAAGTGTTGGGCAAATGTGATTAAAACCCAATAATTTAAATGAACACAACTTACATTTAAATGACATTATAGGTCAATTTAAAAGAGTATAATCCTCTAAAATAGATCAGATTTGACAATTGCAAGTCTAGAGGAATGATTTAGTTGAGCACAATGTGTGTATGGGGCAAGTGAGTGTGTGTTTGCATACATCCTGATGGTAGAAGAAGCCAAGAGCATAGCAAAACATTTTCAGGGTACCCCCCCATTCGGAGGTATACGTCAGGGATTGATGTGGATTGTCACACACCCACCATGACTTGTGGCATATTTATGGATATAAAATGGCACCAAGAATTTTGTAAGCTTTTGAGACTTCCGTGGCAAACACAAAAGGACTTTTGGTTTGTTTATAAACAGTTTGTGCCTCCCACAAAAATGGCTTTTACAAGAGAACGCGCTTGATTGTATCCCGGGACTTGATATGGCGTGGGATTGGCGTTTAACCCATTTTAAACCACCTGGCTCTTTTTCCTGCAATCCATCGAAGCTTCAGAGATTGATTTGGTGTATTTACATATTTCCTCTTCGTTCTTCCCTAACCTTTCCACCAGAAGTACTACCCACAGTGGTTAGAGGATGTAAAAGCAGGAATACGAATGGATACATCAGTCGATTGATTACTGTGGATAACGTGGTAGATATGGAACAACAGAAAAGACAGACAACATTTTGAATACGTTCAGGGGATTGTTGAATAGGCCATATAACAGTAACAATGCAGCACGTGCCTCTTTGTACTTGTAGAACCACATATAGATTAACCATGTGACTATATGTCGTATCCATGCTTGTTAAATAAAATGTGTTTAAATAAACATTTCTGATGGGATCACATTCTTCTTGTGAGGTTTGTCTCAATAATGAATGGTTTAAATTCTACCACGCTGCATCATGGCTGGGTCTGCGCGCGGGGTGGGTTGGATAGGCATTCTACTTTTGTGGATAGCCTGCATTTTGTTGGCTAAATCAGTAGCTGTATTTTTGCTTGGTTATAGTGCTATCCTATCCTTAACTAGCCTCAAATTGCTTTCTGAGCCGGTAGGATGCTCTGGGTTTGTTGTGTGTGGCTCCCAAAGTGCGTGTTTAAACGAGGAAGTAATTTCTGACTTATGAATGAGGTTTGAAGGAGTGCTCCAGTCATGTTGCTGCAGACTTGTGGTTGTTCATAAGCCTGGTATGAAGCAGACAGACATGGGTGGGACAGAGCCATATTTGCATAATCATATCATACTTACCTTCCCATACCTACCGCCTTATTATGTTGATTGTATAACAAAGCCAACTCTACGTATTGCACTTGAGAAGGAGTGAGTTTGTGGCTTGGTGTAAGCAAGGGTTCAAGGGTAAACCAAGCAGTGATGGGAAGCAATCAAATGAAAATAGTCAGATTCCACTAAAGGGTGAAATTATTCAGAATTACTCACGAGCTGGCAACCTGTTGGAGTTCACAAACCTCACCCGAAAGGTTGGAGTCTATGGATCCGCTGAATAAAGGCCAAGGTGCAAACCATAGTGAGACACACTACTACCCTGACCTCTAACAAGTATGTTTCTTTGATCTTGTCCCAGATTGGCTGTGGACTACGACTAGGCTAACAGACTTTACTTAGTCTATGCATCCTTGGCTACAAGAAGTATTCACTGTGAGCCCCTGAATCGTCCCATATGCATACAGGACCTGTTGTGTCGACCCAAGGAGCACAGGCGGTAACTGAAACAGGACTATAGGGGATCATCGCAGCAGAGATGTTTGGGCATCAACAGAGCACATGCTAACAGTGATAATACTGTAACCCAAGGACATGCACGGACCCAAACTTACAGGGGCAAAAGAGGCCCACCCTGAACCAGTGAGGCTGTGGGGCGTTGCATTAGGTAAGAGGAGAAGCAGCAGGGCTTATTGGCAAGCATGGTTTGTTCAGGAGTTTCTTTTAAGTAACTGGTTTCTCTCTTGTTAAGACAGGTCTTCAGATGAGAAAAGGGTGATGGCCTTGACTGTTCAAATTGGTTCCGGATCATGTGTCTCTCTTCTCAGTCGTTGATTCATTTATCGTGTCTGGAAAAACTCGTTACATTTCAGTGGCGGCTGGTGACATTTGAAAGCAGTGAGGCGTAAAAATTGGGCATGACTTTTAAGCCGCGAGCGAAGCGAGCAAAAGTGGGGTACAGGTTGGGGCCTCAGACTGGGGGTGCCGCCAGCAGTGTTACATCATAGGGATTATGAAAATCCAAGCATCACACAAAGAACAAGTATAGCAAATGGATTCGGCAAGGGTGTGATAAGGGTGCTGATGTAGCTGGGTGTGCATTTTGGATCACCCTCTCACACATCTATTTACAGACAGCATACTTTCTATTGAAATAGCCACGACATCAGAACAAATGTATAGTTTTGCTGAGAAAAAGATTTAGCCAAAAAACGAAAATGTATGGAAATCGAGTTTCAGTGAATATTTATCATTTATGTATCAGCAAGCAAGGTGTCTTGGTTTGTTTTGATGCTATTAAAATATTTGTGTCCCTCACACTTCCGAATTATATAAAAATATACTTCGTAATTGCTGATCTGCTGAAATATTTGTACCGTTTATTTACAAGTATGTACATTTTGATGTATCTTAAAAAAAATGACATCCTACATCCTTTCCTCTCACACTCCCAGGACCCCAGCAAGCTGGTCATACAGTTCACTTTGCAGTGCGAGAAAGTAATCACCAATCTCCATGTTAAAAGAACACGCAGCAATTAGTCAGAACATTCCTTGAATGCCTGTCAGACTTGAACATGTACTTTTCATGTCTCTCCCTATTACAGTCATTTCGGATATACCAGGCGCCACCATTACGTTTCAACTATGCCTGTTACTGCACATATGTGTGCAGCGCCTCTCTCTAATACATGGCTTTCGGTTATGCTTGAACATACTATACATATTTCTGTCACTATTGGACACATTCCTATTATGTTTGGCGCTTTTGGACACACGTCTGTCATATTTGCTTTTTAGTGCACACAGTCTTGCCAGGCCTGTCAGCACGTCAAAGGCTTATTCCGTTCCTTTTGCTGGTTCACACATTGCTCTCATGTCGATTACTGTCACACACACTTTCACTCAGGTCACTATTGTAAAATTATACACATTTATGCCATGCATGTCGCAGCTGTACTCCTTTCTTTAATGCTTTTGCTAGCATTTTCTGGGGTGTCTGTCACTGTTGGGTACAATGATCTCAGGCGCAGCCGGCATTACTGGAGAGGGTACGGGGGGTTAATTTAATTAATAAAAGAACTTACCAGGCATCTTCTCCGGTCCCGCGTCGCATCATGTCTGCTCTGCAACGTGGTGGAAGTAACTTCTCCCCGCTCTTTTCTTTTGCCAATTAGTAGACCGAGGGGCTGGACGCCTGAACCTTGTTTACTCTGTCCTGGTATTTGATAGGGTATTAGGCGCCCGAGCAGGAGCCTATCTTCAAACTCCTGCTCTACACAGGGCATGCGCAGCAAACCTAATGGTTTGTGAATGTGAGTGAGGGGCATTGCTCCTCTCTCACATGTGCAGACCATATTCTGAACTCCTGCTTGTCTCTGCCTGCGTGCACTGTGCGTGACATGCGCACTTTCACCAATGAAGCGCACAGGCGGGCCCGGAAATGTAAACAGACGAATTGTAAGCTGTCAATTCGTCTGTTTACATTCCTGTTCACCTGTTGCCGATTCTTTTGTGCGGCGCTGCCCCAACGCCCCTAATGGTCCAGCCGCCACTGTTACATTTAGATGGAGTGCCAGAACAGATCACACACCCTTCAGTAACTCTGCTAATCTGGTTTGACCACACCGCTATTTGGCTCACCAAAACTTCGGATACTCCCGCTGCCTTTCTACTCATTACTGAATTTGATACTTTTAATCTTGAGTCCACAAGAAAACAAATCCTATGGGCGGCAACAAGGCAAATGAGGACAAAAAAAAAGAAAAAAGAAAACAAATCCTGTCTAATAAACAAGGTTCCCCTTGATTCCGATCTGGTACAGATTATCAATTAGACTACAGACTCTGCAAACACGGTGCTCAACAATCTCCACATCTGTATCATAGACAATTAGATATTCTGCCAAAAAGGAAACAGGTCATAATCCAATCCTACCTTTTCAGAAGACACCACTTGCAAGCCCTTCACTAATGAGTAATTTCCACTCCATTTCCTGGCTTTCCCTTCCTATTCTTAGAAAAATATATTATTCTTCAAATGTATTTACTTCTCAAATCCAAGCTAATCTTGAATCCAATTCAAAGCTGCTTTCGACGATTCCATACGGCAGAGACTATGTTCAAGTCCTTGATCATCTTAGATTATGAGTAGACCAAGGCCACTCCGCAGAGCTGGTGCTAGTAGCCCTTTTGGTGGCCTTCAACAGGGTGCCACATAACATCTTATTTGCTCATTTACATCTGTTGGTGTTCCAGGAAAGGCATTGTCTTGGATTTCTTACTGTGTACAAGACAGTTCTCAAGCTGTTCACCCTCCCCTTTTCAATTTGGGATCTGCAAACTCTCACGAAGAGTATCTCAGTGTTCTTCCGTGAGTCTAGTACATTTTAACCTATATATTTATCTTCTTGCACAAATTATGCAGGTTTTTTATAACCTCAAATTCTGCTTCATTTTGATTATTCTGCTCCCAACACCTGCTCAAACTTCCAGAACTGCATCACCAGAGGGGGGGGAGACACCAGAGACACCGGAGAGTCTAGAGCCAGCGCAGCAGGTGGAGCGGGGGAGATTGCAGCGCCATTTTCAGAGCCAGCACAGTGGCAGCCTCTCACCGCTAGCACTAGCGAGTAGCGTGGGGGGACTACAACCCCCATGAGCCCTTGCTCTTTGTCACGCCTCTTCCGGCGACAGCGCGCCCGGAGGCGCTAGAAAACCGACAGCTCCCTCCGCGTCGCGGGACGCGCGCGGGCGACGCCGGGCTGAACCCGGGCAGAGGGCGGGCCGTCTGTGGCCGTCTGGGGCAGGAGGAGGCAGGGCTGGGCCCTCCCTCTGAAATTTGGCACCAGGGCATCTGCCCCATACCAGGTACTGCTGTTGATTTATTTATATCGCTCCTTGCTTAGTGCTGTGGATTCGGTCTGTGTTTGCGTACATTGGTCGTAATCTGGATATTGTTTGCGGTTGCCGCAATATACCTTGTCGTCTGTCTGTGGCTGGGATCCCCTTTTGATACTTGAAAAATTGCAGACAAGAGAAGTGACACCAACTGCAATGAGATTTTGCGAGTAACTAACTGTGCCTTATTATCTGGAGTAGCGCCGGTTAAAGGCTGCGAGACTTTGCAGGCTTATACCCTGGTAACTTGGCCATTTGATTCTGCCGGCACTTAGGCATCAGTCGTAGTTGATAATCAACCACGTTCAATTCACTACTATGTCTGGCTCAAAGAGAGACAAGGTGGTCACGGGGGCAGGCTCCATGAACAATTTCCTTGTCAAAATGGTGAATAAAATTAATGATGACAGAAGGGCTTCCTTGGGCAAAGTAGCTTCTTTAGACTACGACCCCCTTCCAGCAAGAGCAGCTACACCGGAGGCTTCACCAGAGGGCGAAAATATCGCTGACTGTATGTTAGGAGATCAAAACGCAAGCAATCCAGCCAGCGTAGTAGTAGCTTCGATTCACCAGGACTCTGATACTATAACGATTGATCCTATAGCGCTTGAGAAAGTATGTTCTGATTCCGAGGAAGAGGTGGATGTAACGGAAGGAAGTAAAGGAAAGAGACCTGTCAGAACATGCAGAAAGCAGCAAAGTAAGAGGGGGGGTAAGATCATCCACAGGAGAAGAGGGGAAAACCACCTGCCTGATAGTCACATCTCCCCTAGAACCAAAGCAAACGTAGAGAATACAAAGGAACCCAGTATCACACTGAGCCCTGAGCAGTTTGGTTTGCTAATTAAACGCATAGAGGCCGCTTTTGAACTAAAAATTAAGGATTCCATTGACTGCCTTGCAGTCAAATTGGACACCGCGAATGCGGAGCTTAAAAGACTAGGAGGTCTATTGGATCAACAGTTGGCCAAACTATCTAAGGCGAACCCCCCACTCCCTTCAACTATCTCAGTGAGTCCCAATGTTATGGGAAAAAATGCCACAATAGCACCCAACCCACCTCCTTTGCTTCCTCAGGTTAATTGCACGGTAAATAACCTTACTGTTCCCCCAGCCATCCGTCCCCCATCAGTAGACCCGGACGTAGATCAGGCTGGGAGCCATCAGAGAGCTGGTCTCTTATACAATACTAATGCAGTACATAGTAGGCGCAATAATTCTATTAATCTGCCCCCGGATTGCGCCCCCTATGTCGTTGTGTTAGCCAATGTTCCGGTGTATACCTCAGGCGCTTCCGAGCCACAAGAGGAAGCGCATGATTCCCTTAAAAATAAAGTGGTGGCGTGGCTAGGTGCTAAATGTGGTTTCCCTACTAAACGTGCTGGAGACATTATTACGACGAGGAGAGTTAACTGGATTGGCCCCTCGAGGAAAACATGTAGAGGGGATTGTGTGGTCGTGAACTTTAAATACCCACAACATGTGGCCACTGTCCTCCTACGGGCAGCATCTCTGATGGAGGATAGTAATGGTATTCGAGTGTGCCCGCTAGGGTATTTCTATAACCATGACTATTTACCCTCTCTGCCCAGACAAAGACTAAATCCATTTACCCCGGTGGGGCCCAGATTGGCTCATCAAAGTTCGTTTCAGGGTCGAGATAACCCCTTTACCTTTGATCCCTCCATTACAACTTTTAACAGATTCAATGCGCTCTCAGGCCTCGATCTCTGTGACTGACGGGGTGAGGGAGAGGGTACAGTGGACGATGTCGTAGTGGACCCAACACCAACGGTCCATGTACCTTCTTCTGATGCGGTCAATAACAGTTTAACAGAAATCATAATTGATAAAGGGGACACGGTTAGTCTGTTATCCTGGAATATTGCTGGGTTGCGGTCTAAGAAGGGAGACCCTAATTGGGAAAAATTTGTAAAGCGCCACGATATCATCGCCATGCAAGAGACGTGGGACTTGGAGTGCGATTACTGGCTAGACGGTTTCACATCTTATTTCGTACCTGCTTTGCCTTCACCCGCAGGCCGGAACAAAGGAGGTCTTTTGACGTTGGTATCGGTGAACATTAAGGGCAAAATTATCCCGATAGACTGTGCCTCCCATAGTTTCCTCATTTTGGAGTTAACATCAGAGGATGGCTGCAAATTGCTTTTGGTTAACTGCTACAATGCTCCGAACAGTCATCCAGAATCTATGCATTTTACATGGCTATCAGACTTTTTAAGTCTTTATAGAGACAAGCAATCCACTTTGTGTCGATTTATTTTAATGGGTGATTTTAATGTTCATTTGTGCTCTCACTGTGTCCTAGTGGAGGAAGATGGGCCAGATAGCGTGTCCCCTCCTCACCTAGAACATACACAGAAGGGTCTGGTGCTTGAAAATGTATTGCGGGAAAATGAGCTGTATGAATCAGAATTTTATGATAAAAGTACACGGGTTGCCACTTATACGGGAAGGGCTAGCGATTCGATAATTGATTTTATTTTTGTCTCAAGAGGTTTTCTGAATTATGTGATTTCATATAATGCAATTGCTATGCCTATGAGTGACCATAATCCTGTGGGGTTGGTGCTAGCAAATAGCTCCTTCTTGGCAAAATCAGCTGTCTTCCATCGGACTATATTGCCTGTAAAGGACAAGGATCAGGGGAGAAGAATTAAATGGGAGATGGTCGTACCGGACAACTTTTTCCTAACTCTATCCTCCTCAGTTTCTGAAGAACTAAATGTGTGTGCCAATCCGTCAACTGGGAGTAAGGAGGTTATATCTTCCTTTGAGGTATTTGCCGGTTTGTGTCTTCTAGTCTCACAGCCAAAGGGCAGGGGGGCAAACATAAACCGGCTAAAGGCTGGTTTGACAAAAATTGTAGCAAAGCACATAACTGCCTTAAGAAAGCCCTCAATACTCGCCCAAGGGACAAGGCGTTAGTGGCGCGATTAAGAAAGGATTTTAACACGGCCACTATTTTGCGTAAAAATGAATTAAAGAGCAAAGCCTGGGAGGATTTAATGGATAAAGCCACCCTAAAAAACAGTGCTGAGTTTTGGACAATTATTAATTCCCCACTACTTTCAGGGGTCCAAAACTCAGTGCTGGAATTAAACATATCAGAGGAGGACTGGCTTCGACATTTTGGAAAAATTTATGATAGTAATAGGGAGCTGGAACCTTTCACAATCCCTATTAATGAGATCCCCCAGGAGCCTGTGAGATTTGATACTAGTGAGGTACTTAGAGCTATAGAGGAGACAGCAGGACGCAAGGCCCCGGGCCCCGATGGTGTGCCAGCGGATATGTTTAGGGCAAATCCGCTGTTTTGGGCCAATATCTTAACAAGAGTTTTTAATGCCGCTGTTGTAGTGGGATTCCCTCAGACCTGGTCTTTAGCTACAATTGTGCCAATATTCAAAAAAGGGCAGAGAGGAGATCCAAAATGCTATAGACCAATATCGCTGCTGGACTCCTCGGTAAAAATCCTAGGAAAGGCTGTCCTGGCGAGAATTTCCGCGTGGGCAAAGGGGAACAACATCCTGTCCGATGCACAATTTGGATTTAGGTCAGGGAGGAGTACGGAGGACCAATGCCTCAACCTCCACCTCATACTCTCTAAATACACCAGAGCAAAAGGGGGTAGTTTATTCCTTGGCTTCATGGACTTGTCCACAGCCTTTGATCTTGTTAATAGATCTAAGCTGTGGGCAATGCTCCTGAAGATGGGCCTCGATAGTTCCTTGGTACACTTTCTGGCGGAGCTCCACAAAGATCTGAGGGCCCGCATTAGAATGACCACCGACGGAAAGTGTACCGAGTGTTTTAGATCAACTAGAGGGGTCCGTCAGGGATGCATCCTGGCGCCAATGTTGTTCACGCTTTACGTGAACTCTTTGGAGGGCGACCTAACGGCTGCCACAAAGGATATCCCGAGCATGGGGGGTGCACCAATTCCGGTGCTCCTCTATGCCGACGATGCGGTGCTAATAGCCAGGACCCCAGTTGCCCTGCAAAAGTTACTTGACTCCTTTGGTAATTTTATGTCTAGTCTCGACCTGGTGATCAACAAAAATAAATCACACACCATGTCAGTAGGATGTGGTAAGCGCAAAGAAAAAACCTTCTTTTGCGATGGAGAGGTGATCACAAGTGTGAAAGTCTTTACATATTTGGGAGTGATTTTTGACCAAAGGGGAACTTGGACACCGCAGTTAACATCTAAAGCGAACGCGGTGAGAAGCTCATATGCTGCAATCCTGGGGTTTTCCAAGAGATTGGGGGGGAAACCAATGGAGGCTATTCTGACCGTCTACAAAGCCAAGACAGTCGCAATTGCTAGATACGGGGCAGCAGTCTGGGATTATGTTAATTCTAAATGCATCCAGACAGAGGAAAATAAATTTCTTCGTTCTTTGCTGGGACTACCCCAGTCAACTGCCACTCACTCTGTACATCTTGAGCTGGGTATGGGCTACATTCTAGATATAATCAATCTTGCTCCACTCTTGATGTGGATTAAGCTCTGGCTTAACCCGAACCTCAGCCTTAACCAGCGGATCATCAAAGATTGTCTTGCACTAGATCACAGGAGGGATATTCAGTGGCTGTCTTATATTGAATCTATGGCCGCACTTTTGGGACGCCCTGAAATTTTTATCAGCCCAGAAACCCTGTGTAAAGCCGATTTGCTGTGGGTGAAGACCAATTTCTTTAGAACACGTATGGCTGAGCGTGAAGCGGATGATTTATGTAAACCCTCTGTGAGGGCTCATGTATTGATAACCCCATCTTTTGAGTTGGCTCCTTATTTATCAGTGGTCACCAATTCTTTTCATAGATGGCTACTATCCAAATTTTGGTTTAATCAAATTTATATGGTACTGTGGGACGAGAAAGATTGGTGCAAGCTCGAGGAATCGTCTCCATGTAAATGCGATGGTTTCTCTCTCCAGGATAATGCCCATTTTCTGTTCTTTTGTTCTTTTTATCACGAACCCCGTACCAGATATTTAAAATCAATTTTGAAGGAGCTGGGTTTTATTCAGTACAAGCCTGCGATGTTATACGTACAGATGTCGCTCTCCCCCATAATCATGTATTGCACTGCTAGCTTTTTGGCCGCATCTGTCAGATGTAAGAGAATAAGGTTAAGATCAGAATCACAGATGAGGATAGATACTTGAATCCACGTTTATTGTGATGATGAGTGCAATTTGTAATGAATTTTGTGTAAATAATGCTTTTTTAACTTGCTTTTAAATCTACCAATTGTTTAATACTGTTTTAACTTGTTCTTAAATCATATGAATTGTAAGATATTTGCTGTAGAATACTTTTATGATTTTAATTAATCGAATAAAGTGGACTTTGACTTGACTTGAGTAGACCAAGGCCACTCCGCAGAGCTGGTGCTAGTAGCCCTTTTGGTGGCCTTCAACAGGGTGCCACATAACATCTTATTTGCTCATTTACATCTGTTGGTGTTCCAGGAAAGGCATTGTCTTGGATTTCTTACTGTGTACAAGACAGTTCTCAAGCTGTTCACCCTCCCCTTTTCAATTTGGGATCTTAAAACTCTCACGAAGAGTATCTCAGTGTTCTTCCGTGAGTCTAGTACATTTTAACCTATATATTTATCTTCTTGCACAAATTATGCAGGTTTTTTATAACCTCAAATTCTGCTTCATTTTGATTATTCTGCTCCCAACACCTGCTCAAACTTCCAGAACTGCATCACCGAGGTTCTATCACAGAGATCATTCACCGCCCCATTTGTCACACTTTTCCTGTTTTCTCCTTTTATCGGTCTGCTTGTTTTTTTTTCTATTTTGGTATGTACTTTAGATTATGATTTAGGATACTGTACTGTGTTTTTTCCTTTGGCTTTGATTCTGTTTCTTTTCAACACTTTGCCTCCAGGGTTGTTACCTTACCTGGACTTGTTAGATCAGTGTGCACCCGCTTCAAGCATTAGTCTGTGGATTAAGGTCCAATCTGCCATCTTAGAACCTGGTATGCAAATTCATTTGAATGTTCCAGCGATACAACCTACATGTGGCTATTTACATTGCGGATATGTTCTTATGTGCACTACTTACTGTAATGTACTCTTGATAATCACGAAACTCTGGACGGTGATATTCCTGCTCAGAAAAAAACAAACTGAGAGAGCTTCCTAAGGGGAAGTTGTTTAGTCCTGGTTATTTCAGTTCTCTCTGAAGGGCCTCATTAGGATGTTGGTCGGACCACCACCAACAGACTGTAGGTGACGTTCTGACCGACATCCAGTTGAGTTGTTCGACTGCTCCATTATGATGCGGTCGGTCAGACCGCATTGGTCGGAGGGGCCTAACGATGCTTCCGACGGGCTCACTGAGCCTTTCGGCCTTCTGTTGGATTGTATCCCCTACAATAGGGGTGGTGCATGCTCAGGCAATGTCCTTGGGATTACGATGTCCCTTTCCAACAGCCTTTCCGTGGCAGTTCGACCACCATGGAAAGGCTGTTGCAAGGGACTTTGGGGACCCGTAGCAGTCCCCCATGGGTCTCTGTTATGAAGCCTGGGGGGCACCTGTGGTTCCCCCCCAAAACATCCATACCTCGTGTGGCAGGCACCACATGGTGCCTGGCACACGGTGCATGGATGTTTAAAAACATCCCATTTTCCATTGCAGCTTGTGCTGTGGCCCAAAGCTGCAGTGGAAAAAGCTTTTATTGTGACTGCCTACACGACTATCGCATCATAAATTGGCAGGTGGGACCACGACTACTTGTCGGTTGGTCCCAATCCCGCTGCAAAGGCAGTCAGATGCTCAACGCTTCATCCTGCCACCTTTATTTATTTATATACTGGCTGGACCGCATCCTGGGGAGCTGGGGTGGATTTTCAGCAATATCTACTGCACATTGTTGTTAATGTATCTCAATTCTGGTTGATAGTGCTTTATAATTCTTAGAATAGAATAAAATGAAAGATATTGACTCTCCATAATGTCGTTTTAAAGATATTTAATTGTGAAAATGGTCCTGCTACTCACAAAACCACAGTAGTGTGTGCAGATGTACAAGGCATGAGGAATGCAACACATTGCACATGAAACAATGGGCTTAACGGTGCCTTTGCCTCAGAAATATGTTGGCAGACTCCCATAGAGTTAGTCTGTAGAGGTCCTTATAACTCTTATTGTGCGTCAAACTCATCCGATCCTTCGTGGGGACCTTGGGGTGTAGGAAGGGAGCAGGAGGATATCGATGAATTGTGGGTGAGATTTACACATTTTCTATTCCCGAAAAGTGATCGCAAATTGAGCACCGGCTGCTTGTGAATGGAAAGGAATTTAGCAAATTGACTTATGTACTAATATGTCAGTGCACAAAATTCTGAATTGTAGTTGCAGTTCAACCTACCTCATTACTATACAGGACACATGTCAGAAACTGCGACCCACTACGATTGGGATCAGCAAACCACCATGTCTGTGATTGCTTTTAAATAATGTTTTTTTTTTTAATGCAGCTCATTTAAAAAAAAAAAAAAAAAGATAAGTTAAACCTTTTTTCCTGAAACACGGTCCCTTGGTCCAATTCGCAAATCGCTTGCCAGTATTTTTTGAATTGGTGGTAAAATATTAAGAAATCGGTATTTGGAAGTGATGCTTTTAACACACTCATTCCAAATAGCTATTCCTCAATTTTTATTTAACCCATTTCACATTTTGGAAAACCTTTTCTGATTCGTTAATTGGGTTTAGTATGTTACATAAAGGGGCACATGCATCAAGGTAGGCTTTTGCGAGTCCTTAATTGCAATTATTAAGGAATCACAATTAGGGACTCTCAAAAGCCTCTGCATGTAGGAATCGCTTTTAAAATAGCTATTTCTAAACATTCCTAAATTGTGACTCGCAATTTGCGAGTCGCAATTAAGGAATGGCTTCCCATTCATTCCTATGGGCCTAAAGGCACATAGGAATGAATTGAAAATTGCATGTGCAATTTGCGAGTACAAATAGGTACTCGCAAATTGCGCATGCAATTTCAAGGGTGCAAAGGTGTCAAAATGACACCCTGTTGCACCCCTGGAATTGTGATGTGCACCCATGTTGCACACACACATGCCCAAGGGCATGTGTGTGTGTAACCTGAAACCTTGAAAAATGCACTTTAGTGTATTTTTCAAGGATTTTGCAAAATACAGTCCAGAGTATTTTCTCTGTATTTTGCGGCCCCAAATAGAGAATTCGCTATTACTAAGGGGTACATACATTGCATTTAAGGAATCGCAAATTGAGATTCCTTAAATGCAATCGCAATTTAAGAAATCGCAATAAATTGCGAATTCTTAAATTGCGAATGCCTTACATTTTGATGCATTGCAAAAGGCCTTTTTGCGGGCACAAATGGACGATTTTTGCGAATCGCACCATTTGCGCTCGCAAAAAACGTTGATGCATGTGCCTGAAAGTGTTTTAAATTTACAGAATCTGAGGTTTTGTGAGTGTTAAAACATTTTGTACATCATGGCCTGTTTCCCCACACACTACATTGACATTTTTTTAAGCAAATATTCAGCTATGATTGCCCCCTAATAGACATAATCTATCTCACGTGACCAAGTATCCCAATTACATGTCAAGGATGCCAATCAAATGCTAATGCCTGACTCCAAATATAAGTGATGCCATCCTTATCCCGGAATGCCCACTTCAAACTATGTAGGGCCTCCATATGCCATGGGGACAGTCACCGATGTACTTGGGATGACCACAATAATGCCAAGGATCCTGACAATATAATAAAGAAGGCAAATCTATTCCGGGGTCACTATTATGCCAGGTGTAGTCATCATTACCCATAGGCCCTCCCCACAATACATCATGGCCACATTTTGCAGCTGCAAAATAGAAAAAATTGTGGACAAAAGGAAAATGTGGGAATTTTTTTGGAACAAAAATACTGTGGCCTAGCCAGCAAACATGTTAGTTGGGGAATGGAATGTCTGATGCCAGCGAGTGTGCAGAATACAGTTTGAAATTTGCGCTCCCTCTTGCACCATCCTGACATGTTACTTCTATCGTGACATGCTCTCTGCTGGAGGGAGCTATTAATGTTCCCCCTGCAGCCTCCCTGTAGGAAAGTGGAGTATTATGTACATCGCAGACTCACCGCCCCCGGTCACACCGGCCTCCTGACCTCCTGGAACCACATAAACGATGAAGACACCGTCAAAACCATGAACACCATCCACTCCGCCTCACCGTCAGACCCCTGCCCCACCACATGTTCAACAAAGCGAGCTCCATCATCACCGTCAGACCCCTGCTCCCACGACATCTTCAACAAAGCGAGCTCCATCATCGCACCCCAACTTCGAAAGATCCTCAACAGCTCGTTCGAGACCGCCACCTTCCCAGAAAGCTGGAAACACGCAGAGATCAACGCCCTGCTTAAGAAACCCAAAGCAGACCCTAAGGACCTCAAGAACTTCCGGCCCATCTCCCTGCTACCATTCCTGGCGAAAGTCATCGAGAAGATCGTCAACAGAGAACTGACTCGATTCCTTGAAAAGAACAACACAACACCGAATCCGCCCACATCGCCGCCACAGACGACATCAGGATCCTGCTGGACAACGGCGAAACAGCGGACCTCATCCTCCTAGACCTCTCAGCCGCCTTCGACACCGTCTGCCACCACACCCTAAGCACACGCCTCCACACCGCAGGGAACCGCGACAAGGCACTGGACTGGATCACCTCCTTCCTCACTGACAGAACCCAGAGAGTCCACTTCCCTCCATTCCGATCCAAAGCCACCAAGATCATCTGCGGCGTACCCCAGGGATCATCCCTCATCCCGACCCTCTTCAACATCTACATGACACCACTCGCCAACATCGTCCGATCGCACAACCTCAACATCGTCTCATACGCCGACGACACCCAGCTGATCCTCTCCCTCACCAAAGACCCCGCCACCGCCAAAACCAGCTTCCACGAAGGAATGAAAGCCGTCGCCGAATGGATGAAGAACAGTCGCCTGAAACTGAACTTGGATAAGACGGAGGTCCTCATCCTCTGATCCACCTCCTCCGCCTGGGATGACTCCTGGTGGCCGGCCTCGCTGGGAGCTGCACCAATACCCACCAACCACGCACGCAACCTGGGGTTCATCTTGGACTCATCACTGTCAATGACCCAGCAAGTCAACGCCATCTCCTCCTCCTGCTTCAACAGCCTCCGCATGCTTCGCGAGATCTACAGATGGAACCCCACTAGAACCAGAAGGACGGTCACCCAGGCACTTGTCACCAGCAGGCTGGACTACGGCAACGCCCTCTACGCTGGAACCATGGCCAAACTTCAGAAGAGACTCCAACGCATACAAAACGCCTCCGCACGCCTCATCCTCGACATCCCCCACCACAGCCACATCACTGCCCACCTGAGGGACCTGCACTGGCTCCCCGTCAACAAGAGGATCACCTTCAAGCTCCTTACCCATGCTCACAAAGCACTCCACGACGCCTGACCAGCATACCTCAACAAACGACTCACCTTCTACACTCCCAACCGCCAGCTTCACTCCGCTGACCTTGCCCTCGCCACCATTCCACGCATCCTCCGAACGACCACCGGCGGCAGATCCTTCTCCCACCTTGCCGCCAAGACATGGAACACCCTCCCCATCCACCTGCTACTATCATGATACCCCAAATATGGTCCTTGGATTCAATCTAATAAATAATTAGCTCAGTCCTGGTAGTGTGGCAAAGAGCAGTCCGGCTTTACTAGAAGAACATGTCTTAAGCATTTCAGAGTGCCAACATGGACGATAAGTAATTGACATGACTCAAGAGAAATCCGTTACCAGTTTATAAAAAGAGAGTGCATTTTTATCTTAGGTTAGACACCAAAATGAATTGAATAGCACACATATAGCCAGAGTTATAGATTTTTGAAGCAATCTAAAATTAGTGCAGAATAATACAGTGAAACTATATTATTGCAGTCAATTGGAAAACCCACTAGGGACAATCGGTCACTTGCAGGTTGAGTTGCATGGTACCCTAACAGGGTAAAGGTGATGCTGGTTACAAGACCAAGCCATTTCAATTTTACCTGGCCCGTGGAGCCCAGGTGCAGAGATGTCCTGGTTGTCTTTGGTGTTAAATGGGAGCCGCGGCAGAGCTCCATTTACAACTGAAACAGTACTGCATAGGAAAATGATGCAAAAAGGCAACAACGAAGTGGTTGCTGAAGTCGGTTGAAGATCGGATGGAGTTCCCTCTTGATGCAGAGTCGAGTACAGGGGTCGGTTGCTGGACTGGTGACCAGCAAGCCTTGGAAGTGGTAAGTAGAGAGGAAAGTAAGTTCGAAGGCCGGTGGTCCAGGGGAACGCGGTAGTTGCCTGCAACTTTGTGGAAGTCAGGGCTACAGTTCCCACCATGCACTAGACCATCTGGATTTGGGCAATCCCTCAGAGGGCCAGATGGCCAGCGATTCTTCAGATCCAGAGCATTATTTTATAAGCAGTCTACAGGAGACTAGTGCCCCTAGTCCAGGTGAGTCTGAGGGTGCTTCAGATTTCCACAGAGGTCCCTCTGTCTGGGGGAACCAAGAGATAGCCTAGGAGGAGTTTCAATTGGACAGTTCCAAGAGCATTGCCACAGGTGCAGGGTGTCCCTCTTTTGCTTTGTGCAAGTCTTGTTGTCGCTGACACGGTTCTCTTCTACTCTCCTCTTTGATGCAGGTTCTTCAGAACTGCGGTTCTGGTGTCAGGGAGGTCCCTTAAATCCTAGATTTAGGGGAGTTAGAGGTGTGGGAGCTAGTAGCCAATGAGCAGCTAGTCCCTGCAGCTAATCCACCCCTGAGGTGACCACATCCGGGGGTGTGGAACACCTTTTCTACCCAGAAACATCTATTCTGCCACTCCCAAAAATGGCAGAAATCTAATTTTAGTGTACAGACCAGGCTGTCCACCCTGGAGATGTAGCTAGACTTCTTGGGGTGTACACCTCATTGACTAACTAATTTCCTGCCTGCCAGTGGGCACTGAGAGTCAGCCCTGATACATATCAGAGGCGATGCAGCCTTTGAAGCTCACTGCCTTGATGTGCCACCTCGCTAGCCTGCTTTGGAGGAGGGAGTTGTGACCTTCTTCCTGCCCAAGCCTTGGTTCCTGACACCTGAGAGTGAACACACTGCCTGCAGTAAGTCAGAATCTTGTCTTGGCTGCAGCAAATGCAGAAAACGCAGGGTTGCCAGCCAGAGTACATAGAAGCTGAGGCAACCAGGTGGGCAACCTCTAAAATAGCCACCTGGGTGCATGCCACATCATCCAATACACAAGATTCATGTCCAGGGTGAGACGGTACGTTGCTTGATACCAAACATGACCTATTTTGGCGATACCATAATGGAACTGCCAACCTCGAGAATGCCAGGGTGGCAGCCCATGTTATCCTATGGACTGCTAACCCTTATAGTAGTTTCCAATGGCCAATGCCACTATAGAGACATACATGCTTACACTTATATGTCCTCACCTCAAATGTGAAGCACCCTGCCTCCTAGACTCAGGAGGCTTTCCTTAGGGGTACCTAACATAAATCAAAAATGGTGTATTGACTGTGCCACACATGGTGAGGGCACAGTCGAGTTCTTGCAGTTTACACTGCTTCTGCAGTCTGCAATGGCAGGCCTGCTGTCAGTATTTTACTTAGGTCACTCAGGGTGGCACAAAGCTGTGCTGCAGCCATGTGGACCCTTTACCACCGATGGCCACGGTACCCACGGTACTATATAATAGGTACTTATAAGGGGGTAAAGTCTTTGCCAATTTGGGATTACCAAGTTGAACATAACAGTTTTGGGAGAGGGCACAGGAGCCGAGGTCTGGGCAGCACTCAGAGTCATAACCATCAGCATTTGCAGCAAAATGTGTGTGTGTGTGTGGGGGGGGGGTGACCATATAAAAAGGGAACTTCCCCACACTCCCCCATCTTAATGTACCGTGGAAATAGGGTGAAGGAGGCTACTGTAAAAAGCCCCCAGAAGTAGTATGTATTTTACACTGCTCGGTGCAAGCAGCTGATGTGGGGGTGAGAGGGAGTAGAAATGTGACAGTAGGGTGTGAAAACAAAACTTCCACATAGGGGAATGTTGGGGCGGAAAAAAGGCACTGGTTGGGGGTCAAAAAGGGAAGGAGAAAGACTGACTGGTCCCAGTATGACCACTTGTACCAATTGTGGAACTAGGATTCAGCTTCTAGGGCATAAGATAGCCAACAACAAAAAAACCACTACTAGGGCAGGCATAAATAAAAGTATCAAATGTCTATTACTCAATGCCAGGTCCCTAGTAAAACATAGCATTGAACTGGCCCACCTCATAGAAAACGAAGGGATAAAAATAGCATTTATAACTGAGGCTTGGACAGATGAAGCTTCTGGCCCTGACATTGTGAAAGCCACACCCCCCGGTTATAATTGCCATACCCAGAATAGAATCAATAAAAAAGGTGGCGGATTAGCCATAATCTACCATGGATCTTTTAAAGTCACTTTTAACAACTCCACCAACGCTGACTGTGAAGCACTGGACTTCTGCTTTCGCCTCTCTCATCAATATACTTTTAGAGGTACCTTACTATACAGACCACCTGGTCCCAAAGCAGGGTTCCTAACAAAAGCCAGTACCTGGGTTGAAAACGAACTAGGATCAAGTTCTTACTCGATCCTAGGTGATTTCAACTTCCATTTAGAAATGGAAGATGATCCAGACACTATTAAACTCACCGATTTATTTAAGGCAATTGATCTAACTCAACGAGTTGCTGGACCTACGCATAAAGCAGGTCACACCTTAGACGGTATTTTCACCAATAACACGGAAGTTACCGTGAATGAAATATTACCAATCACTTGGTCGGATCACAATGCTATTATTTTCCTGATCTCACCTTCAATGCAAAATTTAACAAAAACTACGACCAATTACACGGAGTACCGCTCCTGGAAAAAAA
Source organism: Triturus cristatus (assembly GCF_964204655.1). Lineage (NCBI taxonomy): Eukaryota > Metazoa > Chordata > Amphibia > Caudata > Salamandridae > Triturus > Triturus cristatus. The sequence continues at coordinate 165,184,796 of NC_140594.1, forward strand.
TTAATGCCGATGTCTTTAACAAGATGCTGAAAAAATCACTCCCCATTATTTCTGAGGATTTGGAGGCCGCAGCCACTGACTACTCCATGTGGTTGGACTCAGCATGTACGCAATTGGTCCCCAGGATAACTCGACGCAATTTCAGAGTTCATCCATCCGCCCCATGGTACTCTCAAGACTTGAGAGAAATTAAACGTGAGTGTAAACGTCTGGAAAGACTATGGCGCATTAAATATAACTCGCAGGACAAAAAACGATATAAGATTTGTTTAGCTCAGTACAAACAACATCTCTTTAAAACCAAACAAGATTTTTTCGACGCCAAAATTAAAAAAGCAGGAAACTCTTCCAAGGAACTGTTTAAAACGGTTAAATCCCTAGCTGAACCTACAACTCCACAGCTCGAATCCAGCCAAGAACTGTGCAACAAAATAGCAAACTTCTTCTTTGAAAAAGTGGATAATATTTTTTCAACTTTTACCCATTCAACCATTTTTGGGGCGCCAAACTCACACGAGTCTGCTAATAACTTCGGGACGCTAAAGACTTTCTCACCTACCTCCCCTGTGGAGGTTCTTAAACTTTTAGACTCGACTAGATCAGGCTCCCCGATGGACCCCTGCCCCCTTTCAGTACTCAGGCTAGCCTCCGAACCAGTCACGGAAACCCTCACATCTATTTTTAATTCGATATTTGTCAAGGGTTACTTTCCGAGGACCTGGAAAATAGCCTCCATTATACCTCTATTAAAAAAAACCCAGCTTGATCCCCTTGACCCAAATAACTTTAGGCCCATATCAAGGCTGCCCCTCCCTGCCAAACTTATTGATAAAATCATGAACACACAACTAAGCAGATTCTTGGATGAGGCACATGGATTAGACCCTACACAGTATGGTTTCAGATCAGGACACAGCACCGAATCGGCGCTGGTCAAATCCACAGAAGAAATTAGAGAGACTTTAGACCAGGTTGGTAAGGCGGTTATGATCATGTTGGATCTGTCTGCAGCCTATGACACGGTCCATCATGGCTTATTGATGGACCGGCTTCAAGAAATTGGAGTCAAAGACAAAGCTTGGAGCCTTATCAAGTCTTTCCTAGCAGACAGAACCCAGGCGGTCTAGCTGGGAGACTTTACTGCTAAAGCTTTCTCCCTGCAATGCGGTGTGCCACAGGGATCCTCTATTAGTCCTACTCTCTTTAACGTATACGTTAAACATCTGGCATCATTGGTAGAATCTTTTGGTTTCAACCTCACATCATACGCAGATGATACCCAGATAGTGGTATCCTTATTACCTGCGACACCTACCAATGTTGCGGATGACTTTAAAGAGTGTATGTCAGCAGTGGGCAGTTGGATGACCCTTAATTGCCTCAAACTAAACTCCAATAAAACGGAGGTAGTCCTGTTTGGAAACAATCCCAGTTTCTGGACACCTACATGGTGGCCAGACTCAATGGGTTCATTACCTACGCCCAGCAGGAAAGTCAAGAACCTGGGCATTATCATAGACAATAAACTTTTGTTCAAGGACCAGGTCAATTCAGTTATCTTCTCCACATCTTTCATTCTTAGATCATGTAGGAAGATACTTCCACTGCTTCCCAAAGAATTACATCGAACGGTTATCTCGGCCCTTGCCCTATCCAGACTCGACTATTGTAATAGTCTTTACATCACCATTCAAGAAGGACTACTTAAAAAGCTGCAGCTACTTCAAAACGCGGCGGCAAGACTTATATCAGGCATTCCTAAATATGCCTCGATCTCGGCCGAAATAAAAAAACTACATTGGCTCCCAATAAACAAACGAATCCGGTTCAAAGCTTTATGTATGACTCACAGAGCTTTTCATAAGAATGGACCGCTTCACCTTACCAGGCTCTTTCGATGGTATTCGCCTGGAAGAACTTTGCGGTCTTCTCAGGCTAATTTGGTTGTAGTCCCCAAAGTAAACAAAGCCAACTGGGGAGGACGCAGCTTTCTGGTAAAGGCCGCTACTGCATGGAATGCACTACCGCTATACCTGAGACATATACCCAATCACCTAGAATTCAGGAAGGCGCTTAAGACCAGCCTCTTTACCTCTTAATACCTGTTACACCGTCTTTCACTCAGGACTGTTTTCTGTTCTACAGCGCCAGGACACCTATGGGTATTAGCCGCGCTATATAAAACGGAATAACATAACATAACATAACAAAGGAGGTCAGGATACTCGCCTACTTGCAGTGTCCTGGTCTCCGGCAATCTTTGTCTCTTTTTGTGCAGGCCTGGCGCAGATTGTTTCGAGGTTCTTGGAGACAGGCTCAATGCTCATAGCGGCATTTCAGAGCAGGAGAGAGAATGAAAACAGCGCTCCTGCCCACCTTCCGTTTATTGACCCAGTGAGTCAGTCTTGGATACCCACAAACTGGTAAAACTGGCCGAGCCACCGTATGCCTGGGCCAAAAAACCCTGGCATTCCCACTATATACCAAGGATGGCCTTCTCACAGAGCTTTATGTTGAGGAGAGACAGCTTATACCAGAGCCATCATAATCCTTAAGCTGCCTGCGTTACAATAGGGAGAGCTACCTTATACCCAGGGAGCCCACCTTACTTTAGGGACAAAGGGTGCCCAAGGGTAGAGACCCCAGATGCCAGTGGTGGTGGCTAGCCGGCACACACTCATGCATGAATTGCGGGTGGAGGTCTATGCCTTCTTATCAGATGTCATGAAAGGAATAATTTCCAAAACCCATATTCTTTTGCTGACAGAGTGTGTCATTTTTAGGTGTCGCCTGAGCCAGCGCTTTAGCGCTACTCTGGCGAGAGTTCTAGTAACTGGGTTTTGGAAGTGCAAACTAGTGGCTTTTTTCAGGCCTCCAGCTACAGTGCATGTGCGCCGGGCGCTGTGAGAAAGTGGCTCTGTATATACTGTTCCCAAATAGGTACAGGGTGTACAGAGTCCACAGTCCCCAGAGGTTTGGCAGAGGCTAAAGTTAGATATAACCTTACTCTCTAAAGTGGTAGCTTGGTCGAGCAGTAAGACAGTATAAAAGGACAGTGTAAAGCATTTGTTGCACACACTCAGCCAGCAAATGGTCTCACACACTTAATAACTGAACTCTAGGCCAATGGTTTATATATAAAAAATATATGCTTGTTTTATTTTAGAACCAACAATAAGCATTAAAATATACTTTCTCAGAATGAGCTGCTTTATATAAATACTTTTGCAATATGCAATTGACTTTTGTAGACAGTTACAAGTGGGTGCAATAGGCAACACAAATCTAAACACAATAATGCATTGAGTTCAATGGAAGTTTCAAGTTATTTACCACAGATTACTTTTAGGATTACTTTTGGAATTCCAGGACTGGATCCTAGATTCAGTCCTGGGTCAGTACTTGGAATCAAGTGATAAAAGTCGACTTAATTATTGTGATGATTTTTAGACAATATTTTGCTATTTTAAAAGTTGACACTTAGAAAATGTTTCATAGAAAACAGTCAATGATTCCCTATGGCAGAAAATTCAAGTTGCAAGTATAGTAGGTTCTCGTTACTTTTGTAATCCAGTACTGGGTGCCTAGATTCCGTACTGGGACCTTTATCCAAAACAGGTAAGTAATTACGTTTTCAGATATTATACGATTTTTAAAGAATATTTAAAGATTGCAGAAATTGACAAGTAATTTCACAGAAAAACAGTCAATGATTTCCTATGGAAGAAAATTGGGTTACTGGTAAGTACAGTTGTAAGTATTTTTCAGAGTCAGTGCTGTGCACCAAGATCCAGCACTGGGAGCTCACCTAAGAGCAGGTGAGTATTTCCGTTTTCGTTACTCGGCTGATTTTTGGTGAATATTTTAAGTTTTGAAAAGTCCACACTTAGAAGAAATTTCAGGAAAAGCCAGTCAATGTTACCCTATGGAGAAAATTGAGTTATCGGTTTAAAGGTAAGTACTCGACTGGCAGAGTTAAGGTTCTGGGCATAGACTCAGGGTGTCGTGATTTGGACATCGCGCCTACCTCGCATACAATCCCCAGAATCCTCGGGGTGAGCGTGGGCGGAGCCGCGAGCATAAAACAACGGAAACACACGCCTGACGCTGTGCGTAATTCGACATCGGCGTTTCCGACATCATTTGTTATCCGGTTTCCTGTTTCGGCCGCTTCAAGGGAACCGGGCCATTTAACTACGAAGAATCTCCCTGCGGTCCAGGTCGGGAGGTATTGGTGCATGGAAAGCTGAACCCAGCGTGGACTACGCTGTTTCCCATCGTAAGGGGGGCACCGATGCGCTGTAAGCACAGAGCGTCTCTGACCGGTAAAGCCGGCAACGATTCCTATTGAAACCGATGCCCTGGGGGTGTACGTTAACCGAGGTCCTTGCGAGGCGTCGGATCCAAAGTAAGGAGGGTCTGCTAGCATTCTCCTTTCCCTGGGCATGGAGCCCAGTATTCGCCCCTTGAAAGCAATGCACCGAGTGGTGATTTAACCACGAGATTCACAAGACGATAGGTCTACACAGTAGATGGCCTAAAACCGTGAGTACATTGGCCAGTTTGGCCTAAGCCATATCCTAGTGACTACTTAAGAAAGGAACTACACCATTAATTCCAGGGTCTCCTCTGCACGCTGTGTACCATTAGATAACGAGACTTTGAGGGTCTTACAGACAAGGCTCAAAGGTTCTGGACAATCCTTACAGCTGTTACCAACGGGGTTTGAGGGGGTACCGCCAAGAAGGGGGGCTGCCCGCAGTTGTGTGTTGATATCGGGGAGAGGATGGATGTGAGACAATGGTTGTATGTGTATGACGAAATAGTGCTGCCAGCCAACTTGCATCCACAAAATGCCCGCTTCTAGACTGCAATGCTTTGGTACCACTAGCGAGAATTGATGAGTGTAGCCTCACATGTTTAACTCTGCTATTGTTTGTATGTTTTTATTTCTTTACAGGTTCTACTCCCCGCTGTTCCCATCCTTCCCTTCCCTCGCTTGATTGCTCCAACCTTCCGTGCCATTAGTGCAGGAGTTGGAGACGTCGACAGGTGGACCCCCTATAGCATCGCCTGAATCCTGAGGAGAGTCTGATTTGGGACGGAATCGTCACAGAATTACGCACCCACGTATATAAACTCCTCCCGGTTCAGGGGGTACTGTAGGGACCCAGCATGGATGAGGTTATGCAGGCACTTACAGCGGTGCGTCAAGAATTAGCAGCCTCTAGGGCTGAAACGGCGAACTTACGGGAGAAGGTAGAACGGCTGTCGAGAAATCCTTTTGACGTCAGTGCAGGGACTCTACCCATTCAGGTCCACGTGCCTCCACCCATTCCACTAGCTAATCCGGAACGTTATACCGGAGCAGAAGATCCAGGTATTTCTAACCCAAATACTGATGCATTTTTCCTGCAGACCGTCCTCCTTCTCGAATAATCATTCTAGAGTGGCATTTGCTATCTCTTATTTAGCAGGAGACGCCGGCAACTGGGCGGTACCTTTGGTAAGAAACAACGACCCGGTGTTATCCGATTGGGATGAGTTTCGGGCAGCATTAGAGGGGGTATTTGACAGACAAAGCACCACGTTTAGTGCAGACAGAGAGCTTCTAGAACTTAAACAAGGGAGGAACGAGCTTGTGACTTATTTGACTTCGTTCAACCGTTTGGTAGCGGAGGCAGCCTGGCCAGAAGAGAAACGGATGTCTCTATTCTACTAGGGCCTCTGTGACGAATTAAAGGACGCCATCGCCCGAATAGATCCACAACCCCGCACTTGCACCTCTCTGATTAGCCTAGCACTAAGGTTGGATGGGCGCATAGCAGACCGGGGGGGGCGATAGGTTTAGAGGAGAGAGGGTCAGGAAAGACACAACTAGTGTAGAGACAGCACCGGAACCCATGGAATTGGGAGCAGTGAGGGCTCAGCTGTCCCGCGCGGAAAGAGAGAGCCGGAGAATCCAGGGGCTGTGTATGTATTGTGGGGAAAAAGGACACTACGTCCGTGAATGCCCCGCTCGACCCAAAAGGACAGGGGGGTAGAGTCGGAGCAAAAAGACCATAGCCGCTGTGGTCAGCACAGACATAGAACCCAGGTTGTTGGATGGTGCGGTAGAAGAGAAGGATCAACAATGGAGGATTCCTTCTTTGGCTACCGCTCAACAGCAAGACACAGAAAGACATATCGAGCTAGTTATGTGGATAGAGACGGGTCGCTATCCTATCAGGTTAGAGCCATGTTGGATTCCGGGGCCACGGGTAATTTCATACACCGCGGATTGGTAGAGAGATTGACCATTAGGAAGGTGTCAAGGAAGATCCAAGAAGAGGTGTTGGCGGTTGACGGCAAACCATTAACATCCGGGCTCCTCATTGAACAAACAGAGAAACTCAGGTTAGAAACCAGAACAGGTGACATGTGTCACTGTGAGAAGCACAACAGGGGGGGAAGATAGAATTCAGACTATCTAAGAGAAGGACCCCGAGTCAATAGTCAAAAGGAGGCAGAGGTGTTTATTAATCAAGGTCCAGTTCAGAAAACGAAGAATAGATGAACACTGAAATAATAGACTGTCTCCACTTCTGGGGTCTCGTAGGATTCTGGTCCGGTGCTCGCCTTGTCATCAGGGAGGTTCCAGACGTAACGGGGCTGGGTTTCAGCGACGACTCTCAAAGAAAGAGAAATAAGAGAACTGGGGTTAGTCCCAAACGGGGACTTCTAAGGTATAAGGAGGAGGAGGGGAAGTGACGGGAACACCAGGGACCTTCACCGGTATAACACGCTCGTGTAGGGGGTTGTGCTGATTGTGAGAGGCAGGTCAGCCACGTGGGTTGTGATCCCTCCCGTCACCCACCCCTATCGGGTCCCTCCCCGTGAGAAGAGGAGCCCTCCTAACTTGGCCCGTACCTTGTGGTGCCACACTTCTCCTGAAGTGTGGCGGGGCGGAGAGCGATCCCGTGGGCCTCCAGGCTTCCCCTCGTTCTGGAGCGGCTTGACAGCGGGGCTTCCTCCCGGGTCCTTCGTCGGCGATACGTCCACCTTTGCTTCCTCCGGCTGGTCAGTGAAGTCTTCGGTATTCCTTCGGGGCGGTTTCTTCTCTCCTTCCGGCGTCGCGCTGAGATCCTCCGAACGGCGCTCTAAGAACTCCCCCAAGACATCCGATTGGCTGACGAGTAGTGACGTCAGAGGCGGGGACACCTCCTCCGGGAAATCCTGTTCCAGCTTAAAGGGGTCGTGTCCGTCCTGTATACGGGGCGGAAAGGAATAGGGATTAAAGTCACTCGGTTCGTGGCAGGCAGGGACTCCCTGACACATCCTTCCCCCGGGATTTCCCCGATCGGGGGAAAAAGGAAACCGGGAGAGAAAATCAGCGTTTCCTTGGTCCCGACCTTTCCGGTGGCGAACCTCAATCTGGAAGGGTTGTAGAGCCAGGAACCAGCGGAGGATGCGCTCGTTATGACCTCGGTTCCTCTGGAGCCACGTCAACGGGGCATGGTCAGTGTATAACACAAAGGGCCGTCCCTCCAGATAGTAACGGAGTTTGTCCACACCCCAACGGACTGCCAGGCACTCCTTCTCAATAGTGGAGTACGCCACTTCCCTAGGGAACAGTTTCCGACTGATGAAGACAATAGGCCGTTCCAACCCCTCCGGATCCGCCTGAGAGAGGACCGCCCCAATACCAACTCCTGAGGCATCGGTCTGGAGGATGAAGGGTTTGGAGAAGTCAGGAGATGTTAACACGGGTGCCGAGGTCAGTACTGTTTTTAGGGCCTGGAATGCTTTGGTTTCCCTGGGAGTAGGTGCCGGTAACCTAGGTGATACCTGTGTTTTCTTTAAGAGGTCAGTGAGAGGACCGGCTAAGTCAGCAAACTGGGCAATAAATCTCCTATAATAACCCACCAAGCCTAAGAACGCCCGTAGATCTCTTTTGGTTTTGGGATACGGGAGTTCTAAGATAGCCTTCACCTTTTCGACTTGTGGTTCGATTTTCCCATCTCCTAGGACATACCCTAGATAGTTCACTTTCCTGAAGGCTACTCTGGTTTTCTTGGCGTTTATGTGAAAGCCTGATGACCTCAAACTGCAGAGTATGTTTTCCAAATGGACCAGATGTTCCACCCAGGTCTTGCTATATACAACAATATCATCCAGGTATGCGGAGGAATATTGAGTGTGAGGGGCTAACACGGTGTCCATAGCTCTCTGAAACGTTGCCGGAGCCCCGTGGAGGCCGAATGGGAGGACCGTGAAGTGAAAATGGCCAGAAGGTGTAGAAAATGCAGTTTTCTCTTGGTCTGTGGGATTAAGAGGAATTTGCCAGTATCCCTTGGTGAGGTCTATAGTGGTGATATAATGAGCCTCCCCAAGACGTTCTAGCAACTCGTCCACGCGCGGAAGGGGATACGCGTCCTGTTTAGACACCCTGTTTACCGCTCTAAAGTCGATACAAAATCGAATGCTGCCGTCTGGTTTGGGGACGAGTACAACCGGAGAACACCAGTTGCTGTGAGAGGGCACTATCACCCCAGAGCGCAACATCTGGTTGACCTCGTCCTGGAAGGCCTGTCTTCTGGCTTCAGGGATTCGGTAGGGTTTTTGTTTGACGACTGTTCCAGGAGAGGTTGTAATGGAATGCATGGCTATATTTGTTTTACCAGGTTGGTCTGAAAAGACGTCAGAAAACCTGAGAAGAAGGGACAACACGTCTTCTCGTTGTTCATTCGTGAGGTCGGGATTAATGGGGGTGTCATGTATGGTGTGATTGGCAAGGGTAAGGGTATGGACGGTGTGGGGAGGTTTTCCCAACCACCGTTTTAGCAAGTTTATGTGACACATTTGCGTCTTGTTACTTTTGACTTGCAATATATAGGTCGTCTTACCGATTTTTCGCACGATCTTGAAAGGGCCCTTCCATTCTTTTCTTAGTTTGTGAGTCGACGAGGGCAACAACACCAGTGCCCACTCGCCGACGTCCAACTCTCTCCACTTCTTGCCCCTGTCATAAAACGTCTTTTGTTTCGTCTGGGCAATGGCCAGGTGTTCATGTGCCATAGTTCTCAGTTTATGTAACCTGGTCTGGAGTTGTCAGGTGTAATCCAATAAGGCTTCTGCCTCCTGTACTCCTTCCCTTTCCCAGCTCTCCTTGGTGATCTCTAAGAGGGTTCTTGGGGTTCTGCCAAACAACAATTCAAATGGGGAGGTGCCAAGACTGGCTTGTTTTTGGCTCCGAAGGACAAAAAGAGCCAGGGGTAGTAACTGATCCCAATTTTTACCATCCCCAGACAGAAGTTTCTTGAGGGTGAGCTTTAGGCTGCCGTTATACCGCTCTACCAATCCATCCGTCTGGGGATGATAAACCGATGTTTTGATATGAGTGATATCGAGTTGTTTACAGACTTGAGTCATTAAGCGGGAGACAAAAGGAGTCCCCTGGTCTGTGATGATTTCACGAGGAAAACCCATCCGAGCGAAGACCTCGACGAGTTTTTGGGCGATGGCTGTTGACGTAGCGGCCCGGAGGGGAAAGGCCTCCGGGTATCTGGTCGCATAATCAACTAGGACTAACGCATATAAATGGCCCCTAGCCGATTTAGGCAAGGGACCGATAAGGTCCATGTCTATCCGATCAAACGGTTTACCGATGATAGGCAAAGGATTGAGAGGTATCGGCGGTGGGACGTAAGGATTTTTTCGTTGGCATATCTGACATTCTTGGCAATAACGTTGAATTTGGGCATATACGCCCGGCCAAAAGAAATGTTGCAGAATAGCTTGTCCTGTTTTCTCTACACCCGAGTGCCCCGCAAGTAAATGTGCATGTGCAAAAAACAATATTTGATCCCTGAAGGCAAGCGGTACCAGGAGTTGAGGTGTAGAGTCTGATTTGGCCATCCTATACAATAAGCCATGTCTCTCGATAAAGGTGGGATAGGTCACAGGATCTTGACTTGAACGGGCTACCTGCCAAGCGTTAGTAAGGGAGGCATCGTTGAGTTGTGCGGTCCTAAAATGAGTGTCCCTGGCCCAGGGTTCAGAGGCAAGAAGAGAAGTATGAGGGACACTTTGTACGGCATCAGACATGAGGGTGACAAAGCCTGGATTGTCTGTCCCTATGATCACAGGTTCGGGTAATGCAGGAACAACCCCAACGACTACTTCGGTTCTGGTGCCAGCGCTAGTGCAAAGGGTGACACGGGCTACGGGATACTCCCGTACATCCCCATGTACGCATTTTATGCGGACTATTTTCCCTGTTACGAGGCAGGAGGGGGGGACCAAGTCTTTCCTAACCACGGAATGTCTACACCCTGAGTCGAGTAATGCCCGAACCACCCTCCCATAAATGGTTACACTCACATAAAAGATCGGACCGGTTTCTCCGGCATACAGAAGGGAATGGGGGGCATAGCTCACATCCATAGGCTCTTCTTCCTTTTCCTTTCTTCGTCGGCAATACCTGGCTATGTGGCCCCACTCCCCACAATCATAGCATTGAGGACCGGAAGTGGGTGGAAAGTCCGGTTTCGGTAGACGTGGTCGGTGGGGTTCAATTGGGGGCTTTGTATATTTTTTTTCTGGCTTCCCCGGGATGCTTTTATTGGTTCTTTCTGTATCTCTTACAGGTGGCCGTCCCTGGGCTCTTGCATACGATGTGGCCATTTCTATGGCATGTTCAAGCGTTAGGCCAGCATGCTGCCTTAACCAGCGTTGAGTTCCATAAGGTAGCGCTTCCAAAAATTGCTCCAGGTATATCTTATTCATTACTTCCTCTAGATTGCCCTCCTGTGGCTTGAGCCAAAGGTCGGCAGCAGCTTTTAATTTATAGAAAAGGGTTTTTGGAAGGTCGCTGGGAGTGCCGCGTTCTTGGCGGAATTTGAGTCTATGTGTCTCTTCATCCACCCCTAGTCGATCGAGGACATACTGCTTTACCAGGGCATACCCTGACGTACCGTCTTGATTGATCGTTTGATATGCGGCTTGCGCCTCCCCTGTTAGAAGAGGGGCAAGATAAAAAGGCCACCTTTCACCGGGCCAAGAGCTTGCCCTAGCGGCTCTCTCAAAGTTCAGAAAGAAAGCCACCGGATCATCCCCCGGAGTGAATTTCTGTAGAGGGACCACTGTTCCTGGGAGAGGGGCACTCGTTCTCCCTTGACCTAACGCGGCCATGAGCTGGTTTTGACCTTCTGCCAGCTTCACTAGGCTGTTAGCTTGGGTTTGTATGGCCGAGGAGAAGGCCGTACGGTCTGCCTCGGCTTGAGTGGAGGTCTGTCCTATCGCCCACTCGAGTTTATCCTGTCCCTCTTTCATTTGTTGAATGAGGAGTTCCATCTTGTATCGGTGGAGGGTCACGAAAAACTCCTATCTGGCTCGCCACTTGTGGGAAGCACAACAGGGGGGGAAGATAGAATTCAGACTATCTAAGAGAAGGACCCCGAGTCAATAGTCAAAAGGAGGCAGAGGTGTTTATTAATCAAGGTCCAGTTCAGAAAACGAAGAATAGATGAACACTGAAATAATAGACTGTCTCCACTTCTGGGGTCTCGTAGGATTCTGGTCCGGTGCTCGCCTTGTCATCAGGGAGGTTCCAGACGTAACGGGGCTGGGTTTCAGCGACGACTCTCAAATCAATCAATCAATCAGTGACACTTATAAAGCGCGCTACATACCCGTAGGGTCTCAAGGCGCTGGGGGGGGGGGGTGCCGCTACTGCTCGAACAGCCAGGTCTTCAGCTTCTTTCTGAAGGAGAGGTGGTCTTGGGTCAGGCGCAGGTCGGATGGGAGGGAGTTCCAGGTCTTGGCGGCCAGGTAGGAGAAGGACCTTCCTCCTGTAGTCGCTCTTCGGATGCGGGGGACGGCGGCGAGGGCGTGGTTGGCTGATCGGAGGTGGCGTCTGGGAGCGTAGAAGTTGACTCGGCTGTTGAGGTAGCTCGGGCCTTGGTCGTGCAGGGCTTTGTGTGCGTGGGTGAGGAGGCGGAAGGTGATTCTCTTGTTGACGGGGAGCCAGTGAAGGTCTCTCAGATGTCCGGAGATGTGGCTGGATCGTGGGATGTCGAGGATGAGTCTGGCTGAGGCGTTTTGGATCCGCTGGAGTCTCTTCTGGAGCTTGGCGGTGGTACCGGCGTAGAGGGCGTTACCGTAGTCCAGTCGGCTGGTGACGAGGGCCTGGGTGACGGTCTTCCTGGTCTCTGTGGGGATCCACCAGAAGATCTTCCGTAGCATGCGTAGGATGTTGAAGCACGCCGAGGAGACGGTGTTGACTTGCCTGGTCATGGAGAGGGAGGAGTCCAGGATGAAGCCCAGGTTTCGTGCATGGTCTGTCGGTTTGGGTGCGGTGCCCAGGGCGGGAGGCCACCAGGAGTCGTCCCAGGCGGAGGGTGAGGAGCCCAGGATGAGGACCTCCGTCTTGTCCGAGTTCAGTTTCAGGCGGCTGGTCGTCATCCACTCAGCTACCTCTTTCATCCCTTCGTGCAGGTTGGCTCTGGCGGCGGTGGGGTCGTTGGTCAGGGAGAGGATCAGCTGGGTGTCGTCGGCGTAGGAGATTATGCTGAGGTGGTGTTTGCGTACGATGGCCGCGAGGGGGCTCATGTAGACGTTGAAGAGGGTGGGGCTCAGGGATGATCCTTGGGGGACGCCGCAGATGACTTCGGAGGCCTCTGACTTGTACGGTGGTAGGCGGACTCTCTGTGTTCTTCCGTCGAGGAAGGAGATGATCCATTCCAGCGCCTTGTCCTGGATTCCGATGTTGCTGAGGCGCCGTACTAGGGTGCGGTGGCAGACCGTGTCGAAAGCCGCGGAGAGGTCTAGGAGGATGAGGGCCGCTGTTTCTCCATTGTCCATCAGGGCTCGGATGTCATCGGTGGCGGCGATGAGGGCGGTCTCGGTGCTGTGTTTGGCTCGGAAGCCGGACTGTGAGGGGTCGAGGGATCCGTTCGTCTCGAGGAAGGCGGCCATCTGCTTGTTGACGGTCTTCTCGATGACTTTGGCTGGAAACGGGAGAAGCGAGATGGGGCGGTAATTCTTGAGGTCGGTGGGGTCCGCTGTTGGTTTCTTGAGTAGAGCGCTGAGTTCGGCGTGTTTCCAGCTCTCAGGGAAGATGGCGGTGTCGAAGGAGGTGTTGATGATGTCTTGCAGGTGGGGTGCGATGACAGCGTCGGCCCTGTTGAAGACGTGGTGAGGGCAGGGGTCGGTCGGTGATCCGGAGTGGATGGAGTTCATCGTGCGGATGGTGTCTTCGGTGCTGATCGGGGTCCAGGCGTGGAGGGTGGTGGTGGGGGGGGGTGGTTGGTCGGTCATGGTGTGCGTTGGTTGGTTGTTGAAACTGCTGTGTATGTCCGTGATCTTGTTGTGGAAGTATGAGGCGAGGGAGTTGCAGAGGTCTTGCGATGGGGTGATGTCGTTGTTTCCTGCGCTGGGGTTGGAAAGCTCTTTCACGATGTTGAAGAGTTCCTTGCAGTTGTGTGCGTTGTTGTCCAACCGGTCCTTGAATGCTGTTTTCTTGGCGGCGCGGATCAGCTGGTGGTGTTTCCGGGTGGCAAGTTTGTAGGAGGTCCTGTTGTCCGGTGTCGGTTCCCTTTTCCAGACTTTCTCGAGGGCTCGGCAGTTCTTCTTGGAGCTCTTGAGTTCGTCGGTGAACCATGGGGCCTTCTTGCTGCCGGGTCTGCTAGGCGGGGTCCTCAGCGGGGCGAGTTCGTCCGCGCAGTTGCTGATCCACTTCGTGAGGTTGTCGGCGGCCTGGCTGGGGTTCGCTGAGCTGGCAGGAGGGTGCTGGCTCAGGGAGGTGGCGAGCTGGTCTGCTGTGATCTTGTTCCAGCTTCTGCGGGCGGTCTGTTGCTGGTGATGGTGGGACGTCGTTCTCTTGAAGGTGAAGTGGACGCAGCTGTGGTCCGTCCATTGAAGCTCTGTGGCGTGGCTGAAGTCGATGTCTGTGCTGGATGAGAAGACGGCGTCGAGTGTGTGTCCGGCAAAGAAAGAGAAATAAGAGAACTGGGGTTAGTCCCAAACCGGGACTTCTAAGGTATAAGGAGGAGGAGGGGAAGTGACGGGAACACCAGGGACCTTCACCGGTATAACACGCTCGTGTAGGGGGTTGTGCTGATTGTGAGAGGCAGGTCAGCCACGTGGGTTGTGATCCCTCCCGTCACCCACCCCTATCGGGTCCCTCCCCGTGAGAAGAGGAGCCCTCCTAACTTGGCCCGTACCTTGTGGTGCCACACTTCTCCTGAAGTGTGGCGGGGCGGAGAGCGATCCCGTGGGCCTCCAGGCTTCCCCTCGTTCTGGAGCGGCTTGACAGCGGGGCTTCCTCCCGGGTCCTTCGTCGGCGATACGTCCACCTTTGCTTCCTCCGGCTGGTCAGTGAAGTCTTCGGTATTCCTTCGGGGCGGTTTCTTCTCTCCTTCCGGCGTCGCGCTGAGATCCTCCGAACGGCGCTCTAAGAACTCCCCCAAGACATCCGATTGGCTGACGAGTAGTGACGTCAGAGGCGGGGACACCTCCTCCGGGAAATCCTGTTCCAGCTTAAAGGGGTCGTGTCCGTCCTGTATACGGGGCGGAAAGGAATAGGGATTAAAGTCACTCGGTTCGTGGCAGGCAGGGACTCCCTGACAGTCACTTCGAAACAGTATCGTTAAATATCATCGACGCCCCACAGTACGAGGTTATATTGGGGATGCCATGGTTTAGCCTCCGCAATCCCACTATTCATTGGAGAAAGAAGACAGTACAGTTCCTGTCCGAGGCATGCCGGGAGCATTTGGTTAAAAAAGGGGGTTCATGCGTAGAGGCATTGGCATGCTCATTCGTGGCCACGACGGTGGCAGAAAAGGAGGTGAACTTACCCAAACAATACGCGGCTTTTTCTGACGTGTTCAACAAATCACGGGCAGAGTCACTTCCTCCTCACCGGTCTTACGACTGTCAGATAGATTTGGTGGAAGGGGCCTCCATCCCTATGTGTAGGGTCTATGCACTTTCGGAGCCAGAGACGAAACACCTCCGTGAATATCTGGACCATTTCCTAGAACTAGGATTCATACGCCCTTCTAGGTCTCCGGCAGCGTCCCCTTTGTTTTTTATAGCGTAGGCCAATGGCGAATTAAGGGCTTGCTGTGATTACCGGATGCTGAACAAGAACACCGTTCGCAACCGGTATCCTTTGCCCCTTATACCCGTATTGTTGGACCAGGTACGGGAGGCAAAGGTATACACTAAATTAGACCTTAGGGGGGCGTACCACTTGGTACGCATACGCAAAGGGGACGAATGGAAGACCGCGTTTTTAAACCCGCTACGGCCTTTTCGAGTATCTGGTTATGCCGTTTGGGTTGTGTAACGACCCAGCGGCTTTCCAATATTTCTTGAATGACGTCTTAAAAGAGTACATCGATAGAACAGTGGTCGTATACATCGATGATATTTTGGTATATTCAGATTCGCTGAACAGTCACACCGAACACGTGTTGCAAGTCCTAAGGGTATTGAGAAAGCATAGCTTGTTTTGCAAACTGAGCAAATGTGATTTTGGGGGGTCTGAAGTGGAGTTTTTGGGGGTGATCCTCCGACCTGAGGGGTTATGTATGGCAGAGCGCAAGATACAGGCAATGCAGGAGTGGCCGATTCCCCACAACGTCCGGGAAGTGCAATGCTTCCTGGGTTTTGCCAATTATTACAGGCGGTTCATCCAGGGGTTCTCCCAAAAGGCCCTACCGATTACTCGGATCCTCAGAAAAGGAGTGCCGTTTGAATGGACACCTGAAGCAGACAGGGCTTTCGGATACCTAAAAAGGGCTTTTACCACGTCACCCGTGTTGAAACACCCACAGATGGATACCCCGTTTATCGTGGAGGCAGACGCCTCTAACGAGGCCGTTGGGGCTATACTATCGCAGAGAGATAAAGATACCGGGCAGCTCCACCCCGTGGCATACTTGTCCAGGAAGCTTTCCCGGCTGAACGCAATTATAACATTGCCGAAAAGGAGCTGCTGTCCATCAAGAAGGCCTTTCAGGAATGGCGTCCTTACTTATGGGGAGCTAAGTTTCCGGTCACTGTTTACACTGACCATAGGAACCTACAGTATTTACGAACGGCCAGGCGACTTTCCCCCAAATGAGATGGATGCTCTTCTTCGAGGAATACAATTTCGTCATCACCTTCAGGCCAGGAGCTGACAACCGTAAGGCGGATTCCTTGTCCTGGGTGCTGACCTCGGAGGCTGACGCAGAAGTAATGGAAGAGTCGATTATACCGTCCTCCAAAGAACTCTGTGCAGTACAGGCCGAGAACTTTCTAAATAGCATTCGGCAAGACAGGAGCACACACGAATGGAACAGGTGGGCAGAGAAAGAACCCGAGAGAATAATGAGGTAGGGTCTGCCTTTTCGGAATCAGACATTGTTCCTGCCCACTCCGGCCCTTAGAAAAAAGGCGTTTACATGGTGTCATGAGCCGTCAATAACAGGACATCCTAGCATACAAAAGACAACCCTCTTGGTAAAAAGACACTTTTGGTGGGCATCCCTAGTCACGGACGTACAGAAGTGGGTTTCCAGATACGAGGAGTGTGCCAGAGGAAAGTCTGATACGTCTCCGAAAAGGGGCTTGCTCCTTCCCTTGCCCACTCCTGCAGCACCATGGCAGACTATCAGCTTGGATTTTATCACCGGGCTCCCAAAGGATCAAGGCTGTTCGGCCCTCCTGGTGGTAATAGACAGCCTAACAAAGATGGGACACTTCGTTCCCTGTACAACACTACCCACGGCTGGACAGACCGCTCAGCTGTTGTTACAAAACGTGGTAAAACTACACGGCGTTCCGCAAATCATAGTGTCGGACAGGGGCCCACAGTTCATAGCTCACTTCTGGAAAGGATGGTGCAGGTCCTTGCACATTGAGTCTGCGGTGTCCTCTAGTTTCCACCCGCAGACGGATGGAAAAACGGAACGTCTGAATCAAACGGTGAAGAAGTACCTGAGATGCTATGCGGAAGAGGTCCAAGACTCCTGGGTGGATATGATATGGATGGCAGAATTGGCATACAATAACGCGACTCACAATTCCATCGGGGTCTCCCCCTTCTTAGCCAACTATGGGTATGATGCCCAGATTTTGCCCATCACCATACCCAAAAGGGTAAACTTTCAGCCTTCAATACAAGCTCACGTACAAGTGTTACGCCAAGGGCACGTAAAGGCGAGGAAGCTGCTGATCAAGGCGAAACTGATTTACAAACGCTGGGCGGATAGACACCGTGTAGAGGGTCCACAATATAAAAAAGGGGATAAGGTGTGGCTGTCCACAAAAAACATCCGCTTCAAGCTACGTAGCGTGTTTCACCCTCGGTGTATAGGATCATATCCAGTGGTGAAAATGATCAATCCAGTGGCCTACAAATTAAGGCTTCCAGGGTCTCTTCGGATACACCCCGTCTTCCACTGTAGCCTGTTGAAACCGGCAGGAAGGGGGGTGAGGAAGACGTCACCGGCCATGATCACAGAAGAAGGACCGGAGTACGAGGTTCGACGTATTATGGACGGCAAATATCGGGGAAAAAACTTGTGGTTCTTGATATCCTGGAAGGGATATACCTCAGAAGAGGACTCCTGGGTTCCCAGCAGCAACGTGCACGCGCCTGCTAAGATTAGGGCGTTTTACCGCCGCCACCCGACCAAACCCGGTTCTAGGAGGCACCGGGACGGGGACCTACTGTCGTGATTTGGACATCGCGCCTACCTCGCCTACAATAACCCAGAATCCTCGGGGTGAGCGTGGGTGGAGCCGCGAGTATAAAACGACGGAAACGCACGCCTGACGCTGTGCGTAATTCGACATCGGCGTTTCCGACATCATTTGGGATCCGGTTTTCTGTTTCGGCCGCTTCAAGGGAACCGGGCCGTTTACTACGAAGAATCTCCCTGCGGTCCAGGTCGAGAGGTATTGGTGCATGGAAAGCTGAATCCAGTATGGACTACGCTGGTTCCCGACGTAAGGGAGGCACCGACGCGCTGTAAGCACAGAGCGTCTCTGACCGGTAAAGCCGGCAACGATTCCTATTGAAACCGATGCCTTGGGGGTGTACGTTAGCCGAGGTCCTTGCGAGGCGTCGGATCCGAAGTAAGGAGGGTCTGCTAGCATTCTCCTTTCCCTGGGCATGGAGCCCAGTATTCGCCCCTTGAAAGCAATGCACCGAGTGGTGATTTAACCACAAGAGTCACAAGACGATAGGTCTACACAGTAGACGACCTAAAACCGTGAGTACATTGACCAGTTTGGCCTAAGCCAAATCCTAGTGACTACTTAAGAAAGGAACTATACCATTAATTCCAGGGTCTCCTCTGCACGCTGTGTACCATTAGATAACGAGACTTTGAGGGTCTTACAGACAAGGCTCAAAGGTTCCGGACAATCCTTACAGCTGTTACCAACGGGGTTTGAGGGGGTACGGCCAAGAAGGGGGGCCGTCCGCAGTTGTGTGTTGATATCAGGGAGAGGATGGATGTGAGACAATGGTTGTATGTGTATGACGTAATAGTGCTGCCAGCCAACTTGCATCCACAAAATGCCCGCTTCTAGACTGCAATGCTTTGGTACCACTAGCAAGAATTGATGAGTGTAGCCTCACATGTTTAACTCTGCTATTGTTTGTATGTTTATATTTCCTTACAAGTTCTACTCCCCGCTGTTCCCATCCTTCCCTTTCCTCGCTTGATTGCTCCAACCTTCCGTGCCATTAGTGCAGGAGTTGGAGACGTCGAGAGGTGGACCCCCTATAGGATCGCCTGAATCCTGAGGAGAGTCTGATCTGGGACGGAATCGTCACACAGGGGTCTCCCAGGGTCAGGTAGGTACAGTTGGTTCACCCTCAGCGGCACACGAGCGGCCGGGTGCAGAGAGTGTTAGGCCCAATGTTATCCTATGAGAGGTAGTGGGGCCTTGGTTGGTGGCTGCTGACCAGCAGGCCACGCGGCTGTGGGAGCTGGGCTCCTGGTCACTTACTCAGGGCAAGTGGGGAAGTAGATAGGTGTAGAGGTTGCACTGCCAGGGCCACTCAGGCGGCTGGGTGCAGGGTGCTTTTGAGCCTTCGGGCGCTCAATTGATTTCAATTGGAAATCTCCGGTTTAGAAAAAGGCTGCAAGCTCGGGGACGAAGATTCTTCAGGTGCCACCACCACTTCGTGAGGTAAGTTGGGTAGTTGGAGGATAGGTAGGTACCCCGGGATTAGGCACAGGGGGCCGCGGGGCGCCAGGTGCAGGGGTGCCTTTTGGTGTCGGGAAATCTTACCCTCTGTTGATCGCGGTTGTGGGGGGGCACCTTGTTCTGAGGCTGCAGGCTTCTTCAGGAGTGTCGAGGGAGGTCCTTGGGTGCCGGACTCGGGGTCACAGTCGCCGTGGGGTCCTCCTCGTGGTCTTTGTTCACTCCGGCACAGGCCAGGCTTGGCTGGTGCAGAGTGTGCTGGGTTCGCGGTTCCGGGCTGCTGCCAGGGATTAGAAGTAGATTTTGAGTAGAGCCTCTACTCATGGGAGTCCCAGGGGCTTAGAGCCAAAAGGTAGGCAGGTCCTCCGGGGTTTGTGAGGTTGCTGGCCACATGAGATGCCGGGTTGGAGCAGGAGCAGGTTCGAGGGTCGACTGGCCGGTAGGGCTGGTGCCAAAGCAGTTGGTGTCTTCCTCTTCTTAGCAGCTGCAGGGCAGGTCTTCTTTCTCCTAGCTCTTCTTCGGATTTTGGAATCTGGAATCTGGAATCTGGGGAAGGAAGGTTCAGGGTGCCCCTAAATACTAGATTTAGGGGCGTTACAGGTAGGTAAAGGGCAGGGACCAATGGGTCCCTGTCCTGGGGTGGGTACACCCCCTATCCTGCCTCTCTCCTGTGGGAGGGGGGCAGTAGCCTGTGGCAGTAGTTAAATTTCTCAGTCTTCAGTGCTGCCATTATGGGTGCTGTGGAGTTCGTGTTTGACAAGCTCCCAGCACCATGTACTCTTAGATGGCAGCACTGCACTTACAGGGCCCAGGAATGGACCTGGGTACGGTAGGGGCACAGGGCTCCTGCCTCTATGCCCACACCACTGGCATAGGACACCCAGCTAGAGGGGTGGCTGATGTATGCCAGGGCAGTGTAGGTTGTGGGCATGGCACACAGGGATGTGTGCCATGTCGTCTCTCTGTTTTGTCTTGTACCCAGACACTCAGTCTGCCAGGGCAGTGTGTGTGTGTTAGAGTACAGGGCCTCTAAGGGTGGCACAATGAGTGCTGCAGCCCTTAGAGGCATTCCCTGGTCATAAGACCCTGGGTACCTAGGGTACCACTTACCAGGGGCTGACATGTGGCCAGGGATTGCCAAATTGGTTTTGAGGTTTTTGTCTAGGGAAGGAACATAGGCCCTGGGCACCTGATTAGCAGGAGTCCAGGGCACACTCAGTCAATGTACATTCTGCAATTCAGCAAAAAGTGGGGGCATACCATGCAAGAAAGATGACACTTTCTCACACCACCACCCCATCCCCCCCCAAACGAAAGGTGATGAGACTAACCTTGCCCTATGGAGTCTTCATTGTCTAAGTGGAAGAACCTGGAAAGTCCATCTGCATTGGCATGGGCAGTCCCTGGTATGTGTTCCACTTCAAAGTCCATTCCCTGTAGGGAGATTGACCACCTTAGTAGTTTTGGATTTTCCCCTTTCATCTGCATTAGCCATCTGAGAGGTCCGTGGTCAGTTTGAACCAGGAAGTTAGTACCAAACAAG
The DNA here is from genome assembly GCF_964204655.1 of Triturus cristatus. NCBI lineage: Eukaryota > Metazoa > Chordata > Amphibia > Caudata > Salamandridae > Triturus > Triturus cristatus. Next base: position 165,205,533 of record NC_140594.1, read on the forward strand.
TATGGCCTCAACTTCTTCAGGGACCAAGCCACAGCAAAGGCCTCCCTCACAATGGCACTCCAACGCTGCTCTCTGGGGAGTAGCCTCCTGCTTATAAAAGCAACAGGTTGGTCTTGGCCTTCATCATTGGTCTGGAATAGGACCGCTCTTATCCCTAGCTCAGAGGCATCAGTCTGCACTATGAACTGCTTGGCATAATCTGGATCTTTTAGAATTGGTGCTGAGCACATTGCTTCTTTTAGGGTGTCAAAAGCCTTTTGGCAACTAACTGTCCAGTTAACCTTCTTGGGCATCTTCTTGGAGGTGAGTTCTGTGAGGGGGGTCACAATGGACCCATATCCCTTCACAAACCTCCTGTAGTACCCAGTCAAGCCAAGGAATGCCCTGACTTGGGTCTGGGGTGTTGGAGCTATCCAGTCCATGATGGCCTGGATCTTGGTTTGTAAGGGTTGTACCCGGCCTCCACCTACAAGGTGGCCCAAGTACACCACAGTGCCCTGCCCTATCTGGCATTTGGATGCCTTGATAGTGAGACCTGCATTTTGCAGAGCCTCTAAAACTTTCCCAAGGTGGATCAGGTGATTCTGCCAGGTGGAGCTAAAGACATCAATATCATCAAGATAAGCTGCACTAAAGGACTCCAGCCCAGCCAGGACATGGTTCACCAACCTCTGGAAAGTGGCAGGGGCATTCTTTAACCCAAAGGGCATTACAGTAAACTGATAATGCCCATCAGGGGTGGAGAATGCTGTCTTTTCTTTTGCTCCTGGGGCCATGCCAATCTGCCAGTACCCTGCAGTTAAGGCAAAGGTACTGAGGAATTGGGCAGCCCCTAATTTATCTATCAGCTCATCTGCTCTTGGGATAGGGTGAGCATCTGTCTTGGTGACAGAGTTGAGCCCTCTATAGTCCACACAGAACCTCATCTCTCTCTTTTCACCTTGTTGATGAGGTTTGGGGACCAGAACCACTGGGCTAGCCCAGGGGCTCTCAGAGGGTTCAATGACCCCTAACTTCAGCATCTTGCTGACCTCAGCTTTGATGCTTTCCTTAACTTGGTCTGACTGTCGACAGATTTTGTTCTTGACAGGTGCACTTTCACCAGTGTCCACATCATGGGTACACCAGTTTTCAGACCAGGGGTCAGGGAAAAGAGGCTAGCATACTGTTGCAAGACTTGCTTGCAGTCAGTCTACTGTTGGGCAGAGAGGATGTCTGAGAAGATCACACCATCTACTGACCCATCTTGTGGGCTGTAGGAGAGGAGGTCATGGAGAGGTTCACTCTCTGCTTCCTGTTCCTCATCAGTCACCATCAGCATGGTGATGTCAGCCCTGTCATTGTAGAGCTTAAGGCTGTTCACATGGATGACCCTTTTGGGTGTCCTGCTAGTGCCCAGGTCAACTAAATAGGTGACCTCACTCTTTCTTTCTAGGATAGGGTAAGGGCCACTCCATTTATCTTGGGGAGCCCTTGGTGCCACTGGCTCCAAAACCCACACCTGTTGCCCAGGTTGAAATTCAACCAGTGCAGCTTTTTGGTCATACCAGTGCTTCTGGAGCTCCTGGCTGGCCTCAAGGTTCTTGGATGCTTTTTCCATGTACTCAGCCATTCTGGACCTTAGGCCAAGCACATAGTCCACTATGTCTTGTTAGGGCTTTTGAAGAGGCCTCTCCCAGCCCTCTTTTACAAGACAAAATGGTCCCCTTACTGGATGACCAAACAGAAGTTCAAAGGGTGAGAAACCTACTCCCTTCTGTGGTACTTCCCTGTAAGCGAAAAGCAGGCATGGTAACAGTACATCCCATCTCCTTTTGAGTTTTTCAGGGAGACCCATGGTCATACCTTTCAATGTCTTGTTGAATCTCTCAACAAGGCCATTGGGTTGTGGGTGGTAGGGTGTAGTAAACTTGTACTGCACTCCACACTCCTTCCACATGTGTGTTAGGTAAGCAGACATGAAGTTGGAACCTCTGTCTGAAACCACCTCCTTAGGAAATCCTACCCTGGTGAAGACACCCAGGAGGGCCTTGGCTACTGCAGGAGCTGTAGTAGTCCTAAGTGGAATTGCTTCAGGGTACCTAGTAGCATGATCCACTACTACTAGAATAAATGTGTTCCCTGAGGCTGTGGGAGGTTCAAGTGGACCCACAATGTCCACTCCTACCCTTTCAAAGGGTACCCCCACCACTGGTAGTGGGATGAGGGAGGTCTTTGGGTGGCCATCTGTCTTGCCACTGGCTTGACAGGTAACACAGGAGCTGACAAACTCCTTCACCTTTTGGTGCATCTGGGGCCAGTAAAAGTGACTCACTAGCCTTTCCCAAGTTTTGGATTGCCCCAGAAGTCCAGCTAGGGGAATGTCATGAGCCAAAGTTAGGAGGAACTCCCTTTACTTCTGTGGCACTACCACCCTCCTGGTGGCTCCAGGAGTGGGGTTTCTTGCCTCAGCATACAGTAATCCTTCTTCCCAATAAGCTCTGTGGGTACCACTGACATCTCCCTTTGCTTCTGAAACAGCTTGCTGCCTCAGGCTTTCAAGAGTGGGATAGTCTCGCTGACCCTGGCACAGCTCTTTCCTAGAGAGTCCCCCTGGGCCCAAGAGTTCAACCTGGTAAGGGTCAAGCTCCATGGACTCAGTTCCCTCAGGGGTATCCAAATCCTCTCCAGGGGAAGAGGGGTTCTGAGTGTTTGGCTGTACAGAAGCTGGTTCCCCAGTCTTCTTACCTTTTCTCTTGGTTGGTTGGGCCATTATTTCAGGCTCCAGACTTTCTTTTTCACCCTTCCTCTTGCTCTGTGCGCTGGTTTGCACACACACCAATTCAGGGATGCCCAGCATGGCTGCATGGGCCTTTAGCTCAACCTCAGCCCAGGCTGAGGTTTCCAGATCATTTCCAAGCAGACATGCAGCTGGCAACTTTGGAGAGACCACTACCTGTTTCAGGCCAGTAACCCCCCCCCCAGCCTAATGTCACCATGGCCATGGGATGACTAGTGGTGACATTGTCAGCGTTGGTGACTGTGTAAGACTTCCCAATCAAATATTGCTCAGGGGAAACCAGTGTGTCTTTCACCATAGTGACACTGGCACCTGTATCCCTTAGAGCTTCTACCCTAGTTCCATTCACCCAGGGGTACTGTAAGTATTTCTTTAAATTGGGTGGCCACACAGCTACAGTGGCAAACTCCACTTCTCCCAGGGAGACTAGACTAGCTTCAGTGTGTTCCCAGATTTGCTCAGGGTACACCTCTGATCCCATTTGTATACTTGCTGCCCCAGAAGTAGCTGTACTGGGTGCCTTAGGGGCTTTGTTGTGGGGGCAATATTTATCTACAGTTAGGTGTCCTGACCTCTTACAGTTATTACACCGGGCCTTTAAGGGATCAAAGTTCTTCCCCCTATAGGGTTGAGGCACATAGGGAGTAGTTTGGGTCCCACCCACCTGAACAGGTTTTTGGGGCCCTTTGGAAGACTCAGACTTTTTATCTTGGGGATTCTCACCACCTTTCCCCTGGGGAGGCTGTGTGACCACTTTCTTTTGGTCACCCCCAGTGGTTGTCCTTGTCACCCTAGTCTTGACCCAATGGTCTGCCTTCTTTCCCAATTCTTGGGGAGAAATTAGACCTAGGTCTACCAAATGCTGATGCAACTTTTCATTTGTACAGTTACTTAATATATGTTCCTTCATGAATAAATTGTACAATCCAGTAAAATCCTGCACACCATGTCCAGCTAACCAACCATCCAGTGTCTTTACTGAGAAGTCTACAAAGTCAATCCAGGACTGGGTCTGGGCTTTGTGAGCCCCCCTGAATCTAATTCTATACTCCTCAGTAGTGAATCCAAATCCCTCAATCAGAGCTTTCTTCATGAGGTCATAGGATCCTGCTTCTGGCCCAGAGAGGGTCAGAAGCCTGTCTCTGCAGTTACCAGAGAACAGTTCCCACAGGAGTGCCCCCCAGAGAGGTTTCTTTACTTTTCTGATGTCACAAGCCCTCTCAAAGGCTGTGAACCATTTGGTGATGTCATCACCTTCCTCAAATGTAGGGGATTTTCAGGTCAGAGGTTTCCTCCCTATCCTTATTTTTATTATTGCTGACACCATTGATGGGTGCTAAACCCATCTCTCTCCTTTCTTTTTCTAGAGCCAGGAGCCAGGAGCCTGGACTCTCGCTCTAATCTTTTGGCCAGCCTTACAAGGCTGTCCTCTTCACTGGTGGGTCCCCCAGTGATCTCTCTGGTACCAGAGTCACCTGTGTGATCTCTAGGTCCCCAGATGCTAATTCTTGGATTGAAGGATATGGGTGCCCTCTCCTCCCTAGGGTTAGTATGGGGGGTTATTATCCACCTCCTCTTCTTCCCCTTCCTCATCTGACTGGCCATCACCATGTTCAGATGGGTGGTCCTTAGCATACTCAGCCAAGAGCTCCTGGAGCCCTAGTTTGGTTGGATGCAGGCCCATTGGTATATTTTAAAGTTTGCATAGGGACCTCAATTCCTTGAAAGACAAGTGCAAGTAAGGTGTGAGGTCGAGCTCCTCCACCAGGTCCATGTTACTATTTTCACTAATAGGTGGGTTTGTTTGAATCATTCTAACCTGACAGTTCTAATCCTCTACCCTGACTATAGTGACGTTTATTTTTCTAAAATTCTAATGGGACTTAAGCAAGGCCCTAGCAAGACTTTTAGTATTTTTGGAAAAGACCAATCAGAATTCTAAAGGCAATTTTAAGAGTTCTGTCGTGTGATCAGATGGTAACCAAGTAGTCCAATAAATGCAAGTTTGTATCCTACCGCTGATCCACCAATGTGAGAAAGTGGCTCTGTATATACTGTTCCCAAATAGGTACAGGGTGTACAGAGTCCAGAGTCCCCAGAGGTTTGGCAGAGGCTAAAGTTAGATATAACCTTACTCTCTAAAGTGGTAGCTTGGTCGAGCAGTAAGGCAGTATCAGAGGACAGTGTAAAGCATTTGTTGCACACACTCAGCCAGCAAATGGTCTCACACACTCAATAACTGAACTCTAGGCCAATGGTTTATATATAAAAAATATATGCTTGTTTTATTTTAGAACCAACAATTGGAATTAAAATAAACTTTCTCAGAATGAGATGCTTTATATAAATAATTTTGCAATATGCAATTGACTTTTGTAGACAGTTACAAGTGTTTGCAATAGGCAACACAATTCTAAACACAATAATGCATTGAGTTCAATGGAAGTTTGAAGTTATTTGCCACAGATTACTTTTAGGATTACTTTTGGAATTCCAGGACTGGATGCTAGATTCAGTCCTGGGTCAGTATTTGGAATCAAGTGATAAAAGTCGACTTAATTACTGTGATGATTTTTAGACAATATTTTGCTATTTTAAAAGTTGACACTTAGAAAATGTTTCATAGAAAACAGTCCCTATGGCAGAACATTCAAGTTGCAGGTATAGTACGTTCTCGTTACTTTTGTATTCCAGTACTGGGTGCCTAGACTCAGTACTGGGACCTTTATCCAAAACAGGTAAGTAATTACGTTTTCAGATATTATACGATTTTTAAAGAATATTTAAAGATTGCAGAAATTGACACTTAGAAGAAATTTCACAGAAAAACAGTCAATGATTTCCTATGGAAGAAAATTGGGTTACTGGTAAGTACAGTTGTAAGCATTTTTCAGAGTCAGTGCTGGGCATCAAGATCCAGCACTGGGAGCTCACCTAAGGGCAGGTGAGTGTTTTCGTTACTCGGCTGATTTTTGGTGAATATTTTAAGTTTTGAAAAGTCCACACTTAGAAGAAATTTCAGGAAAAGCCAGTCAATGTTACCCTATAGAGAAAATTGAGTTATCGGTTTAAAGGTAAGTACTCGACTGGCAGACTTAAGGTTCTGGGCGTAGACTCAGGGGTCTCCCAGGGTCAGGTAGGTACAGTTGGTTCACCCTCAGCGGCACAAGGGCGGCCGGGTGCAGAGAGAGTTAGGCCCAATGTTATCCTATGAGAGGTAGGGGGGCCTTGGTTGGTGGCTGCTGATTAGCAGGCCACGTGGCTGTGGGAGCTGGGCTCCTGGTCACTTACTCAGGGCAAGTGGGGAAGTATATAGGTGTGGAGGTTGCACTGCCAGGGCCATTCGGGCGGCTGGGTGCAGGGTGCTTTTGAGCCTTCGGGCGCTCAATTGATTTCAATGGGAAATCTCCGGTTTAGAAAAAGACTGCAAGCTCGGGGACGAAGATTCTTCAGGTGCCACCACCACTTTGAGAGGTAAGTTGGGTAGTTGGAGGATAGGTAGGTACCCCGGGATTGGGCACAGGGGGCCGCAGGTCGCCGGGTGCAGGGGTGCCTTTTGGTGTCAGGAAATCTTACCCTCTGTTGATCGCGGTGGGGGGGGGCACCTTGTTCTGAGGCTGCAGGCTTCTTCAGGAGTGTCGAGGGAGGTCCTTGGGTGCCAGACTCGGGGTCACAGTCGCCGTGGGATCGTCCTCATGCTCTTTGTTCACTCCGGCACAGGCCAGGCTTGGCGGGTGCAGAGTGTGCTGGGTTCGCGGTTCCGGGCTGCTGCCAGGGATTAGAAGTGGATTTTGAGTAGAGCCTCTACTCATGGGAGTCCCAGGGGTTTAGAGTCAAAAAGTAGCCAGGTCCTCCGGGGTTTGTGAGGTTGCTGGCCACAAGAGATGCCGGGTTGGAGCAGGAGCAGGTTCGAGGGTCGACAGGCCGGTAGGGCTGGGGCCAAAGCAGTTGCTATCTTCCTCTTCTTAGCAGCTGCAGGGCAGGTCTTCTTTCTTCTAGCTCTTCTTTGGATTTTGGATTCTGGAATCTGGGGAAGGAAGGTTCAGGGTGCCCCTAAATACTAGATTTAGGGGCGTTACAGGTAGGTGAAGGGCAGGAACCAATGGGTCCCTGTCCTGGGGTGGGTACACCCCCTATCCTGCCTCTCTCCTGTGGGAGGGGGGCAGTAGCCTAATCCTGATTGGGCAGGGCTCCCCATCTTCAAGATGGCGAGAGCCCGGGGATGTGCTTCACCTCGCCTCCCCCACCTGAGGGGTGGGGTTGGCAGGCTGGCACATCCCCTGTCCTTATTTGGGGTTTCCGGCCAAGCTTCCCGCCAGAGTGGAGGTTGCAGTGGCCTGGGGAAGTTCACAGAGGCGGAATGCCTTTGAAGCTTCCCCCTGCCCATCCTGGGGGAGGAGATTTAGCACCTCGTCCAGAATGTGCATTGTTGCAGGCCCAGGAGAGCAGAGGCTCTCCTACCCAGGGGTCCAGCAACATATCTGCTGTGTGGCAGACTAGGCAGCTTCAGAACAGACGTGGATTGTAGGTTAGGTTACAGGGGGCCTCTCTAAGATGCCCTCTGTGGTGCTTGGTACATTAAATCCCACACTGGCATCAGTGTGGATTTAATGTGCTGAGCAGTTTGATACCAAACTTCTCAGTCTTCAGTGCTGCCATTATGGTGCTGTGGAGTTCGTGTTTGACGAGCTCCCAGCACCATATACTCTTAAATGGCAGCACTGCACTTACAGGGCTCCGGAATAGACCTGGGTACTGTAGGGGCATAGGGCTCCTGCCTCTGTGCCCACACCACTGGCATAGGGCACCCAGCTAGAGGGGTGGCTGATGTATGCCAGGGCAGTGTAGGTTGTGGGCATGGCACAAAGGGATGTGTGCCATGTCGTCTCTCTTTTTTGTCTTGTACCCAGACACTCAGCCTGCCAGGGCAGTGTGTGTGTGTTAGGGTACAAGGCCTCTAAGGGTGGCACAATGAGTGCTGCAGCCCTTAGAGGCCTTCCCTGGTCACAAGACCCTGGGTACCTAGGGTACCACTTACCAGGGGCTGACATGTGGCCAGGGTTTGCCAATTTGGTTTTGAGGTTTTTGTCTAGGGAAGGAACATAGGCCCTGGGCACCTGATTGGCAGGAGTCCAGGGCACACTCAGTCAAAGTACATTCAGCAATGCAGCAAAAAGTGGGGGCATACCATGCAAGAAAGATGGCACTTTCTCACAGGCGCGCGCACCATTTGTCAGCCTGCGTGATCACTTTGGCGGCCGCTTTGATGTTCTCAGTGAGCCGCGCGGCCACTGAGAACATCAAAGCGGCCGCAAAAGTGCACACCATTTGCCAGCCTGCGTGCCTCTCTCCGCCTTAGTGCGTGCGACGTGCCCTACCCCCCTCCCTTATCCCACTTCATGCTTGTTTGCATTGTATTTCCACAAACAGACCAGATAAACCCGCTGCTTCTTAGTTTAGAAAAGAAACACCGACTTTCATTAAGCTCTTCAAACACAGCCGAAAATTAAAAGCAGTTAAGTACCCCGGGGATCAATACTGCCCATCAAACTCCGATTTATTCATCCGTGTGGCTCGCCGACACTCAGAAAAGCGTGGAGAGGTGACGAGCGGAGTTAAGCACATCTTGATAGCCCCCTTAGCATTACTTTCGCAACGCCTGGCTCTAAATGGAGCGCGCTCAGCTAGGAATGCAACGCAAGCAGTGACGCCGGCAACGCCACTCACCCGGATATCTTCCCTCGCTTGAACACCGATGGTTTTCACTCTCTCGCTATCAGAATGTCTTACAAAGGTAACCAGGCACTCTAGCATCATTCCGAAGTCATTGTTATGGTACATTACAGATCTGACAACTTTAAAAAAAACATTCAGTGTGTGAAGGAGGAGTAGGGATCAGAAAAAATGAGCCTGTGAAGGGAGTAGGCGCAGAGCCCGTCCCTGCCTTACCAGCCATGAAGGGACACTGGACATGGGGTCACGGAGAGTCCAGGTATAGGCTTTCTTCCTAGCTTTTGTCCCGTCGTCTCACGGTGAGCCTCCACTCCCCAGCTAAGCTCACTATTCTTTTACTTCAATCTACCCCGCACCACTCCCTGCCACTATCTCTGCTCCGCCCCCCACCCTCCATCTCTAGGTCGCACTGTGCCCTCCCTGCCCAGTCTCTCTTCGTCCTGCATCCCCTACTCGCTGACACCCTGCGCCCATGTGTTATTTGCAGTTGTAACAAAAGTGGGTGAGGCTACATATATTGAAACTCTGTGTGATTAGCTTCTCCACCCCATAATCTTTGCATTCTGGGACTCGTAGTCCTGGTTTCATATATGGGGATTAAGAAAACACCAAGTTCCAAAATGCAAATTTAAACAAGCATTGGCATAGGCAATAGGTCTCGCCTTTGGGACCTTATAAGTGTTTAGTTATGCAGCAAAATATCCTTGGTGCAACATCAACTGTTCATGGCTAAACACTTATAAGGTCCCAAAGGCGAAACCTATTGGCTATGCCAATGCTTGTTAATAATTTGTTCCAATAGTGAAATCATACCAAAAAACACAGCCGAGTGTCCGGTTAGCGTTACTAAATCCAAAGAATGAAAGAGCAATGTGGTCTCTGCGGTCCCAGGAACAGCTGTTCCATGCGTCGGCTTTTTTTTCCGTATGATCTCACTATTGAAACAAATTATTAAAAACGACAAAAGAATATGAGTTTTGGAAATTATTCCTTTCACGACATCTGATAAGAAGGCACAGACCTCCACCCACAATTTAAGTTATTGTATTCCCAATGGCTCCTGGGTGCAGCCATTTGTGACACACGTGCCATTGTTCATATTGGGCCCTGACCACTGTAGCGCAAAACCTAGACTCATCCACCCATGTCAGCAACACACTCATGCATGCACTTACAAACACAGGCACAGGCACACACACTTGAGCACCTACTCACAAACCCTCTCCCCTGCTCCCTCCCCCAGTACCTCAGCTCCCCAAGCCAACTGGGTGCAGGGGTCCCGCTCTGATCCTGGAAAAAGAGCAACTGCAGTAGCAGCAGCAGGCCTGATGGTCAAACACACAAGAGTGACTGACAGCACAGTACATGCTCTGTCACCATGCGGCCGTCAGTAAGCAGCATGGTGACGGCCAGAAGCCCCAAGATCAGCACTGTCAGTCAGACTGCAGGGATGAGACTGTGGCTCGGGCACACCACCAAAGTAGCAAACTGCCTGGGATGCAATGGCGCTCATCACTCTGTTGGAGTCAGTTCTTTAATTTGTAAAACAATAAATGCCAGGGCTCTTGTCAGGAGACCACTGCAACTTGCACCCTGCCAGCATAACCAACACAACTATTAACCATCACACTCCCACAGCTGTGACAATTGAGACTATTCCAGGCCCCTTATGCTATAAGAATGGCTTGGGTGGCAGGAATTTGTTGTTTTTAATATGTATTGAATTAATAAACATCTGTCGTTGTACTGATCTCGAAATTAGACAAACAGCTCCAGCAAATGGCAGACTGTCATACATGCCAGTGTTGGTAATTGATTACTGATGCCCTGCGCCAGAAACTACCGGCTCAAATTAAGCACTGGTTGGAGAGCTAAGGACTGCAGTGGCATCATTAGCTCTTGGCAGGATGACAACATTCTTTGGGCTAGAAGTCAACCTTACTTTCACCATCCAGGTATAATTGCTTAAAGCCTGTGCCTGCCACTATGTCAGTAAAAAGAAACACAAGACACTAAGAACCAAGTAACCAGGCAGTTGTCATGCATGGCATTAAACTGGGTATTAGAGGTACCTATGACTTACAGGGCTTAGAAATGGAAGAAGCACAGTTTGGCCACTACATGAAACCAGTAATATAGCCTTATAGCCCGCCGTAGCGGGCTATACCGGCTATTAAAGGCCCGCTGCAGCGCTAAAGGCCCGAGCCGAAGGCGAGGGACTTTAACAAAGCAGCGGGACTTTAATTGCCGGTATAGCCCTGCTATGAAGGGCTATAAGGCTATTAAAACATTCTGCCACTAGAGGGCAGAATGTTCTAACAAATAAAACAAAGCCTTCAGGAAGCGCGAGGGGATTGAAATCCCCTCAGGCTCCCTGAAGCCTTTGTTCACATCCACAGCTGTGAACAAAGACACATTGGAATGTTGGAGCTCCGGGCTTATACCAGCCATTATAAGCCCGGAGCGCTCCATTGTTTTCAATGGAGCCACCAACATTCCAATGTTCTAATTATTATTATTCCTAGTATTATTATGGGGGGTATCTTGAATGAAGGGCTTAGTCTGTAGGTGCCGGTGGGCAGCCTCTGGTGCATGATGTGGACACTCAGCAGCAGTGGTGGGGTGAGGTATATCTCCCTGTCACAGAGTCTCTGCAGCTGGGTGGGGATGTTCTGGCCACTCACCTGTAGGAGGTGCTGTACTTATAGCATACGGTGATCCAGCAGAGCCAGAAGCAGAGCAGGACACTCGCGAGCACCCAGAGTGACACTGGGCACGCGCAGCAGGGGCGAACACTGGGTGCGGTCCAGCAGGGGGACTGGCATGTGGCTTGTAGAGACAGTACGGAGTGAATTTACACATAGGCGCATGATTAACGGGAGCCTGTAGTGGACCAAACACCACTGGAGAGGACAGCAATGCAGGAGCCTCTGGGCACCACTGAGAGAGAAATCATTGTGCCATGCCAGGCAGTGACCGCAAATACATGGCTGACTGCCACTAGGTTGGCAGTGCCACATCAAACAAGCATTGGCAAAGCCAATAAGTCTTGCCTTATAAGTGTTTAGCCAGAGCTATTGGCTTTGCCAATGTCTTTAACGGCGGTTTGTGTTTGTGTCCTGAAAGCCTGGACACCCACAAAGCGGGCAATAACCATTTTGCTCATATTTGATGGTAAAAATATCAATGTGCCAAATATTAATCGCGACGCCTCTGATCAACCCCCTGTTAATTTCCAAAGGACTATTTTTATTTGACTGGATAAATGATGGCTGACCCTCCTTCCAACTGAGGAGGAGTGGATTATAAACAACTTTTATATGAAAGCATCGTGTGCTGGAAAACTGGTGTTTCTTTAATGGGATCTGCAGGGTACCGGTTTGCTAACTGACCAACTGCAAAAAAGAAGTTCCAGGAGGGAGAACGGTACACAAGCAGGGTCAGACGGAGGGCAAGGGAGTTAGGGAACAGGCAGGGACTGGTGGGGTTACGACAGCGAGCAGGCACGGCGGGAATGAGAAGTTGGGTGGTTAGGAAAGCAAATGTAGTTCAAAAGGCAGAAAAGACTATGCAGGGGAAAAAATGTCAGAGACAGAGGGACGAGGAGGGAGTTGTTAGACTGAGCTTAGTCAATGTGCAGAAAGGGAAACAAGGGAGGCGGAAGAGATGCACAAGTAGAGGACAGTCATGCATAGGGGGTACGGTCAGTATGAAGACAATGATGGAGTGGGAGAGAAGACCAAGAAAAGGCAGCAGAGCGGCCACAGAAAGAGTATAAATAGGATAGAGTGTGGGAAGATAAGCACATGAAGAGTGGCAAGTGCAGTAGCGCCAGCGTTAAAAGTGGGACAAATGGGAAGGAAAGCAGAGACGTGCACAGGAAGGTGCGGGAGATACAGTGTTTGGAACAGGCAGAGCTGTGCAGGCAATGTCAATTTCGAGTGGCAAGTACAGCCACAAACACGCCCTTAGGCTGAGATCCACATGCCAGTGGTGGAAGGGGTGTCAGCAAGGGCTCCAGAGCCCCTTCAGTGCTCTCTTCTATGCCAAATGACACGTAGACAGTGTGTGTGTGGGGGGGGAGTGAGATCAGAGGCATACGAAGTTTTAGAGGCAGGAGGCAACACTTTATTCAGGAAAAGGAATGACACAGACATTGAGAGAATGACAGAGGCCATGAAGAAGTGATGGAGCAGAAGCTATGTGGAAGACAGACGGGGACAGAGTGGAAGCGGGGACATTAAAAAGTAACAGAGCAGAAGCTATGTTGAAGACAAACCAGGACAGATTGGAAGTGGGGGCACAGGGAGTATACATAGATGGAGGGAGGGTAAGAAGAGGCAAGAAAAGGCAGAGAGATGATGGCTTAGGGGGTGTGCAGACACGGTAGGTAGATAGGCACATGCATCAGACAATCTAGGGGAAGAGGGCACAGCTGAAAGAACCAGTGCAAATTAAGGCAGAGACGTGCTCTTGGGGTAGGGCATCGAGAGAAACGTTCTATGACAAGGACATACAGGGCAGTGCACACTGGCGCAGATATGCAAATACGGGCTCTCACTATTGGGGATCATACCAGTGAGATGGGTGTGCTTCCTTCTGCCCACCACCACCCCTACATGGCAGGCAGAACATTCAAGTGAAATTTCCAGCAAAGTACTGATAGTTAAAGCATGTGGCCTAAAGAAACCAAGCAACCCTTTGAAGTCCGACAATAGCTCCCTCCGATAACAGCATCTGACCTCGGTCTTTGAATGCACTGCAAATGTGTGTGATAACAAGATATACAGGCCTGTTTAACACAGGTCAGAGCAAACCTGAGCTGTTATGTGATCATGCTTTTAAAGAAAGGCACGCAGCTATGGCACCGAAACTGAACAACAACACGAACAAGATGAAGCAAAGGGCAGGAGTGATCAAGGAGACGACGACCAATCAGAACAAAACATTGAGTGAAATCTGATAGGGGGAACCAAGCATGCTGCCAGGGGTGGGAGTGATCAGGGAGAGGTTGGCCAACCAGAAGCATCAATGAGTGAAATTGCCTGGTCGTCAACCAAGCACCCAAACTTTAAAGCAACCCACCAATAAAAAGACAGCATTTCTGAATGGAACAACAAAGAACAAATGGCAATCAATAGGCGTGATTTTAAGCCCATATTGTACTTACAGCATTTCTTGAAGACAGCGCATGTATGCTGCCTAGGCTTAACCTCAAAAAGACAGTGCTGTAGGAAATATATTGTGCATTGCATCAGTAGTGTGTTAGTGATTTTAGGGTGTAGAAGTGAGGATAGATATTTATGCATGTGGGGACACACGTCCCCTGGATCACAAATGTGTGGTCCCAAGTGCCAGACAGTCCGTTTGTGTATCAGTACAGCCCCCTCTCAGTCTGTTCAAGTGATTCTAAAGCAAGGGTGCAGGCTGCTGGCATAGCCAGCCTATTAAGTGTAACCTGTAACTCCTGCAAGCATCAGTCCACTCCAAGTAGGATCTCCTGCAGGGCCTGATCCTGTTATTGTGAGCTGCTCTTTTACCAGTTGGCCTTTCTTACATCATTACGCAGGCTATGTGTTAATGAGCTCAATGACATCTGTGCATTTTATAGTCCATGGGACGAACGTCGATTGTGTATTTTGTGGCACAATCCAGAAGATTCTATAAAAATTGCTAGTACTCCCTGGCTTCTCATAAGATAGTTTAGGGGTCTGTGTAGTCCTTGCTCTACATAGCCACTCTTGTATGTGTCACTTCTACTGGGCCGGTGGTGCTGTCCTTGGCGCAGCCCGAGCTTGATGCCCTTGCAGCAGTTGCTGACCACCTCGTGCCTTAGTAATTGTTGAGTTGGCCATGGCAGAGGTTGTTACCGGTCTTCCAGGATAGCTGGTCATCTGTTTTCTCCATGCTGTGGCTGATCTTGGCTATTACATAATGTTTGGTGCAGGCATGTGAATCCCTGCTAAAGCACCTGTATCACTCAATTGATCATGCAATGAGTCTGGATGTCTCCCCTGTCATGTGTCCTCTGTTCCTCGGCCGCTGGGTTCTAAGTGTCATCATTCAAAGGGCTGCCACCATCACCTGTAGGGGAGTGTGGAGTTGTAGCGTCATGGTTCTCTGCTGTACCTGTGACCCTAACCCAGCAAATGTTGAGGATTGCGTATTCTTTGTTTTTGTTGTAGATTTGTCATAGGAGTCACTCTATCCTTATTATTTCTGCAGTGGCATCTAGAGAAGGTCATGTGCTGCTCCATGTGGGATTTGAGTACATCCATGACATGTCACAGTGCCTTGCAACGGGATAGTTGTGATGTGCTAATTTTTTGCTCTGGCATTAGCCAAGACCTTTTGATTTGACTAAAATCACATCTTTAATATTTACTAATAGGGGCTTTCTGCCAGCCTTACTCATTCATTGGTGTGTTGTGTCATTCACATTTTTCTTCCTCCCACGAAGAGTAAAAGTGGGTCAACCCACTCAGTCATTGACTAACTTCACTGTGATAGATTGCGTTCTGCCCTTCCATAAGACACATCCGAATTTAAAGGGCGCATCTGCACACAAAGGAGTTCCCTTTAGTGGCATGGACCCTATGGCAATGTGTGTTTTTGGAGATAAAAAATATTTTGCTTTGAGCTAGTGTTTCTGTTTTTTTAAATTGGGGAGAGCCTGGTATCTCACAAAACAAAAAAGGCATTGCGAAAATCAAAAATCAAACAGTCAATTGCACCCTCATTTGGTTTTGCCAGTGATTGTTACATCTGGCGGTAGCTAAAAACGTTTGATTTTGCTAAAATTACATGCATAATATAATTGCACTTTGGGGATTTCAGCCGACCTCTTCCTCCATTAGTCTATTATTTTGCCATTCACATTTTAATTCCACCCACTACAGCATGCAGCTTGGGTCAATGGGTCCATTGACAATGGATCCACCCTCTGCAGCTGTTGGCAAATTTCACTGTAAGTCATGGCATTCTAACCCTTTCAGAAATTGTTCCTTTCAGTGCCAGGGGTTACTATGACAATGTGTGCGGTTTGGCGAGGATGTAAGAAATCGGATTATTATTTACGGTGGGTGACCACCCATCTCAAGGAATAATCACATACTGTGTCAGGGTGAACGCTCAAAATCACCAAATTAACCTGAGTTTAACCCCCTGGTACCTATGGCACAGAGCAGATAGGCTTAAATTAGGGCAGAATATTTATGCAGTACCAAAACAGTAATAAAGTTGAAATGAAAAACAATAAAAAGTGCAAACTGAATTAGAAAACTAGAGTAAAGTATTAATAATTAAACCGACAGAAAACTGATGACAGGAACTGGAGTTATGAATTTTTAAAGTTCTTATTAGGAATAGTGCCAAGATAGCCAATGGTCATGGTAGACAGAGACCTAGGTGCAATTTGACGCTGACCAGACCACGAAGGAGCGTGGGTTGGATACACTAATCAGGTTCATCCTGGTCAAAGATTTTACCTTCCAACGTTAGTTCTTTAAGTCCCAATCTACCACAGGAGCACACTCCTAAAGCCCCTAGGACCTCACAAGAGGCACTTAGAGGCTCACACGGTGTCAGGCAGAGGGCATCAGCAGGGACTAGTCCTGGTCCAGTTGCCACTGGTCAGCTAGCCACTTGCAGACAAAGGCCTCTTGTAGCTTGTTATGTTCCTGTAACTTCAACCGAAGGTCAGCATTATGACCCTTGGAATCCACTTCCTTGACCTGGGAACAAGGGCGAACAGGTCCAGTCCTCCTGGGCTCTTCTCAGGTCGCAGACTGTTGGTTCATTCCTCTTTTACTCATCCTAAGGTCCAGGAGTGTTTTGAAGTGGGTGGCTGGATCAGCCACAGTACCCCCAATAAGCCCAGAGACAGAAGTCTGGTAGAACGAAAAGTAGAGTTTTCAGCAACCAGACAGTGAATACACAATAATTGTTTTAGCATCCTGTCTTCGCTCTATGAAGTGCACCATAAATGCCATTTGTAAAACCCTAGTAGACTTGTGAAGCAGGATTTGCCACTGTAATGTGAATATGAGGTCCACTGGAATTGGAGCCTTCTTGGCTGTGGGTACAAAGGAAGGGCCCTGCCAGGTGTCATCTGACAAATGCACGTGACAGTGAAAGCCTCTTTGTAGTGCACTCAAGTGTTATATGTAAAACCCCAGCAGACAAGTAAAGCAGGATTTGACATTCAAGCACAATTTGACACAGTAATGTCATAAAAGGATGCTCAAAGCCCCATACTGAATATTCTGTCAGGTTCAAATGGGTCATCTCTGCCCACTCAGATCAGACTATTCTTTACTCCTGGGAGGCTTTCCACACCTATTCATACCTATTCAAATGATAACTACTGCTAGGGGGAGGGTTGGAGAGCATGGTGTGCAGCAGGTGTAGTGGCACGCAATGTAGGGTATCACCAGACACAGCAGTTCCTTAATGATGTCTTAGTCAGCTGGAGGACCTTTAGAAAAGCCTGTCCATGTCCTTTCCTGTGCACTCTTCTTTCTTCTGGTGTTTCGCAAGGGCTTGTCTCCGGTTGGAGTTGAATGACTTTTTAGGGTGACCTCTGGCAGCAAGTTGGCCTCTTCTAGCAGGTTGTCAGCAGCATCATTAGAACAGATGGCATTCCTCTACGTACCAGCACTTTTTTGTGTTTTGATGAAGGTTGTAGGAGCGTGCATGCAGTTGTGTGTAAGTTTGTGGCTAAGTCTGCAATGTCAATATTGGTTTTTCCTTTTTCTTGGAGTGGCTCCTTTGATTTTTGCACTCGTTTGTTTGCAATGTTTCTCCTTTTTTCCTTACCCTAAAAATGTGTTCATTTGCACTTGTTTTTCTATCCCTTTTGTTGTGCAATGCCCTGGGCGGTTTGTTTCTAAATAGGTGAGTTTGTTAAACGTATGTATTGCGTGATTTAGATTTTTCAGGTGTCACATTCTGTATGAGGTCTTGCGATGCTTATATTACAGCTTTTTAAGTGTCTTCGCTTTATTGATAAATGAAGTTGGCTTTCTCTATATGATTAGGTGTCTAGCTGGGTGATTCTGTTGGACATATTTTAAGCCAATTACAGTGTTGCTGGGGTTTGAATTCCTTAGTAAAAACAGAAGACAAGAGGCGTTTAGCAAAACAAGAACAGTTTGTTTGATTAAACAGTTTGGCTGGGAGAATAGTTACAGGCACAAGGTCTGACGACTGTCTCAATAATATTGGGTTCACGTGCATCTTATATACAATATTACAACAAGCAATAAACGTTGCAGCCGTTCCATATATGGTGAGGAATTTTGCTTGCTGCCTTAAAGTCATAAATTAATGGTCAAATGGTTATTGCATGTGGTCTCGACCTTGTGCGGACACAGTGTGGCCAGTGGTGAATGTGTCCAGATGTCCTGCATGGGTAGCATGTGATCGCTATGTATGCTAGGTCCTGATTGGGTATGTGTTCCTAACTTATGTGGCATCTGACTTTATGGTGTTTTCAGAAGCACCCGTTCCCTCTCGGGCCATGTGTGCTTTATTGGGGACAATCTCCCCTGACCATTGCAATGTCTCTGCGCCTATCTATGGAATTGATCAAGAGTTTCCTGGAGTTTCCTGCCCACATGTTTCCCTTCCAGCTATGCACCCTCCCACCTGTGACCCATCAATCAGTAATCCCAGCCTAGGTTGTAGGACTTGCCTGGCTACATACTTGCATGTTCAGGTAGATGTGGAGTTCAGGATTGGTGATAATATTAATAAGGACGATTGTTCATTTTTATTGATAAACACATCGATATCCATATTAACAACAGGTTTACAAGCCCTGGGTTTTTTTTAACATAGCAGTGGCTGATTTACCTACCACCTGCACCCCAAGAAGATGGCCGAATACAAACCAGTCTATTTATATTTATCCACCAGGATGGCGGAGATTTCACCTCCAAAGCGTATCACAAGAGTCGTTTGAGGTAAAAAAAAAAAAAAAACTGTCAGAAAATCTGGAAAACCATTCCTTTGTTCGTGGAATTTCTACTGCAAATTTGGGCAACGGGCCTATACCAGAAAAGTGGGGATGCACTGTTAATGTCCATATACATCTACTGGAAGAATGCCAGCCTTTTGATTAGGTATTGAAGTAACCCCTCCATACTTGTGGGAGGATCTGCCACTCAATAAGGCCATTTCCATGAGATTTACCCCAACACCTTAGCAAACCAGGTAGTGCAGCCGCGGAGTTTTCGTCAGCGAATGACGTTGTTCTCTCACACCATATTAAATTAGGGCATAGCTTTTACCAAGGTGGGCCTGTCAAACTGTGGCAGGTATTGGAGGTGCAGACTTTTTGTACGGTGTGACAAGCTGGACTGATGCTACATTAAGGCCAATGTAAACAGTAACCTTAGGGCGCAACCACAAATCCCGGCAAGAGGGCACTAGATTGCAACAGAAGTCCTAAGAAGTTGCCATTTGAAGAAGTGGAGCATCCAAGTGGCAAAGTACCATTTTTTCCTGGGGCTTCAGCAATTCTTTCACTAGAGATGGTAACGAGCTTCAAACCAGGCAATTATAAGTGTTAGGCAACAAAAATTAATGAAGGAATTCATTTGATTTATGACGTAGCCATGAAATTTGCATTATTTCATCCCTACATAACGATCGGTGCCTACATTTTTCCATCTTAGACCACTCTAAAGCCCAGGCTACCAGCCATGCGCAGCAAAACGAGCCGCTGCTGAACCACCCGGAAAGAGCTTTGACTCCCTCAAGGGTATGAAAGCACTTCCCAAATGCTACAGTACACCGGCAACCTGCTGCTTCATTTAAAATCTCCAGAAAAATAACTTATTACGAACAGCACAGTTTACTAAAGCTGAATGTAGGGCTGCTTCCTTGCAAACCAGACGCATTTTAAGCCTGGGGGTTTATCACTCATGGGGGCAGATTTACAAGTCCTTGCGACATTTTTGCGTCACTTTTAACATGGGAAAAGTGACGCAAAAGTGGCGCAAGAGGATGGTAATTATGCCCCATAGTGCTCAATTCAATTATAACAATCGAAACCAAAAATACTTCATGCTTTTTTGATACGTCATTCGAGGAGCCAAGACGCTGGACGCACGCTGCCCCCTGGTGGATCTTTGGAGGAACAACATGCAACGTTTGCATTTTCGAAATCCACATTGTTTTTATTGCAGTATTTATAAAGACCACTCTATTTTATTTCATTGGGTTTTACCCTAAGGTTCACTTGCTTTCTCTGGATAGATGTTACAACCAAATATTCAATCAACATACTAACCCCGCAATCAATAACACCTGCAACCGGAGCTCAACCCATTGAGCTATTTTATTTGCGTTGGGGTTTGTGACCTTTCAGTTTCGCACAGATCGCTGCGGCATGGGTTAAACTAACTCAGCCATCTAAAGACACATCCTGTGCACTTTCTAATGCAGTATAGAGCACTTCGTGTTTCAGGAGAGACTCACTGGTTCTTTAGAACCCATTTTATACAGTGCTTTCTCTGAGCAAGTGACGTTGGCAGGTGTATCATGAGGGCGCCAGGGATGTACTGGGGTACTGGTGCACTCTAGAAGTCAGGACAGCAGTACATTGTGACAGTCTGTGCAACAGCAATGGAATGTTGTGGGAGTACTTCTAATATTGTGACTGTGGTGCACAGTGAAGGCACACATTGATGTGCCCATAATTTGAAGACAGTGGTGCATTTTGTTAGAACTTGGGTTGTAGGTTGACTGGGGTATGAGCTCTAGTTAGGCAGCAACCACAATCCTAGTCAGGGCAAGAAGCAGGCAAACCCTAAATTAACCTGAGCTCACCCTCTGGTAGTTAGGCACAGAGCAGTCAGGCTTAATGTGTAAAGAATTTGTGCAAATCTTCAAACAGTAAAACAGTGAAAACACCAAACAAAAAGATCCCACATCATGGTAGAAAAACAAGACCAAAACAACAAAAATCCAATTTGTAGAACTGGAGATATTGAATTTCAAACTTTTAAAGTAAAATAGCGACAATATGGAAAAAGAGCTATTGGAGATACCTCGTTGCACTAGACCGGAACAAAATCACAAGTTCAGGCCGACCGCAATGGAGCGTTGGACGGCTACTGGGACCCGGTTAGGCCAGTTGAATAAAGTACCTTAATCCTGTTTGCGGTGCGTTTTGTGGATCCTCGTCAAAGATGCGTCACGCAGTAGAGGCGATGCGTTGGTTCTGATTAGCATTGAAGCTGTGATGCAGAGCTTCATCGTAGATGTTGCCATCAATCCGGGATGCGAGGAGCTTGCTGCGGGAAAAGCATTGCACAGTGGTTGTTTGAAGGCGATGCGTCTGTCCCAGATACGGGATGCTGCATAGATGAGAGGCTTTTGTGATGGGTCCAATCCATGCAACAGCAGCGATGTGTCAGTTCTGCTCGGGGATCCGCCACTCAGCTGAGGAAATGCATCAGTTCTGCATGGGGATGTGTCACTCAGCCAAGGAGATACCTCGGTTCTGCTCAGGGTTGCGTCACTCAGCAGAGAAGATGTGTTGGTTCCACTGGCAAGCACCCTAGGCCCACTTCCAAGGGTCCAGGATCGAGCTGGCACAACTTAGCAGAGTAGACTCACAGATGTCAGAGTCCAGGTGCAAAGTTTTGAAGAGTTTTATGTCCCTGAGACTTAAGATCAGGAAGCTAGCCAGCTAGCCCTTCCAGTTACTCTGGGTTCTGGGGTCAAGTGATGCAGATCCAGTCCTTCTCGCCCAGGCAGCAGGGCAGCAGGCCAGCAGGCAAGCACAGCAAAGCAGGAGCCCAACAAAGCAGCAGTCCAGCAGAGTGTTAGTCCTTCAGCAGCACAGTAGTCATTCTTCCTGGCAGCGTATCCACAGGTCCAGAAGTGTACTGCAGTGGTGGTGTCTGAAGTCCAGTATTAATACCCAGTGGTGCCTTTGAAGTGGGGGTGACTTCAAAGACAGGTCTTTAACGTGCACAGAGGCCCTGCCCTTCCTGCCTTAGCTCCAGGCTCACTGCACAGGAGTATGCAGTCCTTTGTGTGGGGACAAGGCACAGCGTATTCAAGTGTAAGTGAGGCTAAGTCTAGCTCCTCCCTCCAATCTTGCCAGGATGGCCCATCAAGTCATACATAAGCTGATGCCCATGGCCCGAGTTCGAGTGGCCCAACACCACGAGGAGGTCTTCCCGACGACCCTAACCTGGCATCTGGGGATCCCTGATCTACCTCAAGTCTCGAACCTGTGCCTGCAGCCCCTTTCTTGAGGATCCCCCCGACTGGAGCTGGTAAGAAGAATCTGATGTCAAAAGACATCCCTGCACCCGACATCCCACAGACTTGGGTAGCCCAACCGACGGTGTCCCGGCATCCCAACTTACCTCTCCAACCAGTGGTCGCCTCCAGAAGATCTTCGTCCCCGAGCCTGCAGTGTTTGTTGCAACCGGAAAATCACCATTGAAACCAACAGGGCACTCGATGACAAAACAGCACCCTGCACCCAGCCGCCTCTGCGCTGCTGAGGGTGCACCTAGAGTGCTAAATTGGATCCCCCTTTGCCCTGAGCCTAAGTCCAGGAGCTTTGCTCCCACAACCTTGTGGCCTGCTCGTGAGCAGCCACCAACCCGAGACCCCCTATCCCCCATTGGATAGCCTTAGTCCTCAGCATTCTGCACCCGGCTGCCCTAGTGCTGCTGAGCGGTGCTTTGAGAGTGTATTCTTGATGCTGGGGGAACCCTAGTTCTAATCCCAGATAACCAACTCCCAAACCTAAATACTTATCGTTAAGTAGATAACATTGTTTTCTCCATTAGGACTGAATTGACTGCTTTCTTATGAAAATTGTTTTAAGTGTGGAGTTGGTTTGTATGAAACCCTAAGAAACTGCAAATGTACAAAAGCTGATTTGCTTACCTTTTCTCTGGGAAATGTCCCAGTGTGATATCTAGGCACATCACATTGAGTTGAATTTTTAAAAACAAAATAATCTGAAAAATAACATACAAAGTAATCTAAAATATAATCTGGAAAGTAACGTACAAAGTAATCTAAAAGTAACTGAAAATAAATTCCAATTGTTTTATGAACAAGTGACTTACCTGTAACCAATCCAATTGCATTCAACTGCATTCTAGCTGTATTTAAACTGCATTATTCTTGCAAAGTATTATTACACTTACCTGTACCAGGCATAGATTGGATCTAGAAAATAGAATATAACTAAATAATATTTTTATACAAATAAAATTGGTCTGAGTTCAGTCTTTGAGTGTGTGACATCATTTCCTGCCTGATGGGTACAATAAATGCTTAACACTACCCTCTGAGAAAGCCTTACTGCTCGCCCACACTACCACAAATAGAGAGAAAGGTGCTATCTACTTTTACCTCTGCCTACCTTTGGCATTCCACTGGACTCTGTGCACACTATACCTTACTTTGGCATAATATATACAGAGCCAGCTTCCTACAAGGTGTGCAATGGGAGTCACCTGTGACAGGTCCTTACTGGCGTGGCGTGTTTCTCTCAACATCCCTACCTCTATACGCATCTTTCCCTGTTCTGGGGTGATCCCAGAGGTTGTGTTACCATCCCACCTCTCTGGAAGTCCCTAAGCGAAGATTGGTGGATTATCGTCTGAATCCAGAACCTGGCTCTCACTTCTAGCAATAGGCTCATTCCTGACACCTTAGTGCTCAAAAGACTCTCTTGGATTTTGAAATTGTTCATTCAATTCATATATTGGTCTGTGATCTCTTTGCACAGGTCTGAATTTATAGGCAGAGATATGTAAAACTGGTAGATATTATTCCATAGTTTCTCCTACAGAGAAAAAAATGTGTTGCTCCAATATTACATTCACTTTATAATTCTCCACTAATGCATGCATAGTAGCATGCATTAATTCATCATCTTACTCATCAGGATCCATATCATCTTCCTGATTGTGTACGGGTAACTGTTTTAGGAAGTTTCTTCCTTCTACTCCTAGATTATTTCTTAATAGAGCTAACTTCTGTTTAGGAAGAAACACTTCTCCCTCCCACTGTCTTCAGGTACATCTCAAAAGCATACCTCCAATCCTCCCAACACATTAAGTTTCACCAGGGGATTGCAGGAACAATGGAGGAGGCACCTAAAACTATGCAAGCGAGTAGCGATGAACTCACATACACTGGTAAAATCCAAGAGCAAATATTTTAGGAGCTATACTCTGGGGAAAAGAGGGCTTAGGAAGGAGACAGCAGACATAGGCATCTGGCTCCAATACACTGCAAAATGTTACTGGCAATGGCTCAGCCCACCGATAGAGTCATCAGCAGGAGGGGAAATAATGTGAGTGGTGGAACCAGTGAAGGCAGTAACTGTGATAAAGAAGATACATAAGATACATTATGGGGCATATTCTCAAGGAGGGATTGCCGAGTTATCGGCACTTTAGCGCAGCCAAAGTCACGATAAATTTACCGCCCCATTCACAAGCAAACAGCCAATACCACCAGTTTTCCGGTGATAGCATCCGCAAAAAACTTCGCCACGTATGACCCCGGCAACTATCGCTAATGAGATGCAAAGTAGGCATTCCCGATCAAAAAGCCGCGAAAACACCACACCTCAACACTCTCAAAGACCAGCCAGATCAGCGATAAGAACACAAAACATGCGATAAGGCGCGTTAGCAGCAGGAAATTAACATCTGCTCTGACCTGGTGCAAAGTCGGAATACAACCTGCACCAGAAAAGGGAGCCCAGCCCAGAGCCACACCTGAACAACAGCAGATGCCATGGAGCCAACGATCATGCAGCTCGGACACCCAAGAGGGCCACAACACCCACCGTCACCCACCCCCGTACCATCCCCCCCGGTGCCCCATTCCAGGCACCCCCCACCTCCCCCGGACCAAGAGATTGCACATCAACGTCACAAAATCATGAACAAAATCATTCGCCTGATGCCGCAGAATCACAACAACTAACAGTCATGTGAGTACAGAAAAAGCCGAATCAATCATTCACCATTGAGAGTCCAAACAAAATATCACAATCAAATTTCTCACCAAACAACTATTTGGAAGAGTCATGGCGGGTCATCCCTGGAAAATCTGTAAGTGACAGCCTGTTAGACAATATCCCAGATAAGAAGGTGTGTCAGGCACTCATCAAAGGACAGAGAAAGAGAGAGAGGGAGAGAGAGAGAGAGAGAGACGGAACAAGGAGCGCAAGGACAAACGGGCCCTTGGCACATACATGCCAACTGTTGCGTGTGTCTCGCAATTGGTGCACCCAAAATCTAAGGCCTGGCAACAATTTCAGCGCGAAGCGCACATCACATTTCAGAAATGCAAGCAGTAGTCAGACTAAAATTAGTCAGACTAAAATTAGGCATGAAAGCTCCTTTGTGTCAATACACAAGGCGGAAGGACATCCGAACCTCCGACCTTGGTCTCCAATGTGCCCGGCACCGCTTGAGTGAGATACCATACCAGACTCTGGCAACTCCCACACCACGAACTGTGCTAATTAAAGAGCAAAGTGTCCACACCCCACACGCACGTGTTCCTGCTCGAGCTACACCTGCATGGCATGCCCCCAACACATCGGTAAAAAGACAACCCATACGTCCAAACGTTGAACACACATACTACTCATTGCTCCGAGCTGTGGCATATCGTCCACAGAACTACCGCCCGTCTGAGGAGTGCCAGAGGTATGAGACCAACAAACGCAATGGCAAGCAATCCCGGGCCCATGCACAACCCCAGTCAAATGGAACTGTACTGTGCACGAATGCAGCATCTGTTGGGAGCTCTGCCAATTGCAGTTTTGTGAATCAGTTACCGTTTGAGTTTCCGGCTTGCGTACATCACATGTGTCCAGCCATGGTTCCACTGTTGATAATGCACATTCAAGTGGCCCATGGAGGTCTGCCTATCCAACACAACGGTAGCTGAACTAGATTATGACTTGTGTGTGCGCCCCCTGTTCGCCCATGAACAGGAGTGCAACTGGGATACCCGGGCATGGGATGCCTTGATATGTTGTGTCTGTGCCGGCAACAGTGGATGGGAGATTGCACAAGTCATCGTGTGCAGTGACCACATCGAGGCACTCCCCTATTGGGCTGTGTTGCAGATTGGTGAAACTGCGTGGTCGGAGCACATCTGTCCGGACCAGTTAATGGATTGGCTCTCCCTCGTGTTCCTTGATTTCGAGAACGACGTACTTCTGGAACTGATTGCCTATGAAGCAGCACTCGTATTCATGGACGAGTAACTACCTTCCTGCAGCCACAACTGATTGACACCCAGAGCACAGGTCCCAACACCGTATAGAGGAATGGTGCCATACGCCAGAACAACAGAGGACATGTCTGCATTCGCTCGGACTCAGAGTGCATGTGCGTGCATCTACGCGTGTTGTCACACACCTGTGCAAGGTGATGCAGCCCCATGGGCGGAGCTGCACAGCGTTGTCTGGCAAAGTTCCTAAATCTGACATACTGCTGGAGGGAGACTACACACATGGCAATGTAGCACGACATGTGACCTTGTTGGTCCCTCTTCACCTGCTCACTGTCAGAAGAGCACACAGTCGGCGCAGTCCGGTGGTACAGCTCTGTGCAGATCCCATGGGCTGTGAGTCATGTCCCCTGACACGGGGCAATGAGCAGACACCAAACATTACATGACTCTACCAGCAAGGCATGGTGGGCTGAGACCGTTGCCAACCGTAAGCATATGTGTTGATTTTTACCACCCCATTCCTTGCACCTCGACACGTCCCATTCTGCCTGTAAGTGTCTTAAGCATTTGTCTGCCCGTTGTGGCCCATCACTTTTCCGTACTGACACGCACATGCTAATAAAGTCTAGGCAACTTCATCAGTGTACAACTGTGATGAGTGTTGATTAGTATGACAAATCGTGTGCCTCAATGAGCATTGTCCGTACACTGGGAGGGACAGACTGCCTCTGGTACATAGGTGGTGAATCCCTATTGGCAGCTCCACCTCTGCGAGCCACACATTGTGTTTGGGATAATTGCTGGTAGACCTGTGCTCTTACGTTTCTTCAGCAATGTGAGTATGGTGTCCAACTTCTTGCTATGTGGATCAATATGATCCATTAAAACAGGCTGTGTCCACACTGATGGGTCTGAGTACGTCATGCGAAGAGATGTTCTGTAGCCACATGCGATGGGGTACACTACTTCAGGCGAGCTACCGATTCTGACATTTACACACACAGCCCTATAGAATGCATGGCAATACCAAAGGGGATGATGGACGGAGTGCATGAGCAAATCAAACACTCACCCCCAGTCAACTGATCTGGGTTTAATCCATCATCATTCTTTAGCTCACTCCACCACCCCAGTTCAGACATGGCCATATGCAAATCAGTCTGACCCTGTACCTCATGGGAACAGTCCAGCCCGAACTGCCAAGCCATGTCTTCCCTGGACCGGAAACAAGCATCCTGAGACCGGTTTCGGGTTCATTACCCTCATCAGCCAGGCTATCTCGAATCCAGCGGCAAAGTGAGCAAGGGACCAACGTCTGGGCATACCCTGCCAACTTAGGGCGAACAAAACGATACCAAAGGAGATGATGGACGGAGCGCTTGAGCAAATCAAACACTCACCCCCAGTCAACTGATCTGGGTTTAATCCATCATCATTCTTTAGCTCACTCCACCACCACAGTTCAGACATGGCCATATGCAAATCAGTCTGACCCTGTGCTTCATGGAAACAGTCCAGCCCGAACTGCCAAGCCATGTCTTCCCTGGACCGGAAAAAAGCATCCTGGGACCGGTTTCGGGTTCATAACCCTCATCAGCCAGGCTATCTCGAATCCAGTGGCAAAGTGAGCAAGGGACCCACGTCTGGGCATACCCTGCAAACTTAGGGCGAACAAAGCGATACCAAAGGGGATGATGGACGGAGCGCTTGAGCAAATCAAACACTCACCCCCAGTCAACTGATCTGGGTTTAATCCATCATAATTCTTTAGCTCACTCCACCACCCCAGTTTAGACATGGCCATATGCAAATCAGTCTGACCCTGTGCCTCATGGGAACAGTCCAGCCCGAACTGCCAAGCCATGTCTTCCCTGGACCGGAAACCAGCATCCTGGGACCGGTTTCGGGTTCATAACCCTCATCAGCCAGGCTATCTCGAACCCAGTTGCAAAGTGAGATAGGGACCCACGTCTCGGCATACCCTGCCAACTTAGGGCGAACAAAGCGGATGATGGACGGAGTGCTTGAGCAAATCAAACACTCACCCCCAGTCAACTGATCTGGGTTTAATCCATCATCATTCTTTAGCTCACTCCACCACCCCAGTTCAGACATGGCCATATGCAACTCAGTCTGACCCTGTGCCTCATGGGAACTGTCCAGCCCGAACTGCCAAGCCATGTCTTCCCTGGACCGGAAACAAGCATCCTGGGACCGGTTTCGGGTTCATAACCCTCATCAGCCAGGCTATCTCGAATCCAGTGGCAAAGTGAGCAAGGGACCCACGTCTGGGCATACCCTGCCAACTTAGGGCGAACAAAACAATACCAAAGGGGATGATGGACGGAGCGCTTGAGCAAATCAAACATTCACCCCCAGTCAACTGATCTGGGTTTAATCCATCATCATTCTTTAGCTCACTCCACCACCCCAGTTCAGACATGGCCATATGCAAATCAGTATGACCCTGTGCCTCATAGGAACAGTCCAGCCCGAACTGCCAAGCCATGTCTTGCCTGGACCGGAAACAAGCATCCTGGGACTGGTTTCGGGTTCATTACCCTCATCAGCCAGGCTATCGCGAATCCAGTGGATGTCGGGCTACATTGGGGGATGTGAGATTGTTATTCATGTGCAATGAGGACACATCTAGTTCACACCTTCACATTCCTCTAATTGGCCATGTGGGTCAGGCTCAAACATGCGCATTGATGATATTTACCAGGGTGTACCTTTTAGTGCAATCAACGTCTCTACATTCATCCATACTTGTAAACATGAGTGAACATAGACATGACACATCTGTGTGATTTGGAATGTTTTATTCACATTCTGGGGAATCTCGGAGCAGGTGGGGTACATGGCCAGTTCAAGCCCACACAACATGGTTGCCCAGTGGTCGGCCAACCAGAGTCCTTGGGGGAATGCAAAGTTAATCTTAAGAGGAAGAGTTCAGTCCACAGCCAAATTTCTGTGTCATTGGTACAAGAGCAGATATGGCAGTCCATGTCGGGGTCCAGGTGAATGTCGCAGAGTATTACGGGGGACAGTGGGAGGTGTTGTTCCAGGGCATGATGCAAATGGGCTGAACCAGACATGGACAGGTCATGTGGTGGGTATGGGTGCCACTACCTCCTACCTCACACAGTCATTACTCCCCACATCTTACTCCTCTGAGACGTCTTCTGTGTCCGGCGTGTCAGGTGTGTGTGGTGGTGTTATGGCAGCATCACTGTGGGCCACTGACACATCAAGGTCCAAAGATGATAGGGCTGCATCACTGTGTGCCACTGACACATCAGGGTGCAAAGGTGATAGGGCTGCATCACTGTGTGCCAATGACACATTAGGGGGCGGAGATGTGTGTGTCGAAATTCCAGCAGCAGTTATCTGGAACAGGTTCTGTGGCAGCAATGGCAAAATGAGGATCTGCAAGGCCAAGAAGATCCCAGCTACATGTCGCTGGTGGTCACCGCGATGCAGCTGGGCTGCCCTGCTCCTGGAGATGGGGTGCGGAGGCTGTCCATGAGCTGTTGGAGGGTGTCTGGGAAAATGTGCAGGGTGTCCTCTTCATCATCACTGTAGAGATGTGTGGTCTGCTCTGCAGGGGGTGTTGATTGTCCCTCTGCAATGTAATGGGGAGATGCCGGTTAACAGTGTGTTCCATGTGTGTTCATGCATTGTACATGTTTACATACAGACTGCATGACAATGTACATTGTGACTGTTTTGGAGGAGCTGGCTATTTGATGGGAGACAGTGGACATTTTCACTACATGACGAATGTGAGGTTGTACTCATACATTATCATCTCACAGTGTCATGCAATGCCAGATGTGATTGGCCAGTTTCAACGTACGAGCGGCACCGGTTGTGTCCTTTGTCCTGTGGTGTAAGTGTTGCACTTTGTACCACATTGTTGTCAATGTTGATGTGCTGTGATTGCCATGTGTGTGTGCTGCATTGTTGGCGAGTTGGCCCTGCAGCTTAGATTTGGTGGTCCCTTATCCCTTTGAGTCGGTGTGCCTTTGACTTGTGTGCTTTTCGGGTGCTGTGATGTTTGCGACTTGGGTCATTTGTGCTCTTGGACATATTTTGTACTCTTGTGCATTGTTTGTCTGCAGATGTGTTTTTGATGTCATGGGTTGTAGGTGCACGTGGATGTGGATGTGTCAATGTGTGAACTGTTCCTTTATAGATGTGGTCCACACTCAGCCACCTCAATGTCGTCTCGTGCACCATGTCATGTATTGTGACTGCAGCCATGCTATCTGTCATGCAGTGTCACTTGCATAGTCCGTGTGGCTCACAGAGCCGCTGCTTTTCTGGATTCAGCAGGGGTAGGTTATGGCATTGGTGATGTGGAGGGGGGGCCATTTGTGCACATTGTGGACAGGGGCCTACTTGGGATTTCTATGTGTGCTGCAGTGTGCCAAGGGTGTCAGGGACATGTTCCATACTCATTGTGGGTGTGCAGTGTGCACCGCATGATTGTGCATGTGTGCCATTGTGCCCATCTCCCTCCGTTCTCCCAGGCCCTGGTCGGTACTCACCCTGTTGCTGTTGGGTCAGGTCATATCGAGCTGTGTCCAGACCACCAACTCCTTACACCGTCTCCACACTGATGGCTGTGGCCATTATTTCCTCCAGCTCATCCAGCTCCTCCTGTGGCGCAGGAGGCCCACCTCCAGTTGCCTTTGCTGCCTTCCTGTTGGCAGCAAGTTTCTCCTTGGTTTGACTGTGCACTTCATGCCAGCGCCTCTTGACCTCCTCCATTGACTCCTCGATACTCTGACTGCATTCACGTTGTTGACGATGGACTGCCATATTTCCGTTTGTGTTGCCAATGACGCAGTGGAGGGGACGAACAGTTGTTGGTAGTGTTTTATCACCTCCGTGACGATGATCCGGTCTTCCTGCGAACTGAACTCCGTCTTCCTCTTCTCTTGCCCGTCCCCAAGCACGGGGTTCCTGGCTGGTCCTCCGTGGGGCTTGTGGGGTTCGAAATTTCCTCTGCAGTCGGTCCGGGTGCATCCATGGTGCTACACAGTTTGATTTGGTTTTGGTGTGTTTTTTTTTTGTTGCTTTTATAGTGCATTTTCCCGCATGATGCGTGGGAATTGCAGGCCTGTGGCTGGTTTTCGCTGATTTTTGTATCGCACTTGGCCTCATCGCAGCTTTTTTTGTGCTATGTTTTGCATTTTTGCAGCATCGCGTTGAATTTGTCGTGGACTTTTGACGCGTTGTAGTGTGCCTATCGCATGGTGCTGCCGTGTTGTGAATATCACGTTAATACAGTGTTATTTTCCCACTATAGACTGCGATGTGAGGAGTTGCTTTAAGCTACTTTTGCGGTAGTTATCACACGTTCTTGAGAATATCCCCCTATATGTATACAAAAGGGAAGGTACATGCAATGTCACAATCTTTGGGAGCTTAGCTGATCTCCAGGAAAACAGCAGGTACAAGCACCAGAGCAACCATGAAATACCACAACACATGGGAGCTAGCACTGGGGAGCAAACACATGTTAAGCAAGAAACCTAAACCTGGAGAGCAGACTGAAACCTAAAACAACGGGAACCAAGAAAGGCTCCTCTGGCATTTGTGTGTGCCTGGTTTCCACACCCTTCTTTAGGATCTGTGGCAAATAAATCTATGCCTTTACTTGTCTGGATTCATCCTCCTCTGTTAGATTTTGGGGGACACCAGCAGTACTATAAATTCCAAATTGGGTAAAACAGCAGAGTTAAAATAATTAATAAATACTACCATTCTAAAATATGTCTGTTAATTTAAAACAAAAACAATTAACACAAATAACGTAATCTCTGTTGTCTTATAACACAATCTTTTATGTGCTCTTCAATGTAGACTGCTCTCTAAATATACACAATGTACTATGTACAAGTCCCTCACTTTTCTAGCACCTTAATGTCACACACACACACACACACACGTGGACTGTTTGAAAACTGCCACCACAAATGACAGTATATTCCCCTGCCATGGACCCCACAAAGAAGAGTCCAGTTCCCTTCCCAGCCACAATGTAATGCTTGGTCCTAAAAGATGGAGAATGTCAAACTGTGTTCTACAGCTTTTTAATGTCTGTTGATTCCAAATTTTGAAACTTCCTTGATCTATCTCGTTCTTTTTATGTGAAAATTTAGAAGCTTGCCTTCCTTTTTTTTGTGACTTTTCCAGGGCTCCTCTTTAGAAGTGCCCTGTTAAACAATGCATTTATTTTATGCTATCATCTACAAGGAAAACATCAAATGTACAACATCCACAGAGAACGCTACCCCATTCATGGAACACCTGCACTTCAGCTGCCAATCTCTGCAAACTTCACCCTGAATGGAACCCTTGCCTATTGACCACCCGGACCATGAGACACTTTTACCAATCTCATTGCCAACTTTGTTGCTCCGCTCACCATCGACTTCAGAGCCTACATTCTCCTTGGTGACCACAGCTTTCACCTAGAAGATCGAAACAACCCGTGCTCCACAGCACTCCTCATAACCTTGAGCAACATAGAACTCACCCAGCTCGTCCTATAACCAACACACACCTTAGGTCACACACTGGACCCCATCTTCACCACAAGCTCCAACATCAAATACAACTCCACCACACCACTTACATGGACTGATCACTCCATCATCCAATTCCAAATCAACACACCTCAAGTCTACATCCCGCCCAGGTTCAGCATTCTAAGCTGCAGCTGGGGCAAAATTATAGAAGCAGACTGGCTCAGCACCCTCAGCATGGATCAACCTATCCCCACAGACAACCTCGACAAGGCATCAACAACTTCAATAACTGGATCAAAAAAGGCACAGACTCCATTGCACCTATCAAACCCAACAAGCTTAGTAGATCAAACAAGCAGGCCAGTTGGTACACATAACACCTGTGAGATACGAAACGACCTTGTAAAGAGTTAAAAAGGAAATTGCGAGCCAGCCACAAAACTACAGATAGAACTACATACAAGGCTGCGCTCAGACGCTGTCACCAGCAAAGAAGAGACATCAAGAAAAAAGCACTTGTGGACCGCATCAAAGGAAGCTCCAATAGCTACAAGGAGAATTTCTTGATCGTTAAGGATTTACCCTCGCTCTTAGCCCATGTCAACAACAACTCTGTACCAACCTATCCAACTTCTCCCACAACAAAATCACCAATATCTACAGCAACTTCCACACCAACCCACCCCAGAGAACTTGTTGCTCACCTACCCACCACCAACCAAGCCGGCCACTTGACCGAATGGACAACCCTCACCAGAAACAACGCAATGGCAATCATGCGGACCATCCACTTAGAGGCCCCAAGAGACTCATGCCCCCAATACATGTACAACCTGGGAACATCACTAATCAGCACTACCCTGACCCACATCATCAACACCTTAATGACGTCCACCAATTTTCCGGATGAATGAAAACTTGCAGAAATCAATACCATCCTCAAGAAGCTCACAGCCCGCTTGAATCAACTGAGCAACTTCCAACCCTCCTCCCTGCTCCCCCATCCAGCCAAAGTGATTGAGAAGGCCATCAACAAGCAACTCACAACCCACCCGGAACTTCACCATCTTCTAGACAAAACTCAATTAAGATTCAGAAATAACCACAGCACCAAAACAGCACACATCCCAGCCACTGACGATATTCAAATTATCCTGGACCGAGGAGAAACAATCGCCCTCATCCTGCTTGACCTCTCCATGGCCTTCAACCCCATCTCCCATAACACCCTTATCAGAAGACTCCACGAGATTGGCATACGAGGATCTGTTCTCAAAGGGAACTATTCCTTCCTCACGGTAAGAACCAAAAGGGTCAGGCTGCTACCCTTCACAACAGGGACCAAGAGATTAATATGCGAAGTCCCACAGGGAACGTCTCTCAGCCCTACACTTTTCAACATATAGATGGCACTGCTTGCCAACATAATCTGATCCCAAGACATCACCGTCATCTCTTCTGCCAATGACACTCAACTCATCCTGTCCCTGCAGGACAAGACAACTTCCACCATAACCAACTGCATGACCATGGTCACAGACTGGATGCAAACCAACTACCTGCAGCTCAACTCTGACAAGATGGTCCTACTAGTCTTTGGAAACAAAACAATCCCCCATGAGACTCCACCTGGGAGGCTGTCAGAGCTAGGACCAATACCATACCCACATAGCCCGCAGGAAATCTAGGGATCTTCCTAGATGACAAGCTCAACATGATGGCTCCAGTCAACGTAGCGTGCTTCTCCTGCTTCCACATCCTATGTGTGCTATGAAAGATGTTCTAATGTTTGCCTCAGAACACCAAACGGAGTATGACACAAGCACTTATCACCAGCAGGCTGGACTACAGCAACACTCTCTACGCGAAATCTCCATACAACTCCTACACAGACTCCAGATCATCCAGAACACCGCTGCAGAACACCGCTGAACGACCCCTATTTGACTTTCCCTGCCACACCCACATCACACTGCACCTGAAGAAACTGGCTCACCATGCACATGCACAGTCAATTCAAACTTGTCACGCACACATACAAAGCCCAGCACAGGACCAGAATACCTGAACAGCTGCATACACTTTCACCAACCCACCAGACACCTATGATCTGCCTCACTCTCACTCGCACACATTCCCCGCATCCACAAAAGCAAGGTTGCTCTTTCGCATTCTTCGCACACAATACATGGAACGACTCCCTCAACACACCAGAGCTTCCTTCTCACTTCTTGAGTTCCACGAGAAGCTTCAGACATGGCTCTTCATATAAGCACCGTGGGGACCACACATCTACACACTTGCCTAAGCACCCAGATACCCTCTCGAGTGATTAGTGCACCCTACAAATCAATATAACGTAACATAACATGACACAATATAATATAACCCTTTGTTATTTCCTATGTGACTCTGTGAGAACATACCTAGTGTATAAGAAGGTGGGCAGGACTTGGACCTGCTGAGCTTTCTCGCCGTCCCAGGGAAGCCAAGACTAATGTTGGCTGCATTCTTCGCAAGACAAGAAGATGCCTTTGCAGTTCTTCCACCCCTTGCACCTCAGATCACAATCACTCAAGTAGAAACAAAAATAGGCAACCCTTCAAGCCAGGCCCCCATCGAAATTCCCTAAGTACTTCCTCTAATTTAAGACAATCACGGGGCCAATTTGAAACGTAATAATATAGGATCAGTATGTACTGTCATGGTTTGTGGCATGCATGCATTCTTACATGTGTAGAACATTATATACATACTGTATAGACATACCTCACTAACGTACCAGTCCAATATTTAGTCTTAGTGACAATGTAGTCAAAACTAAAACAGCAAACTCAAAAGATGCAGTAGATGGTATGGATTCTCAGTTTATTTTAAAGAAACGTTTGCAGAGAATAACTTTTTTAGAAAATAGGAAACAGTAAGTTATTTGAAAATGGTCAGAAAAAACAAATATTTACATTTAGACATTTATTCTCAGTGCCTTTTACCTTATTTCATTTACATCTAGTTTCCAACTTGTTTTGCTTTCATTTTTTCATCTATTCTTTTTTCTAAAGTAGGCAGGATTGTTAATGAAATCATCTAAGCATTTTTAAGGCTTGCACTCTCTAGTGCCAGAAGCAGTGATGGCCGAACAATTAAAAAGTGATGGGGTGGGTGGAGGGGATGCTGGGGGAGCGCATATGAATTAAAAAAAAAACGTACCTGAAGCTACTTCTGCCGCCTCGTGCCTCAGTACTCCTCTGCTTCCTGTTCCCAGTAGTCCCTGGGACAGCATCAGAGACTCCCTGTGCAATCCCGCGCTGCTCTCATGTAGAATGAGAGCAGTGGGGGGAAATTGGCCTGAGCGGGCTGGTTTAATGCTCCCTCGGGCACAGGGAGTCTGTGCTGTTTCTCCAACCCGGCTGCGCTATACAGCTGGGTTGGAGAAACCTAACTGCACATGTCTATTTGGCCGGTCTAAGATGGCCGGTCAGACAGACATGAGCACTTAGAAGTGCACTTCACTCCTCTCTCCCTTGGCCCGGCCCCTCCCTACACACGCTGGCTCAGCCAGCAGCTGAAAAATCCAACGATAATAAAATATAATTTTATTTTTCAGCTGCTGGCTCTGAGCCAGTGGGGCGACGCTTCTCTGCCGTTGCGGGGAAGCCGCCGCTAGCCAGAGGGTGGCTGAAGGTTAGGCCCTTTGGTTGCATCCTCTCCTATGTAGCCTCTTGGTAGAGTTTGAGCTCCCCAACATTCTGAACTCAGTCAAGGGCACATCCTACGAGAACAACATCCTGCCATCAATCATTGTCACTGACATATAAGACAAGGTAAGGGCGTTTCTTTTGCCTTTTTTAATAATTGTTTGTGGGGCAGGGGCGGAGCGGAGCGGATGTCCACAGAGTTTTTTTTAACTCCGTGGAACTCCGCGGAGTGCCACTCTGCATACTCCGCTCAGGGTTACCTACAACTGGTACTGAAGTATGCCCCTGCTATCTCCGCATGGTGGGAGCAAATGTTTCGAACCCGTACTTCATCCAAAGAAGCCAAGGAGATGTTGGCAAGCAAACAGAGGCTCCATAAGGCCCTCAAGGAAAGATGGAGAGGCAAAAAATTGTCCAAGAGCTAAACTCTATCAGCTCTCCGAGAAGAGCACAGGAAAACAGTTCTGGAAGCACATCATCAACTTAGTAATCATAGCCAGTTAACGGAGAATGAGGTAGCAGACAGTATATGGGTCGATTACACTAAGCAGCTCTACCCCTCAGAGTTGGGTGAAATAAGATCATCTAGCCCCCACAGCCCCCAAACCTCCCGGACACGCATGTCTTCCACATCTCAGAGGCCTCAGTCATTGAAAACATCAAACAAATGAGAAACAGACCAGCGTCAGGATCTAACGGGATCCCAACAGCAGTGTTTAAATCTGCCAAAACCTTTTGGGCAGTGGCTCTCACGCTGCTTTTCAATCACGCCTTTTTCACAGCCTCAATCCTGCCAACCCGGCCAACTTTCGACTGATAGCCTTACTGTACCTCGAAGCCAAAGCCTACGCTCGTACTCTACTGGAAGTCTAGGCAGCCGAAAACAGCATTTTCCCTTTCTCCCAGTCAGGATTCAGACCAGATTGCTCGACCACTGATGACATCCTAGCACTGACCTACCTGTCCAGACGAGCCACACGTGCTCATCTACAAACCCTATTCAGCTGTTTCATTGACTACAGCGCAGCATTTGATAGAGTCGATCAGGGCACACTATGACAAAAACAAAATTCTCGGGAATCTCTCCCCAACTTCACCAAGCCATAATGTCCCTGTATCAGGGAACATGGGTCAGGATGAAAACTAGTCATACTACAGCAATGGCAAAAATTCCATCTAACAATGGCCTCAAACAAGGCTGCGTGCTGGCCCCGCTACTTTTTAACTTCTACACCGCTGATCTACCCAAATTTTTGGAAGGCGCAAGTCTAATTACACCTAGATTGGGGACTACACTTCTGCAGAGTCTGCAATATGTTGATGATATCATCACCATGGACCATACTCAAACTGATCTACAGAGAGCCCTAATTGCCCGCCGCAGTTCCAACTTAGAGAACAAACTCCTGGTGAATAAGGTGAAGACAAAAGCAATGGTGTTTGGTAAACACCCCCGCAAGAAATTTGCACAATGGCAAATAGGAGAACAGCAAAATCCATCTGCACAAGCTATAATTACTTGGACATCTGGTTCAATTAAGGGGCAAACCCAGGGGCCCACCTTAACCCCTTGCATGCCCGCCCCTTTCCCCGCCCAGTGCCGCGCCTTCCATTAGCGGGCGGAGTTCATGACGAGCTGGACTCGTCATGGGCACAGCGCCACCGCAGCCCATGACGAGTCCAGCTCGTCATGGGCACTGAAGGGGTTAAACATCTCAGGACAAAGGGAGCCAGGTCATATATTGCTCGAAACGCATAAACTACCAATTACATAGCCCAACAGCTGACCCAATACTAAACGTTTTGCGAGACAAGCTAGTACCTGCACTGAACTATGGTCACTTAGCCTTCCCAAGAAAACGGGGCGCGTGCCTCACAAACGTTTAAACAACAGCATACAAAAAAATCTTTACTTATCCTCAGCACGTAAGGAGGGCCAGGGTGAGGCTGGAGCTGGGACTGGCAAATCCCAACCTCTCCTGCCTATGCAACCTAATGAAATATTACATCAGAACCATGCGTGCCCCAGCCTCATCACTATAAGCTCAACTCCAAACAATTTTTGTAGATGAGGGCTCTCCATGGCGCTCACAGTTACTCCAAGCCATCAGCGTCCTAAAATCGAAACAACAAACTTGATCAATCCAAACATTATAACCAAAAACTGCAGAGGGCATTCAAATACACAGCAAAGCAACATATGTTATCACAGACTGTAAACAAGTGAGTCTTTAAGTGTTTCCAAAAATTGTTGAGATTTGGTTGAGCCCAGACAGGCAGAGGTAAGTGGTTTCAAGCCTTAGATATCATCACTAAAAGTGAACGACCACCAACCTTGGCCATTTTAATCGAAGCAACCATCAAATGACGTGTGTTGGAATGAGAGTGCATGCAGGACAGTAGCAGGAAAATAGAGAGGATATATAGCTTCCCTAAGTGAGAGGACATAGCTTCTCAATGTGACACAGGCACACAACCTTGAATAGGCTCCTTTTGGAAATGGGTATCAAATTAAGCTGATGCAAGCGCTTAGAAATGGAAGATCTTCTGTTCAGTCCAAGGATTAGGCGAGCAGCTGCTTTTTGTATTCTCAGAAGTTTCTGAAACAGATAATTCAGAAGGATAATCACCAGAGAATGCAGTAGTCAAGTATTAATGCTATTAGGGTTTGCATGAGGCTTTTCCTAAAAGATGGAGGGAGATATGGAAGACGATTTCTGATTCTACTCAAAACACAGAACGAGGAGGAAGATAGTGCCTGTCATGAAAGGAAAGCTTGGAGTCAAAAATTATCCCAATGTTTCTGCATGTTGAACAGGAGATGGAACAGGGCCAAGAGTATCTAGCACTATATTATGGTCCACATGGAGGGACTACTAAAAATGAGGACCTCTGTTTTATTAGCAGTTAATAACACAGAGTTCTGTTTCATTCAAAGAGCCACATCCTTAAGGCAGATCATAATTGTTTGTGCTTAGTCGCTGTTATCTCAATCTAACTTAAGCATAATATGGGTATCATCTGCATAAGAACAGAATTTCAGTCCAAAAGAGTCAATCAATCAAGGAAGGGACACAAAGTATAAATTGACTAAAGTAGGACTGACGGTAGATCCCTGAGGAACCCCCCGTATCAAGGCTGCCACTCCTCCGTCATACATGATTGTGCGGATGTCAGTGGTGGCCTTTGCCAAGACAGTTTCAGTGCTTAGGTGTTCACAAAACCCAGATTATGTACGGTGCAGAAGATGATGTTCTTCTAAGTAGTTCATTGGTTGATTATTAGCCACTGGTTCTGTTAGTTTGGCAAACAGATGGAGTAAGGATATAGGCAGGTAATTTGACAGGATGGAGGCATAGGCATTAGGCTTTTTTAGTAGAGTGGTGACCAAGGCTGCTTTCCAAGCTGCCAGTATCTTTCCAGAAAGGAGCGAAGAATTGAGCAAATGTGGTTAGTGTAGAAGAAATTTTATTAGTAAAATTCTTCAGTTGATTCACGGGGCAGGGATCAAAATTAGAAGCAGCAGTGAGGCCAATTTCTTTGTTACCAGGTCAGTAGAAGCAGACTCAAATGATGTTCGATCAGGCATGTCCATGTCTGTAAGAGAAGTGCTGTATGAGGAGGTCTCTAGATTCATACCTAGATGGACAAAGATGTTTGTAGGATTAACTATCTTGTCTGTAAAACTTCCGCCGATGGAGAGGCCATACTTCTATAAAGATTGAACACTCATTCAGCAGGGGTCTTTTTTTGTTCAAATACTTTTTATTAGTTATTTGCATAATCAAACATCTGAAACAGTATGATAAACAAGCAAAGGAACAATATGTGTGTAAAAATTAAGTCAATATTGTAATCAAAGTTGAGTAAACATTGACAGATCAGGAAAAGAAGAATGAAAAAAAGAGGAAGAGAAAGAAAAGTAGTAAGAAAAAGTAAAATGAAAAAGTAGAGGCAGAATGTGCTTAAGGCAAATCATGCAATCTTCTTCTTTGAATAGGCACATTTGAATAAAACAGTGTGCAGCTGACTTCTCATATGAATTAACGTGAGTAAAATAAATACCTGTCACCTCCAGGTTGTAATAATCGGCAAGGGTTTAATCAATTAAGATGGATAGAGCATCACAGAGTATTGTTGTAGCGAGGCAGAGTGGGAGGATTGCTACTCTAGGGTGGTTTAGTGTAGAGAATAGTACTATCGAGAGAGTCCTACATAGGTCTATTGAGAGAACGTCAAGTTGTGAGTTGTAAGGAGATGTTGTCTACTCCTCTAAGCCATTCGCGCCACATATGAAAGGATACAATGCTAGTATTCTTACAATTAAAAAAAAATCAGCCTACAGGCTAATGCTAGCATAAGGTCTAAGAGGTTTTTATATGTTTTCCTTGTTAGATGTGGATTAAACTGTCCAAGAATTGTATAAGTCAATTCAGGCGCAGGGGTAATACCCAGTGTAGTTTTAAAGTCAAAGATATTCTTCCAGAACAATTGTACTGCAGGGTAATAGAAGATCATGTGTGCTAGGTCTTTGTTATATTTACTGTAGTTCCAATATTTAGGGTCTTGTCTTAGTTTGAGTTTTGTAATAGTTTTTCAGGGGTCCAAAAGGTTCTATGGATGAGCGTGAATTTAGTCTGGGATAGCATTGGTGTTGCGTTATTCATAAATGGTATTTGTACATTTTATACCATTCAAAACTGATGTTGCTTTTGTGTATTTCTATCTCCCAGTTTCGTTCATTGTGTAAGTTTAGTTTAGTTGATTTTGGTGGAAGCAGCGCATAATTCTTGGAAACTATGTGCCCAGATTTACATAGATTGTAAATAAGGGAGGGTAGTGTTGGATTATTATGTAAGTCTAGGTATTTAGATAATTGTACCTTTAGTTTTAGAAACTTGTAGAAGTCCAGGTTATTTTGTAAATACCGGTCTTGGAAGGGAATGGGTCAGTATCAAAATACAGATGTTTAACCTAATTAATTTCTTTTGATGACCAGCCATCCCATAGAATAGTTTTTCTGTCAAGTTTAATTTTGGGGTTGTACCACAGGGAGGCCAAATTGGAATTCGGAATTCTTATTTTGGAATAATAGTCCCCTCTTAGTAAGGCATTTTTGGTGTTATTCATTATGTATTTAGAGTGAGGAGGATATGAGTTTTTCATTGTTCAATATATAATAATGGGTCCATCTTTCAGTAGGATCTTTCCATATC
Organism: Triturus cristatus; assembly: GCF_964204655.1. Classification (NCBI taxonomy): domain Eukaryota; kingdom Metazoa; phylum Chordata; class Amphibia; order Caudata; family Salamandridae; genus Triturus; species Triturus cristatus. The sequence goes on from NC_140594.1 coordinate 165,246,748, forward strand.
AATCTATACTGGTGTGTAATCTTCCTCATTAATGAACCAATTGATGCCTTGTTTGAAAAGGAAAGCAGTTTGCTAATTCTTAAAATTAGGAAGGCTGAAACCACCCATGTCTTTAGGTAGTCAAAGTTGTTTGAGTGAGATTCTTGACTTTTTGCTCTGTCATAAGAATTTGCTGTCGATTTTATGTAGGAAGCCTTCAGAAAGTGTCAGTGGGCACATACCTACTAGATAATTAATTTTTTGGAGGATCATAATTTTGAGAGTTTCCTTCTGGGAATTTGGGTGACCAATCTTATAGTAAAGAATTAATCTTCCTGAGGGTAATGGATTCATTGTGTTTGATGGTGTTAATGAGATTATTTGTAAATTCTATCCCTAAACATTTGATATAATTAGATTGCCATGCCAGACTGGAGTCTCCTAATATTCCTTTAGATCCATGGCTATTTAAAAGTGTAACTTCACATTTATCTTTATTGTACGAATAGCCAGAAACCGAGGACAATCCTCTGATTGATGACATTAATGCAGTAATAGAGAATGGAGCATCTCCAGTGACAATTAAAATGCGGTCTGCATTTAAATTATTTCCAGATTTAACACCAGCTATCTCTGTGTATATTCTCACATTATGGGTAAATGGTTCTAATGCTAGGACAAAGCCAATGGGTCTGTTGTCAGCTGCCAGCCATTAGGGTTTGTCATATTTTTAGTAAAACATTTTGGTTGATCAAGCTCCTAAGCCCTCTTCAATTTGTCTAAAAACCAGACATTGCCACATTGTTCTTGTCACTAAGGCAAACTACTTTGTGGGTGGATGTGCTTTTGTGAAACAGCAAAAAATGTCACTCACAATGATGTTAGCCAGTGGTTGGAGTGGGCTGACCCACTGCCCGATGCTCTGTGTTTGGTGGGTGTTAGAAAATGTGAATGACACGACAACAGGCCAATGGTTTAGGCGGGCTGGACGAAAACCTTTATAAGTAAATATATTACCTATTTAAAAGTTTAGTAAAATCAAGGGTTTTGCCTAACTATGGATCACAACACCCATATTAAATTACAGTTTCAGAAACATTTATCCCATGGGTGTATAAAGACAAGACACAGAACAGGCTGGGGAGGTGAGGGATGTCCAGGTTTAAAATGCAGAAGGATGCAGTGCCGTGGTCCTCACCAGCATCCCCAGTAATGAACCAGCAGCCACATTGGACAAAGTGCCACTTTGGGATGTATTATACACTTATGTTCAGCAAGGATTCCAGTCTTTAGAAATCAAGGCAGAAACTGTGACAACATTATGTGCTGCAGTTCATGATTACAGTACAACTCTAAAGCAGCCTTATTGCCACATATTTGATAAGTTAAACCAGCTTGTGAAGTTGGTTGAGAAATTGTTCTATGCAGCCATTGTCTGTTCCTGAAGGACAGCTAACATACAGGCAGAAATGGCTCACTGTAGTCAACTTAGCAAAATGTCTAATCTAAGTTATTACACCCATGGAAGTCTTGCAGATCGTACTAGCGTGTACTGTAGAGCATACGCACATACCACATAAGAGTGAGGAGGTATCAAGCCTCAGTAGTGCATCAGTGCCATAATTTATTTGATCCAGTGTGCACCAGAAGGAGTAGAAGTGGGGCGGTGAAGGTGCAGGGTTCTGGTGCAGGGATGTCCTGTGACAGGCCCACAGAAACTAGCGGCAGAACAAGGAATTGAAAAAACAGTTGTTAATGTGTTAAATTATGTTCATCATTTTCTAACTCATGATGTTCTCCTTATTTACATGCCAGTTTTGGAAGTCATGCTTACCTTTGAAGTTTGTTTTCCATGAATAAACAGAAAAAAATAATCCAGCAAACATGAATCCTGCCTCATATTTCAGTATTAATGTATTGCTTGTTCTTACCTCGTGAGTTATGTGTTGTTATGTGTGCCCTGCAAAGCCTTCCTTCAGCTGTTCTTGTTGCATCTTGTCTGGGGGCTTGGAATCTTCATCAGCATCTGAGAAATTGTCATCTTGATCACTGGGAAGGCCACTTCGGGTAGCTGTGTTTTTAAGTATTGCACAACAGGTGATGATTTTGCATGATGTCTCAGGTGCACACTGCAGAACTCCCCCACTCTTGTGACGGCACAAAAATCTGCTTCATTAAAAGGCCAAAAGTAGATTCCACTACAGCCCTCTGTGCATGTGTGTGCTGTGTTGTATCTCCTTTCACTGGGCGTAAGAGCATTCAGATACGGAATATGCACTGTCACCTACAACATTAATAAAATGTGCTGATTGTAATGGCTGATGTTTTTTCCCCCAGAGTTTTATATAGCGCGAACTTGACCCGAAGGTATCAGAGCGCTTTACAAGAGCACCAGTTGCGTTACATAAGGACACATCCATGTTTGTGGGGCACGAGGAGATTACGTGTTTTGCCCAGAATCACAGGATGTTGAGCGTTGATGCAGAGACTCCAACCTGGTTCCCCAGATTTGAGGTTGACCACTAGCGGTGAGGCCACATCCTCTCCCCAATGTTGTTGAATAATACCACATGACAATTATCTTACTCATTAGGATGCAATCACCAAAATCACCAGTAGCCAAACGATTAAAGAAGCCACAGTGCCTGATCATGTAGGAGTCATGTGTACTCCCAGGCTAACATGCCACAATGTCTGCATATAACCTGAATGTTTAGTGAGTGGTAATACTGATGAGTTTCTTTCCTTTTCCTTTCTCACACTGGGCATTTCTTCTTGTATGGTCCTCGTGATGAAATGAAATGAAATCCAGTATTTGTAAAGCGCACAATTACCCGAGGGTGTCAAGGCGCTGGGGGCCGTCGGGAAGATTAAGCAAGCTATTGCCCAGAGTCACATGATGCTGGGCTAACCTGCCGCCGGCGCCGGGGATCAAACCGTGAATGTATGTCATTACATCGCATAGTAATACCACGCATGCCATTACAACGCGGGTATTACTACGCGATGTCAATGACATCGCATGCCATTACATCGCAAACTATTACCACGAATATGCCTTTACCACGCATGCCATTACAACGCAAAGGCATGCGTAGTAAAGCTATATTCGTGGTTAGTTTGCAAGGTAAGTGACTACCCCACACCTACACAACCCTTCCCCACCCCAGTCCTCTCCCTACAATTACATTACACTACACGACCCCCAAACACTACCCTAAAACACAACACAACACATGCACACTACAGCACTACCCTAATCCCTAACGCACTTCACTACTCAAATCTACTACACTACCCTAAACCACTACACTACACAAACTCTACAACATTACCCTCAACCCTAAAACACTACTACACTACCCTAAATCCTAAAACACTACACTACGCAAACACTACTACACTACCCTAAACCCTAAAACACTACACTACCCTCAACACTACACTACACAAACACTACCCTAAACCCTAAAACACTACACAAACACTACTACTCTACCCTAAACCCTAAAAAACGACACTATCCTGTACCCTTCAAATACTACACAAACACTACTACACTACCCTAAACCCTAAAACACTACACTACCCTAAACCTTACAACACCACACTACATAAACACTACACTACCCTTAATCCTAAAACACTACATTACGCAAACGCTACTACTCTACCCTAAACCCTAAAAAACTACACTAGCCTAAACCCAAAAAAACACTACACAAACACTACTACACTACCCTAAACCCTAAAACACTAAATCACTAAACTACACAAACTCTACAACACTACCCTAAATCACTACAACACTACCCTAAACCCTAATACACTACATTACACTACAAAAAACACGCTAAAACGTAAAAAAAAAAAAACACACAGAACACTACTTTTACACTACCCTAAACCCAAACAATTAACTCCCACCCCAAGCGCAAACTCCCTTACCTCTCTCCTCTCCAGCGTCGCCGTGGGATCATGCTTCCTTCTTCCTGCTTGCTTCACGTCGTTGTGAGGAAACAGCCTGAGTTTCCTCACACCGACTTGGATAGCCGCCACATTACATCGCATGCGTTGTAAAAGCGCATGCGATGTAATGGTATGCGTGGTTTTACCACACGTTGTAACATCGCATGCGTTACAACGCATGCGATGTAATAGCAACGCATGGTAAAACCCGCGTTGTAATGGCTGTTCCCCTCAAACCGTGAACCCTGTGGTCCGGAGTAAGGCACCCTGGCCGCTGCACCACACCTCTTCCCCTCTCTGTCGGAATAAACATTGTCCCCCATTGTGAGAAGTTGGCCTGGCATATGCTGGTCACTAGTTATAGTGGCCACCTTGCACCAGTCCAATTCGACTCTTATGGTAGATACGTTTAAGACAACCTTTTAAAGAAAGCTTTCCTAGTGGTAGCTGTGGAGAGCAGCCTTCAGGCTAAGTCTCAGAGGAATGTAAAGCAGCTTGTTTTACCTTATAATCTCTTGAATTACCAAATGAAAGGACACCACACAGGTATATATATCAAATATATATGTATTTATTTCTAGACACACTCTACTAATCTCTTTATGAGATTAGAAGTCAGGAACACATTCAAATATCAACGTTTCACAATAAGTTAAGCACAAATATGGCTGGGGCCCTAGGGGCGTACCAGACCATATACTAAAAAAGAGTTTTAGGAAAGTCGACTAGCAAGGGGACAAGGCCTAGGGCCTGTAGAATCGCTGGGGCTTCACTAATGCAGCAAAAGCAGGTAAGTAACAGACCCACGGGAGACGCGTGCAGTGTTTGAACACAGCCGCGGGTTCCCTACTGATTTCAATGGAGCAAGTCGCGGTTGGATTTTTAAAGTTTTAGGGTACTTCGAGGAAGTCTACAAGCAAGCCACTTACAAGGTAAGTAATTCGAGGGCCAACACACACTAGGGCACTGGAGTGCACGAGTTACCTCACCCAGGGAAGCCGGGTGCATGGGTGTCTTTTGGTGTCGGGTCGCGTCGCTGTTTTCTATGGAAGCCAAAGAAGATTTGCTGCTTACGAAGACTGAAGAAGTGTCCAGTGGAATCCAAGGCTGGATTCAGGATGAAGATGACATGAAAGCAGAAGGGACAGTGTTCACAGTCACTTGCCAGTGACCCGGGGCCAGGAAGATGGATGCCCACGGATGTCGGGTGATTTCAGGCAATCAAGGGTGTTTTGACTCTTCGCTCACGAGGACCAGGAGGGATTGATGATGACCAGCAGCTGGATTCGGAGTGTCCCACAACGTCTGCAGCTGACTGCTGTGTCGGCAACCGGATTAGAGCCAACAAGCCTGGGCAACAGCAAGTCTCTTGAAAAGTGAATTAAGTCAATGGTGCAGACCAGCAAGGTCTGTGGGACTCACCCAGCAAGGGTGAGTGAGGGCAGGCCTGCAGCAACCAGGGGAGCCCTTTGGTTTGATAAGAAAGTCTTCAGGGGACCTGTGGTAAATAAAATAAATATTACCGGACTGAATTTCATACGGAATCTTAAAATAAAGTAAATAGCTCAAAATAACAAGAGGCAGAATCCGTGGTATAAGAGGTTTTCTAATGGGCTTTATTCCATTCAAAATGGCCGACTCGAGTCGCGGCCTTCAGGTTCCGTCACCACGAGGGTTCAGGAAGTGAAGTACAATAATTCATTAACAGACATGTATTTTTATAATAAGTGCATTACAATGAAACGAATGTAGAAGGCGTAACATTTGATAAGAAAAGTGACAAAACAGTGACATAATCGAAACTAGGCGTAATAAGGAATAAAAGAAACATGATTGGTTAGAATTATCAGACATAGGTGGATCTATAAGATAATACTTGGCATAGATGCGCGCGCGGCAGCATGACGTGTAATTGACGTGCAACTAGGGGGTGAAGGGGACTTGACATTTAGCTCTACATGTGGAGACGAGAAGTCTGGGGTCAAGTCAACCTAATCCCAAATCATATCTAACATCCTATGTTTAAAGAACTATGTTATCCACAAGGAAGAACTCTCGGACAGAATCTATTCTATACTGACTGTGTGCGTGTACAAGCGTCCAAGTGTCTATATGAGATGCGAGGGATAGAAAACTTTCCATGGCAACAGGGCTATGAATCACTTGCAGGAGGACGGAAAGGCTGAGTCCTTTGCTTGTGAGCTAAAGGAAATGTTTACCTAAATCACTGGACAGGAATGCATCGGCTGAAGAGTAAAATAGATAATTCGAAGGTGAAATACAACTTCTTGGCAGACAGGCGAAAACTGGCCGAGGCAGTCACCGTTAGCTGCACAGGGAGTAGGACAAAGTTCATGGATACAGATGCGAGCTCAAGCTGAAGCTGTCAAAGACAGAGAGCAGGGAAAGGCTTTGAGGACAGAATCGGGCCTACTTGCCTGAACTGTAAAAATGGAGTAACTTAGCCATATAAAGTCGGTGGCTTTTCATACTTAGGAATCGAATATCCAACCCTGTGATGGCGGATCTGACAGAGAACATGTCAACGGTAGACACACATATGTTTGCGTCTTAGAAACTGGAACTGGAGGGAACATACATGTACTTGTGACATGCATATAGAACCGTTGGGGTCCAAGATAGGGGACATAACTGATCAGGAAAATCCACATTTCCACATTCCCTCCTTGTCCCCTTCTTGCCCTTCACGAGACATCAATCTTCATCATTCCATTGATTTGCTCATGGAGCATCATTTCTTCTTCCTTCTTCTTCCGGTATTTTGAACGAAAACCTTGATGTGGAATACACGATGTGGCACACAGACCACAAATCGCTGGTCCACATTGTAGGCATAAACAACAACTGAAGAGCATAAGAAGGCCAATACCTAGGAAGGATAGAACTCTCCATCCCCAGGCTGATATCACACTCCAAAACCACCCGGACCACGTCCAAGTGCCTGGATTCTCGTGTATCTGGCTTACAATCTTATGAAGGCGTGTTATAGCTTTATATACAGATGGCGAATTTTCTGGTATGAATATGCAGCAGCTGGATCCGATGACCCTGCAAGCTCCGCCCCTATCGGCCAGGATGACGTCAAGGACAAGTCGATTCTGGAGAACAACAATTCTCATCACTGATTGTTCCTCTGTCAGATTGCCTAGGGCGGCTATAGTCTCGTTTACTACAGCTTCAAGAGTCTTGGTGAGTCTGCGTATCAGCTTACTATTTGATATTGTACCTATATAGGGAAAGATACCTTTATTGAAATCTACATACTTGTCCCATGCTGTTTCAGTATAATCGACAACTGGGAGATCTCTTTGCTCTCTATTGTGTACTAAATGAACATTTCGATAATAATCAGGGGGAGCTAGGAAAACAGGTGGCAAAAGGAATGCTATGTAACAGGTACCATCCCAATCTAGAGGCAGACGCATATATGCCGTCTGACCACATATAAAGTAAGAATGGCGAGAAGCTCTAAATGAAGATTTACCTTGATCACTATATTCTACTGTAGTAACGCATTGGCTATGGCCCATGTGTATGGAACCAACTTTTCTTACACATAATTCACCCTTAACTGGAAATACTGACATAGTGGGCAGAATTAGTTCAACTTCGGATTTGACATTCAAAATCATAAGATTAGGCGTAAAATTACCTAATTTATACACTTCATTTTCTAAATCAGTTCCTGTTCTACTGGGGTGACCCTCCTTATTAGGGTGACAGACTTTGAATAAAACTAGATTCAGATTTCCCCATATCCAATGTTGTTGATAAACTGCTGTGTCTGGGTCTATGGGATTTAATAAACTAAACCATGCTCCACAGGAGCCATTGTGTGTGAACGGATGTGGAAAGAAAGGCAGAACTCCTTTGTTATTCTGATAGGGAGGGAGTCGGCCACACACCCAACAATTGGTGGCATTACTAGTCTGATGGGAATGATGTAACATACTAATGAATGTGTTATTACGCAGCGCAAGTCTATAGGACAACTCATGTGGCGGTAGGTCACTAAAAGAGTGTTCATCAGTTATATTGAAAACACGTTTAGAATCAGGATAATACATATGCAACAATATACTTGCAGTAACTATTAAAAAACTCAAGAAAAACAAAATTAATAAAGTCACAATACAGTGGCTACGCAGTGATTTACAATACGCCTGTCGTTTCAACATTTCTCGGGTATTTTCTCTACTCAGGTCCAAGGGATACATGTCGGAGACAATTCAACCGCTTCACCTTGGAGAGGACTTAAACAATCAAATTGCTCGACTGTTTGGGCCTAAGCTTTAATTTATAGCACTGAGAGTCATTCTTTTCAACAAAAGGAAGTTTTGAATCAGTCTGTGAGGGAGTGCAGGGCACAGTGTCTATATCTGAAGGTAGTCCATGGAATTTTTTGACGTGACTTGAATGAATCCACCCTTTACGTCCCTCGATCTTCACGGCTGTTCTTGTGGTCAACAGGACCAACTTCGGTGCTTTCCACCTGGGCTCCAATTGACTTTTCCTGTCGAAATTTCTCACAAAGACAAGATTACCCGGAACAATGTCATGGGGTTTCGCCTCAGTGTTGTCGGGAAAGGCTGCAGCTACCTGTGAACGAGAAGATTGTAGTGCAGACATCAAGGAAGCCAAGTAATCTGTCAGCATGTTACAGTCAATGTCAGTTATCTTGCGTGGTATAGGCGTCCCCCACATATTCGGTGGTCTACCAAAGATCACCTCATACGGGGATAGCCCTGTTCTAGAGTGTGCTACCATTCTCATATAAAAGAGTGCAACTGGTAATGCTACTATCCAGTCGACACCTTTCTCTCTACATATTTTGGACAGTCTGATTTTCAGTGTCTGGTTATGTCTTTCTACGAGACCTGCTGCCTCGGGGTGTCGGACACAGTGGAATTTCCACTGATATCCCAACAAGAGTGAGACATGTTTCATTAATTCGGATGAGAAAGGCTGACCGTTATCTGAATATACAACACGTGGTAAACCGTACCGTGGGAAGAATTCTCGAACTAGCTGCTTGGCAGTAGTCGGGGCAGTGTAATCTGATACGGGATACGCCTCTGTCCAACGGGAGAGAGCGCAGACAACTACGAGGACATATTTGAATCCTCGACAACGTTCCATCTGAATATAATCCATCTGGAGGACTTCAAAAGGATGGTCAGGAGGCTGAAATCCACCCTGCTCTACGGGAACACTCTTTCCTGGATTAAACTGACAACATATCATACAGGTACGAACTTTTTGTTTAGCTGCTGCTCGTAAATGTTTGTTGAACCAAATGTGCTGAATGCTGTCTAGCATAGCCTTCTCTCCTAAATGTGCTGGACTGTGAACTGTAGCTATAATGGCTTGAACCATGGAATCAGGGAGAAACCATACAGATTTCTCCTTTGTCATCCACCCTTGATCTGTCTGGATCCCTCCTAGTTCAGTCCACTTCTTTATTTCTTCTGCTGTGGCATGTGTCTGTATGTCAATTACATCAAGTGCGGGATCCTTAATTGTCATACACTGTGTTGGTGTCTGAACTATTGGCTTTGTCATGTCTAATGTGCGATTCTGAGCAGTCTGTTTAGCTGTTCTGTCAGCTAAATCATTGCCTTGAGAAATGGTATCAGTAACCTTCGTGTGTGCTTTACATTTCATAATCGATATAGCAGTGGGTAGATGTATTGCGTCTAACAAAGCATGAATGAGGGGTCCGTGCTGAATGTGGGCACCATGGGACGTTAAATAACCTCTCTCTCGCCACAGCACGCCGAAGTCGTGTACAACTCCGAATGCATAACGTGAGTCAGTGTATACATTAACTTTCTTATTTAGAAAATAAGCACATGGCTTGCATGATCCTGCTTGATCCTGAGTGAGTACTGACAAGGCAGTACCTTCGCGTTCTGTAACAAAGAGTGTAAAATGTTTGCTATAACATGGCGTTGCTAAAACAGGTGCTTGACATAAAGCTTCCTTTAGGCTTTCAAAAGCTTGTGTATGTTCCTGAGTCCAAGGGAGAACAGTCGATGTGGCTGCCTCCTGTGTGGTTAACTGAATAAGTGGTTTTGCTAGAAATGCGTACTGAGGGATCCACTGCCTACAATATGAAGTGAGGCCTATGAAAGCTCGCACCTCCTTTTGTGTCTGGGGTATTGACATGTTAGCAATTAACTGAATGCGATCTGGTGTAAGCTGCCTTCCCTCCTTGGACAGCGAGTGACCAAGATAAATAACTCGCTGAACACAGAATTGCAGCTTAGAAGGGGACACCTTGTGCCCCTTGTCGGCTAGGAAATGTAAAACTGTCAGAGAAGCTTTTTCACATTCTGACTCGCTTCTTGCGGTGATCAGCAGATCATCGACATATTGAAGCAGTGCAGTATTGACTGGCATGTGGATACTGTCAAGTTCTCTTTTCAGTGCTTGGCTGTAGATGCTGGGGCTTTCTGTAAATCCTTGGGGAGCGCGTGAGAATTTAAAACTGCGCCCATTTAAACTGAATCCGAACAAGTATTGGCTTTCCGGATCTATTGGGACGCTGAAAAAGGCATTCTTGAGATCGATTACAGTAAAGAATGTTGCTTCGGAATCAATTGCTGTCAACAATGATGATATATCAGGGACCACAGGGAATTGTGGTACAATACACTTGTTTAGTTCACGCAAATCAATAACCAATCGGTATACTGGCGGAGCAGTAGGATCAGTTCGTTTAAGAATCGGAATTATCGGTGAATTACATACATTGGAGTCTGTTTCTACAACTACTCCCTGGGCAATTAGCTCATCAATGATTTTCAACAAGGCCACTACAGCATCATGCGGTAACTTGTATTGTCGCATTCGTGGTAGTACCACTCCTGCTTTCAATGTAACTCGATAGGGTGTAATGTTCATGCAGCCAACATCCGTAGGGCCTTGTGCCCATAGATGTGCTGGTAAAATCTGTAGTCGGGGATCCATGTCTCTAGACACATAGTGACCTTTAAAATCACGTAAAAACAACCTTACTCCTTCCGGAGAACAACATATTATGGCTCCTAGTGCTTTCAGAGTCTTAATTCCTAACAGATTTTCTGGGCATGATTTAGTAAGCAATAAATCTGTAGTTCGTGTCAAAGGTCCTAACGTAAGTGGTAGAGGCTGTGATACTTCATTAACAATAGGTTTTCCTGAAAAACCAAGGGAAACATTTTGAGAGCCTGAGAGGGGTGCCCCTGGAACTTCACTACGTTTTATGGTTGTTCGACTTGCCCCTGTATCGAGTAAGAATTTTCTATCTTGACCTAATAATTCACTATGTACATAAGGTCCTTCTTGATCTACCGGAATCTCGATAAGCGGTAAGTCAACTTCCCTCTCTAGGCTGGTTCATGTGTAACGCTGATACTCAGGGTATTCATACTGTGCAGTCTGATACATTTGTTGTGTTGTGGTTTGTGTGGCAGTAGCAGGCAACGGTGGTGCAGCTGGCACAAACTGTATGGGTTGCTGTGAGGCTGGCATAGACTGTTGCTGAACTGGCACGGACTGTCCATGCTGCATAGCTCCTTTTTCATCCTGATCTTGTCTAACTAATCGTGGTCTCTCTTTTGCAATACCTATAGCTATATTTCGTTTCAGGACTTGACAATCATGTACATAATGGCCTAGTTGTTTACAGTAATTGCAGGTTCCTTTTACAGGAACTGCAGAATCACCAGAATGTGTCACACCCTTTTTGTGACCATCTGCTGGTACTGTCTGAGAAACTAGCATTTTCATTTTTGTATCCTTCATGCGTCTATGCTCGTGTTCTTGTTCATCCCTAATTCTATTGTGATGATACTGTAACATTTGTAGCATTTGCGACGGAGTGTTACTTTGCCAGGTACTCTCGAATTTCAATATTCTATTCTTCACTGGAGGCAATGCATTTTCCACTAATTTTGTCACAAATAAATGTGGATATGAGTCACTACTTGCTTTTATACCACTATTTATACCAAAACATTTTTCAAATCGAGCATAATAATCGCTTGTGTCTTCATCTTGCTTTTGTTTGCAGGCTGTGATTGCACCCCAATCTTCCTTTTTTGTAGTTAATAAACGTGGCAGTACCTGTACTAGTAAACCTGGTAACAGTTTAACTTTATCCCCGAGCCCTGAACCTGCAGCTCGGCTCCTTTCTTCCTCTGCTAATGCTGTCCAGTCTATCTTTTGGTCTCCCACTTCCCACTCTTTTTCTTTCAGTTTTTCATATATGCCAGCAGGCAAAAGCACCTTTAATATCGTCATAATATCAGGAAAGGTGTACTCTCCCATCAGTAACATGTCTTTAATTTCTCGGTGGAAACCCGCTGGGTCTTTGTCATGACTAGGTACTACTTTCTTCATTTCTAATAATTCCATTTTTGATATGGGTGTGTAAACAAATACACGGTGAAACTCATTGTCTTCGCCTTTTATTGGGTGCACTTCTCGTAAAGGATTTTGTCTATCCATATAGTACGGCGTTCTTTCTCTGTGGGGCAGCGAGAGAGAATCCGGACTTACAAAAAGGACGTACTGCTTACGTGACACTAATATCTCTTTAATTAGCTTATTACTAGAACCTCTCCATCTGTTTGTGAGTAGTTCCGTTAATATATCAGGTAAAGGACCAGGGTCAGCATGTTGGCTCTTATATAATATGAGAAGTTGCTGAATCATATAAATTCCAGCTAAGCGTTGTTCATCTGTACTGAGGTTGAGAAACGTGTGTGCTACGGTCTCATCACCGTATTTTTCAGGACTGTCAATCCAGTGAACGGCTGATCTGGCTAATTCTTGCTCATCCATAGAATCGAGGAGGTGGTAACCTCTTCGTTCTCGTAGTATCTCATCTGCGGCTTGAAACGAATGTTCAGGAGACTTCAGATTTATTACAGGCGTCGGATACGTTCTGCTATTATTTGGACATACGGAGTGTATGGGATCAGAAAAACATCTAGTATTTTCACAAGATCTTCCTCTGCCTACATAAGCTATGGTCTCTGACTGTCTTGCGGAATTCCCTGATTCGGACACTTCATCTTGCTCAAACTCGTCTGTTCCCAATCTCTCTTCATGAATACGCTCTATTTCTTTACGTATTTTTCGGCACATGGCTATTATACAATTTTGCTTATCGTGTCTCCCTTCTGATATATTCTGACTCCATCTTGTAAGAATAAGCATTGCATTCGGGTCTACCCCCGGACGATCTTGATTTCTGATTACACAGTTTATGAGGAAACGTAACAGTTCCCCCTGTATCTCTACTTTCTGGAATTCCATAGCTCTGTTAATACATCCTGGATCTCGTCCTGTTTGAACAAAATGATATATGTTATCTAGATGCGTAGTCATCCCTGGTAACCTTGCTAAATATTCTGCGGCTCGCCTGATATGTAATGATGCCAGGACCATTTCGTCCTCTTTACCAACCACTGGGTCATATCTACAATTTACAAGGAGTTCTTTAAGCGTACGTTCACTTACGAATTTAGGTGTACGTGAATGCGCTGACTCTTGAAAGACAAGTTTATTTATTCTAGGTGGTGTAAAAGTACTGCTAGCACCTCCCGTGGCCCTATCTGGGGCGTCGGGTGTGAATGGGTTCGTTGAACGTGACACAGCAACTATGGGTGTCGATACCTCTGTAGAGTCGACTGCGGAGACAGATGCGGAAACAGATGTGCTTGCCGAAGCTTGTATCGGGACTTGCTGTTGCACGGGGACAGATACCTGATCCTGACGTTGGACCCCTCCGCCAGACGGTCTATGTGGTGTGGCGTTAGCATACTCGGGAGCTGCATCGTCTAGATATGAGGAAAGAAAAACATCTTCTGCGGTTCTGGGATGCCCCTTTGGATGTACCTTAATTGGAAATAATGGGGGTGGCAAGTCTTTTGGTATCTCTGGAGCAGCCTTAGGTAGTCCTTCGGCTAGAAGGGGATACATACCATTCATAAGAGCATTTCTTTGTCTATTCACTTGTTCTGATTTCACTCGGATACCTTCCTCAATTAATAGATTTTCTTGAACTTTATTTGAACTTTCTTTACTCCTCTCTTCTTGTCTACGTGCTTTTTCTGTTCGTCTATGAGATTCTTTACGCCATAACTCAACAGCGTCTTTCTGTGACTGTCTGACCTTTCTTTTCCATAACTCTTCCTCCACTTTCATGATGCACTCTGCATCCCAGGTTCCCGCTATGGGCCACCTTTGACTTTCCGGTAATCCTTTGGTATAATCTACCCATAGATCAAGAAACAATATGGCATCTAAGCCATGTTTATGGTACATGAAATGCCCTGGAGTATCCCTAGGAGGAATAGGAACTGCTTCTTCAAGCACCCCTTTTCTGGTAGTAATCTGTCTTAACTTCGAGAAGAGCGGCATATTTACAACTGATCTGATACTTACTCTTGAACTTGCTTAATACGAGAAACACAATAATGAACAGTGAACAATGAACAGTCATTCATACCACAATATGCAAGACATTTCTGAATACTTTAAACTTTAAACATTAAACATTATAACAATGGTCGACAATGATGACAGTCTGCCTAACTAATCACCACGCTGAATTCTTGACAATAACTGAATACTTCGGAATACTTGATATACTGCTAAACAGTACATATACACTGCTAAACAGTGCAGATCGGATTTGTGTACCCAAATCCGTCTTGACCGGCACAACCTATGTGCGCGTCAACACGCCTCCCCGGCGATGGTACTCACCGAGTAGCTCCTTGAAACGGAAGGCCTCAGAGAATGGACAGGACTCGATAACTGTGGACATCGGACCCTCTGGACGTCGGGATTTCGGAAAACCTGGTGGGCCTCTGTATACCTCGGATCTTGCTCTCTCAGCTAGGCTCTGGTCGGGATACTTCGCACTTCTCACCGCCTCGTCTGGGTTGATCGCAGCCTCAGTCGCCCCCGCTTGACCGGAGGGAGCTTACAGGAAATCCTGCTGGTACGCGTTTTATGGTCCGTCCAGCTGTGGCAGGAGACCGGGCCTGCAACGCACCGCCGGCGCGTGAGATGAGAAAGTGTCCCTATTCGGGCGCCATTATGTGGTAAATAAAATAAATATTACCGGACTGAATTTCATACGGAATCTTAAAATAAAGTAAATAGCTCAAAATAACAAGAGGCAGAATCCGTGGTATAAGAGGTTTTCTAATGGGCTTTATTCCATTCAAAATGGCCGACTCGAGTCGCGGCCTTCAGGTTCCGTCACCACGAGGGTTCAGGAAGTGAAGTACAATAATTCATTAACAGACATGTATTTTTATAATAAGTGCATTACAATGAAACGAATGTAGAAGGCGTAACATTTGATAAGAAAAGTGACAAAACAGTGACATAATCGAAACTAGGCGTAATAAGGAATAAAAGAAACATGATTGGTTAGAATTATCAGACATAGGTGGATCTATAAGATAATACTTGGCATAGATGCGCGCGCGGCAGCATGACGTGTAATTGACGTGCAACTAGGGGGTGAAGGGGACTTGACATTTAGCTCTACATGTGGAGACGAGAAGTCTGGGGTCAAGTCAACCTAATCCCAAATCATATCTAACATCCTATGTTTAAAGAACTATGTTATCCACAAGGAAGAACTCTCGGACAGAATCTATTCTATACTGACTGTGTGCGTGTACAAGCGTCCAAGTGTCTATATGAGATGCGAGGGATAGAAAACTTTCCATGGCAACAGGGCTATGAATCACTTGCAGGAGGACGGAAAGGCTGAGTCCTTTGCTTGTGAGCTAAAGGAAATGTTTACCTAAATCACTGGACAGGAATGCATCGGCTGAAGAGTAAAATAGATAATTCGAAGGTGAAATACAACTTCTTGGCAGACAGGCGAAAACTGGCCGAGGCAGTCACCGTTAGCTGCACAGGGAGTAGGACAAAGTTCATGGATACAGATGCGAGCTCAAGCTGAAGCTGTCAAAGACAGAGAGCAGGGAAAGGCTTTGAGGACAGAATCGGGCCTACTTGCCTGAACTGTAAAAATGGAGTAACTTAGCCATATAAAGTCGGTGGCTTTTCATACTTAGGAATCGAATATCCAACCCTGTGATGGCGGATCTGACAGAGAACATGTCAACGGTAGACACACATATGTTTGCGTCTTAGAAACTGGAACTGGAGGGAACATACATGTACTTGTGACATGCATATAGAACCGTTGGGGTCCAAGATAGGGGACATAACTGATCAGGAAAATCCACATTTCCACAGACCCACAAGTCAACGGGCAAGGGATCACGAAGACGTCTCATGAGGAAATGCTTTACAGGAGCCCACAATCACTCGGGACGGGGTAGGCCTCTGATTTTTGGTGCACAACCTGCTGGAGGCTTGGGCCACAAATGGTCCAAAGCACAAGTTTATAGAATGTCGTGAAGGGGTTGCACTCACCAATAGTGCATGGTACCCAGGTATTGCGGTTCCTCGTCACTCGTGGGGTCCACTCGCCTCAGCTCTGCTGGGGACTCACAATGGCCATTGAGAAGTCAGGAAATCCACTTTTGAGGCTGCAGAGACTTCGGACTCCAGCGGGGGCGGGAAAGTTTGCGATCATTGATTCAAGTTTTTGGTACCTGCCAAGCAGGGGAGTCACTCCTTGACTCCAAGGGAGATTCTTCCGTCTTCCAAAGGTAGTGGAATGTCGAAGGGCCAGTGTGAGAAAGTGGCTCTGTATATACTGTTCCCAAATAGGTACAGGGTGTACAGAGTCCACAGTCCACTGATGTTTGGCAGAGGTTAAAGTTAGATATAACTTTACTCTCCAAAGTGGTAGCTTGGTTGAGTAGTAAGGCAGTATCTGAGGCCAGTGTAAAGCATTTGTTGTACACACTCAGTCAGCAAATGGTCTCACACACTCAATAACTGAGATGAATGGTTTATATATAAAAAATATATGCTTCTTTTATTCTAGAACCGACAATAGGTATTAAAATATACTTTCTCAGGATGAGAGGCTTTATATAAATACTTTTGCAATATGCAATTGGCTTTTGTAGAAAGTTACAAGTGGTTGCAATAGGCAACACAGTTTTAAACATAATAATGCATTGAGTTCAATGGAAGTTTCAAGTTATTTGCAATAGATTACTTTTTGGATTACTTTTGGAATTCCAGGACTGGATCCTAGATTCAGTCCTGGGACAGTACTTAGAAACAAGTGATAAAAGTCATCTTAATTACTGTGATGATTTTTAGACAATATTTTGCTATTTTAAAAGTTGACACTTAGAAAATATTTCATAGAAAACAGTCAATGATTCCCTATGGCAGAAAATTCAAGTTGCAGGTATAGTATGTTCTCATTACTTTTGTAATCCAGTACTGGGTGCCTAAACTCAGTACTGGGACCTTTATCCAAAACAGGTAAGTAATTACGTTTTCAGAAATTATACGATTTTTAAAGAATATTTAAAGTTTGCAGAAATTGACACAAGAAATTTCACAGAAAAAGAGTTAATGATTTCCAATGGGAGAAAATTGGGTTACTGGTAAGTACAGTTCTAAGTATTTTTCAGAGTCAGTGCTGGGCACCAAGATCCAGCCCTGGGAGCTCACCTAATAGCAGGTGAGTATTTTCATTTTCGTTACTCAGCTGATTTTTGGTCAATATTTTAAGTTTTGAAATTTGGAGAAAATTGAGTTATCGGTTTAAAGGTAAGTACTCGACTGGCAGAGTGAAGGTTCTGGGCATAGACTCAGGGGTCTCCCAGGGTCAGGTAGGTACAGTTGGTTCACCCTCAGTGGCACAGGGGCGGCAGAGAGAGTTAGGCCCAATGTTATCCTATGAGAGGTAGGGGGGCCTTGGTTGGTGGCTGCTGACTAGCAGGCCACGCGGCTGTGGGAGCTGGGCTCCTGGTCACTTTCTCAGGGCAAGTGGGGAAGTAGGTAGGTGTAGAGGTTGCACTGCCAGGGCCACTCGGGCGGCTGGGTGCAGGGTGCTTTTGAGCCTTCGGGCGCTCAATTGATTTCAATGGGAAAGCTCCAGTTTAGAAAAAGACTGCAAGCTCAGGGACGAAGATTCTTCAGGTTCCACCACCACTTCGAGAGGTAAGTTGGGTAGGTACCCCGGGATTGGGCACAGGGGGCCGTGGAGCGCCGGGTGCAGGGGTGCCTTTTGGTGTCAGGAAATCTTACCCTCTGTTGATCGCGGTTGGGGGGGCACCTGGTTCTGAGGCTGCAGGCTTCTTCAGGAGTGTCGAGGGAGGTCCTTGGGTGCCGGACTCGGGGTCACAGTCGCCGTGGGGTCATCCTCGTAGTCTTTGTTCACTCCGGCACAGGCCAGGCTTGGCGGGTGCAGAGTGTGCTAGGTTCACGGTTCCGGGCTGCTGCCAGGGATTAGAAGTAGATTTTGAGTAGAGCCTCTACTCATGGGAGTCACAGTGGGCTTACAGTCAAAAGGTAGCCAGGTCCTCCGGGGTTTGTGAGGTTGCTGGCCACAAGAGATGCCGGGTTGGAGCAGGAGCAGGTTTGAGGGTCGACAGGCCGGTAGGGCTGGGGCCAAAGCAGTTGGTGTCTTCCTCTTCTTAGCAGCTGCAGGGCAGGTCTTCTTTCTTCTAGCTCTTCTTCGGATTTCGGAATCTGGAATCTGGTGAAGGAAGGTTCAGGGTGCCCCTAAATACTAGATTTAGGGACGTTACAGGTAGGTGAAGGGCAGGGACCAATGGGTCCCTGTTCTGGGGTGGGTACACCCCTTATCCTGCCTCTCTCCTGTGGGAGGGGGGCAGTAGTCTAATCCTGATTGGACAGGGCTTCCCATCTTCAAGATGGCGAGAGCCTGGAGATGTGCTTCACCTCGCCTCCCCCACCTGAGGGGTGGGTTTGGCAGGCTGGCACATCCCCTGTCCTTATTTGGGGTTTCCGGCCAAGCTTCCTGCCAGAGTGGGGGGTTGCAGTGGCCTGGGGAAGCTCACAGAGGCGGCATGCCTTTGAAGCTTCCCCCTGCCCATCCTGGGGGAGGAGATTTTGCACCTCGCCCAGGATGTGCATTGTTGCAGGCCCAGGAGAGCAGGGGCTCTCCTACCCAGGGTCCAGCAACATGTCTGCTGTGTGGCAGCCTAGGCAGCCTCAGAACAGACTTGGATTGAAGGTTAGGTTTTAGGGGACATCTCTAAGATGCCCTCTGGGGTGCTTGGTACATTAAATCCCACACTGGCATCAGTGCGGGGTTAATGTGCTGAGAAGTTTGATGCCAAACTTCTCAGTCTTCAGTGCTGCCATTATGGTGCTGTGGAGTTCGTGTTTGACGAGCTCTCAGCACCATGTGCTCTTAAATGGCAGCACTGCACTTACAGTGCCCAGGAATGGACCTGGGTACTGTAGGGGCACAGGGCTCCTGCTCCTGTGCCCACACCATTGGCATAGGGCACCCAGCTAGAGGGGCGGCTGATGTATGCCATGGCAGTGTAGGTGGTGGGCATGGCACACAGGGATGGCAACTCTTTGTTTTGTCTTGTACCCAGACACCCATCCTGCAAGGGCAGTGTGTGTGTGTAAGGGTACAGGGCCTCTAAGGGTGGCACAATGAGTGCTGCAGCCCTTAGAGGCCTTCCCTGGTGCCAAGGCCCTGGGTACCTAGGGTACCATTTACCAGGGGCTGACATGTGGCCAGGGTTTGCCAATTTGTGTTTTGTGTTTTAGGGAAGGAACATAGGCCCTGGGGACCTGATTGGCAGGAGTCCAGGGCACACTCAGTCAAAGTGCAATCAGCAATTCAGCAAAAAGTGGGGGCATACCATGCAAGAAAGATGGCACTTTCTCACAACCAGGATTCTTGTAAAGTGTCGTCCAGGGATATCTAACTTGCAATGGCAAGGGTTCCCTATCTTATACTAAAAGACAGGGAGGGACTAGCTCTATGACCACTCCTCTGGGAGGGTCAGGGTAGGGGGTGGTTACACCCACTTCCCTTTGTCCAGTTTCGCGCCAGAGCAGGGACAGGTAGCCCCTGAACCGGTTTGAGCTGGCATATGCACAGAGGAGCCTACTGCTCCCCCAATGCAGGACTTCAAAGCACTCTAGGAGTGCACCCACTCAGCCCCAATACACTAAATCCTGTCTGGAAGATGGTGACACCTCCCTGTGACAGGATGCCTATTGTTGGGCCTCCTCCACTGCGAGTTTCAGTCAGCAGCAGGAGGGCAGCCCAGTGTCTGTGCTGGTGGCATCCATTTTGTGATGCCAGGGCTCTTTCAGATTTCTACTGTGTTTCCACAGTGGGTACATGTCGTTCCCTCTAGAAGGGTGAGATCATACTCCCACACCAGTTACTGGTGTGGGGGTATGATTCCAAGTTGTTTGACACCAAACACGACATGTTTTGATGCAGTCATTCCAAAGTTAGCATTTACCGTTAGGTTATAATGCACTTAAGAGTATATGGTTTAACCGCATCCACAAACAGCCACAGAGAATAGACTCTGCCAGCTGCAGAGGGGTCCTGCTCATGCAGAGGTACCCCCTCACATTGTAAACCAAGCACCCTGCCCTCAGGATTGATAGGGTCTGCCTCAGGGGTGACTGATCGGTATATATGTGTGTGTATGGTGAGATATGGGAACCTATACCTCAGTGAGGAGTGCTAACACTACCTCACCCAGGCTGCAGTAGCAGGCCTTTGGTGTCAGATTTAGTCTGCTTCCCAGGGATGGCATAATACATGCTTCAGCCCCTGGTAGGCCCGTGAAGTACCTATGCCCTTCGTACCTAAGGTACCATATACTAGGGACTCACAAGGTACCACAGTATCCAATCACTAGTGCATCTAATATGCACTCTAAGTTGTTTAGAGAGAACAGAGAGACTGAGGCCCTGATTAGCAGGGACCCAGCCAGACTATAGCCAGAAACCAGTGTTAACATCAGAAAAAAAGTGGGGGCAACATAAGTGCAGATCCTACTTTCCTACACAACCCCCCCCCCCCAAACGCAGGGACACAAAACTAGCCTTGACCAGTTGAGTCTTCGTGTTCTAAGTGGAAATACCTTGAGAGTTCATCTGCATTGGCATGTTGGGTCCCAGGTCTATGTTCCACCGTATAGTCCATCCCCTGTAGGGAAATGGACCACCTTAGCAGTTTAGGATTTTCACCTTTCATCTGTTTGAGCCATAGGAGGGGCTTGTGGTCAGTCTGAACTATGAAGTGAGTGCCAAACAAGTATGGCCTCAGCTTCTTCAGGGCCCACACCACAGCAAAGGCCTCCCTCTCTATAGCTGACCAACGTTTCTCTCTAGGGGTCAGCCTTCTGCTTATAAAAGCTACTGGCTGGTCTTGACCTTCATCATTCAGTTGAGACAGTACAGCTCCCACACCCAGCTCAGAAGCATCTGTTTGGACAATGAACTTTTTTGTGTAGTCTGGACTCTGTAAGATGGGAGCAGTGCACATGGCCTGCTTCAGGTCATCAAATGCCTTTTGACAGCTAGCTGTCCACTGAACCTTTTTTGGCATTTTCTTTTAGGTAAGATCATTTAAGGGGGTCACTTAAGATCCATATCCCTTAACAAACCTCCTATAGTACCCAGTCAGGCCTAAAAAGGCTCTAACCTGTGTCTGGGTTGTCGGAGCTACCCATTCCATTATGGTCTGGATTTTGCTCTCCAATGGTTGAACCTGGCCTCCACCTACAAGGTGGCCCAGGTACACAACCTGACTCTGCCCTATCTGGCACTTAGTGGCCTTGATAGTGAGGCCTGCTTTTTGCAGGGCCTCCAAAACATTTCTGAGGTGGACCAGGTGGAACTAAAGACAGCAATATCATCTAGAGAAGCTGAGCAATAAGTTTCCATACCTGTCAGAACTTTATTTACCAACCTTTGAAAAGTGGCAGGTGCATTTTTCAAACCAAGGGGCATCACCACAAAGTGGTAGTGCCCACCAGGGGTTGAAAATGCTATTTTGACCTTGGCATCATCAGCTAACTTGATTTGCCAGTAGCCAGCTGTTAGGTCAAATGTACTCAGATATTTGGCCGAGGCCAAAGTATCAGTGAGCTCATATGCCCTGGGAATTGGATAGGCATCAGTCCTGGTGACTGCATTGAGGCCTCTGTAGTCAACACAAAACCTCATTTCTTTCTTACCACCCTGGGTATGAGGTTTAGACACAAGGACCACTGGACTAGCCCAAGGGCTATCTGAAGGCTCAATCACACCTAGTTCCAACATTTTCTGGACTTCAGTCCTGATACAGTCCCTGACATGATCAGGTTGCCTGTAGAGTTTACTCTTGACAGGCAGACTGTCTCCAGTGTCCACCTCATGACTGCACCAGGAAGTCTGACTAGGGGTCAGGCTAAACATATGTCTGAACTGCTGCAGAACTTGTCTGCATTCAGTTTGCTGATGGTCAGTGAGGCTGTTTGCCAAAGCAACACCATCTACTGACCCATCATCAGGGTTCTGTGAGAGCAGGTCAGGGAGAGGGTCACTCTCCTCCTCCTGTTCCTCATCAGTTGCCATGAGCAAGCCCATGTCAGCCCTGTCCACATATGGTTTTTATCTGTTGACATGGAGCACCCTAAGGGGGCTCCTGGGAGTTACAAGATCCACCAAGTAGGTGGCTTCTCCCTTTTTCTCAACAATTGTATGGGGGCCACTCCACTTGTCTTGGAGAGCTGCTGGGGCCACAGGCTCCAGCACTCACACTTTCTGTCCTTGCTGATAGACAGTCAGTACAGACGTTTGGTCATGCCAAGCTTTTTGTAGTTCTTGGCTTGCCTCCAGGTTTTTGGTTGCCTTCTTCATGTATTCAGCCATCCAGGAGCGGAGACCAAGTACATAGTCCATCACATCCTGTTTGGGAGGTTTGAGAGGTAACTTCCAGCCCTCCTTCACCAAACACAATGGACCTCTTACAGGGTGCCCAACCAGAAGTTCAAAAGGGCTGTAGCCAACCCCCTTCTGTGGAACCTCCCTGTATGCAAACAGAAGGCAGGTGTCTGAACCACTGGACCTTTGACACGAGTGGTTAATGCGGTTTACACATATTCGAAACCAAGCTGGAACAGGAGAAGTGGAAAATCCACACTTGGAGTGTTTGGCTGCAAAAGAGGAGTTCCAAGACGGTACAAATGCGGTAGCGATCTAGTTTTTATCTTCACGCCTTGGTGGAATGCGCTCTCCCTAACGAATGCGCACTTCACCGAAGCATCGCCCGAGTTCGGAGCTGAACTTTACGCGTTCCAGGAAAATCTTAGAATTTCACTAATAATAATAATTCCTAGTCTATAGTGAAAATATTAGAGTGTTATTAGCATAGTTACCTTCGCTCCTGCCCGATATTCTTTCCCAGTCTGGAGATTGCAAGACTTGTGTGAGGAATTCTTCATGACGTAACTCCTCCGCTTCAGCGACTCGTGACAGGAGTTAACTCTAGTGGTCAAAAGAAGAAGAACACGCAGTCAACCTTGAAAGCTAAGTTACATATTGTTTTATTGTAGAAAAAATTATACAGGAAAAAAATTGCTGAAAGAAAAAATAAATAAAACATAGTCGCAGAAAATAAGAAAAAGGGCTTACCTGAATGTAGAGAAATCTCTGCTAAAGAACCAAGCTAAAAGAAACGAAAGAAAACAAGATTTAATAATTGAATAAATGCAATAACTAGGAGACAAGTACTTATTGAGAAAACAATAACGCTATTAAACTAATCCTAGTGAAGAAAAGACGGCGAAATCTTACCACAAGTTGTCACAATAATTTAGAGAAGAATAGAAGACACTTCATTTAATATACTGGTAGAACTGCGCAGAACAAGAAGGAAAGAGAATTCCAGGCAGTCAACCACCCACCTCACGAAGAGAGGCTAGTTCAAAAGGATTTAGGGTTTCCTCAGGTATCATTCAAGTGATAGTCTATAGAACGGACTGACGAGAAAAGGGTGCTGTGGAGGAGATCCGAAAAATCCTGAACCAGTCTCTTCTTTCTTTGTTATTTTTTCCACTCCCCCTTCCCCCTTTGGGGTTGTTTGGAGACCTGATCTTATTCGGTCTCTGGGAAATCCTGGAGGGGGCATTGGGAACTAGCATCTCTGTTCCTGTGCAAGTAGACGGTAAGGATCCTCTGTTTCGTAGCACCTTGACAGCAGGGAAGTAAAAGTTCCCATTTTCGCCTAAGCTTTTCTGGGAGGCCTTTAATCATTCCCTTTAGGGTTTTGTTGAACCTTTCAACTAACCCATTGCATTGTGAGTGATAGGGAGTAGTGAACTTGTAGTTTACACCACACTCCTTCCACATTGCAGTTAGATACCCTGACATGAAGTTTGTACTTCTGTCAGATATAACCTCCTTAGGGAAACCCGCTCTGGAGAAAACTCCAATGAGGGCTCTTGCCACCACAGGGGCTGTGGTGGTCCTGAGGGGAATTGCTTCTGGGTACCTGGTGGCATGATCCACTACCACAAGGATAAACCTGTTCCCAGATGCTGTTGGAGGGTCAAGGGGTCCAACAATGTCAATCCCTACCCTTTCAAAGGGTACCCCACCACAGGTAGTGGTATCAGGGGGGCCTTTGTTGTTCCACCTGACTTGCCACTGGCTTGGCAAGTGACACAGGAGCGACAAAACTCCCTGGTGTCCTCTGACATGTGTGGCCAATCAAAATGTGGAACAAGCCTGTCCCAGGTCTTGTTTTGGCCCAAGTGTCCTGCTAAAGGGATGTCATGTGCTAGGGTCAAGAGGAACCCCCTAAACTTCTGAGGTATTACCAACCTCCTGGTGGCTCCAGGGGTAGGACCTCTAGCCTCAGAATATAGGAGTCCCTCATCCCAATAAACTTTATGGGACCCACTAGCACTCCCAGCAGCCTCAGCAGCAGCCTGCTATCTGAGGGGTTCAAGAGAGGGGCAGCACTGTTGCTCCTTACTCAGATCTTCCCTGGAAGGTCCCCCTCCCCCAAGAACTCAACCTGACCAGGCTCAAGTTCCTCTGGGGCAGTTCCTTATTCAGGCTCTGCTTCTCCTCCCTCAGGAAGGGAATCTGAGATCTGAGACAGAGGGTTCAGCTTTATGCATTTTGTCCTGTGACCTCTGCAGGTAGGCCCAACATCTCAGCATGAGTCCATAACTCCACTTCAGACCAGGTTGAAGTCTCCAGATCATTGCCCAACCGACAATCGACAGGGAGGTCTGCACTGACTACTACTTTCTTGAGGCTAGTTACCGTTACCCCTCCCCAGGAGAAATTCACAACTGCCAGACTATGGTTGGTCCTGACATTGCTTACATTGGTAACCTGGTACATTTCACCCAGGATGATCTGTGCAGGGTCCACTAGATCCGCTGCCACCATGGTGACACTAGCACCTGTGTCCCTGAATGCAAAAGCCTGTTTGCCATTTATTATAGGCTGCTGTATGTATTTGCCCAGATTACTGGGGCTCACTAGGAAGGACATGTCAAGGTCTCCCTCACAAACCAGCAATGCCTGCGTGGGTACTCTGACTAGACCAGAGTCCACATCAGAACCCAGGGTCAACCCTACTACACCCTTATTCTGATTACCACCTCCACCAGTAGCGGCACTAGGGGGAACAGTTGCCTTAGGGGAAGGAGTGGTGGTGGTTTGGTCTTTGGACTTGGTACAATCAGAAGTCCAGTGCCCTTTCTGTTTACAGAATTTGCACCAGGGCTTCTTTTGGCCTTTTCCCTTTGTAGACTGTGAATCCCCACCAGATGCAGATTTTTGGGGCCCTTGTGAAGACTTCTGGTCTTTTGCCTTATCCCCACCTTTCTCTAAGCCTTTAGGATCCTGCTTCTTAGTGTCATCCCCTTGGTTCTGGGTTTTCTGCCTCACCCTGGTTCTGACCCATGTGTCTGCCTTCTTTCCCAATTCTTGGGGAGAGGTCAGATCAGAGTCCACCAGGTACTGATGCAACAACTGGTTTGGGCAATTATTAAGGATCTGTTCTCTCATCATAAGATTATACAATCCCTTAAAGTCAGTTACTCTACTACCAACCAGCCAACCCTCTAGAGCCTTGGTTGCACAATCAACAAGGTCAGTCCAATCCTGAGTCTGTGCTTTCTGGGTGTCTCTGAACTTCAACCTGTACTGTTCAGTGGTTAAGCCAAACCCATCTATCAATGCACTTTTCAGGACATCATAATCATCAGCATCCTCTTTTCTAACAGTGAGGAGATTGTCTCTACCTTTATCTGAAAAGGAGAGCCACAAGATTGCTGCCCACTGCTTCTGGGGGACCTGTTGATCTTTACAGGCCCTCTCCATAGCAGTTATCCACGTGTGGATATCATCCCCACTCTGGTAGGGAGGAACAACCTTTTACAGGCTCCTATGGTCTGGAATGTAATCTCTGCCTCTAGGGACACTGTTGCTGCCACCAGGGGGTTCTAACCCCTCTTTCTTAGAAGCTCTCTGGAGCTCAAAGGCTTCTCTATCTAAGGCCAATTGCTTGGTTCTGAGGGCAAGTCTTGCTTCCTCATACTGGAGCATCTTGTACCTTCTTTCAGAGGAGGTCTCCCTTCTATTAGAGTATGAGTTACTCTGATGGACAGATCCTCTGTCAGAGTGATATGAGTGGTTAGATTCCCTTGAAGGGGACCTAGGCCTCTCTTCCACTCTGTCAGTTCTCTTATGGAGATTTCCTCTATCCTGTTCAGACCCTTGTGGGTCTGGCCCTTCAATCACAGACTCCAGGTCATCTTGATTTTCATCATCTGACCCAGAGACTATGGCTGACCCACCCCCTGATCCAGATCCACTAGCTCCTAGAGCTAGTCTAAGATCATCTGCTATAAGTAGATTTATCAGGTGTTGTGTGGAGGGACTCTGTCCTAACCCCAGGTGTCTTGCAACACACATGGCCTTCAAGTCAAAGAAGGTCATGTCCTTATACTGAGGTTGAGTGGACCCACTGGCTCCATCCCTTGAGGACATTCTTGTGTTGTGCAGTGTTGTACTACCTACACTAGTTTGTGGCCTACTGATCCTAGCTTGACCTGTAGCAAGGGTGTGCTATCCCTTCACAAACAACTCTAAGTTCAGTAGAACTTATTGATCCTAAGCTTGACTTTATATGTACCGTGAGTACCTTAAGTGGTTTTCAGTTAATAATTCAAATAGAGATTTTCTGGTAGATAGGTTTAAGACAACCTTTTAAAGAAAGCTATCCTAGTGGTAGATGTGGAGAGCAGCCTTCAGGCTAAGTCTCAGAGGAATGTAAAGCAGCTTGTTTTACCTTATAATCTCTTGAATTACCAAATGAAAGGACACCACACAGGTATATATATCAAATATATATGTATTTATTTCTAGACACACTCTACTAATCTCTTTATGAGATTAGAAGTCAGGAACACATTCTTTTTGTCTTTAATACTTTATTCGATAGATATTTATCATAAAAGTACAAACATGCAAAGTACATAAAAACAATCCATCCATAGTACTACAATTACATCCAGAACAGCAAATAGCGAAAAAAGGGAGAAAAAATAAAAACAGAATTTAAAACAATGCTTTCTTCATTCATGAGAATTTATATATTACCCAGCAGCCTAGAGCGGATTAACCAGGCACCCGCGAGGTATTTAGCAACCCCACAGATGGTATACATAGAAACAGTATTGGTTAAAATAATACGCAGGGCTGATCTGTGATCCCTTACTCCCAGCTCCCTGCATACAGGTTTCAACCATTTAGCCCTAACGAACTTGTAGGCTGAACAAGCAAATAAAAAATGGCCAAGGGATTCCTCTGGACATTGGCAACCTGGGCAATTTAGATCAAGCCCCCCCTTGGCCTTCCACCTTACCAAAAAAATTTTGAGGGGAAGAGTGCCATAACTTAGTTTCAAGAACAAAGTACTATCTCTAGGTAGTTGGATAAAATCTAAAAAGGGTTCCAACTTCATAGATGGTTTATGGTCAAGAAAGTTCATCGTTAAAGTTCCCAGGTTTAAGATATTGTTAACCTTGGCCTCAACCCAGTCCCAGTATAATTTCTTTACAATTTGTTTTGCAGGGGGGACTTGTGTGGCCCAGGACTCCCCCAGGCCTATTAATACTACCAGTTTCTTAAGGTTGTTGAGCCACTTTATTTGGTGAGAAACATTTAGGGATATTAACTCGTCCAACACTCGAGCATATCCGGCTAATTCCTGGGTTCTTCTAAGGCGCACCCAAAATAACAGCAGCCTTAGTTGAACTTTGTCCGAGATTGATTTTTTACCCATATCAAAAAAATAATGGTAACAGAGGGGTTGAAACTGGAAGTGAGACTAGATCTCTGATCAACATATTTTCTGCAGTTGCCAGGACCTTAGTGTTTTCAGCACCCCATAATTCGGAGCCATAGATTGCCGAGGCTAAAGCCTTCCCTTCATAGACTACCAAGGCTGGGGCAACCGGTCTACTAATAGAGAGGCGCTGATTCTTTGGTATGGCACCGGAGACCCTTTTGAGGTTTAATACCATTTTTGATATATGGGAATCCCAGCTCATGTTGTTGGACAACCTAACCCCTAGATAATCAAATTCATTCACCACCTCTAAAGGGGACCCATACAAAGTAAGACGAACATTCCTAACCTTTCTATTTGGAGATAAAACCATTAACTTTGTCTTCGAAGTGTTGACCGTTAACCCACGGTCGTTACAGAAGAGGGAGAAGCGGTCAAGCAATTTTTGGAGACCCTTGGGGGTCTTGGACATCAGGAGGGTATCGTCCGCAAAAAGAAGTGTGGGAGTTTTCTCCCCGGCAAGGACGGGGGCATCCGCAGGGTCCTCCCTCAAATGGTCCACCACCCCATTTATAAAGAGGGAGAACAGTGTCGGAGCCATCACACATCCCTGCCGCACCCCCCTGTTGACTGATACCCTTCCTGTCAATTGGCCCTGGCGCCCCCAACGTATCCTTGCGTAGTTATCCTCATGGAGTTTGATAACCAATTGCAGCAGGGAACTAGGAAACCCCATGGCTAATAAAACCTCCCATAGCTTGGCGCGTGGGATAAGATCAAACGCGGTTTTCAGGTCTATGAATGCCAAGTAAAGACAACCCTTTATAATTGATACTGACTTCCAATAAACCGCGCAAAACCGGAAGACTTGATCCATTGCACCAACATTCCGCCTAAACCCAGCCTGGAAATGGGTTAGAATATCATTATCCATTAGCCATGTCTCAACTCGATTTATAATGACCCTGCCAACTACCTTTTGAATGGTGTCAATTAAACTAATTGGTCTGTAGTTGGCAGGGTCCTCTCTATCACCTTTCTTATAAATCGTGATCAGCTCCGCCCCTTTCCATGATTCCGGGACGGGATGGCCTCGCTGGATGAGATTCATTAGATTTGCTATATAGTCTGCCCAAATTTGGGGGTCATGAAGTAGAAGACCCCGGGCAGGCCATCTGGACCAGCCACTTTGCCTGGAAGGATATTTAAAATAGCGACCTTGACTTCTCGCGGGGAGAATAAGTTTTCATTACTGGGCAACTCCAAACTAAGGTTGCGCTTATTGCACACTGCTAATGGCAATGGAGGGACTTGATCGCCTTCCTCACAATACAATTTTAAAAAATGGGTGTGCCATTGCTGTTCATTAATATGATTTAAAATGGGGTCAACTCCCCTACGGTCTAAAGCATTGATCAATTTCCAGAAAATAGTAGAATTCTTCCCGCTGGCAGCGATCTTAAGCTGCTGCCAATGCTCCTCCTCCCAATTTTTCTTGGCTGAGGCTATTGAACTACGGTACTCCTTTCTAGCCAGTTTCACTGCTATTGGGTCCTTCAATTTTATCGCCAAACCAATGGCTTTCCTCTTTTTCCTACATTCCACTGCATACCACACGTTCACCTTCAGGGGTCTAAGATCCGCTGGGGGGTTCCCTTGGGTGTTTTTGAGGAAATACTTTCCTATTTTATCTGTGAAATTTTGGTACTGGCCCAATAATTTGGGCCCCAGAGAGTGAACCTCTCCCAGATCCACCGCTGCGAGGCTGGAGGTTTCTGCTTTAACTAAGTCCCCAATACTATTAATTTTCCCCTCTTCACATTTTACCACGTCCCATCTAAGTTTCCGGTTACAATTAGAGGGGAGGACATCCTTGGTGATCAGCTCCATCCCCCCGCTCTTACTAATCCCATTAGCCCAGTTGATTCCCATACATAATGGGTTATGATCGCTATCTGGAGACTGCCTGACCTCCATATCTACTAAACTAGCCCATGAATGAACATCTAAAAAGATGTAATCGATACGTGATGGGCAGCCTATCCTATTATAGGTTATTGCCCCGTTACGATCAGAAGTGGTCCGGCCATTTAATGCCCGTAGATTATGTTCCAAAGCCAGTGCATTCAACTGTATAGCTATGGCAGACCACTTCTTAATAGGGGCCAGTACTAAAGGGGGTATAGTCTGTCTCCAGTCCTCTGAGTTCAAACCCAATACATCCTCGTCATCCAGGGGTTCAAATGTACAGTTAAAATCACCCCCCAACAGGATTTTGGACCTAGGTGGAAGCTCAGACAATTTTACATCAAGCAGCTCAATTGTTTGCGAGGTTAAACCACCCTGAACCCCTCTTGCATAAACACAAAACAAATGAACAATACCCCCGTGTGGGCTTTTCAGGGAAATGTGCAAGATATCGTTGGATTGGACCTTGTGTGTAATAATAGTACAATTCAAATTCACCTTTACCCAGATGAGCAGACCACCTGAGGGGCAGCCTTTTCCTATGGAAACTGCTGGGACAAAGTATGTAGAGTACCCATTTTTATATTGCGGGGACAAACTCCAAGTTTCCTGAAACATACAAATATGGAAGGAGTCAATGAAGTCATTCCATTCCAGATTTTCAAGATTTTTCCTGAGCCCTGCTATGTTCCAAGAAAGGATGTTAATCGAAGAGAGTACTACAGTTGGTGCAACGGGTGTGGCTGTTGGACTACAATCCAATTCGCCCCTGCTAGGGCAACCATTATCCACAAACACTTGAACCCCCGTTCCAATTGGAGTTACAGCCCGTGGTAACCCTACCTCCTCCCTCATAACCTCTTGGCCAGAGTGCTGGATCGAATGTCAATCAACTGCTTCCAGGCCACTGAAGCGATTGAAACAGGGTAATGGAGGGGGGTTATGCTGATGACCATGCCATTCCCCTTGAAACTGAGTAGAACCAAAAGGGGGCCTACCTACTCTCCTGTGTACTGTGCTCCACCCTCCATCTTCACCCGCATCCCACTGGTTAGAATTATAATCCATAAAAGGCTCCTCTCTCATCCCCCTTCTTGTGTAATTTTGAGCTCTTAACCAGCTCCACCTATTACTGCGGTGATCTGCAAGCATATAGAAATAGGAGAGGGGATTAACTAAGATTGAAGAGTTGTTATTACATGGGGGCCCAGCACGGATATATTCCACCGTACGTGGGACCTCAAATGTTACAACAACGCAGTCACCCTGGAGATTTTCTTTATTCCCACCCACCCATAGTGCTCTCATCACCATAAGCAAATTACTGCGAATGTTAGGTGGAAGTGGGTAGTTTCTATCTAACCAGTGGCAAACTTTGTTTTTGACAGCCCAAAAGAATTCTGTTGATGAGGGGGCAAGCTCGGGGACACCTGTTAGAACTATTACAAAGGAGTGGGCGTCAGGAGGTAAATTAATATTCCGGCGTATCTTAGGATTCGCTGGAAGGGATAAAAGGGGTTTGGGAGCAGGAATAATGGGACCATTTACTTTCTGTGATTTACTGGGTGCCTTGGAAGGCAACTTAGTAGTACTATTTGTATTACCCTTAGGTGTAGGTATTTTTAGTGGACACTTTGGAGGGGAAGGGTTCTTCCCTGCTGGCTGTTTAATAGACAGAGGCAGTTTGATGCCAGCCAGTGCTGGTCCACCAATTGCCTTTTGGGCAGAAACTTTGGGTCTGGCTTTTAACTCCAGATTTAGAGCCTGTAGTTGATGTTCCATACCCTGTAGTCTAGTCTCCAGGGGAGACAGTAAGGATTTAATGAGCTCAGATATGGAGCTCATAAATGTACCGTTCCTGTCTTCGGCCCCCTCAGAAGATTCATCCAGACTACTCTCTTCAAGGAGACTTGCTAAACTATAAATTGAGGCTGTATCGTCGGGAATACCCAATGGTATCGGATGTGAAGCACGATGCGCCTCAGCTCTTCCTCCACTAATATCTATGGTATCCACATTTGCCCTCACCACCTCTGGCCCACAAAAAGTGCTAACAGAGTCATTGGGGCCTCCTGCCCCATCAACTATAACTACTAAATCAGCACTGTCCTTACTAGATATTTGGGAGCATTTGGGAATGGCACCCTCCCTTAAACCCCTTTGTGCAAGTGTTTTATCATGGTCGTCGATAGCTAACGAGGAAGCCATGGGAGAGGTAAGAGGGGCTACTGGTGGGGGCATCAAAAAAGCAGAGTCCAGGGGTACAGATTGACTGGTACTGATGGAATGGGTTGCAGGTATAGACTGAATAGGGTTTGGTTGGTGAGTGCATTGGGCTTTACTTGGTGTGCGCGCAGAGGCTATGAGGCCTAGAGATGATCTTCTCGCTTGTGCGAGATCCTGTGACACTCTTCTTTCCATGAGGGCAATCCCCTCATCAATTAGAGTGTTTGTACGCACAATAAAGTTATCTAATGTGCCTGTCAGCTTCGAAGCACCAGCCGCAGCCTTGCTTCGAGTTTCACGTGTGCACATCACTATGACCGGGGGTTACTGACTAGCTAAAACCATATACAACCACAGTTACAACGTTAGAATACCAGCAAATAATATAAGGGTAGGCAGAGTTACTCACAACAAATATACCCAAGACAGCTAAACAAGAATCAAAATACAGTGGGGTGAGCAAAACCAAGAGCTATGGCCCAGACCAGACCCTACAGGCCACAGAGGGCCCGGGCTTCTCCCGGGACACTCCCGCGCGCTCCCGCGCTGCGGCCGTGCGTACTTCTAAAATAACAAAAAAGGAGTGATGGGCTGGGGGTCGGGGCCAGCAGGGAGAGCAGCCCAGGTGAAGCAGATTGGGCTCGCAGGGACTCCTGGGTGATGGAGTTCCTGCTAACGTGCTCGCAGCCCTGCCAGCAACAACACGCCCCAAGTCTTTAGACAGGAGACAGCCCCTCTCCCAGCAGCAGCTCTCGCTGTTGGTATATGCGCTGCGGGACCCGCGTAGCGGGTCCGGCGAGTTGCTGGTGGTTTCTAAGGTCAGATGGCAGAGGGCGAAGAAGGCAGCAACAGCAGTCCGGTGGCAGGTCCGAACAAACAGCCGGTAAGGGTCCCCACATTCAAATATCAATGTTTCACAATAAGTTAAGCACAAATATGGCTGGGGCCCTAGGGGCGTACCAGACCATATACTAAAAAAGAGGTTTAGGAAAGTCGACTTGCAAGGGGACAAGGCCTAGGGCCTGTAGAATCGCTGGGGCTTCAGTAATGCAGCAAAAGCAGGTAAGAAACAGACCCATGGGAGACGCGTGCAGTGTGTGAACACAGCCGCGGGTTCCCTATTGATTTCAATGGAGCAAGTCGCGGTTGGATTTTTAAAGTTTTAGGGTACTTCGAGGAAGTCTACAAGCAAACCACTTACAAGGTAAGTAATTCAAGGGCCAACACACACTAGGGCACCGGAGTGCACGAGTTACCTCACCCAGGGAAGCCGGGTGCATAGGTGTCTTTTGGTGTCGGGTCGCGTCGCTGTTTTCTATGGAAGCCAAAGAAGATTTGCTGCTGGCGAAGTCTGAAGAAGTGTCCGGTGGAATCCAAGGCTGGATACAGGATGAAGATGACCTGAAAGCAGAAGGGACAGTGTTCACAGTCACTTGCCAGTGACCCGGGGCCAGGAAGATGGATGCCCACGGATGTCGGGTGATTTCAGGCGATCAAGGGTGTTTTGACTCTTCGCTCACGAGAACCAGGAGGGATCGACGATGACCAGCAGCTGGATTCGGAGTGTCCCATGACGTCTGCAGCTGACTGCGGTGTCGGCAACCGTATTGGAGCCAACAAGCCTTGGCAACAGCAAGTCTTGTGAAAAGTGAATTAAGTCAATGGTGCAGACCAGCAAGATCTGAGGGACTCACCCAGCAAGGGTGAGTGAGGGCAGGCCTGGAGCAACCAGGGGAGCCCTTTGGTTTGATAAGAAAGTCTTCAGGGGACCCACAAGCCAACGGGCAACAGATCGCAAAGACGCCTTGTGAGGAAATGCTTTACAGGAGCCCACGGTCACTCGGGACGGGGTAGGCCTCTGATTTTCGGTGCACAACCTGCTGGAGGCTTGGGCCACAAATGGTTTAAAGCACAAGTTCATAGAATGTCGTGAAGGGGTTGCACGGTACCCAGGTTTTGCGGTTCCTCGTCACTCGTGGGGTCCAGTCTCCTCAGCTCTGCTGGGGACTCACAATGGCCGTCAAGAATTCAGGAAATCCACTTCCGAGGCTGCAGGGACTTCGGATTCCGGCGGGAGCGGGAATGTTTGCGACCGTTGATTCAAGTTTTTGGTACCTGCCAAGGAGTGGAGTCACTCCTTGACACCAAGGGAGATTCTTCTGTCTTCCAAAGGTAGTGGAACGTCGAAGGGCCAGGATTCTTCTTGTAAAGCGTCGTCCAGGGATATCTAACTTGTAATGGCAAGGGTTCCCTATCTTATACTAAAAGACAGGGAGGGACTAGCTCTATGACCACTCCTCTGGGAGGGTCAGGGTAGGGGGTGGTTACACCCACTTCCCTTTGTCCAGTTTCATGCCAGAGCAGGGACAGGTATCCCCTGAACCAGTTTGAGCTGACATATGCACAGAGGAGCCTACTGCTCCCCCAGTGCAGGACTTCAAAGCACTCTAGGAGTGCACCCACCCAGCCCCAATATACTATATCCTGTCTGGAAGGTGGTGACACCTCCCTGTGACAGGATGCCTATTTTTGGGCTTCTTCCACTGCGAGTTTCAGTCAGCAGCAGGAGGGCAGCCCAGTGTCTGTGCTGGTGGCATCCATTTTGTGATGCCAGGGCTCTTTCAGATTTCTACCGTGTTTCCACAGTGGGTACATTGTCTTCCCCTCTAGAAGGGTGAGATCATACTCCCACACCAGTTACTGGTGTGGGGGTATGATTCCAAGTTGTTTGACACCAACACGACATGTTTTGATGCAGTCATTCCAAAGTTAGCATTTACCGGTAGGTTATAATGCACTTAAGAGTATATGGTTTAACCGCATCTACAAACAGCCACAGAGAATAGACTCTGCCAGGTGCAGAGGGGTCCTGCTCATGCAGAGGCACCCCCTCACATTGTAAACCAAGCACCCTGCCCTCAGGATTGATAGGGCCTGCCTTAGGGGTGACTGATAGGTTTATATGTGTGTGTATGGTGAGATATAGGAACCTATACCTCAGTGAGGAGTGCTTACACTACCTCACCCAGGCTGCAGTAGAAGGCCTGTGGTGTCAGATTTAGTCTGCATCCCAGGGGTGGCATAATACATGCTTCAGTCCCTGGTAGGCCTGTGAAGTACCTATGCCCTTGGTACCTAAGGTACCATATACTAGGGGCTCATAAGGTTTCACAGTATCCAATCACTAGTGCTTCTAATATGCACTTCAAGTTGTTTAGAGAGAACAGAGAGACTGGGGCCCTGATTAGCAGGGACCAAGCCAGACTATAGCCAGAAACCAGTGTTAACATCAGAAAAAAGTGGGGGCAACATAAGTGCAGATCCTACTCTCCTACACCCATATTCCTGTAGTTTTTTTGTATATGTATATATTTGTATTTAATTTGATATTTTCATGTTTCGGACCATATACAAATCGGATGCGGGCTCTCTGAATTCTCTGCTCTCTCAGCTTGGATGGTCTTTGCCACCACATAAACACTACGTATAGCGCCCTGATGAAGGTGGCATGATTACTTTTGCTTTTCTTCTCACTAAAATGCACGTCGGCACAATTTTCCTTTTTCCTTAAAACAATTGTTAACACAATAGATTAATTATCTCGATACATGTATAAGATACGTACTGATTGATCAACGAAAAGCTACTTTGTATGTGTATCTATGGATACTTATGTCAACATAAAATTGGCCAAATAATGTTGTATAATGAATGTTTGGGATTCTGAACAATGGTTTTAATGTATGGATTGAATGGTTTTCTTTAGTATGAGTGGGTATGGCTGGTTTGATGTGTGATTTGCCACATTTGCCTAACTAGATGCAGAGATTCAAATGGTAAACTGATGAAGGCAAAATAAGTTTGTAGAAGTGGTAGATGTCTTACAGGACAAGCTTCCCTTGATGTACATACAATATACGGTGACCCATAAAAGTGAAAGAATTCATGCTAAAGAGAACTATGCAGTTGACTTGGCTGTGAACAGAGTAATGGAAATCTTCAAGGTTGCTTCTGTTTTTCAATCACAAAAGAAAATCTATGTAGACATAATGGTGGCAAAAGACGTAACATTGAAAATGGAGACGTACCCTGATTGTTTCCCTTTGAACTATTCTAATAGCCTTGCCAAAGACAACCTTGGTTTGAGGATAGGCATTGAGAACTAGATTTGTTTTAAGTAAGTGGCTTGTAAAGGTTTGGCCCCATAAAGTGTTTTTTTATCACTGCTACAGCAACCCTATTGGTGGTCATATCTACCAAAGAATGCAAAATAATGTGTACAGCAATGTAAAAATTATGAACAAAGGAATCATTCTACTGCTATAGTACCAGTGCCTACTTCCCTCACGATATGTGATAGACCCTTCAGTGTCACTTTCCTTGACCA
Organism: Triturus cristatus; assembly: GCF_964204655.1. Taxonomy (NCBI): domain Eukaryota; kingdom Metazoa; phylum Chordata; class Amphibia; order Caudata; family Salamandridae; genus Triturus; species Triturus cristatus. Next base: position 165,283,563 of record NC_140594.1, read on the forward strand.
TGTTGGCTACTGCCAGCAATCAATAAATATAAGTATATATTGGTTGTGGTTGATTATTATGCTAGATTCCTGTGGGTGTGGCCATAAAAGGCTGCCACTGCTCAGGCAGTCATAAAAAATGGCAGGGCCTGGTAGTAATGGGAGCAGTTCATGTTTTTCACTTTCCTTCACCACTAAGGTGTTTACAGATGCTGTACCTGCTCTGGGAGTAAACTGCTATTCTCTCACTCTATCTAACATTGTGTTTAAGCGAGCCAATGGTACATTAAAGTAAGCCTTGACTACTAGAGTTTAGGACTCAGGATTGTCATGGCAAGACAATCTTTATAGGATTCAACAAGCACAAAATAACCTGCTCTTTGGTGTTTCATTGTATGTCCCGATCTCGATCTCCCCGATAACATGGAAGAGTCAAAATGTAATTAGCCTTACACCAACTGCATTTGTTGTAGAGCACCCAAGAGGTAAAAGAAAACATTTCAAAACTAAATGTTAAAGGCTCTCACTCAGTCACTGGAGAGAAAGCAGCTGTTGATGGACAGTCCCCAAAAATGAGATAGCTAGTTCAGGAATAGATCCATCTATAGACCATCTGTTCCAGGTCATGGGGTAGATGGCACACACATTGTAATCCTGCCACTAATAGCCTGGTGTGTAGAAAAACAGAAATGTATCACTCATCATGAAAAAAAAACCTATGTGAGCGATTCTCTTGAGCAGCACACCTCCAATGCCAAAGTGCCTCCAGATTAGTCCACTATATCCTCCTCCTAGTCAGGAATTAACCCAAAAAGGGTGAATTGAAATCATTGGTCCGATGACGGAGACTGGTGAGCCTGCTGTGTCTCTTACATTACACCCATTATCAAGTACTGATTCAGATGTGGTGCAAGCAACATCTTCAACAACTAAACATGCTGCAACATCAATGAAGGGTGCCACAACTAAAACCTTATGTCCACCACCAAAAGAATCTATATCAATTGAAATTATATTGATGCAAGAAATTGCTATATTTTTTTTTTAAATTACAATATGTTTGGAATAAGCCCAATCCAGATCCTGAAATAGGAGCTGTTTTCCTTTTGTCTCTCCAAGAAACATCAACTTCTGCAATTAGACAGCGATATTGATGGATTCTTTTTTGTTGCTTAGGTTGTTACAGGTCCATTAGCCCACCAAGGTCCTACATTTGAATCTTTGATACTGTATCAACATTTCTTTCATAGCTTACTGTGACGATTATTATTTTGTTGATGGTGCAACTGCATTATTTCCTGAAACTTTGACACCATCTCCTGTAATACGGGAGTTACAAACATTTATTACACAGAGCTAAAAGAGACTTCCATGCTGTTAACATCACTGCATCTCCATTATCTGATGGAGTTATTTGGGAAAGGGTGCCCCATCGTATTCTGAGCCCCTATAGAAATGATTCAAATTTCATATGTTTTGAAAATGTCATTAGATGAAATTGTCCCAACAGGTTAATTTTCAAGTTCATGGGACTTCAATGCTGTTAAACAACTGCTGATTGATTACATTTGTTATGTTTCATTTGACAATGAAGATCAGTATCTTGATACAGATAATCATCAGGTGCTGTTTTGCTTTCATCATTGTGAGCATCACTAAATTCATTGATCAAATAGCCAAAAAGACGCACTGTGGAACACCGCTGATTTAAAATCCATAAAAGTTTTTGAAATAGGGTTCCCTATTTTAATAGCGGTCACAGATCAGACTCATCTGCAGTTTATTATTGTATGTACATGAAAAGTTTATAAATATAGTAATTACTCATTGCAATTCTCACCTGTTGTTTCTGCAGGGGCGAAATGAAAGTTCTGTAGCAAGGTCCCAACTTCCCACACCCACCTGTGTCCGCCCAACAGTGTCAAAGCTAACACTATAGAAATGGGGGAAGAGGGGAACAAAACAAGGAAATGGAGAAGGGAAGACACGTCACCAACACGCATCAGGTATGGATGTTCTTGTCGAATGGTCCTTATGTGATTCTTGTAGTGGAGATAAAGTTATATGTATTACAATGAGCATTTGAGAGGAAAATAACACTAATGCCCAATAAATGTGATTTGTATTGTATTTGTATTGGTTGTTTATAGCGCGCACTGTGAGCAGGATGGTATCCTGGCGCTAATATTGCTAAAACTAATCGATGAAAGCAGAAATAGTGAAAAAGGGTGCAGCGGCAGAAGTCCAAAAAGTCCTCCCAATGTTAGTTAGGGAAGAGCCAAGTTTTAAGGGCCTTCCTGGACTTGAGCAAGTCAGTCTGGGATCTTACTTGGGATGGTAACTTGTTCCATAACTGTGCCGCTTTAACAGTAAAGGCACGTCCTCCTTGCCGCACTTTGCTAAGTCTCTGTTCTTAGACAAAATTGAGTGTGGCTGAACAACGCAACCTTCCTGGGGTGTATATCCTCAGCCTAGCCTGCAGTAGCTTTGGACCTTTATTATGCAGAGCTTTAGAAACAACACAGAGTGATCTGAAAATAATCCTCTGTTCAATGGGTAGCCAATGGAGATCTCTAAGAGCACCAGAGGTGGAGGAGTTCTGAGGTCTATTTAATGTTAATTTGGCTGTAATTAACAGGTAGTTAGGGGCTCCCAGAAGGAGGGCATTATAATAGTCCAACCTACCGAGTACTACACACCTGGAAATTAGGGATCTTGCTTGGGCAGGTAGCATTGGGTACAGTTTCCCGAGACCCCGAACAAAGGCGAAGCAAATCCCAACTACTCCATTCACATGCTTCATGAGTGAAAGATTTTCAACCAGCATTACTCCCAGATTCCGGCCCATTGTTGAGACACCAAGAGGGGTCTCTGTAGGTAGAGGCCAGAAATTTGAGGGTACAGATCCTGGGATTTTACTGGGAGGACATCAGAGGAGATCCAGATAGCTTCAGGGAAGTTACACTCATCCAATTAAAAAATGTCTATTATACAGGCCTGAAAATTACTGATCGAGTCCAACTGATTATTGATTATTGAAAAAATCAGTTGAGTGTCATCTGCATAACTGATAACCTCGATCTTATAAGATTTGATGAGAGAGATTATTGGCTTGATGTAGAAATTAAACAAAATTGGACAGAGTGAGGATCCCTGGGGAATGCCATTTTGAATTGTTCTGAATTTAGAGCAGAAGGGGGGCTTTACCACAGCCTGACAGCAGTCTTGTAAATATGACTTTAGCCACTTTGCCAGTAGAGCACCAACACCCACTGATGATAGTCTAGAAAGTAGAGTGTGGTGGTTCACTGTGTCAAAGGCTGCTGACAGATCAAGGAGGACAAGTACCACTGAGTGTCCGCTATCTGTCATCCTATACATTTCATCAGTGGCACAAAGCAATGCGGTCTCAGTGCCATGGCCTGGTCGAAAGCCAAATTGCTCTTCCTCTAACCATGATTGATCCTCCAAAAATTGGGACAACATTGTGCTAACCTGTTGTTCTTGTATCTTTACTGGAAAAGGGAGGAGGGAAATTGGTCTATAGTTGGCCAAGATTGTAGGACCCGCTGAAGCTTTCTCTAATAGTGGCTTAACTATAGCCCTCTTCCAGCATTTTGGCACCACACTGGTTTCAAGAGACTGGTTACAAAGTTGAAACAAAGAGGACAACAGTTCGTCTTCCCATCTTTTCCATTACTTTGGAGGAAGAGGGTCAAGAGGGGATCCAGACCTAATCAAACTAAACAGTTTGTTGAACACATCTATGGGAATTAGGTAGAAACTGTTTATCATTGCTTTAGAGAAGTCGGACAACTGTGGTATGTTGTTCCAAAGATTGGGATGCTCATTGATACCACTTTTAAGGTGGGGGGGCATGCTGGGGTGAGCCACTTGTATTGGAGGCAAGAGTCTCTAATTCATAAGAATTTTTGGTATCTTTTAAAATCGACTTGATTTAATTATTTTTAAAGTCTGATAGATCATCGCATAACTTCTGAGATGATGTAATCTCTTGTTTGAGACAGAAAGGATTTGTGAGATCGCAAAGTATTAAAAAGATCTTTTTAGCTTTATCAGAAGCAGACAAAATTATCCCACAGTAGTAATCAGCTTTTATTTTCCTGACTTTATTTTTGTAATCATTTAAGGATATCTTTAAATGGATCTTGTCTTCGTCTAGCTAAGGCCGCTGCCATTTCCTTTCGAGTTGCCTACAAATTCATTTTGCCTCCTTAAAGGCTGTATTGTACCAGAGGGCGGTCAAACCTATGCGAAGTTTATGGGTCGTAAAGGAAATCTGCTTATCGAGTACTTCTAAAATATCACATTCAAAAATTTGGCAATTCTTTTCTTTAGAGGTTGAAGGGTTAAAAATCATTGAAAGAGTGAAAACAGGCTCTGGTCCAGTCATAGAAAGTTTATGCCAGGCCCTGATGCTATGGGATAACTACCTGTAAAGATCCCTTTCCCGCTTAGGTATGTCGGTATCAGAAAGCAGGGTCAGTGGTATATTTATATAAATATATATATATATATATATATACATTTATTAAAATCCTATGAAGCACGAGCTGGTGCCCGTGTGCTTTGTTCCTCGCCGTCAGGAAGTGGGAGACAGCGTTTGGACTATATATACAGAGTTGTCTCCCACTTCCTGACGGCGAGGAAGAAAGCACACGGGCACCAGCTCGTGCTTCATAGGATTTTAATAAATGTCAGCACCCACACAGCACTTTTATTATGAGCTTACTACTTATAAGAAGTCACAGTAATCAAAGAGGTATATAGTATGACTAATTTAAGAGAGGTTCAGCATGGAATCCAACAGTCCCTAACTTATTAATATCCAATAAAGCCAGGAGAAAACCCAAAAATATATTCTCCCGTAAAGAATAAGAAAAACAATAAAAAAAATATACACAAAAAGGTGCAGGGCTAAAGTACTAAAAAACAATGCAGCCCCTTCAATCTCAGGAGACTAATTTTATATATTTGTTACTTATAGCCTCAAACAATGTCAGCAAGGAAGCAGAATTTCCATACACCGTGGAGACTGTTTCAGACAAGTACCATGCTTAATTTATGCAAAGTAAGATGAATGTTACCGCTTAGAAGAGCGTGAATTCTTTGTGAATAATCAATTTCCTTTTTTTTTATTTCCAGGAAACATCGTGAAGGCCCCCGTGGCGTCGGTGAACCTCCATAATCAGGAAGAGAGAGAAGGCCCCGGTGGCGTTGTGCGAACCGCCATAATTAGGAAGGATTCTGTAGGCCCCCGCAGCGTCGGGCAAACCGCTGAGATGAGGAAGGTTTCTGAAGGCCCCCGTGGCGTCAGACGAAAAGCACCAGTCAAGGACAAGATTCCGGCGAGAGCACATCAACGAACGTCGGAGCCACCCAGAGGAAAGTCAGGTAAGTGAAGAGAGGCAGGACGGCAGACACGCACGCGTTGACTAGAAAGCGAAGCACTCTTCCATCCTCCTTAGCTTCTTTTGTTCCTGTCTTGCCCATCATTGAGTGAAGGAGTCCTGTGTTAATATCCAAATCCAGTTTTACTGATTTCTTTGTTGACAAATGTCATTCAGCCCACAAGGGACTTCATCGGGCTGCAGATTAAAACATATACAAACAACATATAATAATAATAATAATAATACATAATACATATATATGTACAGTTTTACAACAATAACATATAAAATAATGACACACATTACATAAATCAATTGACATGGACTACACGACTCCTTACAACAATACCACCTTATGCCTAAAGTGAGAACAATCCTGTTAAAATCTAAAGGTCACAAATTTACAAAATGTTCATATCAACACGTTTAAACACATCTGACAATGTGTTCTGTTCCCTTATTAATTTCATTGCATTCTATTTCACACTAATTTAATTTCTCATTTAAATTATTACAATTCCCTATGTATTGATACTAGAGAGAGTATTTCTTACTACTACTCATAAAATGTTCACTCATTTAGTATATCCATGTGTCAAGTATCTCAAAGTAGTTCACAAAGCCTTCCATGGCCAGATTAATGAGCAGTAGAATCCAAATTCCATGCGGCTTAATTCTTCCCCAGTGGGATTTAAAATTGAATAGAATATAATCATATACCCCTGATAATGAAACAACAAAATTTCCTTTGCCACCTTAAAATGCCACTTTCATATATAACCATTCAAACCACAATTTCACTAAACTTAGTATATCACTTAAACATCTACCTTTCACCTTGAAATAATCACCCAATATACAAATTACATATTTTAAAGTAGAAAACATTAATGCGCTATCCTTAAAACTAGTATGACACTCTGTTCTGGCCTTCACTATTGTGGACACAGCAAACAAACACCAAAAATCTTTAGTGAAATCACCCGTTCCCAAACTCCTTATTTAAACTAAACGGCAGCCAATCATATTCTGCCATTAATTCTCTGATGCTGGGTAGGTATCTAAACCTGGGTAACATCCAATCCTGTTCCTTAATACCTGAATTTATTGGAAATTGCACCAATCATAGAGCACAGTCATTTTCCAATTTTAAAACAGGGTGAAGTTCTGTTTCCTGTCCGCTACTGCCACGTACCTCGTACATGCACCCAACAGTCCCTATTATCCGATTATCAAACAGAATAATGTTCACTAAACTATTGTTAGAAAAACATACGATTTAGGGCATGAAATAGATTCTCCATAGCAGACGTATAATGCATTACTAGTACGCCTAGTTCCCTCTCTGGTCCGACCTGATTCATGTCCAATCAAAAATGTTCTATCAACAAGTAGTATTTACACCGTGCGTCACATAGCCATAACGCTAGAAGGGATAGGTTGCTTTCCTCCATAATTGAAATGTCAACAGGAATGCTTGTCTTTTGCTAAAAAACACAAACCTTGTCTCATATTAACTAGCAAAATATAATGCGTAAACCTATTTTCGATTACATGAAATCTATTGCGTGAAGAAAACTATCCATTACGGACATATGATGAATTTATTGTTCTTCATGTTCCCACTCTGGTCTGATCAGAGTGGTGTCCAATCCAAACCATCCTCACAAAAATAGATATTCCCATTGTGGGGCAAATGGTTATATAGTTAGATTAAATCGGTGGCTAACCTTAGCCATCCACATATCAACAAAAATTACTTGTACATGTATATTCTACTGAAAATGATTTATTTAGAAATCTCATAAATGTGCGCAAATTCATGCGTAGTGCTAATGACTCCTCAATTAATGAATTATATAAATCATATAGTGCGTATGCCAATCAAACACCCATACGTGTTCATCGTGTCTACACATGCTGTCTGAATGTGGTTCCCACTACGGTCTGACACAGTTTGACCACTAAAAAGGAATTGTTCGTTTATGGGGGAATACTAACACTAGACAGCAACAGCATATCACACCGAATCCAAATGGTGTATACTAAATCATAACATTAACTCATCGGTGTAAGTAGTTTTCCTGATCCCACCATTGAAATACCTGTATCATCTACTTCAGGAAGGTTACTAGTAGAATAATAATTGAAGTAATAATTCAAGTAATCTCGTGTGCCTAAACCAATTTAATTTCTTTTGAGATTAAGCCAACGGGCACATATCGCCCGGTCCACCATCAAATCACATTACACATTCAGATTGCTCTCAGTATGTACAATGTGAAATTTGCTTGAATCAAAATACTAATTTCAGGTATTAGACTGATTTCTCTCCAAAAAATAGTACAGTTCATTTTCAAGGTTTAGACCAACTTGCACAGTCCTCAATCTGCTAAATCACTTGGCCTCTTCCTGTCAGCGTTTAAGTTTCATGTTACCTCCCCTCACATCATTGTAAATTCTCTGAATGCAGTGAAACTTAACATCTATATTATTTGGATGGCACTCTTTCATATGTTGTGCCAAAGGTGACCGCTCATCCATATTCAGTAAAGCCTTTCCTCCCCGTGGCCGACCTCACAGCTGCGATTCATACACTTGTGCTGTCAAAACGGGACTACGGTAGCGCTATCTTTGCGGGCCTCCCGAAAACCTCACTTGGTCCTCTGAAGGCTACACTTTTTAATGCAGCAGCCAGGCTCATCACAGGGTCTAAAAAAAGTGATCACATCACTCCTGACCTTTGAGCTCTGAATTGGCTACCATTCGAGGCCAGGATGCACTTCAAAATTGCTTGCATGACTCATAAAGCGCTTCACCAGAACACCCCTACAGTACAAGCTCCTTACTTCTCAAGCCACAACAATTCAAGAAAAAGTAAACCTACTACTTACTGATCCTTCTCTGGAATGGCTCCAAATATCTGGAACTCTCTCCCTTTGGAGATCCGATACAACCCATCCACATCCCTCTTCAGGAAAGAAGTAAAACAGTTTCTATCCAACAAATTCATCTCTCACTGAGGTCTTGGCCACGCCCTGTTCCCTGTCTAGACCCGACCTCTTTTTTGTCCGCCGCCTCTTGGCACTCCGTACATGCCTGTGTCTCGGGCCTATGTTACGCTACATCCCTCATGTAAATCTATCCATCACTACCTGTGCATCTACTCTCCGCACCCGCGCTCCACCACAACTACCTCCGAACCTTTTGTACACTGTGTATCTAATTCTTCTTTGAGTTGTTGTCGCTACGTATTTTATTTACACTTTGTGTACCTCAAGTACTTGCTGCTATTCTGTTTACATATCCCACTGTATTTCGTTTATTCTTTTTTTTAATCATTATTATTTACTTTTACCTATTCTCTATGTATCGCATGCTATTGCTGATGTGCTTACTATATAAAACACTAAGTTGTCATGAACATTAGCGCTAAGATGCCATAGTTCTCTCTACCTCGGTGAAAAACTGTCCCCTCCCTCACATCTCCCTACCTCAACTACTTCAGACCTGTCACGTTCACATGTCCTACTGTCTAGCGGATTCTTCTTTTTATAAAGTTGCTATGTATCTTTGTTTATGCATTGTGTAACTTGGTTAGCTGTTGCTAGTTTGTTTAAATATCCCACTGGACACCGTTTACTACTTTTACAGTTACTATGTGTATGTTTGTATATGTATATGTGTATATATATATATATATATAATATATATATATATATATATATATATATATATATATATATATATATATATATATATATATATATATATATATATATATATATATATATATATATATATATATATATATCACAAGTATTCCTCCGTTAACTTGAAGACGGTTCTCCTGAGAGATGGACACGGACCCAAGATGTAAGTGCAAAATCTTTTATTCCTCTGTCGTCGCCATGATATATATGTTTACATGTGTTTATGTGTGTATGTATGTATATGTGTGTGTATGTATGTATGTGTGTGTATATATATAAAATTATATACATGTATGTGTGTATATATGTATATATAAAGATATATCTTTTTCTTTGTATCGAATATCTAGGGACCTCATGTCATTGTTTGCTGTGCTCACAGTGTAAAGATCTCTGATACCTTTGGGTCATGTTTGTGCTATACGAAACTCTAAAATAATAATAAAATAAAATAGCTCTAAGATGTTCTTGAATGCTTAACTTTAGTTGACTTTTAGAGCTTCCAATGTAAATCTTGGAGCAATTACATATAATTGCATAAATCACATAGCAACTGTTACAATTTATAAACTGATTTATGTGAAATAGTCGCTGTATTTTATGCTTGAATTCCTTGAGTTTGTTATACCCATGACAACATATGACACAAGTTCCACATGTGTACAATCCCTTGAGCTGTACTGATAACCAATTTGACTTAGAATTTTTCTAAGGTTACAGATAGTTTCTCATTATTTTATCTCTTATTGTTTACCCCTTCCTATATGTGACTTTGGGTTTATCTAGATTAGAATCACATTTGGTTGGCCAGGGACACGCCTCAGGGAAAACCAGTTCTTACATAATACTTTGTAAATCAGATTGTGTTCCTGGCTATAGGTAGATATGAAGGCTAGTCTATCTTGGTGTTATATTTTAGGCTTTTGCACTAAAGTGTCAGTTCTATTCAAATCCAGATTCTACTGTCAGCTTTTTTTAATACAGGCTCCTGATATTCATGTGCCCTTAATCGGTCTTTCAGAGTACCCAAACATTCATTGAAATCACTTTATTTACTACAATTTCTTCAAATTATGATCATCTCTCCATGGGGAATTCCAGCGACCACAGATACAGGATTTGCACTATCCGCCATTAAGATGTTATTGGTGGCTGTCTCTTTATGATACAATTTACTTTTTACATCTAAGAAATTAATCTTGTCATGATCACAGCACATTGTAAAAAGTACATTGTACCTATTGTCATTTAGATATTCGACATACTCCTTGAGGCTTTCCTTGGTGTCTGTCCAGAGAATCAGTACATCGTCTATGAAACGATTCCAGAAAAGGATGTATTCCATCTACTTCCCAGCTGATGAGGCCCAGGCATGCTCCCTCTCAAGCAATCCCATAAAGAGATTAGCATAAGAGGGAGCAAACCTGGACCACATAGCAGTGCCTTGAACCTGGCGGTACCATTCTCCTTCAAATAAGAAAAAAATGTTTTTCAGAACCAATTAGCTCATTTCCAACAGGATTTTAAAGGGCTCCACAAGGCTAGCACTTCTGTTAAACAGAAAGTACTTCAATGTTTGCTGGCCCAAACCATTTTGTATGCAAGTATAGAGCCTCACCATATCTAATGTTACGAAGCTCATGCTCTGATCCCATACCACATCTTGTAACTTGTTTAATACATCCATGGTATCACAGATGTATGAGAGTAGATTCACAAGAAGAGGGGCTAAGAATCAATCCACAAATGCAGATAGATGCTCTGGTTCTGTTAGACTTCCTATACTGGAAATTATAGGTCTGCCTAGTGGATGTTCTCATGACTTATGAATGTTAGGCAAAATATAAATGAAGGGAAATCTAGGATGGGTGACTTTAAGATACCTGAATTCACTTTTGTCAAGTAGCCACCTCTCTTTCCAGGAGTATAGTTTGTTGGCAGCGAGCCTACCCACTTCCCAAGTAGGATTATTCAGAACTTTTTTAAAGCATTGATCATTATTCAAGTGTCTTCTTATTTCATTGTTGTAACCAATCCTATGCATAATAACAATATCTTCACCCGGTCAGCCTCTCTTATTGCAATAGAAGCATCAGAACCCAAATTGGCCAAAGGCTTCCTCTCTTCATGTGTTAGATTAGTACATCTGTGATGGTATTCATTTTCTATCTATTATCATCAGTTTTATGCAATTCTTCATTAGTGTTTTTAGCAAATAAATCAATGGCTGCAAATTCATTCCCCTTGGTACAAACCTAGAGCATAATGATAAACCACTAGTGCAGCTGTAATCCATCTCTACATCATGCATGACAGATAAATTATCTACTTCCAACTGATCATCATCAGAAAAAGATAAAAGCATGTGTACATCATGAACATTCAATATGGTAAGATTTAATCTTTTTATTTGTCTTTTTACAGGTACATCATGTTTCTAATTAGTTGTAAAAAAGCTTTTGAGCTTTAAACGCCTGGCAAATTTGTAAAGGTCAATCTGTAATTCCATAAAATCACAATGCATGTCAGGACAAAAGGTAAAACCAGATTGTAGAACCTTCAAACCTTCAATTCTATTTCATTGAGAGCTCTATCTGAAAGAGTTACTACTTGTAAGACAACATCCCTGTCTAACCTAGTTAGTGAAGTTCCCCCATTCAGAATTAGGCTTTGTTCTTGTTCTGACTGCGATTTCACATCCTTATATTTTCTGTGTTTTCTCCTGCCCCTCCTTGTTTTCCTGGGTTTTTTCTCCTCTCTAGCTTCATTTGCTGAATTACATTGGAAAAAGAAGAGTATTAGGGTGGTTTAGGTCTTGTCATATTACTGGGACCAGGATCATCATTGGCAGGCAAATTAGTGCTACTGTAATTTACTAAGCTCAATTCAGCTACCTGTTCACTATTTTGTACATTTTTCGGTTTATTTGCCTTATCAAAGCTCCTTGCAAATGTGAAAATACGACCAGTGCTGTAATCTGTTCCATCTCTCCTGATTTTATTTAATTTCCTTTCTTTAATCTGAAACAGGTGTTTGCTGTTTACCTTTTTCAAAATTTCATAATTCTTATCTGTAAGATCCTTGAGCCTGATTCACAGAACTAACTTAAGACAAAATCCTAAACTTACTATCATTTTGGTATTCAAAGAAGGCACTTACTCATTTTGGTATTCACAGAAGGCACTTACTCATTTCGTTATTCACAGAAGTTAGGAGTCCTAACTTTAGGACTCCTACATGCCTGCTGTGAATACCGAAAGTCTTAAAGTTAGGATTTTTCTCACTTTAGGAGTAGTAAAGTTAGGACTTCTAACTTTAGGACTCCTAAATACCTTCTGTGAATACCTAAGTCTTAAAGTTAGGATTTTTCTCAGTTTAGGAGTAGTAAAGTTAGGACTCCTAACTTTAGGACTCCTAAACTGAGAAAGTCGTCAAATGTGTGGAAGATTAAAATCCGCAAGCCTCTTGGGATGTGTTTGTTTTCAATGTATCTTTTTAGAGTTTCTCCATCCCACCACTTTGAGAGTTAAGCTTTTTTTAATTTCTCTAATTTTGTAAACTTCATCTTTTTAAAAAAACGTTATTTATTCAATTTAGAAAAACAACTGTGCGGTTGTACACAGACTTCAGCAGGACTTAATCAACATAGGTTCCATAGGGTAGCAGACTCCAGTGACACGTTAATCATGAACATCCGTCAACAACAGCATGTTATGCACGTATCATTCTAGTAAATATGGGGGAGCCATACACCACGCAACATTACATTACAATAAGATCCTTACTCTACGTACCGTTATCACTATCAGTGGATTCAATCCAAACAGTTCCATTTCCCACTGGATTAAGAAGTTTCCTACATAGTTCTCTCCAGGCTGGTAAACTTAATAAGCTGTCTTTAGGTGGAGTTTTGGTTGTCTCTGTCATTATACTTTTACTCTGTTAGAATAGGTCTGCTGCCAATGTTTTATGATCATCATCTATTAGTGACATTTAAAACTCTGTATTCGTTGCACTAAACTATGCTGACCTGACTCCCTAAACACAAAGAAAAACAACTAGAAAATCAGTGTAGTCCGTCTTTTTTAGCCGACATCGTCCCTATCCCCACCAGTATCCTGTCCCCATGGGGTCACCCCATATCCTCAAGGATGCCAAGTAGTGCCAGCCTAGGGTTAATCTCAGTTTGCTGTCCCACCACCCTAGACAGTGTGGAAAGGACTCATGTCCAATACTGCTGTATAACTGGGCAATCCCATACCACATGATAGTAGTCCCCTCTGGGCTCCAGGCAGTGCAAGCACACTGATGAATGGCTCACCTGCGCCCACCAGAGGCAATAGGGTGTGAGATATGCTTGGTGTAAGTATTCAAACTGGACGAGGTGTAGTTGTGCCACAATCGCCATGATGGGAAGGGCCATGCAGGTGTCCTGCCAGTCCGCCTCATCCACTGGACCTACCCACTCCTCCCAGTGCCCCTTTAGGATATCCAGTTGGACCGGTGAGTGTGTGACCAGGGTCTTGTATATTTGTGAGATCCTCCTTTTCCCACCAGAACCATAGGCACCCGGGCCTCAAGCGGGCAATGCTCCAGGATACACCCAGGGGTATCCTGACATGAGGAGAGGGCATGCCTGAGCTGCAGGTAATGGAAAACTTGGAATTTGTGCATGTGGAACTCAGTCTATAGCTCTTGGAAGGAGTGAATATGGCCCTTGGCCCACACATCTCCAAATGCAAGATGCCCACCTGGTCCCATCCCCAGAACCCCTTGAGATTCGTCACCCATGCCAGCCAATGGTCCGCCCACAGTGGAATCTCCAATTTCTAGAAAAATCTTATACATATTGGAAATAGAATATTAATGAGAAAAGTGCCAGGGGAAATACATTTTGGCAGATACACTTTTTTCCTTCTTGTATGTACCTTAGAAAAATTATCTTTTTAAATAAAACAGTGCTGCAAATTACTTGCACAAGCTTGGCTTCACTTTTAGATTTAAAAACACCATCAAATTAATTTGACACATTTTGCCAACTAGAAATAGAAGGAAAATTTGACTGATTAGGATTTGAATAACATGGTTCACAATGGCACTTATAACACTGTTTAGATAAGACAGGGATTGTCAATAGCTAATAATATATATAGATGGGTACAGGTTTCTGTCTGAATCGACAGGTCTGTTGGCGAACATACCAGATCCTAAGTATACTACATTTTGTCCTCTGACAGAAACAACCTATGTTCTGGCTATGCCTTGTCAGAGGTGGTTATCAAGATCAAGTCTGAATGCTTTGAAAAACATATATGTATTAAAGATAAGTGATGATATTGGTTTGAGTGATTTCCTTTTAAGGCCACATTCTGTGAAAAATAAAAGATTCATAGATACAACAATCTGTGCAGCTATGAAAGAAGAACAGGGGTGCTCATAGAGAGAGGCTGCAGGGAAATTAGGGAGGCTGACAAGGAAATACTGCAAACACCTTTTAAACTTCTCGATAATAGCTGTCAATCTTTATCTAAGCACTTCTATATTATCTGTTCTGTCATTTTTTCTACCTTGAATCTTTTTCAAGATGATTTACGTTTTTTTGCAGCGTGGGCAAGATCAAATGACTACACTGACACAATTAAATTGGGTATCACACATGTTTTAGTCATATAAAATATTATGGTCTTTAGCAAAACAGCTATCTTTCTTCCATACAGTCGCACTTCAACACACAGATAATATCTAATACAGATGCTTCACGTAGCCTTCTCTCAATCTCAATTGAACAAATAAATAATGCACCTTTTCAATTTCTGTTGGTTCTCACAGGGGCCCTGTGAACCCCCCACTTTAGCAGCTTCAGCGGGGCTGGGGTTCTTTATGGGTCTCTTCATGCTGTGCTATAAAGGAATACTGTATCAACTGAAGAGCATTGCAGTAGGAAGCTAAAATGAAGGATGTGTAAATAGAAAAGGGAAAGAAGGAAAGGTGGAAGGAAGAATGGATGAGTAGGGGAAGAATAAGTGGATACATGAATGGGTGGATAGGTTGATCAGTGGGTGAAAGGATGAGTGAATGGATAGGTGGATGGACAGGTGAAAGGATCACAGAGTAATGGGATGGATGGATGAGTGAGTGAATGGATAGATGGATGAACAGGTGAAAGAATCACAGAGTAATGGGATGGATGGATGAGTGAGTGAATGGATAGATGGATGGATGGACAGGTGAAAGCATGGCAGAGTAACGGGTGGATGGACAAGTGAAAGGATGGCTGAGTACAGGGATGGATGGTTGACTGAGTGTATGGATAGGCGGATAGATAGCAGAAATAATGGCAGAGTAAAGGGGTGTATGGATGGATAGATTGGCAGGTGAAAAGATGGCAGAGTAAAGGGATGGATGGATGGATGAGTCAGTGAAAGAATGAGTGAATGGATGGTAGAGTGGATGGATGAGAGAATGGTTGGCAGAGTGGATGGATATATGAATGGATGGATGGGCAGCAGAGTGGATAAATTGGTGGATGGATGTCAGCGTGGGTGGAGGGATGGCAACATGGAAGGATGGCAGAGTGGATGGTTTGACAGTAGAGTAGATGGGCAGATGGCAGAGTGGATGGGATAGCAGGAAGGGGAAAGACTGAATGATGGATGAAAAAACAAATGGATGACGGAATGTAAAGGTGAAATAGTGGATTTCAATGGGTGGATGGAAGGTTGAAAGGATGAATGATAGATTGTTGGATGGAAGAGACAAGAGAGCTCTTCTTGTGAGGGTTTGGCTCCCTTACTTCGCTTGTTTGTTGTCATCCGAGCTGTAGTTCAAAGTGGGGGTAAGGTTTTGCCTATCCCTGCATTTCAATTCTATGTCTGCCATAAATGCATGCCTCTCGAATGGGATGAACACAGCATGTTTTTGGAACATGCTGAACACTTTCCTTTTGAATTCCAGTGCTTTATTAATGGCAATCCAACTTTCTTTAGCAGATCTTCAGGTGCCCACGCCCCTTTGCAAGTATATAACGATCCAAGGCTCTTGTGACCCTCTTGTGACCCCTGATTCCTTCAGTCCCTGTTACCATACTTTGTTAAACAATGGAAACTGTGATTCAAACAAACAATTCTGTCAGGACCGGAGGCTCCGATTATGCTTCTCATTTCTTTACTGAAGCTCACAGCAGCCAATGAAAATACATAAACAAAAACCATGTGATCAACCATAGAGTCCCAGGGTATACAAGGTCCCTGCATGAACATAGAGTCCTCTCTCAGAAGAGGCAAGGCTGGAGATGAACTGGTGGTTAAACCACATGGAGGTCTGGAACGGCCGGGCGCTATTCGGGTCAACTCCGGATGTGATAATCGAATCAGATGCCAACCTGTGGGGTTGGGGAGCCCGTTGCGGCCAATTGTCCACGGGTGGTCGTTGGTCGCCGGAAGAGCTACATTTACATATCAACTGCCTGGGACTATTAGATGGGTCATTTGCGAACCGATGTCTATCTTCCCAGAAGACAGATTGTTATATCCTTCTTCGGATGGACAACATATCGGCGGTTTGGTATGTCAACAAACTGGGCGGTACCAAGTCACGGATGTTAGCAGAGAATGGCAAAGACTTTTGGCACTTCTGTCTTCAGAACAGAATCTCGGTAGTTGCGGAATATCTTCCGGGCTACAGCAACAAGGTGGCAGATTGGCACTCCCGCCATCTACAGGACTCGATCGACTTGATGCTGTTTCCCCGAGTATTTCAGAACCTGACCCATCTATGGGGTCACTGTCAGATAGACTTGTTTGCATCCCGTCTCAACAGACAGGTTTCCCAGTTTTTCAGTTGGAGGCTGGACCCAGAAGCTCTGGCCACGGATGCATTCCTACAGGAGTGGCCGACGTCCCTGTGTTATGCTTTTCCCCCGTTTATGATGATTTCCAGGGTTCTAGCACGAACCAAGGCTTTTCGGGCGGAACTCATCTTGATCACTCCGTTATGGAGGGCACAAGCATGGTTCCCGGTCCTTCTGGAAATGAGTTGTGCAATCCCAGTTCTTCTCCCTCGGATAGAGAACTTACTGCTGGACCCTCTTCAGAATCCTCATCCACTGGTGATATCGGGTCAACTTCCTCTAGTGGCCTGGCGGGTTTCAGGGACAGATGGAAGGTCCCGGGCCTTTCACGTGAGGCTGACAGATTTATCAATGAGGCCTGGTCGGCCAACACCCATAAAAGATATGCTTCCTCTTGGAAGAGATGGTGTGATTGGTGCTCTCAATGGGACGTGCATCCCTCTAAAGCACATGTCACTTTAGTTGTCAATTTTCTGGCCTCTATTGCATCCTCAGGTTTGGCATACAGAACAGTCAACAACTTTCGATCCGCCATATCGGCAGGTCATTTGCCCATAGATGGCAAACCCATTGGTGAACATCTGTTGGTGTGTAAGTTACTTAGAGGCATACGAATGGTCAAACCTCCATGTTTTAAATACCCTCAGTTGTGGGATGTTTCCATTGTCCTTAAGTTCCTGGAAGCATGGCCTTCCAATAAGTATTTATCCCGTAAACAACTCTCAGCTAAATTAACAATGCTCCTATGTCTAGTTTCTTGTAAGTGAGTCTCCGACGTACGTGCATTGGACTTAGCGGGGCGTACGTTTTCCCCAGAAGGAGTGACCTTTACCTTGTCTAGAAGAACTAAGTGTAACACTGCATCTGTCACCTACCCAGCTATTCCAAATAATCCCAAGCTGTGTGTGGTGCAATGTGTAAAAAGATTACGAGGTAAGTACAGCAGAATTTCGTACGGATATGCAAGGTCAATTGTTGATTGCTCTGCAAAAACCATTTCACCTGGTGGCTCCGGCTACATTATCTCGATGGATGCGTTGGCTCATGGGCGAAGCAGGGATTGATATTTCCAAGTTTGGGGCTCATTCAGCCCGTGGAGCTATGGCTTCCAAAGCATATTCCTCAGGTGTCAGCCTGTCAGATATCATGAACGCAGCTGACTGGTCTACTGAACAGACATTTAAAGCACTTTATTACAAACCTATTGTTGATGTGGCTTCTGTGGTGGTGGCTCAGCTTTGAACAAGCATAATCAGAGCCTCCGGTCCTGACATAGAATTAAAAATTTGCGAACATTCGTGACAAGAATTTTCAATTCTATTAAGGACAACGGAGGCGAGGATTATCCCACCCAGACAATATTATGCATTATATGTTATATTATCTGCTTGATCATGCTATTTTATATTGCATACATTTGAATGTTTTCCCACCCCTTTGTTTGGTACAAGCTATGCATTGTTGACATTTTACCAAGTGGTTATGAATGGCTGTTACGGGGTGTTTCTCTTTTATTCCAGGTGCTGAGAGCAAGTAAAGCCTGACTATGGTACAGCTGGGGTTGGATAGTATGCAATTATTCGTGTCTACGCAATGGTGAATTCTCTGGACCGGGTGCCAGTTCGATTGTACAGCCCCGTTGGGCCTTCAGTTGTTGATTGGAACAGTCCGAGTCTGCCGGTGGTTCTTCAGGAGCAGGTCGTGAATGGACTTAACTGTTATGTGTACAAAGAAAGAGGACTCTATGTTCATGCAGGGGCCTTATATACCCTGGGACTTTATGGTTGATCATATGTTTTTTGCTTCTGTGTTTTCATTGGTTGCTGTGAGCTTCAGTAAAGAAATGAGAAGCATAATCCTCGCCTCAGTTGTCCTTAATAGAATTAAAAATTCTTGTCACGAATGTTTGCAAATTTTGAATTGTTGCTGTGGGTTACTCTTAGGTTATGTGTATCTCATTTCTGTTCACAAAACAGTAAAATGTTGCAGAATTGAACCCTATCCTCCTCCAGTAAGGGTTTCTTGGATATATCAAATACCTACCTCAATAAAATAAATGAGGGTGTTGTAACTCTAACACAAAAATAAGCACCATTGACGTCTGCAGCGGAGACCTTTGCTCTTCAAACAGCAACTCTACCGCAGAGATACAACAGCGTTTGCACATTCAGTTTTGGACTCACTTTGCTGGCCTGCTGCAAGTTGTGTTCCATGCCTCAAACATAGCGGGCATTGTGTATGTTTTTAAAACTATCAGTTCTGGTTTGTTAACTGCCTTTAAATTCATTTTTGGGACTATCCCTGCCCTTTGCAGTTCTTTGTTTTCAAAGTTATTTGATGGAATATCAAGGATTCTTCTCATCATGAGGTGCCTTTTCTTCATTTTTGTTCGGCTAAAGCGATCAACATGAACAGCAAAACACCTTACCCAGCTCAATGACCGTGCTGGAAAGCTATTACTCTCTATCTGAGATGAGACTGACTTTCTCAATTGAGTGAATATTTCAATGCTTGAACTGCTTTCAGACTGTCGTTGAACATATCCCTGGAAAAAAAAGCTGTGCTTCTTGTCGATTGGATTGCTGGGAATTGATTTGACCAATTAAAGAGCATCAGGCGTTTTGCAAGGCAGGGCAAATGTCCATTGTCAAAGCTGTTTCTTTTGATTCATTTCTTGTGCTGACCCATGTGCTACAAATGACAATTGTGGGACTGCCACTCACACCATTCTCTAAAGTGTTTAGTGTCACTTCGTAAATCAGTCCTATCACTGAAGCTGCACCTTTAACTCCGCCTGTGATGCCACACCGAACGCCACCCTCCCCAGTGGGTCCTCTAGCCTCAGTCTTTAGTCATGTCCTTGCATATCCATCATCTACAATTGGTGAGTTCCAGTAGCAGTGCAACAAATTTCAACATATCCAGCTTTCTACAATGCACTTTGACTTGTCAAGCATCATTAACCCCACCTTTGGCTTTGCTCTTCCATGCTGCAGGTTTGAAAGTTTCATATTTGTATGTGCCATCAGTTTAAGAATTAAATAAATTCAGTAAGACATGAGAAGGACGAACAGTAGCTGCTGCTGTTTCCATATATAGTCGCCTTTAGTTTATTTTAGTTTCTGAGCTTATATAGCGCATGAGGGGTATCTCTGCGCTCCTGGATCTGCAGAAGAAAGTTGTTATGGTCGGCTGATCTAAAAGAGAGCAGTTTCCAAGGCCTTTCTAAATTTCAAGTGGTCTGGGCATTGTCTTAAGGCAATTGGAAGTTGGTTCCATATGAATGGTGCCTGATATTAAAAGGCCTTTCCTCCTGTTCGTGCTTTTTTGATTCTGGGGATTTTGAGACAGGATTTCGAGCCTGATCGCAGGTCCCTTTGGGGGATATATTGATGGAGCCTCTCCGCCAGATAGGAGGGTCCATTTCCCCGTATTGCCTTGTGTGTCAGGCAGCAGTTCTTAAACTTCACACGTTTCCGCACAGGTAACCAGTGTAGTTGTTGTACAAGAGGAAGTGAAGCTGATCTGTGAGGGGCGTTTAAAACTAGACGTGCTGCAGTATTTTGTACCACCTGAAGTCGGTTTAGAGAGGACTCGTTAGTCGCGATCAGTAAGGAGTTACAATAATCTAATTTACTCAGCACCAGGGTTTGAATAAAGGTCTTTCGCAGGGGATCGGGGAGATAGGGAAAAACTCTTCTCAGCAGGCCCAACACATGGAAGCATGAGCCAACAGTGTGGGTTACATGCTCTTTCATTGTTAGAGTCTGTTCAAGATGCACCCCTAAGTTCTTTGCTGTTGTTTTTGGTGATGGAGCGGTTCCCAACTCTTTAGGCCACCAATCTGGTGCCCATAGTAGTGGGGCCTCTCCGAAGAGCATGATTTCAGTCTTTCCGGCATTCAGCTGTAAGAAGTTGTATCTCATCCATTGTGAGATGGCCAGCATACCAGAAGAGAAGGAGGCTTGGGCTGTCTGAGATGTCTTATTGAAGGAGAAGGTAAGTTGGGTGTCATCTGCATAGGATATTGGGACGAACCCGTAGTTGCTCAATAGTGCAGCCAAGGGGGCAATGTAGATGTTGGACATGGTTGGCTTAAACATGAGCCTTGAGGTATTCCCTTGGTCAGTTCTTTCGTATTGGACCTGTATGGGCCCAGGTTAATGGTCTGAGTACGATTGGAGAGGAAACTAGTCATCCATTGAAGTGCCACTCCCCCAATCCCGGCTTCCCTCAGTCTTCTGAGCAGAGTCTGGTGGTCGACCGTATCGAATGCGGCGGAAAGATCTAATAACACCAGGAGGGTGGGTTGGCCCTGATCTAGTGCAAGCCTGATGTTATCGGTAGCGGCCACCAGGGCAGTTTCCGTGCGATGTTTATGCCGGAAGCCCAATTGAGATGGATCCAGGTAGCCGGCCGATTCGATATGGTCACATAGGTGTATGTTAACATGTTTTGCCTTGAACCAGCTTTTGCTTTTGAATCCCTTTTTGATTTGTTTTTGGTTGTGCACCATGCTGCTTAGTTGAATTAGGCAGAGAGGGCTTGGTAGGTTGTGTTTATAATTCAGTGCTTTGATTTAATGAGTACCATCATAAAACCATATAATATACTGCAGTTCTTTTTAATTTACTGTTTAATCTCCTGTTTCATTACAAATATTATGTTTATATTTGAAGGAATATCCATTCATCTAGTCTGCACTAGATTAGACCTTTTGTATTTAAGACCCTTTTAAAAATATATTGTTGAGTTCATTGTGTGTGTTCATCCATTGTGAAAAGGGGCTCTGGAAATCAGTAGTAAATATAATCCTGTAGTTTCACCGGACTAAGCATTACCGTATAAGCACTATTCACAATTATACGAGGGGTGGTACGTCGGTTACAGATTTCATGACGTCCTGGTAAATTGGCTTTAGCTTGCAATTTCCAGAGTGTTTTGGATGTCTAAAACTGAGTTGTATTTGCTGGTAAAACTGTAAAAGAGTATCATCCTTGTGCTAGAAAATTAGAAAATTGTGAATATACCGAAGATTTGGTAATTTTTAAGGTAAAAGAGAGATAGGTCAATAATTAAACTGGGAAGTGGGATCTGTCTTAGGCTTTTCAGGAAAGGTGAGACTTGTTTGTTTCCAGCAGATAGGAACTAAACCAGGGAGGAGCCGCAGATCTCCATTAGAGGAGAAATAACAGAGTAAATGGCCAATCATGATTGCCACAGGACACGGATCTTGGTTCAAGTAGATCTGGAAGTCAGTGGGGAAAGGATAGGCAGAGTTTGCTCTGTGTTGAAGGTCAAAGAGCCTGTCAACGGAGGAGGTGTTATGGGAGGTTGAACGAAGAGTAATTGAACTCAACGTTGGTAGAGCTCTGGTGGCTATTGCTGCAATCTGAGCCAGAAAACCATCAGGCTAGAGGAAAGCGGGTGTAAAAAAAGAAAAAAACAAGGCAAAATGCCTTCTCCAGCTATCCACCCAGGAACTGAACAACATACCTGTTACAATAAGGACCACCTTAACTGAGCTCTAAATTAGATCTTTATTGACCTACAGCAATATGGCGTCCACAGAATTAATTACCACTATATCGTCAAGGTAGTTATGTATAATTTAGTGTAAAGGTACTAATATTAAATTCACATCTACGTGTCTTGACAATACAGTGGTAGACTTTGTTGGCGAAGCATTCGTTTTTCAGAACAATATTTCAACCGCAATATCGTAAGCCACTGACATTATGTTGTGGTAGGGAACCTCACTAAGCTACGTGAACGTGTTACTAATGTAGAGGGTGTTTTGAACTTTGACTTCCTTTTGGTGTGCACATGATTCACACCGAGCCATCAGCTGATTTTTACAGTGAATTAATAAATCTCTTCTCAAGTTATTTTCCTTTTCTTTGTCTTATGTGACCATTTTCATGGCTTGCGATGACTCCGTTTCAAATATTGTATGGGCAATATCATGACTCAGGTGGAACCATATTCTGACTCTTTGAGGTACAGGTATAACTTTTGGGCAATCTAGGGAAGCGTCTTATCCCACATGGGAGCCGATTCTGGGCAATAGGGAGGCACATAGAGTATTCATATGGGACACATTCTTAGCTTACGTGGAATAATTCTATAACCTCTGTTGCGCACTATTGCATACACCAGTTGGGATTGATTACATTCTATTTTTGTTTTCTCATTTGCAACTTTGAAGCCATATCAGGCTCTAATTTGGCTTACATATTGTCATTTACATAAGTGTGGAACATTTTGGACTTTTTTGTAGATATTCCTGGAGAACAGATGTGATCCAGTTTGCAGTATGTACTACTCAAGAAAGAGTATTAACTCATATTAACCTAAGGAGAACCTCCAAAACCTCACACACAAGTCACTTTACTAAAACATGTCATGAACATTAGAGGCATAAGAACATGCAGATCGGCAATTATGGCGGCCTTGGACCCAATAGACACTTCATTGAATTGCCAACTAATAAAGTTCCACTCAGTTCATGCACAAGCACTAAAAATGATCCCTGTGCCCTGCTCGCTAATAGCAAACAAGACGGGCTGCTCAGGAGCAGTTCGTACTCCTGAGCACAATGCAGAATATTATTAGAACGCTGGGAGGAATATTCTTCAACCCGGCACAACGGCCTAGGGGTCAATCAATGCACCAGACTCATTAACTGTAACCTAAGAACGTTAAAAATGTCGGCATTCTTTTAATAATGATATTGTCTTATATAATTCTAGTTGAAACGAAAGACTTCTATGATTTTCAGGAAACAAAAATAATTTTTTAACCGCAGAGCTCTGTTTTAGTAATTGCATTGTGATGGTTTTAATTAACTGAAACAATAAACTTTTTTGATTTGACTTGACTTGACTCACACAGAATTTTGTGACTCAGAGGCACTATGACGCTATAACATAACATGTGTATTTGCAAAGCGCACATTCGCTCTTAGGTATCTTGGCACCTAATAACAGTTGTTTATTATTACCCAACTCAATGGTACTCATTTTATCAACCTCAGATGGATGAAAGGCTGAGTGGACCTGCTGGGAATTGAACCTGTGACCATGAGGACAAACACAGGCCCCCGCAGTGGACGCATTAGTCCACGGAGCCACTACACCCAGCATTGATGCTATAAGGATCATAATATCACAGAGAGAATAGCCATTGGTTTTCATCTGTGCTGAACGTATGAGTATTTCATGTAGTGTGAAGCAATGCCTTCTTGGGACAAACATCCTGTGACATATGTGGATTATACAGAAATAAATATACAATGCCTCAATACAGTGGTGGTACCATTGCACCACGCTACCATTATCCTAACCCACCTGAATCCACTTCACTCTAGACATGCCCCTGCTTCCTTCCAAGACCAGCAACATGCCCTATTATATTGAGCGATTTACAAAGAGGAGGCTGAGGCACAAAGATACCACACGCAACACATGTAAGGGTTACTCGTTGTTCAAAGCATAGTGGTGCTCGAGTCTTGGGGACCAGCCTTCTGAGGGGCATATTTACGAGAAAGTTTTTGAGCGTGGAGCTGCACCAAATTTGGCAGCTCCGACATTTTCGAAACACAGGGATGCACCGTATTCACAAGAATACGGCGTACCCCTGTGTTTTCTCAGGCACTAACAATAGAAGTCTAGCACCAACGCAGGCACCCTTGCACCCTAGTGCAAGGGTTCCTGTGTTGCAGGGCATGATTGTTTATATGCAGGAAGGTGTCCCTTCTTGCACATAAACAATTACTAATGGTGATCTGTTACTTCTATGTGTGCTGCAGAATGCAGCACACATAGAAGTAGCAAATCGGCATTATTTAATGATTGTTTATGTGCAGGAAGGGACACCTTCCTGCACCGAAATAACCATTAATGGAATTTTACTATTTGTATGTGTGCCACAGAATGCAGAAATGCAGACAAAGCAAAAACAAGGTGAAATTAAAGTATTTCTCCTTGTTTCGCCATTCTAAGACCTGCGTTAGTTTTTGCCACAGCCTCAGATTTACACCTCCTTGTAAATCTGGGGCAGTGTCAAAAGCAATGGGTGTTGCGGTGGAGCGCCCACAGCAACACCCTTGCACTTCCCTTTCACACTAAGGGATGTGTGTAAAGGGGCTTTACTTACAAGGTGGCGTTAAGCCACAAAAAGTGCCTTAACTGCACTTTGTAAATATGGAGAAGGGCATATTGCCACCAGAACGTCGCTAAAAGTGACGTTCTGGTGGCAATATCCCCTTGTAAATATGCCCCTCAGTCTCCAAAACCAGGAGAGAAATCACCATCAAATTCAACAATAAAGTGACTCAGCATCCAAACACCAACAATTTTATAATTAATGATAACTCGACTAGGGACAACAGTGATTGAATAGCAAAATGCACCGACTCCCACAATCTTTTTCTTAATTAATAAGAGATCCTTTATTCATAGATTCTTTCAGTAAAACATTTCATTTTCTTCTTTGGATATCCACTGTAGGCTACAGTGGTCTGACAATGATCCTGGGAGTCTGTGCATTTTCCTATTCAATCACTATTGTCCATAGTTGAGTTATCGTGACCTATTATATTGCCCTCCAAGGTCTGAACCCTAGTTGCTCCCCTGCTGGTTAAGCAGTATGGGCTGCATGCACAAGTGTTGTCTAGGGCTGAGTGCTGTGTTTTGCCTGTGACCGGGCGATATGCCTTTGCTGTGCCCTGTAGGCTGCCCCTGTCCCCCAGCAAGTGCAGCCTGAGGCACAGCTAAGATCCTGTGTGATGCTTACAGCAGGTGGAGCACTGGGGTTGTGTGCTGTATGCAACAAGTGTTGCATCTAGGGGTCGAAGAGCTGCATGCAAACTGTGAAGCCCTGTGGCAGGATCGTATGTGCTACTCATGTCCCCCGGCCCCAGCAGGTGGAGCTCGAATCTGGGCCATGGGTGCTGCATGTAGTTGGTGGAGTCCTGGTGCAGCGCAATGCTGCTGTACCAGGCTTTGCACATTTGACTGGGCTTTGTGCACTGCAAGTGTCCTTTGGCAACTGGGGAATTGTGTTCATTGCACTGCAGTAGAAGGTGCTGCACCTTTGGTTGGGCCCTGTGTGCTGTCTGCAGTAGATGGAGTCTTGATGTTGAGTCCTGTGTGCTGCACGCGGTAGGTGAAGCCCCATGAGTGGATCCTGTGTGATGCCCATGTCCCCCAGCAGGTGCAGACGGAAGATCAGTTCCGTGTGTGGCATCCAGTAGGTGGAGTACTGGTGTTGGGCCCTGTGTGCTGCCTGCAGTTGATGGACTCCTGGTGCTGGGACATGTGTGCTGCATGCAAACTGGGAGTCCTGGTGTTGGGTGCTGCGTGCTGCATGCAGTTGATGGAGTCCTGGTGTTGGGTGCTGTGTGCTGCCTGCAGTTGATGGAGTCCTGGTGTTGGGTGCTGTGTGCTGCCTGCAGTTGATGGAGTCCTGGTTTGGGTGCTGTGTGCTGCATGCAGTTGATGGAGTCCTGGTGTTGGGTGCTGTGTGCTGCCTGCAGTTGATGGAGTCCTGGTGTTGGGTGCTGTGTGCTGCCTGCAGTTGATGGAGTCCTGGTTTGGGTGCTGTGTGCTGCATGCAGTTGATGGAGTCCTGGTGTTGGGTGCTGTGTGCTGCCTGCAGTTGATGGAGTCCTGGTTTGGGTGCTGTGTGCTGCATGCAGTTGATGGAGTCCTGGTGTTGGGTGCTTTGTGCTGCCTGCAGTTGATGGAGTCCTGGTGTTCGGTGCTGTGTGATGCAAGCAGTTGATGGAGTACTGGTTCTGGGTCCTGTGTGCTGCATGCAGTAGATGGAATCCTGGTGCTGGGACATGTGTGCTGCATGCAGTTGATGGAGTCCTGGTGTTGGGTGCTGTGTGCTGCATGCAGTTGATGGAGTCCTGGTGTTGGGTGCTGTGTGCTGCCTACAGTTGATGGAGTCCTGGTTCTGGGTCCTGTGTGCTGCATGCAGTAGATGGAATCCTGGTGTTGGGTGTTGTGTGCTGCATGCAGTAGGTGAAGCCTCGGGACTGGGCCCTGTGTGCTGCCTGGAGTAGATGGAGTCCTGGTTCTGGGTCCTGTGTGCTGAATGCAGTAGATGGAATCCTGGTGTTGGGTGTTGTGTGCTGCATGCAGTAGGTGAAGCCTTGGGACTGGGCCCTGTGTGCTGCCTGGAGTAGACGGAGGCCTGGTTCTGGGTCCTCTGTGCTGCATGCAGTTGATGGAATCCTGGTTCTGAGTCCTGTGTGCTGCATGCAGTAGATGGAATCCTGGTGTTGGGTGTTGTGTGCTGCATGCAGTAGGTGAAGCCTTGGGACTGGGCCCTGTGTGCTGCCTGGAGTAGACGGAGGCCTGGTTCTGGGTCCTGTGTGCTGCATGCAGTTAATGGAGTCCGGGTTCTGGGTCCTGTGTGCTGCATGCAGTAGATGGAATCCTGGTGTTGGGTGTTGTGTGCTGCATGCAGTAGGTGAAGCCTCGGGATTGGGCCCTGTGTGCTGCCTGGAGTAGATGGAGTCCTGGTTCTGGGTCCTGTGTGCTGCATGCAGTAGATGGAATCCTGGTGTTGGGAGCTGCATGCAGTAGGTGAAGCCTCGGGACAGGGACCTGTGTGCTGCATGCAGTTGATGGAGTCCTGGTGTTGGGTGCTGTGTGCTGCATGCAGTTGATGGAGTCCCGGTGCTGGGTCCTGTGTGCTGCATGTAGTTGATGGAGTCCCGGTGCTGGGTCCTGTGCGCTGATTGCAGTAGATCGAGTCCTGGTGTTGGGTACTTTGATCAGTATGCAATTGATGGAGTCCTGATTCTGGGTCCTGTGTGCTGCATGCAGGAGATGGAGTCCTGGTGTTGGGTCCTGTGTGCTGCATGCAGTAGATGGAGTCCTGGTGCTGGGTCCTGGGTCCAGCATGCAGTAGGGCTTTCCTGATGCTGGGTCCTTTGTGCTGCATGCAGTAGATGGAGTCCTGGTGTTGGGCCCTGTGTGCTGCATGCAGTAGATGCAGTCCTGGTGTTGGGTCCTATGTGCTGCATGCAGTAGAAGGCGTCCTAGTGTTGGGTGATGCGTGCTGCATGCAGTTGATGGAGTCCTGGTTTTGGTTCCTATGTGCTGCACGCAGTTAATGGACTCCTGGTTCTGGGTCCTGTATGCTGTATGCAGTAGATGGAGTCCTGGTTCTGGGTCATGTGTGCTGTATGCAGTTGATGGAGTCCTGGTTCTGGGTTCTGTATGCTGAATGCAGTAGATGGAGTCTGGGTGCTGGGTCCTGTGTGCTGCATGCGGTTGGTGGAGTCCTTGTGCTGGGTCCTGTGTGCTGCATGCGGTTGGTGGAGTCCTGGTTCTGGGTCCTGTGTGCTGAGTGCAGTTGGTGGAGTCTTGGTGCGGGGGCCTATGTGCTGTATGCAGTTAATGGAGTCCTGGTCCTGGGTCCTATGTGCTACATGCAGTAGATGGAGTCCTGGTTCTGGGTCCTGTGTGCTGCATGTAGTTGATGGAGTCCTGGTGTTGGGTGCTGTGTGCTGCCTGCAGAAGGTGAAGCCTTGGGACTGGGCCCTGTGTGCTGCATGCAGTAGATGGAGTCCTGGTGCTGGGTCATATGTGCTGTATGCATTTGGTGGAGTCCTGGTTCTGGGTCTTGTATGCTGCATGCAGTTGATGGAGTCCTGGTTCTGGGTCCTCTGTGCTGCATGCAGTTGGTGGAGTTCTGGTGCTGGGGCCTGTGTGCTGCATGTAGTTGATGGAATCCTGGTTCTGGGTCCTGTGTGCTGTATGCAGTAGGTCTTGCCTTGGGTGGAGTGGGCCCTGTGGGATGCCTGCAGTTGACGGAGTCCTGGTGCTGTGTTCTGTGTGCTGCATGCTGTAGCTAAAGCCTTGGGACTGAGCCCTGTGTGCTGCGTGCAGTAGACAGAGTCCTGGTGCTGGGCCCTGTGTGCTGCATGCAGTTGATGGAGTCCCGATGTTGGGTGCTGTGTGCTGCCTGCAGTTGCCGGAGTCCTGGTGTTGGGTGCTGTGTGCTGCCTGCAGTTGATGGCGTCCTGGTGTTGGGTCACATGTTTTTTAAAAATTGAAATTGACTTGTTTTCTTAAAAATTGAAACTGACTTGTTTTCTTAAAAAATTTAAATTGACTGGTACCTGCTGCACTTTCCTTCGCTGACGCACCCTCTCAAACCTTCCGCACTTCCACTTGTTTAAAAAGCGGTCTAGTGTCTAGGGGAGAACAGCTGCTGCTACGCAGAGCTGATTGGCCGGGGGGCGGAAGGGGAGCACCTAAATTGCCATGCTGGAGCGGACTCGCAACGTACGGGTCCATGGGCCAGGACCCCTGGCCAATTGTTGACGTACTTCGTGGAAGAACTGCAGTTCTTAGCCTCAGGTAATCATGCTCTAAGCAACAACACTGTAGCTAAACTAAGAGAGGAAAAGATACTGAGGAAAAATGGAGAGGACAGACATACGATCCCACCCCCAGTACCCCCAGCACC
Source organism: Triturus cristatus (assembly GCF_964204655.1). Taxonomy (NCBI): domain Eukaryota; kingdom Metazoa; phylum Chordata; class Amphibia; order Caudata; family Salamandridae; genus Triturus; species Triturus cristatus. The sequence continues at coordinate 165,313,010 of NC_140594.1, forward strand.
TCACAAAAACACTGCATCCAAAAGCCAGCCATGGTTGAAGGTGGCAACTCTTAACACACGCTCCCTACAAAAACACCACCTTGAAATCTTTTCACTCCTTCAGGATGGGGATATAGACCTTCTGGCACTCTCAGAAACCTGGTTAGGGGCCACTTCAGTCCCAGAGATTATCGCAGCCCTACCAGGAGATTTCGATGTCCTGTGGAAAAACCGTGGAGATAAAACAAGAGGAAGGGGTGTGGTCATCTTCTTTAAGAAGCAGCTTTTGGTTACCAAAATTGTGGCAGAGAATATTGATAATGCAGACAATCTTGGGGTTAAAATCTAATTCCAAAACTCCTGCCTTCTGCTTCTGGTGGTGTACCGTCCCTCGTGGTCAACCCCTTGCTTCAACGATCTCGTTTCAGAGATTATTTCTGACCTCTGCACACGGTATCAACGGCTGCTTGTGGTCGGGGACTTCAATTACCACTGGGATAAAATACCAAAAGAGCTCCTGGCCTGCCAGCTCGAGACATTATTGAGCTCGATGGGGCTCCATCAACTGGCCGATGGCCCCACTCACACCAAAGGTCACATCCTGGACCTTATTTGGACCTCACAACCATGGGCTACTCTAATGAACATCAGCCCCTGTGTTTGGTCTGACCACTCATTAATTAGTTGCTGGGTCCTGATGGACAGCAAACTTCCTAAACCACCCCAAGAATGGAAAAAGGTGTGAAGTTGGAAAAAGATTGAGCCAGCGACCTTAGTGGACACTCTACTCAGGCTCCCCCCCTAAATTTGAAATTGGAAACTTGGACCAGGAAAGCGAAACCCTCACGGGTAGTCTGCGTGCAGCCATAGACCTAGTGTCACCAGAGCGAAGGGATAGGGTCAGAGAAAAGGGTAAAGGAGCTCCCTGGTTTAATCAGGTGCTGAGGGAAAGGAAGCAAAAACTCCACCAAGCCGGGAGACGGTGGCGTGAAGCCAATGACACAGCTGAGCTGGAAATATATAAGACTTTACTCACCTTATACAAAAAATCTATCATGACTACAAAAGCCAAGTACTATGAGACTAGAATCTCTCTCGCAGTAAACAAACAGAAAGAGACCTTCAGAATTTTGAAAGAACGCAGCCAAAAGTCGGAGCAGAAACCGGCAGCTGAGTTTATTGACTGCAATGCCTTCCAATCCTTCTTCCTTCAGAAGGTCAGGGATATGCTCTCTGAGATCGATAACACTCCTGTCAATCAAAACTCCTTACTCCAGCTCCAAGCCACCCCACCCCCTTGTCAGCTGCTCACCACTTTTCCCAAACTAGACTCAGCTTCCCTAGCATCCCTGATGATTCGGACTAAGTCAGGTTCTCCTGCAGACCCTTGCCCTCTGAGGATTTTCCGAATGGCCCTTCCCGGGTTGGAAAGACAGATCCTCACTATGTTAAACAGCTCTCTGGAGACCGGGTACCTGCCATCTAACCTAAAGGAGGCTAGAGTCATCCCCCTACTAAAGAAGCCAGGGGCAGACGTGGCCAATCCTAAAAACTATAGGCCCATCTCCCAGCTACCCTTCCTGGCGAAGATTTTGGAACAGCATGTTCTCAAAACACTTTCATCTTTCCTGGAGGAACACCAGCTACTCCAGGGGCGCCAGTCAGGCTTTAGAGCCCATCACAAAACTGAGCTGGTGATGCTGTCAGTACTTGACAAGCTCAGAGTTATGGCTGACAGTAAAAAACCTAGCACCCTGATTTTATTAGATTTTTCATCAGCGTTCGATACTGTCAGCCATGCTCAACTACTGGCCAGACTCACTGCTTTGGGCATCCGCGGGCTGGCACACCGATGGCTTGAATCCTTCTGATTAGGTCGGTCCCAGAGAATCCAGTTGGGCGAGCTGGTTATCGGACAAAGGCATTCTTAGTTGCGGCGTCCCTCAAGGCTCTGCCTTGTCCCCACTTCTCTTTAACATATATCTGCAGCCGCAGGTAGCGGCCCTAGCCAACTTGGAATGTAGAGTTTTTTACTACGCGGATGATACCCAACTCATCCTCCGTATCAACAACTCCTTCCATGCACAGGATCTGGCACAAAACATTCTTAGATTCACAGTGAATTGGATCACAGCAAATTCACTGAAAATCAACCCGGATAAGACAAAAGTTCTTGTAATCCCCAACAAAAGCAACCTCTGGAATTACCACTTTTGGCCCCAAGAGCTGGGTGCCACCCCCCTACCTGTGCCGGTCGTGAAAAGCCTTGGCATAAAAGTTGATTCCGAGCTCTCCAAGGCCAACCAGGTCACCTCAGTGGTTGGTACCTGCACAGGCCTGATGCGGCAGTTGCGGAAACTTGTCCCCCTTCTGTCTACCACCTCACTACAGATGATAGTGTCAGCCACCAATATCTCGAGGTTGGACTATGGTAATCCCTTATACATTGGCCTCCCGCAGAAACTTATTAACAGACTACAGGTGGTACTGAACGACACGGCCAGGCTGATTTTCAGGCTTCCAAGAAGGTCTCATGCCACCCCGCTGCTGTGCAAGTTGCACTGGCTACCCATTAGGTAGAGTGCAAAATTCAAGGGCCTCTGTATTGCCCATAAAGCAATTTATGGCCAAGCTCCAACCTACACAAAAGAGCATCTCGAGATCTATGTCCCAGGCCATACATTGCGGTCCTTCGAAGCCTGTCGCCTATCCCTTCCACGGTATAACACCACATGAAAAGGGGGCAGAGCCTTCTCCTTCCTGGTCCCACAGCTATGGAACCAGTTACCTGAACATCTCCGAAAGGAACCAGCTCTCCTCTTGTTCAGGAAGCAGTTTAAAACGCTCCTGTTCAAAGAGGCCCTGAATACGGTCTAGCTCCCTTTCTATGCACTGTTTATGACACCGTTTAGTAGCTTCTGACCACTCTCTTCCAAGCGCTTAGAGACCTGGCAGTGATTTGGCGCTATATAAATACCAGTTAATGTTAACATTAACACTATGTGCTGCATGTAGTAGATGGAGTCCTGTTGTTGGGTGATGTGTGCTGCATGCAGTTGATGGAGTCCTGGTACTGGGTCCTGTGTTCTGCATGCAGTTGATGGAGTCCTGGTGCTGGGCCCTGTGTGCTGCATGCTGTAGAAGGAGTCCTGGTGCTGGGTGCTGTGTGCTGTATGCGGCTGAAGGAGTCCTGGTTCTGGGTCCTGTGTGCTGTATGCAGTAGCCGGAGTCATGGTGCTGGGCCCTGTGAGATGCATGCAGATGATGGAGTCCTGTTTCTGGGTCCTGTGTGTTGCATGCAGTAGATGGAGTCCTGGTGCTGGGTCCTCTGTGCTGCATGCAGTGGAAGGAGTCCTGGTGCTGGGCCCTGAGTGCTGCATGCTATAGAAGGAATCCAGGTGCTGGGTGCTGTGCTCTGTATGCGGTTGAAGGAGTCCTGGTTCTGGGTCCTGTGTGTTGTATGCAGTAGATGAAGTCCTGGTGTTGTGTGCTGTGTACTGCATGCAGTTGATGAAGTCCTGGTGTTGGGTGCTGTGTGCTGCATGATGTAGGTGATACAGCAAACAAATGATGGACGGAATACTGACAATGCAAACATTCTCCCCCAGTCAAAGGATCTGGGTTAAATCCATCGTTCTTTTGCCCACTACGCCAGCCCAGTTTGGACCCAGCCATATGCAAATCAGTCTTGACCCTGTGCCCCATGGGAACAGTCCAGACCGAACTGCCAGGCCAGGTCCTCCCTGGACCGGAAACAAGCATCATGGGACTGGTTTCAGGGTATGTCACCCTTCTTCAGCCAGGCTAGCTTGAATCCAGCGGCGCAGTGAGCAAGGGACCCACATCTGGGCATACCCATCCCACTTAGGGCGAAAAGTGTTACAGCAAACAAATGATGGACGGAATGCTGACAATCCAAACATTCTCCCCAGTCAAAAGATCTGGGTTAAATCCATCGTTCTTTTGCCCACTACGCCACCCCAGTTTGGACCCAGCCATATGCAAATCAGTCTTGACCCTGTGCCCCATGGGAACAGTCCAGACCGAACTGCCAGGCCAGGTCCTCCCTGGACCGGAAACAAGCATCCTGGGACCGGTTTCAGGGTATGTCACCCTTCTTCAGCCAGGCTAGCTTGAATCCAGTGGCGCAGTGAGCAAGCGACCCACGTCTAGGCATACCCATCCCACTTAGGGCGAAAAGTGTTACAGCAAACAAATGATGGACGGAATGCTGACAATGCAAACATTCTCCCCCAGTCAAAAGATCTGGGTTAAATCCATTGTTCTTTGGCCCACTACGCCACCCCAGTTTGGACCCAGCCATATGCAAATCAGTCTTGACCCTGTGCCTCATGGGTACACTCCAGATCGAACTGCCAGGCCAGGTCCGCATGATGTAGGTGAAGCCTTGGGATTGGCCCCTGTGTGCTGCCTGCAGTAGGCAGAGTCCTGGTGCTGGGTCCTCTGTGCTGCATGCAGTCGAAGGAGTCCTGGTGCTGGATCCTATGAACTGCATGCAGTAGAAAGAGTCCTGGTGCGGTTTCCTGTGTGCTGCATGCAGTTGATGGAGTCCTGGTACTGGGTCCTGTGTGCTGCATGCAGTTGAAGGAGTCCTGGTGTTGGGTGCTGTGTGCTGCATTCAGTTGATGGAGTCCTGGTTCTGGGCCCTGTGTGCTGCATGCAGTAGATGGAGTCATGGTGCTGGGACCTGTGTGCTGCATGTAGTAGATGGAGTCCTGGTGCAGGGTCCTATGTGCTGCATGCGGTTGGTGGAGTCCTGGTTCTGGGTCCTGTGTGTTGCATGCAGTCGATGGAGTCCTGGTGTTGGGTGCTGTGTGCTGCATGCAGTAGGTGAAGCCTCGGGACTGGGCCCTGTGTGCTGCCTGCAGTAGATGGAGTCCTGGTGCAGGGTCCTATGTGCTGCATGCGGTTGGTGGAGTCCTGGTTCTGGGTCCTGTATTCTGCATGCAGTCGATGGAGTCCTGGTGTTGGGTGCTGTGTGCTGCATGCAGTAGGTGAAGCCTTGGGACTGAGCCCTGTGTGCTGCATGTGGTTGGTGGAATCCTGGTGCTGGGTCCTATGTGCTGTATGAGGTTGGTGGAGTCCTGGCTCTGGGTCCTGTATGCTGCATGCAGTTGATGGAGTCCTGGTGCTGGGTCCTGTGTGCTGCATGCAGTAGATGGAGTCCTGGTTCTGGGTCCTGTGTGCTGCCTGCAGTAGACAGAGTCCTGGTGCTGGGTCCTGTGTGCTGCATGCAGTGGAAGGAGTCCTTGTGCTGGGTCCTGTGTGTTGCATGCAGTAGATGGAGTCCTGGTGTTGGGTCCTGTGTGCTGCATGCAGTGGAAGGAGTCCTCGTACTGGGTCCTGTGTGCTGCATGCAGTAGATGAAGTCCTGGTTCTGGGTCCTGTGAGCTGCCTGCAGTAGACAGAGTCCTGGTGCTGGGTCTTGTGTGCTGCATGCAGTTGATGGAGTCCTGGTGCTGGGTCTTGTGTGCTGCATGCAGTTGAAGGAGTCCTGGTGCTGGGTCCTGTGTGCTGCCTGCAGTAGACATAGTCCGGGTGCTGGGTCCTGTGTTGTGCATGCAGTAGCAGTAAATGGAGCCCTGGTCTGGGTCCTGTGTGCTGCATGCAGCAGACAGAGTCCTGGTGCTGGGTCCTGTGTGCTGCATGCAGTGGAAGGAGTCCTGGTGCTGGGTCCTGTGTGCTGCATGCAGTAGGTGAAGCCCTGGGACTGGGCCCTGTGTGCTGTATGCAGCAGATGGAGTCTTGGTGATGTGCAATGCTGCTAGAACATGTTTTGCTCTTTTGATTGGGCTCTGTTCGCTGCAAGTGTCCTTTGGCAACTGGAACATTTGTTCTTTGCTGCAGTAGAAGGGATTGTTTATAAACAACAAGATCCACCCTTAGATAGCTGAGGGACATGAGCCGCACACCGGGCCCAACCAAAGGTACAATCCCTTCTACTATATCAAACAAAGAGGGGAGTGAAGAGGTAGTGTCCAAAGAGAACACTAGAGGTGGATACGTCCTCCTCTAGAAATGCTTCATAAACAACAAGATCCACCCTTAGATAGATCTCAAGAAATTACTTTACTCATATGTCATGTGCATTACCTACAGTGGTTGGAAGCACAGAGTGTCTCTTTAAATACCCCTCACACACCAAAAGGGCCCTTGGTGTCATGCTTCATCCTAGGGGTCTTCCCGCCCCGCTGAGGGACGGGTGTGCTACGACCTACGATTACGTGGGAGCACTGATATTCCGAACAATGTCTCTAGTAGGAATGAGTGAGTGGATGGGTCAGGGGTGAGTGGAAAGTGAGTTAAAAAATACCTAGCTCCTGTGGACTAGAACATTTTAATATTCCTTAGAGCCGGTATTATTAAAAATGTGGGTCGGAGGTATACTGCTTTAAAAGAGCGATCTCTCCTGTGTGTGTCGACATGTTTCGAAGAGTAAAGCTTCTTCTTCAGGACAGAATAAAGATCCCTTCTATTCTCACTTAACACTCTTGACAATGTCGATTAAGTTATGAATGTGATATATGTGCAGGTAGTATATGCTACGTGAATAAATGGCAGATTAGTTATGCACAAGATACCATACCCAATAGGTATTCTAAATGGCAATCTGAAAGAGAAAAATTAACATTAAAAATGTAAGGTATGGCTGCATGCCAAGTTCAATGGTGGTGACCTGTAAAAAAAGTGACATCTATAGTGTATAGTGTTCTCCTTGGCCTTAACCATGAGGCATTCCACTAGTGCCGTGCCCATTCATAACTTAATCGACACTGTCAAGAGAGTTAAGTGAGAACAGAAGGGATCGGTATTCTGTCCTGAAGAAGAAGCTTTACGCTTCGAAACATGTCGACACACACAGGAGGGATCGCTCTTTAAAGCAGTATACCTCTGACTCACATTTTTAATAATACCGGCTGTAAGGAATATTAACATTTTCTAGTCCACAGGAGCTAGGTATTTTTTAACTCACTTTCCACTCACCCCTGACCCTTCCACTCACTAATTCCTACTAGACACATGGTTCGGAATATCAGTGCTCCCACGTAATCTTAGGTCGTAGCACGCCCCGTCTCCCGCAGTGGGCGGGAAGACCCCTAGGATGAAGCATGACACCAAGGGCCCTTTTGGTGTGTGAGGGGTCTTTAAAGAGACACTCTGTGCTTCCAACCACTGTAGGTAATGCACATGACATATGAGTAAAGTAATTTCTTGAGATCTATCTAAGGGTGGATCTTGTTGTTTATGAAGCATTTCTAGAGGAGGACGTATCCACCTCCAGTGTTCTCTTTGGACACTACCTCTTCACTCCCCTCTTTGTTTGATATAGTAGAAGGGATTGTACCTTTGGTTGGGCCCGGTGTGCTGCTCATGTCCCTCAGCAGGTGGAGCCATTATGTGGGACCTGTAAGCCACATGGAGTACATGGAGTCCTGGTTTTGGAACCCATGTGCTACATACATATGATGGAGTCCTGGTGCTAGGTCCTGTGAGCTGTTTGCAGTGGATGAAGCCCTAGGTCTGGATCCTATATGCTGCTCATGTCCCCCCTATAGGTGGAGGCATAAGCTGGGTCCTGTGTGGTGCATGCTGCAGGCTGAGCACTGGGCCCGGGTTCTCTGTGCTTGTCATGTCTTCCAGCAGATGCAGTCCTGTGGTCAGGTCCTGCGTGCCGCATGCTGCAGGCTGAGCACTGGGTCTGGGTCTTATGCTTCACATGTCTTCCATCAGGCGCAGTCATGTGTCCGTGTCCTGCATGCTGCATGCCCCAGATGCATTCCTGTGGCCTGGCCCTGTGTGCTGCACACAGCAGGTGGAGCACTGGGTCTGGTTTCTCTGTGCTTGTCATGTCTTCCAGCAGGTGCAGTCCTGTGGCCTGGTCCTGTGTGCTGCAGGCTGAGCACTGGGTCCGGGGTCTCTGTGCTTCTCGTGTCTTCCAGCAGGTGCAGTCCTGTTGCCTGGTCCTGTGTGCTGCAGGCTGAGCACTAGGTCTGGGTTCTCTGTACTTGTCATGTCTTCCAGCAGGTGCAGTCCTGTGGCCGAGTCCTGTGTGCTGCACACAGCAGGCGGAGCACTGGGTCTGGATTCTCTTTGCTTCTCATGTCTTCCAGCAGGTGCAGTCCTGTGGCCTGGTCCTGTGTGCTGCAGGCTGAGCACTGGGTGTGGGTTCTCTTTGCTTCTTGTGTCTTCCAGCAGGTGCAGTCCTGTGGCTGGGTCCTGTGTGCTGCATGCGGCAGGCTGAGCACCGGGTCTGGGTTCTCTTTGCTTCTCATGTCTTCCAGCAGGTGCAGTCCTTTGGCCGGGTCCTGTGTGCTGCAGGCTGAGCACTGGGTCTGGGTTCTCTTTGCTTCTCGTATCTTCCAGCAGGTGCAGTCCTGTGGCAGGGCCCTGTGTGCTGCATACTGCAGGCTGAGCACTGGGTCTGCGTTCTTTTTGCTTCTTGTGTCTTCCACCTGGTGCAGTCCTGTGGCCGGGACCTGTGTGCTGCAGGCTGAGCACTGGGTCTGGGTTCTCTTTGCTTCTCGTGTCTTCCAGCAGGTGCAGTCCTGTCGCCGGGCCCTGTGGCTGCATACTGCAGGCTGAGCACCGGGTCTGGGTTCTCTTTGCTTCTTGTGTCTTCCAACTGGTGCAGTCCTGTGGCCGGGCCCTGTGTGCTGCATGCTGCTGGCTGAGCACTGGGTCTGGGTTCTCTGTGCTTGTCATGATTTCCAGCAGGTGCAGTCCTGTGGCCGGGTCCTGTGTGCTGCATACTGCAGACTGAGCACTGGGTCTCAGCAGGTGCAGTCCTGTGGCCGGGTCCTGTGTGCTGCATACTGCAGACTGAGCACTGGGTCTCAGCAGGTGCAGTCCTGTGGCCGGGTCCTGCGTGCTGCACACAGCAGGTGGAGCACTGGGTCTGGGTTCTCTGTGCTTCTCGTGTCTTCCAGCAGGTGCAGTCCTGTGGCCGGGTCCTGCGTGCTGCACACAGCAGGTGGAGCACTGGGTCTGGGTTCTCTGTGCTTCTTGTGTCTTCCAGCAGGTGCAGTCCTGTGGCCGGGTCCTGTGTGCTGCATGCTGCAGGCTGAGCACTGGGTCTGGGTTCTCTTTGCTTCTCGTGTCTTCCAGCAGGTGCAGTCCTGTGGCCGGGCCCTGCGTGCTGCACACAGCAGGTGGAGCACTGGGTCTGGGTTCTTTTTGCTTCTCGTGTCTTCCAGCAGGTGCAGTCCTGTGGCCGGGTCCTGTGTGCTGCACACAGCAGGTGGAGCACTGGGACTGGGTTCTCTGTGCTTCTCGCGTCTTCCAGCAGGAGGACTCCTTGGGCAGGTTCCTTGTGTACTGCACGCACCAGGTGGAGGACTGAGGCTGGGTGAACTGTGCGTGTCATGTCTTCCAGCAGGTGCAGTCGTCCTGTGGCTGGGTCATGTGCGCTGCACGCACGAGGTGGGGGGCTCTCGTGATGGACCCACAGGGTTGGATTGGGATTAAAAATCAGCCTCGACGCAGCACAGCAAAAAAAAATTGGTCACATTTGCATAATGCCTGTCCTCAAATCACTGATTCAGCCTAATTTTGTATGAAAAAAAGGGGTGGGTGGGATGCACGCATTAGTTTACACTTGTGAAACACACCTGAAAACAAGTGAGGCCACTTCTGCTCAGGCCCCCTGCCCTGCCCAGTATGCACACATCAATGGGCCGGCCCAGCGAGAGAAAGGGAGCGGCACCTCTGCCTGTGGCTAAACGGGAGGTGATGAGCGCCCATCTCCCCCAGAAAGGCCACTCGGACACCCACTGGGCCGCTGGCGGTATTCGAACAACAGAGACACCGCCCAAATCGGCCCCTAGGCTGTTAAAAAAAGCCGCCCACAGCTGGAACTCGGACCCCGCCTCTCGGACATTGCCCGAGTGCCCCCGTTACCATTCCCACGCTGTGGGCCCCTGATATCTTGAGCAGGTGGAAAGCTGGGGCAGGGCCCGCTCTGATACTCATTTCTTCCAGTGTAGGCTGCCTGCCGGAGGTGGGAGTACGGGCTCTAAGTGTCTGTGCTTCTCACGTCTTCCAGCAGGGGGCGCCCTGAGGCAATTTTCTTCGGCAGGCTTAGCAAGTCAAGAGCTTCCCGCGGCGCTGCTCAGGGCACCCACATCCTGCTGTCTTCTCGCCGTCACTGCCAGCCTCACAGGCTGCGGCTGCCCCGTGTCAGTGCAGTGCCCAGGAAGCAGCAGCCGCGGTCATGCACGGGCCTTGAGCTGCACCTCTGCTGGCTCCGCATTTCATCCCTGATGAGAGGGGACGGGCGTGCTACCCCTTGTTGAGCAAGAACATGACTGAAGCTAACGGCGCAATCAACGGCGAGGCACCTGGCGGGGCCAAAAAGAGCACTTCTGGGAAGAAAGAAGTTAAAGTAGTGATCGTTGGAGACGGGGGCTGCGGGAAGACGTCTCTGCTGATGGTCTACGCCAAGGGCTCCTTTCCAGAGGTGAGTCAGTGGAGGCCTCCCACCTTTGCGCTAACGGGGTCTCTCTCGCCGAACGCTCCTTTATGATGCTTCTGTTATACAATACATTGTCCAATTCTTCAAGTGTGGCGCTTCGTGATGACGGCCGTCGTTTTCTAAGCGCTATACCTGTTTGCAAGTAAGAGAACAACAGATGTAGGCGGAGATGAAGTGTTTTTGCCCCGAGTCACACACGTTGGGAAACTGGGCTAGGATGGAACTAGTTCTTGTATCTGCTGGTTCACCGGGCAACTTTTATCAACCCCCAACTTGTTCCAGTAAAAAAACATTGTGGTTGTTTTAACATGCTTACATTCTCACAGCGCGTGGCATTTTAGTTGCTTCGGATCAGTGTCGGATTGGGACAGAAAAATAGGACCGGGCGGGCTCCAAAATTCCAGGCAGCTCTGAATGTTTCAAGACATGCTGTCTCAGTGTGTGTGTGTGTGTGTGTGTGGGTGAGGGGTTGAGGCGGGGAGGCTCTCTTTCCTTATCACTAAAATTAAAATCTTGAACATGTTCTTGCCTTTCTCCCCATAACATACCGTTGCTCCATGGACGCTGCCTGTGCAGATATACCAGCCTTCACAAGGCGCCTTCCTCTTTATGTGAGCCCCCCCCCCCCCCCCCCCCCTTCTGACCCCTCTTCCCGTCTTCAGGCCCCCACCTGAGCCCTGAAGGAGACCGCCCCGCCTTCTTGGGGTGTTGTATGTGATCCGAAGGCTTCGCACAGAGCTTTGCCACAAGGAGGGCACAAGTCGGGGGTACACTATTTTGGGTGGACGCCATCTACTCTGCCAAGAAGTTGGGCCCCACTGAACAATGTGCTGAACTCGTCCTGGTGTAGTTTCCAAACGGTGGCGCACTCTCAGCAGCGCCTGCAGGGTGTCTGCACCCGATCAGCATAGTGGGGCTTTCTTGTCCTGACCCTGCTGGGCCCAAAACAAAGGCCGAATGTGAGGGGTCACCAGGCCTCCTTTAGCTCAAGCTTCATGGCTGGGAGCAGTCAGGAGCCTCACACCTGGAAGCAAACAAAGGCTCACACCTTGTTCTTCTTGCACTGTAAGAATGTCAGATGTGTTGGTCTTTCCCAGAATCTAAAGAAAAATGCATGTAATTTATGTAGTGCTTACTACCCCTGAGGAGGCGATGAAATAATGTAAGCTATGTTTCCTTGTATAGCATTATTCATCCTAATGCAGGGTGTCATAACGCTTTACATCACACATACATATTACATTTACAACAAATCATATGCATTTGTAAATCGTTGTACAGGATGTGTTACATAAAACAGTGGGGGATTACAAGTAGTAGAAGTCACATATCATCTTCCATAGCTCACTGTGCTATATTTAAAGGTTTATAATGCAACTGCAAGTCACATAAGGATATCTGTGTTCAAAGCAGTAACCCACTTGCATAGCTACATAAAATAAAATCTGTCATTTGCATGTTACATGATGTGCTTTGCATTAACCCTCTATGCTATTTTGAGTCAAAACTGAGGCTAGACAAAACACAGATCCAGAGTTAATTTACAATTATTATTCTCTCAGATTTAGTGGAACACACAGCTATCTCTGCAGCAGGTGCCTTACCCCCATCCGATATTTTAAAATACAGTCTTGGCAACTAATTAACCAGAACAGATTTACTGTCAGTTTTCTTCTTGTTGCCACTTTCTTTGTGGCAGAGTTTAAATGAAAATAAATATATAAGTTGAGGCCCAGATTTTGCGTCAGGGTTAGGTCACTTTTCATTCACGCGCCGTGATGTCACTTGCATACTGCCTAACTAGGTTAGTCCCCCCACTTATTTTTTTTAGGACTTGTGCCCTGGCCACAAGCACATACCTACATTTTATGATTATTTAACCTTACGAGCAGCAGGTAACACACAATTCTCTGTAACACGTGCATTAACAACCTGAACTACATTGGAAGCATTGTACCGAAAGGTGCTGGGTGCACACAGGCCATCCATTTTAAAAGAGCAACTGTTGGGCCCAAAATGTTGTTTGTACGTTGGTGCGCCAAATACCAAGCTGCGTCGTCTTGGTTCCACCTCAGGCCTCTTTAATCCACCACCAGACTCTCCCTGCTCCTGTATTTCACTCTTACAGGCTCCTCCTTTCTCCCTTTGCTGCGATTTTCCATCTTTCTCCTCCTCCCTTGTGGGTTTTCCTCTCTCTTGCTTTGAGTGAAAGTCTGAGGAGTAAAAATAAGGGCCGTTCACCAAAAATGAATGAATGCCCTTGGACCCCACCGGCTCAAATTAAGCATCGACTGCTGCAGGTGTGCCCAGTTTACTGCTAGACACATTTTGCAAGCAGGTGTAGCTGATAAGGTACATCGGAAGCCAGTGTTTTTGTTGTGATTATCCGAGGTCAACCTGAGATACCAGGTTTGAATCTTGTTGCTACCAACTCAGCCTTTCATTCTTCTAGGGTGGATGAAATGAGCACCACAGACTTCCTATTAAAATTGCCATTAAACTGCCCTACTGTAGTAGCAAGTGTCAAGTAGTAACACAATGGTAGGTGCCTCTGTAGGTCTATATAGGCACCGGTTCCTATAATTGTTAAAGGGTGTTGCTATAGGGCTTGTCCCTTACAGGTGGGCATAACTTAATCTCTAGATTTCACATTCAGCAAAATTGCCGACCTATCTCTGGCAAATCTGATGCCACCACCCTGAAAATATTTCCAAGATTAAGAGGCCTGCCAAATGTCCCTCCAGCCCAGATGTGTGCTCTCCTTCTATGCTCTATAATGGTGGCAGCAGGTGACAGCTGCCATTTTAGGAGAGAAAGCAAAGGCCGACCATATGTGTGAATGGCTCAGGCCACACCTTCCATTTTTTACTTCTATTAGAATCAAACCGCAGCACCAAATCAGGTGAATTAATTTAATAAAATTATAGCTCAGCAAGTGGGTGGGGAATTAACAGCAGCATTTTTACCTATTGTCATTTTGTGCAATATCTGTTTGCAAATTACACTACCTGACTACTCGTGAGCCATGCAGGGCCCTCAAAAATGACAAGCAGATGAGGCACAGCTTCAGGACTAAGAAGACAGCCTGACCCAGAGATTGGATATTATAGTCTGGGGGGCATTTTGGGGGCCATATTTCGGCGGCCCCTGTACAGAGTAACTTTACATTTTAATACCCACTTCCTTCTAATACACGTCAGCGTGATGCTAAACAATTCTAAATTCTATGTCGAAACTTTAAAGGATCGCACTAAAAAAGTTGAAATATATCTTGGCCGGGTCACGAAAAATCCTTAAAGTGATACGGGGTGGTGAGGCAGAGTTAGAGGGAGGCAGAGAGGTGGAGAGAGGTTCAAATAGAGAAATACAGTAGAGAGGGAAAATAGAGACAGAGTGGGGGGCCCTTTGGAAAATGGGGACACAGGGCGATTGCCCACTACGCCCATGCCTTAAACGTCCCTGTCTGGGGATGATTATATCCTAAGAAAATATTCATGAAGTATAGGAGAAAAGGAAGTGAGTATATTGGCCTGGGGTCTCCTCGCCACCTATGAGTGATACCCATCCTGGGGATCGGCTGCATGCTCTGTTTTTGCTGGGCATCAGAAATCAGAAAACACTAACTAGTGGCAATGGGGGAGAGTATGGCGAAGAGCTATCTGGTACTGGGCAACAGCACTGTCAGAAGAGTGCTGAAGGCAGCAGTGCTTAATTTGAGCCGGTGGTTTCCAGTGCTCGGCACTTAATTGTCAACACCGGGGCTGGTGACAGTCTGCCACAAGGTGGTGCTGTCTGGTTCATTTAGAGAGGACCACCACAACAGTTATTATTAATTCAATATACATTAAAACTGAACATTACCTGCCTCCCAAGCCAGCCTTATAGCTTTGGGGGCTTGAAATAGTCCGAATTGTTACACTTGTAGGAGTGTGATGGTTAGTAGTTGTGTTGTTACTATCCTCAGCAGCATGGCATGGGCAATGTGTGGTGCAAGCTGCAGTGGCCTCCTGACAAGAGCCCTGTTAGTTATATTAGATGAGTGGCTCAGCTTTACTGCCTTAGGCCCACCTCCAGTGTTTGTTCACTCCTGACAAGAGCCCTGGGACTTTTTTTTTTTTTTACCAAGTAAGCACTGGCATGCAGCCATATGATTGTCATAAGTCTACCACTCTCAGATCATGGCTCGCTAGTAGGGGCATTTGGGTGAAGTCCCACTGTGGTTTCAGTTTAAATAATAATTCCAACAAAAGTGAGTTCTGTAAAAAAAAATGTTTTACTCTGGCATCTGAGAACAGTGCATCCCACAGAAACCTATGTAAACTCTAAGATGCTAAATTCACACACCTGCTTCTGTGCACACCTGCCCCCAATTTGGAACAATTAGCTAAATCATTTCTTTTAATTTCTAATGTATTAAGCAGGCGAATACCTTAAGGTGTCCTGGTGCTAGTGAAAGAAGGGAAAGACTAAATCACAGTGCAAACTATGGACACTCAAAGTACAGTCCAGGCACTGCTTGCAGCCTCCTGACCTTTCCACGCGGTCCCTCGGGGGGCAGCAGCACTGGGCTGCCGGTCACCCGACCGAGCGCTGGCATCCGGAGAGCTGTTGAATGGGCAATCCATTACACATTAACTAAGGTAAAGGAAAAGACGCAAAGAAGTTGTCCTTCATCACACCTTTTTATTAGGTCATTCAATTTTAAAGGCATTGTGCAACAAATATGTCAAAACATTCAAAACATTCAAAAAGGGGGGCGTGGCCAAGATGGCGGGGTGAGCGGACGCTTCCTCCCGTAGCTCCTCCGGCCCGGCCAAGCTAGAGCCTTTTTCTTATGCTTTTCTCCCCCCGCTGAGGCTCAGCGCGGGAGAGGAGCGTGGCGGAACATCAGGGGCACACATCGGTGCTGTTTTGGTCCGGATCGCCCCGGGGGAACCCCCCCAAAAGTTCGACCGAGATCCAGGCACGACGACGGCGAGCCCGAGGGGCGGAGCGCATTGGAGAGCTGTCCGGGCGCCTCGGCTGGGCCTGGTGCTGAAAGTTGCGATCTGGAGGGGATCTGGCCCGCCGTTCGACGGTGACTGAAGGAGCCTTGCGGGTAGGGGCCCGACGGTGTGGAAGGCTTGGGACGGGTGCCCCGGCACTCGGATTGGTGACGGCGACACCTCGCACTGCGGAGGCCCTGACCCCTAGCCGAGGTACAGCGGACTCTCCGATGGGGTTGGACCATCTGGGCCCCTGTGCGTGACAAACGGGGGCCGGTGGTGGAACTTATTTTACTGCGGGGTGCCTCGGGGGCCCCGGCGGTGTCGCCGGGCCTGGTCGTTTTGGCCTGCTCCGCCCGGCCGCCATTTTGTCCCCGAAGGAGCAGTGGTGGCAGCCTTCGCTGGAGTCCTGGCTGCGGGATGCAGGCGACCCCCGCTACTGCTGGGCTGACTACCGGAGGGATGTGCTGTTGGGACCCCTCCGCTGCGGCCCCCTTGGTTGTCTCACACTAGCTCTTGCGGCTGACGGTGACCGGACTGGGCCGCCATTTTGTCACCTGTGACGCAGCGACTTCACTCGTGGGGGATACCCAGGTCGAGTGCTGGCCGGCGGCTGAGCATCCCTGGGGCGCCTGGATCGGTGCCCGACTGCGGAGCTAGCGATGTCTGGAAAAGGAGGCCCGAAGAAAGGGGACCGTACCCTGCCGGACATGCTTGGCAGGGCCCAGCACTTGCGGGACAGGACGCAGCCCTCACCGGGGCCCTCCCGGGCTCCGGCGGATGTGACTGGAGGGGAGCCACCCGTCACGAGGGCCTTTATGGAGGAACTGTTTAGCTCCCTCAGGGAGGACTTCCAGACATTGAAGCGGGAGGTGGCCAGCGAGGTCCGAGAAGTGCGCAGGGAGGTGGAGGGCCTTGGTGAGCGTGTGGAAGCGGTGGAGACGGAGGGCCAACAGCGATCGGAGGAGATAGTCCACCTCCAGCAGGACGTTCTTCGCCTCCGGGAACAGTGTGTGGAGCTCCAGGCCCACTCTGAGGATCTTGAGAACAGATCTCGGAGGAACAACATTCGAGTGCGTGGTGTGCCGACTGCAGACGAGGGGTCTGATCTGGGGGGCTACCTGCGGGCCCTGTTTCGAGAGATCCTGGGGGAAGCTGCGGACTTTCCCATCAGCATTGACAGGGCGCATAGGGTTGGCCGGCAGCGCCAGTCATCGGCACCTCCACCGGACATTCTGGCCTTCCTGCCCGACTTTCCACTAAAGGAGCGCATCATGGCGGAGGCCCGCAGGAAACAGCCCCTGACTTTCCGGGATCGGCCGGTGGCGCTTTACCAGGACCTCTCTGCCATCACTCTGCAAAAGCGCAGGTCCTTTAGGATTGCCACTGACTTTCTGCGCGAGCACGAGACGCCGTACTCTTGGGGTCACCCCTTCCGCCTGATTTTTCGGTGGAACGGAGTGTTACACCAGCTACGCTCCTTGCAAGACATTTGTGGGGTTCTGGGGCTCACGGCGGCGGAGGAAGAAGGAGCTACGCCGTCGTGGAGGTCCTCGGAGAGACGGAACCGGCGGAGGTCATCGAGGCGGCGCTCAGCGACCAGTGTGGGGCGCCCGGACTCCCCTACCATCAGAGCGGACATGGCAGACGCCCTGAGGGCGGCGGCCGGGGACTCGACCGGCTCCTCTAGCGTGGCCTTGACGGCCTAATATACACTCCGGGGGGAGATGTCTTTAGCTTCTTTACTTGCTTGGCCCGGGGCGGGGGGGTTGGGGGGGAGCGGTTGGAGGTGAGTGGCTGGACGTCCACTTTGTTCTTTCCTACGGACTTGCCCGTTTTGGGGCTTGACTGAGACTATGGGGTGTTTGAGTTTGGGGGTGGCTAGTTGCCAGGGTTGTGTTTTGGGTGGGGGGGGGGGGTGTTTTGGGGTTGAGAAGGTCCCGTCCGATGTTGTCTATGCCCGCTTTGTTCTGGCTTGTCCTGCGCTGCGGCCTTGCGCGCCCCACCCGTTGATTCCCTGCCCATTGCATGGCGCTCCCGACCCCCGCGAGGAATGCCGGGCCTAAAGGTTGTGACCCTTAATGTTCAGGGTCTGAACAACCCGGTGAAGCGCAGAGCGATCCTGTCGTTGCTGGAGGGGACGCAGGCGGACATTTGCCTTTTGCAGGAGACACACTTATTGCCCCGAGATTGCCACAGGATGCGCTCTGCTAGGTTCCCTACCCAGTTCTTTTCCTCGGCAGCGAACAAGACGGCGGGGGTAGCTATTCTCCTAGCGAGCTCCTTTCGGGGGGAGGTGTTGCATAAGTGTGCTGAACAGAAGGGGAGGCTCCTTGCGTATCGCATGCGCCTGGGAGGCATAGCATTTACGGTCGGCTCCGTGTATAGCCCAAACGATCACCAAGAGCGCTTCCTAGATTCCGCGCTGGTGGATGTCACTGCTTCCCCCGACCGCCACGTTATCTTGGGGGGAGACCTCAACATTGTCTTTGACTCTATGATGGACAGATCGGCGCAGCGCTTCCCGCAGACGGGGGAACTGTCCCAGGCTGGGAGGGCCCGGATTGCGGAAATGGGTTTGCACGACCTCTGGCGCTCCATGCACCCCACGGATAGGGACTACTCTTACTTCTCGCACGCACACCGCACCTACTCACGGCTGGACTACCTCCTGGTGAGTGGACCGATGCGTGCCGCTGCCACGGCGGCGGACATCGGGGTCCTGACCCTGTCTGACCACTCCCCAGTCACCGGCGTTTTCCAGTGGCCGGCGGCCTCCCCCTCTCGGGGGGTGTGGCGCCTCCGGGACACACTTCTACACAAAAAGTCGGTGGTGCAACGCATCGGGGAGGTCATACAGGACTATCTCACCCACAATAGCAATACTAACACCTCGCAGGCGACACAGTGGGCAGCATTGAAGGCCGTCCTTCGGGGGGAATTCATCTCTATCTCTGCAGCTGAGAATAAGGAGCGGCAACTGAAGAGGGAAGCGCTGACGGCTCAAGTCCGGGAGCTTGGGCAGGTCCACCGCCGTACGGGGGCGCCGAGGGTGTGGAGGCAGCTGAAGGCAGCGAGGAAGCTCTTGTCGGCTCTGGATCTTGACAGGGCGGAGTACGCCGCCCTACGTTTGAAGCATGCCTACTACACCGGGGGGGACAGATGTGGCAAGCTCCTAGCACACCGGCTCCGGGTCGCGCAACAACGCAGCGTTGTGAAAGTATTGGTGGGCGCGGACGGGGGGGTTGTCTCCGGGGACGCGGAGGTAGCGGAGTCTTTCCGCGGCTTCTACGAGGCGCTGTATGCTGAGGAGCTCTCCTTGCCACGGGATGCCGACGGCTATTTGGAGTCGGTGACCCTCCCGGTACTGGATCCGGCTCAGGCTGACCACCTGGAGCGGGACATCCATGTTGAGGAAGTGATTTCCGCTATCGCGCGGCTGAAACATGGAAAGGCCCCGGGCCCGGACGGGTACACGTCGCTCTTTTACAAGACTTTTTGTACGGCCGTGGCCCCTGTCCTTACTCGGCTATTTAACTCTTTCGCCGAACCGGGAGCCATCCCTCCGGATCTCCTGAGAGCGACGGTCGCAGTAATCCCGAAACCTGGGAAGGACCGGGCCCTCTGCGGCTCGTACCGACCCATTTCGCTTTTAAATGTCGACCTCAAGTTGTACACGGGGATTCTCGCGTCCAGGCTGAGTCCACACCTCCCCGATCTGGTGGAGGCGGACCAGGCTGGTTTTGTGCCCGGCAGACAGACGGTTGACAACACCAAGAGGGTGACGCATGTTCTGGAGAAGGCCTCAAGGATCTCGGGGGAGCGGATGTTGCTGTCTGTTGATGCGGAGAAGGCCTTCGACAGAGTTCACTGGCCGTATCTTGAGCTGGTCCTCAAGAAACTGGGAATCGGTGATAAGTTCCGCACCATGGTATTTAACTGCTATAAGCATCCTTCAGCGTCGGTGCGGGTCAATGGGTGTAGCTCTGGTGGCTTTGCCATCGAGCGCGGCACGCGGCAGGGCTGCCCTCTTTCGCCGCTCTTATTTGCCCTCTACATGGAGCCGTTTGCTCAGAGGATTCGTAATAATCCGGATGCAGTCGGGGTCCGGATGGGCCAGTACGTTCACACTGTCAGTCTCTACGCGGATGATGTCCTGTTGACTTTGGACGACCCTAGGAGGTCGCTGCCTGCTTGCCTCCGAGAGCTGGACGCCTTTGCGGGGGTGGCCGGCTTCAAAATGAATATGAGCAAGTCGATGGCATTAGACGTGTCCCTGGCTGCGGAAACCAGGAGGGATCTTCAGCGGCTCTTTCCCATGCAGTGGTCCTCGTCCACGGTGCCGTATCTGGGGATTCTGCTGGCGCCCACATTACCGGAGATGGTTACGGCCAATTATGCCTCCCTCAGCAGGAAGATCAAGGACGAGCTTGGCCGTTGGAATAAAGGCCTGCTGTCCTGGCTGGGGCGAATCGCGGCGGTCAAGATGACGGTGTTGCCCCAGATACTATATCTTTTTCGGGCCCTTCCGCTCCAACCCCCGGTGGGCTGGATACGACAAATGCAGGCTGACATCTCCCGCTTTGTCTGGCAGGGCCGTAGGCCACGCATGAAGAGGGTCCTCTCCACGCTTGCTCCGGAAGCGGGGGGTCTCGGCATTCCGGACCTCCGTAAGTACTTTCAGGCGGCGCAGCTTCGCTATCTGGTGGAGTGGAGCAGGTGGGAGTCCGATAAACATTGGCTCTTCCAAGACCAAGCAGTGGCGGGCCGCACCTTACAAGAGGTTCCATTCCTGCGCCGCGCGCACCGCCCCCCCAATCTTTACGCTTCCTTTGTTACGCGGGTCCCCCTGCGTGTGTGGGACGCGGTCTGTGAGGCCCGGGGCCTTACCACCTTCCCTTCGCCGCTCACGCCCATTGCGGGCAACCCGGACTTCTCCCCAGGGATGGAGCCGGGGGTTTTCTCCCACTGGGTGCAAGCGGGCTGCAGGGCACTCTTCCAGATCTATGGCCCGGAAGGAGTGGTTCCTTTTCAGCAGCTCCGCCAGGAGTTCGGCCTGACGGAGCTGGACAGATTGCGCTACATGCAAGTCCGGCATTGGGCCCTCCAGCCCCAGGTGCGTGCCACCGCCGCCCGTCCAATTACACCGTATGAGAGGTGGTTGGCTACGCGGACCTCCGACGCTAAATTGATCACCGATCTGTACAAATACCTACAACCTCCGCCGTTTCACTATTACAACCCGGGGAGGGAGCGTTGGCACAGGGAATTGGGTAGGACACTTAGCCACAAGGAATGGGACAAGATTGCGTATCGGGCGCGGCACTCGGCATATCACACGGGCCTTACGGAGACCTTTACTAAGGTGTCCACATACTGGTACTACACCCCGGAGAGGCTGTATGAAATGCATAAACACACTGACAAGGGGTGCTGGCGGAGCTGCGGGCAGGAAGGTACCCTTACACACATTCTGTGGGATTGCCCAGTGCTGACCGCCTACTGGAGGGAAGTCTTGGACGAGGTGGATAAGCACTTTGAGATAGAGCTGCCGCGACTCCCGGCGTATGTCCTGTTGGGCCTCCCCAATGACCTAATGTATCCACTGAAGTCCCGTAGGGGTAGGCAGATCGCAATCGCGCTGGGGTCTGCGGTTCAGAACATTCTAATCCACTGGCGCACAACCACCGTCCCCTCCATCACCGGTTGGTTGCATAGGCTCTGGCATGTGCTGGGGATGGAGAAGCTGTCGCTGACGGTCGCGGGGGAGATAGACCAATTTGAAGAGCTGTGGCAACCCTTTCTAGCGCTGCTGTCCACTGAATTCCGGGAGCTCACCTGCCCGAGGTATCTTAGGCTTCTTAGGCTGACGCCGCCGGTGACCCCGGCGGACTAGCTTACATGTGAGACGGGGACCCCCCGGGGAGGGGGGGGGGCGCGGGGCTTCCTGGTTAGGATCACTCTGATGCGGGACCATAGGACGGGGGGGGGGGGGGGAGTGTTGTTGTTTCGTCACTGGGAGGATGGGGGATGGGAAGGGGGGGGATTGTGTTCTGCTGGGGTGTTGATGGGGGGGGGGGTTTTACTGCTTAGATTTGGGGTGTCGGATGCGCGTGCGGGGATTCCACAGCTTGTATTTCTAGCTCTCATTTACTGTGTTTTTTCCCCTGACCCACCGCGCTACCTATTGCCAACCCTCTGGAGTTGCACCCTTTTTCTTTGACTGTATTCCATGTATCCTGCCCTCCTATCCCCCTCCCCCATGGTTTGTTTTTGTCTCAATAAAAACGTTTTAAACATAAAAACATTCAAAAAAGTGTGTTTCATTAACATACACAAGATATTCCCGTTAGTACATCAGACTATATGATTGCACTAAAAGGCATTTATTAGCCGGGGTAGTTTTCAAGCATTCACCCCCACCCCTACCACCAATGCCATTAGTGAACCAAGAGGCACGTCATTTGTCATGTGAAGCCTCTGGGCGGCTTGGGTTGTGAAAAAACTTGATGGTTTATTAAATCAAACACAATGAAAGGTTTTGTACAGTGCATATTCTGAATTAATGTATTTTAAGATGCTCTCATGTGAGATAATGAAGAGAAAGGAGGAGTAGTGAAATAAAATAATTGGCTAAGATCAGGCCATTTGATCCCAGGGTTTCTGGTTTCAAGTTGTGCAGTTTAACCACTAGTTGGGTATCCCTTTCCCTCTCATATTTTACATCAAAGGTTAATGCTTTGTCTTTAATTCTTAGAAAATGAGGTTAGAGTGTTGGTGGCAGACAGAAGCCGCATGAAGGCTCAGTTCAGTTTGGGCTCCAAGAGAACCTCGAGCCAGAGGGGGGTATCTGGCTGGACCGTGGCTCAAGCCTTCTGTGGCTCGTCCACCTTTATCACATACTGGCAATTAAGGGAACAAAGGCAGAGGAAGGATATGATTTGACTCTGAAAATATCTACACTACTGTCCACACCATGGACATGCTTCAATTCCCCTATGTCCACCTTACACCACCCTAAAGGTCACACTGCTACCATCAATGCGGCCCTCGTTCATGGCACAGACCATACTTCTTGACCCCATGTAAAATGTTTGTGAGTACCCACGGTGTAAACAGATGCGGTTTTAGCATCCTATCATACTTGAGCAGATGGGATTCTGAATTAATAAAAAGAGGGAGACTGTTCCAAGTCTCGGCTCTAACTATAGAGAGAGCACGGTCCCCATGTGAGATTTATTTTAAGCAAGTGACCGTCACTTTAAAATAATTTGAAGAGAGCAAGGGACAGGCAGGCTCATTAGCTAAATAAAGCTCAGACTTAATTTTTGGGTTGAGAGCAGAAAAGAGCCCTATGGATGTTTTTTTGAATAGCAAGCCAGTGAAGAATGAAGAAACTATGAAGAAACAACTCAATAGAGGGCCCAGGAGCTCCTGTTTGTGGGGTGGCTAAACTTATCAGGTTGTACTGTCCAAAATAACTAAAATAGAACAAACCTACAAAAAAGCGATTTGGGAGGCGAAACATAATTCCAGAATGGGCCTTTGGATCAAATTACTTCATGCAAGTAAGCAAACAAGTTCCAAATTATTTTTGGCTGAAATAAACAAACTGATCAATGGGCAGAACCAGCACCACAATGTGGATATTCCAGAAGAGGGCTGATCAATGCATATCGCTACAGTCTTCAATCTAGTGGGTCAGGACCCTCCATCTCCGTTTCCACATGCCGAGTCTGCCCGGGAGAAGCAAGAAAGCCTGCTCCCGCCAGAGGCGGATTATCTACCGATCAGCAATAAACAGGTAGCCCAAACGCTGAAAAGGCTCCCGTTGGAGGAAGCTCCTGGGCTCAACGGCCCATCAAACACATTATTTTAAAAGGATGTTGGTTTCTTGTCTTTGCACTTAACTCCTCTGTTTTAATTATGACACGGTATCAAACACTATCCTGGAATCCTGGCGTGGCAGTATCTTTCAGCCTATTTACAAATCGGGGAAATGATAAAATCTGTCTAATTACAGATTAATCGCCATAACAGATGTAGAAGCCAAGATCTATGCCTCAAATTTGCTCATTGACTTGGAGGACTGGGTTTACCGCACAAACATAATTCCGATAACCCAGACTGGCATCAGGGCAGGAATGAGCAATCTAACAAATCTGTTGGCGTTTACCCTCTTGGTTGACCAAGCAACTGCCAAGTCCTGTAAGCTGGTCTCCTGTTCTATAACCCACCTTCGATAAAGTTCCGAGAGCCCACCTGTGGTAAAAATGGCAAGGTAGTGTGCACTGGTGAAACTACTGGAGGCAATTCTCAACCTATACATCAACACGTGGGTTCAAGTTAAGATAGGAGACGGCCGTAGAAGCACCAAAAAATATTTACGAACATTGGTCTAAAACAGGAGTGTGTTCTTGCATTCTGCTCAAGTGTAGGGAGATCCACCTTGATTTGGCACGACACAAATCAGAAGCCTGCAATATGCCGACGATATTGTCCTCCTCATCAAAACTCCAATTGTGCTGCAGCGGTCTTTAGAACAAGTATTATGGTATATCAACAGTCTGCAACTGAGCCTGAACTACTGCAAAACTAAGGTTCTCCCCTTCAGATGTTGAGGTAGCAACAGGCAGCCCAAATTTACTTGGTGGGCAGATGGCAACGTCTTAGAATTTGTCAAGACCTATAAATATCTCAGCACCCATCTGCATTCCAACTTAACTTACAAATTGCTTCTAGAATCTAGATGAGTCATTGCTAACAAACTACTGTTTGCATTTAAAATCTTGAAACACAAGACACAAAACACCTCAACGTCTTGTCGTCTTCAGGTCGTGGGAGCCAAATTCTTGCCTTCAATATCTTTCGGCTTGGAATTGCTTAAAGGGAAATATACTGCAACCGTAAACATCTTACAATCAAGCTTCTTTAAAAAACTATTTTCGATCCCCCTGTGTGAGAAAGTGGCTCTGTATATACTATTCCCAAATAGGTACAGTGTGTACAGAGTCCACAGTCCCCAGAGGTTTGACAGAGGCTAAAGTTAGATATAACCTTACTCTCTAAAGTGGTAGCTTGGTCGAGCAGTAAGGCAGTATCAGAGGACAGTGTAAAGCATTTGTTGCACACACTCAGTCAGCAAATGGTCTCACACACGCAATAACTGAACTCTAGGCCAATGGTTTATATAAAAAAATATATGTCTGTTTTTATTTTAGAACCAACAATTGGTATTAAAATATACTTTCTCAGAATGAGATGCTTTAGGTAAATACTTTTGCAATATGCAATTGACTTTTGTAAATACTGGTTACAGGTTGTTGCAATAAGCAACACAATTTCAAACACAATAATACATTGAGCTCAATGGAAATTTTAAGTTATTTGCAATAGATTACATTCAGGATTACTTTTGTAATTCCAGGACTGGATCCTACATTCAGTCCTGGGACAGTTCTTAGAAACAAGTGATAAAAGTCGACTTGGTTACTGTTGTGATTTTTAGGAAATATTTAGCTATTTTAAAAGTTGACACAGAAGAAATTTCATAGAAAAACAGTCAATGATTCCCTACGGAAGAAAATTCAAGTTGCAGGTAAAGTAGTTTCTCGTTACTTTTGTAATCCAGTAGTGGGCTCCTAGACTCAGTACTGGGATCTCTATCTAAAACAGGTAAGTAATTGCGTTTTCACAGTTAGCACGATTTTTAAAGAATATTTAAAGTTTGCAAAAATCGACACTTAGAAGAAATTTCCCAGAAAAACAGCCAATGGTTTCTTATGGAAGAAAATTGGGTTACTGGTATGTATGGTTGTGAATATTTTTCAGGTTCAGTGCTGGGCACCAAGATCCAGCACTCGGATCTCTTCTAAAAGCGGGTGAGTATTTTCGTTTTCGTTACTCGGCTGATTTTTGGTGAATATTTTAAATTTTAGAAACCATTCAATGTTACCCTATGGAGAAAATTGAGTTATCGGCTGTTGGGTAAGTACTCAACTGGCAAAGTTAAGGTTCTGGGCACAGACTCGGGGGTCTCCCGGGATCAGGTAGGTACAGTTATTACACCCTCAGCCTTGCAGGGGCAGCCGGGTGCAGAGTGAGTTAGGCCCAATGTTATCCTATGGGAGGCAAGGGGGCCTTGGTTGGTGGTTGCTGACTAGCAGGCCACGCGGCTGTGGGAGCTAGGCTCCTGGTCACTTGCTCAGGGCAAATGGGGAAGTAGATAGGTGTAGAGGTTACACTGCCAGGGCCACTCGGGCAGCTGGGTGCAGGGTGCTTTTGAGCCTTCGGGCGCTCAATTGATTTCAATGGGAAAGCTCCTGGTTGGAAAAAGGCTGCAAGCTAGGGGACGAAGATTCTTCAGGTGCCACCACCACTTCGAGAGGTAAGTTGGGTAGTTGGAGGATAGGTAGGTACCCAGGTGTTGGGCACAGGAGGCCACAGGGCGCCGGGTGCAGGGGTGCATTTTGGTGTCGGGAAATCTTACCCTCTGTTGATCGTGGTTGGGGGGGGGGGGTACCTGGTTCTGAGGCTGCAGGCGTCGTCAGGAGCGTCGAGGGAAGTCCTTGGGTGCCGGATTCAGGGTCACAGTTGCCGGGGGGTCGTCTTCGTGGTCTTTGTTTACTCCGGCACAGGCCAGGCTTGGCGGGTGCAGTGTGTGCAGGGTTCGCGGGTCCGGGCTGATGCCAGGGATTAGAAGCAGATTTTGAGCAGAGCCTCTGCTCATGGGAGTCCCAGGTGCTTAGAGCCAAAAGGTAGCCAGGTCCTTCGGGGTTTGTGAGGTTGCTAGCCACAAGGGGTGCCGGGATGTAGCAGGAGCAGGTTCGAGGGTCAACAGGCCGGTAGGGCTGGGGCCAAAGCAGTTGGTGTCTTCCTCTTCCTAGCAGCTGCACAGCAGGTCTTCTTTCTTCTTGCTCTTCTTTGTATTCTGGAATCTGGGGAAGGAAGGTTTAGGGTGCCCCTAAATACTAGATTTAGGGGTGTTACAGGTAGGTAAAGGGCAGGGACCAATGGGTCCCTGTCCTGGGGTGGGTACACCTCCTATTCTGCCACTCTCCTGTGGGAGGGGGGCAGTAGCCTAGTCCTGATTTGGTAGTGCCTCCCATCTTCAAGATGGTGAGTGCCCGGAGATGTGCTTCACCTCGCCTCCCCCACCTGAGGGGTGGGGTTGGCAGGCTGGCACATCCCCTGTCCTGATTTGGGGTTTCCGGCCAGGCTTCCTGCCAGAGTGGGGGCTGCAAGTGGCCTGGGGAAGCTCACAGAGGCGGCATGCCTTTGAAGCTTCCCCCTGCCCATCCTGGGGGAGGAGACCTAGCACCTCGCCCAGGATGTGCATTGTTGCAGGCCCAGGAGAGCAGGGACTCTTCTACCCAGGGGTCCAGCAACATGTCTGCTGTGTGGCAGCCTAGGCAGCCTCTCAGACCAGATGTGGATTGTAGGTTAGGTTTCAGGGGGCATCTCTAAGATGCCCTCTGTGGTGCTTGGTACATTAAATCCCACACTGGCATCAGTGCAGGTTTAATGTGCTGAGAAGTTTGATACCAAACTTCTCAGTCTTCAGTGTTGCCATTATGGTGCTGTGGAGTTCGTGTTTGACGAGCTCTCAGAACCATGTACTCTTAAATGGCAGCACTGCTCTTACAGGGCCCAGGAATGGACCTGGGTAATGTAGGGGCACAGGGCTCATGCTCCTTTGCCCACACCACTGACATAGGGCACCCAGCTAGAGGAGTGGCTGATGTATACCAGGGCAGTGTAGGTGGTGGGCACGGCACACAGGGATGTGTGCCATGTTGACTCTTTGTTTTGTCTTGTACCCAGACACTCAGCCTGCAAGGGTAGTCTGTTTGTGTTAGGGTACAGGGCCTCTAAGGGTGGCACAATGAGTGCTGCAGCCCTTAGAGGCCTTCCCTGGTCACAAGGCCCTGGGTACCTAGGGTACCATTTACCAGGGGCTGACATGTGGCCAGGGCATGCCAATTTGGGTTTGAGGTTTTTGTAGGGAAGGAAAATAGGCCCTGGGCACCTGATTGGCAGGAGTCCAGGGCACACTCAGTCAAAGTACATTCAGCAATTCAGCAAAAAGTGGGGGCATACCATGCAAGAAAGGTGCCACTTTCTCACACGCTGAAAGTCTCGCAAGCCCACATTAGACTTCAGTTTGGTATGTTCCATCAGGGCCAACCAAGCAGGTTGCCCTGGTTAAATTCTGCTGGGGCATGAGGGCAGCCGGAGTTAATTCGCTGACACAGCAGTGTTGGGTGGAAATAGAAAGACAGGCCCGCATAAAGAACTCTGTGTATGAGCACTACAGCACTCCATTGCAGCTCTCCGATTAGAAGATGCCTGGCTCTCCCCTATGGACTATGCTCTTTTTAAATGTGTTACAAATAAAGCTGCCAAAGTTTCATCAATTGATAAGGCTACTGTGGCAAGCAAAGAGCATTCATGGGCAGGTATGCCATCATACGCAACTTGAGGTTCCCAACCATATCTATCAGCACACTTCTCGGAGGCAAGGAAACGCAACCTCATGTTAATACGCCTTGGTGTGTTCACGTTGAAAGATCTTACGCCCCCCATGGAAACAGCACTGGACCACTTCAGAGGGCCGGCTCTGTGGCCAAAACAACGGATCTTTGCTTCATCATCCGTGTGTTTGTCTGTCTTTGTTAACACACAGACAAAGACTCTTATGCCCATCACTAAGAGTTCTGCAAATCAGGTAGTGTCGACCAGCTTTTTTTTTTTTTTTTTTTACTGGGGGGAGCCTTAGTCCAATTGGCATGCAAGGCAGTGAAATTCTTGAGCCTGGCTGCAAAGGAGCTGGAAAAATCTAGCACATGACTCTTGGACTTGTGTTTCTAGCCAGTGGTTTTCCTTGGAGGTAGTTGGCACACACCACTTGTACACAGGTTTCGTCATTATTTTAACATTGTATTCTAGCTTCACTACCAGGCCGGTGATTGTCGCACCCACAAACTCTAAGCCTATTGATTCCTTTAGAATCTTCTGTCAGGAAAATAGCACTTTACTCAGGCTATTATAGCACCTTATGGCAACATGTTTGCACAGCACAGTGGCACTTTACAATTAGGTAACAGAGGGGTTTCTCACTAGAAGCAGGCATTGGTTTATTTTTATTATATTAGATGTAGCATTTTAATTGAGTGTATTCAATTATTATTGGGTGCGCCTCCATGGCTCAAAATCCAACTTGATAAAATGCACGGTTGAGCTGTTTTCTCAATTGAGATGTTTTAATGATTATATTGTAGTATTGTATTACCATGGTAATATTTTAATGTGTTTTATATGTACATGTAATGGTCTTAATTAACTATGCATGAAGAAAACATTGCGGTACAATTTAGCAAGAATAGCAAGCCAGTGAAAAGAACAAAGAATAGGAGATGCACTAGAGAATTTACTAGAATCTATAGCAAGACAAGCAGTCGCATTTTGAATAAGCTGCAGTTTGTGAATAGAAGAAGGAGCAAAACCAATGTAAAGAAAATTGCATTTGTCCAGTCTATTTAGAATTAGCGACTACACTTAATTCTGTTCAGAAGATGAAGGACGAAAGGAAATCATTTTTTTATAACTTTGAGTGAGCTTTAAAATAAGGTCTTTAAAAGAGAGGTTGGAGTCAAACATGACTCCCGGGTTGCAAACCAATAACACCAGAGTAGGGCACATGCCCAAGGAACTGCACCACCAACAAGAGGACCAGATCGCAGGATTCCCAAAAACTCCAAACTTCTGCCTTATCTGTAGAAAGGCATAAAGAGTTGGCTTTCATCCCTGGAACTAGTGGGTAAAGGCACTTTTAGCCCTTTGTCCGAAGAGGATACAAGGGGTCTAGAGCTTTCAAGATAATCTGTGTCATCTGCATAAGCTTAAAATGTCAAACCACAAGATGCAATGAGATTGTCAAGCAGACGCCCATAAAGATTATAAAGAGTAGGATTCACAGTGGTTCCCGGTGGAACTCTACGTGAAATAGGTTTAAACGTGGAGCAAAATTTAGCCTATCCTAGCACATCTCGAAAAAAAGTACCTTGTGCATTAGGTACTCATGCCCCTTGCCCACACTCAAGCCCAATTCCATGACCAACATTAAATGCTTTTAATTGAATTTAATTGAAGCTTCAAACCAGAGCACACTGAGAAGACATTGGTAACTCGACCAAAGAACATTTTCATATCCTTAGAGATGGTAACTCCTAGCCTAGCTACAAGCCTCCAGGTGCCTCAGACAACTGGTGAAGCAACCGCCTGGCATTCTTCACCAACAAAGAGAAGGAATCTCTTTCCCTGCCTTTGGCCAGATGACCCTCACCCAACAGTGTTACAACAAACAAATGATGGACGGAATACTGACTATGCAGACATTCTCCCCCAGTCAAGAGATCTGGGTTAAATCCATCACCCAACAGTACCTGCCTGCTCTACCCCTCTTTGCTAGTTTTCCGCAGTCGTTGATATTCGAGAAATCTTGATGTTCTTCAAGAAACTTCCCTGTCATTATTTGTATTTATTTGATTCACTTTTGCACCAAAAGGTAACTCATGGGATGGTGGTTAGCCTGTATTTCAGTGTACTCTTGCCACACATTCTACAGGTAATCAAACCCGACCTCCGTAGCATGTGCCGTTCTGTAGCACTATCAGTTACTTGGTGAATTTTCGTACCGACATGAATGGACCTTATTTCTCCATCCACAGGCATTGAGATCCTTTCAAAGAGCAGACACCTATGCTTCTTCCCTCTATTTGAAGGCTACATATTGGTGACCAAGCTATGTCCCTGATTGGTCATTGTGAAGCTATGCTTCCAGGGGCCTCCTTCCTCCCCACCTAGTGTGACTCACTCACATAAACACTGACTACATTTTAGTGAATTTGTGACTGTAATCAGGCTTGTCCACTCACTCATGCACCCTAATACAGCACTGGTGGCTGAAACTGCCAGGCAGGAGGCATCTCACCTCCCACACTTCTAAGGTGCCTATCCCGTGCAACAGCCCATTTGCCCACTGAGCCCCACCATCAAACCTACAGCCAATTGGCTGCACACGGTGGAATTGGGCAATGGACATTCACTGGCATCCTTACTAGAGGTGGGGTAGAGCCAGAGGCTTAAGGATTTTCAGATTACAGCTGCACCACCTGCCGCAAAGCACTGATGTGACATGATGCAGCACCTTCCATTCCTTGCGCCTGGTCTGTGCTAGTCTGTGTCCAGTGCAGTGTACCATCCCTTGCACAGTGCTGGCTGCTACTGCCCCCTAGTCATTCTAAAACGATGTTCACAAAATTGACCCACCACACCTCAAAACTGGCGCAAAACACGTCAGAACTGGCCCGCACTTATCCACAACTGTCCCATCATGCCATAAAATGTCCCACACTTACTCACATAGCTGGCACACACATACACATACATACACATATATACACATACATACACACACACACATATACATACATACATACACACTCTGTGATGTCAGAGTGGCTCCTCCGGCACTGCCTAATTACTTAAAAAGGAAGGGCGGCTCCTTTATCGGGGCGGAGGAGCGTCACCCCACTTAAAAGCCCCCGAGCCCCAATGGAAATTCATTCCCATTTTTTTTTTAATCTTCACGCCCTGAACCAAGTTTCAGAACGGGGGCAGGGCTTACTGAGAACAGCAGCAGGGAGCAGGGTGGGCTGTTTGTGCACTTTTCAAAGTGCACATGTCCCTTTGGCCGGCCGACTTAAGACGCCAGCCAGACATGCGCACTTTGAAACCTTTAAGCCAGCGGTTTTAAGACAGCTAGGTTAGAGCAAGCGCAGGCCTCCAGAGCGCTGTGGAGTGCCAAGTGAGGCAGCTTCCTCTAATCAGGGCGCTGCTGTCACAGCATGAGACCAGCACCAGGATTGGGCAAGGGAGTTTCCTGGTGGCTGGGCTGCAGTCGCAGGAGGTCCGGAGCAGGGGGTACTGTTGGAAGGTAAGTTTACTTTTATTATATTTTAAGTTTATTTGCTCGCTCGCGCCCGTTTATTTTTATATCCTTTATTTTTATTTGAGCTTGTGCGCCCGCCCCCTCCCCATTGATGCCAGCCGCCACTGTTAAAAAGGAAATCCGTCTGCGGATAATTTTGAGGTACTTATGTCATTCAGAGCTAGCCCAAAACAAGGAGATTCATTAAACCATGAAGAGCAAAGTGAGTTACTTTTCTAGATGCTGGTAAAGTGCATAAGTTGGTGTAGTACAACGTTTGGACAGGCTTGGTCCAACATCTATGAATACATTTTTGGGCACAGTATGGGGACCTGTAAAAGTGTGGTGAATAATACCCACTCTGCCTCTCCCTTCTGATGGCCCTGGTTTCTGGGGCCTAATGGCTCACCCTGAGCGAAGGGAATCACTTGCAGAATGTGCCCTGGTGCTAGCCTTTTATCATGACTGAACCACATATAAACCACCAGTTCTATGCCTGCTGTATTCCATTGATAAGCCAAAAGAGAAGCAAAGCGTCAGTATTTGGAACTGCATAAATGAAAACAGATTTGACTAAAAGTACCATAATGCTATGAGGTGGGTCAGTAGAAATGAAGTCAGACATGCTTTGACTTGCTGGAGTCACACGCCTACAAATGTCTTGTAGCCCCTGGTTTGTTTGGGTCTCCATCTAAGTTCATTTTTCTAGTCAAATTAAATGTACCACTGTATGTAAAGTGCACAATGCTCCTGGCCTCTAACACTAACAAAGACCTTTTTGATAAGAAGTAAGATACTCTTAACCTCAATGTGTGGGCTCCTGCCCATTGTCAGTTCCTCATTTGAACACAACATGTTCCTCATTTTCACAGTTTAGTGTGCTGGGAGCTGACAAGCTGCCTGAGTCACAGGTGCATAGACTAAAAAGCTTTTGTAAATATGCGTGCCCTTTTTTAGGGTTCACATAAGAAGTGACGTACGCCTATTTCCATATAACATCAATACAGTATTTAGACAATGAGTATTTTCCGCGTTTGCATGGTTCCATAATTGCAATTTTTTTATTTTATTTGTTGTAAGGATTCTTCAAAACTTTTTATAAATTGCTATATTGTCTATTCCTCTGTTAGTATTCATAAATGTGAATTTCATGTCCTTGGCCTCTCATCTGACACTCTTCTTTTCGTGGCTGCATCCCTTGGAGCTGCACCCTTTCACACTCACTCGCACTCTACTCATGCACACATGTTCGTAAATAA
Source organism: Triturus cristatus (assembly GCF_964204655.1). Taxonomy (NCBI): domain Eukaryota; kingdom Metazoa; phylum Chordata; class Amphibia; order Caudata; family Salamandridae; genus Triturus; species Triturus cristatus. The sequence continues at coordinate 165,345,716 of NC_140594.1, forward strand.
TGGGTACCTAACCTGGACAGGAGTACGCTCCTGCATGTGTAACTACGTGTTTTTGATTTTGCGAAAGGTGTGTCAGCTAGTCATGATGCATTCTGCCTTCTGTTCCAGTCGTAAATCAAACCTACGCCGGAAAAAAGCTTTAGCATCCACCCCACGTCTACATTTAAAACTATGACGTAGGAGATGCGATGCAATAGCTCAATCTAATTTTTCATTTGTTTAATATATGTGTGGACAAATGAGGTGCCTCCAAGCTAATTTGGTTGTAAATTAGGATCCTAAAATAGGGTAGGGGAACACTCTCAAAAAGTGTGCATTACTTAAAAACGTAGAGTTTGCTTTGACTCATGCCTGAATTGTGGGTCACCTGCTATTTGATGTGGTTTCTGTGATGAAGACTACTGCCTAATCACCATGCTTTTCCAGTGTTGACCTCCAAATGACAAATCGAATGTCAAATAATTTGTTCCATGTCATCATTAGCCACTTTTTCTCTGCTTACATGACTCGTTTGGAAATGGCTCCTGTCCTTGGAAGCTGGTGTGCAAACTAAATCCAATTTTTTTTTTTTTTGAGTGAACAATCATATTGACATACACAGCTGCTCGCCTACAACCCTGAGGCCGGCTGCTTTGTCACTGATAATCGCTACACATCTCCGCTTATCCCACATCCCGGAGGTCGGGCATCACTGTCCTCCAATGCAGTAATTTGACATATCTATCAATGAATGCAGCCCTGCATGTAACTAAATCCAATTTTTAACTGCAGAACATAAAATGGTTTCTGCAAAACAAAAGACTAGCACACCTGTTTACATTCAAGTGGTGATTGCACCAAACAACATGATGGAAGGAATGCTTGAATTGATGTCAATCAGTGGAAATTGCTGGGTGTCTCATTCCAGTTCATCGTTTTTCACTCAGTAAGCCACTCTACAAAGGGACCTGTGTCGCATGCAAATCAGTCTTATTCCTGTTGAAATAGGCAGAGTCCAGTCCGAACGGCCAGGCCTGGTTTCCTCCAGATGGGACCACAAACAACCCAGGCTGGTTTCCACCTATTTAGGCCTCGTCGGTGAGAAATGGCTTGAGTCGTGTGGCACAGCGAGCACGGGACCCATATCTAGGCATCCTCGTTGCATTTAGGGCATCTACTGCAACAAACAAGATAATGGAAGGAATGCTTGATTTAAGTACCTCAGCCTAGCGGTAATTACACATAAACTAAATACTAAATGCACTAGGGCAGGTATTTGCCTGGTTTCTCCTGGCAAATGTGAATGGAAAACTTTCCAGATTATCATGGGGTAAACTTAGTAGTAATTGCTTCTGCAAAGAAGCAAGTGCTGTTTCCACTATCTTTTAAGTGCTAACATACGCACAAATACAGTTTGCCGCTGTTTTCAGGTCGCGTTTGACAGCACAGTCTGTCTGTGACCTATTTATACCAATCTTTTCAAATATGCCCCTCGGCCATTGCCCGAGTGCCCGCCTTACCAATCCAACCCTGGCTGTGGCTCCTCTCAGAGGACTATTTCCCGCTCGCTGGTATTGGTAGTTGCCTGAAGAACTATTTCACATCACAAAAGTACGCTGCGTAAACATACGTTACATTCTTTATTTCATAAATGCTTTTCGTACAGAAAACCCGTTTTTTTAGTTTACTTTATATAATGTTTTAGTCGGGATTCAAAATGCTCGCCAGACTTATTGGCTTTGTCAGGGGGTAACCTGCAGCCCCTGCGGCGTATGAGTGACCCCAACCCTCCAGGGGCCCCAGCCTTTCAGGGGGCCCCCTGTTCATCCGAAGGTCAAGCAGTATCTATAAGAAATAGGAGACTCGGGGGGCCTCATCCCATTCTGTAGGAGGCCCCCGTCATTTTGAATGACGCCACTGGACTTTGTTTGTTAACCCTAGTGCGGGGTGTAAATGATGAGGTGGCCCCTTAATTTAATAATAGTTTCTAATCGGTAGATTTCAGATTTTTCCAATTTCTCTCTTCCAATCAGAGTAGATGTGTAACGCTGTTATGCAGGGTACCTATAGGAGATCATTATAGGTAACTCTCATTTAAATATTGTGCAGCATTTAAGGAGCCCGGTTGGTGTGCAGGAGGCGGCATGAGCAGGCCTCTTGGTGGTAAAGCGCCTGAGGCCGGCCACGGCACCGACACTGTGGTTTCCTCTTCTTAGAAGGGAGGCGGAAGAGGTCAGGCCTGGCTGAGATGTGTCAGTATCCGTCGAGATCTCACGTGGCGGATTTAAGGAGCCGAGCTCCGCCCCGCCAGGACCCAGCGGCCTCTTTACCCAGCCCCTCGTGTTACTGCTGAACAGGCGGACTGCAGCCGAAGTTAGTGCTTCTGGGAGGTACCCGAGGCCCACTCCAGCTGTCTCATTGTGACTCGCTATGTCTGAATTCCCTGCTCCCATCCATCCATCCACTACAAACCCCCCCCCCCCCCCCCCATACCTTCCATCCCACAAACTCCAGAGGACCACCTGCCTTCACACCTGCTAAAGCGCCTGGATATCCTGTCCGGTGATTAATGCGCTATACAAATAGACATAACATGACATAACATTGTATGTCCACACTCCTTCTGTTATGTCTGTATTCTCCGACCATTTGCAGACCTGCCAACACACACGGTGCCACTTATCGGCTCTGCTCACACGGTCCCCTGTGAGGAATGATCTGCTAGCTGTAAAATCTGATTTCCCTACATTTCTCCACATCTCACCCTTCAGGCCTCTTCCCCTGCACGATCCCTACCCAGCATGCCGCATTTATCTTTGGGTCTCTATCGCTCCCTCAACATAGCTGATTTCTAAGTGTGCTCGTGTGCAAGTTCCTTTAGCTCCATGTTGCTTGTCCAAGTTCCTTTTGGCCCCGCCCCCATCTTGTGGAGGCACCCTGCAAAGTAGAAGCAACCTCGCCCTGTGCTGTTGTGTAGTGTCCACCACTTCCACAAATAATGCAAGTTATAGAAAGCTGTGAGTACTGCAACAGCAGGATAATGTGACCCCCCCCCCTCCCACTATCCTTTCATTATACAAATACAGGATGTTCTGTTTTTATGTTTCTTCTAGTCTTGCAGTCTCTGTCCATCCCCTGCCTAGATATCCTCTCTTTGAAACACACTGTAATCGGCACGCTCAATTAACATTACCATTCATTGCTTAATTTGTGCCGGTCGGCACCGGCACTCCACTTGGGAACCAGTACTTATTTCTCATCATCAGACTTTGTCCCGAAGCAAGAGAGATAAAGTCAGAAATGGGAGTAAGAGAAAGCTAGGGAAACAGTCACAGAGGGAGAAAGGGGGATGAATTGGAATCCCCAAGAGTGAGATAACGAGGTAGGAAGTGAAGGATGGGAAATAAAAAGGCAGTGGTGAAATCAAGACCCCTAGCCTTGGTAAATAGAATTTTGGGAATTCAACAACCCTGGTTGCGGGCCGGGTGGGCATACGGTGGTACAAATTAAGCACTGGCTCCATTAAGATTTTGGATGGTGAGGGCAGGGTTCGGTACAACTCAGTGGCCATATTTTATTTTACCAAGGAGTATGCCTTGCCTAGCTGCAGGATAAGATGGCAGTGGTGTCTCTGATGCTCCCACCATGGACCCCCTTTCACCCCCAAGCATTTTACTGTGTTAAATGTGCTGAGGCAAGAAGCACAATCTCATGTGTGAAAATCTTCTCTATGATCCAGAAGGACCCTTGGATTCCAATGGATTATCATCATTTTAAGAAGAGCTGACCTTATGTATCTTTTCCTATAAGCTTCATGACCTGGATCGACAACGAGACCCCATGCAGCATATGTGTGCTTGCTGTGGTGGGGAAGCGTGTCCACGCATCTTCTGAGGGAGTCGAAAGGTGGGCGGCGTGCAGTACAGTAGATGGGCCCTTGATCATGGCTAGGGCTGCGGATGCCCCCTGCAGTGGAAGAAGACGATGAACTGAGCAGCGGAGTTCAGGGTGTCTAAAGGTGGATCCCTAGTCAACCTGTCAAGTGAAAAAGGTCTGTGGTTACTCTAAAGTTTATGTAGATGGCCCTACTCAGCCACGCCCACATTCAGAGGTTAGGGAGGGCTGGCTTGAGTCACCAGTCCTTGACCCAGTAAAGGAGAAGGAGGGGCCAGTCCAGCTCACATTAAGATCAAGAATAGGTCCACGCCATTGGCGAAGTTGTGGTTCATAAAGTGCTCGCAGAGACCCTACTATTTGATAATGACTCTGAGGTCAATTCAATCCAGAAGCCCAGCACCATAGAGTGAAGAGCAGTCTAGTCAGCACAGCCTGGCCTAGATCTAGCTGATTGACAGGAAATAGCCCAGTTATTCCCTTACATACATGCCCTGCACTTGTGGCGACTCGGGTGCAAAACCTATCTGCAGGTTTCTGCCTCTTGGGAGTGTGAACTAGGGGTGGTAAGTGTACGTCCATCTTGGAAGAGTCAGGTGATCAGGAAATGGATAGGATCTGGGGGCTAGCGCACAGCAGAAAAAATGCATCATTAAAAAACTTTGTCCATAGACTTAAACAGTGCTGGGCTGGCCTTTCGGGCAGTCAGGTACTGCCAGATGGGCCGCCTGGAAAGGGACTGGATTTTTTGGTCCATTCATAGCTCACGAGACAAAACAAGCATTTACAATGCAATAGGTCTCGCAATGACATTATTTTGAGCTATTGACATTGTAAATGACATTGTTTTTTGGTTTTGTTTTTCTTTTGTAAAACATAAATAAAGTGCATTGTGATTTAAAATGGCAATAGCTAAAATGCTTGTAAATGCGAAACCTATTGCATTGCATTTACACTAGTGTGGAGAGTAGGATCATGCAGGGGGTGGAAGAGAAGGGAGACTCCGAAGGGGACATGATCCTGGCAGTGTCTGCCATGATCACCACAGCGGTCACCATTGTGCTGTCTTTGCTGCAACTCATACTGGGCAGGTCGTGGAGGTAAGGAGAGGCTGCCCCCGCTTATCATTTCAAAAAGCAACCCTGCAATACAATCGGGTCATCTTAATGCACAGCTCATGTGGTCATGCATCCTGGACTCGTGCACACCCAGAAGCACCCTGAATCTTGACCCTCCCCAACCTGGGTACCACCCAAGCTAGCACCCCCCCCCCCCCACCACACACACACCTTCCTACAGCCCGAGCACCGCCACTTCCCAGGCATATTCTCCCTGGACAGCCTTACAGAAACATGCGTCTGAAGCCAGCCAGCCGCAACCCCCCACAACACCCTGAGCACGTACCCTTCCCGCTAGCTTATTTATTTAAGCAGTTTTGTATAGTGCCGACATTACCCAAAGGTGTTAGAGCGCTTACAACATCAGCAGCGCCTTACAAACTAATATCAAGTTACACCAGCACTATAGGCGACCCAACCCCACCATGCCCACCACACGAGACATGATTCCAGCACGATGCATTTATTTACTACATCTCTCGACTGAAGCCCAAGTCATAACCTTGTAGCTAGGCATCTAAATGTTTACAGCGAGGTCTGTCTACAACAATTGCTTTGTAACCAGTTCATGGATGCCAATGTTAACTGTTGTCCTACGTTTTGTCACCTGCAGACCGCCCCCTGTGCAAACTGTGCTTGCATTCAAATGCAAAAACTAAAATCCGCATCACTGAAACACTCCGCTCCCCGGCAGTGGTTTGTATCAACTTTTCGGCAGGAGACAGTGCTTGCATCTGAATTAAAAGCAACTTTCTAAACTGCCGGTTTCATGCGGACTTCCAGTGGGCTCTGACTTCAGCAACCCCCGGGCCGGACGAGTCCACTGTGCGCCACTGTTATTGGAAGAAAAGAGGCAAGACGTACAAACACGGAGGCGGCAGCGCACCTTGTCACAAGGAGCCGGTGTAGAGATAGTAACGGTTCTCTTACCCTTAGTGTGCAGGGTCAGTAGCATCAGCAGGGACACATGGAGCTGCCAGCTGGGCTCCTCCAGCCAGCCCATTGTGTCGGCGGCACGGTGCAGCGCTGCTCGCGTCCCCGGGCTCGCCTGCTGCTGCTCCCATGTCCTTTCCTCTCACTAATGTGGCGGTGGCGGCGGTGCCTCTAGACGCCTGGGAGGAGAATGCAAAGCACACAGCTGTTACTGCGGGGCTCTGTCAGCTGGGAAAGGGGACCCCGCCGGCGCACCTCGTGGGAGGAGCACCGCTCGGCTCCCCTCTGGAAGCATTTACCCTCACTCCGGCTCTTTAACCCCTTCCTAACTGCAAGCGGCGCACGCACACGCTGGGCAAGGGCACTAGGCTCGTTTTACACACAAATGCTATGTCCGGTTGTAGCCCGCGTCAACGGCGCACGGACTTATAATATATTATCGAAGCTCAGTGCGACTATGCAAACAAATAACACATTGTATAGTATTCTCTGCCATTTATGATGGAAACCAAAGTGCAGGCCCTAGTTCCACTTCACAAGTAATACGTGCTACATACAGCTCAAGGTGCGCTCCACTACTACAACAAGTTTTAAGCGACGCTCACTGCTTCCCGGCTCTCCGCAAGCCGGCAGTCCGATAATTGCAGCACCTCGGTTCCAGAAGCAGTGGCTCAGATAAACGCGTCGAAGTTAAAAAAAAAAAAAAAAAAAAAAAAAGCTGTCGGAAACACGATCCAGCAGTACACGCCTCATAAAGATAAGAAATTGCTTCACGACAGAGATGAAGCAGACGACTCAGTCCGGATGGGCCGTCCAAAAGGTAGAAAGGGAAGTGACCAAAAAGCATCCTTTTCAATGGGAAGCCAGTGTTTAGCATAAACGCTGACGGGACCCAATGAAAATTATGATGGTGCTTCAAGTCCCCTTCTAAAACCTCCTCTCTCACTATGTCTTGCAGAGCGAGCAGTGCATGCGTGCTGCAACGCTAGGCGAGACCTAAAAAGGACCCACACATTGGCCCAGTCAAGCTGGCACATCTGGCAGTACCAGACTGCCCGAAAGGCTAGTATTGTAAATTTACAAAACATCCATTAGCTGGCCCTAACTTGCTTAGAAGCCTTAGACAGACAGACAAGTATGAAGTGTGAGACTTGATCGTCTCCAGCTATTGCAGCTTCAGAGAGGAGTGTTGACTTGTTGACACAGCCAGGCTTTGCATTGCACTAGTGACCACTTTGAATTAAAAAAATAGTAAGTGCATGGGAATGCTGTATTTTTACTGTATTTACGAAATATAATTTGATGAACCAAACATACATTTCCTTGAGTTGTTTCCTATGCTTTTTTTTACAAAGTTCAAATGGAGATCATGTCCATCAAAACAAACATATTTTACTTAGTTACTAGCATGAAAAAGTACTCCAGAACCTAGGTGTTTAAACAATGTGTAGGTCGCTGTCACATTCATATAATACATTATCTGCAGCAAACAAAGAAACACTTATTAACAAATTTTAAAAATCAAAAGAACACTTAAAAAAAGGCAGACACCACTAATGTTAGGTTGATATGTTCTACTGTATGGCAGATTTCCTTTTTGAGATTTAAAAAAATCTCCATTTTCTAAAAGAACTTGAATAGCAACAAAATAGCTCATGTACTTGTCATATAGCTGCTTAACATTTTCATGTCATAAGTTACCCTTTGTATCCTATTCGTCTAGTCTTAGCTTTATTGCCTTGAACACTTTGCATTCTGGGATATTTGACTGTACACTTCTAAATGAAAACATAAAACTTCAAGTTCCAGACTGTAAAGTATAATTGTCTGAAAAGTGATAAATTGGTCATGGTGCCACATATGACTGGCGGCCTTGACGCATTTAGCCATCTGTCTGTGAATTCCCAAAGGGGTCCTCATTTGTGCAATGAGTGTGCAAGGCAGTGGGTTGGAATTAACAGGTTATTGGGAGGGCTGCTTCATAAGGCTTACTCATTAAGTTCAAAGCTGAGGAGCCAGGAGATAAAGGATTATGAGTTCCGAGTTTGCTGAAGTTGTGTGTCATTGGATTGATGACTGTGCACCTATGCCTCCATTTCCCCTACCTACTAAAATGTAAATGTGCCTTAAAAGCAATTCAGTATACAATGTGCGCTGCACAAGAGTTAATGTTCAAGGAGGGAAAGCAAAGTACCCCCAGGCATCCTAAGCATTCTCATTCTAGGTGTGAGTAATTCATCCAGTCATGTTTTCATTTACTTTGCGCTACACCACTTGTAGCTTAGATTGTTTATTGTAAATGCAGTACCAAAGGTAATGGAATGAAAAGGAACAAACAGGACTATATCAGCTACTCCCACTGCCATCACATAATTTGAGAGCCCTGAGCTTCTAGCTGCAGATGGTGTCTACGTCTCTGCATCTGCATTGCTCCAAGTTTGGCAAATCTGTGAGCATATAAAAATGTGGTGCAGTCAGATATTCTCATTGTAACTTAGTAGCCCAGGGTGAAAATGTGGAACATCCATAGCTCTACATATCTGAATTCACATCACATGGTATAGGGTCTTACTCCAAGACATCATTTTAACCTGCAGATTAATGCTGCAGTGGACATCAGTGTAACGCAATATGATTGAACGAACTTACAAAATATATTGAGGATGATCTGCCAGTCAGACCAGCCATGAAGTTGGGATATGGCTAACACTGTAAACCTTACACCTTTCCTGAACCTCTGCCTCAGGTCCTTGTGTTTGCTTTGTTCGCCTTAAGTTGGAAGGGTATGCCCAGACGTGAGTCCCTTGCTCACTTTGCCACTAGATTCAGGCTAGCCTGGCTGATGAGGGGTGTTACCCCGAAATCGGTCCCTGGAGGCTTGTTTCCGGTTCAGGGAAGACTTGGTTTGGCAGTTCGGGCTAGACTGTTCCCATGCGGCACAGGGTCAAGACAAATTTGCATATAGTTGGATCTGAAGTGAGGTGGCGAAGTGAGCTAAAGAATGATGATGGATTCATCCAAGATCTGAAACTGGGGGTGAGTGTCTGAAAAGTTTCAGCTCTTCGTCCATTATCTCCTTGTGTTTGCTTTGTTCACCCTAAGTTGGCAGGGTATGCCTAGACATGGGTTCCCTTGCTCACTTTGCCACATATTCAAGCTAGCCTGGCTGATGAGGGGTGTTACCCCGAAATCGGTCCCAGGAGGCTTGTTTCCGGTTCAGGGAAGACCTGGTTTGGCAGTTTGGGCTGGACTGTTCCCATGAGGCACAGGGTCAAGACTGATTTGCATATAGTTGGGTCTGAACTGAGGTGGCAAAGTGAGCTAAAGAGCGATGATGAATCCAACCCAGATCTGTGACTGGGGGTGAGTGTCTGAGAGGTTTCAGGGCTCCGTCCATCATCTCCTTGTGTTTGCTTTGTTTGCCCTAAGTTGGCAGGGTATGCCAAGATGTGGGTCTCTTGCTCACTTTGCCATGGGATTCAAGCTAGCCTGGCGGATGAGGGGTGTTACCCCGAAACCGGTCCCAGGAGGCTTGTTTCTAGTTCAGGGAAGACCTGGTTTGGCAGTTCAGGCTGGACTGTTCCCATTAGGCACAGGGTCAAGACTGATTTGCATATAGTTGGGTCTGAACTGAGGTGGCAAAGTGAACTAGAACGATGATGGATTCAACCCAGATCTGTGACTGGGGGTGAGTGTCTGAAAAGTTTCAGCGCTCCGTCCATCATCTCCTTGTGTTTGCTCAGCTCCACAGTACCACAACTCTGAAAGGGAGAAGCTTCAAAAGGAACATGGGAAAGTAAGGATAGAAACAGCAAGCAGACATAGAAGGTTCTTCGTGGTGGTTTTGGTTTTAAACCAAGTATTAGATCAGCCTCCTGTGTCTCTTGTGCTCCTGCTAGTGACAACCAACAGTGTGACTTAATCAACAAGTACATTTCATGCTAATAAATAGGTAAGTACAGTTTTGGTAACTCTTACCAATTTTCATAGTTGCGAAGATGCTAACAAACGTTTGGGAAGACCAGGAATTTCACCCAAACTCCGTGAACGATGAAGAGCCAAGACAACCAGGAGTTGAAGGCTCAAAAGGCAAGTACCCTAATCTAGCGTAAAGAGAGAACCAGAGGAGAACTGGAAGTAAAGAAATAAAGTTGTGGGAACAAGAGGCAAACTAGAGTGAAGTGTGGAGTAGCAACAGCAACCTTGTGATGTTGCTAGGCACGGATTTCCGTATCAATTGCTCCCTGCCTTAGCGCGGAAGTGACTGCCCACCTCCCAGAGGTGTAGTGCTGCAACCTAGCTCCCTGTCAGGCACACTTCCCGATGCCACCTACCAATGTTCCAAAGCTTTCATAGCCTATGATGGTTTGTAAAGCGTTAATGTAGGGTAAGCTTTCATACTTTAACACAATGTACTCTTAGATGTGATTGATATGGCAATGGATGAAACCGAGTAGAAGAAGGAGACTGTATCCTGGGGCAATGGAAGCAATCAAGGTGGCTGTGCTGATGCGAACCAAGGAGGCTAGAGGGAAGTGAAGCTTGACTCTAGAAACAGATGGCTCATGGTCAGACTTGCAAGTGAAGGAGGGATAGACATATATTTACTTCACATAGCAAGGAGTCGTTGATCAATAGACTTTAGCGTGGTCTGGGGGACGCCATGTGGGATGCGCATGAGGCTGTTGTTGGGGGGAGCACATCATCATCTTCAATCAGGTTAAGAAAGACAGGAAGGAAAAGTGTGAAACCCTAGAAGCATAGCTAACAAAACAAAAGGCGTGCGAGCTCTCAGCGTTAAGAACCCAAGTCAAAATGATACATAATGATAAATAAGAATATGCCTTGCTTCGAATCAAGCAGCAAAATGAGTGTGGAGGAAATAAAAGGGGCAAATTGTTAGCTTGTATATTGCAAGCAAATGTGGTGAAAGAAAGAACCACAACAGCCAGAGTCTCCACTGAGTCTTTGAGAAAGGATGCTCTTTTATAGTGACCTTTTGCTGTGACATATACAAAGCAGAAGAAGTTTCCACAACGGAGTTGATGCATATCTGATAGACACGCAAATGCAGTGACTGTCGGAAATACAAACAGAAGTACTTCACGAACCCACCAAACTGGAGGAAGTCAAATCCCATATACCTAGACTCAAGACGTGTTAGTCACTTGGCCCAGACATCATTATTTTACAAACCCATGTGTCAGTCTTGCCTCTATTTGAACATGGTTATCTTATTTATGTATAACGTTTTATATAGCACAAACATGATCTGTGAGGGTATCAGAGTGCTTTACAGATTATTGGAACAAAAAGGAAAACAAGAAAGCACTCAACAACATAATCATGAGATAAAAAACAGTGTAGGTTCACAAATTGAGGAAGGTAATATCTATGAGACACGTCGACGGGACACTGGACATGGTCCGACAGTCTAATAATAATCATTGGTGTAGATCAACGGTCAGGGAGATCAGGAAAAAGAAAACCAGAAGCGAGCAACAGCATAATCAAGAGAGGTACAAGCTGTGTAAGTACACAAATTGAGGAAGGTAATATTTCTGGGACAGGTCAATTGGATTTTGGACAAGGTCTGACAATCTAGCAATAATCATGGGTGTAGATCTTAAGTCAAATTATATGACCTAGGGCAGAAATGTGTTCATAAAATGAGAGAATCAGTATAATATTGGGTGGTAGGAAATTCGAAATTCTTAGAGATATACCTGCAAGGCTCTGTTGCAAGTTCTCTTTTATGGGATTTTGGTGTTTTCAGTATAAAGATGCTGGTGCTTCTAGAGGATCTGCAGCCACCAGATAATTCTAGTTTTTGAACCAAGTACCTTGGGGTGTTGTAATGAAGTGCTTCATGGGTTATACAAGCAATATTTAGCTAAAACCTTGCTTCATAAGGGAGCCATTTTAGAACTTTTGGATCCGGGGTGATGTGTTTGTTTCCTTTTATTCCTGTGATGAGTTTGGCCGCCGGATTGAGCGATGCCTTTAGAGGAGCCAACTTGGATCTGGGAAGGCCACAAAGGGTTTCACTACCATAATCCAACCTAGGGATAAATGGGAGCTTAGTCAGCTGATTTGAAGTCATCTTGAGGGTGGAAGCGTTTCAATTTCCTTAAAATTCCATTTTAGAGAGCCATGATCACAGTTGTACCAAAACCAATAAGTACCACTCCCTGTGCAGCTCTTATAGACCGAAATGCTTGTTAAAAATGGATGCAAAGATATTCATTGGTGATCTTGCAGCTTGGTTATGGGCGGCTTCTATGACCGGTTGATCCAAATGAATCTGGGTTTTGTCTTTGGGAGGAACTTCACAGAAAATCCAAAGACCATTTGAAATGGTTGATAACATCAGGATAACTAGAAAGTATGCTTTGCATTTGTCACTCAGTGCAGAGAAGATGCTGGATTGCATAAACTGGCAGATCCTAAATAAAATCCTTGAAGCCTTTGTCTTCAGGTTCAGAATCCAGGAATGGGTTCTTTGTAGATACAAGAGGCCTACTGCCATAGTCAGAATCAGCGGGGGTTCTTCTCCTCCACCAGAGATTCAGAGGCACACCAGGCTCAGGTGGCCTTTCTTCCCAATCCTATTTGCACCAGCTATGGTTTGTACAGTAATATGTATATTTGAGCGGTCAAGGTAGGGTGGGAAACGCACACTCTCACAATGTATGATGACAGTGGTGTCATTAACGGGACGCATCTTATTCCATCCCTATGTTGATGTAGGAGCTGGAGGAAGATGGCAAGGTTTCAGAATTCAAAATCAACACACCAAAATCTCAGATTCTAAATATTTTTGTCCCCCGTGAGCTGTGTCCTTTTGGGTGGACCACAGGCACCATAATATACCTGGGAATGTAGACTGCTCCCTCCACTGACCACATATTACTAGCTGGTATACTTCTCTCCTACAGGCAGTACAACAGGATCTGCAAGCACAGCACACGGGGGCCTTTTATTGTGTGGCAGGCTTGCAGCTGTAAAAATGAAAGCCTTGCCTAAAATCCCCTAAAACCCCAAGGAGCCAGAGATAACTGGAAATGGGCAGGGAAGACACCATGACTGGCTAAACAGGTATGCATCAAATGCCTAAGGCAGGGCGGTGGGCACTGCCTACCATTGAAAGATACTATCAAGGAGGCCAGCTTTGATGTGTAGTTGTGCGGGAGAGGCCTGAGAAGCATTGGTGCTGTCTGGACCAGTTGATTCAGGGATCAATAGTCAAAGTTCAGTGGCTCGTTAAAAAGCACATTACCATGCTCAATATTTATCATCCATTACAAGAGCAGCTTTAGCGGTGTGGGACAGGGTTGTGGTGCATTAAGGACTCGGTCCAATTCCCTCTCCATTCTCACCATTAATCGATAACCCTGGATTGCCTCCCTCAACAGAGAAAGTTCGATATCTGGAAGGTCAAAGGCCTGGGAAGGAAGGTGATGATCAAAATAGTGGTATATGGTACGACACAGCAACCAAGTAACACAAATGGGGTTTCTGTAGATAAGATGCATGATGGTGTGGCTGTGTGGAAACAGGCCCTTGAATATTGTTGTGACTTGTCTTAGTTACTGTGCATCCTCCCCAGAGTTCCCAGTCCCTGCTGTGCAGCCAGTGAGTGAGGTCATTGGATGGTTGGAATGTTAAGAGTGTTTGTGCTTGGATGAGTGGACAGCTGGACTGAGAAGGGCTGAGCTGCAGGATGCTGCTCCTGGTGGGACTTTACCTGATTTACCTGTAACTTGATCTGAACATAATAAACCTGCTTCTTTTGTAACCTACAAGACTACATGAATGATTACAACAAATATACCTTCTTTAGCATTGTCTGAGACTTCAGACTTCTTGGGTCAATGACCTTGTGATAGACACTATGTTTAAAACCACAGTCCCATGGTTCCCTGTGTACACATTGATGTCAGCAGCAAGTAGACTTCTTCTTTGTACTCTTACAAGCACAAATACAATTCATGAGCGTTATGGACAGTCAGTCCGGTCATCACAAACTTGTTGGGAAAGAAAGTTTTCCAGACTCAAGGGAATGGCTCGGTTCTATATGATATGGAATTTTCTGGGGATGGAGAACATTTCTTTATGTTGTGAACAGAGAGAGGACAGATGGGAACGCCTCCTAGGCATCTTACTTTCAGACATCAGAAATCTCACATGCCTCCAGCACTCACAGACCTGCATTGAGCACAACATCTAATGGCAGATGTGGAGAAGTGTGGCTCAATGGTTAGAGCGGCAGACCCTGATGCAGAGGTCTGGCCTGGGACCAGGGTTCAATTCCCCGCCTCGGCGGGTCTTGGGCTCAAAATTCCACGGACCTGATAATTCTCGCCTCGGTGCCTATTCCAATCATGGAGTCCCACTCTGCAACTCTGGGCAATAGCTTGCTTAATCTCCACAACGGTCCCCTCAAGGCTAAGGATGCCTGGCTTCCACCTTGGGGGTGCCCAGGAGTGGACACCTCACAGGGAAAGCCAGGATGGGTTCCACAGCAGTATTCGTACAAGCGCCTTGAGACCCTTGCGGGTGAGTAGTGCACTATACAAGTATCAATTTACAGATGTGCATGACATTGCATTTCCTGAGGTTCAAGCCTCAAGGCCCAGAGCTTACTTTGTTGGGCCCTTTAGGAACGTTGGTATGGGAGCATGAAGGTTGTGGTAGGGGTTTTTCAATTGTGGGCGTCCTATTGTTTCAGTGTCATCTATCATTCCGCCAGCCGCCAGTTGTAGGCAACTGTATGTGTATTCTTTAAATGCAAACCGAGAATTTGCCTTTCCCCACTTCAGTTTAAATAACAGTGGGTTGCTGGCCTGCTACAAATGCTTAGAGCCTCGGTTTTATTGACAGCAGGGTTATGCCTTGCAGTCAGTTTGTGGGTCCTTCTGTGTTGATGCTATTGGGGTTCTAGACTATTGACAATATGTGAGATCTAATATAGTGTCGACAGCAAACTTCTTGCCTAGTGCTATTATTTGGGGTCCTCAACTGCACTCTCCCGCCAGCAGAGTCACGGGCCCTCCGTTTTAGGTGGAGTGGGGTTCTGGCCTGTCAATAATAGTGACTGTACATGTCTCAGCAAGGGAGAGGGGAGAATTTGTTGGTGGCCTTCGGGTGGGTGGTATTGTGTACAGACGGGTGGATTATTAGGAGAAGCAGCAGGGGACAGTGGTCCTACCACAATTGTTTATCTAAGGTGTGTACAAACATTTTGACCACCGATTATTGGGCAGCAGTGTTGATAGTACATGTAGAGGTGTAGTAGCTGCTCCATATGCCCTGCTACGGTCTGAGTGACACTTACCTGAACAGTCCAACAATGGCTGGTTGTTGAAGGGAGGCAGAGTTGGGTAGCATGTCTCACATGACCCTGGAAAGAGCATCGGGGACTCGCATTTCGTGACAGTCTGCACCGTACCACTGTTATCATGCAGGTTCAGCCAACGACAGTGGGACTCTGGCTAGAAGTAGGAGCAGTATCTAGGCGAATCCAGGAGAACTGATACATCCAGCTACTCGGATTCTAGTAACTTCTAGTTGCCATCCTACACCAGCATGCCCTAGCTTAGAGACAACTTGAAGACCCACTGCCGCAGTGAGCCACCACAGCGAGCAAGATCAATAACAAAAGTTGGGTCACAACGCCATCCATCTACAAACCAATCAAGCTGGGGAAGAGGCCCTCACAGCCTAGCATCAACAGCAGGACTTGGTCTATTAAAAGTACCAGAACTGAGGCCTTGATGCTAATTGCCATTTTTAAATCCTGAATATTGTACTTCTTTTTGGTCAGTATGGGTTTCAGTTAGCAGCACGTTTTTATTAATGTCATTGACTTTGAGTAACTTTACTATTTTTAGCAAGTTACAAAATCCAACTATAAAGTTACTCAACAATGTAGAATTACATGTCTCTGCCCCCTGAAACAGGGTGTGGAGCCACACTTATGAGTGTAAGTTGCTACTGCCCAAACAAAACAAAAAAACGGTAGTAACTCCAGAACCACTCGTGGCCCACCACTGATACTGCAACACCCTCCCAAAGATAATATTGGCAGTTGAACCTTAAATAAAACTCATGGGAAATAATGTTAAATTCTTTATAATAGTTAAAATCATACATAAATATAATTTAATGTTAAAAGTATATAAAATACAACTTATTTCATATGTAATTATAAAATATTTTAACAACCTTTTCTAATTTAAAAAATAATGTAACACAAATTATATATATATATATATTTTTTTTTTGAAACCGTTTATTGCAATCTCAAGAATATACAGGTATGGGCCCACAACCTTCCGGCCGGCCGCTAGAATGACAGGAGCATATGACATACATACAAAAACACTTGGCGTTGCAGAGGAGCAAAATCAGGAGGCATCAGCGTCGTGGGCCACATCACTCTGACCCCACAATACGGTTTCATTTTACACAAACAACACAAAAACCACACCCGCAAGGCAACCTGCAATCGACAGTAACAGCACGTGCTCCCCGAATGGGGGACCCCAGCCATCCACAGGAGTCTAAAGAGGGGAAGGGGAACAAATCGAGGACTGGGGGAATTCCGTGCTCGGGGCTAGGAAAGGAGTCAACTAAGGGGACGGGGCTGGTGAGGCCGCAGGCAGCAATGGTGGCGCGCAGATACCCCCGCGGTAGGCGTTCCAGGGGCCCCATACCTTCACCCATGCCCCAGGCTTACCCCTCGCCACATACACCACCTTTTCTCGGAACATGCACCAATCCATGTGTTCTTTCCAGGCCGACACCGCCGGGGGCCTCTGGGATCCCCACAGTTGAGCAATGTCACGCTTAGCTATCATATATCCCAGAGTCACCCATCGCGTCTGCGGAACCGAGTAGTCAGTTGGTTCCCACACATTCAGCAGGCATCTCCTCGCTTCAGGCAGCAGCGCGACATGCGTAACCACTCGCAGGACCTCATGCACACCACGCCAGAATCGCTCCACCTTCGGGCATTCCCACAAAATATGCAAAAAAGTCGCCAAAGCACCACACCCACGCTTACACAACCCATCCTCAGCATAGCCCATACGCAGAAGCCTTGGCCCCGTCATGTAAACCCGGTGGAGTATCTTAAGCTGGACGAAGCGAAGGCGAGCCGGTATGGCCACCTCCTTCGGAGAGGCCACCGCGGAAATCCAGTCTTCGTCGTCCAACTCCAGCCCGTCGGCAACCCAAGCCTCGCAGAGGCCAGTCAGCAGGCCCGAGCGGTCATTAATCAATTTTTTGTAAATAAGGGAGATCGTGCTGTCCGGAACGTGGCCATCCAGCACTCTATCCTCCAGGGGGGAAGACTCCGGGATGGAGGCGACGTCTGGGAAGACTGAGCCCAGCGCGTGACGGACCTGCAAGTACCGAAAGTATTCACTGCCCTGCAGCTGAAACTCCGTCTGCAGCGTCTCGAATGTTTTAAATCCCCCTCTCGTCCAGAGGTCCCCCACTTTACTGATGCCGATCGTGTCCCACTTCTCGAAGCCCTTCGAGGTCCACAGGGAGCCCAATCTCTCAGACGCGTACAACGGTGATGCCCGGGTCAAACGGTCCTTCCACCCCATAGCTGCGTTAGCCGCGTGCCATACTCGTACCATGACACGCGTAGGTCCCGTCAGGCGGGGGCCGGGCGCGCCAGAGTAGAGCGCTCGATTATAATCGCCACCAGGCAGGAGCATCTTGTCCATTTCAAATGCCGGGTTTAAGGCGGGCCCGTAAAGGCCATGATTAATTGCAGCCAGCTGGGAGGCCCAGTAATACCGTTTAATATCCGGGAGGGCAATCCCCCCGTCGTACCATGGGAGCGTCAACTTCGCCAGGGCAATACGCGGCCTCCCGTCCCAGAACAGGCGGCGCTGTAGACTCTCCACCTCACGGAAGTAGCGCGCCGGGACTAAATCCATAGTATTCTGGAGAGCGTACAGGAAGCGTGGCAACGACATCATCTTAAACAATGCCGCCCGGCCGAGCGGCGAAAGCGGCAGGCGCCGCCAGCGCGCGACGTCCTCCTTCAAGCGCTGGAGGGGGGGAAGCAAATTCCGCTCGTAGCGGGCCTCCGGGTCCAGAGTAATGTAAACCCCCAGGTACCGAAACCCCTGTGAGGCAATCTGGATCGGACAGCCCCGCGGGAGGACGGGAGCCTCCCCGGAAAGCACATACACACATGATTTAGCCCAGTTGATGACAAGGCCTGAATTGCGGCCGAATGAGCGCAAAACATCAACCAGGACAATCAATGATTTACGCGGGGAGGCTAGGTACAAAAGGATATCGTCAGCGTATAGGGACACGCGGTCCTCATATTCGGGGGTCCAACGGAGACCACGGATGGAAGGGTGCCACCGCAGCCACTCCGCCAGGGGTTCCAAGGCCAGCGCGAACAGGAGCGGCGACAAGGGACAGCCCTGTCGTGTGCCCCGTCCCAGCTCGAATGGGACCGATACTCTTCCATTCACCACCACCTGCGCCAATGGGCCCGAATACAACAATTTGACCCAGCTGATGAACCCCGGGCCAAATCCAAACTTCGCCAGCATGGCCCAGATGTATGGCCACTCGAGCGTGTCAAACGCCATGGTGGCGTCTAAGGACGCCAATATGGCCGGCTCCCGCACAAACGGGACACGCGCGAGCACCCCGTGCAAGCGCCGCGGATTAAGGGCCGTGTTGCGATGGGGAATAAAGCCGGACTGGTCTTGGTGGACCAGGTCGCCCACCACGCCGACCAGCCGGTTGGCTAGCACCTTGGCGAGGATTTTGGGCTCCGCATTCAAGAGCGAGATAGGCCGGTAGGATGTAACCCGGTCTCGAGGTCACCCCTCCTTGTGGATCACCACGATTGTAGCCAGACGTTGGTCCGGCGGGAGGGAGCCCAGCGAGTGGGCCGCCAGGAACATCGCACGGAGGTGGGGTGCCAGTACATCCGGTCGCAGCTTATACAGCTCGATAGGGATGCCGTTCGGGCCCATGGCCTTGCCGGATGCGACCGAGCGTATGGCGAGGGCAATTTCGTCGGCGGTAGGAGCGGCATCTAACGACACCCTGTCCTCCACCGAAAGGGAAGGCAGCGCGATATCCCTAAGCAGGGCATGGGAATCATCCTCCGAGCAGGGAGAAACCGGGGAATACACCTCGCGAAAATAATCCGCGAAACAAGAGACGATGTCTTCTGGCTCGGTGACACGCACACCATCCATCCTCTCAATCAGCGGGACCACACGACTCGCTCTCTCCTTTTTATCCAACCATGCAAGCAGTTTACCAGCCTTATCACCCACATCATACAGTCGCCCCTGTTGCTCTCTATAGAGGCCCCTGGCCGCCTCCGTGACGAGGGCCCTGTAGGCCGCCTGCTTAAGTTGTAGGACATGTAGTGCAGCATCCGTCACCCCACCCTCTAGATCACCCTCCAATTCAGCGATTTCGGCCTCCACCCGGGTCACCTCCTCCTGCTCGCGCCTCCGGGCATGGGAAATAAAGGAGAGGGCCTCCCCTCTAAGAACTGTTTTGAAAGCTTCCCACAGGGAGATAGCCGAAGGGACGGACCCCACATTCTCATCGAAATACCGCTGCAAGGATTTAATCAAATCAGCGCGAATGGTGGGGTCGCGCAGGTACCAGGCATTGATTGGAGCTACTCTGCCCTCCCCCCCTCGGGAAGACATCAACGTGCAACAGGAGCGGGGAATGATCTGAAATACCCCGCGCCAAATGGCGCACCTCTCCTACCCTCCCAACATAGGCCGCAGGGACAAGGACATAATCAAGCCGTGAGAGGCTACCATGGGCACCCGAGTGGAAAGTGTACTGCAGCTGCGTGGGATGTTTTAAGCGCCAGCAGTCCACCAATCCCAGTGTATCTAAGAAGCCGGACAGCCACGCCTGCGCCCGGGGGAGGTCCCTAGGGGGGCGACGATCCACGGTCCCAGAAACCACCGCATTGAAGTCCCCCCCCAACCACCAGAAGCCCCCCCGGAAGGTCAAGGAGGAGGCGCCCTAGGTCTGCGAAAGTCGTGGACTGTAACCCCGGTGGGACGTACACTGATACAAAGACAACTACTTTACCCTCCATTCTCCCCACTAAGACAGTGTAGCGTCCCCTCTCATCATGGCGCACCTCGTCTATTTCCAACGGGAGCGAGTTCTTCACCATGATGCCCACCCCCCGTGAGCCCGACGTGAAGCCCGAGTGGGCCACCAAACGATAGCCACGCCGATTCATGGCACAAAAGGAATTACCAATAAGGTGTGTCTCCTGCAGAAAGACCACATCTGGCGAAAGTCGTTTCAAATACTGCAGGACCACACCTCGCTTAATCCTATCCCCCAGTCCGTTAACGTTCCAGGACAATAAAGTCAGGTCCCTACCCCCCATCACAAACAGAAGCCATCATTCGTCCCCCCGAGAGCACCTTAAAAACACAAATACAATAAAGGGTTTGCCTTGCGGTAAAAACAAACAACACCCCACCCCAACCCACCCATCCCAACAGAACTCCCCCCTCCCTGCACCCCTGCATGAGCCCAAATAGCCCCCCCAAAGTGCAGTGTGCCTGTCGCCCCATGAATGATTAAACTAACTAGTCCCCCAGAGGAGGAGGGAGAGCCCCCAAGAGACCCCGTACCACCTCCACAGGAGGGAGACTTAACGAACAGTCAAAAATGATGACAATGTTGTCCAGAGCAAGGCCTACTATTAGTCCCTCAGTCCTGATCCGGCGGGCCCTCCCCTCCAACCGCGCCCCCCCCACCCCCCCGGCCCCGATCCCCGGGCAAGGAGTCCAACCAGTCCCCGGCTGCCTCGGGACGATCAAAAAAGTGCGTGCGGCCATCCACCTCCACCCGCAACTTAGCTGGAAAAAGCATCGCATACTTGAGGTTCAGGTCCCGTAGACGACGTTTGACTCCGAGAAAGCTCAGTCTCTGCTTCTGGACCGCTGGGGTGAAATCAGGATAGAAGTTCACATCCATATTGTCAAGTCTGACCGGTCCTTGTTGCCTAGAAGTCTGAAGGATAGCGTCTCTGTCCCGAAAGTTGAAAATCCGGGCAATGAGAGGCCGCGGAGGGGCTCCGGCCTTAGGTCTTCCTCCGGGAACCCTGTGGGCACGTTCCACCGCAAAGAATTTACTCAGCCCCCGGGGCTGGAGATGGGTGAGAATCAGATCCTCCACAAACAGGTCCGCCGCCGCCTCCTCACGTCCCTCCGGCACCCCGACAATGCGGACATTGTTCCTCCGGGCCCGACCCTCGGAATCCTCCAGTCGACGATCCATCAGGGCGCTCGCCTGGCCGAGCCGGCGCACCTCCTTTTGGAGGGCCGCCACGTCCGCCGTAAGGCCCGAAGTGGTGTGGGCCAAAGAATCGACCCGGTCATTGATCTTGGATAAATCGGCCCTCACCAGGCCAACATCCACGTGGACCGAGTCAATCTTTTGCGCCAGTGTGTCAAAGCGCTGGTCCACCGAGGCCTTCATCTCGGCGATAGCGCCCATAACATCTCGCAGGGTCAGATCCGCGGGCAGCGTAGGAGCATCAGTCGGGCCCTCAGGGGACCGATGCGGCACCTCGGGAGATCCCTTCTGGAGGGTGTAGCGGTCCATGCTGTTGGACTGATGGGCCGCACCACGGCGGGTCGATTTCACCTTTGCCCAGTCGCCATCTTGCTTTGTGGACATGGTTTCAGTCCCCAAATCGTGCCAATCACCTCGGAAAAAGCCGACAAACCAGTTCACGGGCTCCGGGGGGGGGGCCACCACAGGTCCGCAGGACGGATCACAGCCGGCGGGCCAGCAGGGCACCCCAACGAGGCCACACCACCGCCCCGCAACCCAACCTCGCCCGAGCAGCAAGGAGGGTGCAAAAGCGAAAGTGAAAGTGCGGGGTACGCGAGTCGCCCAGCCCTGCCCGCCGCTGTTGATCACTTTGTCTCCGGATCGCCCCGCGACTCCAATCCGGGGGGCCGGCGTGGAGAAGGCCGCAAACCTCAATCGGTGCTCCCGCCGGTGTCCGAGGTCCAATTTGGAAACGGAAAACGGGTGACACCTCAGCTCGGGCTCACCCACACAGTCCCCTCATCTAGGACAGGATATTTTCAGGATTTATGTAGGAGGTCACGGAGGTCCTCGGGAGCCTCGCACCTACGCGGCCATCTTGGTTGCGCGCTAGGCTCCTCCCCACTGTACTCCACAAATTATATTTTATGACAATTTAAAGCATCTGTAGGTGGGAATTTTTTTTCAATTTTACATTTAGAAAAATAATTTTAATTACTTTAAATTAAAGATTTTATTCAAAAGTAAGTTACTTGAGATGTAGCATTTTTCTTTTGTTCTATATTTAAAATAAATGTATCAAATGTATGTACATTTATATTTTCCATAAAACATATTTTTGCTATCTTTTTCTAAGTTTAATAAACATTTTTACTTTTCACCGTAGATCTCCACCCCGACTGAGGGGTCACCTTGTAGTAAAGTATAGGGAAAAATTAAAATGTTTTTGAAAAAATTGTCAAAATATTTTTATGCTTAATATTAAATGTAATTTTAAATATTTATTTTAAATATAGAACAGAAGTAAAAAGTGTCCCTGCACTATCTACTTCAGTTTGTATTAAATCTTTAATTAATTTAAATATATAAAATTAAATACAAATATTTTTCTGTAGTTTAAATTGAAAAAATAGATGTCCATCAAAAAATGTTTTTGTTATCCATCAATAATTATTAAAAATGATTTATAGAATTTAATTAAAAGTAATTTAATTATAGTTAATTAAAATGTAATACAATATTCTTTATGGGAGGGTGTTGCAGTACTAGTGGTACCAGTGGTTGGCCCTGTGTGGTGCTGGGCTTGCTGCAGCTCTGATCAGATGCACTACTGTTTTGGGTCCCTTTTTGACTTAAGTAACTTTGGAAGTTTGTGAAAAGCAATTGCCTTGCTCTGTTGCGTATGGGTGTATGCATGTCCCCTCCCTAAACTCATTCTTAATCCACCTTAAAGCCCTCCCATTAGTAGTAAGTATGCCCCTTTTTCAAGTCAGCCCCTTGGTTCTTCCCTCATACACTGTTAATTAATAAACGTACATGTGTGAAAATCTTCCCTTAGAAAAGACAGGAGAGGTGGAGATTTACACGTTTGTGAGTAGTACTTTAGAAGTACTATTGTACTACTATTACATGTACTACCTTCTGCAAAATGCAGCTTCTGAATAGGCCCCAAACAATTTAAATCTATAACCAGCTGGGGATCTTGACTGAATCATCTTCCAAATCAGAAAAATATTCCTCAACACAAACGTTGTCTTTAGTAATACAAATGCCCTTCCAGTGGGATTATAGGGCTGTCCTGTATTTATCTAAGCCCCTGAAATATGCTATGGATCAAGCTTTCTAGGACCAATGTTGGATATCAATGAGTGATGCAACGACATTTGACTGCATGAGCCACCAATAACAAATGGACGTTTTAAAAAGCAATTGGACTACTCAGAAAAAAAATCAATAATGCTGAATAAGTAATTATTGGCTTGGATGGGGAGGTGAATTCTTATCATGTGCTTACTGGCTTTAGAAATCCAAAATACCAGAGCAAAAATCAAAGCCATCAACACAGAGTGATGCAAAAACATCTCTAACCATATGGGAGTTCTTAATAAACATTTAAGTGGAAAATGTTCTTGCTCTTCAGAATAAAAAACAAATGAAGCCCAGACTAATAACTCTGAGCTGGCTTTAGAGATCTCACCTCCAACCAGGAGCCATGAAATCCTTTATTTATGAAAGCATGTACTTATTGAAGTATTTTGTACACCGGTAACATTTCCTCCCACCTAGTTTAGAACTCAAGGAGGCCTCCTGATCTGATTGGATTCTGGGATTTGTACTTAAAAATTGAACTCTTCTGTGGCTTTGTGACAGTCTTGGGGCATTAGGAGAGTCAGCATGCCCCAATGAATTGTATCCCTTCATGGCATGGAGCAGATTCCTTTCATTGGGTTGTCAGACTGAATGAGGCAGGCCTGTATAGACTTTGCGATGTGTTGTTGGCTGGCTTGGTGGCTGTACCTTTTGGATTCATGGTGTCCTGTTCCTATTGGGCGGGTGTTGGAAAACGAGGCAGTATCTGTGAGGCCTGCACAAATAACATGTCTTAATTTGTCCTTTACTGGGAAACAAACACCCCATTGTAGCGCTTGACTCTCGGAGGGTAGCATTGCAGAGCAGTCTAAGGCTTACTCAAGGGAGGTGGTGTGGGCTAGTAATTGCCATTTACCAGTACGCAGAAATAACACTCAATAATTGATTGTCCAGTCTGTACTTTGCTTTATAAAAGGAAGAGTACATTTATTAAACACACACACAACTCAGTACTATGCAACAATTCACAAATGTACATAAGCTGTTGGAATTACTTTGTGACATTGCATAACCTTCCCACCCCTCCCGTAGGGGGGGGGGGGGTGGGTGGAGTCTAGTACCACCACTCATGTATGCTCATCACCTTGCCCCCTAATGTAGTAGGTTGACCATAACCTGGAGTTTAAGCATTTAAAATGGGTTCACTTGCCATGGTGACACATAACCTTGACTGACATCTCATACTGGTCATACTGTATACACCTCTACATCTTAGTGGCTAACAGTCTGGGTTGTTCTTCACCTAACGCAGGAGCAAGAATAAATTTTTAGGCATCACTTAAAATGACAGTACTTATCATAGTTGATAACCGTTATAATGCATTGCAATTAAAGCCCCTAAAAGCATCACAGTTATAATCACAGGGTTAAGCATATACAGCCAGACACCCTAGCAGGAATGTCCAGCAACATAACCCCACTGTGCTTATGACTGCACAGTACACATGTGACTTTCAGTCCCTCAAAAGAAATAACCTTAGGTAAATAGACCTCTCGTGCAATTGCACCTCTTCACCTCCAGGGGTTACCTTTCTCCAGACATTCCCAGTTCAGCCCTTCACACCTTGGTGCAGTCCCAAACGTACCCTCAACTGAAGAACAAAAGTTCCAGCCACAAGATGCTACTGGCCCATGGCTGAGCCCTTAAGGGATTGTTTCTTTCAAGTCCCCCAGAGACTTAGGGAGGGACTTCACATCTTTGTACTGGGTGAGACTGCGTTGCTCCTGCAGCTCCCCCTGCACCTCTGCACACCAACGGCGGTGGCCATATCCTCCTGGGACCACCACACCCCGAAATAACCAGGTTTCCTGCAGGCCTTCCCAGGCCCTGCAAAGCATTCTGGGGCGTTCTTCCCCCATCTTGTGCATTTCAGATTAGCAGCTCTCTCGCTGTTCCAGTGAGAGCCGTGCTGCTTACGATGGCGGCCTTGCGCCGCATTAGCCCCTCGTTGGGGGCCCGGTCCCACCCGGATCCCTTCTCTGCAGAAGCACGGATCGGGAAGTCCACACACTGTCGCTCCTGCAGCTGCTCGTGGGACCCAGTCCCTCCCGGGTCCCTCTCATTCCCAAGATGTTTGAGAACTGCTCGGGGAGCCCGCCCCCGCCGGCTCAAGCCGGCTCCAAGACTGGCCAGCACCCTTGAGTGCTGCCGCGGGAGCCGGCACGTGGCTTCAGGTCTGCCCGCTGCTGCGGGCAGACACAGAGGCTGTTGTTGGTCCAGCGGGACCTCGGGGGAGTGCAACAGCACTCCCCCCGCCTTCCTCCTGCAACGGGGAAGTGTGGTGGCACTTCCCCCTCCCTCGCGGGGCACATCGGGCCTGGAGTTGGTTGTCCCGGGCCCCAAGGAGGTCTTCAGGGGGAGTGCGACAGGCCTCCTCATCTTTGGCTTCCCGCACTGCGGGGCGTGCATCTCCCTCCTCTTCCCTCTTAGCACCGGGGCCCGGAGTTGGGGTCCCTGGGAAATCTTCACGGGGAGCGCTTCGGCGCACCCCGGCTTGTCTTCACCTGGCAGGACGGACGCACGACGGCACGGTCCCCTTCACTGCACCGCACCCATCGGGGCCCTGAGTTGGGATCCTGGGCCTGAGATCTTCAGGGGGAGCATGACGGCGCTTCCCGGCATCATTTTTGGCATCATTCTTCGAGGGGGGCGCAATGGTGCTCCCCTTCCTCCGGTGTCTTCGGGGGGGCATGGTGGACTCCTGGCAACTCCCTAGGGTACATTTTCACAGAGTGTGACGGCGCTCCCCGACTTCC
This sequence comes from Triturus cristatus, assembly GCF_964204655.1. Taxonomy (NCBI): domain Eukaryota; kingdom Metazoa; phylum Chordata; class Amphibia; order Caudata; family Salamandridae; genus Triturus; species Triturus cristatus. Next base: position 165,371,872 of record NC_140594.1, read on the forward strand.
TCTTCTTCTGGGGGCTGCCCCGGGGCCTGACACCCCCGGAGGGCACATCTAAGACTGGCAGCGGAGCCCCACGCGCTTCGTTGTCAGTCCTCTCAGAGGTCAAAGGTTGCCTACCTTTTGGAGGGCGTATCTTGGCCCCCCAGGCGGCCGATTTTCACTATGTTGGCCTCTTCTTGCTCCGGATGACCAGCTCTAGCTATCTGGAGCACTTTCCATTGCCCTCCTGGCCTCCACGAGGGTGAACTCAGCAGGTAGCTATCTTCAGTTGCTCCCAGCACCAGCCTTTCACCTGGCTCCCTCCTGGGCCTCTCCTCTCCTTGCATAGAGGCCCAGGCTTCTCCTTACTGGTCCTGGACTCCCCCACAGGTGCAATCCAGGGTCCTGGGACAGGCAGGGGGTTCCTCCTTCCAACTGCCCATGGTGCCATGCTCCAGCACCAGTCTTCCTCACCAGACCACACCCCAGAGAGAGCTCCTCTTCCTGTGCAAGACCTTTTAAAAGCATTTGGAGAGGGCTGGCAGGAAGGCTCGTCTGCCCTATCCTGCAGCGACACATCACCTCTCTTCCCCTGCTCCCTCTTTCCTGCACAGGCCTCTAGGATAGTTCAAAATGGCGTAATCCACGGGTCTCATGCCACATGGTCTCTGAAAAGCCCCCTTCCTGCCTTCTCTTCAGGCCTGGTGCCTGGCACCAGGTGACAGCTGCTGATGGATAACCTGCAGCTCCACCCTTATCTCTTCCTCTTGGAGAGGAGACCTTAGCCCTGGGAATGCTTGCAGTGAAGGACTAGGCCTCTAATGCTACAGCTTTGGGAGGAAGGCAATTAATCCAGCCTGGCAGGGTCACACCCAGCCAGGCTCTGGTTATGAGCTGAATCAGAGACATTTGACATTTCTGGATGACCCATAAGTAGTACAGATATGGCTTTGGACTTAGCAGAACACTTTTTACACAACTTACAGTGTACTTTGGTGCATGTCTGGAATTTGTAGGTCCTAGGGAAGTGAAACTACCCAATGTGGTCCCCATCTTCATAGGAGAATAATTGAGTGATCCTTCAGTGAAAACAGTAAAGCACACTGACTTTCCCTTACATGTGTCTTCCCATAGTATAAAGCCTACTCAATGTCACCACCCAACTCTGCATAATTCCTGGCCCACCATTCTATCGGTACCTGCTCCTGGGCTGCATACGACAGGAATCTCCCTGTGCATCCCCTACGCGTGTTCACACGCATGTACACACGTGTCCGCATGTAACAAGCCCGGTGCCCCTTGCTCTGGCTGCAGCGCAGCGGCCTACTCTCACTAGGGGGACACTGGTAAAATCCACGTGCAGCCTCTTTCATCATGAGTTCACTGTGGGTGAGTCCCAACTTATGAGGCTCTCCCAGAGTAAAAGCTCAAAGTAGATGTTCAAAAAGCGAAACATCCGGGTAGCTCAGATGGTCAGAACCACCTTCTAACAGCGGGTGTGTCATGTGAGTTGTTGAACTGAGATAGATCTGTTTGTATGAAAAGTACAGCCTTATGTTGAATGTTTATAGGGATTTCTTGTAGGTGACAGAATCATTCCTTAGATGGGGACCTTGCAGCTTAATAATATTGGCTACTTATTTGACGCACCAAATTCAGACTGCTCGACCTTCCAGGAAGGCCTGCATCTTACGTTTCTAGACTAAATCTGATAATGTGATAGGGAAAAGGGATAGTATGGGCTTTTTCAATGAGAATTATAGGAAATTTAATTTAATCCGGTGCTGAGGTGGGAGCCGTTGTAGCAACTTTGTTGCAGGAGTGCTATGGTCTTAAGTCTCTAGGCTATATCAGTGTATTCACTTGATTTTGGATTATTTGTAGTTTTAAGACTGCTGCCCTGGAACTGCCCATGCACATAAGTTTACAGTAGTCCACCGTCAGTAAAAAGATGCCTCTGGTGAGTTGTAACCAATGTTCTGCCTGTAACAAATGGTGACTGTTTCTGGGCATACTGATTTGGAACCCCCTCACTGACAGCAAGTATCTAGCTGAAGTGAGATCTAAATCTCAGGAGTCACACTTTCCCAACTGGTGTTGGAGTATTTAAAGAGCATTTATATTGCGTTTAATACCTCTGATGAGGCTTTGGTATTTCACCAAGTGTATGGAGAGGTGCTTATCTTTATTCTGAATAGTGTCAGCACATCTGCTTTGTGTCGAACATTCTGTTATCAAGTGCAAGGTGTGATTGAGGTATTCCGCTAACTTTCTTTGGTTGCCTCGGGAACCAGGTACATTTTTCAGGAGCCGTATGAATGATGTGTCATCAGCGATTATTTGGACCTGCGGTTGGTAGAGTTCAGTTACCTTGGCCAGGGAGTCGAGGTAAATATTGACAAATTCCACTGACAGTGACAAAACATGGGAAATTCCACAGGGAATTTTACTGACAAATATGAGGGTAGAAATCTGATGCATTTGTTGGATGTGGGCAGTAAGAAAGTGTCATCTGACCCATCTGAGGGGGGATTCAGGAACGATTCTGGATCATGAACAACGGAAATGGTGAGGACTAATTTGGGACACGAGTGATTCTTCATTGGTGGACTTGTAAGCCCAAGATCCTTTGAGTTTTATCAATAGTAGCAATGTGCTCTATGAAAAGATCAATGTTTTTGTCTAAACTACTGCTGAAGGTATGTTGTGAGTTTGATGTGTGGAGGGATGTTGATCTAAATCATTGGTGTTTATTGTAAAAACGCGTTTCTCAGTTTCTGTGGGTGATAATGAATTTACCCAGTAATTGCTTGTGACCCCCATTTATACTGATAGCATGTGAAGATAATCTTTGTACAGATTTGACTCACAAATGCTCCAAAACAGGTCATGCGTCACAAACAAAGGTCAAGAGTTGACAGGGTTGTCACCATTTTAAACCCCCATTCGATATCCAGCATTAGTGGAAACTCGTTGTAATCTAATGCAAACCACCCACCCTCATACCCTAAAGGCTTCAATTCTAAGACTCTATCCTGGTCACACATAAAATTTGGTATACATGTGTGCTCTACCATTTCAGTTGCTCCAGGGAGAGTCAGGACTGATATTATAAGGTGTCTAGTAGCCCATCTCCTTGGACTAATGGAGTACACAATAGTCAGTGTGTGTCCTAATGGAGATGACCCTATGAAGAACAAAACAATCTTTAATATTGGACTCTCTGTATTCCAGTGCTAATTAATCAGCAGATGGTTACACAGATCATGAGTGGGATTGGTGGAGTGCTGCACAGCTTGTTTGTTGCGACAGTGGTGGTCAAGTAGTCAATGAGTCCTGATGTATAGTAAATCTTTTTTTATTTTCCAAGAAATAGTTTGCCAGCCAACGCGTTTCGTTCAAGGATTGAACTTCTTCAGGGCATGAATGAGCATTCTTGTTGGATCAGAATGGTAAGGTGGCAAGTGTTCAGCGCGGGGCCGCCTTGATAAGTGCCTTTGTGCGCTAAATCTGTCAGGCGAGCTGAGAGTGGAGCTGTCCGCTTAGGTGTAGCAAATGTCAGTGTGTGTCCTAATGGAGATGACCCTATGAAGAGCTTGACAATCTTTAATATTGGACTCTCTGTATTCCAGTGTTAATTAATCAGCAGATGGTTACACAGATCATCTAAGATATTTACTCTCCAAGAAACCATTGCACACTCCGAAATACAAGTAATCAATGGGGAGGGAAAAAGAAGCTGTGGTCCAGTCGGCTTCCTTATCACTTATGCAAAAAAATCAAAGGGGAGTGGACCACTTGTCCTGTATATCCAGGGTCTTTTACGTTCTTGGTTCCTTCATAAAAGAACCCTCATAACTAAACACAGGTATGGCAGCGGCATGAACTGGGTTACCGCTTATGTGTAATAGTACAGCATCATCATTGGGTCTTTTTTTGTGTGTATGCTGACCTCCACCCGGAGGAAGACCATCTGGTTAGACAGTAGCGTCCAGACATGAAGGTTCAAGAGGTGTGAGAAGGTTCATGTCAAGTGAATTAAAATCTCTGGATCATTGTATCAAAAGCAATTTTATTCTGGAGATCTTGATCAGAGAAAGGTAAAAGAAAAATTCAAGTGCGGGGGAAGACCGAGTTACTGGTCTACCGTACTAAAAAGATTAAAGGTCAAAGGTCGACATGTTTCAGCCTACTGTCGTGGTCTATAGGCTTTCATCAGGACCAATGCAAGGAGGGCGCATTATGGCTCCTTATCTAGTGAGAATCTCCCACTAATTTAATTAGAGAGGTCAGTTCGTTTATCTGTACCTAATTAGAAGAGAGAAAACAGTGGTTTTTCTAAATAATTTGAGGGAGCAAATAATCATGAAATTCTGTCCCATGAATTAATTTGGAGCTACTACCTTAATTTGAAAAAGAAGTGAAGGTTAAAATGAATTGGACTATTTTGGTGAATATTGTGCGAAAAAATGGGGCGGCTAGGTGAAGGGGAAGAGATTGTGATTGTGATCGGTCTTGGCGCGAGTGCTTTTAAGTGCAAACGGCTGGCTGTTCGAATAATATTGGTGAAAAGTATCGTTGATTGTTAGTTGAATTTGTGGCTCATTCGTAATGGCGAGTATATCTCAAAATGGATTGAATGTAAAAGATTTATGGTATACGCTTAAAGTCATTCGTGGATATCGTCGGCAGTGTGTGTCTCAGCAGGACAAGCATTAATGCAGATTTCGACAATATCCAAAAACAGATAGAGTAACGCCTATTATGGTGATTACGGAAAGGGAGAGGGAGATACTGGCAAAGTGAATCAAAGAAACATATACCGTTAATAGTTATCATACAATTATTTACCTCAAGTATAGAAAGTTCCGTATTCTGGAGGTGCCCGGGGGCGTGAGAGAACCGTATTTCTAAGGTTCGGAGGGAGGCATAAGAAAAGGGGATGGTTAGAAACATCTTACTTGGTGTATCTCGGCGTTCTGGTCGTGTCCGCCATTGGCGCTTACCGGTGTCTCCTCGTTCGCTGACTTGTTCTGTCTCTGTCCGCTGCGCCTCCGATTGGATGTGCTAGTGGCGTCTTGCCGTTATGAAGCGGGAGGAGAAAAAAGATGGAAGAGAGACTGGTTTTCTTATGTGTATTCTCTTAGTTGTGGTTGGCATTCATGGTGGTTGGCAATCTCGCATCAGAAGGAGGATTAGGATGGAAGAGAGACTAGTTTTCTTATGTACATTTTCTTAGTGGTGGTTGGCATTCACAATGGTTGGCAAACTCGCGATCGGTGTACGGTTTTTCGGGTCATTGTCTGTGAAGTGTGCAAATAAATGTATGCCCATGATTTGTTGCTTCAGGCTGGTGTAGATTCTGGTAAAGGACAGAACAACAAAGGGGGGGGTTAGTTACAGTTATTGATTAGTCTCTAGATATCAAAAAAAGGGGGTTATTGATGAAAATGTCATAAAAAAGAGCGCAGCAGGAGTTGTCTGATCTTCAAAAGAGGCTCAAAGGGTACAGTTCAGATTATGCCAGTGTGTGCCAAGGAATATTATCATTGAGGCCCTGGTGATCCGTGCCCAGACGGTGAATCCAGCGTTGTTCTTTCTCAAACAAGGTGCGTTCAGCAGTATGATTAACGGATTTCAAACTCTCCAAAACTACCCATTTTAGGTCATTGGCGTTGTTATTATTCTCTACGTAGTGCCGGCTCATTTTAGTGGTTAACCTTTTGCAGTTCACATTGCTTTTGTGTTCCGTGATTCTTTGTTTTATTTTGCGGCAGGTCATGCCTATGTACCTGAGACACGGACACGACCAGAACGCCGAGATACACCAAGTAAGATGTTTCTAACCATCCCCTTTTCTTATGCCTCCCTCCGAACCTTAGAAATACGGTTCTCTCACGTTCCCGGGCACCTCCAGAATACGGAACTTTCTATACTTGAGGTAAATAATTGTATGATAACTATTAACGGTATATGTTTCTTTGATTCACTTTGCCAGTATCTCCCTCTCCCTTTCCGTAATCACCATAATAGGCGTTACTCTATCTGTTTTTGGATATTGTCGAAATCTGCATTAATGCTTGTCCTGCTGAGACACACACTGCCGACGATATCCACGAATGACTTTAAGCGTATACCATAAATCTTTTACATTCAATCCATTTTGAGATATACTCGCCATTACGAATGAGCCACAAATTCAACTAACAATCAACGATACTTTTCACCAATATTATTCGAACAGCCAGCCGTTTGCACTTAAAAGCACTCGCGCCAAGACCAATCACAATCTCTTCCCCTTCACCTAGCCGCCCCATTTTTTCGCACAATATTCACCAAAATAGTCCAATTCATTTTAACCTTCACTTCTTTTTCAAATTAAGGTAGTAGCTCCAAATTAATTCATGGGACAGAATTTCATGATTATTTGCTCCCTCAAATTATTTAGAAAAACCACTGTTTTCTCTCTTCTAATTAGGTACAGATAAACGAACTGACCTCTCTAATTAAATTAGTGGGAGATTCTCACTAGATAAGGAGCCATAATGCGCCCTCCTTGCATTGGTCCTGATGAAAGCCTATAGACCACGACAGTAGGCTGAAACATGTCGACCTTTGACCTTTAATCTTTTTAGTACGGTAGACCAGTAACTCGGTCTTCCCCCGCACTTGAATTTTTCTTTTACCTTTCTCTGATCAAGATCTCCAGAATAAAATTGCTTTTGATACAATGATCCAGAGATTTTAATTCACTTGACATGAACCTTCTCACACCTCTTGAACCTTCATGTCTGGACGCTACTGTCTAACCAGATGGTCTTCCTCCGGGTGGAGGTCAGCATACACACAAAAAAAGACCCAATGATGATGCTGTACTATTACACATAAGCGGTAACCCAGTTCATGCCGCTGCCATACCTGTGTATAGTTATGAGGGTTCTTTTATGAAGGAACCAAGAACGTAAAAGACCCTGGATATACAGGACAAGTGGTCCACTCCCCTTTGATTTTTTTACACTCCGAAATACACCAATCGGACTTACACTGAAGAGTGCGTCAATATGGTTCAGTCTGCTGGGTACATTTATTGACCGCTTTCTCTGGATGAGGAGATAATCCACTTATGACATCAGTTTATATAATCCTGAGAAATCTAAGAAAACATATTTACAAAAAAGTGATTCTTGTTTAAAAGAGAAGATAGAAGGAACGGTGTAATTCAAAAGGTACTATCCACCATACTAATGAACTATTAGTGGAGGCAAAATAGCGAAAACCTGTCCACGATTTTGAAATTTGAAAATTGTCTATTTTATGAAGGAGATGAGTGCCCTGGAATGGTTTGGACATCTATAAAATGTGTTTTAAGGAAAAAATGATTAGGGAGAACTTACTCAATCAATAGCCCAGCAGGGCAGAAAGGGAACAAACTTTGGGATGTGGCTCGGTAAGTTTACACAGAGAAAAAAAAGGATGGATATAAATACTGTTAACTAATGTTAGTTGTTGAGGGCTGCTGGCATGACCTGAGCCAAGGTGGCTGCTCTTTAGGGAGCTCTATGGCATGGTTTTGCTTGTATGTCAAACTCCTGAGTAAATTCTGAGAAATGATCTTACTCGGTGCCATTTGAGAGCTACTAAAGGCACCTGAAGTTAACTCTGCCGAAAATGTGGCACAAATAATACAGAGCTCCGCTGAATGCCTTAAAGGGTCCCAGCTGGCGCACCTAGCAATGAATACACTGGACCTGCAGCACACCCGGTGGCATCCCTGATTACGATGTGATTGTACAGTGAAGACCTGCCCTGGACAGTGTAGTGAAGCCTCTTTGATCCTCAAGTGTTGTGAGTGTGGCCCTCTGTGCCTCTGGGATTGTGTTTGGTGGAGAGTGTGAATCCACCGGGAGTAGGCAATAATAGCTTGCGGGGTCCATGGACTTTAGGACCAGCTGGCTGCATCAGGTGGCGTTGGAAGGGCTGAAGCGAGCAGCATTGAATTATGGGTGATCGTGGGGTAGTCAGAGGCGTGGTGCCCTGTGTGGTGAACAAGGGAGGGGGACTTACCTGGTGGAAGAATCCTGTTGGTTGGCTTCTCCCAGGTAAGTGATCCAGAGTCTAGGGTTCTGTAGTGTGAACTTCCTGGAACAGTCTGGAGGACGTTACATCTATGAGCCTTGATTGAATGAGGAGGCGAGGTCGAACAGCATACTTTGTCTAAAGGGGTAAGCCATTGAAATGTGCCTGCAGCAGGCAGGCGATGGTCTGCAGGAGAGCTGATAACACCTCCTAGGTGCTTCAGAATTACAACTCTGAGTGTTACACTGAGAACATTTTGCTGACTGACAAGATGTTGAATGGAGAGGCACAGAAAGACCTAAATATCATTAACTGAATCCTGTACCAAGTGGAGTACCCTGACGAAAGAAGAAACATGATTTGATGCAATATGACACTGGTGGAAAGGGCTTGCCTTCCCCAAAGATATATAGCCTAAATTATTAGAAAGCGCAACAAGCAGCAATCAAAAGTCCCCTTTCAAGGTTCAAGGGAGTTGGTCACTCCAGAGGATGGAGACCAGGATTTAAGAGGAGTGTGTAATCCGGGCCGGCAGAAGAGCTCTGCTGACAAAAAGATCATATTTTTCAATTTGAAGCCTGGGATTGATGGCATCAGAACAAAACTGAACATACTTATCTGCAAAGGTGGGTATATTCAAGCTTGATTGGACAAACAAAGCAATGGGATTGGGCAAGAGGAACAGAAAATCCTTGAAATTGAAAATGCAGGGGATGCAATCTCTGGTACTGTCCATAAACTGGACTCTCAAATGGTAGATGTCCATGCAAAAGTTGACGATTTGGAGGGAAGCACTCACAGAAATATTATCTGAATACAGGAAATTGAAGAAAATCAGCAAACAGGGAGGATTTAATTGAGAATTTACTGAAAACACTGTTTGAGTCAGCAATGGTTTATGGCTATCAGGCGGGTGCTGCATGATAAATTATTAAATATGTGATGCTGTTACCATCAAAGCTACACATTAAATTTCAAGGGTAGGGACAATTTCCAGTTCAGACAATGATCACATGGACTTTATCAATTGGTGCATGTCCGAATTGTCCAGCGAGATTTCAAGAAGAGGTGTGGAGCAAAGACATGGAGGGAATGCTTTAAGCTTTGAGCAAGCTTTTTGCTAATGACTGGTTGTGTATGGACTGGCGTCGGAGGGCAGGGTGCTGGAATTCACTTGCTGTCAATGACACTTGCACGAGTGGGCTCTTTATTTAACCCAGAATAGCACACCATACGCTCCAGCTATACCGATAGAAGGCTCTCCTAGTGGGAGGGGTGTGCTGTGTTTAATTGAACTCGGGGACTGGCACGTGGCGGATATCCACACGCTGGGAGACCTCTACCGAGCCGGTGTTCTCCTTTCCTTCGCCGCATTGACGGAGGAGACAGGGTTGCCGCCCAGTCAATTTCTTCGTCACCGCTCGCTGATAGCGTCGCTGACGAGTCGGTGGGGCGACATCAGAGAGGAGCCTGGGCAACACCTCACTATGCAATACCTCCATGTCATGGGGCGAGGGTGGCATTTGATCAGATGGTTCGCGGCTTCATTGCGCACACACACGGCGGTCGACTTGACTCCGCTGTGTCGGAAATGGGAAGCGGACTTGGCCCGTCCCATGATTGACAGGGAATGGGACAGGGCGCTGCAGGGCCCAACAAGGATCCCAAGGAACGTGCGATTCCGCCAAATCCAATATTTTATTCTGCATAGGGCATACCTCACACCTGCCTCTATCAACCGGTATTTCCATCGCGCGGACGTGGGTTGTCCCTGTTGCGGGGAGCTGGACGCTGGGCTGGTCCACATGTTGTGGAGCTGCTCCGCGCTGACTTCATACTGGCGGGCAATTCATGGAGCGCTGAGTACATGTACGAGTCGCCAGGTCCCATTTGAATGGTCAGCCTGCTTATTACACCTTTTTCGTAGAACTACAGCTACGAAGGTCACGTCGAGGTTTATCGACTTGGGATTGGTGATGGCGAAGCGATTACTTACTAAACGCTGGAAGGCGGCAGATCCTCCTCATGCACGAGCGTGGCGGAGTTCGCTGCTGGTGTGGGCAAGGGCAGAGAGCACGGCCCTCCTGAGGGAGGAAACACTAGGCCTCAGGCGAACGCCAATGGCGGCCGAATGGGACACAATTTTACGGGTTCTGACGTGCCTGGATGAGGACACTCTGGGGCGTGATGGGGGTCGAGGCGGAGATGCCCTTGCGGAGGAGAGGGGAGATAACTAGCTGGCGGACTGGGCTGGAAATATGGCGCTTAGGGATTAGCCGACTAGGAGAGGTTCAGGGTGCCAGAGATGGTGTTGAATGAGCGACCTGAATGGAGGGGTACGGGGATGGCGGGGGAGAGAGAGAGGGGGAGGGGGGATGGCACAGAGGACAATGTGAGGGGATGCTGAAGTAAGGCCAGAATTTACTGCTGTTGTTTTGGTTTAATTGGGGCGCTTGTTGTTTTGCCTCGTTTTCTTATGGCTAATGAAATAGAAGTGACCACCTGACGGGGATAATTGGGTGCAATACTACCAGTCCCCGTGGGGGAAGCACCTGATCACAAGACGGCGAAGGGGACATTTTGAAGATGGTACTGGCGCAGGGGACCGTAATCTTATTCCCTTCTGATCAATGGGCGCCAAACCAGATTCCATTCATTACTGTGTACAAGATAAGTGTGTATCAAATGTATGTACATTTATATTTTCCATAAAACATATTTTTGCTATCTTTTTCTAAGTTTAATAAACATTTTTACTTTTCACCGTAGATCTCCACCCCGACTGAGGGGTCACCTTGTAGTAAAGTATAGGGAAAAATTAAAATGTTTTTGAAAAAATTGTCAAAATATTTTTATGCTTAATATTAAATGTAATTTTAAATATTTATTTTAAATATAGAACAGAAGTAAAAAGTGTCCCTGCACTATCTACTTCAGTTTGTATTAAATCTTTAATTAATTTAAATATATAAAATTAAATACAAATATTTTTCTGTAGTTTAAATTGAAAAAATAGATGTCCATCAAAAAATGTTTTTGTTATCCATCAATAATTATTAAAAATGATTTATAGAATTTAATTAAAAGTAATTTAATTATAGTTAATTAAAATGTAATACAATATTCTTTATGGGAGGGTGTTGCAGTACTAGTGGTACCAGTGGTTGGCCCTGTGTGGTGCTGGGCTTGCTGCAGCTCTGATCAGATGCACTACTGTTTTGGGTCCCTTTTTGACTTAAGTAACTTTGGAAGTTTGTGAAAAGCAATTGCCTTGCTCTGTTGCGTATGGGTGTATGCATGTCCCCTCCCTAAACTCATTCTTAATCCACCTTAAAGCCCTCCCATTAGTAGTAAGTATGCCCCTTTTTCAAGTCAGCCCCTTGGTTCTTCCCTCATACACTGTTAATTAATAAACGTACATGTGTGAAAATCTTCCCTTAGAAAAGACAGGAGAGGTGGAGATTTACACGTTTGTGAGTAGTACTTTAGAAGTACTATTGTACTACTATTACATGTACTACCTTCTGCAAAATGCAGCTTCTGAATAGGCCCCAAACAATTTAAATCTATAACCAGCTGGGGATCTTGACTGAATCATCTTCCAAATCAGAAAAATATTCCTCAACACAAACGTTGTCTTTAGTAATACAAATGCCCTTCCAGTGGGATTATAGGGCTGTCCTGTATTTATCTAAGCCCCTGAAATATGCTATGGATCAAGCTTTCTAGGACCAATGTTGGATATCAATGAGTGATGCAACGACATTTGACTGCATGAGCCACCAATAACAAATGGACGTTTTAAAAAGCAATTGGACTACTCAGAAAAAAAATCAATAATGCTGAATAAGTAATTATTGGCTTGGATGGGGAGGTGAATTCTTATCATGTGCTTACTGGCTTTAGAAATCCAAAATACCAGAGCAAAAATCAAAGCCATCAACACAGAGTGATGCAAAAACATCTCTAACCATATGGGAGTTCTTAATAAACATTTAAGTGGAAAATGTTCTTGCTCTTCAGAATAAAAAACAAATGAAGCCCAGACTAATAACTCTGAGCTGGCTTTAGAGATCTCACCTCCAACCAGGAGCCATGAAATCCTTTATTTATGAAAGCATGTACTTATTGAAGTATTTTGTACACCGGTAACATTTCCTCCCACCTAGTTTAGAACTCAAGGAGGCCTCCTGATCTGATTGGATTCTGGGATTTGTACTTAAAAATTGAACTCTTCTGTGGCTTTGTGACAGTCTTGGGGCATTAGGAGAGTCAGCATGCCCCAATGAATTGTATCCCTTCATGGCATGGAGCAGATTCCTTTCATTGGGTTGTCAGACTGAATGAGGCAGGCCTGTATAGACTTTGCGATGTGTTGTTGGCTGGCTTGGTGGCTGTACCTTTTGGATTCATGGTGTCCTGTTCCTATTGGGCGGGTGTTGGAAAACGAGGCAGTATCTGTGAGGCCTGCACAAATAACATGTCTTAATTTGTCCTTTACTGGGAAACAAACACCCCATTGTAGCGCTTGACTCTCGGAGGGTAGCATTGCAGAGCAGTCTAAGGCTTACTCAAGGGAGGTGGTGTGGGCTAGTAATTGCCATTTACCAGTACGCAGAAATAACACTCAATAATTGATTGTCCAGTCTGTACTTTGCTTTATAAAAGGAAGAGTACATTTATTAAACACACACACAACTCAGTACTATGCAACAATTCACAAATGTACATAAGCTGTTGGAATTACTTTGTGACATTGCATAACCTTCCCACCCCTCCCGTAGGGGGGGGGGGGGGGGGGGTGGAGTCTAGTACCACCACTCATGTATGCTCATCACCTTGCCCCCTAATGTAGTAGGTTGACCATAACCTGGAGTTTAAGCATTTAAAATGGGTTCACTTGCCATGGTGACACATAACCTTGACTGACATCTCATACTGGTCATACTGTATACACCTCTACATCTTAGTGGCTAACAGTCTGGGTTGTTCTTCACCTAACGCAGGAGCAAGAATAAATTTTTAGGCATCACTTAAAATGACAGTACTTATCATAGTTGATAACCGTTATAATGCATTGCAATTAAAGCCCCTAAAAGCATCACAGTTATAATCACAGGGTTAAGCATATACAGCCAGACACCCTAGCAGGAATGTCCAGCAACATAACCCCACTGTGCTTATGACTGCACAGTACACATGTGACTTTCAGTCCCTCAAAAGAAATAACCTTAGGTAAATAGACCTCTCGTGCAATTGCACCTCTTCACCTCCAGGGGTTACCTTTCTCCAGACATTCCCAGTTCAGCCCTTCACACCTTGGTGCAGTCCCAAACGTACCCTCAACTGAAGAACAAAAGTTCCAGCCACAAGATGCTACTGGCCCATGGCTGAGCCCTTAAGGGATTGTTTCTTTCAAGTCCCCCAGAGACTTAGGGAGGGACTTCACATCTTTGTACTGGGTGAGACTGCGTTGCTCCTGCAGCTCCCCCTGCACCTCTGCACACCAACGGCGGTGGCCATATCCTCCTGGGACCACCACACCCCGAAATAACCAGGTTTCCTGCAGGCCTTCCCAGGCCCTGCAAAGCATTCTGGGGCGTTCTTCCCCCATCTTGTGCATTTCAGATTAGCGGCTCTCTCGCTGTTCCAGTGAGAGCCGTGCTGCTTACGATGGCGGCCTTGCGCCGCATTAGCCCCTCGTTGGGGGCCCGGTCCCACCCGGATCCCTTCTCTGCAGAAGCACGGATCGGGAAGTCCACACACTGTCGCTCCTGCAGCTGCTCGTGGGACCCAGTCCCTCCCGGGTCCCTCTCATTCCCAAGATGTTTGAGAACTGCTCGGGGAGCCCGCCCCCGCCGGCTCAAGCCGGCTCCTCGACTGGCCAGCACCCTTGAGTGCTGCCGCGGGAGCCGGCACGTGGCTTCAGGTCTGCCCGCTGCTGCGGGCAGACACAGAGGCTGTTGTTGGTCCAGCGGGACCTCGGGGGAGTGCAACAGCACTCCCCCGCCTTCCTCCTGCAACGGGGAAGTGTGGTGGCACTTCCCCCTCCCTCGCGGGGCACATCGGGCCTGGAGTTGGTTGTCCCGGGCCCCAAGGAGGTCTTCAGGGGGAGTGCGACAGGCCTCCTCATCTTTGGCTTCCCGCACTGCGGGGCGTGCATCTCCCTCCTCTTCCCTCTTAGCACCGGGGCCCGGAGTTGGGGTCCCTGGGAAATCTTCACGGGGAGCGCTTCGGCGCACCCCGGCTTGTCTTCACCTGGCAGGACGGACGCACGACGGCACGGTCCCCTTCACTGCACCGCACCCATCGGGGCCCTGAGTTGGGATCCTGGGCCTGAGATCTTCAGGGGGAGCATGACGGCGCTTCCCGGCATCATTTTTGGCATCATTCTTCGAGGGGGGCGCAATGGTGCTCCCCTTCCTCCGGTGTCTTCGGGGGGGCATGGTGGACTCCTGGCAACTCCCTAGGGTACATTTTCACAGAGTGTGACGGCGCTCCCCGACTTCCTCTTCTTCTGGGGGCTGCCCCGGGGCCTGACACCCCCGGAGGGCACATCTAAGACTGGCAGCGGAGCCCCACGCGCTTCGTTGTCAGTCCTCTCAGAGGTCAAAGGTTGCCTACCTTTTGGAGGGCGTATCTTGGCCCCCCAGGCGGCCGATTTTCACTATGTTGGCCTCTTCTTGCTCCGGATGACCAGCTCTAGCTATCTGGAGCACTTTCCATTGCCCTCCTGGCCTCCACGAGGGTGAACTCAGCAGGTAGCTATCTTCAGTTGCTCCCAGCACCAGCCTTTCACCTGGCTCCCTCCTGGGCCTCTCCTCTCCTTGCATAGAGGCCCAGGCTTCTCCTTACTGGTCCTGGACTCCCCCACAGGTGCAATCCAGGGTCCTGGGACAGGCAGGGGGTTCCTCCTTCCAACTGCCCATGGTGCCATGCTCCAGCACCAGTCTTCCTCACCAGACCACACCCCAGAGAGAGCTCCTCTTCCTGTGCAAGACCTTTTAAAAGCATTTGGAGAGGGCTGGCAGGAAGGCTCGTCTGCCCTATCCTGCAGCGACACATCACCTCTCTTCCCCTGCTCCCTCTTTCCTGCACAGGCCTCTAGGATAGTTCAAAATGGCGTAATCCACGGGTCTCATGCCACATGGTCTCTGAAAAGCCCCCTTCCTGCCTTCTCTTCAGGCCTGGTGCCTGGCACCAGGTGACAGCTGCTGATGGATAACCTGCAGCTCCACCCTTATCTCTTCCTCTTGGAGAGGAGACCTTAGCCCTGGGAATGCTTGCAGTGAAGGACTAGGCCTCTAATGCTACAGCTTTGGGAGGAAGGCAATTAATCCAGCCTGGCAGGGTCACACCCAGCCAGGCTCTGGTTATGAGCTGAATCAGAGACATTTGACATTTCTGGATGACCCATAAGTAGTACAGATATGGCTTTGGACTTAGCAGAACACTTTTTACACAACTTACAGTGTACTTTGGTGCATGTCTGGAATTTGTAGGTCCTAGGGAAGTGAAACTACCCAATGTGGTCCCCATCTTCATAGGAGAATAATTGAGTGATCCTTCAGTGAAAACAGTAAAGTACACTGACTTTCCCTTACATGTGTCTTCCCATAGTATAAAGCCTACTCAATGTCACCACCCAACTCTGCATAATTCCTGGCCCACCATTCTATCGGTACCTGCTCCTGGGCTGCATACGACAGGAATCTCCCTGTGCATCCCCTACGCGTGTTCACACGCATGTACACACGTGTCCGCATGTAACAAGCCCGGTGCCCCTTGCTCTGGCTGCAGCGCAGCGGCCTACTCTCACTAGGGGGACACTGGTAAAATCCACGTGCAGCCTCTTTCATCATGAGTTCACTGTGGGTGAGTCCCAACTTATGAGGCTCTCCCAGAGTAAAAGCTCAAAGTAGATGTTCAAAAAGCGAAACATCCGGGTAGCTCAGATGGTCAGAACCACCTTCTAACAGCGGGTGTGTCATGTGAGTTGTTGAACTGAGATAGATCTGTTTGTATGAAAAGTACAGCCTTATGTTGAATGTTTATAGGGATTTCTTGTAGGTGACAGAATCATTCCTTAGATGGGGACCTTGCAGCTTAATAATATTGGCTACTTATTTGACGCACCAAATTCAGACTGCTCGACCTTCCAGGAAGGCCTGCATCTTACGTTTCTAGACTAAATCTGATAATGTGATAGGGAAAAGGGATAGTATGGGCTTTTTCAATGAGAATTATAGGAAATTTAATTTAATCCGGTGCTGAGGTGGGAGCCGTTGTAGCAACTTTGTTGCAGGAGTGCTATGGTCTTAAGTCTCTAGGCTATATCAGTGTATTCACTTGATTTTGGATTATTTGTAGTTTTAAGACTGCTGCCCTGGAACTGCCCATGCACATAAGTTTACAGTAGTCCACCGTCAGTAAAAAGATGCCTCTGGTGAGTTGTAACCAATGTTCTGCCTGTAACAAATGGTGACTGTTTCTGGGCATACTGATTTGGAACCCCCTCACTGACAGCAAGTATCTAGCTGAAGTGAGATCTAAATCTCAGGAGTCACACTTTCCCAACTGGTGTTGGAGTATTTAAAGAGCATTTATATTGCGTTTAATACCTCTGATGAGGCTTTGGTATTTCACCAAGTGTATGGAGAGGTGCTTATCTTTATTCTGAATAGTGTCAGCACATCTGCTTTGTGTCGAACATTCTGTTATCAAGTGCAAGGTGTGATTGAGGTATTCCGCTAACTTTCTTTGGTTGCCTCGGGAACCAGGTACATTTTTCAGGAGCCGTATGAATGATGTGTCATCAGCGATTATTTGGACCTGCGGTTGGTAGAGTTCAGTTACCTTGGCCAGGGAGTCGAGGTAAATATTGACAAATTCCACTGACAGTGACAAAACATGGGAAATTCCACAGGGAATTTTACTGACAAATATGAGGGTAGAAATCTGATGCATTTGTTGGATGTGGGCAGTAAGAAAGTGTCATCTGACCCATCTGAGGGGGGATTCAGGAACGATTCTGGATCATGAACAACGGAAATGGTGAGGACTAATTTGGGACACGAGTGATTCTTCATTGGTGGACTTGTAAGCCCAAGATCCTTTGAGTTTTATCAATAGTAGCAATGTGCTCTATGAAAAGATCAATGTTTTTGTCTAAACTACTGCTGAAGGTATGTTGTGAGTTTGATGTGTGGAGGGATGTTGATCTAAATCATTGGTGTTTATTGTAAAAACGCGTTTCTCAGTTTCTGTGGGTGATAATGAATTTACCCAGTAATTGCTTGTGACCCCCATTTATACTGATAGCATGTGAAGATAATCTTTGTACAGATTTGACTCACAAATGCTCCAAAACAGGTCATGTGTCGCAAACAAAGGTCAAGAGTTGACAGGGTTGTCACCATTTTAAACCCCCATTCGATATCCAGCATTAGTGGAAACTCGTTGTAATCTAATGCAAACCACCCACCCTCATACCCTAAAGGCTTCAATTCTAAGACTCTATCCTGGTCACACATAAAATTTGGTATACATGTGTGCTCTACCATTTCAGTTGCTCCAGGGAGAGTCAGGACTGATATTATAAGGTGTCTAGTAGCCCATCTCCTTGGACTAATGGAGTACACAATAGTCAGTGTGTGTCCTAATGGAGATGACCCTATGAAGAACAAAACAATCTTTAATATTGGACTCTCTGTATTCCAGTGCTAATTAATCAGCAGATGGTTACACAGATCATGAGTGGGATTGGTGGAGTGCTGCACAGCTTGTTTGTTGCGACAGTGGTGGTCAAGTAGTCAATGAGTCCTGATGTATAGTAAATCTTTTTTTATTTTCCAAGAAATAGTTTGCCAGCCAACGCGTTTCGTTCAAGGATTGAACTTCTTCAGGGCATGAATGAGCATTCTTGTTGGATCAGAATGGTAAGGTGGCAAGTGTTCAGCGCGGGGCCGCCTTGATAAGTGCCTTTGTGCGCTAAATCTGTCAGGCGAGCTGAGAGTGGAGCTGTCCGCTTAGGTGTAGCAAATGTCAGTGTGTGTCCTAATGGAGATGACCCTATGAAGAGCTTGACAATCTTTAATATTGGACTCTCTGTATTCCAGTGTTAATTAATCAGCAGATGGTTACACAGATCATCTAAGATATTTACTCTCCAAGAAACCATTGCACACTCCGAAATACAAGTAATCAATGGGGAGGGAAAAAGAAGCTGTGGTCCAGTCGGCTTCCTTATCACTTATGCAAAAAAATCAAAGGGGAGTGGACCACTTGTCCTGTATATCCAGGGTCTTTTACGTTCTTGGTTCCTTCATAAAAGAACCCTCATAACTAAACACAGGTATGGCAGCGGCATGAACTGGGTTACCGCTTATGTGTAATAGTACAGCATCATCATTGGGTCTTTTTTTGTGTGTATGCTGACCTCCACCCGGAGGAAGACCATCTGGTTAGACAGTAGCGTCCAGACATGAAGGTTCAAGAGGTGTGAGAAGGTTCATGTCAAGTGAATTAAAATCTCTGGATCATTGTATCAAAAGCAATTTTATTCTGGAGATCTTGATCAGAGAAAGGTAAAAGAAAAATTCAAGTGCGGGGGAAGACCGAGTTACTGGTCTACCGTACTAAAAAGATTAAAGGTCAAAGGTCGACATGTTTCAGCCTACTGTCGTGGTCTATAGGCTTTCATCAGGACCAATGCAAGGAGGGCGCATTATGGCTCCTTATCTAGTGAGAATCTCCCACTAATTTAATTAGAGAGGTCAGTTCGTTTATCTGTACCTAATTAGAAGAGAGAAAACAGTGGTTTTTCTAAATAATTTGAGGGAGCAAATAATCATGAAATTCTGTCCCATGAATTAATTTGGAGCTACTACCTTAATTTGAAAAAGAAGTGAAGGTTAAAATGAATTGGACTATTTTGGTGAATATTGTGCGAAAAAATGGGGCGGCTAGGTGAAGGGGAAGAGATTGTGATTGTGATCGGTCTTGGCGCGAGTGCTTTTAAGTGCAAACGGCTGGCTGTTCGAATAATATTGGTGAAAAGTATCGTTGATTGTTAGTTGAATTTGTGGCTCATTCGTAATGGCGAGTATATCTCAAAATGGATTGAATGTAAAAGATTTATGGTATACGCTTAAAGTCATTCGTGGATATCGTCGGCAGTGTGTGTCTCAGCAGGACAAGCATTAATGCAGATTTCGACAATATCCAAAAACAGATAGAGTAACGCCTATTATGGTGATTACGGAAAGGGAGAGGGAGATACTGGCAAAGTGAATCAAAGAAACATATACCGTTAATAGTTATCATACAATTATTTACCTCAAGTATAGAAAGTTCCGTATTCTGGAGGTGCCCGGGGGCGTGAGAGAACCGTATTTCTAAGGTTCGGAGGGAGGCATAAGAAAAGGGGATGGTTAGAAACATCTTACTTGGTGTATCTCGGCGTTCTGGTCGTGTCCGCCATTGGCGCTTACCGGTGTCTCCTCGTTCGCTGACTTGTTCTGTCTCTGTCCGCTGCGCCTCCGATTGGATGTGCTAGTGGCGTCTTGCCGTTATGAAGCGGGAGGAGAAAAAAGATGGAAGAGAGACTGGTTTTCTTATGTGTATTCTCTTAGTTGTGGTTGGCATTCATGGTGGTTGGCAATCTCGCATCAGAAGGAGGATTAGGATGGAAGAGAGACTAGTTTTCTTATGTACATTTTCTTAGTGGTGGTTGGCATTCACAATGGTTGGCAAACTCGCGATCGGTGTACGGTTTTTCGGGTCATTGTCTGTGAAGTGTGCAGATAAATGTATGCCCATGATTTGTTGCTTCAGGCTGGTGTAGATTCTGGTAAAGGACAGAACAACAAAGGGGGGGGTTAGTTACAGTTATTGATTAGTCTCTAGATATCAAAAAAAGGGGGTTATTGATGAAAATGTCATAAAAAAGAGCGCAGCAGGAGTTGTCTGATCTTCAAAAGAGGCTCAAAGGGTACAGTTCAGATTATGCCAGTGTGTGCCAAGGAATATTATCATTGAGGCCCTGGTGATCCGTGCCCAGACGGTGAATCCAGCGTTGTTCTTTCTCAAACAAGGTGCGTTCAGCAGTATGATTAACGGATTTCAAACTCTCCAAAACTACCCATTTTAGGTCATTGGCGTTGTTATTATTCTCTACGTAGTGCCGGCTCATTTTAGTGGTTAACCTTTTGCAGTTCACATTGCTTTTGTGTTCCGTGATTCTTTGTTTTATTTTGCGGCAGGTCATGCCTATGTACCTGAGACACGGACACGACCAGAACGCCGAGATACACCAAGTAAGATGTTTCTAACCATCCCCTTTTCTTATGCCTCCCTCCGAACCTTAGAAATACGGTTCTCTCACGTTCCCGGGCACCTCCAGAATACGGAACTTTCTATACTTGAGGTAAATAATTGTATGATAACTATTAACGGTATATGTTTCTTTGATTCACTTTGCCAGTATCTCCCTCTCCCTTTCCGTAATCACCATAATAGGCGTTACTCTATCTGTTTTTGGATATTGTCGAAATCTGCATTAATGCTTGTCCTGCTGAGACACACACTGCCGACGATATCCACGAATGACTTTAAGCGTATACCATAAATCTTTTACATTCAATCCATTTTGAGATATACTCGCCATTACGAATGAGCCACAAATTCAACTAACAATCAACGATACTTTTCACCAATATTATTCGAACAGCCAGCCGTTTGCACTTAAAAGCACTCGCGCCAAGACCAATCACAATCTCTTCCCCTTCACCTAGCCGCCCCATTTTTTCGCACAATATTCACCAAAATAGTCCAATTCATTTTAACCTTCACTTCTTTTTCAAATTAAGGTAGTAGCTCCAAATTAATTCATGGGACAGAATTTCATGATTATTTGCTCCCTCAAATTATTTAGAAAAACCACTGTTTTCTCTCTTCTAATTAGGTACAGATAAACGAACTGACCTCTCTAATTAAATTAGTGGGAGATTCTCACTAGATAAGGAGCCATAATGCGCCCTCCTTGCATTGGTCCTGATGAAAGCCTATAGACCACGACAGTAGGCTGAAACATGTCGACCTTTGACCTTTAATCTTTTTAGTACGGTAGACCAGTAACTCGGTCTTCCCCCGCACTTGAATTTTTCTTTTACCTTTCTCTGATCAAGATCTCCAGAATAAAATTGCTTTTGATACAATGATCCAGAGATTTTAATTCACTTGACATGAACCTTCTCACACCTCTTGAACCTTCATGTCTGGACGCTACTGTCTAACCAGATGGTCTTCCTCCGGGTGGAGGTCAGCATACACACAAAAAAAGACCCAATGATGATGCTGTACTATTACACATAAGCGGTAACCCAGTTCATGCCGCTGCCATACCTGTGTATAGTTATGAGGGTTCTTTTATGAAGGAACCAAGAACGTAAAAGACCCTGGATATACAGGACAAGTGGTCCACTCCCCTTTGATTTTTTTACACTCCGAAATACACCAATCGGACTTACACTGAAGAGTGCGTCAATATGGTTCAGTCTGCTGGGTACATTTATTGACCGCTTTCTCTGGATGAGGAGATAATCCACTTATGACATCAGTTTATATAATCCTGAGAAATCTAAGAAAACATATTTACAAAAAAGTGATTCTTGTTTAAAAGAGAAGATAGAAGGAACGGTGTAATTCAAAAGGTACTATCCACCATACTAATGAACTATTAGTGGAGGCAAAATAGCGAAAACCTGTCCACGATTTTGAAATTTGAAAATTGTCTATTTTATGAAGGAGATGAGTGCCCTGGAATGGTTTGGACATCTATAAAATGTGTTTTAAGGAAAAAATGATTAGGGAGAACTTACTCAATCAATAGCCCAGCAGGGCAGAAAGGGAACAAACTTTGGGATGTGGCTCGGTAAGTTTACACAGAGAAAAAAAAGGATGGATATAAATACTGTTAACTAATGTTAGTTGTTGAGGGCTGCTGGCATGACCTGAGCCAAGGTGGCTGCTCTTTAGGGAGCTCTATGGCATGGTTTTGCTTGTATGTCAAACTCCTGAGTAAATTCTGAGAAATGATCTTACTCGGTGCCATTTGAGAGCTACTAAAGGCACCTGAAGTTAACTCTGCCGAAAATGTGGCACAAATAATACAGAGCTCCGCTGAATGCCTTAAAGGGTCCCAGCTGGCGCACCTAGCAATGAATACACTGGACCTGCAGCACACCCGGTGGCATCCCTGATTACGATGTGATTGTACAGTGAAGACCTGCCCTGGACAGTGTAGTGAAGCCTCTTTGATCCTCAAGTGTTGTGAGTGTGGCCCTCTGTGCCTCTGGGATTGTGTTTGGTGGAGAGTGTGAATCCACCGGGAGTAGGCAATAATAGCTTGCGGGGTCCATGGACTTTAGGACCAGCTGGCTGCATCAGGTGGCGTTGGAAGGGCTGAAGCGAGCAGCATTGAATTATGGGTGATCGTGGGGTAGTCAGAGGCGTGGTGCCCTGTGTGGTGAACAAGGGAGGGGGACTTACCTGGTGGAAGAATCCTGTTGGTTGGCTTCTCCCAGGTAAGTGATCCAGAGTCTAGGGTTCTGTAGTGTGAACTTCCTGGAACAGTCTGGAGGACGTTACATCTATGAGCCTTGATTGAATGAGGAGGCGAGGTCGAACAGCATACTTTGTCTAAAGGGGTAAGCCATTGAAATGTGCCTGCAGCAGGCAGGCGATGGTCTGCAGGAGAGCTGATAACACCTCCTAGGTGCTTCAGAATTACAACTCTGAGTGTTACACTGAGAACATTTTGCTGACTGACAAGATGTTGAATGGAGAGGCACAGAAAGACCTAAATATCATTAACTGAATCCTGTACCAAGTGGAGTACCCTGACGAAAGAAGAAACATGATTTGATGCAATATGACACTGGTGGAAAGGGCTTGCCTTCCCCAAAGATATATAGCCTAAATTATTAGAAAGCGCAACAAGCAGCAATCAAAAGTCCCCTTTCAAGGTTCAAGGGAGTTGGTCACTCCAGAGGATGGAGACCAGGATTTAAGAGGAGTGTGTAATCCGGGCCGGCAGAAGAGCTCTGCTGACAAAAAGATCATATTTTTCAATTTGAAGCCTGGGATTGATGGCATCAGAACAAAACTGAACATACTTATCTGCAAAGGTGGGTATATTCAAGCTTGATTGGACAAACAAAGCAATGGGATTGGGCAAGAGGAACAGAAAATCCTTGAAATTGAAAATGCAGGGGATGCAATCTCTGGTACTGTCCATAAACTGGACTCTCAAATGGTAGATGTCCATGCAAAAGTTGACGATTTGGAGGGAAGCACTCACAGAAATATTATCTGAATACAGGAAATTGAAGAAAATCAGCAAACAGGGAGGATTTAATTGAGAATTTACTGAAAACACTGTTTGAGTCAGCAATGGTTTATGGCTATCAGGCGGGTGCTGCATGATAAATTATTAAATATGTGATGCTGTTACCATCAAAGCTACACATTAAATTTCAAGGGTAGGGACAATTTCCAGTTCAGACAATGATCACATGGACTTTATCAATTGGTGCATGTCCGAATTGTCCAGCGAGATTTCAAGAAGAGGTGTGGAGCAAAGACATGGAGGGAATGCTTTAAGCTTTGAGCAAGCTTTTTGCTAATGACTGGTTGTGTATGGACTGGCGTCGGAGGGCAGGGTGCTGGAATTCACTTGCTGTCAATGACACTTGCACGAGTGGGCTCTTTATTTAACCCAGAATAGCACACCATACGCTCCAGCTATACCGATAGAAGGCTCTCCTAGTGGGAGGGGTGTGCTGTGTTTAATTGAACTCGGGGACTGGCACGTGGCGGATATCCACACGCTGGGAGACCTCTACCGAGCCGGTGTTCTCCTTTCCTTCGCCGCATTGACGGAGGAGACAGGGTTGCCGCCCAGTCAATTTCTTCGTCACCGCTCGCTGATAGCGTCGCTGACGAGTCGGTGGGGCGACATCAGAGAGGAGCCTGGGCAACACCTCACTATGCAATACCTCCATGTCATGGGGCGAGGGTGGCATTTGATCAGATGGTTCGCGGCTTCATTGCGCACACACACGGCGGTCGACTTGACTCCGCTGTGTCGGAAATGGGAAGCGGACTTGGCCCGTCCCATGATTGACAGGGAATGGGACAGGGCGCTGCAGGGCCCAACAAGGATCCCAAGGAACGTGCGATTCCGCCAAATCCAATATTTTATTCTGCATAGGGCATACCTCACACCTGCCTCTATCAACCGGTATTTCCATCGCGCGGACGTGGGTTGTCCCTGTTGCGGGGAGCTGGACGCTGGGCTGGTCCACATGTTGTGGAGCTGCTCCGCGCTGACTTCATACTGGCGGGCAATTCATGGAGCGCTGAGTACATGTACGAGTCGCCAGGTCCCATTTGAATGGTCAGCCTGCTTATTACACCTTTTTCGTAGAACTACAGCTACGAAGGTCACGTCGAGGTTTATCGACTTGGGATTGGTGATGGCGAAGCGATTACTTACTAAACGCTGGAAGGCGGCAGATCCTCCTCATGCACGAGCGTGGCGGAGTTCGCTGCTGGTGTGGGCAAGGGCAGAGAGCACGGCCCTCCTGAGGGAGGAAACACTAGGCCTCAGGCGAACGCCAATGGCGGCCGAATGGGACACAATTTTACGGGTTCTGACGTGCCTGGATGAGGACACTCTGGGGCGTGATGGGGGTCGAGGCGGAGATGCCCTTGCGGAGGAGAGGGGAGATAACTAGCTGGCGGACTGGGCTGGAAATATGGCGCTTAGGGATTAGCCGACTAGGAGAGGTTCAGGGTGCCAGAGATGGTGTTGAATGAGCGACCTGAATGGAGGGGTACGGGGATGGCGGGGGAGAGAGAGAGGGGGAGGGGGGATGGCACAGAGGACAATGTGAGGGGATGCTGAAGTAAGGCCAGAATTTACTGCTGTTGTTTTGGTTTAATTGGGGCGCTTGTTGTTTTGCCTCGTTTTCTTATGGCTAATGAAATAGAAGTGACCACCTGACGGGGATAATTGGGTGCAATACTACCAGTCCCCGTGGGGGAAGCACCTGATCACAAGACGGCGAAGGGGACATTTTGAAGATGGTACTGGCGCAGGGGACCGTAATCTTATTCCCTTCTGATCAATGGGCGCCAAACCAGATTCCATTCATTACTGTGTACAAGATAAGTGATGTATTACTGACTTTATTGCAATTATTAACCAATTGGATTCTACATTGTACTATGTAATTTGTTCACAACTAAAATGCCAATAAACAGATTTCATAATAATAATGACACTTGCACGAGTGGGGAAACTGTATGGACACAGGGCACCTCTTCTGGATAAATATGGTACAAGACAATGGATGAAGACAGTGCAAAGCTGGATGAGTATCTGTTGATCTGGGTGTTTACATTCTCATTGTTTGGTAACAAGATGCAGACTCAAGCTAGTGGAGAACCAAAATGCTATATGAATGTGGTCATAGGTGTCACCAGGGCACACCCTACTCCCCCACCAGTTTCCTTAGTAGCTCTGATTAGGTATTAGTTTCCACGTTGAATCAAGCATTAATGGGAACCTGAGGGGGGGGGGGTAGGGTGAGATATGGTTGAGAGGTTTTCAATGGCAGATGTGTTGGTGGTGTGGGAAGCAGAGGGAATATTTTGGCTGTATTCTCACCTGTGGGAGTGTGAGGCTGGCATATGACATGTTTGGTGCTCACATAAACAAGGGTAGTTTTGCATACACCATGTGGCACTTGGGCACCCAAAGCGTGGGTTGCAGTGAGATGATATTGAGACTGCACAACACCTGAACACAATGGCCTTGCTCCTGCGAGGCCTAAATTCCTTTATTAAAGCCAGGACGGTATTGGTGTATCTAAAGGGGCGCAAAGTGAATACTGGAGTGCCACCTGACCAGCACTGGGCATTTATTCTCCGCATTGTACTCCTCACATTCAATGGGGGTTGCAGCTGTGGTTCATGCTACTTCTGGATTCTGTATGCAAAAAGTAGTGACATGCCCAAATGTAGGTATGTATAGGTGAACGGTAGCATAGCTGATTGAGGTGCAATCTTGGTTAATAATTACAGCCCAAATTTAGATATGAAAACTTCTATGACGACCTGGCTGTGCGATGATGGGAGTTTCATGGCTCGCCATTCATCATCCGCTGGGCACTTCAATACGATCATGGATTTGAATAGAGGTAGGGCCACAGCCAGTGTGAGGGCTTTGACTGTGGTGGATAGGAATCTCCTGCACCTTCAGGACGAGCATGAACTGACCGACGTCTGGAGGATGGTTCATCTGGACAGTTTGGAGTTCATCTTTTATTCGTCGGCGCCAAGGTCCTCATCAAGGTTAAGTAGAATACTTACCACAGACATGTTGTTTCCTCTTGCGTATCTTCATTGGGTGTACTGCACTCCTAAATGGCTGCAGAGACTGTGCCCAAGGCAGTCGGGCACCTGCGCTAAAGGTAGACCTACTGCAGCCAACTTTATACATCTGGAATGGAGTTGTCCCTATGTTCCATCACATTGGTAGGACGTTGCACGTGATGTGGAGGTGATGATTGGCCATCCATACCAGGGGATCCATTAGACGTGGTACATGGGTTGAACCTCACGATACTAAAGAGCAGTAGGTACTGACTGCGCTGGCTTTACCCATGGAGAAGCGCTGACTTGCAATCTCCGAGGGGGAAAAATACAAACCGGAGAGTTATAACCTTGCTGCTTGAGCTCACCAAGTGTTAGGACCATTAAGAGGAGTGCGGAAAAGAGGTAGTCTACAAATCATGCCCTAAAGAGATATAGGCTCCCTTTGTTGCTTCTTATCTAAGTGGAGCTACAGATATGAGAGTGACAGCAGTGATCACCATAGTGTAGTTGCAAGTTAAGATGTGAGAGTAGACCATGCTGGGGGGCAGCCAACCGTGGAGGGAGTGGAGGGGGATTCTGTTCAGGTGAAAGCACAAAATGTTGGTGACAACAGAAAAATGCGCAATGTGTGCTTTGTATATTTATTGGATTATAAATTCTAGAACACCTAATATTAGTTGCCTAAAATGTCAAGAACAAATTATAGAGGAGCGAAAGAAGACATTTGTGGGTTCATGATAGTAGGAGGTTGTCCTGGAGTCCAGACAGTATGTAGCTCAACACAGTGGACCCTTACATGGTTCTAGAATACACAAGTGGTGTAGTTAGCAGTAGTCAGATTCATGAGTCAAATCACAAAGACAGTGTATATGTGCACAGTTGTGTGATGTTTCCACTCCGCAAAAGACTCGGGTGTAAAAAACTTTCAGCAGGGTTACACAGTTAACTCAGTGAGCGGGATGACATGACAAGTCAAGACGCGAGCGGCAAGCACCACTATGAAGCGTAGTTTAACATCCCCCTCTTGTGCAATGGATTACGAGTTCTATAGATTACATACAAAAATGGTGTGTAATCCTACTGCGTTTTAGTCAATACCATAAACATTAAAGGCTATGCACATTACAACGGACTGTACATTAGCGTATACAAGCAATCCGCACGTTTAATACGCTGATAATAACACACGATAGTGTGCCTCTTATTAGTAAATGCTTGTTAAACAGTTGTTCATACTCGTTCAGTAGGCAGGCTACTGTTGTAAAGGGTCAATTGGAGATTACTAAACAAATAAGAAATGTGACATTACTATTAGTGGCCAAACAACAGGTGAAATACCCATAGGTGAGAATAACTGGATTGTGAGCAGAAAAGGTCATCTTAGGCACCAACGTGTGGTACACAGTAATCAATGTATGTAGCTCCTCCTTTGAGTTCAATGCCTGGGTAAATGAAAGAAATGTATTACCACACTTTAGCTCCCTTTTAAGCCTGTAGTGCTCTAGTATTTACCTCTCTAATGTAGGGTTTGATCACAACCTAAAGCAGTCCGGAAAAGGGGCAAACGATTGGTTAGAGACTTAGATAACTTTTGTGCTAATATAATTTGGAAATTACTTTTCTGTCACAAATGGTCGGATCACATATCCGCATTCACCTGAAAACAAGTGCGCCTCAGTGCCTCTGTGGGGGACCAGTCCTTTAATTTTCCATTTTCTCCCTTTATAGATCCCCTTATATTTCTTTCCCTCAGCTCTTTTTATTTTCATATTTTGGCAGCTCCGCATTGTAAATGGGCTGCTTGCTTGCCATCCATTCCATCTGTAGTGCGGCTCATTCCTCCTTCCAGCTGCTTCTAAACCAGGCGACCGTCATAGAACCGTATTGCCCTTCGCGTACCCTTGTTTTACCATTCCAAGATGGCCAATGTTTTGGTTTTGTACTTGGCGGCCATGCTGAAACGATGACACTAAGCGTAATAATACTATTTGCAAAGCGATTACCCGCTAATTTTATTTGTTGTTACAGTCACATGCCCATCCTGTATATATTGTTGAATTTGTGTGTGTTTCATTGTGGTTGTGTAAGTGGCTGAATGCAAGAATAACCCAATAGAATGAACGGATGTTCGAATGCAGGGGTGAGTGACAGTGTATGGATGATGACTTATTGAGTGTCTAAACCCATCGATGACTGGAGAGACGCTTCATTTGTAAGCCAGACCTGTTGGCAATGCCAGTGCTTGTTTTCTATAAATGCCGGGATTTGTTGTCATGTTTACCTCTGTAAAAGCGTTACTGTGTTGGCCTTTATGTGGCACATTTTACCCCCTGAGGAGGTGATGAAGCTCTTTAGTGAAAGATGCGTGGTGTTTAGGGTGGAATATTATCTATTTTAAAGTACATGCGGGGAAGTGGATTGTATTTAACAATAACAAGTAACGGGTCAAAAAGACGAGCGTTCGATGCGAACACCTGAAGCTGATTGCATTGGAGAGACGCCATTTTCTTTTCCGGCTGCTAATTTGTGTTTTCTTTTCTTCTGACAGCAATACGCCCCCTCCGTCTTTGAGAAGTACACCACCAGCATCGCGGTCGGAAACAAGGAAGTGATTCTGCACTTGTATGACACTGCAGGTAAAACTTGTTTGGGTTTTCACGGGTCAAACGAGATAGTTGGCATTCCAGGCTGGAGTCTTCCCCTGCTGGGGCCTCGCCCAGCGGTTACCAGAGGCGGACTCGTGTATTTATCAACTAGATGTGAGCCAGAGCCCTGAAAGGGGCAGGTTTGCACGCATTCTACAAAGGAAATGGGGATTTACCTACCAAAGGGTTTACCCATCGTGCGTCTAGGAGAGAATTAGTTAATATGTCATGGCTATAATCACTCACGTCTGGATTGTTGCAAACGTACATATCTGTAAAGACTTGGATGACAGTGTCATCCTATTGTGTTTTTGAGTGACTGCCATCTATTATTTTATTTTACCTGTTTCTCGTTTGTTTCTGCAAGGTGTACATTTGTAATATTCTCCTCATGTAACGTACTTGGTTCTACTGTGAAACGCTCTGACACCTTTGGGTAAAGTCCGGCTATATAAAAATGCATTAAATAAATAAAAAATGAAAAAATACTTGGGGATGTTCTACGTGTATACAAGGCAGCTGTACCTCTCAAACTTACAAGGGACAGAGTCGTAAAGCTTGATAAAGCTGTGAGTAGTTATGTCTGGCTCCCGACTTAGGTGTGACTTACTTCTGAAGTTTGCACTTGGCATGGGATGGGTGTGCAAAAGCAGGCCTGCCCACCGTTGTGCAAATGAAGTTGCTAAGAACAGCAGTGCACATTTGACAAACACCCACAAAGTTGTCATTTTATTAATTGTCACAAATGTCTGCAGCTGACCTGAGCACCATACGTGCATCCACATTATCCTGGCTTAAGTTGTGCAGACAGTGGCCAAATATCACTGATGTGGATTGTGGACAGTTTTTGCAAGGTGTGTGTAGCAATGGGAAGCGAGGGCCCAATTCACAATGGTGAACTGAGACGAAAGTCTAACTTTATGACTTTCATATTCACAAAGGGCATTCACGAGTCGCAAAGTTAGACTTTTGTCTCAGTTAAACTTAAGTTTTGGTCTCAAGTTTAACTGAGACGAGGGCTTTTGATCTCAGTTAAACTTAAAACCAAAACTTGAGTTTAACTGAGACAAAAGTCTAACTTTACGACTCGTAAAGGCCCTTTGTGAACACTGAAAGTCGTAAAGTTAGACTTTCGTCTCAGTTTACCTTTTTGAATTGAGCCCTGAGTTTGTAAATTGTATTTATATCTAATGAAACCATTTTATACAGAAAAGAGCTTGCAAACTATTTATTTACACTGGCCTTAGTCACTAATGTACATGCAGGGACCAGGGGACAGCACAGCTGGAACCAGGAGACAGTAACACTGTGGCAAGGAGATAGAAACATAGAGACAGGCAAAACATTCACTAGAACAGGCACAAACAGACAGAGAGCCGGAGACAGTAGTACTTGGATAGGAGTCTCTGACATTGACAGCCACCATCCTCCACTCCCCTAGAAGATGACCTTCTTCTAACTCTGGAAGCTGCCAGTACATGGAGGCCAGTTTCAGAATGGCTTGTAGGGCAATCGGGCAGCGTCTGAAGGGCTGGTTTGGCTGGCCAGTGTGTCGGCTGTTTTTTTGACTGTGGGTCTGGTTTATGGTTTGCTGGGCGGGTTTTTGATGTTGATTTGCCTGATGTTAAAACAAACATTGCCTGCAGCAAGCTCAAATACATACAGCCTTCCATGCCTTGCAAAACACTTGTATAGCCCATCTTTATAAGTTTAAAAACTGCCCCAACACGAGGCATTTTATTAGCTATCTAATTAACTGACGGGGACAGTTTTATTTTAGTGCCTGGGCCCAACTAAAAAAAACATGGTGGAGCGTGTCCTCGAGCAGGAAAGGAAAGGATTTCCTTTCTGCTCAGTGGAACGCCAACAACCAATCCTGGAGCTGCTGTCAGCATGAGAGAAGCTCCAGGATTAGTGGGAGTGGGCTAGCCCCAGCGCTCGTTTGAGGCTGGGGGCCCTTGCCAGCAATCCTCCGTCTGTTTCACAGCACATGCTTCACTGCACAGGTCGGGCTGGCCGTAGACAACCAGTCGGCCATCCCGACATGCGCACTGCAGGAGCAGCTGTAAATCCTGCAATAGCAGGATTCAGCCCCGTCCCCTGCACTCACACTGCGCTTATAAGTAAAATGGCATTGATGTTCCATTTTACTTACTTGTGTGTCCCTGCTGCACTCACAGCAGGGGGGCGACTCTTCTCCGCTCTTGAGGAGGAGCCGCCCCCTGCCTGTGCCTATTTTCGGTCCCAGTTCGACCCTGCAAGAGGGCCCGTTAGTGGAAGACGCCATATTTAATAAGTGGCATGTAATACAACACGGCATCATGTGAGTGTTTAGAGAATGTTAAACTCATACTTTGGCAAATACATTGTGCGGTCATCTTTAATGTTGCTCCTTTGGGAATTGTTTAGTTTGGTCCAGTTGAAACCTAGGGCCAGAGTAGAAGGAGGGCGCGGTCGAAGTGGGCCTTATTTACCTATCCCTGTACTCTATAAAGGATTGTGATTGTGCCCTGCAGTGCAGACAGTTGTACACTTGCATAGTTGGCAAGATTCTGAGCGAGTGTGGCACGATGACCCTTCAACAATTTCCCCATCGATCTGAATCCTAAGGTGACAGACCAGTTGATGACCTCGAACCGTAAACTGACGCCATGTTGAGCATCTACGAAGAGGGGTTCACCAGGCACTATCGATCTAGATCTCGCGTTTTTGTCATAAGGGAGAGACACGTTGACCATACTCTGAACACGCTTTTTTGTGCAAGTCATTAGTAGCCCTAATTTTCTATGCAATATTGTGTTAAGAAAACATCACTGCATCTTGGTACTATACAACCTGCTAGTGGATGGACCCTAGATAGCAAACCCTGAGGTTAAATCCATGCCTTGAGATAAAATATCAGTGCACAAATATTCCCATGGCATGGTAACGTAAGCCCTGGTGTGTGTCTAGCACCTTTCAGCTGGTTCTAATTACTAGGTGTGCAAAGTATACACATAAGAGTAATCTTCATCTACGCAATGGATATGTATATGCATCACTTTTCATACATATTACAGTGTTTGGATGTCTCAGACTTAGGAGTTTTTGCGCCCAGTAGTCTGTGGTGCCTGCCAAGTGGTGGCGTTTTGTGCGAGTCAGATACTTTGACACAGGGCATATACATGGCAGGTGTTGGTGGGTGCAGGACCTGGTATCCAGTTATTTACCAATGTGGTTCATTTATTGTCGCACTGTTTACAATTGTCATGAGGTATTGTTTTCTACTGTCATGGAGTTACTTCATGTTATGGAATGTAGTGTTTTGTGCTGTACTGTTACTCCTGTAATTGAGACATTATACCATGCTAAATGTGGCATCTCTGTTCTTAGGGTCGGCCAGGAGCCATACTTAACTGTCCTACCAGCCTCATGTAAACCCAAAAAATCAATCAAGCTATCTGTCTATCTATATATCTATCTATCTTTGTGTGAATGTGTGTGTGTGTATATTATACATATATGTATATGTGTAATATATATATTATCTACTGGCGGTCGCCAGTAGATAGTTATAGTTAGGACCGAGTTTCCATAGGAAATCTCAAAATTCTATTTTGAATAACTTTGGCGCCGGTTGATGAATCCTCGCGAAATTTTCAAAACTAATGGGGCGCTCCGCTCAGCTCCTACCCTGAAAGTCTCGGGGTGATTCGTCAAGCGGGGGCCGAGA
Organism: Triturus cristatus; assembly: GCF_964204655.1. NCBI lineage: Eukaryota > Metazoa > Chordata > Amphibia > Caudata > Salamandridae > Triturus > Triturus cristatus. Next base: position 165,404,725 of record NC_140594.1, read on the forward strand.
AAAAAGGGGGGTCCCAAAACGCGTTTTCTCCATGCATTTTCCCATAGGACCTTTAGTCGAAGGTACAGCCCGAACGGCTGAACAGAATTACTTGAAATTTGGCAGAGAGGTAGTCCTCAGGTCAGGAATGTGCCTTTTGCATATATGGAGTCAATCTGTTCAGTAGTTCCTGAGAAAATTGCAGTTAAAAGTACATACATATCTATAAGCGCGCACCGTTTCTGATTGGTGGTTACATGTCAGTCAACGTTCGAATCGGTCGAAATCAGGAAGTGTCGGCCGCCATTTTGTTTGTTTTGGGTGCGACACTGAAAAGGAGAGGTGGCGAACGTGAAAAGGGGGCAGGGTAGAGAGTTCCTGACCCCCTAGCCTTTGTCAGGGGGTCCCTGAAGGACCCCGAAGGGTAAAAAAAACATTTTAACTTTTTTTTTTAAAAATCGCGGGGTGCGCGCACGGTGCAAAACCTTAAAAAAAATAATATAAAAATACATACATAACTTAGCATTTTAAAAAACGTACAAATTCACTGAAAAAACCATAGGTTTCACACACGTTATAGTTAGGAATTAGCATTTAAAAAACCTTGCAAATTCACTTAAAAAACCATAGGTTTCAAACACACATGTTCTAGTTAGGTGGACATTTCACTCGTAAAAAACCAATGAAATTCCCCTGTTATAGTTAGTTCAGATAACTATAACGCGCGCGACCGCCACTCTATCACAAGGATGATGTCATCAGTGATGTCATGAGTGATGCCACTGACCATGTTATGAGTGATGTAATATGTGAAGTCATCAGCAGTGGATTGCGGGCTCGCGAGTTATAGTTATCTGAACTAACTATAACGGGGGAATTTCATTGGTTTTTTACGAGTGAAATGTCCACCTAACTATAACATGTGTGAAACCTATGGTTTTTTAGGTGAATATATATGAATATATATATATATATACACATACATATACACCAACGGGACAAAGCCAGGGTGGTGCTATCAGAAATAGACAACGCCTGATTGGACTGGGGAGTGCTTGCTGGTCACACAAGTTTCATTTAACGTGTCATGAGTGATGTAATATGTGAGGTCATAAGCAGTGCATGGCCGAGGGAGCAAGTTATAGTTAATTCAGTGAACTATGAACTATAACTAGTGAATTTCAGTGTTTTTTGTTTTTTAAGCATTCATTTTACTCATTTCAACAATCAACTGTAACATTACATTACATTAACCTTTTGTTTTTTTCTATAAATGAGTGAATATATATATGTGTGTGTATATGTGTGTGTTTATATATACATGTGTATATATATTTGTGTGTGTGTATATATATATATATATATATATATTATACACACGTGTATATAAAAATGTATATCTTTTTTCACAAAAGAAACTTGAAATGTACTGGTTATGGTTCAATCCACAACCATAACTAACGCCGCCACCATGAAAACCATAACTCTCCCCTCAGTTCCTTCTGTGCTGTCCTTCCTGCACCCTCACTCTTCGCGTCTTTTAAACTTACAGTAGTTGCATGTATGTGTGTTCATTTTTTTGCTCTGACCCCATAAAATCTGAATTTTCTGAACCTCGCCAACTCTGCAAAATTGTGCTCGTTTTCCAAATGTAAAACGGCATCACGTGCTCGCGGGTTTCGGAAAAGTCACGCATTTCCGATATGCTAAACGTTGTTGCTCACTTCTTTTGTACAATCTTTCCATGCCTACATTAATCATATCTGCCCATTTCCGGTACTGTATACCAGTCCTCGTGCCGGCCTCGTGGCGTGTAGGCGTCTTGTAGCAGGGGGATTCTGCAGACTGTATTTGACTCCACCGGTGGGTTCCAAATTCTTGCCAGTACAAAGGACAGTGGCAGCCTTGAGAAATGCCAGGCGTGCCTGCCGACAGTGGCGAAGGCCATGACAATGTAAACATCCTATAGAAGAGGAAAGCATAAAAGAATTCGCTATTTGGAGTCGTCGCGTCACTCTCTTCTAGGTCCATTATCATTTACATAAAGTTGTAAATGATAATGTTGTCGACTTTTATGTTTTCCCAGCAAAATCTGCGGGGTCCACATCTCCTTGACGTGGCCTGTCTCAGCCCTGTGCAGTTCACAGGGACCCCCACTGAGGGCTTGTGCAGTCCTGTGAGGACCAGCCCTCTGGCCCTGCAGGGTGACCCCCCACGCTCTGGCATTGGTGCCCTTAGGATGCCATCGTCCCGTGCATCCGTTTCACCTTCGCTGATTTTCGTATTTTAGTTCTGGCTTTTCTATACATTTTTTCAGATATCAGTGAGCTACGTCTACATAAAGATCGTCTTTCTGCTCAAAACGAATGAAACTACATTAAAAGGCATAGAAGCTAAAAGAGAACAGCGATCGATAAAATACATAATCAGAAAAAATGTGTCCAGACCCGAAAGGAAACATGATTCCCGGATTGAACTTGTTTTTGAATCAAATCGATTAACAAACGGCACCGAAACAAATGAAATGATGCGAAACGGGTGACACACGGACAACCGTTCCAACTGAGAGGTTTGAATGGGACAATATCAAATGGAAAGGTATAAAATGAATAGAAACAAAAAACACAGTTCCACGTGCACCAAACCTTGATGAATTTAGTTTAGGAATTTCCTCAGATATTTGTGGATGTTTCCTCTTCCAACAGTTCCGAGGCCGAGCCCTATAGTTTATTGGTTCCTTTTATTTTATTTTCTCTTCTTTTTTGTCCCATTCTCTTTTCTTTTCATGAATTTGTTTTCGAACTCGATTTACCAACCTTTCATGTTAAATTTTGAAACGGCATTAAGAATGAGAATTCTTAGATCACCCTCTGGGCATTTCTTTTGGGACTAAGTGTCAGTTACCACTGGTGCCCCCTATTCCTGGAAACTAGGGTGCTGCTCAAAAGTGCCATGGCTTGTATGGATCTACCCTTGACTCTCTTGGGGTAGCGATGCCGAGCAGTTGAGACTTACTAGGAGGTGCTTATCGGGTAGGATATAGTTGGGCCAATATTCAGCCAAGACTTCATTGACACAACAGATGAGACAACAGTAAAAATGAGAATCGTGAAAGAAACCCCTCAGACCGAGCACCTTCTAGCACCGCCATACAGCCCTAAATGTTACTGTGGTGCCTGTGCGTCTTGGCAATACAGATTTGAAAAAAGTAAGCCCTAAGGCCAATGTTGGCGATAGGAAAATAGTGACCACCAGTGGCTTCTTGTCACAGCACCCTGTGGGCAGTGTTTAATTTGTAAAAACCAGGGTCGGCCGAGCCTATAGGGCCATCAGGCAGTGCTCAATGGGCTGGTCTGGGAGGTCCGTGTGGGGGCGTTTTTTTGGCTGATTGCGGGCCTGGTTTATGGTCTGGTGAGTCGGTTTTTCTCTGGTAGTACCTCAAACATTGCCTACAAGGGCACCAATGTACGCGGTCGCCTGATTTGCAAATGTGAGCCTTCTGTTTAGCTATCTGATTCACTAATGGGGGCATTTTAATTTTGATGCCGGGGTCTATGGTCTGGACCTCTCTAACCCGGGTAAAAATCCTAAGTGTACGGCCAAATGGTTTTCTAAAGAGCCCGCCTCCATCTCTGCCACATGGTGGAGTTGCTGAATACCAAGGCTGTCTAGTCTTTATGCCACTTCATGCCTCTTTCTTCCACCACTCTGCACTTCCTGTTTAACTCACACTTGTAGGTTCTTCTTGAACTCTACCTTCCTTAGTCACCTTTTTCCTATCTGCCTCTAGCTCCTTCTACCTTTCTTTTCTGCCTTTCTCTTTCTTGCTTCTGGTCAAATTCTGATAATGAAAAATAAGTCCCAGTTCCCAAAAATGAGCACCAGTGCCCAGTCGTTTATGAAGCGCTGCCGTTGAGTACAGGGATGGGCTCGGATTTACAGAAGCGGTGTCCGACTCTCTGTGTCTCGAGTATGGACAATAATTATGTCTTGTTATTTGTTTCAAAGCACAAGTGCCACAGAATACTACAATATGAGCAGCTACCCTCCAGTTACATCTTAGCTGGATAGCTCAGGAGGTGGCATCAGTAAAGCAGTGTGATGTTTGTGCACTCCTATCACCAGCCACAGCCAATCAGCAGGACCCCTTCTTCATGGTTATTAGAGGGGTACAGGATCCAAAATATTATCCGGATCAAATTAGTCTTTTGACATCTAAAACATGGGCTTGTTTCGGTCAGGATTTTTTAAATCTGTGTCAAGCCAGGCCTTAGCTCACATATCCCGCGGACAGCGGGCCACATCAGAGAATTGGTCTGGCTGGGGATTCAAGGGTGAGATGCTAAAACCTACAATTGCAAAATCCAGGTACTGTTAGGGATAACAGATACAATCAGGGGACTAGAGGTGCATGCCCGGGCCCACAGAGTGGACTGCACCAAAGGCAGTTCGCTGCAAAGGAGTTCATTTTTGTGTTCCTCGTGGGCAGAGGGACAAGGAAGCACATGTACCCGGAGAAGCCCATGGTGTTTACAGGAGTATATGGATTTACGAGTAAGGTCCTTTTGTGACTACCTTGCACTTGTTAATCCCTTCATTTGCCGAAATTTCCTTTATGCTCTATTATTTTCTATTTTACACTCCAGCCCGGGCTCCAGTGCTCTTATTTATATAAATTCCATCTTGCTGCCTGATGTAGGATTTCCTGTGATGATAAAGAATATCCGGATCGCTGAGTATCACCCCCACCCACCCACATGACTATACAGGCTGCTTCACCATCACATGAAGTCCCATCTCCCAAACTTGGCTGTGTCCAGGAAGTGACCAGAAGCGCTAGCGCTCCTTTTTGACAAGGTCAGAAGCTCCTACCCATGGCTGTGCAGACTATTACATAATATTACAAAATACCTTAGAAAAGTTGTTAGGAAGGAGACTATTGAACAGGAAACGTGGGACACTAGTTCCCATGGACAGTTATAGGAGGTTACACTGTTCATTAACAGCATAGGGAGATGCACTATTCGCGATTCTTCCAGTAATTCCTTATTTGTCAGTGGAACCTCTGCGCTCCTGGTGTAATTCTCCTTACCTCCGTAAACCTGGAGTTACCGGGTACCACGATATCACTAATTCTGGGGAGCGGAGTTATCTGGGACAAGTACATGGCACTTGTTGTGAATCGTCAAAAAACAAAGGGATCCACCCTTATGGCAAGGTATAGAAGTGTTCCTCCAGACTACGTGTGTCTCCTACAATGGTGGAAAACACACAGCTTTGTTTAAATACCCCTCACCCACCAAAAGGACCCTTGGTGGCATGCTTCATCATCGGGGTCTTCCCGTCCAGCTGCAGGACGGGGCGTGCTGCGACCTACGACTGCGTGGGAGCACTGATTATGAAAAACAATACTATGTATGGTGTAGGAGTGTGAGTGGAAGGGTCAGAAGTGAGTGAATAGTGAATGGTGAAAAAATAAAAAATACCTGGCTCAGTGGAAAAAATAAATGTTAATGTTCCTTTGAGCTGGTATCGTTAAAAGTGGGGAATGAGATGGAGATAGTATGCTTTAATGAGCACTGTCTCCTGTGTCGACATGTTTCGAAGCCCTCCTCTGGCCTCTCATCAGGACCTAGAAGAGATCCCTTCTACACTCAAATCAAAACAACTGTGTATTTACATATAATCCTAACTAAGTTGTGCACATAAATTCTACATGCACAGTATACTATACCCCAGTAGGTATGTTGCTGAATGGGTTTCTTATATTGCCCAGATAATACCCCATGAGCCTTCAAAACGGTGGGAAGGGGTACCTATAGTCACACAAATATAAAGGATACCTCCTCACCAGGACACTGCCTCGCCGCGTCTCCTTGGAACCTCTTATGCTCTTTTGAGCATTACCTCTTCACTCCCTTCTTGTGTTACTTTGACTTGTTGTGAATCCCCAAGTGTTTCGGTTAACAGCAGTTTCATTTTTGACTCGTGTGTTCCGTGCTTTTATGGTGATTTTTGAAGCTGGATGCATATATTTTGACTGGCTGGCTTGTGAACCTCTTTTAAAACTAGAGATACTTCTCTGCTAGAGGGGAAGCGCCATGCGCTTGTGAGCTTTTTAAAATAATTTTAAAAACTCCTAGTGTGTACCTATCTCTTGTCTTAGTTTATCTGGTCCTGGCCATGTCATGTGCCTGTAAGACGCATTCCTTGAGGGTCAGCTGGCCATGGGGATGTCACCTGTGAGTGGTGCATTGCAGGTCACCGAGTAATACCACATGCCAGTGTACTCCTCTGGACATGATCTTCCAAGATGCCTGCCTCACTATGTGTGGTCAACTGGTTGCGTTAGTATCCCCTGCCTGGGGTACAGGCGAACATTTATGGGGGGGGTTGACCAGCTATTGCGAGTTCATCGGCCTGTGCGCTCTTGGAGTGTGTATTGCTGGTTGACTGGCCATGGTCATGGTCATGGTACCTGTGTGCTCCTGGGCTGCACCTCTGCGAACAACTGGCCGTAGAGACCTCAACCAGCCTTGTACTTGTGACCCTTTTCTAGAGCGACTACGACCATTGTAATGTGGCCTGCACAGCCTCCGCCTACCCTCCGGCAGCCTTAGAGAGCGGACTGGGCCTCTGTGGATGATAGTTTGACTCAAATTTGAAGTATTCAAACTAGGCCTACTTTTCAATCGCAGTACATTCCTACTGCCTGGCTGATAACATCAAGGAATGCCACACCGAGTCACTGCTTGGAAAGAGGTGTCAAAATATATTACTGCGCGTCACAGAATGAATGAGTCAACTGAAAAATATTCATGAATTTTAACACTGTTCAGAAGTCTAATTCTTTTAGGTTTTGCTCTTCACCCTGATTCGCTGCTGTGTTCACCCCCCCCCCCCCCCCACTCGATGGTGTCACTGAGCACACTGCAGGGAGCCGCAACACATTCCCGCGTGGGGTTGTGAAACTGACTTGAGGTGGATGTTCTGGGAAAGTAAAAGTTGAGTCTGTTGCACAACTTGAGAGATTGCCCCATGGGTCAGCCGGAGGGGGATCCCGCCTTCGTTCTTCATTTAGGGCTGCATCGTCAGAGCGCCTTACAGGAACCCTTCACGGCTCGGAGGCGGGGTGCTCGTGAGTTCATGCAGCAAAAGGGATTGGACTGCAAGACCCAGAGCCTTTGAATTAACGCGTGAAACCACGTGAACCCCATTTGGCAGGATTAGTCCCACTGACTGCATCCGCAGTCGAAGCCGGTCATCCCTGAACACGGATTGGTCGAGTTGTCTAGTTGGTGTTCAGAATTGATTTTGGCGACAACCTAGGTGGAACATCAAGTCATCCAGATATTCAATATCAGCCTGCCTGCTGCCATTTCGTTATAATCTGGGCCTGTGCTGAGATTCCAGGGCTCTCTGAAGACACCATTAGAGTCTGTTGGATAAAAAGTTATGACCGCTGGAGGTGTCAGACATTATATGGTACATGTATGACCGGCATAGGTTCAAGTACGTGAGTGCACTCTTGGTGTACACTGCATGCGTAAATACTGTTTAGGTAATTGAAAGACGCAGAGTAGGGGTAGTAATGGTCGGGTACTTCAGTAGGCAGGGATATAGATGTTTCACAGTCCTAGTTTTGGCACTGTTTTTACTGTGGGAAAACATTGATACATTCATTTTTCTCTTGGAACACTGTCTGGTAATGATTGCACCAGTCATTGACAGCGCTGCAAGTGGCAATGAGGCGGAAGTAGGCGCTGTGTGGATAGTTTTTAGGTCGAGGGACCGTCCGGTCTGCCGAAGGCAGAACCGGAAGTCCGGAGATCTTATGTTTTTTAGAGTGGCTATTTAGCCCGCCTCTCTTTTTGCCTCTCCTCCATTGGCTGGCTTCATAAACGGAGGCCAGCCATTGGAGGAGAGAGCCGTCCCTCCAAATAGGCTCCGTCTTTTTCAGATTCGGGGGCGTGTCCCGTGCTGTTCTTTCCACTTTTTAGCCACGCCCTTTTTAGGCGTGTTTTTCTCTCCTCCAGCCAATGGCAAGAGGAGAGAAAAAGAAACACGCCCCCGAATCCGAAAACGCCACTGCGTTTCTCCGAGGCATTTCTGCTTCGCCTTGGAGAAAGGCAGTGGTGTGCTAGGCAGTGGTGTGCTTGTTTTTATTTTTCTCCTCAACCGTAAAACGAAACCTCTTGCTCTCGCTGTACAGCGCTCTCAATCTTCTTGTCCTCGAGGACTACGGGAGTTGGACTTGACTTCCAGTTTGCATCCTCCAGCGCGGTGGTTGTATCTTTTTCCTTCTGTCGGAAAGTCCGTCTTTTTATCCTCTCCTAGGTGGCAAGGGTCTTCTGTCTCCGAACAACCCCTCGGGTTTGGGATGTCGTGCTGGAGTTTCTCTACGTGTAGTGTTTCCAGGAGTCTCCGCGTGCGTGGTGCTCTCGCGCAGTGCAGTAACCCTCCCTGTCCACGCTCTCTCTCTCTCTTACTGCCTGAACCCCTCTGGCTGCGAATGCGCCTCCCGGCTTGAATGAGAGGCTTCAAATATACATGAGAGGCAGGGGAGAGACAATGCGAGGCGGTGGTCTCTTTGCATGACAATGTCCCGTCCCTCTGTAGTGGGCAGTGGAAAGGCCAGTCCCCTCCCACCCAGAGCGCATCACTAATCTGTCTTTTTAACCCTTCTGGAAGGGGGCAGCACGCCCCTTTTCCATTTCTGTTTTCAGAAAAGTGTACATTTTCATACCGTTTTACTTTTTTGTTTCAGAATACGGAGGTAATACGTTATTTTAAAAACACTGGAGACGTTTTCCAACCTGAACAACAGAGTATTAGAGGCTAACCCGGTGTAATTTAATTACACCTTTGTTTTTATTTTTGTAGAACAAACCGGATTTCACTAATTCTTTTATCTTATTTGATTTTCGTAACAATTTTTCTCCCGTTAAAACCAACAATTACATTAGGCTTGTCTTATTTATTTAGTTTTCGAAGGTAGTCAAGCTGCCAATATTTCCGGGCCATTTCATGCCATCCCTCAGCCTCGGTCACTTCATTTAACAGGACCTTTTCTATTGGTAGGTGACTGTGTATTACTGTCTTTTTTTTCTTCTTCTTTTTTTTTACATTTGTTGTTCAATGTTTTCCTTTCGACCGTTTTACTTGGTCGTTAGTCGTTTATTAGCCGATTCTTAAGATGATATCAACAATAACAGTAAAGCAGCTGATACAACAGCAATTTGAAATCGAGCGTTTTGTTTTTTTACAATATATGTAGTATTGTACCTTTTTTGCACTGTTTCTTATGCAAACACTGCATCTTTTAAAATGTTTTGGATACAACATTTGAAAGGTGGCTACGGCATGCAGCTTCTACAGTCACATAAACCAAGCTTTCCCCAGAAATGTAAGGGTGACGCATAAACTCACCCTGACACCACGCCCTGCTTGTGTACATGGCATATAAGTTGCACTGTTTTTTGTGTGTAATGTATCTCAACCCACTTTATGGCACGCTCTTTTAGTGTTCGGAAGTTCAGTTATATCGCAGCTACGACTGAGTAGCGTCAAGTTGGGTAATCGTTGCACCTGGTTTTAGCAAGGAAAATGCCCATTTTATGGCTTTGTGAAAAGATCTGATCTGATGGGGCTGGAGCATGCGTTACGTTAGATAACATACTCTAGATTATAGTATGTTACGTTTAGATACACTATTATGTTTTGTTTGTTAATGTTTATGGTTTACAAAAAGCATTAAGACTACAATACACATTGATATAAGTGAGCATCATGGAAGCTATAATAAGACCTACCATTTTTATTATTTTGCTAACGTCCATAAATTCACACATTTTAAATACCCGGCTTCAGCGGGAATACCCTTCACTTCCGTAAGTAGCGGCCCCTTTCAGCGGCGCTTCCCAAGCGCTCCGACTAGTGCCGCTTGGCACTAACAGCGGTCCTTCATATCATCTGCTTTTGAGTATTAACCTGCCTCGGCGATCTGGTTTCTCAGAGGGGTATGGGGTGGTCTGGAGTCTAGTGTAGTGTGGATCATTACAAAGGTTGCATGCCCGATTCGGAGGCCTAGGTGTTCGTTGGGGGCAGTGGGGGCTGATCATCGGACAGAGGAGGATGCACCGGGAAGACCTGGCGTACAATGATACCCGGCTTCATTTATAATCCAATAATTCATTTTCTTAAGATATTCGCCTGCTCTTCTTTTCTAAAGGAAAGTACCGTTTGCAGTTGCACAGAAAAGGGATAACAGAACCTAGATCAGAATGAAATATATATAGGCACACTCTACCTTCTCTTACTCCACAGGTATGTGCGTATGAGGAAAACGTGTACGCATTAATATAGTTTGTGTGCGTGTGTGTGCCTACATCTTTTTGCCGTTAGCGGACTAACAAAGACAAATTAAGCGCTCCCTAGATTCATATTTAATGATTGGTTCTCAAGACAAGTCCAGGTGGACATTGTGTCTGTTATAAAAATGAAATATTTATATTACAGAGGCACTTATTATTATGTACTTTGTATATGTTTATGAAATATATCGCGCTACAAGCCCCTATTAGCGTGTGTGTAGTAAAACGAATGTCTGTGTAGACGTAATCGCTCATTTTTCGTTTAGCACACTTTCATACATGTATATATACATACTTAATCCGCACTTGGATTCTTAGTACAGGCTGTATATATGCTTGGTAAACGAATAATGCCAGTAACGCAACAGTATGTGTATCCGTAATATATGTGTAATATTCCGACCATACGAATGTTATTTACACAAATGGCGTAAGTTGGGAGATAGCTGGTACACTGCGCGCGCGTGTTCTCCACACACAATTACAGCTAATATAAGCATTTCACGTAAACACTCGCATAATAATGTAGTTATTATATCTGTTGCTCCCTGCATCGCCCTCCTCCCCCTTTTTCATTGAAAGAATGAAACTGATACTTTATTCTGGACTTTGTTAGAAATGTTCTTTCCTGGACCTCTGAACCCCTCTTTAAACCGACCATGTTTTGTGGCTGTATTTTGCAGCAGACAGGTAGGATGGGCGTCTCTCTGCCACTGGCCATTAACTGGTTAATAGGGCCATTAACTCCTTCTGAAAGCACATCTTGCTTTCAATCTCGCATGTAAGGAACCTCATCCCCTCCCTAATTCAATCAGACACTTGAACCACGCTCACTGTCAGATGGCCCTATATAGCTCAAACCTCAAAAAAGAACTACCTTGAACAGTACATATGGTTTTTAGATGCCTCGGAAGCTGAGCTATCTGATAGGTAGGTAATACACATCTCGCGTGCCAGGCAGCAGAGCTACCCCTTACAGTACGTATCTTATGAGCTCTCACTTCTAACAGCCGAGTAGCCTGCAACCTGACGGCACGGGTCTTGGTGGCACAATGGGAGAGGTGTGTTGGTGCAGCGCGTGCGCTCTTTAAACAGCAGAGCTATCTCTCATGTACGCAGATTACACCGACCGTACAGCCAGCACTCCGGCTACATGTCTTACAGCCTCCCTCCACGATGCTCTGTGTTTTTAAGGCGGGGGCGCAGTTTTGGGATTGAATGTCTGCGCATCACTTGGAGGGGTCATTAGAGGTCAAACTGTTCTCTTTGGCAAAGGTTTCACCTTTATGTTTTTTCCTTTTTAATTGTATTCAATCAATGAACGTTAATTGTTTGGTTAATTAATTAAAACCGTAACAAGGTTACTAAAGAACACACCAAGAAATCTGTAAACGCACTTCAGACCTCAACCAAGACTTACACACTCGATTCTCCCTCTCACATTACTTCCTCACCACCCCCACCCCACACACTGTGGCCATGTGTTTAATTGCTGCATTGCTTACCTTCAGACATACCCGCCCCTCACCCATACTTTCACCATCCTAGTCATCAATTAAATTGTTAATGTTGGGTTTTGTTTCAGACAAATCTGTAAAAAATCCTTACTTTTGCATGAGAGGCCAGTATTGGTGCACAGTGTGAGAAGCAGATACTGATGTATGAGGGCCAGTATTGGTGCGCAGTGCGAAAAGCTGACAATGGGTTTGCATGAGGGGCCCTATGGTGCACAGTGCCAGAAGCTGCTACTGTTCGAGAGTGTGAGAAGTCACCGGTGGGCAGTGAGAGTGGCACTGGTGAGCAGTGTGAGAAGCTGCCATTGACAGCTTAAGGAAAAGGTACCTGTGGACAGTGAGTGTCTGGGGCTGTTGTGCGGTGTGAGAAGCTAGCACAAGTGAGTAGTGTGAGGAACCAGCACTGATGGGCACTGTGGGAACTAACAGTCGTGGGTTTTATAGTGCGTCTGCATTGGTTGGTAGAATGAAACGCTGTTCCTGGTGTACAGTGCAAGCAGCTGTCATTAATGAACAATGTGAAAAGCTAACACTGGTGATTGGTGTGAGGAGCTGTAATTAGTTGGTAGTGAGAAGCTGGCACTGGTAGAGAGTGAGATGTTGTCACAAGCGGCTTTGTGAGAAGAGTGTACATTGTGTTACACAGAACGACCTTAAACCAGCGAGGTTTCAAAGAAATGTGCAGAGTAGGTTTAAGAGAACAGCGTATATGCATTGACCGAAAATTAATAAGATGCAGAGTTCAGAATTAGAAGCTCACAACCTCACAACTTCACTCTCTCTCACTCACTACCTCAATCACTCTCTATCTCACTACCTCACTCTTTCTATCTCACTAACTCACTTTCACTCTCTCTTTCACTACCTCTCTCTCTATCTCACTACATCACAACATCACTCTATGCTTATATATCACTACCTCACAACATCCCTCTCCCTCACTACCTCACTCTCTATCTACCTCACTCTCTCTATCTCACTACCTCACTCTCTATCTACCTCACTCTCTATCTCACTACCTCACTCTCTATCTACCTCACTCTCTCTCACTACCTCACTCTCTATTTCAATACCTCACTCTCTCTATTTCACTACCTCACTCTCTCTCTGCTAATGCAATAGGTATCACATATGCAAAAAAAAGCTAATGCCAATAGAAATGACAATGCCATTTATTTAGGGATACAAAAATGATAAAAAAAGAATGAGCAATACCAATAGCTCTACCTATAATATTGCCGAGACCATTGCATTGTAAATGCTTGTTATTGTAGCCCTAGCTTTATCTACCTGCCACATCCGCCCCCTTCGATGACCTGTCTGGCTGTACCGGAGCAGGATACGTTTCTGTTCTGGTGGGCAGAAGAATTTGTGGGGGTGGTACTCATTCTCGAACGCCAGTAGCTCTATCTCTTGGGGTCTCTGCCTGGTTATCGGGGTTCAGGAACCCTAGCTACATGTCGCCCTTACAGATCCGATGCTAAGCAGTCGCGGTGCGTCTGTACTCAGACATGTAAGTGCACCGTGTCACCGCTGTCGCCGCCGATCATGGTGGGTGGAACTATTTGTAATGTCACAGCTAACAGCAAGTTGACTGCTACTCACCGAAAAAGCGCTTTGACGCCTCGTCAGGGGCAGTAAGCGCTATATAAATACAATTGCAATTCAATACAATACATATAAAAGACATCTAAGGTGAATGTCATTCATAGAGGCCCTTGTGGCTCAGTTTCACAGATGAGACACCACCCTCGGTCTTATTCTCCTCGTTAAAGGCAGGGGCACCTGGGGCCAGCCTGACAGAAACACAGACGTGCACTACGCTTGCCTTGGAGTGGTAGAGTGTTAGCAGTGATGCAGCCTGAAGAAGAATGAGCGGGTGTAGGAGAGACTGCAGTGCTCCCACAAGCAGCAAAACGTGACCCGATCCCTCAGGGGTGTCTCTTCTCCTCGGGTGACTTTTCGCCTCCCAGAAGCTTGGTCTGGTGGCTTAGTGGACTAATCCGTCCACTGTAGGGACCTGTGTTTGACCTCATGGTCACAGATTCAATTCCCAGCGGGCCCACTCAGCCTTTCATCCTTCTTAAATCGATAAAAGGAGTACCATTGAGTTGGGTAACAAACATCTGGCATTCAGCGCCAAGAGACCCTTCTGGGTAAACATCCACTTTACAACTAGATGTTATGCAGCAGCTGACCGTTCCTTACATCCAGTCCACTTTCCATCAGCAATCATCATGCGATCCATCAGGAAGCTGGGAATCGGGCTGCGAACTGAAACACTGGCTTGAAATCATGAATAATGATGGGTCCTCTGGAGGTCATATATTCACAGTGCCCAGTACTACACGCTGCCCTAGGCAGGGATCTCCGCCTCTCCCTCAAACCACGACTGTCCATCATTTGTAACACGGCAGTCTGTGCGGCTGTTCACTGTTCTAGACGCCTTCCTTGTGCAATTATCACATGCTTTGGCAATGTCCTATTTTGCAAAACCCATGGTGAGCACACAGAGCAAGGAGTTCCTGGCTTCGGCTGCCCGGTTCAGACTCTGTTCATTTCTCTAAGTGTATTGTAACTGTTTTCAAATGTTTCCATAGCGCCTACATGCTGCCTTGCAGCCATTTCAGGGGATTATGTTAAATTCATCCCGCACCCTGTGTTACAGGACACGTGTAAGGTGGAATAATACATGTACCAAACAGCCAATAGCATGAGTCGAGAGCGATAAACTCCTCTGGGGGGGTGGGGGGGGGGAGCCAATGTCCCACTCGGTATATTTTAAAGAACTGGTAACAATAGGCCAGCAGTAATCTGCACTATCATGCCAGACCTAAAATGACAATATTATTGCATGTTATTGCTGTGCAGTTGGTTGTCTCATGGTGTTGAAAGTATCTGAAGCATTCTTCGTCTGGTCAGCAGCTTGTGTGACTAGGCAGTAAAACGTTCAGCGGCACATGAGATAGTAGATATATTATATAGTGCTTGTTGTTGCATAACTCTAGCGCCACCCAGAGGCAACTCTAAACACTCATAGCAATTGTATTCAGCATTGAGAGGGGAGGGAGCAAGTCCAGTGTGTTAGGCCTGTGATGGAGGGTACAGGGAGAGCATTGATGGCCTGAGACTGCGCAGGCCATTGATGGAGGGTACAGAGAGAGCATTGATGGCCTGAGACTGCGCGGGCCATTGATGGAGGGTACAGGGAGAGCATTGATGGCCTGAGACTGCGCGGGCCATTGATGGAGGGTACAGGGAGAGCATTGATGGCCTGAGACTGCGCGGGCCATTGATGGAGGGCACAGGGAGAGCATTGATGGCCTGAGACTGCGCGGGCCTGTGATGGAGGGTACAGGGAGAGCATTGATGGCCTGAGACTGCGCGGGCCTGTGATGGAGGGCACAGGGAGAGCATTGATGGCCTGAGACTGCGCGGGCCTGTGATGGAGGGTACAGGGAGAGCATTGATGGCCTGAGACTGCGTGGGCCTGTGATGGAGGGTACAGGGAGAGCATTGATGGCCTGAGACTGCGCGGGCCTGTGATGGAGGGTACAGGGAGAGCATTGATGGCCTGAGACTGCGTGGGCCTGTGATGGAGGGTACAGGGAGAGGATTGATGGCCTGAGACTGTGCAGGCCATTGATGGAGGGTACAGGGAGAGCATTGATGGCCTGAGACTGCGCGGGCCTGTGATGCAGGGTACAGGGAGAGCATTGATGGCCTGAGACTGCACAGGCCATTGATGGAGGGTACAGGGAGAGCATTGATGGCCTGAGACTGCGCGGGCCTGTGATGGAGGGTACAGGGAGAGCATTGATGGCCTGAGACTGCGCGGGCCTGTGATGGAGGGTACAGGGAGAGGATTGATGGCCTGAGACTGCGCAGGCCATTGATGGAGGGTACAGGGAGAGCATTGATGGCCTGAGACTGCGTGGGCCTGTGATGGAGGGTACAGGGAGAGCATTGATGGCCTGAGACTGCACAGGCCATTGATGGAGGGTACAGGGAGAGCATTGATGGCCTGAGACTGCGCGGGCCTGTGATGGAGGGTACAGGGAAAGCATTGAGGGCCTGAGACTGCCCTGGCCTATGATGGAAGGTACAGGGAGAGCATTGATGGGCTGAGACTGCGCGGGCCTGTGATGGAGGGTACAGGGAGAGCATTGATGGCCTGAGACTGCGCGGGCCTGTGATGGAGGGTACAGGGAGAGGATTGATGGCCTGAGACTGCGCAGGCCATTGATGGAGGGTACAGGGAGAGCATTGATGGCCTGAGACTGCGTGGGCCTGTGATGGAGGGTACAGGGAGAGCATTGATGGCCTGAGACTGCGCAGGCCATTGATGGAGGGCACAGGGAGAGCATTGATGGCCTGAGACTGCGCGGGCCTGTGATGGAGGGTACAGGGAGAGCATTGATGGCCTGAGACTGCGCGGGCCTGTGATGGAGGGTACAGGGAGAGCGTTGATGGCCTGAGACTGCGCAGGCCATTGATGGAGGGTACAGGGAGAGCGTTGATGGCCTGAGACTGCGCAGGCCATTGATGGAGGGTACAGGGAGAGCGTTGATGGCCTGAGACTGCGCAGGCCATTGATGGAGGGTACAGGGAGAGCATTGATGGCCTGAGACTGCACGGGCCTGTGATGGAGGGTACAGGGAGAGCATTGATGGCCTGAGACTGCGTAGGCCATTGATGGAGGGTACAGGGAGAGTCCAGCATTGACAGGGCTGGAGTGTGCAGTCCTGTGATAGAGGGTTCAGGTAGAGTCCAGCATTGACAGTGTGGGAGTGTGCAGGCCTGTGATGGAGGGCACAAGGAGAGTCCATAGTACTAGTGTCAGACATAATGAACCGCTTCAGGAGTACAAGGAGAGACTGCATTGACGCTGTGGTAGTGTGCTGGCCTGTGATGGAGGGTACAGGGAGAGCATTGATGGCCTGAGACTGCGCGGGCCTGTGATGGAGGGTACAGGGAGAGTTCAGCATTAATACGGTGGAGTGTGTGTGGGGCTCTGTGATGGAGGATACAGGGAGAGTCCAGCATTGACAGGGCGGGAGTTTGCAGGCCTGTGCTGGAGGGCACAGGGAGAGTCTAACATTGACGTGGTGGGAGTCTGTGATGGAAGGCACAGGGAGAGTCCAGCATTGACAGGGCTGGAGTGTGCAGGCCTGTGCTGGAGGGTACAGGGAGAGTTCAGCATTAATATGGTGGAGTGTGTGTGGGGCGCTGTGATGGAGGATACAGGGAGAGTCCAGCATTGACAGGGCTGGAGTGTGCAGGCCTGTGATGGAGGATACAGGGAGAGTCCAGTATTGTCAGGGTGGGAGTGTGCGGGCCTGTGCTGGAGGGCACAGGGAGAGTCCATCATAGACAGTGTGGGACTGTGCAGACTTGCAGCAATAGTGCGCGTAATTTTGAGCCCTGTGATGGCATGCAGGTAGAGTTCAGAGTGAATGCGGCTGATGCTGTACAGGGATAGTCCTGCATTGTCCGAGTCGGACAGTGGGGGCCTGTGATGGAGGGTACATGCAGAGTCCAGCAGTGTTAGTGCGATACATTGTGAACCCTGTGATGGGGTTCAGGGAGAATTCAGCAGTCCTAGAGGGATGCATACAATGTGTTGTAAAATACCACATTGTAAAAATCTGTAGTAAATTCATGTGCTGTAAATGCCATGCGGTATAACAACTGATCTTCCTCACGCTAGCTCTGCTGGCCTCACAATCTACACTCGGTCACTGGCCCCATGCTGCCCTGTTGTCCTCTCACTGCGCATTTACCATTTGTAAAGCGCCTGGTTACCAACACAATCCCACACTATTAATGCTAGACTCTTCTTTCCTCCATCCCAGGGCCTCACACTGTCCCACCCTTGCACTGCAAGACACTCCCTGCTCTCCATCGCAGGGCCTCACACTGTCCCACCCTTGCACTGCAAGACACTCCCTGCTCTCCATCGCAGGGCCTCACACTGTCCCACCCTTGCACTGCAAGATCCTGCCTGCTCTCCATCGCAGGGCCTCACACTGTCCCACCCTTGCACTGCAAGATCCTGCCTGCTCTCCATCGCAGGGCCTCACACTGTCCCACTCTTGCACTGCAAGATCCTGCCTGCTCTCCATCGCAGGGCCTCACACTGTCCCACTCTTGCACTGCAAGATCCTGCCTGCTCTCCATCGCAGGGCCTCACACTGTCCCACTCTTGCACTGCAAGATCCTGCCTGCTCTCCATCGCAGGGCCTCACACTGTCCCACTCTTGCACTGCAAGATCCTGCCTGCTCTCCATCGCAGGGCCTCACACTGTCCCACTCTTGCACTGCAAGATCCTGCCTGCTCTCCATCGCAGGGCCTCACACTGTCCCACTCTTGCACTGCAAGATCCTGCCTGCTCTCCATCGCAGGGCCTCACACTGTCCCACTCTTGCACTGCAAGATCCTGCCTGCTCTCCATCGCAGGGCCTCACACACTCCTACGCTTTCACCGCTGTTCTCGCCCTGACAGAGCCTGGCACCACCCAGCACTAGCCCTGCTGGGCTCTCTCTACTCCCAGTCACAGGGCCTCGCACCGCGTGGATGGCGCCGCGCTACTCCTATACTTAAAACTCTGCTAGAAAAACAGGCATTTGAGGTGAGCAGATTCAGCGTGTCGTTTAGGATGCTCCATATAAAGGAGCTGCTCTGCGCCTAAACTTGGGAACTACCCAGAGTTTCTTGTTTCCTGTTTTGCATAATTTATTTGGCACTCTAAGCCTGAAAGGGTGTTGTCTTAACTTGCTCCCTTAAGTCTGGACAACGCTGTACCTCTCTAATGAGCTATAACTAGAGTGAAACACGTGTCAGGGATTGCTTTTATTCATTCCAGGTGAGCTTTGTTGGTATTTTACCAATCCAAAGGGGTAATACTGTTCCTGGAGTAGTGAAAGGCTTTTGACATGTTTCAGATCAACATAGATGGCACTTGCTAATCTTACGATTTAATACTTTGTTGTGAACATGTCAGAAGGCTTTGTTCCATTGTAGCACAGCGTGGATGGCACTGTGCTAATCCTAGGCTTAAAACTCTGCTAGAAAAAAAAACATATAAGGTGAGCGGGTTCAGTGTCACTGGTGTTGTGTGTTGGAGTTTCTGTCTGCCTATACAAGGTGTGAGCTACTCAGAGTCCTTGCTTTCTGTTTTGGATATAAATAAATAAATACATAAAAAAAAATATATATATATAATATATATATATATAACTTGATCTGAAAACTAGACTAACATCAAGGAAATTTAAATATCGAGAGAAACCATACCATTATTTGATCAACAAATGAAAAAAGCAAGTAGTCATCAACAAATGGCAATGTGATGTTATGGCGGAAAACAGAATATCTTAAGGAGGCACACAAACATTTTGACACTACATTCTATAAAAGCACCACAATGCAACACGTGAAGGAAGGTTTGATTACTAAAGAAGAATTTCAATTTGTGCACAAAGAATTTCCTGTATTACCGGTCACCTACTTCATTCCAAAGGTTCATAAAGGTATCTTTCCAGTACCTGGCCGACTGATTATTCCTGCGAAAAATTGCCTGTTTGAGAGAATCTCTCAATATGTGGATTATTTCCTCCAGGAATTTGTAGTTGATCTTATATAAAGGATACCGGCGATTTTCTTAAGAAGCTGTATGGTATACCATGGTCCGACAAATATATACTAATGACTATGGACATAACTTCCTTTATACTAGCATAGAACATAGGAAAAAATAGTATCCTACTGCGCTAAAGAAACCCTATCTGAATAAGAGACCGATCCATTTGTATAATCACAACAGGATGTTGGTTAACATGATTAGCTGGTGCCTAAATAATAACCTTTTCCTGTTTGGTAAAGAAGTGTTCCAACAACTGTGGGGTGTTGCCGTGGGAGCCAGCTTCTCCCCCAGCTATGCGTGACTACACGTGGGCTGGTGGGAGGAGCAGGTTCTTAGGGTTGATCACTGTAATGATTGGGGAACCATGTGGCGAGCTGGTGGCGATACATCAATGATGTGTTTATTATCTGGAAGGGAACCAAGGAGAGTACCAAGGTGTTTGTAGAACATATCAATGCCAGTATATTGAATCTGGAATTTGCTGCCTGTGTAGATACAAAGACCATCAATTTTTTGGATGTGCAAATATATGTGAATAACAACCATTTAGAGTATAGACTACACCGAAAATGTACAGCAGATAATTCCATCTTGCATACATCCAGCTTCCACCCCCAAACACTTAATAAGTAGAATTCCTTATGGGGAATTTCTGAGACTACGTAAAATCTGTAGTTCGAAAATTTATTTGCACACCAGCTAACAAGAAGTAGCAACTAGATTCCATAAAGGAGGATAGGATGCTAGCATCATTAAACATGCTATCAATAAAGTGGAATGAGAGAACCAGGGAGTCCATTCTATTTCAAACTCCCAGTGATATTGACAGTAAACCAGAAAATGTGCCCTTGGGCCATAATGAAGTCAATGACATCAGACTTATCACCACGTTTAGCCGACAGAAAAAGGAACAATTGGTCCATTGTCAATATTGAGTCTGGGAAGCTATGGAGCAAGTTGTTACCAACATCCATTCAAAAGAATACGGCTGCTTGAACAGCAGTTCTAAAGTTGTTTTCTGGGAGAAATGGTTTCGCTTGCTTTCTAGGACAGAGCTGGTACCAATCTGTCTTTGTGGTTTTTGTCAGTGTGTTTCTTGCCGGTGAGGTTGGTGTCGGGAGTGAATCCAAGTGACCTAGAATTCAATGAAAGTTGGGGTTTAAAGCTGTTAAGGTTCATGTCATTGAGGATCATTTGTACAGTTTTTGTTTTTTGCTCACTCTTGGTTGGGTTGAGCTGCAGGTGGGTGCTGAACATCCAGGTCTGGATGACTTGCAAGCTGCGTTTGAGGCCTTGGAGGACTGAAGCAGAGTAGACTTTCAAGTAGAGTTGTGTATCATCAGGATAACAGTGAATCTTGATGTTATCTGTGAGTAGTGCACAAATCGGATCGATGTAGAGGTTGAAGATGGCAGGCAAAAATATGGAACCAGGGAACACATACCAAATTTTCAGGCTGCCCACAGGCATTTCCAGAAGAATCTTATTGGAGATCATTTACCTAAGCTCCAAACCAAAAAATGCAGGAAGAAGATGACAAGATTGTAGTCCTTCTGCTACTAACCACTAAGGGTCTGGAACGACACTGCAATCAAAATCCAACAGGCCTCATCCCTTCTCTCTTTCCCAAAAAGTTAAAGCCCTGTCTCATCAGGCAACACCTCAGCAGAGCTGCACTCGTCCTCGGGCCCTCTCCCACCCATATATATATATATATATATATATATATATATATATATATATATATATATATATATATATAGGTGGTCCGCTTTTCGTCCTTTGGTCCTTGAAAGACTGGTGTTGGTGGCTATATATACACACCTGATGGTCGAGCCTCATCCTACAATCCTCCACCTCTTTCCATCACTTTTGTATCTTTGAACATCTTCCTTCTCTTCTCCTTTCTTCTGTATTATACACTGATTAGCCTTTCCCTTCCTGATTATTGTAGCCTGTAACACTGTGCAGCTCTTTGTCGCTTTGAAACTAGCTGTGCGCTACATGCGTTACATACATACATAACAAGTAGTTGTTCCGAAAACCAGTTGTGATTGACAGCCCTTTTAAGTTGAAGCTGAAAACATCAAAGTTAAAATCACCAAGGTTACAAAGCAGAAAGATTAAACTGATCTCACAGTCCAACACAGGGATCTGTAGGACTTTAAATTCAGCGGGTATAGATGGAGTGGGTATCCTGACCGGTAGAAAGATGCTCATATTGGGCTTGTTAGATCTGGGAGTCTATAGTTTGCAGGGGTAGGTACCACTGTCCAAATAGGGACCCTTGCTTCCAGTCAGGGTAAGGGGGATACATTATTTAGGTAACCCCTGTTCACCCCCTTGGTAGCTTGGCACGAGCAGACCGGCTTATCAAAGGCAATGTGTAAAGTATTTGTACCAACACTCACAGTAACACAGTGAAAACACCACAAATGGACTCCACACCAGTGTAGATAAATAAAGTACCTTTATATAAACTACACAAGACCAAAACAACAAAAATCCAACATACACAGTTCAAGAATATGGTTTCAAGAAGAGTTCTTAGTGACAAAATCATCCACCTTAGCGTCAATTTTAGCCAACAGTACCTGGTGATGCGATAAAAATTCCTAGCAGCGCTCAGGCTTTGAAAGACAAGCAACAGCGTCAGTCCTGAGACCCTGGGGAGGCGATGCGACAACCCCGCTGCACGCAGCGGGCGTGTGCGATGAATCCGGTCTGTATGGGAATGAGGCGATACTTGTATGGATTCCAAGGTGTTGCTTCTCCGGTGGAAATTTACTCGCAAAGGCACGAAGCGACAAAATTCGGCCCGATAACGAGCGGTGCGATGATCTTGGCTGGCTCTGCGACGATGTTCGCAGCGATAAAATTCGGCCCGCTAACAAGCGGTGCGATGATCTTGGCTGGCTCTGTGACGATGTTCGCAGCGATAAAATTCGGCCCGCTAACAAGCGGTGCGAGGATCTTGGCTGGCTCTGCGACTATGTTCGCAGCGATAGAATTCGGCCCGCTAACGAGCGGTGCGAGGATCTTGGCTGGCTCTGCGACTATGTTCGCAGCGACAAAATTCGGCCCGCTAACGAGCGGGGCAACAATTTCACCAGCGATGATCATGGCTGGCTCTGCAACGATGTTCGCAGCGATAGAAATTCGGCCCGCTAACGAGCGGAGCGAGGGATATTTTCTCGCTAAGCCGGCGGTGCGTGAAAAAGTGTAGATCCTTTGCTTCTTTCTTCTTGGTCAGCTTCCCATCAGCAGGCACAACTTCCAGAGGCCCCAAAATTGGATCAAGCACTCTAGGAAGGGCAGAACTCCCGCAGCAGAGTTCAGGGGGAAGCTGGGGGTGAAGTCTTTTTTGTTCCTGGGACTTCTTAACAGGAGGCCAGCTCTACTCAGGCCCTTGGAGATTCCTTCAAGCCAGGGGACACAGCACACAGCAAAGTCCTTCCCCTCTCCTTGGCAGCAAAACAACTGCAGGTCAGCCTTACAGCAGGTCAGTCCTTCTTCAGTCTTCCAGCTTTCTCCTTGGCAGAGGTTCCTTCTTAATTCCAGGATGATCTAATTTTCTGTAGTCTGGGTCCCAATACTTGTACCCCAAAATCCTTTGTCCTCTGAAGGCAGAGGGGCCTTGGCCTTGTCAGAACCAGTTGTGACCGGTCCTGGAGCACTCTGTTTACTTGGTTTCTTCTTTCCTTTGAGAGAGAGGGGCAGGGTCGTTAGCCGCCGAGCAGGGGGTGGAGCCAGCATTGTGGAAGGCAGGCACAGCCCTATTCAGGCCCAGGTGCTACTCCTCCCACCAATCTACAGGGGAATTTCCCTATTCAGCCCTGGGCTGACACATTCAGCCTCTGGGAGCCACCCCTGTCCCTTACAAACCAGACAGTCAATTCACAAACATGCCAAGGCACACAGAAAGGGCAGAAAAGGAAAACAGCCACCTTCTAAAAGTGTGGTTTCACACACCGGATTTAAAAACCATCCTTCCTAAAAGATGTGTTATTAAATTCTGAATTCAGGGATACCAGACTTTAGCTTTCTATCTTGCTCCTATGGGAAGATATGCAGGTAAACATTATACTCAGCATTCCCCATTATAGCCTACGGGCAAGATAGCCTTTCAATAGTGAAAAACGAAAATGGCTGTAATTCACTACCAGAGCATGTCACCTACACCAATACATGCTCTACCTTTCTCATACACTGCACCCTTCCCAGGGGGGTACCTAGGGCCTTCCATAGGGGTGTCCAATGTGTACAGAAAGGGAAAGGTTAGGCCTGACCAGTGTGGACACTGGTCAGGTCAGCATGGCAGTTAGCATCTGCACCCAGGCACCGTGGTGGCAGGCCTGTGACACCATTTTAGGGCTACTCCTGTGGGTGGCACAATCAGTGCTGCAGGCCCACTAGTAGCATTTGAATCACCAGCCCTGGCACACGCATTGCACTTTTTCTAGGGGCTGATTGGTTATCCCTTTTTGGTATATTTGTTTCACCTATCAATATAACAATTTACCTAGGGAGCACTTGCACTTTGACACTGATCAGCAGTGGCAAAGTGCCCAAAGCATCTAAACCAGCAAAAACGAAATCCAGCATAGCGTCAAAAATACAGGAGGTAGAGGCAAAAAAGTCAAGGGAAACCACGCCAAAGATGCCAGGTCTAACAGGGCTAAACAGATGATCGCCTAGCAACTGAGCTATCTAATGTTAATTTAATGTATGTAGTACAGGCAAAGCAGGAGAATGTAATGTAATTTGGAATGCTGCACTTTTCAAGTTTTATCCTCTTTCACATTTGTAAACACATTTTCAGTGACACTGGATAATGTCCAGAAGTTATGAAAACCAAACATACACCTCATAAAGATTGTCAAGTTATTTTATAATATTGTTAAAATATTTCTATGCAATTAATAATAGGATTCTAGAATATCCCAATATATCATCACAGGTTTTGTGTACGTTTTTTTCAGAGATGGTAGAAATTGGGCTATTATCTTTTCTTAGAAAGGAAGAGGAGAGAAAATTAGGATGGTGAGCATTTTTTTATCAACTTTTAATAGCATTATTCATTTTTTATATTTAATGTGAATAATGTCTTAAGATTCAATAGAGGGAGATACCGCTGGAATCACAGGATAGCCAACACCTTGTTGTGCTCCTTCTATTGAACTCACAGGATAGCCCACACACTTTGTCATGTGCCTGCCACTGAAATCGCAGGGTAGTCAATGCACCATGCCCTGTGACTTTCACTGAAATCATAGGAAAGACTGAACCCTGTTGTGTACATCCTTCCTATTCCTTCTGCTGAAATTACAGGATAACTAAGACCCTTGTGATTGCCTGGACATGTTGCAAAGAGCACAAGACATAGGACCTACATAGGCTAAGACCGTATTTCCTGGATTGTAGACCTCTCGCCCATGTGTATATTTATGTTAATGCGCATATTATTGTGTATTTGTTATGTGTATGTGTTATACGTATATATTTATATTTGTTTTTGAATATATATGTGTGAGATGCCTGGAGCTATCAAAGCTCCAATGCTGAAGATTAATCAATATATTTAAGATTCCGTACTGAAGATTTCTAATCAATTATGTGTACCTACAAGCTGTTCTACGTTTTCCTCTGTGACTAGTTCCTTCACGTTATCACATAACATGTAAATTGCTCTGATACCTTCGGGTCTAGCCAGCACTATATGAATCTCAAAGTAATAATAATAATATAACAAGGGTACTCATTAAAGTGTTCGAAACAAGAGTACCTTGTTATTTAAAAATGTAAGCTATCGCTTACACTTGTTCGAAAATCTCCATGTATTACTGGATTGTTTGTCAATTCCGATCTCGCACGGAAGGGCTCCGAACGCGATCCGGCCCTAAAAAGGAAGAGCCGTATGCGTGTTTACCGACCGACTCTTACAGCTGTATGAGCGAGCAAGTACGATGTGAGAAACGCGAAATCACCGACCGACTCGTTTCCAGGTCCGAACCGCTCCATACGCCTCGTCCGTAAGCAAACCGTGGAGGCGAATTCTGACCCAGCCAGTACGATGCATGCGTCGGACAGCCGGATCGAGCTGAAGTTTCCAGCTCGCAAAACGTCCAGGACCCCCCCGTCACCCGTAGCCTTACGACTCGGACACAGGGGGAGACCCAAGGGTCTCCCCAACACAGGCATGTACGGTACGGATGGCAGCGACGCGTACCCACTGTAGGGTGCACCCTTGTGCGAGACGTACCCATTCAGTCAATGGGAGCCCATGTACGCGTCGTACGACCGGCTCCTTTTGACTTCTATGGGAGTCTGGCCGAACAGTCTGGCAGCATGCGGCCGCATCGTGCTCAGTCGGACTGCAGGAGTCCGACTCGGTCGGAAAACACTCCGGATCCGGCTCGGTTCGGAGAGCTTTCCGACCCAGATCGGAATCGGCCCCTTAGTAGTGCGGTGTGCTGGTTCTCTACCCTGCTTTCGGTTCTGCTGTTCTGGAAATGCAAAAAGTTTACTATAAAAATTCAGAGACTGGTGGGGGTGGGGTGGCCTGCAGAGGAGGGGTGGAGCCATGGTGAACATTTGATTACTCCTTTATGGGCACTCTTCTGTCTGTTATTTCTGTGGAAGCTCTAAAATACAATTTCCACCAAAAGCCATGACCGAGCTAAGAGATGGGGGTTGGGGGCTGACGTTGGAGCCACTGTAGGGGCGTAGGGAAAGAGAAATTAGGAAAACTGGGAAGAAAAAGAGAGCGTAAGAAAGAGAAAGGCAAACATAACGAAGGAGCAACAAAAAGAACACATAGCTATAATTAAAATACAAACCGTAACAAGCCAACTGTGTCCATTGTTTCTTGATTTTCAAGATCACAGAGCGTATTTACTATGGTTAAATTTTTCCACAAACCAGGAAACAAACACTCTGAAGAGTTTTGCAAAGTTGGACGTAGCTTACTTTGTGACCATTTGACAATGTTTTAAAAATTGAATGGTAAACTAAATCCCCTGAAAAGTAAGTTTTGCAGGAGAATATAACAGAAATAGCAATTTTTTGCTGGAGGATTCATTAAAAATATTGCTTACAATTTTGGAGCTGGAATTGTGATATTGCACACTCTAAATGCAGGGTCATTCTGGCAACTAAAAGTAGATCTAGGAAGTTCTAATATACTAGTCCTCTATTGCACTTTGCAAGCAAAGAGTCGCACCCTCTGTAGGAGAGTTGTTTTTCAGCCCTCAAGCATATTTTTAAAAATGGGTCCAAATGCTTCATTTTTATTTCCGGTTTTTCCACAGTGCCCCAGAGCTTCACTCTTCTGCACCAGCAAGACTAGTTGACTTTCTAGCAGCTCTCCACCAAGAAATATTGCTTTGTAATATCCTGAAACAAGATGGCGGCCTCTAGATTTTCATTGCATGGATCTTCTTGCTCTGTGTTGTTTAGTTTGCTTAGTTTGTTCACCCCCCTGCCTGGAGCAAACGCGGGCATCTGTAGTCTGATGCCAATGCCAGCTGGTAGGGTAATGGAGCTGGCAGGTTCATTGAATGCAAAGGGCATCAGCTTAGCAGCAGTGTTATTTACTTTGACAACTGTGGTGTGTCAAGTGCTCCCTTCCTAGAAACCAAGGGGAGGACGAAAAGTAGGGGAAAGGTGACATTTTTGCCAGAGCACAACAAAACACACATATATATCCCTTACACAAATGCTGGTTACATAGCAGACTTTTAGAAGAAATATCTCGCATACTGGCAGGGTCGAAAAGGGACAGAAAAAAGACTATAAAATAAAAGCAGCCCCCATTACTGAATTAGACCGATGGAAAAGAGGCCCATGCTGGCAAATTAGGGCAGTTTAGAACGTTCTGTATACGTGTTGGCGAGGTATGGAAGACTGCCTGGGTTTGCGCTTGCTTCTGGCAATGTTTGTTTGAACAATGCAAGTATCAAGGACCCCTGCAAAGGCTCTGGAACTCCTAGGGCAGGGCAACAATAGAAGTGTAAGCAAAAACCCCAGGCAGTCATGCGGTTCAATGAATCTAACAACTCCTCATACCAACAACATCATTGTATTAGGAACTCAGTGCGAACACAGTATAGCTATATTAAAACATATCTGAATTTTACTTGACGTATTTTAAAAAAAGTATTAAACAATTCATAAATACAATACTACATGATTTCAATGTATCAAAAATCACAAGGAACAAAAATAATTTGGAAAGGATAAGATGCAACAGTAATTCATACATCTATACATAATGAGACGGTGGCTGTGAAGACCCACTTCACAGCCACCTCTTCAGTATGTATGCTGTGAACCACTGCAGGTCGGATGAGCAGGGGAGCACACCGCAGGAGCAGTATGAGTCACAGGAAGCTCTCGACAGCACTTTCGAAATCATAAGGAGGAACTTGCATAGAGCGAAGAGGTGACTGTGCCTCTCCATGACTATGTTTCCAGAACTAGGTTTCCGGTTTAACAAACCAATGCAATCTGAATTTTTACCCTAAATTCATTTAGTTTGTACCGGTCTGACCACACCATCAGATAACAAGGCTTTGAAACAAGAGACTCCATAGCTGGAAACTGTTCGCTGGAGAGAAGCGTTCATCTGGGAACCCCACATTGAAAACAAAAGGCCCAACTCAAGTCTTCGCTGTGAAGCCTTTGAGTAGAACAGACCCCACACCTTGTGTGACGTCTGTCTCCGGCACTTTCAATATAGGGCTTGCTCGGTTTATACATAAATGATACAAAGGAAACTACAACTCCCAGGGTGCAAAGTGCTGATGGGTGAGAGGCCAGACTTGTTAAAGGTGCCGGATATGATACAGGTCCACATGGCAGCTATCCAGATCCTCACACAATACAGCGCGGCTTCAGTTGAAAACATGTACGCCGAGTCAAACATGGCACTATTTTTAATTCTTTGCAACTATTACCAATTTCCTTGCTGCGATCAAGGGATGGCTAGAGGCAGCCGCAGCCCGTACAGGTAAGAGCGGAGGGCGGCGGGGCCGGGTGGGGAGAGATTTCGATGGACGATTATGAGGGAAAAATAAAGAATACATTTTCCCTCGTCGTTGTCTGTCGCAACTCCCCCACCGCCCCACCCGGCCCGACTGCACCACCGCTCTTACCTGCACGGGCCGCGGCTGGTTGGAGGGGCGCAGTAAGAGCCAGCTTCAAGCCCTGTACTTGCTTGTGGTCATGTTGCAAAGAAAACATGTGGTCAGGCCTGATTCACAAAGGTAAACTTGCACTTTTGTGTAAGTTTACCTTATTTGTGCGATTCTCAAACTCTGAGTGAATAGTAAGTTTACAACTGTGGAGACTCCGCAGTAGGGGCCGAGAGCGTTGCACATAAAAAAAATAGGTCTGTCCTATTGTTTTATATGTGGAGTTCTCCGCTCCAACTGCAGACTCACCGCAGTTTGAAACTAAGGGCCTGATTAAGATCTTGACGGATAGGATACTCCGTCACAAACAGCTAGCCTGTCCGCCATGTTACAAGTTCCATAGGATACAATGGAATTGTAATACGTGGATGGGATATCCGTCACGAGTTCCATAGGATATAATGGAATTGTAATACGGCGTACGGGATAAACTTAATGTTTGTGACGGAGTATCCCATCCGCCAAAATCATAATCCGGCCCTTACTATTAATATAGAGTTCATAAATCGTAAAAAAAATAGCAAACTTACACAAGTGTACGTTTACCTTTGTACATCAGGCCTAGTTGTTGGGAAGCAAGAGCAATGCCTCTATAAAGAGTTCAGGGCTCAATTCTTGTATTTAATGGCCAAGAACATTATAAGGATTTTTTTCTTACTGAAGCTCTCCCTTTTTATTGAAAAAATGCTATTTTGGGACCTCTTTTTGCAGAAGCTGCTCCTTCACCTTGTCCCATGGAAGCCAAGGCCCTCAATGATGGTGCCTACCTTGTTCCTAGGTGCTCCAGATTTTGGCAGATCGCAAAACCGAGATACACGGAAATGCACTGATCCGCCCACGATTCCACAATGTGGTTAAATGAATAACCCAGGATTAGAATTTAGGTCTCATGAATCAACCAACTACAACTGGACCCTGCCAGCGCCTGGATACCCTCACTGGTGACAAGAAGCACCATACAAGTCATTGATTGATTGATTGAACAGCAGTGTCCATGGTTGCTTCCCAAGGACTTTAACAATATGATCTGTCCGGGCTATCCATGCTGGATGAATTTGCATAACTTTTTTTTTTTTTTTAATTTTATTTACATTTTGAAATTTAAAACACAACAGTACAGCTAGGCAATCGTGTGGCAATTACAGTACATCAAGATATTATACCATCTACATTCTGTTGAGGGACATAACAGCAAGTATCGCAGGCGTATATTTACTCAAAGCTGCCGTCAATTCCAGCCCTTGTATCCCATCTAGTTATCTGCAAGGGTTCCGACATGTCTCAGGGTTCCTTCATATACCATTATCATATCTAACCATAAGCACCATGTCCTTCCATAGATGAATTTACATAACTTAGTCTAAACAGGAAGCATTCACATAATAAGGAGTTACCATGAAAACCTAGAGTGATTGCAGCCCCCACACACTAGCACCAAGATAGTCATGATATACAGCTTAGCCACAAAAGTATTCTACTAGCAGTGGCGGCTGGCATCTACAGGGAGTGGGGGGCAGGCAGGCGCACAAACAAAATTAAAATGTAAAAAATTACCTCACACGTCCTTTGCTCCGGACCTCTTCTTCCGACTGCAGTGCGGGCACCAGAAAACTTCCTTGCCCAATCCTGGTGCTGCTCACATGCAGCATGAGAGCAGTGCTCTGGTTGGTGTGAGAAGCTCACTCCGCAGCACACTGGAGGCCTGCACTTGCTCTCAAACCAGCTTTCTTAAGACAGCTGGGTTGTCAGGGTTAAAGTGCGCATGTCTGGCTGGAAGTCGCAAGACGGCTGGCCAAAGAGACATGCACACTTGCAAAGGTAGCACTCTGCCCACCACTTCTCCCTGCTGCTACTCAGCAGGCCCCGCCCCGCCCTGTCCTGACACTTGGTTCAGGATGGGATGATGTAAAATAAAATGGTAAAGAATTGCCATTTTATTTTTCATCTATGGGGCTTTGGGGGCATTTAAGTGTGGCGACGCTCGTCCGCTCAAACGGAGGAGTCGCCCATGTCTACTAGAATATCAAAGTATTGACCTGAACTTCTGTCGACTCTAGGATGTTAACCACCGATGTTGCCAAGATAAGTAGATAAGGTGTTAAAAATGGTAAATCTGTACTATTGGGACAGAGAAAGGTTCCCTGCATGCCCCGGAGAGCATGCACATAGTCTAAATTATTGTAGAAAGCTGTAGCTTTTTGACTGTTGTCTCAGCACCAACGGCAATCATTCATATGTGTTGGAGGTACTGTTGTGACATGGACTGAGACCCAGAGTGGTGCTCTGTAGTCTAGTGGACTATGCCATGTGTATCCTCTTTGTTTATAGTGACTACTTGCAGCTCGCTTGGCTGTGGAGGGATGACAGTGGTGGAAGATATGCCATTCATGGTGTCAAAGCAGGGTTTTTTACCTGTCCAGGTCATGGGGAGTTGCTTACTGGCCTCTCCCATCTTTTTTAAGTGGTCGGACAATTTACAGGACCAGGTCCCTAACCCATCCATATGGAACATGGATGTTGCATGATTGTACCATTTTATGTGTGTAGATGATGCATCTATTGGACTTGTGTAGTAACGGTTGACGTAGCCACATTGGGAACCATTTTGTATTTGCTGCATTCAAGTGGTGTCCAAGAAGGAGGGTTGGAGAGGAACAGATGTGAATCGCGAGGCTCTCCCCAGAACATTCCAGAGATTATTTGTGATGGGTCTAAGTGAGGAGTGTTAGGAGAGGAGACAGAGGACACTTTGAAGGTAGGGAGTTTCGCCTTGCTCGTTGTTCTTTTGTGGGGCTTGCCTGGACATATTAACATGTATTTAAGAGAAGAGGGGCAGCCTTCTTTGCTGTTATGCCCTTTTGTAAGTTTCTCCTACCTGAACATTTCCAGCTCCATCCACCTTACTGCTCAAACTTGATGACAAAGACCTTGGTAGAATCTATCTGCATAGAATAAGCAAAAGGAAAGAACTGGCAGTAACTGACTGCAGGAATTCACTAATGTCTGTAAAGATGGTCAGACACTTCCAGCCAATGTGCTAAGCTTTCTCCAGCAGAAAACCAAGGCCCCAAACCACTGGTACAGAGGAAGTCCACTTCCACTCCCCTTACCAGGTTCTGGGCCAGAACCTGGGGAATTTTGAATGCCTGCCAGGAGAAGCTGCTACTGAGTAAACGTACTGCTGAAGAGTGATATTGTGTGTGTTCCTTGCAGGAGGAAAGCTAAGGAGGCTTAGGAGGTGACAAACTGTGACAGCTGTTGGAGCCCAAGCAGGGCCTGCAATACTCCCATGATGACACATGGGTTCTGAGTGACCCAAATGTTCCAGCAACATGTGCTGTCCTGTGGAAGCATCCTAGGCCGAGGATCCTTCCTGAAGGAACCTGAAGTGCTTAGAGCGTGACCCCACTAGTAGAAGTAAGCGACTGTATGCCAGAGGTATCCATCAACTTTCAACTGTAGTCAGTGGTTACACTGGATTGATCTGTGCCCAAAAGAAAGTAAAGTCCTCTTTGCAGATGAAGGCATCAGACATCGCCCAATACACCTTTTGCAACTTTGGGTGGTCTTCTAGCTTGTTTGAGTGTGGTCTTCTGTCTGGGCCCAAGGAAGAACCTAAAGAGCCAAACCACGAGCAAAGGGACCATCTCACAGTCGCTCTGCCTCTGATATTGGTGCTGCCTATGCACACCCACCTTGGTAAATGCCAGCTCCTCCACTGCGGACTACAACCAAAGTTGGCTGGGTTGACGAGGAGGACAAGCAAAACCAGACCAGTGGCCCGTGCACAACCCAAGGTGTCAAAACAGGCTCCGATATCTGGATGTATGACGTTACAACGCACACTTTTACAACGCATGCACTTACAACGCATTTTTTACAACGCTTAATCCATTACAACGCATGACATTACAACGCATGACACTACAACGCATTTTTAAAAAATACCTTTACAACGCATTCCCATTACAACGCATACTACCTTTACAACGCATACCATTACAACGCATAATATTAAATTACATTTAAGGTAAGTATTAGATAGTATAGGGGTAAAAATTACTATTCTAACTCCAGGGGGTGCAACAGTAGGGTAAGTGTTGGATAGTATAGGGGTAAAAATTACTATTCTAACTCCAGGGGGTGCAACAATAGGGTAAGTGTTGGATAGTATAGGGGTAAAAATTACTATTCTAACTCCAGGGGGTGCATCAGTAGGGTAAGTGTTGGATAGTATAGGGGTAAAAATTACTATTCTAACTCCAGGGGGTGCAATAGTAGGGTAAGTGTTGGATAGTGTAGTGTAATATTATGCGTTGTAATGGTATGCGTTGTAATGGTAGTATGCGTTGTAATGGAATGCGTTGTAAAGGTAGTTTTTAAAAATGCATTGTAGTGTCATGCGTTGTAATGTCATGCGTTGTAATGGATTATGCGTTGTAAAAAATGCGTTGTAAATGTAGTGCGTTGTAAAAGTTGCGTTGTAAAGGTTGTTCCCCCCCCGATATCTCAGCCTTGCTGTAAGGCAGGCGCCACATTTGGCCAACCACTGGTACCGCACCACACTTCCATTGAAATCCATGGAGGAAGGACTTTAAAATAACCCCCATTAAGAACTAACATAAAATTAATAAAATCAGTTCAACATTTACAAATACATATATCTTAAGCAATAAAAATACATACTATTGCTAATTTTATTTACATTTTTTAAATCCTTTTTCCTTTTAATTTATTTTCATTTAGAGTGAAACAATAATTGTACATAACACCTTTCTGACACCACAACGCAGTGACAATCAAACTGTACAGTATAAGTCTCTACCCCCCTCCTCCCTTCAGCCTACTGCAATCTGTTGAGCTACAGATACAAATGCCTAAGACAGACTAAATATGTTTGATCCTTCTAGCATATGTAGTCCTCACCCTCCCATGACCCAGCTGCAATTTGTCTAGTGTGACTCCCCTCTATGTGTCTGGTAGCTAGCCTGTAACTCTGGGATCCCATGTCCCCCAGATCTACTCAAACTTTTTCTTGCAACCTCTACCCTTGTATACCTCTTGCTCAAGGATTTAAGATCGTTCAATCCCCGCTTCTCATTCTCTGAGCGACGGGGGGATCCCACATCACCATCACCATTTCTGGGTGATGTCACTTTTCGCCACCATAAATCCCATATTCACCAGAATCTTCTGGAATCGCATGAGGTCTGAGGGCCCCCTCAATCCCAGTAGAGCCGTTTGAGGTATCAACTCAATGGCAGCTCCAACCGTTCCCTCTAGGGATCTTGTCACCTGCTCCCAAAAATGGCAGACCTGATGACAGTGCCACTAGGTATGAATGAATGTACCTTCTATACCACACTTCCTAATTTTGTGAATCAATGTTCAGGTGCAGTACGTCCTGTGGAGGAGTTTTAGCTGAATCAGCGGGTAGCTGATCTGATTTGAGGAAATCCAATGCCTCCGCTCAGTTCTCGTTGTCAATTTTCCTTATGTCCAGTTCCCAACTACCTTTGAGGTGTGTTATTGCCCGCTGTGTATTCCTCCGTATCATGCCAACTGCCGGAGATATCAGTTTGTGTCAGACTCGCCCGTCTAGCAGCCTCCTCTCCAACGAGGAGTGCTCTTGTGTCTCCTCCTCTTTATCTATCCTACCTATGAGCTCATGCCTTAGTTGTCTGTACTTCAGCCACTGAGCAGTCGGCATTTTCTATTACCCTTGGAGGTGTTCAAAAGGAACCACCCCATTAGCATGTTACATTTCAGCGAGCATGGAGAAAGCTATCGCATCCCAGCCCTGAAAGCCCTTCAAGGCAGCTACTTGTCTTAGTCTTGTGCCTTTCCAGAGCGGTGTGCAGGTTGTGATTCTCGTATCCCAGTAAACCTTATGAAGCAGTCTTCTCCACACTGCTAGAACTCTGACCATCCATCACTGTGCATGCCCAGGTATTAAGTTTGCCCCCATATAACACGTGCATATGGCTCTGGTCGCCCATTCCCCATCTGTCCACTCACATTGCCGTATTATCTCGGTCTACATACACCCAATCATTCACCCTACTAACCTGTGCTGCCTCGTAATATTTTTTAACATTAGGGAGCGCTATGCCTCCTTCAAATCTGGAATGTTGTAGTGCCTTCATTGTTATTCGGGGTTGTCCTCCTGCCCAAAGTAATGTCCGCACCAGGACCTGTAGCCGGGTAAAGGACGTTCTCAGTATTGCATAGGGACTATTCTGTAGCACATATAACAGCCGGGGGAGAGCAAGCATTTTAAACATGGCAGTCTTGCCTAACCGGTACAGCGGTAACATGCACCAAGGTTTATCGTCCCCTTTCAGCCTCTGAATCAACAGGAGGAGGTTGACTGGGTGTGTAAAGCGGCATCTCTGGTTAACTATATGCCCACATACTTGAACCTGTGAGGCTCCACTTGCAAGGGCAGCGGAGTTTACTGCCTCCAACCAAACATTGGGATGAGGAGGGGCTTCTCCTAGTTAATCACAAATCCCTTGAATTCACCAAAAACTTGGAAAAGTTTGCCAACACGAGCTAGAGATCATTCTGTTATCGTCAGGTAAAGCAGTATATCGTCTGCATAGAACGATATTTTTTCTTCCCAACCTGAGTCTCTCATCTAACCCCAAATGTGTGCGTCTATCCTCATGAGTTACCACAGGGGTTCCGCTTTAATTTGTATTTTTAATATGAAACTAAATTTTAAAAAAAATAAAACATGTAAAAAATGTTTTAAACACCCTAAACTTAAAACACATTCCTTTTAAACATATATAATAAATATTGAATACAAATGAAAGTGTTAGTGAGTATGAGTACTTTATAAAAAATTATATTTAACTTATAATGATGAAGTAATGTGCTGTGCAAATATTTTTTTTTTTTATTCACAGGTGAATAATACATATTTGAAATGACTTTAGATTTATGTTATACATTAAAATAGTTAAACATTTCTTTAGAAAATAGTAAAGTTATTACACTTTCCCATGGGGAGCTCCCTATCCCAGTGACGGAGATCTCCACCAACCGATGAAAAGTTACAAGTATTAACTTTACACTTGTAAGGAGATTCCATTGCCTGTTTCGAGGGGGTGGAGACATGTAAGTCTATACCAGGGTATACATTTTCACAAATACTGAATAACAAAACAAGTGTTGACAGTAACACATAGGTGTCGGAGTAAATCTACACACAAGTAAATACACACAGGTGTATTTACCTTTGTGAAGCAGGCCCTAAGGGTCACATATTCTCGGTATCGGAAGAGGCACGATTCAGCGATGCTACGTTCATGGACAAATTCATCCTTAACCGGCTTTATTGTGCGGCTAGGTCGGAAATTAAGGGATTCCCCCTCGAGCCGGCTTCCTTTGAGCCCCTCACTATCCTCATTGACAAAGATACAGGGGCCCACGTTATTTCTAAACTGTACAAGACATGTGCTGCACTGGTTCCTTGTGCGGATGACCAGTTGCGGGCGGCGTGGGAGGCAGACTTGGGTAGGCCTATTACGGACGTATAATGGGCCGCTTGCTGTAAGGCCACTAGCACGATATCGCTTAATAGTCGTCATAAACTCCTGCACTATAAGTTTCTTCGCCGCTGCTATA
Source organism: Triturus cristatus (assembly GCF_964204655.1). Lineage (NCBI taxonomy): Eukaryota > Metazoa > Chordata > Amphibia > Caudata > Salamandridae > Triturus > Triturus cristatus. The sequence goes on from NC_140594.1 coordinate 165,441,067, forward strand.
TGACCCCTGATAGACTCCATTCCATTGATTCCTCGCGGCCTCACACATGCTGGAAATGCGCTGCACCTCATGCTGACTTTGCACACATGACCTGGACATGTCTGAGAATGCAATCATTTTGGACACAGGTGCACACGATCCTTGGAGAGATGTTGGGGCTTGCGCTGGTTCCCACGCCTGAGGTCGCGTTGCTGGGCTACACGGTAAATTTCCCCAAGAATGTTCGGAGGCTTGCGTCTCTGGGCCTGCTGCTAGCCAAGCGGGAAATTGCTAAGCGCTGGGGGAATAGAACAGCTCCCACGGCTAGGACGTGGCTTACGGCCATGGCTTTCTGCAGCACGAACAGCGAGATTTACTCCAGTCTCCTCCCCACCGTGGCACGGCCCAAGGACATCTGGGGCCCATATAAAACATATATCGCAAACCTGCCGAGCTCCTCCCAATCGCACTCCAGTTCGGGGATAGTACCCACGGGGGTTGGATAGGCTATACAGCAGCGGAGTCACGCATTCGGGGGGGCCGTGGGGTGGGTGTGGCGCTGTGGCCATCCTCACTTCGGGTCTTGAGTTGTGAGTTGCGCATGACTTGGCTAGTGCAAATACGAAGGTCGAGCGCATGGTGGGTCCTTGTTCTAAGATGTTCCTGTTTGGGTTTGGGCGGGTGGGACTGATGTGATGGTTGATGGGGACCTGCTGCCCGGAGCCTTGCTTCTGTGTTATCTATGGTCTAGGAGGCGGCATTGTTGTAATGTATCTCTCCACTGGCTATCTATTGAACACACAGCCGAGATCTCTGTATTGTTTTGTTTTTCAAGCATAAATAAAGCTTTAAAATACAAAAATAAAAAACAGGCCCTAAGGGTCGAATGGAATTTTAAGAAATGCAGAGAACAGTGTACATTTGAATTGTCACGTCAGTTATGAGGTAGGGATCATTCTGCAAAGTGTTTATTGGTGTTCCATTGCAGCGTTTATGTTTTTAAAGCCTCTTCTCTTGTATGCCTTATTTCAACTGTTTCTCCAGTGGTGGCCGGCATGGGTGTCTGGGCAGGCGAGTCGCGTCTCTCTGCTCCTGCTCTCCTCGTGGAATTCTAGGAACAGGAAGCATGCCCCACTAACCAATCACAATGCTGCAGTGCAATTGTGATTGGTTTTGAGCTTCCTGGTTCGACGGTCAACCAGGGAATGGGGGGCCTGAGCTTGTTCTCCACGCAGGCTGTAATGCAGCCTGCATGAGGAATGGGGAAAGTGTGCATGACTGGTTTGGGCGGCCCAAGAGGGCCGACCATACAGTCATTGCTCACTTAGTAGTGAGCAAACCACTCCTCCCATGCCCTGCTCCGAGAGGAGAGCAGCCCCGCCCACCCGCCCGCTTGCAAAGCGGCAGGAAGCATAAAATGATAATAACTAGAAGTTATTATGATTTTATGTTTCTTCTTCGCACTACTTGAAAGCAGTGGGGTGACGCTCCTCCGCCATAGCGATGAAGCCGCCACAGTGTTTCTAAATACATCTTTGAGGAAGGACTTGCTGTTAGAAGATACATTTTTGGGAAACAAGTAAAGGTTCTTAAATGTGTTTGGGTGCCAGCGAACATGTAATTAAAAGTTTACTATTTTCTGTCAACAACATATTGCACCTTTTTCTTTGCTACTGATAGAACTGCTGCATAAGATAATAGTAACATTTGTTGTCCACAGTGCTTAGAAATGGCCAAAAGGGAGGTAATAAGCGCTATTTACAAATATGTCTTTCTAGTAATGATAACATGTTATATTACACTTTACTATCACAGTTCTATTAATTAGAATTGATATTTATGTAAACAATGTGAACATTATTATAAAATATTGGAGCTCTGACAGCAACTTCTTTAATATAAAAAGGCCTCTCCAAATTAAATATTAAAAGCAGCCACCTTATCCTGAGAGCGGCCATTTCTCAGCACACCACAGAATCTAATCATACTATTTTTATATAATGCATTGAGGAGGCCCTCAAATCATTCATAAAAGAGGCATTATAATCAAACAACACAATAGTGTTCATTTTATCAGCTCAACCTGGGTCATTGGAAGGATGAGTTGGTCCCACCAGGGTTCATGTTGGTACTTAGAAGTCAAGTGCTAAACCAACTGCCCTATTGCAGCAGCCTCTGTGTGTTCACGAGACGTATCAAATATATGGAAATTGACTAGTATTCTCCAGTTCATTGGCTAATATCATTACAAATTTGGGACTTTGTGCTCTCAATGGAAATGCATGAATTGCACGAGATGCACACTCTCTGTGTAATTCAAAATATTTTAAAACACCAAACCTTCACCTGCAGCGGATACTAAAGGTTCAGGCAGCAAAGAAGGTGTTAAAACACATTTCTGATTTCTCTAACACTGCATACTGTACAAAGATTGTGGTCATCTCAGTCTATGCTCTTGCACACCTCAGCAAGCGCTGTCATTATGCAGGTTTGCCTATTTTGGGCGGGCTCAAAATAGTTACTGTGTATTGCTAGTAGCTAGGAGTCCGTCTTTACATACCAGTGTTGTGAAACATGTGATGCAGACCAATTGCATTTTGGCGTTCAGAAAGCACGTACCTTAGAACAAAATGTGATTGTGATAATGGCTTTAGCTCTAGCAGGTGTATTATTTGCCATCACTGTATTATTTACTGAGATGGTATTATAACAATGTTAGGGACGGGAATGCCCTCTACATGGTATATGGGCATGTACACCTGTCCCAAGTCCCCGACTACAAGTGAAACTAGTGCTCTTCCTTTTTAGGTCTCGGCTAGACAGCGCATGCACTGTCTCGAAGAGACATGTTGTGCTAAATCTGTGGGCTTCAGCCCACCCGTATGCTTCCCATTTGCTCGCTCCATCATCTGTCTCATATCCTTTGTCTCCATTTGTCCAATGAATGCATGCATCATGCCACATCTTGGGGCTTATTTACAAGCCCCTTGCACCACTTTTGCGCCATTTTTAACATGGGAAAAGTGATGAACGGGTGGCGCAAGGGGCTTGTAAATCTGCCCCCTTGTGTTTAGCCTTCCCCCGCAGCATTGACCAAGTACTTGTGTCCATCCACTGCTTCTGTTTTAGGAGCTATTTTTTTCTTTGTGGTTGAACACTCCAAACAATTGCTCTTGTTTTAACAAGCTCCGTCTCATCCCACCCGGGCTTCATTATGGACTGCTCTTGTTTTTTTTTCTTTGTGTTCTTTCTTAAACAATGGCCGGATTTCACTATATCCAACAAAAGTATGGAAGTAAAAAATCATCGCTATTTTAACATTATCATTCTGTGTTTTGCACAAAAAAATGCATTACTTGCATGAATATCCCACACAGTGTCCCATCACATTCTATTTGTGTTATACAACGCAGGCTGGGTCATAGCGCTTTTTCTACATGACTTTCAGCCATGCTGAACAGGAGCTGTGCTGCTATTCAGCATGACTAAAAGACATTGACATTGGCAGCGCCAATAGCTCTCAGATTGCTGAGACCTATTGACTTTGCCAATGCTTGTTTTTTCTGGCGCTGGTATCCTGCCAATCTAGCATGGGGACAGAGGAGTAGGTCTGTCCTTAACAGTGCAAGATCCAGGAGCTATCCTTTGACTTGTAAGGGCACACAAAGTGTGTCCTAATGTAGGTAGCGGTCTGCTGTCTATGTCCTCTGTGTATCACATTAAGCAGTGGTGGTGGCGTTCTGTGTTTTTGAAACTATACCTTGCTGTGCCAGGGTGAGTAAGGTCTTCTGTAAAGTTCCATTGTGGTGTGAAAGAGTGTGGTCTGTTGTAAAGTTCCACTGTGATAGAAACCCACAAGCTTGAGCTGACTTCCATTTCCATTTTCAGCCTGTGGGTGTGTGCAATACAGATATAGTATTTATATGGTAGCCGGCCTCTGTATGGTGAATGAGGGTGACTACTGGTGCCAGTAGGATCCATTTTGGAGCAAGGCGGAGGACGGAGGCCCCTTCCCAAGGCAGTGCAAGTTTATTGCCTGCATTCCTGAGGCTAAAGACTGGACACCCAGATAATGCTGTGAGGAGGATGGAGACAGGGCTCCCTTTAGTAATTCAGCAAGGGCCTAAACACTAAAAACTTGGTCATTGGTAGGGGTGATGGGTGGAACTGCAGTTTCTGTTGTTCAAAGTGAGGGTGTTTCTTGGCAAGATTTGCCTTTTGTCTACCTTTGATGGCTGCTCCAAGAAGGCTGATGACAGCAAGATGCAGAGAACTCGTGCTTCATTGAGCCTGTGTTGTGGAGCCAAATCCATTGAGCACTCCAAGAACTGCTGAGCAGCTAGGGCTGATATCGGCCAGACAGCATTTCTCCCAGATATGATGGGACTTCGCCTGAAGTCAACACTCTAATGGAAGAGTTGAGTGTCTGCCTAAAGACTTTAGAAGGCTGCCTGCCTGATGGGAGAGGGACTCTATGGGCCTGCCCCTTCAAGAGGAGACACTGTGCAAGAGGAGAAGCCAAGGGAGCCTAAGAGAAAGCTGACGAGCCAAGAGGCGACCCAGGAGTGATCCGTGCTATAAAGGGATCCCCCGGCCTCTTGGAGAGTGAAGCTATGCAATATGTGGCCGAGGAATCCTCACTTGAGGATCGGGTGATCTCGGCGACCTTACGTAAATATGCAATCTGCCCATGGGCATCCGCAAAGGGGAGTAAAGGGGGGGGCGCTTACTCTTCCCCCGCCACAGATCCTGGATTTTTCACTTGTCCTTAAAACATTTCTAAGCTTGCGCTGCAGCTATAATACCATTGTATCAGGAGAAACCAGGGCCACCCTACTCACACTGAACCAGGGTATACAATATATCAAAAAACAGTTCTTGTGGGCAATGTATAGAAGATCAATAAATAGGCATAATAGCATTAACGTACTGGAATTAAAATGTCATATGGAAAAACATGCTACACAAGTCAAGTACTAATTTATCAAAATTATTATTTTATTATTTTGAATAAAAAATATAGTGACAGTGCTCTGTGTCCCAAGTGACAAAACAGAAATAACTTGTGACCAATTGTAATGGATAGCAAGGTGAAAATGACCTTATAACAATGATTATACAACGGCCTCCGTATTATTTGTTTCATAGAGGACCGGTAAATGTTCATTTCAAAGTAAGCTGACAACGTTTCGACCCCAGAGACACAAATGAGGGGTCTCATCAGGACCTAAGGATATGGGACACCTGATGGAATTGAGGGCGTGCACACCATTAGAGTGAAATTAAAAGGGGAGGTGGCGCCCACATAGGCCCAGCCGAGCACCCAAGTGGGGGAAGGGGTGATTAGGTCAAAAAAGGCAGCAGTCACTCAGTCTGGCTACCGGATAAGGAAGACACACGATCTGTGTTAGGATCGAACTGCCCGAATAGTGTCATGAAAAATCCAGTGTTCCCGCATGTCTAAGGGTTCAGTCTCTCGTACAAAGTCGAGAGCGGTGCGACTCAGCTCTTTGTTTCTTTTTCTCAGTCTTGGCAGTTTTTTCATCTCTACTTTTTCCCCTTCGTCAGTATGTTCCTTTCTTTTTCTTCCTCCTTCTTTCCACCTTTTGTCTCTTTCTCTCTGTTGCTCTGGGTCGAAGCCTGATGTTCAAAATAAATCCTGCCCCCAAAAGTGAGTTACAGAGCCCACTGCCTACAACCACCGCCACAAACTAGACCCTGTCAAGAATGTTTATGATTGCATGGGGAACTAAAAGGCTCATCCTGACCAGCGTTGGCAGTAGAGGGAACACGATTCCCCTCCCTTAAGCGGCGTACCATGGGTTGCCAGCGCCCAGGGCAAGATTTTAAAAGAAAGTATTGCGCCCCCTAACCCCTGGACTGTTATCTCAGGATGTGCTAACTGCACGGGATGGGGGGCGCAATACTTTCTTTAAAAAATGTGCGCCCCTAAGAATTTTGCGCCTGGGGCAACCAGCCCTGTGGACCTCTCCACGCTATGCCACTGCCTCCCATACTCCAAAAAGTGGTAATAAATAGCACATTACTTCCACCGAGCCTAAACATACGGTTTATGCAATGACATTTTTCAATGGCTGGTCCATACACACCTAGGTAATGTAACCAGACCCTAAGGGGTTAAATCCCAAAACGAATCTAAAGATTCATTAAATTGGCTTTGTGAGAGTGAGACCACTTGTTTCTCTGTAAAATGTAACATATAATCAGGAAAGCCGTAAGAAGTGATTTCTCAATATACAGCGTGGTGGTACCAATATTGACTATAACTAAAGGTGTGCGAAATTGTTTAAATTTTTTCTTGCAGAATTTCACAAAATCCCATGAAACTTTTTGTGAAAAGATACTTTTATAGTAAAATGTAATTTGCCTGTATCTTGCATTGCTTTTTGATATGAGTGTGCACCTCACGCAAGAAACGTCTTGTAAGATACGAGCAATAGCCAGGGTTGCGCAGAAGATGTCGCTCAGCCAGAAATGTTTGGTGCTCAACAGCACCTCCTTGCTAGTTTGTGATACGTTTTCAAACAAGGTACGCATTTGCTTAAAAAAAGTTCCACAAAATAGCAATGCGATTTTTTTTCATTTAGTGCAATGCAAAACTCAGAAATTTCTCACATTTTGTCAGCGTAATTAAAATTGTACCCAGACCTAAATATAACTTCTGCATTTTACTATTGTGTCAATCTAGGCTTATTAGTAGAGTTGTTTAAGGAAATACGTTTTGGGGCCAATTGTATGTGCCATGCCAGAGGAAATGAGTGTAAATATGTGCAGGCAGTATACACTGGTGCCATGGTATGTGAAGAGTACTCGCATGTCTCATGGTGTGTGGCCATGTGCCGGATGGAAAGGAACTGCCTGGCATGGTAAGGGTGGGTGGAAAATACTCTCTTTCGTACCATTTGGGACCTCAGCTTCTGGATCCCTCAGTGCACAGAGCTCATCACATGAAGCCTTGTGGCATGGAGTTACAACACATTGCCAGAGGGGGGCGGTACTATGTTCCCAACCGTGCCCACAAACACTGAAATGACCACTTTTGGGTGTGGACACCTGAAGGGAGTGAGTCAGCCGGATAGTCATTCCATGTGATGTCAAAAGTAAACTTGGATTGATTGTTATTTTTCTGGCTTAAAGCAACATTTCCTGTAGCCACAACCTCACATATGTCACTTTCTGACTGGTGCATGTGTTGTTTTTCAAATAAACAGACCGACTCATCCGCAGCTCAAATGTGCACATGATATTTCAACTTCACCCCTTTTCAGATGTTCACAATGGAGCTACTAAACTGTTTACCAAGCTGTGAGAATATATTTAGAACGTATACATTGTGCAAGAAGTCTTTCAGACGAGCTGAGATGTTACTCGTTGTTACCACCTGGTCCCTCTTCCTTTTCATATGACAAGACACCTCCCTTGCAACTCAAAATGTCAACAATATTAGCCCCTCTCACTGCCCTTGTTCCATTTCTACCTGATCCCTCCACCAAGAAGTCTTGTGTGTCTACCTTCAGATAAGGTTAGGACTTTCATTGTAGATATGACGCTCTTCATTTGCCCGATGACTACATTCCGGTTGGGAGGACGTTCCTTCCTGTTTGTAGATAACTTATTTTCATCATGGTGATTGTTAGTGTTTATTTTGTATATCATCAGTTTCTCTGGGTGATCAGACGAGTAATGGTGCTCAAAAAACAGTACACATACTATTGGTTAACACTAGTAGTATCTATGCGGTGCCTAAAGGTGAGGACGATTCACCCAACTCCCTATATGTGATCATACGATCATCAGTACAAATATCTCTCATCCTAAGCACATACTAATAAACAGTAAAGTTAACTACTACAATGTTACCATTCAGAAACAATTCACAGATGACTCATTTGTCTTTCTGTTTGAAGTCCAATTCTTTATTCTTAGCCACCAAGCCAACACGTGTTTCGTCTCTGTTCAGGATACACCAGCGACTTCGACAGTGCTGTCAATATCTTCTAATTCTTCTTATCTTGGATCCGGTTATACTTCAGTCCCGTTCAGTATGAGCAGATGACCAAAATATTGAGAAGGCAATTATATAAAGTAAGAACAAATTTACTAGTCCACATCTATGTACCTTGAAGACGTATATTGTCAAGTTACTTATATGTTGAGTATAATAAAGCAATTACTTACCTACATATACATACCATGTCAATGTTTTGGTCCTCGCCATATGGTACAAACCTTTTAGAACATGACATTTAAAATTTGTAGAATACCTACATATATATACCATTCAAAACTCAACACTGAAGAATTCACGGCAATGCATCGCTAAATTTAACAACTAACTACACATACCAACTGGTGCTCGAAAATCCCTTCCATCTGTACACATGCTCTAAACGAAGAGCCCTTCGCCTCTTCTTGAAAGCGCTCCATACCACGCCAGTCTGCACAGTACTCAAAGAGGGCACAGTTCAGTTTATCTTCTTGTGAAAGGTAGCAAGTGTTTCTCTTCCATTGCTGATGGTCTGCACAAGAAAAGTAATCTTTACGTACAGTAGATCTACGTTTGAATGAAAATCCTTTTTCTCCTTTGCTGTCTCCAAGGAGTTTACCAAGATGAGGCATGGTCTTGCATAGCAGCCCTCCTTGAAGTGACTGTATGATACCCCTGATGCTTGGCATGCGGTTTAGCCCAGAAACAGTGTCACACTCTAGGAGTCAGCACAGAGCTCCTAGAGCTCCTCGCATGGATGCTAATTTGCCAAACTGCCAGGGTAGCAGAAGATGTTGCACACCCTTAGACCTATGATGACATCATGCAGGTGACTTTTATCCCCTCAACAGGCTCTTACTTGCTGCATAGGGGCTTAGGGAGGCTATTACGGCCATATTTACTTTCTATTTCTGCCACTGCCTCTATGATGCCTGAGACCAGGTGTTTCAAGGGGAGGGCCAGAATTACCAAAGGGGAAGCCAGTTATCTAACACACACACACACCCACACCCACACCCACACCCACACCCACTCCACTCCACTCCACATAGCAGGTGCTGTGAAACTAGGTTATTAGCTGACCAGTTGTGCAAGAGTCTTGCTTGTTCCCTGACATTGCCCATACATCTGATTGGCCTTCATCTGGAGCTGGTCCAGATCAGGAGTTATTGGATGCGGCTCCTTGTCATGACAATGTTGCATTATTTTGCTAGTTACAGGCCTGGGAGCACCAGATCTCTGTTTTATTCTGAATCTTCCAGCTCTATTGTATGGTTGGGAATTCTGGCCCAGGCAGCTGATGTTCCTCTGCTCTCCCAAGGTTATTCTCATGGGTGCTGTGGTCTTGTGTCATATGTCATTCAAAATCATATAGTTGGTTTTGGTATTCTTGGATCTCTGTTCTTCAGTCCCCACAAATAATTGACTAACCTATCCACCACTCAAATTACTTTCATATTTCACTATATTAATTCACCACTAATCCTTAATGGGTTCTGGAGTAGCATGCTACTCGCCGTAAAAAGCGCTTCAATGCCTCGTCAGGGGTAGCAAGCGCTATATAAATGCATTTACAATACAATACAATACATATTTGCAATTCGGAGATTCTGCTCCATCAGGTGACATAATGGCATGTTTTTGACAGATCTTTGCAATTACACTTTAGGGGTTTCCCATTACTCAATTAAATCCTGTATTAGGAACCTGGGTTTTGTGGTTGCTGACTAGGGCTCTATTATTAGCAGTTTCCTATCGTTGTGCAGGTTTCTTGAGGTTTGTTGTCTTCGTTTTATACTATGTACCTTCAGGAAACTTTTGAAAACTGATGTATTTAAATTTCCCTTTAACTGAACAAAGTACAGGGGTCAGGATCAAAACATTCAGACACAGCTAGCCACTGGTCCATCTGGAACCTACCTCCTTCCCATATTGTTGCACTTCTCCAGGCCCTTATCAAGAAGCTCTGAAGCAGTAAAGAGGAGGCATTTAGAGCCCAATTTATATATTGGCGGGCTGCCCATTTCTCTGCCATGGCGATGAGGTAAATTACTTCATCGCCCTGACGGAGGTGCTGCACACTAAATTTAGAAATGTCCATTGACTGAGCAGACATTTCTAGCATTAGCAGGAAAAGCCATCACAGCTGTTCCTGTCAATGCATTTTAAGATTTTTTTTTTTGTTTTCTAAAAGAAAATACCAAAAGCCTGAATTGTTTTGGGGGGAATATAAAAAACAATGCCCACCTCACCATGAGAGTTTCCTCCCATTAAGGGGCGAGCATTAAGCACCCTCTGTTTTTTTCTGGCAGTGACCGGCATTGAAATCCGCCCCTCTAAATTAATTTCGATGGACATACTGCCAAACCATACTCCTTCGGGACGTCTGAGGCGTTTGACCAGAGTGAAGATGGAGTAGTCTCCACCATCATCAAACCTATGGTCCACCCGATTTTAAATGGGGATGGGTGGGCATAATGTTGACGAGAAGGGAACTCCCTCGCCGTTGGTTTTCCCTTCTATAAGAGGACGGTTACAAGATGGAGGTACATGGTGGTAATATGTTGATTACTTGCTGGAAGGCTATATTGCACTGAATTCCAATCTTCCACTCCTTGCGTTGCCTCACTGCCACCTGGTCCTGCCCACTGCATTATTGACTGATGCTGGTACCACGGCAGTACAGTAAACAGCAAACCCATCTGCGGGAGCCAGGTATAAGGCCTATTTGTATTAATGGTAAGCGGCAAAACCTTTATTCTACAATATGAACTTACCCTTACATGAAACCTGTGACGATGATGGGTTAAGGTCATGGTAACGGCTTTTACTAGTAGATAATTGTCACTAGAAATTGAATCTTAAATGCCTCCAAGGGGTGAAATGTAAAAATCTTGTCCTTCCATCTTGCACCATTCCCAAGACAGGGAGTCACCAGCAATAGGGATTCCTGAATTTCCCATTATTTGATAGTGTCTGGTTGGGTTGTAAAACCTAGTGTTACACCATTCAGATAGGTTTCTTATATGACAGTGTGTGGACCATGTAGGCCTTTTGGTTTGTATTGATCTGAGATGATAAACCTCAAGGGGCAAGTTCATGGATTGGTGTTTGGTAATATTTTTTATTATAATGTTGGAATTTTTATTGCGCGTCTCACCATTCGTATGGTATACCAGGGCTTTCGTATGGTTCTGGGATTTTAGTTGGGTGGCTGTGCATGGTTTTTTGGTTGTGTGTGTTTAGCCCAGATTGGTTGTGTCTAGTTTAGTGGTAGATTCATATGGATAATGCGAAATTAAAATACATTTGATCCTCTTCAAGGTTTTTGTAGTGTGAATGTGTGTTGATAGTGGTGTCAAAAGGAGGTTGCTGTTTCTTGCACTACTGGGTGGACCTTTTTAAACTGTTTCCTACTTGACTATTGACACTGTGTGGTAATGTGTGCACATGATGCTACGGTATGTGTAGTTTAATTTTAGCTGGATGGTTCTAACGTGTGTTGTCCTTGTGTGTTTGAGCAGGGTTGCCAGCTGACTATTTTCTCCCGACACCACTGGTATTTTAATGTGACGGTAGTTTAGGGTTCGCGAGGGGTTGGAGCTGCAACCCCTGGCTTGCCCCTTGCTACTGCCTGGCACTTAGTGCCGGCTTTTGGGCGGTGCGAGCTTTGCTGCCGCACCGGGTGCCAAGGTCAGAGTAGCGCCATTTGTGTCTGAAATCGGTGCCAGTCACATCGCCGTAAAGTCTGCACTGTTAAACACTGTTGTCCCTCTTTCTTTTCTACGATGTTCATCTTTGTGGAAATGGAAGAGAGAAAAATGTGTTTAAAAAAATCAGGAGTCACGCTTTTGCCCGCCCATGCGTTGCTGTAAAGTGTTTTTCTAAGCTGTACTTTAGGCAACATGACCATCCCGCGGAACGGACGGCATGTACACTGATGACTGTAGACTTCGACATGACGTACATAAGGTGCAGAAACGCACTATAGACATCAGCTGAATCTTTGCGCCAACTAACTCCTAATCTGTTTTCTTTTATGCCTGAATTACTGCAACTTCAAAATCCCAACTATTCGTCTCTGGCCCTGGAAAAGTCAACAATTGCACTGGGCATTTTGAAACACCATAGTACTTCCAGTTACCATTACCCTCTGGTGCGCGCCGCTCTCTGGCACAACATGAGGGCACAATGGCACATCAATCAGTCAGCGCGCAGGGGGACCCCACTGCTGCTTGAAGACAGACAAGGCTTTCTTTATGTGTGTACCACGGTGTAACATAGCACTTACAGAGAGCTGCCCTCGCTGCATTACAGTCACCAGGAGTCCGAGCCACAAAAAAAAGAAAAGGTTTGGTCTGAAAATTCGGGGATTTTTCATTTAATTGTTCTCTTGACACAGAGAGCCCAGCTCCGCTCTCTGCGACATATAGAAAGGTCAGTAGTGTCATGTCCTCCAGGAAAGGACATTGTTATATAAGTAGGTCATCGGTCTAGCTGATCCAGACAGAATTGAGATATCAGGAACTTCCTGGGTGGAGACACGAAGTACTAGTTTTCCCTCTCACTACATTGAGGGAAGCGGAGAGAATAGGACGTGTGGAGAGAAGCTCCACATCGGTAGGCCAAGTACAAAAGCTGAGAAATTAATAAAGATTAGTTAATAGCCTGATGCCAGGTGCTGTCTTGTATGCAGAGTGTTGTGCTTGCCAGTGCTGCGAAGAGAAACCAATCCAGAACACGACTAGTAGGTCCTCTTTTTTTCTTAAGCAACAATTGTCCTGTTAAAAATATAAATGCTGACCCCCACCCACCCCCTGTTTGTGGGGCGGGGGCGCCAACAAAGATTGTCGCACAGGGCGCCACAACCTCTAAAGCCGGCCCTGCACGGGCACTATTTTTGCGACCCCTGGCCTCGGGTGGCAAAGCCAGTGCCTGGAACACTGGGACGGCTCTTCCGAATGGACGCTGGTTGGAGCTCCACTTGCCTGGTTTCTGTCCATTTTTTTTATTACACAAATAATGAATAATATTATTCACTATTAGTGTAATAAACAATGGAGTACATTAGCTGGAATATGACCCTATCTGGAAGCTAAGGTAAGTAAAAAATGTTGTTAAATGTATGTTGTGTGCATGCTTGCAGGTGAGAGTGTGTTTATGTGCACAAGAGTGTGAATGTGTTAGTATGTGTAAGCGTGTGTGCGAGTCAAAGTAAAGGGCAATTGGGGTGCGATGTCCGCTACCCTTGGCATTTTGGTGAATTGACGTCTATGTCCCTGACTAATAATTAAAGGGGACAAAGGTAGAAAAGTCATGTTACAAATTAATACAAACAACTAACAGAGATGTTGGTTTTGGAAAAAGTCAATAAAGATATGTTAAAAAAAAAAAAAATACAAACAATTTTGTTTGCAGTCCTATTTAGCAACATGTCCAGGCCTTTGCAGACTCTTAAAACAACAAAGCCCTTTGTTTAAGTAGTGCGTTTGGTTTCATGACTTGAGTTGCATTGTTTTAAAAATCTTCACCCCTGACTGAGAGCGAGGAATTCGGAGTCAAGTTCTCATGTGAAGAGCTGCACTTAACATTCCTTGTGCCTGTTACTGAGGGACAGCAAGCAGCCCATGGACACAAAACACGAGTCATGGAAACCGGAAGATCACAGCAAACTGGCAGCAATGAAAGCGAAAGTGAAACAGACGCGTTAGGAGACTTCCGTTCAGGTCGCCTTCCCTGCACATTCCTCAGTGTCGTCTGCATTCACTGCTGTCATTGAAGGGGACTCCTTGCACACTGGTACCCTTCCCAGCAGCTGGCAACCCTACCTCCATGGACCCACACACAGGAACCAAAGGCACCCCCTCTCTCTGGAATTGTTTGGGGACAGGGGCGACCAAAAAATGTCCAAGGAAGGGCTAGAAAAGGGGCCGGAAACCATAACTAACATAATCGGGGAGTATGCCTAGCAAGTACCTTGGAATCTTCCACTGGGACCAACAGCAATCCATTAATGAGAGTGCCCAAATAATGGCAGAGAAGGGTAGTTCCCCATTGGTAAGTAACCGGCCAAGGCAGCTACATGCCTTCCACCAGCAGCTATGGGTTGGGGAGAAAGCAAAAGACACACAGATGATGACGTAATGCAGAGGAAATCAAACATTCACCCCCAGTTAAGAGATCTGGGTTAAATCCATCATTCTTTTGCTCACCATGCCACCCCAGTTTGGACTCCGCCACATGCAGATCAGTCTTGACCCTGTGCCTCATGGGAACAGTCCAGCCCGAACTACTAAGCCAGGTCCTCTCTGGACCGGAAACAAGCATCCTAGGACCGGTTTCAGGGAGGCAGACATGGGCTGGTTGACTCAGGTTAGAAGTTAGCTGGGAAGTGCCCACCCAGGACTAGGGTCAGTCAAATTGGTGGGAAGCTGCGAGCTCGATTTATCTGTACTGTCTGCCTGGGGCCACGAGGACCAGAGCAAGTCAAATACACCACTGCTCTTCCTATGTGTGCGTGGGTAACATAACCTGGAGTTTTTCCTAGTACCCTGTGTGCGACTAATCACTACAATCCTTCTCTGTTTAACCTCGACGAGCGCATGTCCAGATATGTCTGTAAAATAACGGAGTGGATATTCAAGCTGGCCTATGATATATGTGCTGCAGTTTAGCTTCTTTGCTACTAAAACAAAATGGCAGTACGGTACCGTACGCGTCCCCATCCAGAGTGGAAGGCTGGGGGTGGCATTCATCCTCATGCGCATGAAAGGATTCACCACCTCGGGTACGAGATAGTTTCTCCTTTTTACTCCTAACGTTGTACGACTCTTTACGGATACTAGTGTATGGGACTATGCGCTTTCCTGCGGTGAGAATACCACATGTTAGAAAGTCCTACACTTGGATATAGAGGAGGGGGTTCAATCAGAACAAGGTTTTAAAGGCAAACTCTCGTGAATGTCAATTAGGGTACCCAGTTTTAGTTGGCACCACCTCCGCGTTTGGCCTTCTTTGCCCTGATCTCAGGGGTCCTGTAGAAGGCCAAAGGATCAGAAAGTTAACCGGGATTTTTGAGCCCTGTTGTCTTTCTTTAGTTTCCAGTCTTAGTCCTTCTTCTAGCCCCTCTGTAGCAAATGGCAGGCTAATGAAGAGCTAAGGGGCGGGACAGGGGGTCAACTCTGTAATGTCATTGGTGGTCAAAGAGCTTGTGACGTTACTTCCGCTACCCATGGTAGTTTGCGGAATCGACGACCATGCTAACCCTATTCCAGCATGAAGATACTCACCCTCGACTGAAGTCCCCTCCCGTGTCCTTTGCCAGGGACACCAGCGGTGCACTGTGTGACCTTGGTTCTGCCCCTTCAAAGCCTTCTTTCTGGCAGTCAGTCTGTGCATGGCACTAGTAAAGCTTGTTTCATTAGTCAGGAGCTTCCAGCTCCTTGCAGAGAAGAAGTTAACATGAAGTGCATTGTTTCAGAGAAGAAAGGGGCCGAGTTCAAGGTGTGAATAAATCATTAGGCATCCGCCTGCACACAATGATGCTCGACGGCGCCAGGCCCCGCGTGAGGTGCGGAGCGGGGGGAATCGATCGAACGAGACAATCCACAGCCCTGTGAACCCTCTGAGGAACGGGCGCAACAGAGCAAGACCGGTTTATAAATTGGAATTCAACCTATGGATACTGCCTCCCTAACTTAGTCTATCTCTCCACCCCTGATTAATTGCCGTCGCGAGCCCCTGCCGCATAACCAGAATCACGTGCAGTTTGTAGTTGAAACTAAGGCTGAAGCAAAAAGTGACATTTCTGGACAGGCGTCTTTGTGAAGTACAAACAAGTGAACCCATTTGCAAGTATACACAGTAGAAGCAGAAGAAGGTGACTCACGTTTATTTATTATAAAACGCAAATATGACCATCATGGTATCACAGCGCTGTACAGAGAAAGAACCGAAGAGGGTTGCAGTACATTAAAAACACGTCACTTAAGATACTCTGTACAAAGAATTAGAGGCGCAGGGTAGAGAACAATAGGATGCAATATAAAATAGGAAACGCTGTACATAGA
Organism: Triturus cristatus; assembly: GCF_964204655.1. Classification (NCBI taxonomy): domain Eukaryota; kingdom Metazoa; phylum Chordata; class Amphibia; order Caudata; family Salamandridae; genus Triturus; species Triturus cristatus. Next base: position 165,457,123 of record NC_140594.1, read on the forward strand.
GTTCGGAGCGCGAGGTATAAAACAATAGGATGCAGTATGAAATAGGGTGAGTGACAGATTCAACCTACTTCTCTTATGACAGATGTTTTTCTAGTAGTATGGCTTCAACTTCCTTCCCCAAAAGCCTGAGTGAGGTCATTGTTCTCATTGAGCGTGGTAGGGAGTTCCATATTTTTAGAGCAGATCCAGCAAATGTGCGACTGCGTGTTATCTTTTTTTTATCTGGCTGGTTCTAGTATTAGGGATTTCGCAGTTCGAGAATCCCTTCCGCATCCTGATAGCTTGATCCCATTCGCCATGTATTTAGGGCCAGAATTGTGTATAGCTTTTGGTGCTATGCAAGCCACCTCCAACTGGATCCGACCTTCAACTGAGAGCCAGATGAGGGCTCTGAGTGATGGGGAAATGTGGTTGTACCGACGTGTGCCTATTAAAAGTCTTGCTGCTACATTTAGTGTCACTTTCATTGAGGCTAGGCTGGCTTTAGGTAGATATATTAGCGTGGCATTCCCATAGTCCAGTCTTGAGAGCGCTAGAGAGAGAACTGATGTTTTGAGGTCACCTAGAGGTATGAAGGGATTTTGTTTTCTTACCAGGTGCAGATGTAGGTTAGAGCTTCTGGTTGCAGCATGTATGTGAGCTTGCATGTCGAAATTGTAGTTTAGTGTGATGCATAGTGACTTTACGGAGTCGAGGATGGCTGGGGTGCATTTTCATGATTTGAAGTTAAGGGACCATAGTTGCGTTTGAAAGGATCTAAGGGGTGGCGAGAAAAGAATGAATTTGGATTTCAGCTGATTTAGTTTTAGATAGTTGGGTGCCAGCCAGTTCTGTGTTTGACTCAGGGTGTCATCTAGTCCCTGGATATTCTCTCGAGAGGGGAGTTTGATGTAGAGATGAGTATCCTCCGCATACATGCGGTATGAGGTTTTTGATTGTTTAAGGAGTTCAGTGAGTGGGTTCCATGTATAGATTGAAGAGCGTTGGTGAAATTGTAGATCCCTGCGGAAGAGAGGAATGTGCTGGGCTAGAACTGGAAAGACTAACTGAGGCTATGGCATATTAAGAATGTTACTATACAAAAGGGGGGACTAGGAGCGCATTGTGGTCCAGCATACAAGCTCCCAACTAGGCTATGTAAATTCAAAGGGTATGCAGTTACTATCAAAGCCAATGTAACAGAGAAGTGGTCGGTGGTCAACTGAGAAACCAGATCGGGTGTCATGCTTAGTATAATAAAAACAGTGAGTGGCTGGAGGTGGATATAATGGTACAACGACCTACCCCTGTCTCTGCCACCTCCAAAGTGGCAGAGACCGGGGTAGATCGTTGCGAATCACGCGCCAGAACTCTTTTTAGTCCCCAAATGTGCACGGCCTCTACCTATATCCGATTGGGTCTTAACCTTACCACAATTGGGTCCGTTTTTATAATAAGGTATACTATATACACTTGTGATTGGGTATTTATACACGAATGCACCTTCATTAACCCCATCCCCATAGATCAGGTCCTCGGTCCTGATGAATTGCCGATATCAATAGCGACTGTAATTTGGCATGAAACATGTCGACCTACTTTTACACAACTCTTTGAACTGCATTGGACCATTATACCCAACTTCAACCACCCATTGTTTTTATTATAACAAGGGGACCCATATATTAACTATGCCAGGGTACCTCTTAGTTATTTTAATACTCGCATCACACCAATCTACACTTAATTACATGCAGAGGACTGCCACTCATTCTTCACAACAGCAAAATTAAAAGATCTCCAGTAAAGAGCCCCCTCGAGGGGCCCATTGGCCATTGCAGCGCTGGCCCAGTGAAGAGCTACCCTATGATAAGGCATGACACCCATCTGGGTGTGTGAGGGCCATTGCTTCTGAGAAATCAGATCCTCCCAATCTGGTTTCTCAGTTGACCATCGACCACTTCTCTATCACATTTTCTTTGATAAGAACGGCATACTCTTTGGATTTACATATTATGAATGTCGCCTTTCAGTAGAGCAAGGCCCCACATTCTTTTTAAAGCTGGCCAAGTACTTGAGTTATTAAGAAAGCCGATCCTGGCCCATGAAGGCTTTGCCACTTTATAAGTTCCCTGAAAACCTGTGTTGTGTTGAAACGTAATACACCTGTTAGTGAGCACAGTCTTTTGTCTCTATCAATCCACTTATCACCCTTGAGGTAACACTGTGTCTGCTGAAATGCAGCCTGCGGGCAGTGGCATGAGCATGGTGATGGCTGTGGTAACTATCCATTTTAACGTGGCCTCTCAGGGGCTTTTCATATGGTGGAACATGAGGCACCCTAATGTATTGTCTCCACTTTCATGGGGGCTGGAAGCGGTGGTGAGACCTAAAGGAGGTGGTGAGCCCTAGATTGATTTACATTTTGCCAACATGACTGTGCTGGGTAGGATCCTCCAGGCCTCAGCCTTTATGTGTATCTTGTGGTGTTGCTTAAGGTCTGATCATAGCTCCCATGTTGTTTAACATCTTCGTGAGGCCACCGGGAAATGAGGGGACTGCTTCTATAATCTCAGTTCATCTATATGCTCATGGTACCCAGCTATGGCTTCAAGTGTCTTCTGTGGGAGACATTTATTACCTGTGGGACTGTGTCAGCACCACCAGGCAGCAGATATCTTCCCCCTACTCCCCCCTTGTATTTATGTATGTGTTTATATGATAATTCTATAGGGCAAATCTAGTCAAACGGCAGGGAAGCACCATACCATACCAGATCAAAGGCAAACTTAAATTCAGTGAGTAATTGGAGAGTAAGCTGGTTTGTGGATGGTTAGTGCACTGTGATGTGGTGTTTTCTAAAGAGATGTGTCTTCAACTCTTTCCTACATTGGAGCAGAGTTGGAGCCGGCCTGGTGGATAGAGGTATGCTGTTTCAGATCCTTGGTACATAGAACGAAGAGCCTAGTTGTCTAGTTTGTTTCGTGTTTTTGCAGTTCTTAGTCTGAAGTCTGATGGTGTCCTGGTTGTAGGTGTGCCAAGAACCGCCAGAGAGGGTGAGCTTGTCTACAAGATGAGTGGAGGTGCTGGTCATGATGACTTTGTAAACTATAAATCTGGTTTAGAAGATGGTGCGGGCCGGCAAGGGGAGCGAATAGAGTTAAATCAAGTTGTGGGTGATGTAATCCTGTTTCTTCAGGCCCTGGATGAGACATGCTGCAGTGTGTAAGATACCCCAAAGAGGTGCCAGAGTGGAGTATGGGATACCATGGAGCAGGGCATTACCACCATCTACATGCACGAGTACAAGGGCTTCAACAGCAGTCTGAAGTCGTTTTCTGGAAAAAATTGTTTAATTTTCTTTAGAAGAGAAAGTTGGCACCTGCCCATCTTATTTTTTTGGTAATGTGTTCCTTGAGGGTGAGATTGGTGTCCAGGGTGAATCCAAGTGATTTGGCATTTGGTGAGAGATGGGGTTTGAAACCGTCAAGTTTCATGTAATTGGTCTAGGTTTCCACAGTCTCTTGTTTGTAGGGCTTTGCCGCTAACAGGATTCTATCTCGGATGAGTTGAGTTTTATGTAGGCGCTGGACATCCAGGTTTGTATAATGTGCTAGCAGTGTTTGAGGCGCTGGATGTCTAAAGCAGTGGAGACTTTCAAGTAGAGTTGTGTATCATCGGCATTTTGGTAAAACTTGATGCAGTTATCTGTGAGTAGAGCACCAAGCGACTCAATGTAAAGACTGAACGTGATAGGAACAATATGGACCCTGGGGGACTCCACATGTGATAGGGATCTTTTGTGGCCTGGAGGTACCCGTGTTAACACACTGGTGCTTTTTGGAACATCCTGGCTTGTTCACTCTGCATTTCCTCACACAAGTCCTTATCTTGAGTCTAACCTGCCCACTAAACCTCTCCTAGATAATTCAGAATCTTGCTTTTACAAGCTGCAACGGGTTAGACCATTTACCTCATTGATAAGTGCTGGGATTCTCTTCTTTCTGTCCTACATTCCAGATGTCCTGTACCATTGTTTTTTTACCTTTCTCTGATACTGCCCATCGTTGCCATGGCTCATCTTTTCCTTGCTCCTTAGAACCTGCAGATGTTCTGTCTCTTGCCAGACATGAGCCAGCTTATTTTGCGCTGAGGTCACGGAGTCTGCCCTGAAGTCCTTTCACAGTGTATAGCTTTGCTCATGATAGACAATGTGAAAGGACTCTGATGTCTCTTCCACAGATCTTCTAAACTCAAGGCGTACCTCACCAGCTGGGCATTCTGACATTGCTCCGGGAAGGAGATGGGGGTAGGGGCTCTTTCAGAGAGGCATTAGTGGCTTATTACGCCATTGAAAAACATTAATTCTAGTAATCCAGGTTTATGTTGGTGCTGACCAAGAAAATGTGGTGTCCCACCAGCAATGCATTTTGGTCTTCATTCCTTAAGAATTGGATAGGGGACCTATTTTCCTGCTCGAACCTTACAAGATGTGTATTGAAGCTGCCTTGTAATTAGGTCAGACGCTATGCTTACTCTAAACAAACACAAGGACACATGGCATTCCAACATGTCTTTTGGTCACTCCCTTAGTTACATAGACCGCCCTTCTTCCAAGGGATCCTTTATTAATTGTGTTTTTAAGATCAGTCCAAGTCCCCCTTTGCACTGCTGAAAGATCTTGGAATGCAGAGTTGGGGATAAGGGTGGGGGTGCTGGGGTTTGAGGACTATAACCGTGAAACCAATACATATGGCTGTGGACAGAGATGAGGACACTCCAAATCCTGCTGCAGAGCACATCACCAGTGGCATAGGTTTCACATAGAAGTCGTGCCTCCTATTTTGTGCTTTAGAGACGATACAAGGGTGTAGTACCAGAATATCATTGCCTAAATATCGATTGACACAAGTAGTGTATCCTGACTATTGTTTACAAAGATAGCTCCCCAAAGGAGAAAAAAGATATAAAGAATCTACACCCAATGGATCAATATTTTAGTAAATTGATATTTAGACCTCTTTATTTATGTCACATGATATACCTCTGTCTATGACTGCTGTGCCTGGGCATTCAGGACTTTGTGTGGGCATTTGGTGAAGAGAATGAGCATATGATGGCTGTGCCTGGGAATTTGAGGCTGCACTTAGACACCCATGTTCTACTTGGACATGTGATTGCCTTACCTGGGTACTTACTGTGTGTACCACTGGATTTTCAATGTTACACGCCTGTCATATAATGATAGCATGCTAGTTAGTAAATGGGTGATTACTGAAATAGACTTTAAGGTGCATAAGTAATTTTTGGGTTATTGTTATAGTCTTGCAACTTTTGTAGTTTTTCCAAATGACAACACTTCCTAAATTGTAATTAGAGTAAAGTTTATGTAACATTACTTCCTCCGAAGGGAAAAGGTCATATGACGTCACTTCCTATCATGTCTTTGGAGATCAAGGTGGTTGTAGGGATTCTCTGTAGGTACTGAACTATGCCTGGGACCATAGAATCTTAGTAAGCAGGGACTGCGTCATCCTACCACCTTAGTAGGCATGTGCCCCAGACCATCTAGCTATAGTGTCTCACTTGCCCTCCTACTTACTCGCAGTGGAACAAGTGATTAGACACCCCAGAACACAACATTCCCAACCCTCTCAGGAAGTGCGATTACAGGACACACCCTTTCGCTCTCACACTCGTACTAATCCACAATAAGATCTGACAGACACGAGAAAAGTTGAAAATGTTTATTTTAACTATAGTGCTCTAGTATGCAGTATACATGCCACATAAGTAAGAAAATGCCTAAAATTAATACGGTCAGCATAGTAAGTAGTCCATAAATCATAAAAGGAGCTGTCATTATATAAGACAGGGTAGCCTAAACCCCCTCACCTTCTATACAGGCAAAGTGATTATATATCAGAAGATTTCTGAGTGTTGGCAGCAGAACCCATACCTTAGCATACACAGATGAAAGTCTTACTTCTTGGGTGCCGTTACGATCCCTTCCCTTGAAAGATCCCTCTCCAAGTGTGTTGTTACCTAGTCTGTGCATAGTTATATGACAAAAGTATGTGTTCCCAAACAATAGCTGCTTTTGTGTGTTTTGTCTAGGTGCTGGGACCTGACCAGAACAAAATAACAAGGGGCATTGTTGTTTGACTTTGTCTATGGTGTTCAGACTAAATCCAGGAAAGAATAGCAGGTTCTGTGTGAAAGTACAGTGTTGCACAAAATATGCTTGTATCGTAACATGCGCAAAGCAGAGGGTGGAATGTAACCTGCTCATACTTACATAGGGAAAACGAGAATGGGCCTGCACGGAACATATAGCAAGGTGTGTGTGATGTCACATCCCTTACTCAAGGGATTTGGGGACTCCTCCTCCATGTAAAAGTGGGTTTGCTGTAGGTACTGGGAGCCTGTCAGTCACAGCTTGAAAAACCCTATGTGAACTGCCCCAAAGCCCTTCCCTTTGCAGCCGTTCTATGTACACATCTTGACGCTCACTATACTGACTGCAGGGAAATAATTTAGTTATTGCCCCGTCTCAAGCCATGTGATTGACTTGTAATCTCCAGCTTCTTCCAGCATGATGACTCCATTTCTTTGGAACACAAATAACACAGTCTGAAGTCTTAAAGTTGTTTTAGTCATGCAGATTGCTAAATGTCCCTAATAATTTCTCACAAGCAACGCTTTTTTTGTTCCAGGTCAGGAGGATTATGATAGACTGCGCCCGCTTTCATATCAGTGCGCAAACATAGTATTAATTTGCTACGACGTCATGAATCCTACAAGCTTTGACAATGTGTTAATAAAGGTAAGGTGTAATTTCAGTTCGTAGTATTCTTAAAAATGTATATCACAATTTACATTATACAATTGGGGGGCCAGCTACTCTTAAATGTTAGCATCATCCCCAAAACGTGACGTCACAATTCTTCATCTCTTTGAATGGTGTAGTGTGTTCATAGCCTCATGGATTTTAAGATTATGTAGTTATCCATTTGTTAATCCACTCTCTCCTTCACACAACATATTTAATGTATGTTGACTTCCTTATGTGTTATCTATTTATTTTTTTGGTGGTAAGCACACACTACAAACTGAATTGTTTCTAGGCACAGCCCTCAGAAGGCAGCAGAGATACCAGAAGAGAGATATGTAGATAGACGTTCATAGAGAGAAATTAGGGCAAAGCAGAAAATGAAGAACCAATGCCCAAAACTGAAGGGCTTATTTATGAGTCTTTGCGTAACTTTTTGTGACGCACCAGCAGTGTAAAAAATGCGCCATGTTGCGGCATATTTACAAAGTAACCCATCTAGGTAGATGTGTCACTTTGTAAACCCCTGCGCCACATTATACCTGCGCCAGGTATAATGTATGCAGGGTGGGCGTTCTGACGCAAGTAAGCCTCGTAGAAGTGATGCAGTGAAATCTATGAGATTTCAATGCGTCACTTCTAGGATGCAAATGCGTCAATATCTTACGCCTGCCTCATAGCAGGCGTAAGACTGACGCAGGCACATTTGAAATGGGACTTGCACATGTGAAATGACCCATTGATGGAGTTGCGTCACTTTTGTGACACACTCCAGCAATGCGTCTTGTTTGCGCCTACAGATATCTGTAACTCCTTGCGACATGATGCGTCATACTGTAAATATGATGCATCCAGCATGTCGCAAGGAGGGCGCAATGAAAAGTAACTCATCGTTGTTTTCACGCAGCGATGCATCACTTTTCATAAATGAGGCACTGAATGTCAAGGGAAGCTGTGCGCCTGATCCAGGGCCTGTTTAGTGGCCAACTTTCTCGGAGAAAATTACCATGTGTGTGTGTTTTGGGATTCTTAGGGGCCCGGACGCTAATACTAGAATAGCAGTTTGTATAAAACCCTCTATTCTTTTTCAGCAGCTTGTAATGTTAATTTTCCTTTAAAACGATTATGAATTGTCTGAGCAGCATTAAAATTATTTTTACATGTTTTTCAACTTGAATTTATTGTTTTAAGTTTATATTTGCATAGGGAAATAATTAGGCCTGGGCAAAAATTTCGTTCCGTTCGCGGAAATTGCGATAATTTGACATTTTTGCGTTCCGCGGAGAGCGCGAAAATGTCAAAAATTCCGGTTTCCGCAGCTTGGCGATAATTTGTTTCTTGCTCGCGCTGTAAAATGATACATTCTCGCGCGCGCGCGATCGCCTTACCTGAATCCCTGCGTTCGCCGACAAGTTTTCTTGATCCGGTCGCGTTCTCCATGAGATGTTGTATTGTTTTTAGCCATTTGCGCTGTCTCGCGACAGTTCGCGCCCGCAGTGACGTCATGCGTCGCGCGATCACGTCTTTCTTCTCGCGATCATGCACCGCGAGAACAACTCAAAACAAGATGGCCGCGCCCGCAAGCAACCACATGGGTAAGTTGGCGACCCGCAACCATGCAGAAAATCTCGCGAACATGCCGGAAAAAAACTTCCGCATCTTCGCGATATTTCTGCTTGTTTGCGATAATTTTAAACATTCTCGCGATAATTTGCGAAGGTTAATTCCGCAAATTCCGCCCACCCCTAGAAATAATACCACATTTGTTATTTTCCAGATTTCTTTTTTTTTTTTTTTTTACCTGTCTTGATACTGGCCAGGCTGGTAAAATACTGGTAAAGTGGCAAATCTATCCGTGGTTGCTAGACAGATTACGGAGTTTGAGGGTGACCGCTAAAGAGGCATCCAAGGATTAAAGAAGGACTTCAAGCCATTTCACTGTCCCTGCCACTGCCCCAAAGTTTATATGTCAGAGTAACCAATCAGCAGGCCTTTAGCTCCGCCCACTCCATTCTGGCTCAGCCTGGAAAATTACAAGCAAGGCCATTTCAGCCCGAGGGAGGGAACTGGAGATGAAAAAAGACAAAAAGGGTGTGTAGCGTAAAGTATATGAGGAGGGGAGTTCACCAGTTCGGATCAGGAGAAGATGATTGAAAGAAAGGGGACACTGGTGGATTTATGTCTCTGCTACCTTTCACCACCATTATTTTACTTCAATATGACCTTTACTTCTCCATGTTTGCATCATTTATTTGTGGGTATTTGTTTATGGAGTGTTTTTGCATAGCATGTACAAGGCCTAGGAGCAACATAGCTCTTTACATAGAACAAAGTATGGTGCATGACAGATCAAATATATAAGCCTCAAAGCGTACAATAGAAAATTCAAGTTTCAAATATGAAAAGAGGATCTACAATGCTGGATACAAAACTATTTACATGAATGATAAAGGTGCCATCAAATAGTGAGAACCCTATATGTAGTGCATATGCAGGGTAGTATGCGGATAGCGTGGAATCCCGTGCACAATCCCAGATAGAAAGCTCCCAAGCTATTACTACAAAATTCAAGCTTCAGGCTTCAAAGGAGAGAGCAGGGAAGGAAGTGAACATTTACCAGAAGCTGCTAAAGCTCTCGTTTAAATGCAAGGATTGAGGTAATGATGCAAATACCTGGAGGAATGGAATTCCAGACTTAAAAGGTCAGAGTTTCCAATCGAGCAGTTGGCTAGAGCTCCTGAAAACTTTACTTTCTTGGCAACATCATTGAAGTTATCAGAGATTATGTATAGAGGTGTCTCTATGCACATCTGCCCTCAGTGGGGAGTCAGTCCCAGCAGCTAAGTAGAGGAGTGATATGGTAAAAGAGTGAGGTTCCGGGATGAGGCGGGCTGCTGCATGCGTGGAGGGTTTGAGTGGACCAAGGGGAATTGTCAATGCTACGGAACATGGAAATTACGTAGTCTAATATGGAAAGTACCACGGCGTGTGCTACTTCTTTCAGTTGAAGCTTTGGTAAACAAAAACTTTAATCACCCATATGTGTCTGAGCCATTTTTGACCACGTTACTATTTTGTTTCTAAACGTTGAGTCGGTTACCAAGCATGAAGGCCCATCGATATGGAACTTTCAATTACATTAGGAGTGTTGCTCTGTGATATCAGTGGGATGAAGCGAGTTTTGAACTTGGGTGAAGAATGATTGGGGTCAAATAATGAGTGTATTTTCTGTATGATACTGTTTAATTTATTGTTGTGTTGTAAATAGAGGAAGCCCCCAGACATTAGACCTCAATTGAATAGAAATGGGATATAAAGGCAAAGAGAAGTACATTTGTGGAAGTAAAGGTATGGAGTAGTAAATGTGTCTAATTTAAAAGGACATACCATATTAGTACTCTGCTTCCCCAATCACTGTTAAGTTGCGGTCCCTCCCCTTCTTTTAGGCAATGGTGCCTCTCTCATTGCTTGATTTTTCATTCAACTAATTTGAATAATTCTCATTCACTAAGAAGATTGACTTGATTGAAACTAAATATTTGTTTATATTGCAATATAAATGTGCTAAATTATATTTGAAAGATAATACCATTTCATATACTTTTTATAAGGACATAGTAAAAATAGCAATACATCTGCAACATTATAAGTGACTTCTAGCTCATTTTCTTCTGATCCAACCCATGCCAAAAATCGCTACTTGTCGGTAATCTTGACCCAGAAAGTGCACATCCTGGAGTGAGCCTAAGATGTACATTACTTCTCATTATTCAGATCACTAGATCTTGAGTTTACAATCATGGATCAGCCGAATGTTGTTGCCTAAGACATATATAACTGCAGTAACTTTAATCCACCTTGTGCTGTTTTGTGATCTATCAAGATTCCCCTGAAAACAGTTCTTAAAATGTTTGTTTCCTGATTACGGGAGTATGGTAATTAGTGCCACATTTGAACTGTGTTTTAACAATCATAATAATAGAATTCATGCACAAGTAGTGAAATTTATTTAAACTGTTGTGAAAAGTTTTAAAAATACTTCAGGGCCTTTAACAACAAAACTCTTGATCTACACTTTACTGAGCATTATGTGATTTTAAATAGGTTTTATATCTATATTCTCCATTTTTTTATTTCACTTGGGAGTTTTACTTTAAACAAGTGTTATGTTACTGTGACAATAAATTCTGAAAGCTTTCATTGACCAGCATTTTATTTTTACTTAATGGTTACAAATAGTGCTGTAACAAGTGAGTGACATTTCTAAGGGGCCTAGCTTAAAATAGATTAATTACATTGAATTAGATATCCAGATTATTTCAGGAATAACCTGAAAAGGTGAGTCTTCTAATGTTTCCTAAAGCCGAGGAAAGAGAGTTGGGTTCTTAAATCAGGAGCGAGAGAGTTCCAGAATTGGGAACATTCGGTTATTAAGGGAGTGTAACCCAGCACTGTTTTTTATTTTGTCACTGTAATGGTTTTGATTAATTTTACAAAACATTTACTTAGTCTCTCTTCAGCCCCAGATGTTGGGCAAAGAGCAACCATCACCCCTGGCTTTTTTCTAATAGAAGTTGCCTTGGGTATGCTACCTAGCTGGAAATGAGTAGCACTGTGTGATTGAGGAGAAATTTGATTGGAGGAGTAGCAGGAGTGGGCACACAACCCCTAACGGCTTATAGAGGTAGGGAAGAGTTGTGATTTCTAGGAAGAACATCTCACCTGGGTGCTGTAATTCTGGCTCACCATACTCTTTTCCCAGCACTGCTTTGGGCAAATTGGCGGCGTGCTCCAATCTTGTCTTTACTTGTCTAATTTCTGTGCTCAGGTACGCTCAACGAGATGCTAATGCACATAAGAAAACCAGTAATATCATACGCCATTGGTAATAATTGGTTGAAAGACTTGATTGTTGGTGGACCCTGCTGTGAACTGTTAAAACTAATAAAATGTGGTTATTGAAAAAGTAATTGGTTCAAAGAAGGTAGCGTTGCAGTGTGGCCTGTGAGGAAAGTGTTATGGCATTGTGCGTGTCGACTAAAGAGGTCCTCCTATCCTGACATTAGTCTCTGCACTTAAATGAGTAGTGGAGCAAAAAGGAGTAAGGGATAGAATGAATGAGCTTTATATTAGTAGTAGTAGTATTAACATCGCTTATTTTGGTTACATACCTTAAAAAGCACAAGTAAGGAACGCATATAAACAAACAATATATGATCCGATTATCTAAAAACAATTAAAATCCTTTAAAAATCATTCCCATTGTTCCTTAGCATGTAACAATTAATTTAAAAAACATTATGGAATACAAAATACAATCAAATTTGCAGAACATCAATATTCATCAATAAAAATTCCAATATCAAATTTTTATGTGAATCGTAATAGCCCAGCTTTTACGGATGATCATTGCAAGTGCCTTTCTTTTTCCAAACCAACCCAACTGCAAGTAAATAACGGTTTACACTAAATACTATGCACGGAGAAGTATTAGTTCAAGAATCATTAGTGCATCTTGGTACTTCCTATTTCCCAAATTATAGCATAAAGGATGGATATCCATTTCCTCCTCAAATTTCCATATGTTGGGAAGAAGAAGAATATGTGCGCTGTGTTTTTCTTTTGTGTGTAAATTACACAATTTGCAGGTTACATCAACTAATCTCTATCAGTTGTGCATCTCGATATGTACTCTCCAGTTTGAAGAGTGTCATAGCGAAATTTCAAATAAAGTGATTTTGCCAATTGGGGTTGGACTTCATCCAAAAAGGATTCAAAATGCGGAGTGGGCTTAAATAATAGAAATTGCTTAGTCAGCCTAGCCGGTCTAGAATTATGATGGAGTATGTTGGAGGGGGTATCGCCATTATTTTTGACAAACATATTAAGGTGACAATTGAAGATTGGGTAGAATGTTGTATCTTTATATTGGACCTCTCCCCCAACCTTTCATGGAAAGGAGCCTTGTTTTATCGTCCACCTGGCCCAAAGAGACATTTCTGCCACCATCTTTTGGAATTCTTAGCCCCACATGCTCTCTCCTACCAGCAGTTTCTTTTGCTAGGGGATTTTAACTTTTAGGGCGATGACATAACGAATTCTAACACCAACCAACTTCTCTCTGACTTAGAGACTTTGGGACTGCATCAACAAGTCTCAGGCCTCACCCATTCGTCGAACCACACCCTTGACCTAATCTTTTCAATGACTCTTCTAGTTAGAATCGACCCCCCCCCCTAAACCCGTACTCTGGTCTGATCACTCTGTGATTGATTTTTCTCTGGCAGTGCACAAGAATAACAGCCAATCTCCCATTTGCCATAACAAACCATCTAGGGAATGGCAAAACGACACCCCCGCTGGCTTGGATCAAGGCACAGGTGCCTTCCTTGCCTCTGGACCAAGGATGTAGACTTAGCACTTTCAAACTCTAATATGTCTCTGAACACCGTTTTTGATAGTCGCCCCATTTAGCTATGGAAAAAATGCTCCCATAGACCTCACGCCCCTTGGTATACTCTCAGTTTAAGGATCAAGAAAGCCTCCTGCAAAAAACTGCAAAGAAAATGGCGTTCGACCAACCTGTCTGTTGACAAAAACAACCTTTAAATTTGCCATAACAGTCTATCATCGTAATATCAAGGCAGCACGCAAAACTCGCATTGCTAAAACTATCGATGCAGCTGGGAACTCATCTAAAACTCTATTTAAAATTTTTAATTCTTACATTAACTCTGTGGCCTGTCTCTCTGATCCATGCCCATCCCAATCTCTCTGACGCTTTGGCTGATCATTTTGAGGGCAAAATTAAGGAGATCTACTTAAACCCCCTCCTCCCGTTCCAGTGAAACCCAAAGCCTCTTCTTCTTGCACAGATTCTCCAATTAGTCTTTGTAATTTTACAGCAATCACCTCGGAAACTACCTCCTGACCTTTTAAACTGTGAAGTCTGGATCTCCTTTGGACATCTGTCCCCCCACAGTTCTGTCGACCCTAGCCTCTGAACTAGCACCGCAAAGCTCTTCCTTAATAAACCTATCAATTACATCTGGGAAAGTGCCTTTAGACTAGAAGGCGGCCCTGATCAGGCCCATTGCAATAAAAAGCAACTCCATTCCCCCTATTTTCCTTCTACCTTCGTTGGCCAAGCTACTGGAAAAGCACATTAATTATCAATTAACTACCTATCTGGAGACTTATAGACTTTTGGATGACTCTCAGTCTGATTTTAGACCTCTTCACAGTACTGAGACAGCCTTGCTTGCGGTCGCTGACCAGATTAAATGTTCACTTGACGCTAACATTCCTACAATATTGTTTTTATTAGATTTGTTAGCGGCATTTGATACGGTATATCACCCACGACTTCTCCACAGACTTCACGATCTAGGGATTCAAGGAACGGCCCTCAAATGGTTAGCGCACTTTTTATCACAAAGATCCCTAACAATCATCCTTGGCCCCTATAGGTCTAGAACAATGCCATTGACCTATGGAGTTCCTCAGGGCTCATGTCTGAGCCCCACGCTCTTTAATATTTATGTGGTCCCCCTTGCTAAGATAGCCAGAGGCTTTGGATCTGAGATTATCTCATACACTGATGATATGCAGCTACTTTTCTCTCTTCGCTCCAAATTGTCCAAAGCCCTGTTCTCCTCTGGGATTAAGGCCTTAGCCACCTGTATGCTGGACAACCGGCGGCAACTTAACCTTTCCAAAACCAAAATCCTGCTATTTGGACAAGCTCAACATCTCTGGGCCCCGGAATGGTGGCCAGCTGAACTGGGCCCCAACCCCCACTTAAATTAATAGGTATTCGCATAGATCAACCCCTTTCTATGAAGGAACATATTGCTGCTACCACAGCGTCTTGTTTCGACATGCTACGCCTGCTCAGAAGAGTTTTCCCCTATTGTCTCTCTCCTCAAGGAAAACGCTTGTACAAGCTTTGGTAATTAGCCGCCTCGACTATGGCTACTCACTTCTAGCGTCCATCAACAAGAATCGATCGTTCAAACTCCAGGTGGTCCAAAACACTGCGGTACGTCTTGTCTGCAACCTCCCTTCGCGTTCGTCTTCTGCCCGTCTTATGCGGTCTTTACACAGGCTTCCCGTGAAAAAAAGAATTCCTTTTAAATTATGCTGCCTAACTCACAGTGCCTTTTATCGCCTAGGGCCCTCTTTTCTAGAAGCCAAGGTTCTGCCTTACACCCAAGTGAGACTCCTTCGATCTAGTGACAAGGCTTCGCTTAAAGTCCCTAGGTTTAAGAAGGCCAGGGCAGGTTGCAGATCTTTCTCATTCCTTGCTCCTCATCTTTGGAATAGTCTGCCCATGCAGCTTCATCTCTGCAAACACAATTTTCTTTTTAGGAAGACACTTAAAACTCACCTTTTTTAGTCACCCTCAGTCAGTACTCTGCCCAGGTCTCGCGCAGAGATAGCCCTTAAGGGCTGATTCGCACGCGTTATTAAGTTAACATAACATAACAATAACATATGTTAGCAACGAAACCCCAAAAACCCCGCTTTAGCTTCCTATTTGAATGTGCTGTCAAAGCTTGAGGATGACTGCAAAAGTAGTCCAGACCCAATTTAACAAGCCAAGACTCAACATGTTGGGTCCAAGGAAAGCTATGAAATGCATCTTATTTCCACAAGTTCCATTAACCCGTCCCTATAGCAGCTAAGTTCCTGTGTGGTCCAAAGTCTCACCCAGAATAATAGGGGTCTCAATCAGCTAAGTGCTCAATTCTCTTGAGATCAGTGACTTGGTATAAAGCAATGAGGGGAGTACTGGTAGGGAGTCACAAGCTTTATATTAATTTATTGTGTGTGGTCCGAAGTCTGTGGGTTATGAGTGAGGATAACGTAGGAAGTGTTGTAATCCAGGACTAGTGGAATGCACTACTTGTGTAGCTGCACTTATGCCTGGAGTGGTAGAATGAGAGACTGTGGTGGTGCCCACCATCTTTGGGAGTGATTGGTCCATTTCGTGGGTGTGAATGGTCCCTTATTACACATAGAGCACATTTTTCCTGTTTGTGCCATGGTTTGCCATGCTCAAACTGGGACAGTGCGGCCTATTACAGAGAATGTGTTACCCTCAGGGCAGCCGTGTACTCGTGCTGCCCTAGGGGCAGCTTATTCAAGTAAAATACGTAGCGACTGCTTCAAAGTCGCTCTGTTTCACTGTGCAGGTGCCAATCTGCCTGCACTTTGAGGAGAGATTAGAGACCCCTTTGCAGGCGGGTGCATTAAGTGACTACACCGCCTGCTAAGGAATGCCTGGGGTGGCCATGGGACCCCCTTCCTTACCTCCAGAAGGCTTCCATCAGGGAGCACACTGACAGTGGGCCACCTTTTGTGGAGAACTTTCAGTGCATCTCCTGACAGCTTGTTTGCCTTTTCACCTGTCTCCATAATACGCCGTGGGTGCATTCTCTCATTTGCACGGAGACGTGGCCTCTTGAGATAGTGCTGACATTGCATGTGGCCCATCGCTATCAGTATTACAGAAGGGGGTCACACAAGCGTCGTCGTCCTCTTCTGTAATACCAAAGTACCCTTGGGGGGGGGGGGGCGCACAAAGCGGGCGAACATGCCCATTCTGCCCCAGCACACTTTCTGTAACACAGCCCCTGATGTCTATAGTTTCCTTGTGGGCGATAGAATTTGTTTGTTGGTCGGTCTGATTCTGGATCATTTGTTTATGAAGGATAGGATAGAGTTTTATAAAGAGCTCGAATGGCGAGGCGTCTTGGCGCTAAGAGGTGAGAAAAGAGAGGGACTGCAAACAACTGTACCGACCGTTTTAGACCGCGGGGAAGTTTTTAGCAGTTTCCTGTACATTAGTCTGTTTGGTTGAAGTCTCACAGTGGTAGGATGTTGGTTCCATAGCCTGACTGCACAGTGTGATAGACTCCTGCCTCCCCATCTGGCTCTACAGATTTTGGTGGTACAGATGCGACCCGTGTTTGAGGATCTGAGGCTTCTCGTAGGAGTATACTAGGGGAAAAATTTATGGAAGTCAGCTGCCCCTCCGCCATATAGTGTCTTGTGAACCAGGCATAAGGCTTTAAATTCCATTTGCTGCTGTATAGGGAGCCAATGCAACGACCTAATGGCAGCAGAGGTAGAGTGGCCTTTTGGGATATTTAATAATCGTCGAACAGCGGCATTTTGTATAGATTGCAATTTAGCCTTCTGCGCCTTGTCAATGCCTATAAATAGCGCATTGCAATAATCTAGGCGTGATAGGACAAGGGCCACTACCACTGTTTTTCTTAGCTGTTGGGGAATAAAGGGGAACACCTTCCGAAGAAGCTTCAATACAGAGAAGCAGGAGGTTACACGGTTTATCTGGGCCAAAAAAACAAGTTGGTCATCAAAAATGACCTCCAGATTCTTGACCTTGGCTGATGTAGCGGGACATTCACCAACCTCTATCAGCCACCAAGTGTGGTTCCACAGGGACGGACCGTTGCCAAACTCCATCACCTCCGTCTTATCCGTATTGATTTTAAGATAGTTACTACTCATCCAGCTCATGATGTGAGTCAGACAAGCATGGAAACTAGCAGGCAATGGACTCAGACTGTTTAGATACAGAGATGACAATCTGTGAGTCGTCCACATATGACACAAACGAGAAACCATGCTGTCTGGTGAGACTGGCTAGTGGGGTGACATATATATTAAACAGAGTTGGCGACAGTGCCGATCCCTGTGGCACTCCACAGGGCTCCAGGTCTTTATTTTACTCATTAATTCCAAGTAATCATGGATATTTCTAGTCTTTGGTATTTGCCAATTTTTGGTGACTGTTAGAAGGTGATGGGGCTAGGGTCCAAAACCCTGCCTAGGGGCCCCCTATATTTGCCACAACAGAGGCTGACTTGAATCGAGGGCCTTCAGGCCTTCCAAGAAGTACCAGCAGTGACCTTCCAAATCCACACAGCAAAGAATGCAAGTGAAATGTCACACCGACACGGAACATTTACTGTACTTGATCATGTGCCCATGAAGTTCAGTTTATTTTAAGAGTAAAGCTATTACATGTAACTCCACATTAACCCTCCCTGTACCTCCACCATTCACTGTACATTAGCTCCCACATGTAAGTTTACTGTTACAGACACAAGACTAGTTTCCTTGTACCTACCTAAGCATGAACACTAATGGAGTAACGTATGAAATATTGTGCTTAATTTTTGCAAGTAGTTGCAGGTGAACAGCACCAGCGCTCATTTTTGTGGAACAGAACTTATTTTTCATCATCAGATTTTGACTAAGAGCAAAAAAGGGAAAGTAATGTAACGTGAGGCAGAGTTGTAGAGCGCTGCTTTTCACCAGTGAGGGTATCCAGGAGCTCTGTGGATACCCAGGCAAATGAAAGAACGCCCTCTTGAGATAGCACTCGTGCTAAATGTGCGCAAGCACGATCAGTATTACATAAAGGGCCATACAAGCGTCTGCAGCCCCTACTGTAATACCAAAGTGCCCTGGGGGCACACAAAGTGGGTACACATGGGCACTTTCTGTATCACAGCCCCTGATGTCTGCAGTTTCTGGATCTGGATCATTTAGCCAGATCTTAATTTTACTAATGAATTCCCAGTAATCATGGATATTTCTAGACTTGGGTATTTGTCTATGTTTGGTGATATTTAGATGGTGAGGCTGAAGCCCTCAGCTTTTCAAAAAGGTTTTATGCATTTTAACACAGAGAAGCAATAATATACAGACTCTGGAACATTCAGTAATGGGAGGAGTCCGTGCTTAATTTGTGCTGGTGGATTCAGGTGGTGGGGGTAGTGACACTCATTTTTGGGGACAAAGTTATTTTACATCAATATACTTTGACCAACAGAAAGAGAAAGGTAGGGAAGGGGAATGGCGGAAAAAGAGAAATATAGGAAATACAACAAAAGGGAGAGACATAAATGAAAAAGAGCGTGTATGTGTGAGATAAAAAGAGAGTAAGTTTAGGGTGGATAAAGAGTCAAGAGGTAGAATCAAGACTGGACAGCTTTGGTATTCGGCAATTGGCAGCGCTGGCGGTGGACTCCTAAGAAACACTTTGGGCCCTTGCACATATTTTTCCTTTTTACAAATTAAGTCCTAGGTGTAATGTTTAATGCGAAGGTCCACTCTGCTTGGTAAAAGTTGCATACATTATGAGTTGATAAAAAGTTACTAAGATATGTATTGTGACAGCATTTAGTCACAATTGACAATATAGAAGAGGGTAGATAAGGTTGAAATATGTGTGATATGAAATGTCCAGAACATACTAGAGAGTAGAAGCAAATGAGGGAGAGTGCAACATGGAGTGTGGGTGTGCTGAAAGAGGCACATGGGCAAGAGAGAGCAACACTCAGTGGTTGTGGGAAAGAAGCACTCGAGGGAGACATCTAGAAAAAACATGAAATCTGTTGGAGTTTTTTAACAAAAAGAAAAAAGTACTTGCCTAAAAGTGAGAAGTGGACGAATAGAAGCCAACCAGTTAAAGAAATGGTTAAGAGGCTATGCTCCAGAGGGGGGACAAACACAAGATGGACAAGCTGAGATAAGGAACGTCATTCAATAAGAAGCAAGTAAATGAGAGCGACAATAAATCCAACCATTGGTAAGCAATGGTTAGGCTATAAACCTCTGTAGGTTCTTGGTAAGGCTACAGTAGGTCTTTTGCAACCAGACAGCTGACCTGTCTGGCTGGCTCACAATAAAACTTGAAACGTCACACATAGACGAATAGAACACGTTACAACGCAAACTTTTACAATGCATGCGTTTACAACGCGGTTTTTACATCGCAACATCCATTACAACGCATGATTTTACAATGCATGCCATCACAACACATTTTTAGAACCTACACTTACAACAAATTTCATTACAATGCATATCCTCACAACGCATAATACTTTTAGGGCAACATTAGTGTAAGTGTTGGATAGTGTAGGGGTAAAAATTACTAATCCCACTCCAGTGAGTGCAAGAGTAGGGTAAGTGTTGGATAGTGTAGGGGTAAAAGTTACTATTTCCCATTACTTACCTTATAATGCGTTGTAATTGCATGCGTTGTAGTGACATGCATTGTAATGGCTGTGTTGTAATAGCATGCGATGTAAAGGATGTTGTGTTGTAATGACTGCATTGTAAAGGAAGTGCGTTGTAATGATTGCGTTGTAATAGTTGTTTCCCCACATAGGCATGCTACACACATGAGAACATCACGTGTGTGCAAACTGAAAATGATGCTAGTGTTTTTCTGTGACTGAGCCTTCTCTTTATTCCAACATGCCTGTAATGCACAGCCATATCTTTGTGTATTTCCAGCAGTTAAGGGGTTAAATAAAGTCAATACAAAACAAAGTCTTTAAATCTGCCTAGAACAACTTGCTTCCTCATGCTAATCGAGTGCCCTCTACCCGCCACACATTTCCTTTGCATTATTAGTAGTAAAACCAAATGACTGGCCAGGATCTCCAGGAACCTCAGGAATCCTTCTACCACCAGCACACTGTTGGGCCACACAGCATCCTTCTCCATGCACTTTGACCACATGCCCACATTAGACCATTCGACAATCTCACCGCTCTAGCATTCTCACTCACTTTCTCCATCATGCATAAAGGACTAAATCTCATTCCTCTCTTCCTGAACTCAGATTTAGGCATTTTAATATGCACGATGTCCCCTCTCTCAAACTCTCCAACATGAACTATGTCATCATTCAGAGCACCCAATCATTCATTCTTTACAATACACTTATTTGTGAACCAACCAACACTTCACACCAGACAATCTACATCCTTCTCATCATCTTCCGTAGTTGCACTTGTGCCTTCAGGAATGGGCTGTCTAGTGTTACAGCACGTCATAACGCAGTTCCATCAAATTACAACAAAGTTGTAGAATTCTTGCAGTTATCTTAGTGGAAACAACATTACTTTAACTCAGTACAGGATCCAAACGTTTGTTATCTCTAAGTATAAGAACCTTGGTCATCCACACATGGTTTATATTTTACTACTGCCCAAGGGCATGCCAATATCTCTCTCTGACTGAATATTGGCGCTCACTCAGTTTTAAAGTGTAAGACGCAGATGCAATGGTGATCATTGCTATCTCGCCCCGAGACAATACAGCACCTATGCCAATGATTGTGCATAATTTCTTCCCTGGAACATAAGAAGAACAAGCATTTACAATGCAATGGTCTCGGCATTGTTAAAGTTAGAGCTGTTGGCATTGCTCATGACATTATTCTTGTTTATGTTTTAGTTTTTAAAACATTTAAAGAAATGGCATTGTTATTTACAATGTCAATAGCTTAATCACTCTCCAATGCGAGACCTATTGCATTTGCATCCACACACAGAGCCACACAGGACAGGAAGGAGACTCATCCTCGGTCATATTTCCCGCTCTTTGTCTGGGGTCATATGTAGGAAGCGTCTGTTGTACGGCACGCCCTCCCGGTTACGAGCAGAGCACACGGTGGCGCTGAGGAACCTCTGACACGAGCCGCAAGTTCAGTCATAAATGCACACGTCTACATGTGTATTTTCTTTTTGGGGGGGGGAGTCAGTCTTTAGAAAATGGACCCTAACCAGTCAGTGCGGCGTCGCCTATGAATAAAATCTGAAAGGCGGTTTTTAGTTAGAAACATTAAAAAGTAGTATGAAATGAGGCACGATTTTAGAGCTGACTCGCTTGTAAACTGACGTTTGGCAACTGTAGGAAAGTGAGGTTCGTCACAGCCCCGAGATGAAAAGCGTGTTTTGGGAGAAAACGGATAACCCCAATGTTTGCCCCATGCCCTAGACACATGTATATAGGCTTTCACCGCACCCCAGGCAGGCAACCCACAGTAGCCTTGGACTCAAGAGTTTACAGGGCAACATCTGCCCCTCCTTACTTGCCCTTTGTTGCCCCTTGCACTACTCTTGTTACTTCTGGTGTCTGAGATCCTAAAGGCAGCTGTAGCAATAGAAGATAATATGTACCGGTAAAGCCAATAGGTCTGAGCTTGGAAAGCTGGGGAGAGGGATACATTGTATTTTTATTTATTGCAACTGTATGCCAAAATAATGTTTCAAAAAGTTGAAAGAAAAAGAAAACGCACCATCACCTAAGCTTGGCAGCCATATGCTTGTAATAACATTTCAATGTAAAAAAAATGATGATATCCACTGTATACAATTTTAATAGAACCCTGCGGGTTCTTCCTCTGAGGCGGTTATATGTAGTATAGGTATAGAAATCCTTTAAAGTTTTCATGCATATCACAAGAGAATATATTTCTTGCTGGCGCTAGGAAAAGCCATTATTGGTTAGAATTACAGCAACCTGAATTCACAACGGCATTTATGAGTACTTCACATACTCCTTAATGCCTTTGTGAATTTGCCCCATAGTTGAAACATGCAGTGATGACTAAAAACAACTATGGATAAGGAATGGAAATATCAGTGGATAACCCCAATGTTTGCCCCATGCCCTAGACAAATGTATATAGGCTTTCACAGTACCTCAGGCAGGCAACCCACAGCTGGCTCACACCTGCTCCTGTCTCAGGCAACACGAGGTGTCGGAGGTGTCTGCGGCCACGCGTCACCGCCAGGAGTGCCTCCCGACAGCACTTACTCTTCGACACTCACCTGTGATTCAGCCTGAAAGAAAACCCCACTTTTGTTCGTGGCTCACACGGGCTGCCCCAGTACTCACCTGTGTGCACGCGGTAGTGCGCCTTCAGGTGCGAGGACTTGCCGTAGACCTTCCCGCAGCCGCTGTGCGGGCACCGGTGCCTTTTGTCGGCGCCGCCCCTGTCCTGCGGGTGTGGGGTGGGTAGCGGGGATGAACTGTCCCGGATGTCGCGGGTGCCAAGGGTACAGTCCTCCTGCTGCCCCTGGCGGGGGTTACGGGTACAAGTCCTCCTGCTGCTCCGGGGGGGGGCTGGGAGCAGGGCGGCTGCAGGCCACTTGCTCTGGTGATGATTGGTTGGGGGCGACGGGCACGCTGCTGGGGGGAGGGTACTCCAGCGCCGTTGGGTACTTGTTGAGGTCCAGCAGGCTCCGGACGATGGCCAGCCGGGTACAGTAGTCCTTCCAGGTGTCCCCGAGTCCGGCGGGGCGCTAGTGCGAAGAAGCAGTATGTCCCCGCACTTCTGAGAAATCCGACGGAGAGGGGGCTGCCCTGCCCGCCCCTGCAGTTTCAAGCGCCTTCACTTCTGTTCTGTCTGCGCGCACGCCGCTCAGAAGCGTGCTTAACTCCCCCTTGTTCTCTCTTGCCGGTTCTGTGTGCTCACACCCCCTGATTCCAGAACAGCGCCTGCTGGCCCGGTATTTCTGGTGCTCGGGAACTCCATTGGTAATGAGGGGGCAGGCTGTCCTTCAACACAAGGAGGCGGGCCAATCACAGTCAGCAGCGGGGCTCCAGCGTGCTACCTATGCATTCACCAGGAGGAATATTAAAAGGGCGATGGCACAAATGGCAAGGTAGGGCCAGGGGACATAATCAGAGCCTATGTGGCATGTCTCCAATGTATTTACTGAAGTAAATACATTACACACAATTTCAAAACTGGAAAGCACATCGACCATCATCTCCCGGTCCACGCAGCAGCAGGAGCTCGTCGACTTGGTAACCATGTTTCTCCGAGGTCAGCCAGAAATGCCTCGGAGAAACGCTGCGTCATTTTCAGATTTGTGGGCGTGTTTTTCTTTCTCTCCTCTTGCCATTGGCTGGAATGTTTACATTCCAGAGGAGAGAAAGAAAGTAAAAAAACACGCCCCGAATCCGAAAAAGACGGGGCTTGTTTGGAGAGACAATGCTCTTCTCCAATGGCTGACCAGTATTTCAGAGGCCAGCCAATGGAGAAGAGGTCAAAAAAAGGGGCGGGTTAAAGCCCCACTCCTAACATTAAATCTCGGAGCGAGACTGCGCAAGCGCAGCCTTCGAGCCGAGACCTAAAAAAGGTGTACCTCAAGGAACAGTTGGCTAATACTTATAAAAGCCCCTTCTCGCTCTTCTGTGCATTCAAATTATACATTTTTTTTGTCAACAGTTAGTTCAAAGGTTTAGCAATTATAGCAAAACTCTCAATGAACTTGCATGGGATTTGTACATTCCCATGAATACCAATGACTGGTCTCTTGACTGGCCTGGGAACATTTTCTGTGTTGTCCAGCAACCCTGGTTGGGGTCTGATTCCCTCACTAATGATTACTTGCCCTAAATATTTGATTTTTTGGATATTAAACACACATTTATCTGTTCTGGGCCTGCCCAGCTCCTTCTCCATGAGTGCTTCTAATACTGCATACAATCTGTGCAAGTGTCAATTCATATTTTAAAATGTCATCTTGCGAATCCAATATTCCATCCAAACCATGCTGCACTTCACCCATTTTTTTATTTCTTTATTGGTATTTTTAATCAAGAATCTACGCATATAGTACAAGATATATTACAAAACATAGTCGTATAGTAAGCCGACAAACACATCCCAGTATATTAACATGAGTTAAAATTTGGTAGCAGATCATAAAATGCTATGAGGGCCACAGCAAGGTAACAATTAAGAGACAATATGGGAAAGATAGGATCATAATCACTGTGTCTCGTAGAGGAATAGCCAATGTATGCATCATAACATAGAACAACAACAAAAAGTCGATAACATCATGAACTGCATGGCTGGCGCTTCCCATAACAACTAACGGGACATGAGTGGTAGGATTATGTCATAACAGGAGGAGTGAAAACTGACAGATGCTCCAGGGAAAGCAAGAGAGCGGGAGGAACCCCGATGTATTCCGCCCAGAGGGATGCCGGGCCGCCTTCAGTGCCTATAAACCATGCATGTGTGTGTGAGTGGGTCAGTCTATGTATCCAACTGGCCTGCACTTCACCCATAACATGATGAAACACAGTTGCGACTGATATCAACCAAAATAGCATCCTGCAAAATTGCAAAATGCCATTAGGCATAACAAAAGCCTTAAGGTGGTGAGACTCCTTGGACAGTACCTATTGATGGCATGCCAAGCACAAATAAAATTTAGAAAAAACTTGCGCCCCTTCCACCCAATGTGATTACCATCTCATCAGTCTTGGGCAAAGGAAATCACTTTCTTCAAGGTCCTAAGCTCTATACACATTCGTAATTCCTTGTCCCTCTTGTATGCTACCACAATTATAGACAACCATAGAGAAGATTCTATAAATTCAATCACCTCCTCTCTGCACAGTTTATTCAATAATCCACGCAACACAATCCTCACACTCGGAGGAATACATGTTAGTTTGTGCTTCACTGGTACAGTGCCCTCCTTCACCCTGATAACATGTTCAAACCCTTTTAGCTTCCTAATCCATCCTTGAAAATTTCCAAAGCGTATCCCTATACGTTTTTCAAATCAAATGTAATGCTTTCCACATCTTCTGTCCACAAGACATGCTGTCTGCAACCTGTTTTCAGTACTATACCTAAATAATCTTGATGAAGCCATCCTAAAATATCCGAATCCATCTTGATCCATACAATTTGCCTTGTACTACTCACCCTGTAAACGCCACAGTTGTTTCAAAATAACCTATCAAATCAATTTTGGATCCGTTATACCCCCAGGATTGATATCAGGGGGGATAAGGTAATGGTTAAGATCCTTCTCCTCTACTGTACTTCTAGAGATGATAGTGATCTTAGATCTGCAAACAGTTAAGAGGGGTACAACCATCACTCCCACATCAAATGTCTCCACCTTTGTCATAGGCAGATTTTCTCATTCACTTTCATGCACCAAATTACTCACATTACTTGCAAAACATTTATCATATAACCCTTCCACAACAGTGTTGACTTTATCATTCCTGTGCAATGCCTTACAAACCCTGACAAAATTGCCAGTCACACCACACTTCATACACCCATTTGCCAAGACAAGGCATTGTTTGAAAGAAGCAACATAGAACTTTGAACTACATCTGAAACCACGTCCCTCTCTGTGCTTTTAACTGCATACATCATCTCACAAATCACCCTTATTCAGCTCTTTAGCAGAGTCTTTTGAATCATCTTGTTGGAAAATACTCTCAATGAAGCAACACACATATTAACCATTTATCTTTTTTGTTCTCTAAAAGCAAAATATGTCTTCTCCCAGCTAAATTTTGTGGTTTACAGAAATGTCTTTCAAGACTTTTGATCGTGTCCTGATATACATCCAATTCTTCATCTTCATTCTTAGACACAAAGACAGGTAGGTGTTTGAAAATTTCTCAGCCTTCCAAGCTCAAAGAATGCTCCAGTAATAAATAAACCTTTCCTGTCAACTTAGAACCTGAAACCATCAATACAACCCAGATATGTGGTGAAAGCTCTGAACCACTCCTTCCATATTATTGGAGGTTCACCAGGTAACCGCAAAAATGGCGGTGACGGATTGATGGAATGGCATTGAGAAAATAAAATGTTACTGCACTGGGAAATCTTGCGCACAATGACACAAAACATTATTTCACAGAAAAGAGAAAAAATGTGCTACAGTACTAGGTATAATAGGCTAAAAGTACTTAGAAAAATGTGTTTAGGGTAGGTTCCAAATGTAGGGAATTTAGCTGGTTGGCAATTTACAAAACTGTACAAAGTGACACAGTTAGTATTTTCCCAGTGTGCTTGTGCAGTAACTCGGAAGAAGTCCATTCAGGAAATTGGGTTACGAATATAGCTCCCACGCACAAGCGATGACATCAGTGCTCTCATGCAAGAAGCCCTTTTTCACTTGCCACATCTGTGTCTTACAGCAGAAAATGGAGCTGCCTACTCCAACTTGCAGTGAGCATTGGAAGAAAACGAGTAACAAGGCTAAAGGAGAGAGATAAACACAAAATAGACAAGTCAAGCTATCGAAAAAGAAACAAGCAAATGAGTGATAATAAAGCTGACCAATGGTATTCAATGGGCAGACTTTAAGCCCAGTGTAAGATGCCAATAAGCTGACAGTCGACTTTTGCAACCAGACAGCTTGTGATGTCTAGTAGGCTTGACCTAACGATGTGTTCCCTGGTGTTTGATGGATAGTCAGTATAAAGGATAACGTCTGGGGGCACTTTGTCCCTTGCATTGTTATATTATCTTCCCTTGTTTGTGTGATGTATCTTGTTTACGCAATGCAAGAGGGGCAGCCTGGTACATAGGTTACCTCAATGGCTGGTTTTTCTCTGCTGTGCCATCCAGCAATGGAAATTGGGCTGCGGACGGACTAGGGTGGCACACAGATTATTTGAGCTTAACTTCAAGCGCCACATGGGGCCTCCACAGTGGGTTGGCCTCTTTCAAACTGGAATATTGAAATGGCCAAATGCGAGCCCATCTCACACCTGGGAGTGAGAGGAAAAGAGTGAGGGAGATGAGATGAGTGACATGCCTGAGAAGGAAGTCAGGTGAAGGCAGAGACAGGTAGTAAGAAGAGAGAGGTGGGAGTCTCTGGTGAAGTGAGAAAGTGTGAGGAGAGACAGGTGGAAGTTTGATGAGAGATGGGAGATGGGAGCCTCTGAAGAGAACAGAGAGATGGATGTCTGATGAAATGAGAAAGATTGGAGTCTCTGATGAGGAGAGAGGACAAGGGGAAAGGTGGGAGTCTGATGAGAAGGAGAGTTGGAAATCGTGCTGAGAAGAGAGAAGTGTAAGTCTGTGAAAGAGACAAGAGCCTCTCACAAGAGGAGAGGCAAGGAGCGAGTGAAATGACAGGCAGATTGAGATATGTAACATTCCTGAGAAGGGAGTGAGAATATAGCAGGAAACAAGAGGTGGGACTTTCCCCTACTACGAGAGAGAGGATAGGTTGGATTCTCTAATGAGAACCAAGGTAAGGAGGTGAATAATGAGAAAAGTAGAGCCAGAGATCAGAAATTCCTGAGACGAAAGTAAGGTACAGACAGGCCAGAATAGAGAAGCAGGGATCTCTGACAAGGAAGTGAGTAGATGGTAGAAAAATGAGGGAGAGAGAGAGCAGGGTGAGATAGGTGACATTCCTGAAAAGATGTGTCTTAAAGAGAAGTAGCAAACACAAGGAAATGATGGATGGAGCGCTGAAACTTTTCAGACACTCGCCCCCAGTCACAGATCTGGGTGAATCCATCATCATTCTTTAGCTCACTTCACCACCCCAGTTTAGACCCAGCCATATGCAAATCAGTCTTGACCCTGGTCCTCATAAGAACAGTCCAGCCAGAACTGCATGTCTGGGCATACCCTGCTAACTTAGGCCGAACAAAGCAAAGCAAACACAAGGAGATGATGGACAAAGCATTGAAACCTTTCAGACACTCACTCCCAGTCACAGATCTGGGTTGAATCCATCATCGTTGTTTGGCTCACTTCGCCACCCCAGTTCAGACCCAGCTATATGCACATCTGTCTTGACCCTGTTCCTCATGGGAACTGTCCCGAACTGTCAAGCCAGGTCTTCCCTGGACCGGAAAAAAGCATCTTGGGACCGGTTTTGAGGTGACACCCCTCATCAGCCAGGCTAGCTTGAATCCAGTGGCAACATGAGCAAGGGACCCACGTCTGGGCATCAATCGTGACAACTAGCTGTGTACTGTTTGTGCATACTGTGAATGCTATAAATACTTGAATCTAAATTTCTGATCTCAAGGCAGATCCTTTGGGCCTTATTTAGAGTTTGGTGGACAGGATACCTGTCACAAAACTGGTGAATATCCCATCTTCTGTATTACAAGTGCATTATAGCTTCCAGCACTTCTAATACGGCCAGAGCGGGCCTTTGTTCAGATGGTGCCCCAGACGAAACTAAATTTGGTGCTCTACTTTTATCCTTTTATTCTCTATTAACCCCCAAGTCCACCACCCCTGGACCTTAACCTTATGCTCTTTTTAGTTTTGCATGTAACAGCAGTTACTATTCTGCAACTTAATAGTAATGTTGCTGCTACCGTTGTATGTGGCTGTATTGGTGTAAATGAGAAAAGCTTGGTCTTTCTGACACATTATACCTTTTATCCCCTCCTCCCTCTCACATCAAAACACTTATGCCAAACCCTAGCTCTTTTTTGGGTACTCCGAACCTGGAGGTGACAGGCCAGAGCAGGGGACAGGGGTGTGATGGAGAAAGAAGGAGGAGTAAGAACACACAGAGTATGGACAGCTTGAAAGATTGACCAGACGTCTGCAGTCTGAAGTCTAAAAAAATCTTTAAAAGGTGTTTGACAGGTAAGCTGATTATGCCTTTTGAACGTGGTGCACTGGGACTGTGCCCAGCACACCCATTCCTAAACCCAGCCCTGAATATGGTGTACGAGATAGCAGCATCACCCACGAGCTCTGAGGTAACCTCTGTGGAAAGGGCCAGCAGTGCATTAAGATGGCTGTAGGCAGCCTTTTCAGGGTACAACCACAAAGAGGCCCCAGGTTGTAACAAAGGGCCTTAAATATGGCACAGTTGCTAGGAGCACCAAACTGTAAAATGCAAGGGGCATAAGTACAAGCCTACAAGCCCCTTCCTCCACCAGAGCATCACTTGTATTTATGCCCCCGTGGCGCACAATGCAGGCCCATATCTACAAGGCCACACAAAGCCACCCTTTGAGGCTTTCATGGCCTTGTAGATGAGGTTTGAGGCCAAGCAGCTCAAGTCACTGCGTTGCCGTGCATTGCGGCAGGTAGGCGTGCCATGGGTGTTGATGTGGGTGTTACCACGCAATACCCATGGATTTTGATGCTGCCCCAGATTTACAACACAGCATGAATCTGGGGCAGCGCCAAAAACGTACACTTCCCTAAAGAAGGCGTAACAATGCAAGAACGAGGAAAATTCCTCTTGTGATTGTTTTTGTGCAGGAAGGTGCTCCTTCCTGCACAAAAAAAATCATACCAACACCACAGACACCCTTGAACCATAGTGCAAGGGTGCGTGTGTTGGCACACAGCTGCAATTTTTGTGCCGGCACTATCTTAAAAGACAGGAATGCACCATATCTTGTAAATACTGTGCATTCCTGTCCTTTCGAATTGGAATAGGGCAGCGCAGCAAGATGACTTGCGGTGCTGCCCTATGCCAATTCATTGTAAATATGCCCCGAAGTTCAACTTGGGCTCTGAAGACTTTTTCACCGAGCTGCCTGCAACAAAAGGTGGTGTGGATTCTGAAAGGAAACTTTTAATATAATATGCTATAACTGAGTTACAAAATAAGGAAACAAAGATTATGCGGTAGTTACGTAGAGCAAAAAAAGCCATCTTCATGCTACAGTCTGTAACAAAGCACTTTCCAGGCAGCAGGAAAAAGAAACCAAATGCTAATTGATTTCCCTCCCCATGCCACACTTGACAGCTATTATCGACACAACATGACTCAGACTGGTTGGGCGTTTATCCCTGTTATTAGACCGGATCACCCAGATTCATCAAAAGCCCCTGCAAAAAATGGGGACTCATAGGTGTAGCTTAGTCACTGAGATTTGTGAGGCGGGAACCTCAAATTTCCCAACTGAAAAAGCAGGGGGCTGCAGGGTAGATGGCAAAATGACCAAGTTTTGGGATGGACTGTTTCCATGAGGAACAGGGTCAGTACTGATTTGGATTAGGTGGGCCTCTGTCTAGAATGGCACAGTGGGTGTAAAACCATGGGTTGAAATTCTACCCTAAAATATTGCCACAGGTTAGACTATTTGCAAGCATTCATCCCATCCCCCTTAGGGAGTTTGATTGCCAATAGTATGCCCGGAAACATGAGACTGGAGCAGCTTTCAAGCCTACTTCTGCCAATGTTTGTGAATTTCAATAAGTAGGAAAATTTCCATCTATTCAAAGAGTACTTCTCTATGTACAGATGTACTACTTTTTTCGTAAACCGGATACTATGTTTATTTAATATCCGGCCCAAAAATTGAACAAGTTAAAGCCTCTTTGTGTGGGTTTTTCTCGTTGTTCTAATTTCACAGACATAGCAGACCTGACTAGAGGACCCCAGACCCAACTACCAAGCAAAGAATGCATTAGAGGGGTGTCACACCCCAAACACCCAGCTGAAGCTACACCCCTGCTCGTCCACCTTGGCCTGGTAGTTCTTTCTGGGTACTCATGACTAAGGTGACACAGCGGCCTCAAGTCCCTGCCCTGGAATCCCTTCTTTTAATTGTAAATTCATTGCACACACTGTTCTTCTGCCCTACTACGAGAATCCTTGATGGTAGATTTGTCAAATGGGTGCATGTGTTCAGGGCTCCATGTTTCTAGTCCTTGCCTTTTATGAATCATTTTATCAAGTGACTGACGGCCCCATGTACTAAGACAGAGTTGCAAATAGAGGAAGGAACGCAGGCAAATTGATAGGGCTGGACAAAGCCATGAATCTGGCTTGGCTCTAAGAGTCCATGCATGAGCCGAGCCATGAACACATTTGGCATGCATGTCATGCTACAAACATAATGTAAAAATATGATACAATCTCTTCAAAATTCAAAACATTGAGTTTTGTTAAAATGCGGAAGCGTTTCACATTAGTTCATCAGATTATATCACAGCATAGACAGACATTTATGAAAAGTGATAGTTTTTAGAAACATTCATAGATCACCCCCAACGACCAAGCCATTAGTGAACTAGGAGGCAAGTCAGTAGTCATGTAAACCCTAAATGTGGCGTAGATTCTTATTTATATAAATGGAACGTCATTAAAGTCGATTAAACCAAATATAAGGGGTGCTTGAACAGCTCACATGCTGAACTCAAGAATTCAAATGTGTGCTCATATGTGATAATAAAGAAAAAGGATGGTTTGTGAAATAAAATATTTGTCAAAGATCACACAATTTGGACATCCAGGGAAGCTGGTATTGATTCCAGGTTATCTGGTTTCACATTTTAAAATTCTGCCACAAGATGGGTATCTCTCTCTGTCTGTCCCCTCTCTCCTGTTTACATCAAAAGTCACTTTTTTTTTCATTTTTGGCTCACAGTGATAACATCCAACACAGGAATAACAGATCAGACTCAGGCCCCCCAAACCCAACTACCAAGCAAAGAAAGCATGTTTTTGTCACACCTCAAACACCCCCTCCAAACTATGCCTCAGTGGGCACTGACCCCAAAGGGCCTGAGTCCCATCTGAACTCGAGAACAGGCGGTGCTGGGGTTACCCCCTAGACACGTGAAGACCATGTACCCATGGGAGCTCCACATATGTATGATAGATCTGCATGTGTGACATGTTAGTGCTCTAATGATTACTACATAATCTTACAAGCTCTGCTACTTGAGCATACTGCTTCAGAGTAAAAATAGCTTTTGAGCAGGTATTCTGTTCAGTGTAACTGATGGTCTTGCATTCAACTTAGAGTATCTGCTGAACAGGTATTCTGTGCAGGGTAACAGACAGACAGGCATTCTGGAGAGAGTTTATATTGAGCAAGGGCATAGTAACTGATGGTCAGGCATTTTACTTAGAGTATCTATTGAACAGATATTCGGTGCAGGGTAACAGATGATCAGGCATTCTGCATAGAATATCTGTTGAGCAGGTATTCTGTGCAGGGTAACAGATGGCCAGGCATTCTGCATAGAGTATATATTGAGCAGGTATTCTGTGCAGAGTAACTGATTGTCAGGCATTCTGCATAGAGTTAGCTATTGGACAGCATTCTGTGCAAAGTAACCGAAGGGCACTCTGTGCAGTGTATCTACTGAGCATGTATTCTGTGCAAAGTAACTGATGGTCAGGCATTCTGCAAATAGTATCTATTGAGCAGGTTTCTGTGCAGAGTAATTGATGGTCAGGCATTCTGCAAATAGTATCTATTGAGCAGGTTTCTTTACCGAGTAATTGATGGTAGGGCATTCTGCAAATAGTATCTATTGAGCAGGTTTCTGTGCAGGGTAATTGATGGTAGGGCATTCTGCAAAGAGTATCCATTGAGCAGATATTCTGTGCAGGTAACAGATGGTCAGGCATTCTGCATAGAATATCTAGTGAGCAGGTATTTTGTGCATAGTAACTGATGGTCAGGCATTAAGTGCAGTGTAACAGATGGGCAGACATTACGAATAGAGTATCTTTTGGTCCAGTATTCTGTGTAGAGTAACCGAGGGGCAGGCATTCTGTACAGAGTATATATTGAGCATCTGTTTTGTGCAGAGTAACTGATGGTCAGGCATTCTGCATATAATATCTATTGAGCAGGTATTCTTTGCAGAGTAACAGATGGACAGGCATTCTGAAAAAAGTATCTTTTGGGCCTTTATTCTGTGTAGAATAACTGAAGGGCATGTATTCTGTACAGAGTATCTATTGAGCATCTGTTTTGTGCAGAGTAACTGATGGTAAGGCATTCTGCATGAGTATCTACTGGGCCAGCATTCTGTGCACAGTAACAGATGGACAACCATTCTGTATAGAGTACATATTGAGCATGTATTGAGCGGTTTTTCTGTGCAGATTAACTACTGAGCAGTCATTCTCTGCAGAGAATCTGATGGACGTGCATTCTGTTGTTGTATTCCATATGGGTACTCTGATATAGACCCAGGTAACTTCATAACCCTTCACCTATATTCTTCCCTACATTATACTTATAACGGTTCACCGTGACTGACCTTTTACCTAGATACGACACTGCATTCAGAACGCAGGTTTTCCCTAGTTCGAAATCTCATACATTATGCATGAGGATTCTTGGAAGCGCAGCAGGACTAACATCTCCTGTATAATATCTATGTACAAATTTCATTCCCGACGTCATCCTAAGTCCAACCTAGTAATACAGCGAGGTAGGACCCCTGGGGAGACCTATGGGTATATATATATACATCACATCTTGCTAAGATAGATCGAGGAGACCAGGACTTCCCAGCCGACACACTGACCAGAGCCGCTGAGGTTGCTGCATTCAGATACTCCAGCTCACAGTGGTCTGACATCCCTTGCGGGGTGTCCAACCCAAGACCAAGACGGGGTCCCACAGTCTCTCACTTCAGGTAATGGGGTGGACTTTATCCTAGAGGGATTCTTGGCTTAACACCTACACACATGCTAGGTACATGTAGGTACACCTAGTTAGGGAGGCTTTGTAGGAGTATGCATCTTTTTCTTATCCTGTATTTTATATACTTGTATGTATTCATGATTACTGCAAGATGGTAGAGCTTTACCATCCGTTTACTTTCATAGTGCTTCTAATCCTATATCTCTGCTACTGTCTAACGGTTGTTGCAGCTTATCTGTTTCACACCAGAATATCAACTGTTCAATAAATACTTATTGAAAACGCCCAGCCTGTTTATTCTGTGTATCTCTCTAAGACAGACTAAGTAAGCACGAGTGACTGAGCGAAAAGTAGTATATTGTTTCCACGGTCCTGAGGGATCAGGGTTGTCATGTTCGATGGTTGCCAAGAACTATTCTCTCCTTGGTAAGAGGTGATTCTAGTGGCACTGTGAGCTAGCTGGTACAAAAGGTCAACATACCCGGTGTGGGTGTTCAGAGTCAGTCTGACACCAATCCTACAGTGTATGCTGTCCGAACGCGCAGATCCTGTATAGATTTTATAGGAACTACACGACACTGTATTGAATATCTTTTGGGCAGGCGTTCTATGTAGGGTAACTGCTGTAGAGGCATTGTAAGCAGAGTAACTGCTGGATGTGAAGAGTAACTATTAGGCAGCCATTCTGTGCAGAGTAAGTGATTGACGGTCATTCTGTATAGAGTAGCTATAAGCAAGGCATTCTTTGGGTATTAACTGATCAATGGACATTTTATGAAGAGTAACTAATAGACAGCTATTTTGTCCAGAGTAACAGATGGATAGACAGTCTTTAAAGAGTAAAGATTAGGCAGGCATTTTGTGCAGAGCAAGTTATTGACAGTCATTCTTTGCAGAGTAATATATTCGGGAGGTGCTGTTTGTAGAATAAATGACGGATAGGCATTCTAGGCAGAGTGACTGATAGAAAGGCATTCTGTGAAGAGTAACTGGTGGGACTGAAGCATTCTGAAAGGACAGGCATTCTATGCAGAGTGACTTATGACAGTCATTAAGAAGAGAGTGCTGACGGACAGGCTTGATGTATAGAGTGACAGACATTCTATGTATAGAGTAACAGGCATTACCAAATATCTGTGGATATCTTTGCAGCTGATAACCTGACTGGCCATTTAAACCATGTTTAGTTGTTTCCTTGCACTCAGGCAAGCACCACCTCAGATACCTCAGTTCAAGATACTCTGATTTAGGAGGTTATTTACAGTTTGGTGAACAGGATACCTCACAACAAACATGGCAGAGTAGCCCGTCCACCAAATAGATGGTTCGCCTACTCTATTTAGAGTCGGGCAAATTGTCATGTTTTTGCTGGTGGAACCAGTTGCGGCACCACTGGTGGAAACCTTAGACCAACGTTAAGGGAGAATATCTGCCTTATCAAGGGCAAACGTTTGACATACCTTTTCCTTTGTTGAAGACCCCAAGTGAAAGCCTGGCAGTCCAGAAGCAAAACACCCCGAGAGCCCTGGTCGAAAGATTCCAGAGTAGCAGGGCATTCGTGTTTTGTTCTTCAAAAAAAAATGTCTGCTGAGCGGCTACATGAAATGTGGCGGACACTGAGCAAACTTACAACGTTTTCAGAGGAGCCGCAGTGACAACACCTCCTCTGAAGGCACAGAACTCTGCCAGGCAGGGTGAGATCTGTAAATATACAGACAGTAATCCGCCAGGGTGAGGGAGCTTATCACGTCTGACCCCATGGCAGATGGAGGGCCACCAACCAAAACTTCAGATGACCCCTCGGTTTTTTTGTTGAAAACTCCTTTAGGCACCCTATAAGAAGACCAGAGCAGCTTGCCAATTAGGACATTCAGGTGAGGTTACTCCTTGTTTTTCCCCTATCACTGTGCTAATGTCTGAAGGTTTATCACTGCCTGTCCAGAGCTGCTCCAGACTTTGGAGCTACTGGGAATAAACCAACAGGGCTGATGGCCTGGCAGTCCATATTTCAGCCCATTAGACATGCAAGGTTTGTGATGTCCACATCAGTGATGTACAATGCTCAGAGAAAGATGGGTCTAAAATCAGGGACTGCAGCTCCTAGGAACAGCACTGTGCATGTGCCACTGAGTAGGTAAGAAAAACAAGCTTTGTTCGCTGCTGTGGGTGTCTGTGTATTTGCGTGTGTGACATCTGTGTGTGTGTGTGCATAACCTTGTGTAGGTGGTGGAGTGTGATGCGCCCACTTTCCACTCCTTGTGTACTGCTGACCATGGCATGATATTGGTAATTCATGGCCTATCATAGTCACCCCTGGCATAACGGTGCCTACACCTCGCATTGTGCTGGCCGTGACATAGTGGTAGTCATTTTTGGCATAGTGTGGGTACCCATGGCATGGTGGTACCCACCACTGGAATTATGCTGGCTATGGCAGGTAAACAGCATTTACCATGCATGTGACACAACGCATGCCATTACAACGCAGTCGTTACAATGACCGTGTTACATCGCATACCTTTACAACGCAAGTCAGAACAACAACTTGTGTTAGGGGGCAGAAGGTGTTGGATTTAAAATCCAACACCTTCCCTACTGTTGCACAGACTGATTCTTGGCATTTTCTGGGCATCCAGCCCGCATGCCCTCCCCTCCGCTGACTACATCCTCCTGGGGGACCTCAACTTCCACCTGGAGAACAACAACGACCACAACACCACCACCCTGCTCGACAACCTCGCCAACCTCGGACTCAAGCAACTGGTGACCGCACCCACCCACCTCGCCGGACACACACTCGACGCCGTCTTCTCCTCCAGCAAAGAC
The DNA here is from genome assembly GCF_964204655.1 of Triturus cristatus. Classification (NCBI taxonomy): domain Eukaryota; kingdom Metazoa; phylum Chordata; class Amphibia; order Caudata; family Salamandridae; genus Triturus; species Triturus cristatus. The sequence continues at coordinate 165,493,775 of NC_140594.1, forward strand.
ATCGCCTTCAGCCACGCCACAGGACTCCACTGGACGGACCACAGCTGCGTCCACTTCACCTTCAAAAGAACGACGACCCACCACCACCAGCAACAGGTCGCCCGCAGAAGCTGGAGCAAGATCACAGCCGACCAGCTCGCCGCTTCCCTGAGCCAGCACCCTCCCGCCAGCTCGGCGAACCCCAGCCAGGCCGCCGACAACCTCACGAAGTGGATCAGCAACTGCGCGGACGAACTCGCCCCACTGAGGACCCCGCCCAGCAGACCCGGCAGCAAGAAGGCCCCATGATTCACCGACGAACTCCAGAGCTCCAAGAAGAACTGCCGAGCCCTCGAGAAAGCCTGGAGAAGGGAGCCAACACCGGACAACATGACCACCCTCAAGCTTGCCACCCGGAAGCACCACCAACTGATCCGCGACACCAAGAAAACTGCATTCAAGAACCGGTTGGATAACAACGCACACAACAGCAAGGAACTCTTCAACATCGTGAAAGAGCTCTCCAACCCCAACGCCGGAAACAACGACATCACCCCATCGCAAGAACTCTGCAACTCCCTCGCCTCCTACTTCCACAACAAGATCGCGGACATACACAACAGCTTCAACACCCAACCGACGAACGCCACGTCCAACTCGACCGAACCACCGCCCCCCACCACCACCCTCCGCGCCTGGACCCCGATCTGCACCGAAGAAACCGTCCGCATGATGAACTCCATCCACTCCGGATCTCCGACCGACCCCTGCCCTCACCACGTCTTCAACAAAGCCGACGCCGTCATCGCACCCCACCTGCGGGACATCATCAACACCTCCTTCACCACCGCCACCTTCCCTGAGAGCTGGAAGCATGCCGAACTCAGCGCTCTACTCAAGAAACCAACTGCGGACCCCACCGAACTCAAGAATTACCGCCCCATCTCGCTGCTCCCGTTCCCAGCCAAAGTCATCGAGAAGACCGTCAACAAGCAACTGGCCGCCTTCCTCGAGACGAACGGATCCCTCGACCCCTCACAGTCTGGCTTCCGAGCCAACCACAGCACCGAGACCGCCCTCATCGCTGCCACCGATGACATCCGAACCCTGATGGACAACGGAGAAACAGCGGCCCTCATCCTACTAGACCTCTCCGCGGCCTTCGACACCGTCTGCCACCGCACCCTAGTGCAGCGCCTCAGCAACGTCGGAATCCAGGAGAAGGCACTGGAATGGATCATCTCCTTCCTCGACGGAAGAACACAGAGAGTCCGTCTACCACCGTACAAGTCAGAGGCCACCAAAGTCATCTGCGGCGTCCCTCAAGGATCCTCGCTGAGCCCAACCCTCTTCAACGTCTACATGAGCCCCCTCGCGGCCATCGCACGCCAACACTACCTCAACATCATCTCCTACGCCGACGATACCCAGCTGATCCTCTCCCTGACCAACGACCCCGCCGCCGCCAGAGCCAACCTTCACGAAGGAATGAAAGAGGTAGCCGAGTGGATGTCGACCAGCCGCCTGAAGCTGAACTCGGACAAGACGGAAGTCCTCATCCTGGGATCCTCGCCCTCCGCCTGGGACGACTCCTGGTGGCCCCCCGCCCTGGGCACCACACCCAAACCGACAGACCACGCACGCAACCTGGGCTTCATCCTGGACTCCTCCCTCTCCATGACCAAGCAAGTCAACGCCGTCTCCTCGTCATGCTTCAACACCCTGCGCATGCTACGGAAGATCTTCCGGTGGATCTCCACCGAGACCAGGAAGACTGTCACCCAGGCACTCGTCACCAGCCGACTGGACTACGGCAACGCCCTCTACGCCGGAACCACCGCCAAGCTCCAGAAGAGACTCCAACGGATCCAGAACGCCTCAGCCAGACTCATCCTCGACATCCCACGACACAGCCACATCTCCGGACACCTTAGATACCTGCACTGGCTCCCGGTCAACAAGAGAATCACCTTCCGTCTCCTCACCCACGCACACAAAGCTCTTCACGACCAAGGCCCGAGCTACCTCAACAACCGCATCAACTTCTACGCTCCCAAACGACACCTCCGTTCAGCCAGTCACGCCCTCGCCGCCGTCCCCCGCATCCGAAGAACGACAACAGGAGGAAGGTCCTTCTCCTACCAGGCCGCCAAGACCTGGAACTCCCTCCCGACCGACCTGCGCCTGACCCAGGACCACATCGACCACATCGCCCCCAGCGCCTTGAGACCCACCGGGTGATTAGAGCGCTCTATAAATGCCTATGATTGATTGATTGATTGATTGATTGATGGTGCTCAGCTCTAGAATAATGATTGCCCCAACTGACACAATGGTGTTAATTCTTGGCACATTGTGGGTATCCACATGATATGATGACACAGCCTTGAAGGCAGAGTCTATCCATGTGTGGCGGTAGTACATGATGACACAGACATGCAAGGCAGAATCTATCCATGTGAGGCACTAGCTCATGTGGATACACAATGAAAATGACAATCTGGTTGATATTTGAACCGCAAACATGCATTTACTAAAATCAAAAGCTAGAATTGCTAGACACCTTAATTTTTTTCATGAGTAAACCTTTTGTTTTGGGGAACTCTATCCCTTCAAAAGCTAATATTCAATAAAAAATGTGTGTATTTTCTTACAATAAAAAGCTGATAGTGGGGTACAAAACAAATCCATTTCCAAATGCTTGTTTTTAAAGCTGGTATTTGAGTTCTAATTACTACAACTTTCTGAGACCCTAGAATGTATGATTTCTGTGACGTCTGCAATCTGAATCTGTAATTCTTAGTAACCTCATCAATATCACTACCTCATGAGTCTGTAAAATCTGTAGCTCTTCTGTCTACGGCCTAAGATTGCGGAACGTGACATTCACTTTATTTTTCTACCCCGCTCCTTCCAAGGGGATTATCAGTCATGGACCATTAAGGCAGGAGTAGAACACGTTAAATCCGACCACCGCTCGCTCCATCGATTTGTCATAGAATATGGCCAGGTAGACAGATTTTGAAGAAATGTTGCGAATAAAGGCTTGATTTAGATTTAACACAAATCCCCCAATTTCAGGGTATAGTGGTACATCTGACTACCAATCCATTCTCGGAATTTCCTCTTTACATCCAAGGGTTTCCTATTACCACCCAACTCAAGGGTCATGTTTGTGCTATTTAAAACTTTATAAATCAATAATTAAACTCTATATCAGGCCTTAAATACTTTATATGGGTATTTTATGTTCTATGTTGTGCTCCAGGTGTTTGCATAGTGCTGTATGGCCATTAATATGGCCTTGCCATTGTGTCACAGTTTGTGCACTATCATGCCTTTTTATCGAGGATTCCGGCACAGACCGGATTCTGCTCCCGATTCAGTTGAATCAGTAGTTTTGGGGTGGTTAGTGTATTGTGTTGGAGATTGCAAAGCTTTATTGTTACATTTGGTCCTATTGTGAGCTCAATGATACCCAACTACAGGGAACATCTAAGGAAACAGCATGCCGTTCCTCTCTTCTCCCACTTGATTATATGCATTAATTCAGGGACTAGGGCCCGGGTGTCCGGCGGCCCTCGATAACAAATGACTGTGATTTCAACTCATTTTCCTAAAACGAAGGGACAGATTTACTAACATTTGATGCAACGCAGGAAGACAACTTGCTTTGCTGCGGCAAATGGAGAAAGCAGGAATGCGCCACATTTACTAGGATATGGCGTATTCCTGTTCTCTCTGTGTGCTGGCGCACTGAGTGCTGCATAGCGCCAACGCAGGCACCCTTGCACCATGGAGCAAGGATGCTTGCGTTACAGGCAGGATTGTTTTGTCTGCAGGAAGGCACACCATCCTGTAAAAAACGAATTGTCAGAGGCTTTTTCCTCTTTCCATATGTGCTGCAGAATGCAGCACACGTATAAAGAGGGAATAACATATTTCTCCTCGTTACGCCTCTGTTGGGATGGCAAAGCATTTCGACGTATTCCCAGGTTTTCTACCCATAGAGAATGCATGGGAATACCCACACTCCACTCATTGAACATCTTCCCAAATCAGAATAATGCAAGGCAATAATAGACGCTGCCTTGCGTTATTCTGGATTTACTAAGACACGCAGAGCCACGGAAGGATGCTTTGCGTGGCTTAGTAAATATCACGTAAGCCCTTGCGTTGCCTTGCATGACGCAATGGCGATTCAAGGGGTTAATAAGTCTGGGCCTTATTCTAATACTATCTTGACAATATATTTACACAGATGGTTCCCTGTGTGAGTAATGTTTCAAGAATAAACTTACTTGGCTAAAAAACAGATCTCTAGTGGTAACATTGGAGCAGATTTAGAAAATAGAAGTTGACGACATCCAACTACTCTATGGATCTTAGTTCAGGACTTGCAAAGCTCTCTGGAAAATTAGTAGAAAAAAAAATTCTATTTGTTTACTTTTATGTTTAAAACGTTTTTATTGAAACAAAACAAACCATGGGGGAGGGGGATAGGAGGTTAGGATACATAGAATACAATCAAAGAAAAAGGGTGCAACTCCAGAGGGTTGGCAATGGATAGCTCGGTGGGCCAGGGGAAAAACCCAGTAAATGCAAGGCTAGAAATGCAATCTGTGGAATCCCCGCATGCATATCCGACACCCCAAATCTAAGCAATGAAAGCCAGCAGCAACTCAACAAAGCACAATCCCCCCCTCCCCATCCCCCATCCCCCCAGTAACGAAAAAACAACACCCCACTCCCCCCGTCCTATGGTCCCGCACCAGATTAATCCTCACCAAGAAGCCCCGCACCCCCCCCCCCCCACCCCCCGGGAGGCCCCCGTCTCACATGTGAACTAGTCCGCTGGGGTCACCGGCGGCGTCAACCTAAGAAGCCTAAGATACCTCGGGCAGGTGAGCTCCCGGAATTCAGTGGACAGCAGCGCTAGAAAGGGTTGCCACAGCTCTTCAAATTGGTCTATCTCCCCCGCAACCGTAAGCGACAGCTTCTCCATCCCCAGCACATGCCAAAGCCTATGCAACCAACCCATGATGGAGGGGACGGTGGCGGTGCGCCAGTGGATAAGAATGTTCTGAACCGCAGACCCCAGCGCAATCGCGATCTGCCTACCCCTGCGGGACTTCAGTGGGTACATTAGGTCATTGGGGAGGCCCAGCAGGACATACGCCGGGAGGCGCGGCAGCTCTATCCCAAAGTGCTTATCCACCTCGTCCAAAACTTCCTTCCAGTAGGCGGTCTGCGCTGGGCAATCCCAAAGAATGTGTGAGAGGGTACCTTCCTGCCCGCAGCCCCGCCAGCACCCCTTGTCAGTGTGTTTATGCATTTCATACAGTCTCTCCGGGGTGTAGTACCAATATGTGGACACCTTAGTAAAGGTCTCCGTAAGGCCCGTGTGGTATGCAGAGTGCCGCGCCCGATACACAATTTTGTCCCATTCCTTGTGGCTGAGTGTCCTACCCAATTCCCTGTGCCAGCGCTCCCTCCCCGGGTTGTAATAGTGAAACGGCGGGGGTTGTAGGTACTTATACAGATCGGTAATTAGCTTGGCGTCGGAGGTCCGAGTAGCCAGCCACCTCTCATACGGTGTAATTTGACGGGCGGCGGTGGCACGCACCTGGGGCTGGAGGGCCCAATGCCGAACCTGCATGTAGCGCAATCTGTCCAGCTCCGTCAGGCCGAACTCCTGGCGGAGTTGCTGAAAAGGAACCACTCCCTCCGGGCCATAGATCTGGAAAAGTGCCCCGCAGCCTGCCTGCACCCAGTGGGAGAAAACCCCCGGCTCCATCCCTGGGGAGAAGTCCGGGTTGCCCACTATGGGCGTGAGCGGCGAAGGAAAGGTGGTGAGGCCCCGAGCCTCACAGACTGCATCCCACACCCGCAGGGGGACCCGCGTGACAAAAGAAGCGTAAAGATTAGGGGGGCGATGCGCGCGGCGCAAGAATGGAACCTCTTGTAAGGTGCGTCCCGCCACTGCCTGGTCTTGAAAGAGCCAGTGTTTGTCGGACTCCCACCTGCTCCATTCCACCAGATATCGCAGCTGTGCCGCCTGAAAGTACTTACGGAGGTCCGGGATACCGAGACCCCCCGCCTCCGGAGCAAGCGTGGAGAGGACCCTCTTCATTCGGGGTTTGCGGCCCTGCCAGACAAAGCGGGAGATGTCAGCCTGCATTTGATGTATCCAGCCCACCGGGGGCTGGAGAGGTAGGGCCCGAAAAAGATACAGTATCTGGGGCAACACCGTCATCTTAACCGCCGCGATTCGCCCCAGCCAGGACAGTAGGCCCTTGCTCCAGCGACCAAGCTCCTCCTTGATCTTCCTGCTGAGGGAGGCATAATTAGCCGTAACCATCTCCGGCAATGTGGGCGCCAGCAGAATCCCCAGGTATGGCACCGTGGACGAGGACCACTGCATGGGGAAGAGCCGCTGAAGGTCCCTCCTGGTATCCGCAGCCAGGGACACGTCTAACGCCATCGACTTGCTCATATTCATTTTGAAACCGGCCACACATGCAAAGGCGTCCAGTTCCCGGAGGCAAGCAGGCAGCGACCTCCTAGGGTCGTCCAAGGTCAACAGGACATCGTCCGCGTAGAGACTGACAGTGTGGACATACTGGCCCATCCGGACCCCAGTAGCATCCGGATTATTGCGAATCCTCTGAGCAAACGGCTCCATGTAGAGGGCAAACAAAAGCGGCGAGAGGGGGCAGCCCTGCCGCGTGCCGCGTTCGATAGCAAATCCACCGGAGCTACACCCGTTGACCCGCACCGACGCTGAAGGATGCTTATAACAGTTGAATACCATGGTGCGGAACTTATCACCGATTCCCAATTTCTTGAGGACCAGCTCGAGATACGGCCAGTGAACTCTGTCGAAGGCCTTCTCCGCATCAACAGACAGCAACATCCGCTCCCCCGGGATCCGCGAGGCCTTCTCCAGAACATGCGTCACCCGCTTGGTGTTGTCAACCGTCTGTCTGCCTGGTACGAAGCCAGCCTGGTCCGCCTCCACCAATCCGGGGAGGTGTGGACCCAGCCTGGACGCTAGAATCCCTGTGTACAACTTGAGGTCGACATTTAAAAGCGAGATGGGTCGATACGAACCGCAGAGGGCCCGGTCCTTCCCAGGTTTCGGGATGACCGCGACCGTCGCCCTCAGGAGATCCGGTGGGATGGCTCCTGGTTCGGAAAAGGAGTTAAATAGCCGAGTAAGGACAGGGGCCACAGCCGTGCAAAAAGTCTTGTAAAACAGAGACGTGTACCCGTCCGGGCCCGGGGCCTTACCATGCTTCAGCCGCGCAATAGCGGAAATCACTTCTTCAACATGGATATCCCGCTCCAGGTGGTCCGCCTGAACCGGATCCAGCACCGGAAGGGTCACCGACTCCAAATAGCCTTCGGCATCCCGTGGCGAGGAGGGCTCTTCAGCATACAGCGCCTCGTAGAAGCCGCGGAAAGATTCCGCTACCTCCGCGTCCCCAGAGACGACCCCCCCTGTCCGTGTCCACCAGTTCTCTCACAACGCTACGCTGTTGCGTGACCCGGAGCCGGTGTGCTAGGAGCCTGCCACATTTGTCCCCCCCAGTGTAGTAGGCATGTTTCAAGCGCAAGGCTGCATACTCCGCCCTGTCAAGATCCAGTGCCGACAGGAGCTTCCTCGCTGCCTTCAACTGCCTCCACACCCTTGGCGCCCCCGTACGGCGGTGGACCTGCTCAGGCTCCCGAACCTGAGCTGTCAGCTCGTCCCTCTTCCGTTGCCGCTCCCTATTTTCGGCTGCGGAGATAGAGATAAATTCCCCCCGGAGGACTGCCTTCAATGCCGCCCACTGTGTCGCCTGCGAAGTGTCGGTGTTGCTATTGTGAGTGAGGTAGTCTTGTATGACCTCCCCAATGCGCTGCACCACCGACTTTTTGTGTAAACGGGTATCCCGGAGGCGCCACACCCCCCGAGAGGGGGAGGCCGCCGGCCACTGGAAAACGCCGGTGACTGGGGAATGGTCAGACAGGGTCAGGACCCCGATGTCCGCCGCCGTGGCAGCGGCACGCAGCGGTCCACTCACCAGAAGGTAGTCCAGCCGTGAGTAGGTTCGGTGTGCGTGCGAAAAGTAAGAGTAGTCCCTATCCGTGGGGTGCATGGAGCGCCAGAGGTCGTGCAAGTCCATTTCCGCAATCCGGGCCTTTACAGCCTGGGACAGTTCCCCCGTCTGCGGAAAGCGCTGCGCCGATCTGTCCATCACGGAATCGAAGACAATATTAAGGTCTCCCCCCAAAATAACGTGGCGGTCGGGAGAAGCAGTGACATCCACCAACACGGAATCTAGGAAGCGCTCTTGGTGGTCGTTAGGGCTATAAACGGAGCCGACCGTAAACGCAATGCCTCCTAAGCGCATGCGATACGCAAGAAGCCTCCCCTTCTGTTCAGCACACTTATACAAAACCTCCCCCCGAAAGGAGCTCGCTAAAAGAATGGCTACTCCCGCCGTCTTGTTCGCTGCCGAGGAAAAGAACTGGGTAGGGAACTTAGCAGAGCGCAGCCTATGGCAATCCCGGGGCAATAAGTGGGTCTCCTGCAAAAGGCAAATGTCCGCCTGCGTCCCCTCCAGCAAAGATAAGATTGCTCTGCGCTTCACGGGGTTATTCAGACCCTGAACGTTAAGGGTCACTACCTTTAGGCCCGACATTCCTCTCGGGGATCGGGAGCGCCGTGCAATGGGCAGGGGATCAGCGGGTGGGGCGCGCGGGGCAGCCGCGCAGGACAAGCCAGAACAAGGTGGGCATGGACAACATCGGACGGGACCTCCCCAACCCCAAAACAACCCCCCCCCCCACCCAAAACACAACCCTGGCAACTAGCCACCCGCAAACTCAAACACCCCATTGTCCCAGTCAAGCCCCAAGACGGGCAAGTCCGTAGAAAGAAACGAAGTGGACGTCCAGCCACTCACCTCCATCCGCTCCCCCCCGACCCCCCTGCCCCGTACCAAGCATGTAAAGAAGCTAAAGGCATCTCCCCCCGGAGTGAGTGTTAGGCCGTCAAGGCCACGCCGGAGGAGCCGGTCGATTCCCCGGCCGCCGCCCTCAGAGCGTCGGCCATGTCCGCCCTGATGGTAGGGGAGTCAGGACGCCCTGCGCTGGCCGCTGAGCGCCGCCTCGTCGACCTCCGCCGGTTCCGTCTCTCCGAAGACCTCCACGACGGTGTAGCTCCTTCCTCCTCCGCCGCCGTGAGCCCCAGGACACCACAAATGTCTTGCAAGGAGCGTAGCTGGTGTAGCACCCCGTTCCACCGAAAAATCAGGCGGAAGGGATGACCCCAAGAGTACGGCGTCTCGTGTTCACGCAAAAAGTCAGTGGCAATCCTAAAGGACCTGCGTTTCTGCAGCGTGATGGCGGAGAGGTCCTGGTAAAGCGCCACCGGCCGATCCCGGAAAGTCAGGGGCTGTTTCCTGCGGGCCTCAGCCATGATGCGCTCCTTCAGTGGGAAGTCGGGCAGGAAGGCCAGAATGTCCGGTGGAGGTGCCGATGACTGGCGCTGCCGGCCGACCCTATGCGCCCTATCAATGCTGATGGGGAAGTCCGCAGCTTCCCCCAGGATCTCTCGAAACAGGGCCCGCAGGTAGCCCCCCAGATCGGACCCCTTGTCCGCAGTCTGCACACCACGCACTCGAATGTTGTTCCTCCGACATCTGTTCTCCAGGTCCTCAGAATGGGCCTGGAGCTCCACACACTGCTCCCGGAGGCGGAGAACGTCCTGTTGAAGATGGACTATCTCCTCCGCTCGGTGGTGGGCCTCCGTCTCCACCGTGTCAACTCGCTCGCCAAGGCCCTCCACTTCCCTGCGCACTTCCCGGACCTCACTGGCCACCTCCCGCTTCAGCGTCTGGAAGTCCTCCCTGAGGGAGCTAAACAGTTCCTCCATAAAGGTCCTCGTGACGGGTGGCTCTCCCCCAGTCACATCCGCCGGGGCCCGGGAGGACCCCGGCGAGGGCTGTGGTCTGTCCCGCAGCTGCTGGGCCCTGCCAAGCATGTCCGGCAGGGTGCGGTCCCCCTTCTTCGGGCCGCCTTTTCCAGACATCGCCAGCACCGCGGTCGGGCACAGGTCCAGCCGCCCCAGGGATGCCCAGCCGTTGGCAAGCGCTCGACGTGGGTGTCCCCCCACAGGCAGAGTCGCTGCGTCACAGGTGACAAAATGGCGGCCCAGCCCGGTCACCGTCAGCCGCGGGAGCCCATTCGAGGCAGCAACGGGAGCCACAGTGGGGGGGTCTCATCAGCACATCCCCCAGAAAGTCAGCCCAGCAGCAGCGGGGGTCACATACATCCAGCAGCAAGGGCTCCGGCGAAGGCCACCACCACTGCTCCCTCGGGGACAAGATGGCGGCAGGGCGGAGCAGGGCAGAACGATCAGGCCCGGCGGCACCACCGGGGCTCCCAAAACGCACAACAGTCAAATAGGTTCCACCGCCGGCTTCAGTCTGTCACACACAGGGGCCCAGGTGGTCCGACTCCATCAGAGAGTCCGTCGTACCTCGGCTAAGGGTTAGGGGCCCCCCGCAGTGCGAAGTGTCGCCGACACCAGTCCGAGTGCCAAGGCGCCCGTCCTAGTCCTTCCGCACCGTCGGGTCCCCTCCTGCAAGGCTCCTTCAACCTCCGTCGAGCCAGATTCCCTCCAGATCGCAACTTTCAGCACCAGGCCCAGCCGAGGCGCCCGGACAGCACTCCAACGCGCTCCGCCCCTCAGGCCCTCCGTCGCTCCTTGAACTCGATCGGACTTTTGGGGGGCTTCTCCCGAGGCGATCCGAACCAAAACGGCAACAACGTGCGCCCCTGGTGCTCCGCCACGCTCCACTCCCACGCCGAGCCTCAGCGGGGGGAGAAAAGCATAAGAAAAGGGCTCAAGCTTGGCCGGGCCGGAGGAGCTACGGGAGGAAGCGTCCGCTCACCCCGCCATCTTGGCCACGCCCCCTATTTGTTTACTTTTAAAGCAATCGCGGCATCCGCGCTTTAGCTTAAGTTGTTCAAAGCGAAAGCACGGGTGCCGCCATATTAACATAAGTAAGCAAATAGGAAAAAAAATCGATTTGCTTAATTTAGTTACAATGGCGGCACCAGAGCTTTCGCTTTGAACATCTTAAGCTAAAGCGTGGGTGCCACAATAGCTTCAAAACTAAAGCAATTGCTTTACTTTTGAAGCTAACACGGCACCAGCGCTTTTGCTTAAGATGTATAAAGCTAAATCGCGGGTGCCGCAAAGGTCTCACATTTGCGAGAGTTAAAGCTATTGCCATTGTAAATGACAATGCCTTTTATTTATGTGTCTACAAACCCTGCAAGCATGCTTGCAGGTTTTGTAAACGCATAAATAAAAGGCATTGTCATTTACAAGTGCCAATAGCTTCAACTCTTGCAAATGCGAGACCTATTGCATTGCAGATGCTTGTTTCCTATCTTGTCGTGTGTTTTCAGTGAAGAATAACGAATCGGAGCAGGGAAACAGATGGTCCTTCAATTTTCGGAGGTGGGTCATGACCTGAAACAAAGCCAGGATTGGTGCAGAGCTCCACATCCAAGGTGCAGCCCAACTCCTTTATCACTCTCTCTCCCTTTCTTTTTATTACGGGGTACCCCTGCACTTCCCTTCGCTTTTCTTAAATAATAAGGGATACCGCTGCATCACAAAATTAAACAGTTTACCACATTTGCTTACGGGTTTGAGACAATATTCCGACAGGGATATGCTCAGAAACATTCCTGATTAACACACTCCTGCCTCGTATAAAGGAGCAATGTAGGAACCTGGGCAAAGAGCCTTGGGAACATGAGCTGCTCAAGGCTTCCAGGCAACATGCCAAGTGGCATAAACCACCTCACAGACAAACAGCATAGCATGATGTCAAAATGTGTATGGACATGTCACCGTGCACCATTCATGTAGCCTCATCAGAAAATATTTGTGGTGTTTTGTCATACGATAAGCCAATATTTTGAAACATTTAACTAAATGTTACCTGTCGGGAGGTTCATTATTGCATTCATGTACTTTCTTCTATTTGCAACAGTGGTATCCAGAGGTGAATCACTTCTGTCGCGGAATCCCCATCATTCTGATTGGCTGTAAGACAGATCTTCGAAAGGACAAGGAACGATTGCGGAAACTCAAGGCTTCTCAACAAGAACCCATCACGTATAACCAGGTAAAAATGCAAAGTGCTTTGGCAGATTCTCCTATAAAAGAACATGCTGACCGTCTCTGGATATTAGCTCTTAGCTAGGTCCAAGGACAGTGTCCTTCAAAAGGCCAGATTTCCAGCCTTGGTTTAATGAAGATGTCCTGTGTTGTTTCTGGAGTGGTTGTGATCAGATCTCCCCACCAGCAAACACCCAGGATGCGGAAATCGGAGGCACTCTTTTTTGCTGCTTATGTCATAGTAGTTTATATAGACACAAGTTCATTAAACAACTTCAGAATTTTTAAAATTGACAATAACATAATCAAAGTGATCCACATTATACAAAGCCCAGAGTACAGTAAATCACACAAAACAACATATAGTCACATTTTCTTAACCACTATCATATAATAGACGATAGCAGTGCTTTATCTAAAAATGAAATCTGTGCCATAATTTTGTATTCTTTTTTTTTTGGCATTTAAGTCAAAGTAGAACAGAGACTCAACAGCAAACTGGTCACAGAGACAGGGGAAAAAAGGAGAGAAGAAGAAAGTTGGGAAGGGGGGGTGGGGGGGGAGTATCTTGGCACAGTAGATTACATCAGATACAGCATAATGTCCCCAGTTGCAACGCCCCAAGAGGGGCATCTATCAAGTTGACAGCAAATACAGTATAAGTATATACAACAACACAATACACAATTCAGAGGAGACCAAGTTGCTAATTAAATAAATGTGAAACATTCGGAGTCACCAGTGGTAGTATTGGTCCTAAAGTGAGTGTGGGACCGAATACCTCTCATCTTAGTGTGTTACAATAGGTGAGGATGGGGTGGAGGCTCTCTGGCGCATGAAGACATCAATTCCCAGAAGTATGAAAGCTGCTCCTGGCAGTATGTGACATCCTGTAACCAAGCTTTGATCCTAGGAGCAGGTCGCCGGCCCCAGTTAATGGCCATGCTCTGTTTAGCAAGAAGGAGGAGCACGGCGGTGAGCCAGCATACAATTGTTGGGATGTCCTTGATGTATCCCAGAGGCCCACCATTGGGTAACTGGGGTAGAATGACCAGTGACGGTGAGAATGATGGAGAAGACTTAATTCCAGAAGTCCACAACCTTGGGGCAGGTATGAAGGAGACCAGTGTTAACAAGCACCTGAGGCAGCGGGTTCCGCGACCAATCCCATTCGCAAGAGCGGAAATGGGGTACAATACAAGCGATGAAGAAATGTAAAATGTATCAATCTCAATCTGAAGTTGGGTGAGGGTGCTTCCATCTGTGCACAGCAAAAGGACCACCGCATGACTGTAATTGGGGGCTCCGTGTCCACCTTTCATGCAGCACGTGCAGTCGGGATTGCGATGGGTGCAGAACATTGCATAATCGTGTATAAGCGAGTGATTGGTGTAATGTACGATTAGTGAGCATGTGCTCCAGAGATTGAAGTGGGGGGAGCTGGGAATGTGTCATGCCGTGAATGGCAGGTCACACGGATTTGGTAATAGAGGAGTGTGTCCAGCACAGATCTGATCTCACAAACGGTGGAATTAAAGCATCCACCAGGTAAAGGTCTGAAAAGGTTATGAGGCCACGACCACGTGCGTGCATCCTGGTGCTCAGGTCCTGCAGTGGTGGCAGCTGGGGGTTCCGACCAAGGGGTCTAGAGAGAGCATAGAGACAGGATCGCAGTCTATCCCAGGACCAGCGCACGCATTACTCCGTGTCAATCTCTGCCCTCTGACACTTATAAGGGAGATACAGAGCAGTGAAGAGGGGCCATTGCAGTGCAAAGGTCTGTTTCAATGGCAATGTGAGGCTGGAAGGGTGTCGGATATAATCAGTAGTGTAAATATTGTGCCTGAGCACAGAATGCGTAAAGTGACATGTCCGGGGTGCCCATACCACCCTGAGCAAGTGGCAAGGTAAGAATCTCCCAGGAAATACTGGGCTGTTTACCAGCCCAGATCAGAACTATGAGATTTGATCTTTGATGCAGTAGAAACTTCGATAGAACAATCATTTTCGTGATCGCAATTTGACCTGAAATCGACAGCAGTAACCGGGGCCAGATGGGCACTCTGTCCTCCAACCACGAGACGGCTCAGCCATAGTTATCTCTCCAGAGTACATTGGGATCTCTGCTCAGCCAAATGCCCAGGTACTGTAACAGATCAGATGCCCACCACAGTGGTTACTCCGTGGCAAATGGATAGGTGCTGTCAGTTAGGGTAAATAGTATCGATTTAGACCAGTTTACCTGAATTCCAAAAAAACTTCCAAATCACCAGTGTGAGATTATCCTGGGGTCTACTGATGTATAGCATGACATCATTGGCATACTTTGAAACAATTAGTCCTCTGGTGGTGAAGCCAAGGCCACTATGTGCATTGTGTTGCCGAAGGCTCGCTGCCAGAGGCTCCATGGCAATTGCAAACAAGAGGGGCGACAGTGGACACCCCTAGCGTGCACCACGAGTAACTGGGAACAGGTAAGAGAGCATGCCATTCAGTCGTACCTGGGCAGTGGGGAGAGTGTATAGCAATCGTATTTGACGAAGAAAACTGGTTCTGAGCCCGAAGCATGCGAGGAGATCGAAAAGATAAGGTCATTCCAGCGAGTCAAACGCCTTTGTGGCATCGAGTAGGGCAGCCACTGCCAAGACCTGGGGTTTAGATGGTGCAGACCAGCAAATAAGGTGCGAAGATTATGGGATGTGGAGTGGCCTGGGATTCATCCAGACTTGTCGGGTCTCACAAGCTTGGGTAGAAGGGGAAGGAGGCGGTTTGCCAGGAAATGTGCAAAAATGTTGTTGTCCACGGTAATCATTGATAATGGCCTATTTGAGTCACAGTGTGATGTGGGTTTATTGGGCTCGAGGAGCGTAACAATGACTGCCTCTCTAAGCGAGGGTGGCAAGGAGTTCCGATCAAGGGATTCCTCAAACATAGCAAGCATAAGCGGGGTGAGAATAGTGGTGTATTCCTTATAAAATGTGGTGGTCAGGCCGTCAAGGCCTAGCACTTTATCGCCCGGATAATGTGGATTGTCAACCAACAGTTCCACTACATAGGTGGACTCACGTGCTTTACAGAGCAAGTGTCCTTCCAGGTCGTTGCCCTCTCCATACCAGGAGGCCTGCGCATCACAATAAACAAAATTTGTCTCATGAGTAGTCTCATCTGCAAATTCTGGCAACTTCCCCCCCAATAGCCGCCAGTCGAGACGTGTCCTTAGATAGGAAATAGTCTTTTTCGAGATCTCAAACAATCAAAGTCTCCTGCGTATGACCTGTAGTACACCCACCTGTTTCACGGTGCACGAGCTCCGGACAACTACCTTTAAGGCCTTCCACATGATGGACGGTGACTGCACAGTGCCCACGTTATGAGCAAAATACTCAACTATTTCTTTGCAGATCTCTTCGCAGAATACTGTGTCCCACAGTGCCCCGGGAGGTAATCGCCATGAGAAGGTGCAGGGGGCCATCTGGGGTACAAGGAGCTCCAGCAGAACTGGATCACGGTTACAAAGTGTGCGGGGAAGGTGGGCCACTTTACCAACCCATGTCTGCAAATCTCATACTCCAACAAAGAGAGTCTCCCGTGTATGACCCGTAGTACACCCAGCTGTATCACGATGCACGAGCGGCGGACAACTACCTTTAAAGCCTTCCACATGATGGACGGGGACTGCACAGTGCCCACGTTATGAGCAAAATACTCAACTATTTCTTTGCAGATCTCTTCACGGAATACCATGTCTTGCAGTGCCCCGGGAGGTAATCACCATGAGAGAGCGCGGTGGGCCATCTGGGGTAGAAGGAGCTCCAGCAGAACTGGATCATGGTCGCAAAGTGTGCGAGGAAGGTGGGCCACTTTACCAACCCAGGTCTGCACATCTCAGGAGATTAACCAGTAATCAATTCTGGACCATGCATTGTGGTGTTTCATGACACATGTGCCCTCTATCTTGTCAGCACTTGAGTGTCGTCGTGTCCTGGAGGTGGTTATCAAGGATGATCATGTTGAATGCGGAGGAAGCATTGGGATATGGGCACCAGGAGGCTCCAGATCAGTTTAAGCGATCATCCAGTATCATATTAAAGTCCCTGCCCCACACTTTTGCCCCGGGGGTCGCACCAGCTAACAGCCGCCAGACCTCTGAAAAGAAACCAGGGTTGTCAGTATTAGGACTGAACACTGCAGCCAAAATGAAAGGTTGTCGGTGGTGCCAGCAAGGAGGACGTAATGACTGCAGTCTTCACTGATGGTGTGGTGCAGCTTCCACTGTAGGCCCTTACGCGGCAACTCTCCTGGCGTAACCTGAATAGAGAGAGGTGTAAGATTCATCGCACCATTTGGCGCGGCGCAGCCCAGGGGCAGAGGAGTGTATATGGTGGAGTTCCTGTTGAAAGCAGATATCCACCTGGTGTCTGACCAAATAGGCTTGAACCAAGCGAATATCCGATGGTCATCGAGACCACAGATATTCCATGTGAGACATTTGATTGCAGTCATGTCGTTGTGAAGAGTGTGCGTGCAAGAGGAGACCGGGTCAGCAGAAAAGTGTGTGCCGTGTAGGCAACTGCAGGAAAGGAGCAGTATGTGCAGTGTGAAAGAGGGAGAGACAAAACAGGTACAAACAACCATAAAAAAAAAACAGCCCAAACCCACCCCACACCCACTTCAACTCCCAAACATGGTTGAGTATGACAGTCCTCCCTCCGCCAAAATATCCCATAATGAATTTAATAAAAAGTCTGGGAGGCATCCCTGGGAGCGGAAGGAAGCTGGACGGACAACCCAGCCAGGAGATGGCGGGGACGCTGAGTGGATGAATGCACTCATTGTAAGGCAGCAGGCCCAGCGCAGTTGTCTGGCAAAATAGAAAACACAGCCGCTCCCCGGGGGCGCAGCCAACTGGCACAGTCACAGGATGCAAGTTTCGGACAGACATGGTCAGTGGTCATGTAGGTTTATCATGAAAGGGCAGGCGCCCAGGGGGCCTCATGGTGCCTGTTGGCAGTCATTCTCACTGAGGTGGTCTATGCTGGTGATACGCGACAAATCCCTGGATGAAGGGCATTTGGCGGTGAAGTGTTTAACAAATTTCAAAGCTGATTTGGCATTGGTGAAATAATGAGGTTTCCCTTCAAAAGGGATGCGGAGTTTGGCCGGGTAGAGAAGAGCTTAGGGGATGTCCGCTGTTAGATTTGGGGGGGTCTCTAGTTGGCAGGGGTAGGTACCTTTGACCAAAGAGGGACCCTTGCGTCTATTCAGGGTAAAGGTTTGCACTCCTAAAATAACCCCTGCTCACCCCCTTGGTAGCTTGGCTCGAGCAGACAGGCTTATCTCAGAGGCAGTGTGTAAAGCATTTGTGAACACATACAGTAACCCAGTGACAACACTACAGATGGACACCACACAAGTTGTAGTATAAAAATAAATATTTTTATATAGACTTAACACAAGACCACAAATGACAAAAATCCACAATACTCTACTTTAAAAATGGTAGAAATCACTTCGTTCTCTTAAGATGGTAAATGAGACACTGAGTTCAATGTACCTTTGGATGCATAACGCTATACAGCGAAAGTGTTGCAGGGATGGTGATGCGTCGGTTCCTTACATGCAAGAACGGTGATGCGTCGGGTCC
The DNA here is from genome assembly GCF_964204655.1 of Triturus cristatus. Classification (NCBI taxonomy): domain Eukaryota; kingdom Metazoa; phylum Chordata; class Amphibia; order Caudata; family Salamandridae; genus Triturus; species Triturus cristatus. The sequence continues at coordinate 165,511,588 of NC_140594.1, forward strand.
CTACTGATGTGTAGGGGATGTGTCGGTTCTTCTCGGCATGGGGGAGGTGATGCGTCGGTTTCTTACTGCGCTTCTGTGGTGGTGCGACCCGCAACGCCGTGATGCGATGAAGATCCGGTGCAATGAAACAAAGATGGCGTCGTCTTCTTGATGCGACACGATGCGTGCACGCTCGACGGCCGTGCGGCGACTAAACAATTCTTCTGAGCCGCGACAGGCCCTGCGTCACGCTTCCCGGTGATGCGGCGGCATCTGATGCGACGTCGATCCTCTTCTCCGGCGATGCGAGGTGCTTCGGCAACGATGCGACAACTACAGCGCCGACATGCTTTCCCAGTGATGTGACGACAGTGGCTGCGGCAGCGGCACACTTCTCCGATGATGCGGCGGCGTCTGGTGCGGCGCCGATCCTCTTCTCCGGCGATGCGAGGCGCTTTTGCTTTGTGAAGCGACAGCGGCAGTTCGACGACACACTTCTTCGTGAGTCGCGCTTCCAGCTCCTTGCGACACGCAGTCCCTCAGAAAGCCCAACACAACTGTAGGCACTTCCAAAGAACTCTTGGGGAGCCGGTTGGTGAAGTCTGTTGTTTCTGAGACTTCAGCAGGAGGCAAGCTCTATCTCAAGCCCTTGGAGATCCTTCACAAGTTGAATGAAAGTAGCACAAAAGTCCTTTCTCCTCTCTTTGGCAGTTAGGTAACCACTGCAGGCCAATCCCCTAAGCAGCACTTCAGCTTGGGATAGTCTCTCTAGTTCCTCTCCTCAGCAAAGGTTTCTTCTTGTTTCCCAAAAGTGATCTAAAGTTCTGGGGTCTGGGTCCCCCTTTTTATACACAGTTTATCTCTGAAGGTAGCGAGGCCTTTGCCTAGTCCAAACCAGTTCTGGTCAGTCCTGGAGCACTTTGTTGACAAGACTCCTTCTTTCCTTACACAGTGTAGGCCAGGGACATCAGGCGCACCACAGGAGGTGGAGCCAGCATTGTGGAGGGAAGGCACAGCCCTATTCAGTCCCCAGGTGCAACTCCTCCCACCCATCTACATGCAGATCTCTCTATTCAGCCCTGTGCTGACTCATCCTGTCTCCTGGAATCCCCCAGCCCCGGTCACTCAAACTCCAGACAAGGAATACACAACCTAGCAGAGTCAGGCTTGGATGGTTAGACAAGAAAATACCTACTTTCTAAAAGTGGTATTTTCAAACACAGAATGTTAAAACCAACTTCACTAAAAGATGTATTTTATCATTCTGTGTTCAGGCATACTAAACTCAAATTTCTACCTAGTTCCCTGAGTCAGTTACGATTATAAGATGTAATCATCAAACTGCCCATTCTGACCTATGGGGAACAGGTGGCCTTGCAATAGTGAAAAACGAAAACTGCTGTAATTCACTATTAGGACATGCCACACACACCAGGGCATGTCCTACCTTATACTTAGAATGCACCCTGTCCTTGGGCCTACCATAGGGGTGTCTGATATGAAGAAAAGGGAAGGTTTAGGGACTGGCAAGTGGGTACACTTGCCCAGTCAGCATGGCACTACCAGACTGCACACAGGCTCTGCAATGGCAGACCTGAGACCCACTTTTAAAGGCTGCTTCTGTAGGTGGCACAACCAGTGCTGCAAGCCCACCAGCAGCATTTGGTTTACAAGCCCAGGGCACACTCAGTGCACTGTACTAGGGTCTGACAAGTAAACCAAACCAGCCAATCATGGGGTCACTAATCCATACATCAATTTACCGCAGGACTTTAGCACTGATCAGCAATGGTAGAGTGCCCAGAGTCATAAAACAGCCAACCCAAGTCAGAAAAAATATAGGAGGAAGGCGAAAAGTTCAGGGATGACCCTGCAAAAAGAGCCAAGTCCAACATCCGCCTGTTGTAGAAGTCGGCAGGCAGAAATTCCCTCCTGGCAGCCTGCACAGTGAGGGTGAAGTCCGGATAAAAGGCATTTCCTTGATACTGCTTTTTTTGACGTTCGCGGGCCAACCTCAGGACCACGTTGCAGTCCCTGTAGTTCAGGAGCATTGCGACAATGGGGCTGGCTGTAGCTCCCGGGGGAGGCCGTGGCCCAAACGAACGGTGAGCCCTTTCTAAATAAAGACAGGGGAGAGGGCCTCTCTGAAGAGCTCACAAAGCATAGATTCAACAAAATCCTCCATTTTATTAATAGGAGTAGATTCAGAGACTCCAGCAATTCTAAGGTTATTGCGGCAGAATCTTGATTCCAAATATTCGTTCATGGCCTAGATGAGTTCAACTATCTTATCCATGCGCAGTAGATGTTCCTTGGAGTCAGCTTGTATGTCGTCCGCGTCGGAGACCCAGTTTTCCAGATGGTCCAGCCTCCCTTTGTGATTGTCCACGCGTTGCTTCATATATCCAGCTGACTGGTGAGGATGTCAAGTTTCGCATCAATGCTTTTTAGGCTGGTCTTGACTTCCATGAGGAGTTCCTTAAGATCAAGGTCATGTCGGATGGAATCCCCAGACTTCTCAGGGACATCTGTTTCCAGAGGCTCTTGCTCTGCTTGTTTGGTGTGTCGCTTGCATTCGAACGTGAGCTTGGATTGGCATGCCTCCTGTTTGCCCTTAATTGGAAGACAGTCACAAAGAGGTGGCTTAGGGGCAATAGCACTGACAGGATTAAAACAGGTAGTGTAGCAGCTGGGGGGGGGGGGTGGGGGCGGCCGAAGAGAAAAAAGCCCCACGGAAGACGCAACTGGAGTATGTGCTTTCTCTGCAGAGCCCCGGGACACCCCAATCAACAAACCAGTACTGGGGCATGAGCAGGCTCGCTGGGCACCAGTGGCTCGAAGGAGTCCAAAGGGGCCCCAATGGCAACAGTGCGATGAGGTAAGTATGGGGCCACTGTACACCTCCCCAGCAGGGGTAACAATGGGGCTGACTGGAGAGAGAGCAGTAATGAGAGCACATTACCAGGGGTGCAGTCAGGTATAGGCAGTTTAGGCCGCCGATGAAGGCATGGCCCAGGTGGAGCCCATGAGCAGAAGCTAGGAGCACGCAGCATAGAGAAATGGATACGGACTCCCCCGCTGCTGGGAGGTCATCAGGTGCAGTAATGCGGTTGCGGTGCCAGTCAGTGAAGCCAAGTCCTTGCTATGTGGCTGTGAGGGGCTCTAGGGCTCCCTCAGCAGGATCATGGGGCTCATGGGCAGAGTGACTCCACGCAAGGCCTCCGGAGCGGAGAGCAGCCAAGATGTTGAGCCGCCAACGGAGCCCCAGGACAGGCCCCCAAACCATTTCAGCCACGCCCCACCCGGGTTCAGAGATTGCAGGGCCAGAGATCAAGCGGGAGACAAGAGGCAGCCGCCACACATCCACGGTCCAGCACCACAAGGAGGAGCACTCTAGCAGCCCACCGTCGCTCCTTGCGGCCATCAGAATGTCTGGGCGGTCTGGGCTGCCTCGCTGTGCAGGCAGGCAGTGGCCCAAGAAATATTGAAAAAGGCCTGCCCCAAAAGGCAGGGGTAATTCTGGCAACGCCTTACCAGCCATCTGACCATTTACAGCAGGTTTTAAGAGGGTGCTTATCCATTTGATTTTCAGTATGTTTTTATTGGCTTCTTATAAAATAAAAACCTGCAGGAAAGTGTGATTCACCATGCCTCCCTTTCCTCACAGTGTCATGTTGGAATTTTGAAAACGTTTAAAATATACATTCAGATGTTAATTGTGGTAAAAAAAGTACCTTTCATCAGAAACTATGGGGTATATTTTTGAATTTGTCACACAGTGCAGCAAATCACTTTGCTGTGCTGCGTGACAGGGAATGGACAGGAATGCGCAGTATTTAAGGCAATACTGTGCATTGCTATCATTTCTCCGAGCTGGCACCTTCTTGGCAGACTAGCGCTAACGGAGGCACCCTTGCACCATGGTGCAAGGGTGCCTGTATTGCAAACAGGATTGTTTTTGTGAAGCGAGGGGCACCTTCCTGCACAGAAACAATCCTGAGCGACATATTCCTCTATCTGCGTGAGCTGCAGAATGCAGCAGACATAGAAAGAGAAAGTAATTAAGAGAAATAAAGATATTTCTCCTCATTACGCCTTTCCTGGGAAGGCGTATTTTTTTGGTACCCCCACGCAACGCCCATGGAACGCCTCCCTTGCACAGAGTAAGGCAACGCAGCGATTTGCGCTGCATTGCTTTACTCCCGATTTATGGAGCCATTCGGGGACAAGTAAAGTAGCCTTGCGTGGCTTCATAAAGATTTTTATTGAATCACTATTTGGTCATCGCAAAATGCTATGTATGTAAGGAATCGCCAAAGATTTAGCGATTCCTTAATATTACCAAATCGCAATTCTCTAATAGGCATTAGGTAATACTACTCCATTCGTTCCTATGCTATAGGTAATCACAAATTAGGTAATGCAAAGCCAAGGGTGCCTAGGGGCCTAAGGCCCCCTGAAGCACCCCAAAAAATAAAATGTGTACATGTAAAGCCCTAAGGGCATGTGTACGCTACATGGCACTTTGAAAAATACATTTTTGTGCATTTTTAAAAGTTTTCACATGGTTGCCATCGGCTTGGAGTCGATGGCAATAGCATTTTCATAGATGCACAGTTTGCATTTAGAAAATTCTTGTTACATGTGCTAAGGGAATCACAAATTCTGATTCCCTATTTGTATTCACAATTTCAGGTAATCGTTATTTTTGCGATTACCTAAAATTGCAACTACAAAGCCTTTCATACATCTTGAATGGCTATTTTGCACTCGCAAACGACCAAAATAAGCGATTCACACAGTTAGCGAATGCAAAATTGTTTAATACATGTGGCCTTTAAGGTTTGCATCGTGCATGTACCACGTTGCGTGGTGCAAATGCGACACAGACCGGCTCATAAATGGGCCCCTTAATATTTTGCTGCCTAAATATAGTTGAGATAATTAAAATGTTTATCAAAGATTTTCTAGACTTTAGTAAGATGAAGTTTGATAATTTTGCTCATCTTTCGTATTGGAACATGTTTATTTTGTTCTTCAGTGCTGCAAACTGTAGTGTTTACTGCAAATATGTGCTACTTTATTTCTGTCTTTCAATCGGCGATTTATCCGCGTGTTTTTTATTTATTTTAAGGGAGAAGCTACTCGACAGAAGATTAATGCGGAAGAATACCTGGAGTGCTCCGCCAAGTTCCGTGAAAATATAGAGGACATTTTTAGAGACGCTACAAAAAGTGCGCTGCACAGTATGAAAAAAGCAAAGAACCACAAACGGCGCCGGCAGTGTTTGATGTTGTGAGACCCAGCAACAGTGAACGGATTCAAAGGGACTATTTCTTTAATGGACCCCCACAAGGAACTTCTTACTCGAGGTGCAATGATGCCCACTGTTTTATGTACAGGTGTCTTAATGCGATACTACTTTTTTTTTAGTTTTTTTTTTTAACTTTTATGGGGATGCAGTTTTCTTCTGTCAATTGCCACAAAATGGATTTTCACATGGTCCAAAATCTAGACAAAAGACAGTGAAGACACAACATTGTGTTAATCTGCATACTGGAACGGAAGTGAATTGTGAAGAAAAGAAATTCCCGTAAAAACAGGAAAACAAGCCCGAGGCACTTGCAGTTCCATGAAAGAGATTACAAGTGCTTTTGGGGAAGGGAAGCAGGAGCTCTGCCTCAAATATTGGCAAAGTGGTGTAGAAATAGAAATAAGACTGTGGGGAACCGCGTACCAGCGAAGGGAGCACACACTTGGTCACGAGCCAGCGCAAACGTTACAGGAGAAAAATAAAAGCAGAAATGTTTGTGAAGGAAGCGAGACGCTATGGGTCGGGGTCCCGCCTCTCTCCGTTTGCTGAAAGAAAGTTATAGTCCACAATGGGCTCGTGTTCGTTATAATGGAGGCGTACAGCTCTTTTTTCGATTTGTAACCTGTTTTTTTTTTAACTGCTTTATCCCTTTAATACGATATTTTAATGTAAGCAACACATCTACTATGTTATCGGTTGTTCAACCGTCATGTCTGACATGCACCATGATTCTGCTGTCTGAAGGAAAGAGGACGCACAGCTTTCCAGTCCGCTTGTAATATTTATGAAGCCACTGTCTTAGACCAATAATAGGTTTTACCAAATACATCTTAGCAATATTTCGAAATATGGTTTTGCGCCTTCCTGAATGTCTAGTATTGTTTTTCACCGGTTTTAGAACATGCTTGAAGTGTCTGTCTTAACATATGTTTTTAACCAAGAAAGTTGTAAAAGTCTAAAAAAAAAAAAAGTTCAGATGGTAAAAGCAGCAAGAGACCAAAAACACGGGTCATTGTCAATGTTCTGCATCATTTACTAAAAGCAGGTGTGTCAAACGAGAGAAATTCCAACAACAGGCAGCGCCGAGCCGGCCACTTCAGACTAAAGGAATGTGGGTGAAAGGTTACGGCTGCAGAGGGCTCCTGGCTAGAGAGAGTGCTTCCGGGAGGTCATTTTCACTGCAGCCAGGGCTAGGGCTGAAGCCAAAGGAACAGAATGCCCCCATTGTCGAACTCGGATATCGCCACCCTACACGGAAGCAGACTGGCCATGTCCGGTAGGGCTTGGGTAGAATCAGGTGCATGCCAGCTAGTACTCACTCTCATCCCCACTGGGCAGCTAGTTGCCTCTGCCTGACCGGAATCCTCCCAGTAGCTCCATGGGTCATTCCGACCACAGAGAGGCTTGAACATCACTCATGCCTGTCCTACCCTCCCTTGAAACCTTTTCTAACCCCTCCCCTCTGACTCTTCCGCCTCCCCTTTACTCATCCCAAACCTGCTCCTACTGCTGTGAACTCCCCCAAAAATGTCAAGACCCTTCCATCTTCTAACCCTCCACTATTCCGTTTCAAACCAAATAACAGACTAACATGTCCACCACTCAAATTATTTTCATATTTCCCTATACTAATTCCCCACTAATCCTGGTTTGGGTTCCGGAGTAGCTTTAACTCATCAGTAGGGGTAGGAAACGGTATACAAATGCAAACCTTTTCCCTCTTCTATCCCTCCACTATCCTTCTCATTCCAAATAACAGACTAACACTTCCACCCCTCAAATTACTTTCATATTTCACTATAGTAATTAATCACAAATCCTTTATGGGTTCTTGAGTAGCGTGCTAGTCGCTGAAAAAGCGCTTCAACACCTCATCAGGGGTAGCAAGCGCTATATAAATGCAAACTTTTCCCCACTTCTATCCCTCCACTATCCTTCTCAATCCAAATAACAGACTAAAATATCCACCACTCAAATTATTTTCATATTTCACTATACTAATTCACCACTAATCCTTTATGGGTTCCGGAGTAGCGTGCTACTCACCGAAAAAGCATTTTGAGGCCACGTCAGGGGTAGTAAGCGCTATATAAATGCAATTCCAATTCCCAGAGCCCCTTTCTCGATCAGTGCCGTGAAGCATCCTCTGGTTGTCGCTGCTTTATAAAAACAACAAGGACAATAAAAATAGATTACATTCATTTGAAACAAGCTCATACAGTGATCACAGTTTCATTTAGTTTTTTATTAGTCATTTTTGTAAATTTTATGATAGAATGCATAGATTATTGACTGATAATCTTAATCACACAGAATCTTACTTTTCTGTTTCCAGTCATTACATTATGTGTGCGAGTCATGCCAGGGAAAAGGAGAATCAAGCTTGCCCTTTACATTTAATGGAAATGGTTTACCGCCCCTCTGCCATTTGTTACAGAGACATGGGTACCTGACCTTTTACACGGAAGCACTGTTTGTCCAAGCTGACTATAGCAGAAGACAGACCACACAGCACGGTGGAGGTAAGAACCTAGGGCTCTGAGGTGGAAGAGTAGAACTACTGTAATGAAGATTAAAGTCAAGAAATCTGATGAGAATTTCTTCCCTTCATCCTTCCGCAAAGTAACACGCCTTACGTTGGGAAGATGTACCCGTTAGTGCATGTTGTCGCCAGATAACAATCAGAAGTAGCCTTCAACTCATGAACAACTCACGACCCTCTTTCGGGGAGTGAGTTCCAAAACACCACTTTGGAAGAAAGTGAACATTCCAATAGACCACCAAGTCAATGGTTACTTTGAGATCTTAAATCCGTCTGCCGCAGGAGAGGAGTGTAACCAATAGGCTAGAGGCGTTCATCCTCCAGGAGTGACAATGCGTAAACTATGTCCAAAGACTGGGTGGCACACCTACTCTTACCTCAGTGGTGAAGAAGCCAGCCAAAAACTCGCTTGCCGTGCCTACTGGGACCAAGAGTTATGAAAAGAAGAATATTCCCACAAAAAACTGGGAGACACCAGCACAGTATAATAAAAGTATGGCACAGAATAGCCTCAACGCATCAAGAATCTGTCAGGATGCCGGACCGAAGGAGAATGGCACAGATCAAACCTTTCATCCAAGCAGGTACATAATTGACTGTGTCGTGACCCTGGAGAAGATGGGACTGAGCCACCCAATCCTCTAGTGGAACCTAGGAGACAACCCATGCCCTCATGGATAAACCTCAGAGAAGAACAATCACACAGCGAACTCATCATGTCAGCCACAAAAAGATCACCTCTGATGGACCCAGATATATACTATACAGCCAGTCCAATGGGAATAACCCTGAAACAGAAGCAATAGCACAATCTAAGTACAAAAAAGGCCCATTTTCCAAAATCACACTGACTAAGCGGAAGGACCATGATGCCAGAAGCAAAGTAGATGAGTTTTGACCAAAGACCCTGATGGTATGAGGATCAAGGACTAATGCACAGCTCTCAACTAGCACAGCAGAGCTAAAGGTGACCATGGACATTCGTGGCATATGTTAGACACTCCAGGTGAACGGGAGGCCTCCAGGATATCAGCCTGCTTGGCTTGGGCCTTCATAATAAACAAGGGATATCTAAACCAGTTCAGTTTTGGAGAGGTGAGCAAACAAGAACTGCACATGCATAACCTCTCCACAGCATGTCCCAGATAAAGCAAATAAGGAAAAATCTTGGAAAAACTTAAAAGGCTATTAAAACATTGGAATGTTGAGCGTTCCATTGAAAACCATGAATAGAAGCCCGGAGCATCAACATAGCAACAGCTTCGAACAAAGGCCTCACGGAGCCCGAGGGGGATTTCAACCACCTCGGGCTCCGTGAGGCCTTTGTTTTACAAATTAGAACATTCTGCCCTCTAGGGGCAGAATATTCTAATAGCTTTAAAGCCCTCCGTAGCAGCTTCTACGGGCCATTAAAGGCCTGCTCCCTTGTTAAAGACCCTTGCCGCTGGAGCGGGCCTTTAATGCTACGGCGGGATCTAAGGCTATAGTAAGATTGCTGATTTCCCTGACACGGCTCATCCTCATAGTGCAAGGACTGTGATAAGAAAGAATGTCAAATTGGTAGTGAATAGATTTATGAACAGTCAAAGTAAACGTTTGACTTGTGGACAATATTTTAGAGCGGACTAGGTAAGCAGAGGTCATGGTCACTGTATTTTGTTCTTTTTAGGTGTTCCTAAATAAATTAGTTTCTTCATCCGGGCATCCACAGTACACAATTAAAACAGCAACACAACTGGCAAAGGATTAATGTGAGATATCCTGGTCAGGAGCACCCAGGGTAACCTGAGATGTCAAATGCTTCAGATTTCCTGGAGCTTCTGTTTCGTGGCCTCTCAGGCTGAGGACCAAGTACTCTTTCTAGCACCTGACTCCCAGGGTAGAGAAGCAGAGCCTTCTAACTTTGGCTAAGGTAGGTGCTGTGGGCTAGAGACTTTAAACTCAGCAAAGCAACAAATAAGTTGACACTCAATAAGTGTGTCCAGTCAATGCTTTTTCTTTTGAAAAGGAAAAATGCTTTAATACATGCAATACAAAATACCATGTACATATTTAATATGCACAAAGAGGGTGACGAAACATCTGTCCTTTAAGGGAGCTTGCAAACTACATGGAATGCACGCTAAAGGAAGGTCCTAGTGATGAACTAACCCCCACTGCAGATTAGCACCTGTAGCCAGGGCCGGACTGGGAACAGAAACCGGCCCTGGCAAACAGCTTGGCCGGCCGCCCCCCCTGGGGGGAGGGCCGAGCTTGTTCCTAGGCCCGGTTTTGGCGGATTTAGTTACCGGGGGCTGATATTGCGGGCCCCCGGTTACAAAAACAGCCCCCTGGGGCCCAAAACCAGGCCCCAACCTAGTGGCCCACCGGGGAAACGCCTGGTGCCCGCTATGGCCAGTCCGGCCCTGCCTGTAGCGTTGAGGCACCTTTCATGTGTTTTGTGACAGCAGACCCTAACCACAAACACCTGAATAGACCTATGTATGCCTGTAGTACATTAGAAAAAGTACTTGGGTATAAAAAGTCAGGTCTATTAGTTGGGGTGCCCTAGACTCCACTCAACCCAATATTCAATTGGATGAAGAAAAGACAACCCCACAATGGTTCACCACTCTAGAAAAATATGAATACTTAGATTTTGAAAGATGAGCATCATGAGGTATTTGGGGAGAAACTTCTTTGTTGCAACCAGTGATGAAGAGCAGATAGGAAGGAGGAACCTGCGTAAGCCACAAACTGTTCCAGTTTCTATGTTTAAATGTCTTTATTAGTTTCAGAGCAAGGAAAGACAAGCAAGAACGGTATGCACTATAGATATCGTTGTGCAGCCGAACAGAGGGCTGCCTTAAAGAGAGATAAAACAACAAACAAGCATAACACCGCCCCTCCCGCCTCCCTCCCCATCTGATCTAGGATAGTGTGAGTGCTTCGTCCCTTCGGGCTCTGCAGCAGTCAAGCATCTCTCTTCGATTGGGCTCAGTGGGTGACATGTTTGCCCGAAACCGTCTGCAGGGGTGGATCCGCCAATCTTAGTAGTCTAAAGTATTTAGGGCAAGTAAGCTCTGTAAACTCCAAGGTCAGCAGTTTTAAGAAGGGTTCCCACATGTCGTGGAAGGAGGCCCCTGTATTCGTGAGTGATAATGATATTTTCTCCATCCCAAGTATGCCCCAGAACCAGTGAAGCCATCCCAGCTGAGTTGGGATAGTTGTAGTGCACCAGTGGATAAGAATGTTTTATAGGGTCGCACCCATACCCAAAGCCATTTGTCTGCCTCTTCACGCCCTGAGTGGGAAGGTGACCGGGTTAGGGAGGCCCAAGAGAGTGTAAGCCGGGAAGCAGGGAATTTGGGTATCAAAATGCAGGTCCACGTCATCTAGTATCTGTGACCAGTAACCCTTCAATTGAGGACATTCCCATAGCAAATGAGTCCGAGTGCCCGGTGAGCCGCATGCCCTCCAACAGTGAGGGTCACGAGATGGGTTGCCTTTGTGGAGCCTAGATGGGGTCAAATACCAATAGGTGGCGACCTTAGTAGCCGTTTCAATGCTTGCTACGTTTCGTGCCATATGGCGAGCTCTGTATTAAATGTCCGACCATTCTTTCTATGTCCGTGAACGGCCGAGCTCGACTTCCCAGCGCACTTGGCCCGGGGATTTCCCGGCTTCAGGGCCGCACTTAATACATTTATACAAATCTGATGTTAGACTGGCATCGGTGTGTCTTGTGAGTAGCCATTTTTCGAAAGGTGTGAGGTGTCTTTCGGCCCCGCCCGTACCTCTGGGTGCATCACCCAGTGTTGAATCTGCATATAGCGGTAGCGTTCCGTCTCCGGCTGAAGAAATATAAACTCTTCCTCAGGGGTCTCACTGATACTTAGTCCATTCAAACCAATAGTAAAGAATTTGGCACAGAAGCTGAAATATAAAAGAACATTTTTATTAAACTCAAATGAGTGTGACTACGTCACACAGAAGCCGTAGCAACTGAATGAGGTAGTCCCTAGAATGGTCTTACTTCACGTCTTATATACTCTTTATCCTGCCCCAGGCATGTAAGGGAGTTGTACCAATTACATTCCTAAACAAATGGAAAATCTGGAGGGTCAGCAGGTGAGTAGCCTTTGGGGTTTTAGCAGGATATGGGCAAAACATTATAATTACATAGTTCACAAAGGTTAATCTGATTTAGATGGCACTGCAGGGCATGGCATGATTACATGTACAGTATCTTGATTGGCAATCTCAGACAAAGATCGATCAGGGAAATTGGCTTTGCGAAGTCAGTTTCAGGTGAAGAGGTCAGTTTCTTACAGTTAATTCCAGAGTCAGAAAGAAACCTAGTTAAAGTATACATGGACTAAGAAGGCCAGGCCACTTTGTTCGCCAGGCTACCTTCACAGGCCTACGTGAGGGCAACACAAAATGGTGGCACAATAAAATGGAGTCAGTCTCGAGAATTACAGAACCTCACGGCAAGTCATGTTCCCTGCGAAAGTCAGAGAAGGTCAGGGGGCCAGTCACGTCAAAGAGATGGCCTATGGAATGCTGCCCCTCTGTAGTCCAATGTGTGAATCTTAATGCGTCAAGCCCTGGTGTGAAATCTGGGTTATGCACAATAGGTGTGATTGGAGATGGAAAGGTCATAAGTCCCCGGGGGCTGGCCACTCTATCCCAGGCTAGGCCTGTCACCCTTCTTTAGGAAAAGAACTTACTAGAGAGGCTGTCTGGCAAGGGACCGATCCATGAACAGCCAGTGTTTCTTGGATTCTGGGCGAGACCACTCAACCAGTGGCCTGAACTGAACTGCCCACCAGTATGCTTGCAAGGTGGGGACACCCAACCCCACCTCCCATCAGGATCCCTATAACCTAGCTCCCTACGTAGTCGTGGCCTCTGGTCCCGCCAAATGAAACGTTCTAGGTCCCTTTGCAGAGAATGGAGTACGCCCAAAGGAGGAAGCAATGGGAGCATCTGAAATAGGTATATTATCTTGAGAAGTACGGTAATTTTAACAGCTGCAATCCGGCCTAGCCAGGACAGTGAGTGGGGCTTCCACTTTCTAAGGCAATCCCTCACGTGCTGTAATAGTTTTGTGTAGTTCAGCGTATTGGTTTCTTGAAGGCTTGCCGAGAGTTGCAAACCCAGGTAAGGAATGGCTTCTTGAGCCCAATGGATATGGTAGGATCACTGGAGTACTCCTAAGATGTCAGGACCGAGTGATAAATTAAGGGCTTGTGACTTATGCACGTTAATCTTGAAGCCTGACGCTTGGGCAAAATGTACAAACTCCGCTAGCAAGGCCGGAAGGGACTCCTGAGGCTTCTCCAATGTGGCCACCACATCATCGGCATAGAGACTAATTTTATACTCTTCGCCCCCAAATCGCACCCCTGAGATCAAGGGGTCGTCGCGCACCCGCTGAGCCATGGGTTCCATATACAAGGTGAACTGGAGTGGCGACAGTGGGCACCCCTGCCTAGTACCCTGTGGAATGGGAAATGTGTTTGAGATGAGTCCATTTACTCTTACGGAGGCGTAGGGGTTGGTGTAGCTGCCGAATACCCAATCAATGAAAAGCTGTGGAAGGCCAAAGTGTACCAAGGTCACCCGCAGATATGGCCAGTTACCCTGTCTAATGCTTTCTCTGCGTCGACAGAGAGTATTATACGCTCTTCAGGGAAGCGTTCGGATTTGTCCACTAGATGCAGAAGGCGTTTCATATTATCAGAACACTGGCGTCTGGGGATAAAACTGGATTGGTCCGGATCTATCAGACCAGGCAAGTGAGGGGAGAGTTCCTGTGCCACGATTCCAGTAAAACATTTTAGATCGACGTTAAGAAGGGAGATAGGACGGAAAGACGTACACTGTCGTTTGTCCTTGCCTGCTTTGGGAATCACCAAGACCGATGCCTCCAGCATCGATGGCAGGAGGGGGTTAACCGCCCCAATTGAATTGTACACCATCATCAGCAGCGGAGCCAACATTGTGCAGAAGGTTTTAAAGAAGATAGATGAGAAGCCGTCGGGCCAGGAGATTTATGTGCTTTTAATTTAGATATGGCCGAGATCACCACTTCAACCTGATGGGGGACTCGAGATCCTCCGCCTGACTTGTTGTCAACTAGGCAGTATTCGCCCCCTGCAGATATTGCACCTCAGGTAAATCCTGGGCCCCATACAAAGACCCGTAGAACTGTCTGAACGTTTTTGCGATACCCTGGTCAGTGGTCTGTTCCCACCCCTGTCGATCTATTACTGTGGGAATGTGAGACAATGGTCGTTGCGCCCGCAGTCTATTGACTAAAAGCCTCCCACTTCTATCTCCCCCCACGTAAAAAGCGTGTTAGAGTCTGCGGGCAGCATACTCGGCCCTGTCTGTGTCCAGGCCCGCTAGTTGGGCCCTCACTGCCTTAAGTTGTTTCCAGACCCGGGGCGCGCCCGTCTGTTGGTGGATGCATTCTAGTTCAACCACTGCATTAGAGTTTCTCCGTTTTGTCTCTCCGTAACTTATTGTCCGCTGCAGATATTGCTAAAACTCTCCCCTGACCACCGCCTTCAGGGCATCCCACAAGATCGCCACCGATATGCCAGGGGTGTTGTTAATGGCTAAATAATAAGTTATGGTTTTAGTGATTTGCTTGACTACTGAGGGGCACTGCAGCATAGTCTCTCTGAGACGCCAGAGTTGAAGAGGGGATCCATTGTAATGTAAGGACAGGGAAATACGGCCGGCCGAGTGATCGGACTGGGGGCATCGAAGGATCTCCACCCTTTGTATCTGTTGTGTCAATGGGTCCGATGTCAAAATGTAATCTATTCTTGCATATGTTTTATGAGAGTGTGAGTAGTACGTGTATTCCCTAGAGGTCGGATGGTGCAGTCGCCAGACATCCTTGAGCCCTGCCTCGGCCAGAAGGCTTCTCCCCATCCCAGTCAGGGCCCCAGCCTGCCCGAGCGCTGGCTAGATCTGTCCAGGCTATTGTCGAAGGCCAAGTTAAAGTCTCCACCTAAAAGTAATGCCCTGTCTGGGGAGCTGGACAGCTCCTGAACCACTTCTCTGAGAAACCCTTCTTGTCCGTCGTTGGGGGCGTATACTGTCTCACTGTGAAGGTATATGCTAAAAGTCTACCCTTGATCTCGGCCTGTTTAAGGCCAATTTTACCCTAAAACCTAGCAGAAACCAGGATACCCACCCCGCCGTCTTAGAGGCGCAAGCAGAGAACAAATGGTGGGGGAAGGTCCTGGAACGTAATCTGTGTGTATCCTTAACCAGAAGGTGTGTCTCCTGGAGGAGACATATGTGGGCATCTGAATTTTCTAAGAAAGACAGGACTGATCGCCTCTTGACAGGGTTATTAAGCCCCTTGACGTTCAATGATACAATTTTAACGTCCCCGGTCATGGTGGGGGGTACGGAGATGCTCAGAAGGGGCTTGTAGGTTTGTCTCGACTCCCACCCCGTGCTCACCATGTTCATGCTCAATCCAAGTATCTGATGGTCGCCCTGGTATTCATGTTTCAAAGCTATTCCATAAACAGAAGGAGGAGGAGAGTACCCCATTGTCCCAACAACAAGAGAAACGGAACTGGATAATAACATACAAAATCCGTAAATGTCCTGGGATACAAACCCCATGGTGAAGCATGAGATGTTCAGCAGGAACCCCCACACTGCCCCCTCCCACCCGGATCCCGAGTGCAAAGATCCGGAGGTGCCAAGCTACCTCAAACTCATCCCTCTGTTGTTGGGCGGGTGCGATCTCAATCTGCTGCAGCAGAGTCCACTTCCAATTTTGCGATGACCGCTTTCCTCTCCTTGGCCATCGTCTCAGGATCGGGACGGAGTCGCACGGGTACCTTCCTACCCGCCGCCATTTTTATTCCCAGCTAGTCTCCATCCGATGCTGAGGTCTCCTCGTCATCCTCAGCCAGGCTGAGCAACGTTTTGGTCTTCTGCAGGGAGCGCACTTGGCGGAGTCTGCCGTCCCACTTAAAGATGAGCTTGAAGGGGTGCCCCATGAATATGTAATGTCTTTTGAGCGCAGGAAGGCTGTGACTGGCCTAAACTCCCTCCGTTTCTGCAGGGTGGAAGCAGCTAAGTCCTGAAACAAAAGGGTCCTAGAGGAACGAAAGTCTATAGGATGCTTAGCCCGTGCCTCCCGAAGAATTTCTTCTTTCAGCTAGAAGTTGTGGACACATGTTAAAATGTCTGGGGGGGAGCCGTCGCTGGTCTTTTGGGCCCTACGCGATGGGTCCGTTCCAGTTTAATCCATTGTTCCGGGGGGGCACCCAAGATGAAGCGGAAGAGCTCCTCCACAAAAGCTTCTATGTCCTGCCCCTCCACCCCCTGAGGAACAGCTCGAATTCGTATGTTGTTCCAATGGGAATGGTTTTCAAGATCCTCCACGTGGGCTTGGAGATCCAGTTTCTGATCCTGAAGGCGAAGGATGTCTTGCTGAAGCTGGTCAACCTCCTCCTCCCTCACCGATGTCTGTGTCTCCAGCGTTATCTACTCTTTCGCCAACAGAATCGAGATCCCTTTACAATTCCCAAAGTTCCAGGGAGATTTCCTTCTTCATGGCACGGAATTCCCCTTTCAGCGAGGTGAATAAAGATTCAAGGAAGCCACACGTGACCGGCCCCTCAGCCTGTTCCGTCGGGTGCCCACTCGAGGACGGGGCTGCTTCAACCCCTCCCATGTTGGTTTTTAGGAGGAGATCCTTCACTGATCGTTCCTTCTAGGCTTTATTAGCCGCCATGGCTGAGAGACCCTGCTTCCCGCTGAGTATGTCCGGGCCCCGGGCTGTAGTAGTGAGAAGCTAACAAGTAGATATGTGGGGGAGGATGTGAGATACCCACCTCCTTCAAGGGGCCCAGTTCCGATTACACAAACTCCCCGCTCACCGTACGGTGTCACCCATATAGTGAAGAACGGTCCTCTTGAGTCAGCCCCTCATGCCGGGCTCCTGACCTTGTCCATCAGGCACCCCCAGCGGGCCTCAAGGGACACCCGGGTGCGCTCTCCGGCCAGTTGCACTGTTATCTGTGTCCATGTGTTGCTCGTGCCCACATACCTCCTCTCTCTGGAGCACACTGTGGAACTCTCCTAGTCACTCCCCACTTCATGCTGATCTCTTCCCTCAAACGGGGGGGGGGGGGGTCAGCGTGGATTCCCTCTCACGAGGCAGCAGCGAAAGTTCCAGGCCCTCCGGCCCTTCTGCAGAAAAAAGCCCAGGACAGGAGCGTGTAGTTGCTGGGTGGCCCCGCAATGCACACGGTGCGGAGGCCTCCCCTCTCTCCACTCGGCAGGACGCTCTCCCCAGACGTCAGCGCTCTCTTGTGTTCAGCTGCAGGGTGCCCCTGGAGCGGCAAACGCAATCATGCAGGTGGGAGGAGAGCTGATGTGGGACGGCTCGGCGCTATTTTCCGGTTCAGCCGGGCTCACCTACAACAGGCTGCACTTATGTCGAGCGTCTCAGCAGGCCTCGCAGCCCGAGGGTCCGGCCGCAGCTCCGCAAAAGGCTCGAGTGAGGAGGCTCCCTCTGTCGATCCGGTGCTCTCCCACAGGTAGGGGACTCCAGCGCTACAGGATCTCGGGACGCAGTAGTCAGGAGCACCGGCGTCCGCCCCATTGTATGGCGTAATCGGCTGGTCTCCCTCCGGGCAGGCTGTACACGCCCGCCCGCCGCCGAGCGGTCCCAAGGCACAGCGGCACAGGAGCGGCAGGCGCGGACTCCGGGGCCCATATCGGGCTTCCTCGCCCCCGCTGAGTCCGGATCGTCATGGAGTCAAACGCCGGGGTTGCCAGCAGTGTTTCGGCACCTTCCCGGTCTGCTTTATGAAGCTTTGGAGCTGGGGCCCTGGCAAAAGATGGGAGCGGCGAGTAGGCATGTCCTACTCAGCCGCCATCTTGGCCACGCCTCCAACTGATCCTGTTTTGGGAAGCTAAGGATCAGCCTCGGTTCTACATTGGGGAGATGATACTCCAGCCATTAGAGCTGAACTCGAAGATCTGCTGTCAATAACTTGTGCTACCAAGGTCACATCTGCATTTTAAGTACAGTACTGTGCAGCAGGCATGTTGACGCCTTTTGATGATGTAAACATGTAATGAGCCGATTACATATAGGTCTCTCTACTGACATACATTAACCACCTGAGCTAACTTAACACAAAATGACATATGTATTTGCAAAGTACATGTTTATCCTGGAGGGCCCCTTGGTCATGAACAAGGAACGTTTGCTTCCCAAATGAATGGTATTTATTTCATCAACCTCAGAAGAGAGAAGATGGATTGGACTTTCCCGGATTCTAAACAGTGGCCATGAGGTCACACATAGGCTCCCTTCTTGGATGCATTAGTCCACTGAACCACAGACCCATTCCTAATATTGTAACCTCGGACTTGCTTGTTCTTAACAAATCACTGCAGCAAGCACTGTAGCCTCCCGAGCTATCGCTACTAAAAGATGTATTTAGGCAGCATATAAAGCTGGTAAAGTGTCTCAGTGCCTTTGAAAATCGGGAGAATGGAAAGGGTGCAGCAAACTCAGCCTTTCATTCATCTAGGGTTGATAAAATGGGTACTACTGAGCTGGGTAACAATGACACCCGGTGTGCAGTGCGGTAAGACTAATGGGATGGTCTTAGTAAAAACAATTCAAGTGCAATTGTGTATCTCTGCACTTACACACATATTTACTGCAGGTGATAAAACTGTGGAATCTATAGTCTTGGATGTAAGTCCTGGGGTCTCTGCTGGATGGACTTTTACCAACTCAGCAGTCAGATATCGGTGAAAGTTTGGAGTATTCATAAGAAAGCAAATTAATCTCAGTAGCCGATGTATTAAAACTCACTATTTACATTTTTCATTAAAGAATAGAATGGAGTTCAATAAATCAAAATGAAATCTAACCAGAATATAGGAATTGGACTTTGACCAAATAATACAGAAGCATTGAGTCTTCCTAGGACAACTCACAGGGGGGATTACATCAGTGAACCAGGGGTTCACATATTTTGAAAAGAATTAAGGAAAACTAGTTTCAAATGTTATTTCACCTCTGAAGCCAAGTTTGAAATTAAATAATATGAAGTAATCTATAATTATCATCTGCTGTCGCAGCTGGTAAATGTTTTAAGTAATGCGATGTAAGAGACCGCCCCTGACTGCAATATACGATTAAACTGAGCTGCCCCTGAAGAGTATTGGCTTCCCTTTGTGACAATTTTGAAAACAATAGATGAAATGGTGCATTTTAGAGCACATTTTCACGGAAATCTTTCAGTGCTGTCAGGGAGTGTCATCTAAACTTGACCCTTCCCATTGCAGGCCCATTTGCACAAAGATAATCTCCAATTTGCATTGATGACTGCAAAATGCAAAGAATTCCCATCAATGAACCAGGGCCAGTATGTTTGTTAATGAGGACATAATTCCGTCGTGGATGGTCCTAAGATGCCAAGAATTACCACCAACTTGACATGGGTGGCCTCAAAATGCTAAGAATTACCACCAACATGCTTGGGCCAGCATTTTGTCCTACACGGACATCTGGCCACGGATGACCCCATAAATGCCAGGAATTACTACCAGTTTGCCTGGGGTGGCAGATCAAATACAGTTAGTCTTGTGGGAGATAGAAGCAGATACCCCAAAGGTGTCTATGTGTTCAGTCCTGTGCGGGGTTTCCTGGTGCACTACTTTAGTGAACCAGACATGTTGGAGTTGCGTCGTTCAGTAGTATAATTGGAGTCTGCAAGTCCTAACCCTCTTTCTTCATACAGGTGCTTCATTATAGCCAGCTGTACCCTTCTTTGTATCCCTGTCCAAACCATCCCTTACTACCAATTGGTCTAACTCTTTAAATAACTTTTTAGGGAGAAGGCTCATGATTTCCTGGATAATATATAAGCATCTGCACAACATCACCTTTTCGGCTAAGACCGCCCGGCCTACGACTGATGAGGGAAGAGTGGCCCAAAGTTCGATAGATTTCCTTAGGCTTCCCATGATCATTTGGCTATTATAAAGTCTTGTATTTCCTAACTTATGTAGCATTTGTATTTTCAGATTCCTGCACCCATCTAGTTTTCCAATCTGGGCAGTTGTTCAAGTCCACCAAACATCCCAGTGGAAAGAAAATGGATTTGTCTGAGTTTTTCTGCAGTCTTAAAAATTGCCCAAACTTTAAATTCTGTGAGGAGTAATGGGACGGATACCTAGGGTTGCTTCAGTTAGAAAAAAATGCCGTCTGTATGCAATGAATCAATATGCATTATTTACCCAGCTTATATACCCCAGTTTAGGAACTTTTTTTTTTTACTTTACCGGCCAATGGCTAAATAGCTGGGGCAAAGAGTAATAGGGATGACAACTGTTTTGATGCGTGCCCCTTGTGTCCCTGTACAGCGCTCTGATGTTTTTGGTTAGGTTTGCATTATACAAATACCACATGCATACATTACATGAACTTAGGACCGAAATTCATACGGCAAAATGTATCTCTTGCATCTACTGCCTTTTTTTTATTTTTGCAGTCTTTTTATAGCGCTAACCTAGCCCAATGGCATAATAGTGTGTTAGAACAGAACCAGACTAGTTACACATCTTTTTTGCTTGGCAGAGGGAGATTAAGTGATAAGGCTGGATTTGAAGGCCATTTTTTCAGTCAGTGGCTTTAGCCGGTTGGCCGCATCTCTGCCACCTCGACCCTATTTCCTCTGAGATCACAATCGTGATTTTGACCTGTATAAAAACCATCCTACTCAGGGTGTACCAGAGTGTCCGCTGCCCTCAACACTAGTGCTTGGTGAGCAGTAAGCATCTAAGTTTAACATTGATAGGGGTTGGTATTCCCTAAAGTCCTGCTACTGCCATCTTGATGGGCATCATAAGAGGGTTTTTCGCAGCATCAGTGGTACCTTATTCACATCTCTAGCAACAGCATAAACTTCAGTAAATTAATCCATGAGAAAATGACTTTACGTTAGGTAGAACACGACAGGTAGATGCCCCATGTTTCTGCATGTCTCGTTTTGTGATGATCGCTTCCTCTTGGTCCAGAGGCTCCTCCGGGGCACCTTCTGGGCATGTGCGGGTTTTGTACAACCCTACAGTGGGGATAGCCATCTCATTCATCCTTCTTACCTTGGTCAAGGGGGGTAGTGAGTATAGTGTTTTCAAGTTCCTTCAGAAGGTGCCAGGAGCTACTCCTTTGTATGTTTTCAGTCTCCTCATTTTCAGTACGGTCAATATAGGCGTTTTGGCTGTTTTTGCTTAAAAGGCCCAGAGTGTAACTGCCCCATTTTGTCTCCTTCTCTGTGGAGCATTTTTGTCTATGCTATGTGTGGTTTAATTTAAACAGTGTCATATACTGTGTAGAATCTGGGCTGTTCTTCACTAGACGTGGGGGATATTCACAAAGAAGTGGTGCAACGCAGCTCAACAAACAAAGGGGCATATTATCAAGAAACTGCGGTAAAATTATCGCCGCTGTAGCGGCAGAAAACTGCCGCCAAAGTGGCGATAATGGACTTGATAATATGCCCTTGAGAATTCTCATAGAAGCCCATGTTCCGGTGTGAACATGGGATTCTATGGGAATTCTCTGCGGCATATTATCAAGCCCATTATTGCGGCTTTAGCAGCAGTTTTCTGCCGCTAAAGCGGCGATAATTTTAACGCCATGCTTGATAATATGCCCCAAAGTCACTGTGTTGCGTTGTGTCACCCGGAGAGAGCAG
Source organism: Triturus cristatus (assembly GCF_964204655.1). Lineage (NCBI taxonomy): Eukaryota > Metazoa > Chordata > Amphibia > Caudata > Salamandridae > Triturus > Triturus cristatus. The sequence goes on from NC_140594.1 coordinate 165,533,177, forward strand.
AACACCACTATATCTTCAAAGACATGGTGCAGTTCTGCTCTCTCTCAATGCCCCCTTCGGGCTGTCTTGCGCCATAGTGCAAGGGTGTTTGCATTGTGCCCATTATTAGTGTTTGTGCAGGAAGAAGTGCCTTCCTGCACAAAAACTATCTTTTGAGCATGTTCCCTCCTGACATGTGCCAAAAGGAAATAAAGAGGAGAAATTAAGATATTTCACCTTGTTACGCCAGCCTCAGCCACGCACACCATTTTCAGCAAACTAATGCTTACATATCTTTGTAAATCGGGGGTTGCATCAAAATCCCTGGGTGGATGTACCGGAATGCTCATGCACCAGCCATGGAATGCCTCCCCGACACAAAGTAACACAAGGCACGCAATGTGGTGCATTGTGTTAAATGTTCTTACACAGCCATGCAAATCGGCATTTGCGTGCCTTTGCAAATACTAAAAATGATTTTGCATCTGTCTGCATCAAAAAAGTGATGCAACCCTGATGCAAACTCTGTAAATCTGGACCCTAATCTTCTGCCCAAGCTATTCTTGTATCATTAGGTGGCCTGGAACAGTCTGAATTGTCAGACTTGTAGGCGTGCGATGGTTAGCAGTTTTGTTGGCACTGTCATTGGCAGCCCTGGCAGGGGCAATGCGTGGTGGACGCTGCACTGGACTCCTGATGAGAGCCCCGGCACTTATATTTTTTCTTTACAAATTAAGCACTGACTGGCATTGGTATCTTCTTGTACCGCACCCAACTTAGCTCAGACGTCCAGTCCACCATCACCGTACAAGTGAGGCTACAGCGGTGTTCTTCGCAAACATGTACGCCCCAGTCCATCTGTATATCTCACATCTGGGTCAGCTGCAGTAACCATTACTTTTAATTTAAGTTGACAGTAAAGCGAAGTTTTCCAGCGAAGCTTCTTGATTTTAGTCCTATTCGGTCATGTTGGTAGCCAGGCCCCCAAAGGGTTGTTTGTCACTTGTCGTGACTTGCTGCTGCAAACCTATAACAAGTGTGCGACCTTGACCTTCCCCAAAAACTTTTGGGGTATATTATCAATGGCCAGCGATAATTATCGCTGGCCGTGCTTAGCGATAATAATATTATCGCAGGCTATCTCTGGAATTTATCGCCCTGGTAGCGCGTTATTAACAACCCGTTTCTCCAGGGCGATAAAAATTCCAGCGATAGCGAGGTTATCGCCCTTTTGCAGGGAACATCGCTGGTTTTCCAGCGATGTTCCCTGCAAAACGGCGATGACCTTGCTGATATGACCCACGGGGTCGTATCAGCATAATCCAACCCCTATGTTAGGGATGGCTAAGCAAGAATTTTAGCAGACGTTAGATTTTGGCGAAAACAGCAGTTTTCTCCAAAATCTAACGTCTGCTAAAATCATGTGGACTGCCTTGTAAATATCGCGATGTAAACATAAGTGATATGTGCAAGGTAGTCCATCCGGGGTACGCCCAGTAACGCCCACTTTGCATCTCATTGGAGATGCAAAGGGAGGTGTTGGGAAAAAGGGTGCTAACATGCGATTATGCATGTTAGCACCCTCTTGTAAATTGGGCGCTGGTTTTGCACCCTCTTGTAAATTGGGCGCTGGTTTTATCTTCACTTTTTTGGCTTTGTAAGCCAAAAAAGCGTCGATAAGGCCCTTGTAAATATGCCCCTCAGTTTTTCTATATTTTCCTTGTTCAATCCCTCCCTTTTTCGCTTTTCTTTGTTTGATTAACGTTCTTCACTTGACTGATCCAGCGTGAAAGGCATCTTTATGGAGGCACCTGCAAACAAACGTCAAACTCCCAACTATGGTTTCATTGAAGGACCTTTTGTTTTAAGCAAAACATGCTTTCATTCTTTGAAATCCAGTCATCCAGGAAACCAGGATTCGAACTGTGTGTACCGTATTTTGTTTGCTGTAAACAGCTGTCGACGTGCAAATCTACTGTGAACTGCCAGAGCACTATTGTGTTATACACAGCAACCTAAGTTTGCTATAAATCCTGCCAAGCTTGGGGTGTGGCCTGCAGCCACGCGGACAGGATGTCAAGGAAGAAAGCACTGATCCTTCTGTACCTACAATTCCAAAAACATGCCATCTAGAATTCACAAAAAAACCCAAAAATCATCACTGCAAAGAGGGTGGGAATGAATTCACCGAAAGGGAGTTATTCTGAACACAGGTTGGACCCCAAAGGGACACAAGGGGGCCCTTGGAGGAAGTGCACGGAATACCAGATGGCTGGAGGCCAAAGAGATGCGATGTTATGTTACTGACATTTATGAAGCGCACGCACACCAAACGGTTTCTTGGCGCTGATGCAGCCTAGCGCAAGCCACATTTATACTGGAAGATTTAACTTCCGTATAGGTGGCAGGAAAGACCTGCACAAAACCTCGCAAGAGCCAGGTGTGATCAGCAGGAAAAGAAAAGACCCGGAGGGACCCCGGCTGGAGGCTCGCCAGACTGCTTTCCAGTGGCGTCACTAGGGTTGGTGTCACCCGGTGTGGGTAACTCATGGTGTCACCCCCTCACGACTTACTGCATGGACCTCCTCCACTCCGAGTCCGGCTTCCCCCTCATTTCAGGGCGTGCCTGGCGGTTAAACCAGATTTAACAGGTGGATGCGTTTTCTGCCAGGCAGCTGTCCACCATGGTGGAGTCGTGTGACAATGACACCGTAGTTGAGCCTCCCACCCAGGCATGGACATCGGGGGGAGGTGCTCCTACAAGCTATTCCAAATAAAGGTCTCAGTTCAATAGCACATAAATGCCCAATAAAGGGCAGCCAAATATAGCCCCCGCCCCCCTTCCTGTACTCTTATGGGAGTGACAGAAGTAAATGGTCGGTCTGAAAAATGATAGCGCCACAGATTCACCCCTTGTGTCGTCTTCACATTTCAAATTACAGATGGCTGCCAGGACACCAGGTCACATGATAGTGAATTTTACAGCACATTTTTCATTACATATTCAAATTGTATCAACTTTCAAAGCACAGTAAATAGTAGATGATGACCTTAAAGAACATCACGTTACCCACCCAGTCATATGTACCCATAGACATTCTTTCAGAGAGCACCAAAAATAGACACAAGTAGTGAATCAGAGGGAACAAAGTAAAAGTGAGACCAGCCCCCACATGGTGTGTAGCGAGCAAGCGCAGTGAGCAACCACTACCAGGGGGAGTTTGGGGGGTTGGACTTCTCCACCCCAAGAAAATTCGAGAGACAGATAGGGCAAAACAAAGCATTTTTCAACACATTGATCATTACATATTAGATTGTATTAACTTTTAAAGCATAGTAAATGATTACCTTATAGAGCACCAGGATATCCAGTCATAAATCACAGACATTCCTACAGAGAACACTAAAAAATGAAATGTCGAGCATGAAACATGAATTTAAATATAACCAATTTGTTCTTCTACCACCCAAATCTGTGTAGACAGTGAGCGCCCAGCCGTGCCTCAGCAGACAGAGACCCCTATGCCTGTTAACAACAGTGTGATAATGACTCATTAATCAGGTTGTACAGTGGGCTACCTGCTAGTCAACAGTTTATTGGAATTTATCATATCATAGGTATGGTACTTTATACTGGTGTGGTGTTCCGGCAACATGATATATCAGTGGTCGAAGTGGGGGGAAAAAAGTAGGGGAACTGTGGGTGGAGAATCAGAGGGCGGGAATAACCCAAGGATTGGATCAGTGGGCGGAGCCAGAGGTGTGGCCAGAATGCGCAAACATCCCTATTTTTTGTATTTGGTTTGACTGCCCAGTTTAATCAACCAATGGATACACATGATTATTTAAGGTTATAATGAGTTATTGACAGTAAAATGTATTCACAAAGTGAGATATACTTCTAATCACAGAATGTTCCCAAATACAATAAAAAGCACAAGCCATTTGTCTCCGAGCCATGGAGTTTCTGTCATCAGCACTTCTCCCTTTTCCACAACAGCAGTTCAAACATGAATGGCTAAAAATCCTAGTTTGCAAATGTTTTCTAAATAATAATGGCTCTGCCATATTTGCCTCATAATGCAAGATCTGCAGCATGATCTGACCATTTAAACGAATAAATTGTTTGTAGCTCAAACGTATCAAAAGTTAATAAAAAATGTGACTTGTGTTGCTGCAGAGTAGATGACAGTTAATAGCTCACTGTTCTATGTTAGGATTTTAACTTATAAACTGCAAGTAACAAAAGGATCTCTCTGACAAAAGCAGTAGCCCACTGGCCTATTTACATTATGTGCACCTTGTGATCTGCATGGTACATGTTCTTTGCAGCAGATACATTAACCCTCTGAGCTACCTTTCCATGAGTCAAATTTTCCATTAGACAAAATTCCGATCTCTCTCTACGTAGAACATTAATCACCAGAGTCATCATGACATTTTTATTGTTACCGAAAATTACTGGAGGCCAGGAAGGAGGCAGCAAGCACTTTTAAACCCATAATATACTTGCAAAAATGATGCCTCCACCTAAAGTCAGCACCTGCTGCGGTCACAGTGGTTGCGCCACCGTAGAGCTGGCCCTTATTAAGGGTCCTGTGATCTCAGTGACAGGGTCACTGTTGTTCTAGGGTGTGCTGCTTCATAGGCCTGCCCTCAAGACTGGAGGTGAACTTCAGTATGAATAGTGGTGGACAAGCCTTGAAAGTTAACCTACACTTGTCATGCTACGGTCTCCCTGCTGGTGCTACGACACCGGGGCTTCTAATATAAGGTCTAGCATGAGATAGTGCTCTCTCAGTAGAGTGGTCTGATGGACTGGTCATGAAGGCTGAACCTGGTTCCCCAGTTCCAAATTCAGCAGCTCTGGCCATAGTGCCACATCCTCTTCCCCACACTGAACATCATTCTGCCCCACTGAGAAAAACTCACACTGCCTTCAACTACAACCCAATTGTTGCCAGCTATAAACACCTGGATGTGGCTCAATTGAAATTACACACTGGGCAAGAGCAATATGTGGCCTACATTTACAACAAAAAAAAGTGACAGCATCCTGGAAAAAGCAAACAATCATAGGGGATGCAAAATTTCACAAACCATGTGAAATGTAAGCAAGAACAACATGGTTACCTTAACGCTTTTACACTCACTGTTCAGAAATCAGTGAGTGCTTTTGTCTGAAAAGTTAAGGACATGACAACAGGGCCCTGAATGGACCCATTTCAATGGCCATTGCTTATATCCTTACAAAACGTAAGCAGTATGGTAAAAAAAGACAACATCCCTAGATGCAGAGCAGCAGTACAAATTTTGTTTTTCAATCCTCACATTGCATGTACCTCCAGGATTGGTGCACTAGTTCTAAGCCCAGGGAAAACAAAGCCAAGACAACAAAAATAGCGCTTCACTGGCAAACTCTGTAAAAGTGGCGCTAATGTGTTTGGGTGTGAATACAATAAATCTGGCCAGTTTGCTACCACTCTGTCTTACATTATTTAGTTATTCATTTTTCCTATTTTTAAACTTTTATTCACGATGCTGCCCTTTGGAATTAAATGTCAGAAAAATACGACATTGATTTCCATTCCAGCAAAAGTGATTTTCTTTTTTGGAACGATTTCACAGGGAAGCAAAGAAAGGAGAGGAAAGAGAGTGAGTGAGAACCCCGTCTTGCAGGCAGCCACTATTTTCAGTAAGAGTCAGACTAGAGAAGAACTGCCGCGCTAGCAGGCGTGACTGAGGCCTGAAGTTATTTACAAGAAGAGATACACACAGTATAACACCCTTCGAGGTACAGACACGAGCGGAGATCCGCATAACCGCGGCTTGACCACCATGATCTGCCAGCTGGGGCATGGGGTCAGGAAGCAGTTTAGGGGTCAGTCACTATTTCTGCAATCAAGCCAAGTGGGTGCGCACAGATCGGGAAATTACTTGTGGAAATCTCAAAGGTCTATCCAATTCCAACCCGGAAATGTCATAAATATTTCCCTCTTGTGTCTTCAGAGCTCTAAATCCGCCCACTCCCACTCGCGTTTATCTTAGTTTAAGAAGATATGAGGCATGTGTACCTCGCATCATGCGCACCCTGCCAGCAACAGCACAAATATTCCTATAGTGGAGCATTAAAGCCATCACAACAGCATGCAGAAGGATATACACCCTACACCACACCGGTTATCTTGTTAATGGCATTGTGGACTCAAATAAGACCTCATACTCTCAGTTACCCCATGTACATACTCTGAGAGGGGTAATGCACATGCCAGCATTCCCAAACGCCAAATACCTGAAATGCAAAGACCTCACATAACACCAAACATAAACACAACAGCCATATGTTAAGCGCATTCACACTGGTAATGTTTCAGGTCAACCAACCAGAAATCAGATACAAGTCCTCGACAGGGTCCGCCAAACCAGGCTGTAGTGTACAGGTACGCTAATGTCTCAGTGGAGCCAGACTTCTGGCAAAAAAGGCTCTACAAGTATCTGGGACATAACATGCAATTGTCCAATAGCAACTTAATTTACCATGCTGACGATGCCCTCAGCGGCTCCATGTGTGTGTGGGGGGGGGGGGGGGGAACTACGACGGTCGGTGGCAAACCTGCTGAGACCTCCTCCTCGACCCTCGTGATGCAGAGTCGCGTCCGCTTAGGGCCCAATGCGCATGCGGGATTCCCGGCTCGGGCCGGATTCAAATTTAGGATCATTGCACCCCTCTAGTGACGATGCCGAGGCGCGCAGACGCGGTGGAGGAGGAGACAGTGCGCACTGTGACTGGGCACAGGCACCTCCTCCTCCTGAAAGCAGGTTAGGTTGCGTTGCGCGCGGGTTGCGTTCCTCTGCACACACACCGGCCCTTTGGTGTCACCCCATGTGAGGGTGTCACCCGGTGCGGTCCGCACCCCCCGCACCCCCCTAGTGACGCCACTGCTGCTTTCCCATGTCAGTGGGGGCAGGTGGGGGCCTGGGTGGCACTGAACTCAATACCCCATGCTAGTGGCCCTATTGGGACTTCAGAAGGGCCCCGCAGCCAGGGAAGACTCGAGCTCTGTTGGGTGCGGGCGAAGGAACTTTGGGGCATATCAGCAACAACCGGCGAGAATTATCGCTAGCGCTTAGCGACATTTCTCCTGTCATGTTAGGTTAGGAACGCCCACTTTGCATCTCATTAGAGATGCAAAGCTGGGCGTTAAGATTTCCTGCGCTAATGCAAGGTTTCACGCGTTAGCGTGACCTTGCTAATTAGGCGATATAATTATCGACGCTTTTCGGCAGAAAACAGCCGCAAAAGTGGCGATAATTTTCTATCGCCGCGTTGTAGATATGCCCCTTAGCATGGCTGCCCACAGCTTTTGTGAGGATGCGGACAATAATGGCCCGTTAAGCACTTGCAACTTTAATAACAAACAAACAGTTTTCGTGTGGTAAATACTTGCCGCACGTTTGACCACGGCCTTGGCTAGCGTACGGGCGACGTAGGTGTCAAGGGTCACCGTCTTTGCTACAGTGGCTCACAGTTCTGGCCTCTGGGCCGCCCTTCCTTAGCAGTAGGAAGCACCAGAAAATTATCTGTCATTCAGGAGGACAGTGTAAAGAATGACTTTCCTTTAACCTGTACTCTGGTTGTATTTTTTTGTCTCTTTCGCTTGTTTGGATACCTTGGGGTTTTCCTTTCTGCTCCTTTCAGTTGAGGTTTGAGTCTTTGAGCGACATGAAGCTTTTCAGGGGCCGATGATCCATACATAAAATAAAGAGACCGAAATCCCAGAAACAGTTCTGCTAGCTAGTACAAAAACAAAAAATGAAGAAACCGAGAGTGGAGGGAGGTGGCAACGGATTCACCTGGAAATCACCACTGCAAAGGGATTGATTCTAAGGGCGTGGAAATCGAAAATAGCCCCAAGTTAAAGATCAATAAAAAAAACACCGCTATTCCTGATAATCAAACCCCATCACGCTAATAGTATGAAATCGTTTAAAGGTTTACATGTAATGCAAATTAAAAGATAGTACTTTTATAAATAGTTGCTATACACCAGGGGGCCTTTTTACGAGAATGTCACGCAGTGCTGAGCAGCAAGGCACCTTGATATGCTGCATGACAGGCAAAGGGCAGGCATGTGCCATATTTAAGGCAATACGGTGCATTCCTGCCTTTTCCCTGCTTGTATCCTGTCCAGGGAGGACCTGGCTTAGCAGTTTGGGTTGGACTGTTCCCATGAGGCACAGGGTCAAGACTGATTTGCATATAGCTGGGTCTAAACTGAGGTGGCATGGTGAGCAAAAGAATGATGGATTTAACCCAGATCTTTGTGACTGGGAGGGAATGTTTTGATTTGTTCTGCATTCCGTCCATCAATTGTGTATGTTTTTTTTTCCCTGCACCGGCATTCTTTTGTCAGCATCGCACCAGCGCAGGCACCCATGCACCATGGCACCTTCCAGCACAAAAACAATCCTGCGAGGTATTTTCCTATATGTGTGCTGCATTCTGCAGGCTGTAACAAGGATATATAAAGATATGTCTTCTCATTACGCCTCACCTGAGAATCCATATCTTTTTGGCACATTCCCAGGTCAACCTGTTCTGGTAAATCTGGGAATACGTAAAAAACCATGAGAGTTGTGTGGGGAAGACCCCATGCAACGCCAATAGAACACCTTCCCAGGGCAGAGTTAGGCAATGTAGCGATTTGCGCTGAGTTGCCTTACTCCAGATTAATGGAGCCACTCAGGGCCATGCAGAGTGGCCTTGTGTAGCTTCATAAATCACATGGAAGGTTTGCATCGCTCTTGCACCACGCTGCGCGGTGCAAGAGCAACGCACATCGGCTCATCAATAGGCCCTCAGATTTTTATGGTCATTCTGGACCTTTATTGGTGTGGGATGCCCTTTTGGTAAACCAAATTTCATAGAAATACACCCAATCATAACTACATGGTTTAATAAAGTGAATTAAGGATGTGATGTTATTTATGTAAACCATGATAAGCCGGGGTTCTTCATTTGGAGTATGCTAAATAAAATACAGGAACAAATGACAAAAAAAGGCCTCAAATGAATCATCGTTGACAGCTCTTTTGCTGTGGAATGATCTCCTTCGGAGGGTCTTCTGGGCTACATAAACAGATGTGCTTGGATCTCCTGGAGCTGGGTGTCTGCCCTCCTCAACACTGGAAGAAGGCATGGAAGCAGCATAGCAGGAGGCACTGCTCCACTCTTGGACCCCGCCTAAGGAGCACAAGCAGCTCACAGTATCCAGGAAGAACCAACAAGACCACATCGGTTTGTTCAGGAGTAGCTCTTCCAACTGATGGACTGAAGCTACATTTTATATGCTCAATTCGGCTCAGTCATTGGTAATAGAAGTAGTTACCTTAGTTCATGTTTTGGGCAGCTACAAATCAGTATGTAGGACATCTTCGGAGGCTTTCTACCGCTCTGAAGAGTGTCAGGATTGGATGAGACATGTATTCCAGGCAAAAGTTGGACAAGACAACCCTCACTTAAGTAGTGTTCTCGATGGATGTTGCAGGTATCTGACAGCACATTTTTAAGGAGGCGGATTAGGGAGGAAGGTTTGTGAGCCTCCTTACGTGTCCCCCCTTTCAACCGAAAGGGAGTAAAGCAGGGGTGGCTCCTCCACTAGGGGGGAGGAGCGTCGCCCCACTGCTTTCTCGCAGTGCGAGAAGCAGAAACATAAAATGGTAAAACTCCCCTTTGATGTTTTTGCTTCTCGCACTGCGAGAAAGCAGAAGGGTTTGGTTGGGGCGGGTCTGCTCTAGAGCAGGGAAGGAGTGGCTTACCCACTGCTGAAGGCGCTGACTGTTTGGTCGGCCCTCTGGGGCCGACCAAAGCAGTCATGCGCACTCTGCCTTTTCTCCATGTAGGCTGCACGCAGCCTACATGGAGAAAATGGCCTCCCCTTATGGCGCATGGGTGGGCACCATCTCGACCAATCACAACCCTGTCATTGCAGTGTTGTGATTGGCTTAGGGGAGGGGAGGGAGGCTGCCTGCTTACTGTTCCTGCCAGAGGTAGGAAAGCAGGAGCAGACCGAGCAGTGAAGACGCAGGACCCGGGAAAGGTACGTTTTTTTTATTATTTTACCCCCCTTCCCTCGCGAACACTCACCCGTCCCCCCCCCCACCCCGTGCAATCCCTCCCCCGCCAGCCCCCTCACCCATGAGCCATGCTGACCACAACTGGAGTAAAGAGAAGGATGGCAAGTTTGTTTTGCTGGCAGACTCTGCCAGTCAAACACCCTTTATTCATACGCTTCACTTGCACACAATCAAGGTGGGTGAGGAGGGCCCTGTTACAGAGGTCTTAATAGAACTTACAAGCAGGAGGGGGTGGACCAGTAGACATTGCCCCATGTGACAACTATGATGTACCAGGGGTGTATTAGAGGCTGGGGTGGGAGGAGGATAGTGGGGGGGGGGGGAGACCCACAGTTTACCTCAAAGGGGCCCCCTTGGGCTGGCAAGCAGAAAAGGCAGATAGGGAATGGGGACCTCCTCACCTTACAGGGGGGGGGGGGGGGGGTGGTGGCTGAGGTTTTGTTACGCCACTGTGATGTGACCCCAAAAATATAATCCACTACCACCAACCAGTTGCCCCCTTTGAGGGGTTATGAGTGGGCTTAACCACTCCGGGACTATATTTAGGGGCATATTCTTGGTGTCCACTTCTTCCCCACAGTCACCTACAGCTCAGCCGGGGAGCACGAACGTGGGGTGTCCAAGTGGTTCCTTATATTAATGGCTACAAATGAAAAGAACCTCCAGGGTACAAACCTGAAGAATAGCAAGCTGGGACAACTGCAGTGCACCTTCATCCTACACAAACATTCACAAGTTCATGTGCATACAAAGTGCAATGTTGATCATTGTTAAAAGCAAACTGACTACGGGCACGCATCCTTCAGGCATCAAAACTAGGAACCTGGTGACAGAAATACTGGATATTCTGACAGAAGAGGCACATGGAGACAGTTTTCCAATGAGAGATTAGCTTCTATGAAAAGCACAGGCAACATTATTCCGATGCAACACAATTTAATCTAATTGATTCCTCAACGTGAGCGCATGGCTTACTACTTGTATTTAATCACCCTTCTTTCCAAATTTAGGGGACGTCACTTTATTTTTCAGTTTGAGACTTGTCAGAGTGAAATACTGTTAGATGGAACCACCATTCTTGTACCCTTATTTAGAAATGTGGACAACATTATATCCCACTGAATAACAAAAAGGAAACAAGTAAGCCTGAAAAGAAAACTTTTTATAATTCCAACTGCTGTAGGAGAGTGCTAAGAATAGCTAAAGGAATTGATTTCTAACTAAACTAGGTAAGAGGGTCACCACCAGCAAGATACCAGCACCTCGGCACAACCCTTAGTGCGATGAACTTCTGACATTCTTAGGCACTTACGACCAGGATCGACCACTGTGAGAAAGTGTCATCTTTCTTGCATGGTATGCCCCCACTTTTTGTTGAATTGCTGAATGTACTTTGACTGAGTGTGCCCTGGGCTTCTGCCAATCAGGTGCCCTGGGCCTATGTTCCTTCCCTAAAAACTGTGCTGAAACCTAAAACCCAAATTGGCAAACCCTGGCCACATGTCAGCCCCTGGTAAATGGTACACTAGGTACCCAGGGCCTTGTGACCAGGGGAAGCCTGTAAGGGCTGCAGCACTTATTGTGCCACCCTTAGAGGCCCTGTACCCTGACACAAACACACTGCCCTTGCAGGCTGAGTGTCTGGAAATAGGACAAAATAGAGTCGGCATGGCACACATCCCTGTGTGCCATGCCCACAACATACACTGCCCTGTCATACATCAGCCACCCCTCTAGCTGGGTGCCCTATGTCAGTGGTGTTGGTACAGGAGCATGAGCCCTGTGCCCCTAAGGTACCCAGGTCCATTCCTGGGCACTGTAAGTGCAGTGCTGCCATTTAAGAGTATATGGTGCTAGGAGAGCGTCAAACACGAACTCCACAGCACCATGATGGCTCCACTGAAGACTGAGAAGTTTGATATCAAACTTCTCAGCACATTAAACCCGCACTGATGCCAGTGCAGGATATCATGTACATTGCACGACAGAGGGCATCTTAGAGATGTCCCCTGAACCTAACCTACAATCCACGTCTGGTCTGAGGGGCTGCCACACAGCAGACATGTTGCTGGACCCCTGGGTAGAGAGCCATCCGCTGTCCTGGGCCTGCAACAATGCACATCCTGGGCGAGGTGCTAGGTCTTCCCCCCCCAGCATGGGCAGGGGAAGCTTCAAAGGCATGTTGCCTCCGTGGGCTTCTCCAGGCCACTTGCTGTACTTAAAAACTGGCCCCTACCGGTTCTAAACCCCCACTCTGGCGGGAACACTGGCCGGAAACCCCAAGGAAGGACAGGGGGTGTGCCAGCCTCTGCCAACCCCACCCCTCAGGTGGGGGAGGCGAGGTGAAGCATATCTCCGGGCTCTCGCCATCTTGAAGATGGGGATCCCTGCCCAATCAGGACTAGGCCACTGCCCCCTTCCCACAGGAGAGTGGCAGGATAGGGGGGTGTACCCACCCCAGGGCAGGGACCCAGTGGTCCCTGCCCTTTACCTACCTGTAACGCCCCTAACTTAGTATTTAGGGGACCCCTGAACCTTCCTTCCTTAGATCCAGCTTCCGAAACAGCAAGGAAGATCAAGAAGAAAGAAGACCTGCCATGCAGCTGCTAACAAGAGGAAGACACCAACTGCTTTGGCCCCAGCCCTACCGGCCTGTCAACCCTCAAACCTGCTCCTGCTAAACCCGGCATCTCCCGTGGCCAGCAACCTCACAAACCCCGGAGAACCTGGCTACCTTGTGACTCTGAGCATCTGGGACTCTCACGAGCAGTAGCACTGCTCAAAGCAAGTAACTGACCCCTGGCATCAGCCAGGGAACGCGAACCCTGCACACTCTGCACCCGCCAAGCCTGGCCTGTGCTGGAGTGGACCAAGACCACGAGTACGTCCCCCCCGGCGACTGTGACCCCGAATCCGGCACCCAAGGACCCACCTCGACGCTCCTGCCGACGCCTGCAGCCTCAGAACCAGGGACCCCCACAACCGCAATCAACAGATGGTAAGATTTCCCGACACCAAAAGACACCCCTGCACCCAGCCCCCTGTGCCCAACTGCTGGGTACCTACCTATCCTCCAACTACCCAACTTACCTCTCAAAGTGGTGGTCGCACCTGAAGAATGTTCGTCCCAGAGCTTGCAGCCTTTGTTCGTTCTTGAGCTTCTCCATTGCAATCCATTGAGCGCCCGACGGCTCAACAGCACCCTGCACCCAGCCGCCCGAGTGCCCCTGGCTGTGCAACCTCTACTCCTACCTACTACCCCCATTTGCCCTGAGCAAGTGACCAGGAGCCCTGCTCCCACAGCCGTGTGGCCTGCTAGCCAGCAGCCACCAACCAAGGGCCCCCTGCCTTCCCTAGGATAATATTGGGCCTAACTGACTCTGCACCAGGCTGTCCCTGTGCCGCTGAGGGTGTAACAACTGTACTTACCTGAACCTGGGAGACCCCCGAGTCTATGCCCAGAATCTTAACTCTGCCAGTCGAGTACTTACCCAAAAGCCGATAACTCACTTTTCTTCTATAGGGTAACATTGACTGGTTTCACTTGAAATTTCTTCTAAGTGTGGAGTTTCTAAACTGTAAAATATTCACCTAAAATCAACCTAGTAACGAAAACGAAAATACTCACCTGCTATTAGGAGAGATCCCAGTGCTGGATCTTGGTGCCCAGCACTGACCCTGAAAAGTAATTTCAAACCATACTTACCGCTAACTCAATTTTCTTCCATAGGAAACCATTGACTGTTTTTCTGTGAAATTTCTTCTAAGTGTCGATTTTTGCAAACTACAAATATTCTTTAAAAATCGTACCAACTGTGAAAACGTAATTACTTACCTGTTTTAGATAGATGTCCCAGTACTGAGCCTAGGAGCCCAGCACTGGATTACAAAAGTAACGAGAACATACTTTACCGGTAACTTGAACTTTCCCATAGGAAACCATTGACTGTTTGTCTGTGAAATTTCTTCTAAGTGTCGATTTTGCAAACTTACCAATATTCGTTAAAAATCGCCTGTATAACCTAAACGCATTCTATCAACTGCTTACAGGTGGTATACTAGTGCTGGATCCAGGATCCAACACTGAACCTGAAAAAGTAACCATTACCCCACTTACCTGCTAAGTGAATTTCCTCCCATAGGATAACATTGGTAATTTGATTTGAAAAAGTTTGTCAACTTTTAAAATACCAAAATATTGCTTAAAAATCACAACAGTAACTAAAACGTATTTACTCACTTGTTTCTAAGAACTGTCCAAGGACTGAATCTAGGATCCAGTCCTGGAGTTAGAAAAGGAATCCTGAAAGTAAATCAATTGCATTTAACTTAAAATTCCCATTGAGCTCAATGTATTATTGTGTTTGAAATGGTGTTGCCTATTGCAACAAACTGTAACTATTGCATTCAAAAGTCAATTGCCTATTGCAAAGTATTTAACTAAAGCATCTCATTCTGAGAAAGTATATTTTGATACCTATTGTTGGTTCTAAAATAAAACAACCATATATTTGTATATACAATCCATTGGCCTAGAGTTCAGTTATTGAGTGTGTGAGACCATTTGCTGACTGAGTGTGTACAACAAATGCTTTACACTGTCCTCTGATACTGCCTTACTGCTCGACCAAGCTACCACTTTAGGGAGTAAGGTTATATCTAACTTTAGCCTCTGCCAAACCATTGGGGACTGTGGATTCTGTACACACTTTACCTATCTGGGAACAGTATATACAGAGCCACTTTCCTACAACCACTCTACATCCGGCATTCCACTGGAAGGTACTCCAGCGGCAGTTGAATTTTTTATTTAACTAGATTTTGATTATTAAAATACAAGGAATAATTGCATTTCAGTACGATACGTGGTACATGCTCAACATTAAGAGCCTTCACTTAATTGAGTGCTGCTACCCCAACCACCACCACCACCCTCCTTCTCCTCAGCACCTCTCCCAATCCTACAAACCCCAGGTGGAACGAATTTGCCCTTCGAATCCAAGGTCCGCTTATACTTTTATATGCAGCGGCCCCCAACTTCTTCCTCTTCACCGCTTTTTAAATTCATATAAAATTTAGTTTGGTTGGGTGGTCAAGGATGTCACCAGCCGTAGAAGTCTCAAAGCCAGAGGGCATGATAGTGTGGTTCCTCCATTTGTGAGATAATCCACCAGCGTGTGCCGTAGCTTTTCAAACGTGTGGCCCCTTTTGTTCAGTTACCAAATACGTTTTTCCACAGCCAGTTAACCCAAAGTTTCCCTACCCACTTCTGTAATGTCGCAATAGCCACAGACTTCCATTTGAGTGCAATCAGTTGTTCGGCTGCCAAAACATTGTTCGAGATAAGTCTCCATTCGACTTGCGATAGCTCATTAATTTGGTTAGGATGAAAACCTAGTGTATCAGTTCCTGGGTGTAGTTTTATCGGGTACCCAGCCACTCCTTTTTTTGTGACCAAGAACTTCCTTCAAGAAGATGCCCACCTTAGGAGACCACCAACTATGAATGGTTCCTCCTTCCTGCCCGCAACCCCTCCAGCACACACCATCGACACTGTGGTACATCTGTTTCAGTATCAATGGAGTGAGGTACCAATTAGTCATGTGCTTATACACTGATTCTCCATTTTGAGCACTCTTATAAAAGAATGGGATATCAGACCAAAGCTTTTCTCAAAATGAGATAGTAATGTCAGTACCCAGTGTGCGCTGCCATTGTAACACGTATGGCCAGGTCGGGTTTGGGCCCACATCTCCTAGAGTTGCATAAATGTTTGAGATCAGGCCTTTGGGGAATGCATACCATAGGAAAAGCTTTTCCCACGGTGTGGTTGGTCTGGTTGCTGCTGCCCTATTTCCAGGGCGTGGCGAAGATGAAAATAATGCATGCTTTCTGTTTCTCATAATTTAAATTACTGCTTACATTGTGGAAATTATTTTGTTTCTCGACTTTGAAATAGGTCCCTTAACATTCGACATCATCCCACTTACCAGTCATCGAAATCTGATCACGAAAGCCCAGGAGAGAATTTACTATTGCCCAAAGGCAGATGAATGGTGATGGGGATGATGCAAGAGCCTACGGTTACTGGTAACCACATCTCATATATCTATGGCAGGCCGTAAAATTTTTGAGAAATAACATTGCACATTTCTGTGTTACCGAGGGACTACCCATGGAGTCTGCCCCATCACAGCTGCATCCTTACGTATCCAATGTTGTTCCATTTTATATAGGGACCATTCGAAGAAGTCCTCAAGTTGTGCCGCTTGGTAGTATTTCCGTATATCAGGTAGATCCAGTTCCCCAGCCTTTCTCTGGGCTCGCAATACCTTCCGGGGCATACATGCCCAAATATATGGGTCTACTGCCTTCTGGAGGGTCTGCATGCCCTTGCCAGAAAATTTCACTGGGAGGGCCTGAAATATATATATCAGTCGGATAGAATATCCTGCTTAAATGCAGCTATTCTTGCCAGCAAAGATATGTTAAATCATTGTCATTTTTGTAAATCACTAGAGTGTTGTAATCTGGGATAATTAGTGACGTATGACAGATCTAAGCTTAGTAGCCATGGATATACCTATATATTTACTGTGAGGTGGACAACATTTTTCAGAAGTAGCCATCTCTATGATGGCATACTTAGGAATTCCGGGTCAGGGAGTTTCCACAGGAAGTCATCATATATGCGATGTAGTGATCCCCTAGGATCTGTAGCCCATTGGCTACTAACCTACACTCCCCTAAATTCAGTAGTAAGGGGACCCCCTAGCACCAGAGAAGCAGATCCTGATGACATATGAAAGAGGACACTGAAGAGCAGCAAGAGAGGATAGAAGAAGCAGCTGACCAGGTACCAGCCCCGCTGGCCAGTCTGCATCCCTCATCGAAAACTGCATGACAGTCAACTCATCCTGCAGCTGTTGATTCCAGAAATCTGAGAGGAGTGCATTCAGTGGACCCGTTCTAAAGAATCCCCAAAAGAGAAGACTGAGGACTCTAGAACCGCCAAAACTTGACACCCAAAACCACCACTGCACCTGTCGCCCTCGGCCCGAGTTGATGTGGGCCACTGGTGCCAACAAGGTTCCGCAGCTCTCGAATCCATGGTGGTTTCACCCCTCCTGAACTCCCTGACATCGCCTGCAGACTCTGCACGCAGGCCCCCTCAACCACGACTGCTCCAGTAAGGAAAAACCTGATGCCTAAGGACTACCCTGCACCTGTCGCCCCTGGGCCTTGGGAAAGAGGACCAAAGGTGTCCACCCCCACCCAAGCATCGCAAGGCCTGAGCTCACTTGTTAATTCAGCCAGACCGGCTTCCTAGTCAGAGCAAGCAGCCTCTTTGTATAGTGACTGATCCCCATTGAAACGCATTGGGCTCCCTACGCTGATTTGCACCATGCACCTGGCTGCCCTCGTGCTGCTGGTGGTGTACTGTTGGTGCTGCCTTGGACTTCGCCCACCACTCACCTTAACTCCTGGAGATTGGTCCTGCAAGTCTATGCACTGGACCTGTTTGAAGAACTTGTTCTTCCTTCTATAGGATAACATTGCAGAACTCAGAAATTGAATTGTGTCCACTTTTTAAAGTGAATAGAATTTTTATTTAAAAACATACTTACCTAAACAATGTTTCTCCAATGCCAAATCATATATAAAGGTACTTGGAATTTTTATAAACTGTGTCTATATTAGGCCTAAGGCTGCTCTACCTCACCACTCCCTAATAAAGCACTTTGGGATTGCATAGTAAGCCCCTGTCCACTCACAAGGGAATCCGTGGGAGATAAACACAGCATATCAACCTATTGATATATCGCATAAAGAGCCAGATTTTGACAGTCACCTGCACAGATGAATTTTATGATCTACATCCCCAAATAGCAACCCTTTGATATCGAGGCATTGCCATATCAATGCAGCCAGTGAGTCCATGACCAGGACAAATAGCAATGGAGAGAGGGAGCAGCCCTGTTGTGTATTCCTCTCTAGTAGGATAACTTCTGCGCTCTCTCCGTTAACTAAATGTTGCCGTTTATAGCTGGCTTCAATCCAATTCTGCATGTGGTGACCCAAGCCTTTCGCAGCGAGCACTCAAGAGAGAAACACCCAGTTGACCCTGTTGAATACTTTTTCAGCATCAAGTGACAGAATCACTAATAGAACCTTTCCTATAGTAGCTCACGCTATCAGATGGAGAACTCAGCTAAATTGCCTGCTGCATGTCTCTGTGGGATTGATCCCGAATGATCAGTGTTGATTGGGAATTGGTAGGTGGAGCATTAGTCCATTGGCTAGCAGCTTCATAAAGATTTATGTCTGAGTTACGGAGTGCGATTGGTTGGTATGACTCACATTTGTTCTTAAGTTTGCCAGATGTATGGCTGAGAGAGATGTTGGCCTCCGTCATCGAAGTTAAAGTTATCATTAATTGTGATTGGAGTATAGAATTGAAGAGTTACCAGATGAGTTGTACATTCTGATTTAAACTGTTTATAGAATATGTTATTCAAGCCGTTGGACCGTGGCGGCTCATTCTGGTTCAGTTTACAAACTAATTCAGTGACCTCTTCTTCCGTTATGGGTAGTTCTAGACTCTGTCCATTTGCCTTATTAAGTTTGGGGAGGTTTGCTGCAGCTATAATGGCCTCGACATCTTTTTAACCCCGGGTGGGTAACTCCAGTTTGCGGATTAGTGCCTACTCGGAGCTCCGTTCTGAACGCGGAGTTTAGGCAAAACTCCCCTCCGTGGCGGAGCGGCGTTAGCCAGCCCCTCCACCCTCTCAAATTAATTAGAAATTTAAAAAGAAGGCCCTAACCTGCGTGGCTTCCTCCTCCTCTGCCTGTCCAAATGTAGTCACGGAGATGTTCGGTAGTTAATACGCCATCTCCATCGTACAGAGGAGTTGCATTACACCTCTCTATAGCCACAAGCTACCCCCCCAGCACAAACTCTTGGTTATCAGTACACAGTATTTGCACTGGAGGTCTGTGTCTACGGGGGTTCTGGCGAGAGGAAATGGCGTATTAACTACCCATGATCTCCGTGACTACATTTGGACACGGCCAGTATAGCCATCTGATTGAATTTTTGAATGTATTTATTGATGCAGAGTTACTGGAATGATGTTTTGGTCCTGATGAATGCCTAGAGAACTCGGTTTGAGTCTAAACAAAGGCAGAAACAGGTTGACCACTAAGGGGGTATATTTGTTTTGAACCCCTAGTCCTCTTGGTTTTTTAATCGTATCCAAGGGTATCACCGAATAAAGTTATTGGACACCTGAGACCGTTTTAATCACTCACTATTTTGGGATTTGCACTCTGCCGCTCACTCACCCTTTTGCTCACTGGCATCCCCAACTTAAATCACCTCAGCTCCTGTCCACCCACACTTTTCTGGTGGGGAGTTGTAGCCCACATATGGGACCTTGCGGTCTCGATGTGAGCCCAATGAAGTATGCCCCCCTCGGGTGAGTGAGAGTGCTTGCCTTACAAAGGATCATTTTTTTTAGGTCTCGCCTAGCTAGCGCATGCGCTGTATCGCCTTGGCGAGACTCTATAGTCGTGGGTTTGGAGCGCGAAAGGAGACAAACCATGTTCGCGCACGGACAGGCGATGTGTGCGCGCATGGCGTCTCCTCTAAAGGGGGACAGGAGATGGCACGCGTACAGGAAGATGTGCACTCCGTACACATGCACGCTCACGGCGTCGCGCGCTCCCACCACGCTTTCACGGCGTCTCTTGTTTTTTGTCAGGAATGGCCCCTGTGTTGTGTGTGACAGTGGAGGGTTCCGATTTTCTCGCCCTGTCCTCGCCTCTGCCCAGATCTTTCATGGGTCTTTAGTGAGACTTTTACCATCTGGAAAAGCTAATCCATTGGTCATAGATACTTGGAGAGCAGCCAGAGATCTGCGGGGGGCATCAGTGAGTGGACCCACCAGCGCATGCTGTCAGAGGGCGACACTCTGCATCCTGGACTGGTATAGGGGTACCCTTACTGCTGGGGTCTCCTGGCCCCAGGCACCTTTCCCTCCAGTTGGATCACCAAGTTACTCCTTTGTACACCTGACTCTGCAGTTGTAGCGATGGGGAGCAGTCATGGCTGACCCCAGGACTGGGGGATGGATTCAAACTCAGACACTTCATCAGTTTCACAAGACATCCAGTGTGGGATGGCTCAGTGAGCTAAACAGGGTTTGCTTAGGAGTTTGAATCACAGCAATGCAGACCCAGTCTTTCATCCTTTCAAGGTCAGTAAATAATGTAACTTGGTAATTGTAACACATGTTATTTACAGTGCTTGAAACAGCAGAAGTGGAGTACGAAGCACTATATGAAAAGCATGTGGTCGTTGTAGTGAGACATTGCTGCACGTGGTGCTGAAAAAGGTAAGCCAGGTGGTGCGAGTACTGCATGTGGTGTTGGTGAGGGTAGAGCAGGGGGTGTGAGTGCTGCATGTGGTAAGGGTAAAGCAGGGGGTGTGTGCTGCACGTGGTGGTGGTAAAGCAGGGGGAATGAGTGTTGCATGTGGTGGTGGAGAGTGTAAAGCAGGTGGTGTGAGTGCTGCATGTGGTGTTGGTGAGGGTGAAGCAGGGGAGGTGAGTGTTGAGCTTGGTGTCCGTAACCGTAAAGTAGGGGGTCTAAGTGCAGCATGTGGTGTTGTTAAGGGTAAAGTAGGGGTGTGAGTGCTGCATAGGGTGAGGATAAAAAGGGGTGCGAGTGCTGCATGTGGTGAGGGTGAGGATAAAACGGGGTGTGAGTGCTGCACGTGGTGGTGAGGGTAAAGCAGTGGGTGTGAGTGCTGCATGTGGTGGTGGCAAGGGTAAAGCAGGGGGTGTGAGTGTTGCATGTAGAGTTGGTGAGGGTAAAGCAGTGGATGGGAGTGCTGCATGTGGTGTTGGTGAGGGTAAAGCAGGGGTGTGAGTGCTGCATGTGGTGAGGGTAAAGCAGGAAGTGTGAATGCAGCATTTGTTGGTGAGGGTAAAGCAGGGGGTTTGAGTGTTGCATGTGGTGGTGGTGAGGGTAAAGCAGGGGGTGTGAGTGCTGCATGTGGTGGTGAGGGTAAAGCACAGGGCGTGAGTGCTGCATGTGGTGAGGGTAAAGCAGGGGGTGTGAGTGCTGCATACGGTGGTGCCGAGGGTAAAGCAGGGGGTGTGAGTGTTGCATGTGGTGGTGGTGAGGGTAAAGCAAGGGGTGTGAGTGCTGCATGTGGTGGTGGCGAGGGTAAAGCAGGGGGTGCGAGTGTTGCAAGTAGAGTTGGCGAGGGTAAAGCAGTGGATGTGAGTGCTGCATGTGGTGTTGGTGAGGGTAAAGCAGGGAGTGTGAGTACTGCATGTGGTGGTGGTGAGGGTAAAGCAGTGGGTGTGAGTGCTGCATGTTGTGGTGGTGAGGTTAAAGCAGGGGGTGTGAGTGTTGCATGTGGTGGTGAGGGTAAAGCAGGGGGCGTGAGTGCTGCATGTGGTGAGGGTAAAGCAGGAAGTGTGAATGCAGCATGTATTGGTGAGGGTAAAGCAGGGGGTGTGAGTGTTGCATGTGGTGGTGGTGAGGGTAAAGCAGGGGGTGTGAGTGCTGCATGCGGTGGTGGGGAGGGTAAAGCAAGGGGTGTGAGTGTTGCATGTGGTGAGGGTAAAGCAGGGGGTGTGAGTGCTGCATGTGGTGGTGCTGAGGGTAAAGCGGGGGTGTGAGTGTTGCATGTGGTGGTGGTGAGGGTAAAGCAAGGGGTGTGAGTGCTGCATGTGGTGGTGCCGAGGATAAAGCAGGGGGTGAGTGCAGCATGTGATAGTGGTGTGGGTAGACCAGGGGGTGTTAGAGCTGCATAGCTGCATGTGGTGGTGGTGAGGGTAAAGCAGGGGTCGGAGTGCCGTGTGTGGTGTTGTTAAGGGTAAATCAAGGGAAGTGAGTGTTGCATGTGGTGTTGGTGAGGATAAAGCAGGGAGTGTGAGTGCTACATATGGTGGTGGTGAGTGTAAAGCAGGGGGCGCGAGTACTGCATGTGGTGGTGGTTGTGAGTGCTGCATGTGGTGGTGGTGAGGGTAAAGCAGAGAGTGTGAGTGCTGCACATGGTGGTGGTGAGGGTAAGCAGTGGGTGCGAGTGCTGCATGTGGTGGTGAGGGTAAAGCAGGGAGTGTGTGTTGCATGTGGTGGTGGTGAGGGTAAAGAAGGTTGAGTGTTGCATGTGGTGGTGGTGAGGGTGGTGTCAGTAACCATAAAGCAGGGAGTCTGAGTGCCGTGTGTGGTGTTGTTAAGGGTAAACCGGGGGGGGGGGGTGAGAGCTGCACGTGGTGGCAGTGAGAGTAAACCATGGTGTGTGATAGCCGCACGTGGTGGTGGTGAGGGTAAACCAGGGAGTGTTAGAGCTGCACACGGTGGTGGTGAGGGTAAAACAGGGGGTGTGGGAGCCGCACATGGTGGCAGTGAGGGTAAATCTGAAGGTCCTGTTTTCAGTGTTTATGTTTTTGGTGGATTCTAGTGATGTTTTCTCATTGTTTCCGAAACCTTTTAAAATCGGTGCTCATCAGTGTTTATTCAGCTGCCTAACTCAAACAAACATTTGCAATGCAATAGGTCTTGCATTTGCGAGAGTTTGACCTATTGGCATTGTAAATGACAATGCTTTTTATTTATACGTTTCAAAACCTGCAAGCTGTGCGTAAACAAGCAGTTTGTACTTGTAGTCCTTGCTTATGAGAAGCAAGGCTGGCAGTCTTTTACTCCTTTGTTTCCCCACCCAGTGTGCGTGGACTATGGGGATGGCAAATGTTGATTTGCTTGGTCTCTTAACCTATTTCCCAGCAGAGACTCCATACCTTTGCTTTGAACGCAACCCTGCAAACACGACAAACTTAAAGTGCAGAAATAAATGTGCGTTAATTCTATTGACATGCTCACCCTTATTTTGGAAATACTTTGATGCTTTAAGATCAGGCATGCAGGGATTCTAAAAATGCACTGTATAAAATATGCTGCCAACTATCATAATCTTTACATTTCTTGTTATGCTATTTTACAGATTTCTGCAATTATTTTGTTTGTGTGGATTTTGTATGAGTGAACACCTTAGGGAAAAGGATACCAGAACCCAAAAATTATTTATATCCCTGACAGTCTCTGGCATTGTTACTTGCCGGTCCCGTATGTTTATTATCTTCGGTTAAGTTGAGGGAGATTCCTGGGACATACCTGATCTGCTCTTTCACCCCAAGATTAGTAAGCTGCTCCATACCTGTGCTTGCCAAAAGAGCCCCATAGGTCTAACGAGTTGTCGTCATATAATATTTGTTAGACCGTAACATAAGATCAGTTGAACAAGGCATTGGTGTTCCCTTGGGGAAGCATATCATACTCTGAAGACGTGTGCGAAAATAAACTGCAAAAAGGGATCAGTAGCATTTATATGCACAATCCTGCATCTCAATTCTTCCTATTCTGTAGGACTCAAACAAAATCCTCTACCTAATTTATACCACAAGGAGGTAGTGCGATATTGTGCTGTGGACGCTAACCCACAGCCAAATGTAGAAACACTCACCAAGGTATATTTGTGCATACATCTAGCCATTTTCCATAACTCACAATTAGCAAGGCACAGCCTCTCCAGAATCTGACCAATCCACCTTCCTTCATTTAGAATTTGGGCAAATCCCACGGTAAGCTTCTGTGGACTAAGATCCCTGATTTCTTGACAGGCTGATGAGAAGATTTGTTTCCCTACGACACGCATTCATGGAAGGGCTATTAAACAGGAATCTGCTACCATATTCAAATAGGCCTCCTTCAGAAATATGGCAATGCCAGTTGCGTAGCCTGGGCTTTACCAAGGAGAAGAGGCTCTTCCTCAAGGCTCCAATATTTAAAAAAAAGAATTTAAACATACACACAACACTAGGGTTTCGCATGTGCCACAGACCTCTGCATTCCGTCCATCAATTGTGTATCTTTTGCTTTCTCTCCCTAAGTGCGCCGGGTATGCCTAGACGTGGTCCCAAGCTCACTGGGCCGCTGGAATCAAGCGATCCTGGCTAAAGAGGGGTGAAACCCCGAAACCGGTCCTAGGATGCTTGTTTCCGGTCCAGGGAGGACCTGGCTTGGCAGTTCAGGCTGGACTGTTCCCATGAGGCACAGGGTCAAGAATGATTTGCATATGGCCAGGTCTAATCTGGGGTGGAATGGTGAGCAAAAGAATTCTGGATTTAACCCAGATCTCTTGACTGGAGGAGAATGTTTTGATTTGTTCTGCATTCCATCCATCAATTGAGTGTCTTTTGCTTTCTCGCCCTAAGCGCGCCGGGTATGCCTAGGCGTAGGTCCCGGGCTCATTATGCCACTGGAATCAAGCTATCCTGGCTGAAGAGGGGTGAAACCCCGAAACCGGTCCTAGGATGCTTGCTTCCGGTCCAGGGAGGACCGGGCTTGGCAGTTCGGGCTGGACTGTTCCCATGAGGCACAGGGTCAAGACTGATTTGCGTATGGCCAGGTCTAAACTGGGGTGGCATGGTGAGCAAAAGAATGATGGATTTAACCCAGATCTCTTGACTGGGGGAGAATTTTTTGATTTGTTCTGCATTCCGTCCATCAATTGTGTGTCTTTTACAGACCTCTGGTAGGGCAAAATTTGTTTTCCTTTCCCCATTACTTCAGCCAATCATCTAAACTCCATGGTTCTTGAGGGGGAACCTAAAAAAACAGGCGATTGTTAGAAAAATAAATAAATAACCAACAACGTTGTATTTTTTAATGTCAGTCTTCCACATGAATATCACCAGTTGTATGTGAACTGAAACAAGGTCCTCTGTAAACAACCCCCCCCCCCCCCTCCTCAACCCACCCAAAAAATAAAATGGTGGCTCGGATAGGACAAAATAAAAAGTTCCTGGGCTACAAAAAAATCTGGTCAACCCCACAGGATGTAGGACAGCAGATCAGAGGAGGGATGCGTCTTCCAGAACAGTACATTAATGCAAACATCTCTCTCTTTCAAAGTGAACAGTAGGGCATGATTCCCAAAACATTCAGTAGTTTCCTTTCCTACGGTTGCGCCTGTAGGAGGGTGCTTGATATCAGGAAATCAAAAACTCCAAAACGGACAACTGCTGACAGTGTCGAAGGCAGTCTCACTGTAGGAATGGTAGCCAATTTCCCTTTCTTCAGATCCCTTTTTCAAAGCTTCACAGAGTAATGCATTATACACCAAGGTCAAAAGACCGAAAGACCCTGAAGGTAAAGTTGGTATTCAAAGCACACATGAACAGTTAGCTACAGTGTGGAAGTGGGGTGCATCGCTCGTACGAAATTCGTACAGTAGTCTGAGTCGTTCACATTGAGGGCAGACACAAAATCTGCCAATGCAATAGTTTGTCAGTAAAGAATTTATAGTAAATCCACAGATCCTCTGAAAATGACATGGTATCGCCAAAAGAAAGATTCCAACTTTTCTATGTCCGTCGCCAAGCCAACTTAAGGATTCTTCAGTTTCTTTTTGTTTTTTTGAAGTTTGGTATGTACTACTTTTAGGGTTGTGAGGAAATTTCCAAGGAATAGCACGAAAAACGTGAGTGCCAGCACAAAAACCTTAAACAAAGAAAAAAAAATGTCAGAAGCAGAGCTTAAATCATTTATATAACAGTTTATCTTGTTGATTTTAGACAAACCACACAATTAATTCTCAGAGACACAGACAATTATCTTAAATTAAAAGTACATGTAGGGGGCTCTGGGAAGGCACAGGTTATTTTACTCCAACAACCCTAAAACCTCGGGCACCCCATTGAGTCCCTAAAGGCTGAAACTCATCAAGACTGGACTTCTTTGTAAGAGATGAAGTTCACACATTACAGATCGAATATTACAAGAAAGCACAGCTACCTAGCTTGTACACACCTGATGCACCACAAGATTATCTTCTAGACTGGCCCAAAAGGGCACAAAGAAGTGCATTGTCAGAATAGCAAAAACAACATTTGCTGAATTGAAAACTGTGCCTTTACTGCAAGGAGACCTGGAGTATTACTAGGGCAGGACTCAGTGGATCAAGAGGCAGCAATGAGAAGATAATGCTGTGCTGTATTCACTGCAAAGCACACATTGTGCACATGCTAATAACGCCTCTGTGATGTGATTTACGTGGAGAATGCAGAATCCCTATGGCCAGATTGAATACTAAAAAGCCCCTATAAACTATGATTCCAAGTACCCCGCTGCCCACCACTATGCTGGAGCCGGACATCACGGATTTGATACTCTCCTGGGTGCAGACTTTGCTGCACTCTTAGTATCTGGAGCTAAACATGAGAGCTGCTGAGAAAGAAAGGACAGGTTAAATAAAAAATTAATCTAAAGAATCAAATGAAGGATGGGCCCTAGAAACAAAGGAAGGACTTGTCCACGAAAAGTAGGATGGGCCAAACAGATAAAGTAACACAGGTTCAAAGAACGTAACAACTGGATAAAAAAGAAAGGAAGTTCGAGCCAAAAAACAAAGTGAAGACAAGCCAATAAAGAAAGATTAAGTAAAAGAAGGAAAAGAAACAAAAGGAAGGACAGGTTCAAGAATTAAGAATGGGCTTCAGAAAGAAAAGAATGGGCCATGAAAGAAAGGAACAGGCCAAAAGGAGGACACATTAAAGGTCGAATGGGCTTAGGAAAGGCAGGATGGGCAACGGGGAGGCAGAATGGGCTAAGGAAATAAATGGTGGACTAACGAAAGCAAGGAAGGGCTAGAAATAGTAAGAACAGCTTTAAAAAAAAAGGAATGGATAAAAAGATTAAAGAAAAGGGGTATCATAATGGTATTGAATAGCAAAGCAGATTACTTTAACTTAATGAAAGGCGAGACCTATTGCATTTTTAATGCTTGTTTTCCGGACTGCAGTGACAGCAGGCACATCGATGTGCGTGTGCTCCAGAGGCGCAACTAGAACCAAATTTAGGGTGGGAGGGGCTACTAAAATTTCGGGGGGTGGGAGGCTGATTTTTCCAGCAATATGCAGAGTGGAGATGCAGGGGCTCTAAGAAGGGGTAAAAACACAACAACACACCCTCGTTAGCATGTAAATGGTCTTTTAAAGACCTGTGAAGTAATCAGGTGCGGCTGTGTGTGCGCCCGGGAAACTGTCTCAGCCGGGCTGACACAAACGAGGGGGGGGGGGGGAAAGGGGGCTGAAGGCCTTTGGGCCCACCTGGTGTGCTCACACCGCTCACTTCTCACTAGTGGAGAAGTTACGTCATACCAGGTGAGCGTTGTACGGGAAGGGAAATCCTTTAAAGAGGAAATCCTTTAAAGAGTCCTTTTCTCTCGGATTTCCCTTCCCTTTTTGAAACTCAGGAGCAGCAACATTGTCGTGGTGTCACCAGGGCTTTAAGTGGAAGCTTTTTCAATATCATATACTAGCCATAGTTGTTGCTTATTTCTCCTATGAAACTAACAACCATTTACAAAGCCAATAGTCCTGACTTGTAGGTATGATGTTACTTGTATCATATATCTGGATGCAATGACAAACAGCCGGGCAGCACACTATGCCAAGCACAGATTTTAAGCAGACGTGTTTTTAAGCCACGCCCTTAATTACATTGGCCACGCCCCTTTAAGAGACCCCCCCCCCCCCCCCCCCCCAGTTTTTTCATCCCACTTAAAGCTCTGGGTATGAGACACACACCCTCGGTGTGTGGGTGGTGCGCAAGGCAGCCAAAAGTGTGCCAGTGCAGTAGGAAGGAGAAATAGCGCCATATATGGTGCTGTTCTGCTGCCTCTCTTTGAAACAACGTAGCCACTTTCGTTGCTGCGCTACATTACTTCACTTTTTGAAAATTCGCGCCTAAATCTTTTTGTACATTTTGTGGCAGCCTATGTGCGTACACTTGTAGAGTAATGAGTTGCATAGTCAGAAGGCTCTCAGTCTCCGGTGGGTCCTCATAGCACTATGAATGCATGTCACAGTGCCCAACTGCACCAATCACAAATCAGTTCTGTGACTGTCTAGTTGCACACACAGACATCTGCAGTTATCGCATTACCCAATGGAGCTTTCATAACACACAAGTGCATTTCTTATCGATTAATTTAGCTTGCACTTATGTTTTTTGTTTAAGGTGTATGCATTATATTTTATTCCAATTTAGCAGACGGCGAAAGGACAACAGAATAGCTGCAGAATATTTTCTTCTTTTTTTTTTTTGATAAACAAATTTTTATTGTGTTTTGCGGCATAAAGAACAGTATCAAGAATGATATACAGCAGTGCATTGAACAAGGCATCAGTAACTGCATTCGGATAAGCATCAATAAACCATTGCAAAGACCCTCCCACCCTCCCCCATCCTCCGTCCCCACCCTCTGCGTCCCCACCTTTCAAATCATGCCCCCCAGCCATTTCCCCCATATCTTGCGGAATTTTTTGGGGCAGCCCCGTGCAGCACACAACGACCGCTCCTGGGCCGCACACCAATCCACCCCTCTACTCCAGGTAGCCACTCTGGGCGGGTCCGGTTGTGACCATACTGCCGCTATATCTCTCTTAGCCACCATAAGGGCAGTGGTGAGGAAGTACTTTTCGTTACGGGACCCGTCCATCCCGTCCATGATGCCCAGCAGGGCCATTCTAGGCTCATGGGGAACCTCCCAACCCAAGACCTCCGCTAGCTCAGTTTCGATCGCTGCCCAGTAATTGTCTAGACGGGAACAAGACCACACCATGTGGAAAAAATCTGCCGGAGCCACCCCACAACGGGTGCAGGAGGCGTCCACACGGAGGCCCGCCCGATACAGGCGGTCCGGAGTCAGATAGGCGGTGTGGAGGTAGTAGATTTGGATGAGCCGCAGCCTAGCGGAGGTGGTAAGCGACCGAGGGCCCATAAGGGCGTCCCTCCAGTCCGCCTCATCCAGGGGTCCCACCCAGGCCTCCCATCGCTGTTTGAGCCCGCTCCAGTCCACCGGGGTATTGTTAATCAGGGATTTGTAAATGCGGGATATACCCCCCTTTCCCAGATACCCCAGCATCACCTGAGCTTCAGGTGGGCTATGGGAAGGCAGTCTGGAGTCTAGAGGGACGTGAGCCCGGACCGCGTGGCGCAGTTGAAGGTAGCGGTAGAATTGGGAGGGCCGCAGCGAGAAGCGGGTCTGAAGCTCCTGGAAGGAACACATGCGGCTCCCACGCCATAAATCGCCCAGACAGGAGATACCAAGAAGATCCCACTGCCGAAAGCCCGCCAATCCCACCACCTCCCGCAGCCATGTCCCGTGCCAAAGCGGAGTGAGTTGCGTGGACGTCCCCGACCATCTAGTGTGCCGCAGTGCCGCGCGCCACGCGAGGAAGGGAGCCCGCACGACGTCGGGGAGTGATAGGGGGACCGTTGTGCCATAGATCATGTTTTGGATGGAGGAGAACCCAAGGCATTGCACCTCGAGACGATAAGCCGGGTCGCCCCAGCCTCCCGAGAACCAGTCATGGATCACCAGTAACTGGGTGGCCAGATAATAAAGATATAGATTGGTCATGCTCAGGCCGCCATCATAGGAGGGGACCCTGCATTGATCCAAGGCCAGCCGAGGCCTTCCGCCGCCCCAAAGGAATTTGGTCACCATTTTATCCAGGTCTCGGAACCACGGGCGCGGAAAAGGGCATGGAGTATTTTGTAGTATGTAAAGAAATTTGGGGAGGATCATCATCTTGTATAGAGCGACTCTCCCTAGCGGATTCAATGGGAGGGACTGCCACCGGAGCATGTCTGACCTGGTTTTGTTGACTACTGGAGCCACATTAAGGGCCCAGCAGAGTTCCGGAAGGAGGGTGACCCAGATCCCCAGGTACTTAAAGGAGAGTCTCCGGAGGGGAATGTCCGACTGCCAGTCGAAACATTCCCGCGACGGGTGTAGCGGGACTAGAACGGATTTTTTGGGGTTCAGGTGAAGACCCGACGCTTGGCCAAATCGATGGAGGATCCGACGGACCCGGGGTCCCGAGGTCGCTGGGTCCGAGAGATAGAGGAGGACGTCGTCCGCGTATAGGGCGATCTTGTCGGGGGCTACATCTGGCCATTCCCATCCTCGAAGAACGGGATCCGCGCGAATCAGCACCGCCAGGGGTTCCATCGCCAGAGCGAAAAGGAGGGGCGAGAGCGGACAACCCTGGCGCGTCCCCCGGCCTATGGGAAACGGGCGAGAGAGTGCCCCATTGACCAACACACGGGCCCGCGGGTGCGCATAGAGGACCATTACCATGGCTCGGAACCGGGGACCGAAGCCCATACGCTCCAGGACCTCACCCAAGTACGCCCATCCCACGGAATCAAAGGCTTTTTCAAAGTCGACCAAGAGGAGGGCCAGATAGGGGGAAAGGCGGCCGCGGTGCGCCATCGCGAGGTGGAGGCGCCGTAGACAGTGTCTGGTCCCCCGCTCCGGCATAAAGCCACATTGATCCGGATGGACCAGGGAGGCGAGCGATGGGCGTAACCGCTGTGCCAGGACCGTGGCATAGATTTTGAGTTCTGTGTTAATAAGGGATATCGGCCGGTAGTCGGAGCAGGACCGCGAGGGAGGCTGTGTCTTGGGGAGGGCAACTATGGTTGCTGTATCCGTTTCGGGCCGGAACGAACCCGTCTCCACCACGGCCGCAAAGAGGTCCCGAAGCCTCGGGGCCAGTGTCTCACGATAGTGAGCGTAGTATTCCTGGGGGAACCCGTCGGGTCCCGGGGTCTTCCCAGGTGCCAGGCGGCCGATCGCCTCTTCAATCTCCTGCAGCTCGATCGGCGAATCAAGGGTCTCAGAAATCTCAGGCTGCAGCCGCGCTAGTGTCGCCCCGTTTGTTCCCAGTAACTCCTTCAGGGAGAGCGTGGACGGTCGGAGACGGTATAGCTGGGAGTAATAGTCAGCGAATGCCTGGGCTATCGCCACTGAGACCGTGTGGACGCCACCTGCAGGGTCCGCGATGGCTGGAATGATCCTGCCCGCCCGGGGATAGGTCGCCAGGCGGTGGAGAAGAGTGCCGTTTTTGTCTCCCCAACCGTACACCCGGGCCACCGAGGAGCGCCATAGGATCTTCGCCGCTTCCAGGGAGTGCAGGCGAATCTCTTCCCGCAGGAAGGCCAAGCGACGAGACCGTGTGGCATCATCTAAGTCTCCCAGACTACGCTCCAGTTCTAAGGCCTGGGCCTCACATTCCGCGAGCTTCTGGGATTGAGCCCGTCGTTGACGTTGCAGGTGCCCTTTAGCGGCGCCCCGAACAGTCGCCTTGCCGGCCTCCCATAGGACGGCGGGGGAGACGACAGAGCCCTCATTATGAGAGTAGTAGTCGGCTATCTCGCCCCCGACCGCCTTCCGAAAAGCCTTGTCGTGAAGGAACCAGGCGTTCAGACGCCATATCGGACGGGCAGAGAGGGGGGGGGGGGCCGAGAGCGAGGAGCACCGGCGAGTGGTCCGAAAGGCCCCTCGGGAGAATGCGTACGTCCCGCACCCCCGCGCAGTCGGTAGAGGGCACGAAGATGAGGTCAATCCGGGCATGGGAGTGATGGGCCGCCGACGTGTGGGTGTATTGGCGCGTCTGCGGGTGCCAGATCCTCCAGACATCGCAGAGGCCCTGTGATTCCGCCCAAGATGAGAGCTGTTTTGCACGGGCGACGCGGGTCAAAGAGACCGGACCCGTCGAGTCCAGGTGGGGCGAGTAGACAGCGTTAAAGTCCCCGCCGAGTATCAGGGCACCTGCAGGAAGTGTCGGGAGGATATCCGCTGCGTGGGAAAGGGCCGACGGCAGGAGGGACGGCGCCGCGTAGAGGGACATCAGGGTAAGGGGTCGGCCCTCCAGAGTGCCACACACCACCAGTAGCATACCCTGGGGGTCCAAAAGCACCCGAGTCAGGACAAAGGGAAAGGACTTGCGAAGCAATATGGCCACCCCCCGGGATCCCCGAGCAAAACCTGAGTGCCATACCCTGTCATAACCGTAACGGCCAAGGAAGGGGCAGTTGTTACCCAACAAGTGAGTCTCCTGGAGGAGGAGTACATCGATCTCTGCCCGTTGTGCATATTTGAGGACCGCCATGCGTTTGAAACGATCCAGGAGGCCATTGACGTTCCAGGAAAGTATGCGCATGGCGGCCCTAGGGACAGGTGGGTCAGCCATAGTCGAGGACAGAAGAGTGGGCCAGTGGAGGCGCGTCTGAGCAGGTTCCTAGAGAGGAAGGACAGCGGAGCGTCGGGTGAGAGAGCGGGATAGACAGTACATGATACCTTAGCACAACAGATAAGAGGGAGTCACCCCCCACCAACAAAATCCCCCCAACGAGGAAGAAACAACCCCAAACCAACCCCAACCCCCCACCCCCCGCCCTATACTTCAAAAATGGAAGCATCTGTCGCCCGAACCAAATGGAAGAACCACCAAACTAAAACGCTTGGGCTTGAGCGCTAGTGGACCCCTGATACATCAAAAGTCAAGCCTGATTTACCTGCCCTGGCCCAGAGCAACACTGACAACGGGGCGTTCCACCCCCGCCCAGGCATCTCCCACCCCCCCCACCCCAAAGGTAGGCAAAGAAAGTCAAATGGTAGGGCTGCGAGAGAGGTCCGAAGTGTCCACCAACTCGACCGGGTGGGTTGCAGGGCCTGTGAGCCGAGGTGACGCGGCCCGCTGCCCATCCGCCACGGGACTGGTGTGTGCGGCTGATGAGGCCGAGGAGGTTCTCGATCTCTGGCTTGGCCGGCCCCCAGAGCGCGTGGTGATCGCCTCCCCCGTTGTGCGCTCCCGGGGCAATGTGCGATGCCGCCGGCGGGTCTTCGATGTCCGGGGTCTCCCCCGTGGACCCAGAGGCGATCCGCGCCCAGAGCGCTGCAAGGGGTGCTCCTCCGCCAACCAGGCCCATGTCGCCCGCGGTGTATCGAAGAAGAGTCTTTTGCTGGAAGACGACCCGGAGGCGGGCCGGGAATTGGAGCTGGTATTGGAGTCCCAGGGAGCGCAGCTTTTGTTTCACTTCAGTGTAGGAGCGGCGCAGCTCCTGGACTTCGCGGGTGTAGTCCGGGAAGACCATGATTCTGTGGTTCTGATAGTGGAGGGCATCCATGCGCCGGGCTTCACGGAGAATGGCATCTCGGTCACGGAAGTTCAAGAGCTTGAGGATGAACGGCCGGGGTGGAGCCCCTGGGGGCCAGGGAGCGGTGGGCTCTCTCCACCACGAACGAAGCCGACAGGCTGTCCGCCGGCATCCAGGATCGGAACCAGCGCTCTATGAAGTCGTCCGCCCGGCCCGATTCAACTCCCTCCGGGAAACCCACTAAGCGCAGGTTGCTGCGTCGAGTGCGGTTTTCTGCATCCTCGACCCGGCGGTGCAACTCCTTAGAGTGGGTGGTCAGCTCCCGCACCTGATCTTGCAGATGGCGGATGTCGTCCTCGGCCGTGGATATCCGGGACTCGGCTTCCGAAATGCGGGCGGTGGCATTCCTCAGATCTTGCCGGAGAAGAGCGACGTCCACTTTGACCTCTCCCACCATGCCCTCGAGCGAGGCGCGGGACGAGTTGATGGCCTGCAGGATGGCAGCCAGGTCTGCAGCGGGGGCCGGGGCCTGTTCGCCCGTGGGGCCGGGCCCCTTGTCGGAGGTTGTGAATTTGTCCATCCTGGTTTGGGTGGCCCCGGACGCCGGCTTGGCGGCCCTGTCCTTACCCATTTCTGGGCCGTCCGTCAGCGAAGGAGGGCAACTAGCCGGTGATACACCTGCGGGACGGCAACGGGCAGCCGGGCTGTCGCGGGACCAACAGGAGGCCCGTCCGGGAGGGCCACCGGCCGGGAACGGCTGGGTAGCACCAGCCTCAGCGGTCAAGCCCCGCCGGGCATCTCAGCAAAGCGGGGTCCAGCAATGTAGGTCCCAGTTCCAGGCCCCTGGCCGCCACTCGGGGGCCCCCCAGCCGGCAGTCGCAGGGCCGCAACCTCCGGCGCAGCCCAGGTCTCCAAGGGAACAGTTAGCCAGGTCTCCCCTCAGTCCCCAGGGGGGGCACGGTGTCACTCGTCAGGGTCCGCAGCCGGGAGTCCAAGCGATGGAGGGGGGGGGGGGAAGAGGGGGGGGGGGGGGGACAGCACGTACACCCCCCCGGCCGCCGGTATGCGGCCCGAATCAGCGAGGGCCCCCCCGCACCCGGAGTCCGCAGTCAGTCTGGGGCCGATGGAGCCGGTTCCGCGCTGCAACCAGGAGGAGAAGGGAAGGAGAAGGGGGGGGGAGCCGGGGGCCCGGGCCCCCCGGCCGCCGACACACGGCTTCCCCGCACAGCCAACCCCACAGTTGCCCCGGTGAAGCGGTCGCGGCCAGCCCCACTCACCGCCTGACTTGCCGCTCTGCGCCACGCGGGGGGTCCGATCCAGCACCCCCGGGGCTCCGGATAGCGTCAGCGGAGCAGGGCAGCACCTGGCCAGTGCCAGCAGCACCCGCGGCAGCCCCGCGGCCACCACGTCCTCCAGTCCAGCAGTTTCAGGCCTGCACCCCTCGTGGGCGCCGCGGGCTAAATTTCTCAGC
Source organism: Triturus cristatus (assembly GCF_964204655.1). Taxonomy (NCBI): domain Eukaryota; kingdom Metazoa; phylum Chordata; class Amphibia; order Caudata; family Salamandridae; genus Triturus; species Triturus cristatus. The sequence goes on from NC_140594.1 coordinate 165,567,792, forward strand.
GTGCCCGAGCCGCGGTTCCACAGCCGCCACTTCACGCCGTCGGTCTGGTTCCGCGACGGCTAGGGAGGCTCCCAGAGCCCGCAGCGCCCCAGGATTCGGTGCGGGGCGGCAGGGCAGCTTCGCGGACCCCCGCACTCCGAGTGAGCCGGCCAGGGCAGTCCAGTAGAGGAGTCAGCAGGATTTGCGGGGACCGATGCCGGGAGCCTTAGTGAAAGGCGTCCATGCCGGTCAGGCGCCACCTAGCGCTCATATTTTCTTCTTTTAAGCCACGTCCCGACCCCTCCTCCATTGCATGCAGGCTCACAGTTCCAGATGTTTTTATGCACTTTAACCGCTGAGGGTACCTTGACGTGTCAACATGTTATGGTGGCCGAAGCTCCTCGTGAAATCTAAGGGTCTTTACTACGCAGACAGTTTCTTCCTATTAATTGACTTTCTTAAAGACGTGGAATGTAGTACCTCGGGTCTCTGTGGCCGAACAACAAAGATAGGGCGTTGGCCAGGAGTGCACATGCACAGGTGACACAGAGGAGAGCTAGGAGGAGCAGGCGAGTAACAGAGATCAGGAGGAGAAATCAGGGCTGAGAAGCACAGGGTAGAGGGAGCATGCAGATAGGAAGGGAGAGGCGCAGAGGACTGGGGCAAGAGTGAGCATGGGAGTTGAGGTTAGAGAGCTAGGCGTGAACTGCGGGCGGCTAAAGGTGAATGAAGTGGCTGAGACGGACATCCCTGGGTAAGAGAGGGAAAGAACCAGCCCTGCAGAGGACAGGCCCTCCATTGACAGGGAAACAAGAGGCGGCCTGGCCCGGGCCCCAGTGACAATGGAAGGGCAGACAATGGGAGAGAGTAAGCCGGACATGGAGCTGAGGCAATGGCCGCAGCGGTGGGTGTGATGGGCACAGGCTGGGCATGCGGTGCTACGGCACGAAAAAGGCAAAACTCGGGACCCCGGCTGAGGCGGTATGGCGGAGATTGTTAGAGAAACAGAAATATGGGAGGAGAAGAACACCAGGGAAGAAATCAAAAGTGGAGAGAAGGTTTCATCCCTGTGGAGCGAATGACGATCCAAGGGGACGATGGTGCGAGCGAAGGGTACAAGGGAGAAAAGGAGCAGCTGTGTCTCAGAGAGACAGAGGGAAGGGTCTGCTCGGGGAAACAAATAGTGCTTACCCAGTAATTAAAGGCCATAGTCTAACGCTGCCAGAAAAAGATCAAATCCCGGTGGGCGGGGCCAAAAGTGGACAGGGCGGCAACAAGGAGGGACTAAGAAGCCTCCTTTACAATGAGAAGCCTGCGTTTAGTCTAAGCTATGGGAGCCAATGGGAAGAGGGGGCGGGGCTTCAAGTCCCCTTCCTCGACCGTATTGATCTCAAGAAGCTCTCGGATGCCGAGAGCACCGCATGCGTGCTGCTATCGCTAGCCGAGACCTAAAAAAAGGAGAGGCTGAATAAATGAAGAAAGAATGAGGTAAAACGAAGTGGATAAATAAAGAAAGTCAAATACATAAAGGTGAGAAGGAAGGGGTGAAGAAATAAGGGAAGAAGAACGGAAGCTATAAAAATAATGGTAAAAAGGGAAGAAATAATATGAAGCAAGAGATAAGGTGTTCTAATTATTATAAAAAGACAATCCTAGCAAAAGCTGTGGAAATGGCATCTTAATTGTAATTTAGCACATTTAAACATGGAGTGCCCCCACCAGACTTGTATGGCTACATAAGATTCTTGGGTATGGCAGCCCCTTGAGCATGAATATGCCGGTGCTACCTCCATATGATAATACCAGCTCAGGCCAAGATTGTTCATGCCGAACTCCACTGGTTACCGTTCCCCTTGGTTCCTCCATAAAGCTGCTGGGGTGCATTTATAATGAAGCAGCAATGATGCAACATTTAAAAAATGTTTTTATTTATATTTTGCCAAACAAAAGAAAAAAAAGAAATCACAACAAAATCGGTTACAGTCATGCAGTGACATACATTTGTAGGCCATACATCATACAATACCGCGTCACAGCCACCTTGGGCTACTTGAGCAAGCAATTTCAGTCTGTTCACACATCCCCATTTTGGTACCTCAGGGTTCCTCCTTCTCTTGAATGCTAGGAAACCAATACTTATCTTTAAGGTTAAGGGAAGGATCCCTCCAGGGTCATCTAGACATTTCCCATCCCAACATATAGGCCATAACAAGCCCTCCATTTGCCGCACACACCTTGCGGAATTTCTTCGGGCACCCCCTCACCTTATAGGTAACCCTTTCTGCTGCCATGTACATATCCATCCCTGCCTTCCGTTCCAGAGGCAGGGGAGCGGTTGCAGCCCCCTCAAGTTCTCGCTGCGTCCCTTTTCGCCACTACTAGTGCTAACATAGTAAAGATGAGCTGTGGTCGGCCTAAATCTACATCCCCGGGTATGCCCAGAAATATAAATTTAGGGTCCAAGGGTATAGTCGTCTCTAAAACCTTGCTCAATTCCCACAATACCTTCTCCCAGTAGGCCTGTATTTTAGTGCAGTTCCAGATGGTGTGATAAAAGTCTCCCTGCTCATAGCCACATCTCTGACAACTAGGGTCGCTGGCTTGGCCCATTTGGTGAAGTGTGGCCCTGTCATAATAGGCTCTGTGAAATATTTTATATTGGATGAGGCAAAGGCGGGATTTAATTGCCACCTCCCTATGGTGCATCAGGGCTGCTTCCCAATCTATGTTACAATGATGCAACATTTGATCATTTCCTGCTTGACCCAAAGACGTTAACCGGGCACATGTTTTTTTTTTTTTTTTTAAAGGTGACTGGGACTGAATGTTAAGCATACTGCAGCACAATTAATATTTCAAAAATAATTTGGATTGCAATGGCATGTTGTTGTTAAACAAATAAAGAAATATTTAAAAAAATATTTCAAAAGCATAATTTATTGTGTATGTGAGGGTGAGCACTGGCTGCCCAGAGAGGAGTTCCTGTTCAAGATCCAACCAATAATCCTAAATATTGACTGCTACCCAAATATACTTACCTTAAAACACCCCAATTCCCTTGTATAAAGCCATAGTCGAGGGCAACATCTAATTCGTGAGCTATTAAGGAGGATCACAAAATGGCACCACTTCACCTGCCCTGTACATCTCAAACACTAACCGGCTACTGTAAATGGGAAATCCTGAAATTCAGAGGATATGCGCACACCCTTCAAATATAATCTGTACATTATATATTTTTTTTTCGCTAAGTTTTATATAGCACAAACTTCACCCTAAATCAGGTATCAGAGCACTTTACATGAGCACAAATTGCGTTACAGGAGGACACGTTAATTTTTGTTGAGCATGGGGAGATTAAGTGATTTGCTCAGAATCACAGGATGTTGAGCGTCGTTGCCAAGACTCGAACCCGGGTCCCCAAATTTGAGGTCGACCGCCCTAGACGTTAGGCTACATACTCTCCTCAAGTATATATATTGCAACAGAAACATTTCTGGATATGAAATAATCACAAACATTTTGTGTTTTTAGTTTCTGGATCATCATCAGTGATATAAGAGCTCTGAAAAAGTGGGCACCAATCACCGAAACTATTAATTCTTTAGCAGTGTCCCAGTGGTTGGCAAATATCAGAGCTATACAGCTGCTAAAAAAAAAAAAAAAAAAAAAAAAAAAAAAAAAAAAAACATTTCAAGTTGGTGTTCCTCGTTCATTCCACACAACAGGAAATTCTGTCCACCAAAGTAATTCATCAACATGAGAGCTACCCTTACCAAACAGAAAGCATGACAAATAAATCAGGAACCCTTCAATTCCTGTATCACTTCAAGTGCATGTACAGTAGGCCATATTAAATAAGGAAACTTCATCTACACATGTAGGAAAAGCGGAAAGCTCCTTGAGTAAGCAAACAGAGGGACAGCGGCAGTGCTTAATTTGTACAAATAATATAAGTGCTGAGGCTCAAAGTTTTTGGGAATCCACCACTGCTGGATGGTCTTGATTCTATCTCATGACTCTTTTACCACCAACCTACCATTTTCTATCTCACTGTTGCAGGTTCTTTTCCATCCCCACTTTCTCCCTGTTTTCTTATTTCCTCTTCCTTCTTCCAACACACTTTTTCACTTTGTTGAGCCAAATCAAAATCTGAAGATGAAAATAAGTTCTGATTCCCAAAAATGAGTGTCCGTGCCTGCCACATGCACAAATTAAGCACTGGACAGTATCCAGTGCTACCTGTCTTCTTGGCTGCTTTTGCTAGAGCAGACCATGTCACCCTTGCGTGCAATCTGCAGCGTGTGGTAGGGTTGTTGCCCATTCCCTTGACTGCTGCAAACCTTAAGTAGAGAACATTAGCGATTTCTATAGATGTGGTGCTGGGCCTAATAACTGGGACAAAGGGCCACTGATAAATGAGACATGGGGACAGAGGAAATACTGGACAGAAAAGGTGATGCGGACATACAGAGGGCGACACAGACACTGGGACAGGTAGTGCCTGTTTCTGTGCCTATCTGTTCCTCTGTTCTCAATATCTTTCGCAACACTAGATAAAAGATGCACTGACATTTGGGGAGAGTTGCCACCAGGACGGAGATGCACTGGCACGCGGACGAAGACCCCTCAAGAACCGAGATGCACCAACACCGAAAGGAAAAACAAACAGACGGAGAAAACCTGAGAACCAACAGGCTAAGGCTTTAGTAACGGCTTGTACCTTCCAGAGGCCAAGCAAACATCCCACCTAGTTGCACTGCAGGGTACCATCCCAATGAATTAAGTGCAGATTAGACAGTACTCATGAAATGCAAATGCATAGGCTACAGTACCTGCCATTCTTTGCACTCCTTATGCCTGGACAGACCAAAAAGTGTGATCGCATTATACAGCTGCCAAAACTGTGGACAAAAGAAACAAAATACTGTTAGTTTGCTCAACTGAAGGGCAGACATGACGGGGACAATCTGTGTTACTGATAACTGTACTCTTTTCTGGCAGGGAAGCGTAGCAGGGCAATGCACTGAATCCAACACCATCCAAGAGATTTTTAAAAAAGATAATTAGATTCAAAGAACGACTCAAATAGGCTGCTATGTAAACAAAACAAGAACTTTTGATGTTTACTTGATCTGAAAATAGACAACATAAACAAGGTGCAAACCTAGCCATTCAATAGCCTCCGGGAAAGGAGCGCAGCACTGTACACATACAAGATTCCCCCACGATGAACAGCGCGCAGCACTTTGCATTGAGAGGGATACTTGAACCAACAGCGCCAAGAGCACAAAGGCCTTCTTATTAGAGTGGGTTGTATCCAATGACCACCACAAAAGAGCCACACAGCGAGCTAAGGCCGTGGGGACAAGCGACGGAAAGTCAGGCTGCAAATGGATTGGCAAAAGATTGGTCTTATGGCAAGAAAACATTGCATTGAGCATAAAGATTTGTTTTGTGCCTGACCAGGTTTGTGCAATTTAGTTATTTGCGAAGAAATGCACTGCTAACCTGGAGACCTTTTTTTAGTTTCAGAGCACACAACGAGAAAATGGTTCATACGGCACAGAGAAAAAGTACTATTGGCTTTGAATGACTGCAACATGCAACCTGAAGATACCGTTTAAAAATACAAGGAAAATTAAAAAAATTTAAAAAGGATAAAAACGAAAAGAAAAAAAGCATTTGCAAAGTAAAGAATCAGCCCTCCAGCCCTGGCACTGAAGGGGCACTTCTTTCTAGGGGACTCTGCACATGTGATCATGCCAAATGCGGTCACATGTGCCCCATCCTGTATGCGACAGACCAGTAGATGAAGATGGTTAACCAAGAGCCCCTGAATATATGTAAAAAGGTATGTATTTTTTCTTTATTTTTTTTATCACGAGTCTAGTGATACAACTAAAGCCAAAATTTTCTTGCCTTTTGCCACTTTTTTTTTTTAGCTAAGATACTGAACAACATGGTAAAAAAAAAAAAAAAAAAAGCAACAGAGTGACTATGAATACGTGAGCGTGTGGCAGGGGGCATTTTTATTTTAATGTACTATTTCAAAATGGCAGACAAAATAAAATAGAAATAAAATTAATAGAATAAAATAGAAAAAAGGCAAAGCGCATTATTTACAGAGAGCAGAACGACAGTATACATAAGATGCCAAAAATACAAAAAGAAGGACAGAGTCAGGAGGGCTGGGAAAGCACACCAGAGAAAACACATGCACAGTGCTAAAAGTAAAAGATAAAAGTATTTCTCTGAATGTAAGCAGCAGAAGGTACAGGTCATACAGTCAAAAGGATGACAAAACAAATAGCTAAAGCTGTAGGCAAGACCTAAAAAGGGCGCAGAGAATGAGGCTGCATCTTTTTTTTGTGTCAAGAGTTCTGAATAGCATGCCCTATTGTTTATTGAATACACATTTTCAGAACTGTGCAAACAAAATCAGAAGAAAATGGGTATCTACACCACTTTAATGTTTCATTTGCAGAATGCCAGTGATTTCCAATTAAACTCAGGAGAGATGGCACTCTCTTCTCTGAACAATACTTGTGTAAGACCTTCGGGGGGCTTTCACCTACACTATCCAGTAAAAATCCTCCATAGTGTAAAGTGCTCCTTCCTGTGTAGATGGATTTTTAAGGTACATTCTTAAAAGTCATTTTAATGAGTGAGCCTTGACATCACTACTTCCAAAGAATCGGTTATAGCAATAATGAACTGTGCGGTGTCGAACTTACATGCCCAAAAAACAGGATAGGAAGAAGAAATGTGAGACCTCTCCACATCCAGGACTGAAATCCCTCTAAAAAACACAGAAATAATTAAATCATTTATTGCTAGCAAAAAGCAATAGCAGATGGGAAAATGCAAAGTAAATGATATATCATTAAACAAATTCAGAGCCTTGTCCAAAAGAACCCATGCATCCATCAGAATTCACTGAACTAGATACCACTTGAACAGTGTACAAGCGGAGGAGTGGAACCCTGCACTGGAACAGATGCCCGCTTCCCTCCACTTAAGAACGGATTGTCAAGGTCCTTGCCAATCCGGCGAATGAAAAGACAAGTGAAGGCATGAAATCACACCAAGCCAGCCTATTCTGGCCAGCTCTTTCCCGTCTCAAGCACCCAAGTCATACATGCTTGCGTTCAACATATGGTTCACAACTACTGCCCAAATGGGAACGCAGTGCAGCGTGTGCCGACTCAAAAAAACGTTCTTTTTACGTAAACACGTCTTAAATATGCGTAAATTTCGAGAGTCATGTCTTCTTTGCTAAGTTTGACTCTAGCGTCTCTCTCATCGGGGTCTACAAAATGAGCGTGAAATGCACAATTAAATACATCATTGCTATGATCAAAATTTGGAGCACATTCAGTCACACAACAGAAGATTATACTTCTATTACACATGCATTTTTTAAGACTTTCAATGATAACAGATCTATTAAAAAACTTATTTTCAAGGATCTAGAAAATGAGGACCAAGTAAACATACCCGATTAACTAACTATTTTAGATGAGCAACGCCTGCCTGTCACTCAAGCATTAGGAAAACCAGAAGCTTTATTATTCTGTCCCAATTTTTTTCCTAAATACAATCATAGTCTCTTTTCCAGGCATACGGCTTCATAATTAAGGATATAATTTGTGGAGCTCATTGTTTCACAACCGGCAAGTAATGACTTTGGCATCATTTAGTTAGGGGAAAACACGACCTGAATGCAGGGACATGGTCATTGCATTCCTATTTCAAACAAGCATTTGCAATGCAATAGGTTTTGCATCTATGAGAGTTTGAGCTTTTGTACATGATAATGCCTTTTATTTATGTGTTTACAAAACCTGCAAGCGGTGCATTTGCAGGTTTTGTAAACACATAAATAAAAGGCACTGTCATTTAGATTGCCAATAGCTCAAACTCTCGCAAATGCGAGACCTTAAGCAATCGCGGCACCCGCGCTTCAGCTTAGGATGTTGAAAGCTAAAGCGTGGGTGCCGCAATTGCTTTAACCCTTTCGCTGCGGCGGGAATTCCGCCGCAGCGCTGGGGGGGGGGTTTGGGGGCAGCGCGGTGGCGCGGTGCTCATGACGGAACCACTCCGTCATGAGCCGCGGTTGAGCTGTGCTCATGACGGAGTGGTTCCGTCATGACTCCGCCCACTGCGCTAAATCGCCCGCACAGGCGGGGAATTAGCGCTGCGTGGGCGGCGCGGCTGCCAACGGCCGCAGCATGACGGAACCACTCCGTCATGCTGCATTCCCATAGGTGTAATAATCTGGAACTGCTACCACAGGCAGGCAGCTATCTACTGCAATCTAAATTAAGTTCCTCTGATATCTTGACCATCCGAAACTCTCATTCTCTTTGTTAAACTGCGCTCTTAGAAACCAAATGCTGAGTGGTGACCACAGAATTTGAGGTGGGATCCCCGATAAGAGGATGGATTCTGTGGAAAAGAGTGAAAAAGAGAGGACAGCCAAAGGGTGCAATTTCAGATGTATCACATTTTAGAAATATGTCATTGTAAACTTGGTGGCTAAGGCAGAAATACTGGAAAATGAGGAGCAGGCCAGGGAGAGTAGAATCCTGGCCTTTCCAGACAGTATTCAATGTACTTGCAAGTGGCAGTGCAGCAACACTGACATGATGGTGGTTAAGGGTCACTCCTTGCCAACCAGGAGGCTGGCAGGCAATGCTACTGGAGACAATGCGGACTGACCCCCAACAACATCATGACTTGGTCTCCAGGCTGGTTGGAATGGGGCGACACAAGAGTTCATGTTTCTCTAGGCCTGAGCCTCGTCACTCAGGGATGAAGTCCATGCCTGTTCAAGGGCAGACAGTGGTTTACAGCTAAACAGGAGTCAGGGATGCAATCAAGATGCACATCTTCAGTAATCTGGCAGCAGCAAGGAAACTTTAGCCCTGAAAGGGAGTTGATCCAACTCAACCAGAGTGAAGTCCAACAGGACTACCAAGGTCTGGAGTGCTGGTGGTCTAGGAGTTGCTCAAAAATATCTTCACCACTTTTGAGCAAGAGGTTTATTTTGGAAGTTCTTACTTCAGTGGTTTGATTGTATGTTATAGTTGATAAATATTTAGTGATTGAAGTACTAGGTCGATACCTCCCATTTTTTACCTTCCACCAGACCTGAAATTCAGGTCAAACATCAGAATACACATTTTGGTATCGGAGAAGAATTTTTTCTAAAGAAATTGCTGATTTAATAGGCAAGATTTAGCAAATAACTTCAAGCCCACTGTATGTTCAAAGCACATAATGGTGTTCCTTGTTCCCTCATGCGGCATAATAGTACTAAAAAGATTTTTTTTTTTTTAAGTGCACATCTTCAACTAAATGTCGCATCAAGATCACAGATTTGATATAAGTGAAAATCTTTGGCTCTTCCTAATAAAAACACGGCTAAATGAATCCTTTGTGCCAGTTTTTCATCTCAACTCACTGGATTTCTGTACCACATCATTGGAAAGACACTCAATGCAAATTAAATAGCTGAAAGAGGACCCTTTTCAAACTTTGCAGTGCCGGCATGTATAACCGAAGACCACTGACATATTTGCCACAACAAAGCACTTGATATACCATCCTTGAGGGAAGAACTGAACCTTCACAGTACAAGTGCTAAAACTAATCAAAACCCAGCTATCATCCTGTAATAATATTTCTCTGGGGGACTTACTGTGGGTGGTCCCAATTGTCATTTATCACCATCAATAAACCCTTCAAATTATAAATCATTCCCACACACAATATAGGGAAATGCTAGATCTACTATCAGATCCTTCAAGATAAAACTGGGATACATGGAACAGTTCTCAGCTGGGTTTCCTAGTTATAAAATGAAAACCAGCAAAACAATATAAACAAACAAATGTTCTGCAGGAGATGCCCCAAGGAAAGATTCGGTCCCCTAAATCACTCGTGATGACACATATGTACCTGAAAGTCTCTTGCCCCCAAGACATTTCTCCTTTGGCTCAGGTTCCCAAGAACATTGAATCCTAAATCACTTTACTTCGCCTCTATAAATAGGTTCCTCCTAATTTCACTTTCTCCCATTCCACCTTGCTTCATTCAAGCTCAAACTTGAACCCAGCTCGGCTGAACAAAGAATCAAATTCAGGGAAGAAGGATAAAGACTTCAGCGGAGTAGAAAAGGATGGTGATGTACTCAGAAAATGCCAAAAACTGATCACAAAATATTGGTAACTAGTCCATGAAATCAAAAGGACAATATGAAAATGATCACAAATCCAGAAACTGAAATTACCATAAGGCTAAATGGAAAACAAACACACAACAGATGAATGCTGCAAACAGTTGAATCAGACGCCATGCTGGGCATACAGAAGAATAGAATTACAGGTCTCAGACAATCACGCTAGTTCCCAGGAGAGGAGAAAACGTGGTTTAAGACATTCTTTGAAGCTTGGAGAATTTTTCTAGAATCAAGGTTGTAGGAAGCAAAACACTATCCACTACCCCCTAGATCAATATCATCCTTTTTTCACATGCCCAGAGAGTAGCAGAATAATCTGTCTGGAAGGGAATTATATATTTTTCATACAGCTTCACCATATGTTCAGGTAACCACTGCACTTTATATAAAAACATAAAGGTTTTCTGCCGATGCTGTGCAGTATCAGGAAAAAATAAAATAAAGAATACAAAATGCCTGCGTCATTATGTAGGCATGTGCATGCTTGATGACTTATGCACATGTCAATGTGAATGCACATTCATAAGGAATGACGCAGGTGCCTTTTTTTCAAATTTACTGTTCCAAGATGGTGGACACCACTTGGATCGACAAAAAATAAATGAATCATATAGTATTTGCGTGAAAGTGCGTTTAGCAACGTGGAGCAGCCTAGCAAAACATGACATCTGCAGAACCCTCCAAAATAATTAGGTGAAAGACTGAGGGGTTCGGAACCAACAGAGGAGGGAGAGAGCAGTGGGTAGAGGATATTAAACGGGAGCAACAGAGGAGCACAAAAGAACTTTTTAGAATGCAGACTAGCCCAGCAACAAATAGCTACTGTTGTGCTCTCAAAAAACTAAATGAAATAATTAAATGAAAACATTTTATTTTACAGACGTAGAGAGCTAGGGGAGCACTGAAGTGTGGTTCTGTGGGTGAGTGAAGAGGCGCAACGGAGGGCTGATGAGGCGGATGAAGAGGGAGTAATAGAGGCGTGCTTTGTGGCTGTGAGAAAGAAAAAAAGGCGGTAGGTATTGGAGGGGAGAGCTAGAAAACCCAAACACTTTAATGGGGTTCTTAATGAAAAAGGAAAAAAAAAGTTCCCTAAATTTGAGCAGTGGGAGTATACTAGCCAATCAAAAAGAAGGTAAAGTGGCTATGCTCCAGGGAAGAAAATACAACAGAAGGAAGACGAGCCACCGAAAAATAAGTAAGCAAATGAGAGTGAAAGTAAAGGCTACCAATAGTAAGCAATGGGCGGGGTCTACGCCCACTACGTTTTTTGTAGCTCAGAAGTTGGGAGAGCAAACACAGATCGCTAGATAGTGGGCCAATGAAGGAGTTCAAGGAGCGCTTTGTCACGAGAAAGAAGGAAGAGCGTTTCATTAATAGAAAGATGCGAAGAGAGAAGCACACAAATATGAATTCTGTAGAGGGAAAGTCATCTGTGGTTTGAGGAGGGAACACGCAGCCTGGTTTGTGACCTGTCCTTCATTTTGCACTGGAGCAGGTCATCATCAGACAAACACAACGGTATACACCTTAACTTTTCTAACAGGAATGTTGAATTTAGCTCCCGCCTCCTTTCTAACTGATGTGTAACATGGCAGAGAACAAGCACAATGACCAGCCATAAGCATATCTGTATTAAAGAAATCCGCCTTTCTTCTACCTGCTAAAAATACGAACCCATATATAAAAAGATGATGACTGAAGCAATTGTATCTAATTATTCAAGGCCTGTGTGTTGAAGAAATTAATTTATGCACCCCAACCCATATTTTTAAAATCCTACACAACTTCCTTGGCCTGCATTTCAGTTCCCTGCTACTGCTTAGTAGTTAAAAACTACAGCCACATAAATACTGCATGGCTCACACACATCAAATTTCTAAAATCGACAACAGAGGTGTTTGCTTTTGAATGCGATTGCTGAATTTTTATTTCCTCTACTCTGATTACTGGAACAACTACCGCCATATTTGCACAGCAAGCCCCATATTCACCCAGGTTGCATCCTTGCAGACAGAGAAACAAAACAAAAGGAGAAAACAAATTTAACAGGCTGTGCTTACCGACTGTAAGGTCCAGATGGTTTCTTTCACCTAATGCACGTAATCTGTAAAGGCAGCCACTCTGATAATAATATTGTAGGAACTGTACGCAACCTGAAAGATTTAGTAGACCCAGTGAGAAGCTGCACTTTGGCACCAGTACTAAAAAGCGAATGCTTGAGCAAATTATGAAAATAAGCCATTTTCACAAAATAAGCACATGAAAAAGTGTTAATGGTTAAGCTAGGACTCAACAGCAGAAACAACTATAAATTCTAAGTAAAATCTTGTGGTAAAAGGGTTAAGGAATAGATTATTCGAAAAGGGTGGTAATGCACTCACTCTGATAAATTGAAAACGCCAAAAACTGATATCGAAACATTTGGTACATTAGTCCATTTGGCCTGCGATAAGCAAAAGAAAAAAAGAAAAACGAACATGGTTTAGTTCTCTGAAAGCAAAATGACCATCAAATTAACAGGAATAAACAAAGCATGCAATGTCTCAATATGCAGGATCGGTCCTTTTTACTAGCCATATTGACGTATACTACAGAGGCTGAGTAGGACTTGTATCATACACAACAAAAGCAGACTTAGTACTCGACCTAAAGACATAAAGAGATGAGATTTGCATACTGAACAGACATTACTGTGGCAATATTCTAAAGTGATGTTAATCAATAAAGGATTTTACTAAAGAAAGTACCAAATGGACAGATTACCACTTCCACCAGCGAGCAGAGAGACAGCAGAAGAGAGTTCAACGATCTCTAGGTGGCGTGAGACAGTGGGGGGAGATACAGACAGTCTTCTTTCAACCCACAAAGAGGCATTTTGGCCAATGTTCCTGTATCCTACGAACAAAGTCTGAGTTTTGTGTCCATTGAGGCAACTGTTTGACCTGTACAAGGACACTGGCTGTGAGAAGTGCATGAAACAGGTTACCATAAATGAGGGAGCGCCTACGTTGTTCAGAAATGTTATATCAAAAAATTTGAATGGGTTGAAGAGTCCACTTATGGTGGGGGGGGGGGGAGAAGAGGTTGTTGGAAAGAGAAGAGGGCAGATGCTTAATATGGGGAGGAATAATCCACAGAAGAAATGTGCTGGCTTGGGGCAGGGCATTAAAAAAGAAAAAAACACAATTGTTCTTTTGGGGAGATTTATAAACAACTTTTGGTATCTGGGTACACATGAATTTCAGCCTAAGGAGGTTACATTTGTTAGTTATTTCAACCAAAAATAACACAGATACTATAAACTAAAACTGAAACAAACTTTCTTTTTGAAACTACAGTTTATTAAAATATTGTAATCAATAGTAAGAATATTGATTCAGCAATTAAAAATATCACAAGGGAAACTAATGATGGTGGTGAGGGGTGACGTGTGGTCTGAGTCGGGAAGACGCGTGACGTGGCTTTTGTGGTTCAATGTGTGCATTGTAAAGTTGTGGCATTATGGTGCATTATCAAAAATAATAAAATGTGGTTGTAAAAAAAAACATGAACATGTGGCTGCGCAGTGCTCAAGTGTTCAACATGCAAAAAGTAAACAAACAAGGTACATGGAGAGTGATAGACTGCAGGAATTTCAAGGTGCAGGGTAAACCAATTTCCTACTGGGTTTTCCCTCTTGGATAATCCATATACAATCCAGAACTGAAAAAAGCCAATGTTACTTCCATAAGGCGTACACTCACAGTGTCAGCATCATCTAATAGCATTTAGGAAGGGTAGCATCCATAGTAACAGGAAAGAAGATATAGTCTCCAGGTGCCCAAGTTAAGGTGTTTAGGTGTACAGAAAAAAACACTATAATACCCGCTTGCCTAGCATGTTTTCTAAGGCAGCAGACTAATGAATTAATTTAATTGAAGGAGTGGGACAGACATGAATCAAAAGACCTACTGAAAGCACTGACAAAAAGTAGGAGTTCGAGACTACAATCAATGTGTACCCAAATGAATAAGGTGGTTTATAAATAACAAACTCTGGAAGAATCATTGTTTTATCGCATGTCTATAGGATTACTCATGTTGCTAGGGATATTGGGTTGCCCCTGTATACTTGGCTCCTAGATTAACTGCAAGGATCTTGCATTCTCCAGTCAACCAAGAGATCAACAGTGGCTCTGGGTGGGTGATGGAGTGACACACACACCTGAGCCCCATCTGCATGGGTAGTAGCCAATTGCCACCTACCTAATGGCATCGAAGACAGTACAAACAAGGGTGTTGATCGGAAGAAGCAATAATGTGAATGTCAGAGAAATTATATGAAACCATGTTCATAACTAGCCGTACAGGTGTAGACTGCAAAACCAGACACACTTACCATGTTAACATCACGCCAGAAAGAAATGTCGAAACATAATGATGAGACACCCACCAGCCTTTGATTCTGTGGAACAGAAACATAAGCATCAAAAAGGTGCATTAGATGTTTACAATGACAATGTTTTCTTCACAAGCTTTCCAAGGCTTGATTTAAAAGGCCACACTCCCCCCACTCGGCGTGCAAGGCCTCATGTTTGCAAACACTATTCTCCCACTCAGAGGTTGTTGGCTCATGCAAGAACAACCTATGGGCTATAAGGTATCCCTAGATAAGATACAATACCACTGCTGAGCAATCTGACCGAACCAAAATCAACCTGCATTATTAGGCACACAGATCCACCCCAAGTGCTCTCTTGCTGCTGATGAAGCCTAGGCGGGAATATTAAGCACCTTAAATGGTACTCATTTTATCGACCGTGAAGGGATGGCAGACATACGACCATTAGTCCAAACCCCATGATCCATGCAGCACATCACAGAGGTGTCAGAATCAGCATGTACGTCAAGTGTCGAGTGCACAACAATGCTGCTCACATACTGTTACATTTCTTTGAAACATCAGTCCCTGCAAGCGCCCTGAACTGAAAGTAACTGAGAAGTAGTGAAGCAGGATTATTTTAAATTAGGGATGGATGCACCTTATTACCTTTAGACCTGTGCAACTTTATATCACAACATATTGTGCTTGTCTGCATGGCAACTGGTTTGCAACACGACTTTCCTGTTGCACTGCGACTGATGTACTAACATGCTGCAGTGCAAAGTACCCATGCAGAGAGTCGTACAAACGCCAGCCTCATTATTATGTACAAGGCAGGAGCCTATGGGATTTGTTGTCTGTGTGTGAATGGAGGGATGGATTGCGAGGGGCAGCAAGCTTTTTTTGCCCTATAGCAGTCCTGACAGGGGCTGCTTTCAGTTAAAGCTGTTAGCCCCATTAATATATGAATTTAGAGCTTTCCTGGTGTACTACGACACAATACGCTGCCATGATGTAACTGAGTGCTAGTGGGCCATTAGCCCTCTCTGAGTTAGGTCAGTTTTCTTTACTGAGTGGCAGTAGGCTCCGGAGTTATTTTCTTATATCTATAGAATATCGTGGAGGTCGACGGCCCAAAAACGTACCTATTGGTTAGTGAGTAATTCCCCATGATCACAAGTGCCACAGACTGGTCTTGTTTAACCAATAAGTGATGATGGTCTTTGTATAACTTGTAGGACAACATTGCTTGTTTCACTGCCATTGAAGATATTATTTGACCCCTTTTTTGATGACATGGTATGCCTCATTCTCTAAGCAAATTAGGTTAAGCGTTAAAACGTGTGTATATTGAGAGTGTGTCTACTACCTTGTAGATACACTACTCACACATTCTTTTATATGGGGTGTAGCAATTCGTTTTGTCCTGAAGAAGACTTGATTCTAAATCATCTTTAAGAGGGTCAAAACGTTGACATCTAAATGCAGTTTGATTAATTGCAATGACGAATGGACATAAACATTGAGTCGATGCTTGCCAATGTACATTTAGTTATCATTGTATACCAAGCTTTTGTTGGACTTCCCTGAGTGACCTTTTGCCCTATGGCACCTTCAGAAGCACTGCAACTCACCCTTAGTAACACACTGATACATGATACCTTGTAGAAAAGGTTAATAATATTGCTGTATGTTTGTTTATTTTCTTGTAATTTAGATGTGTACAATTGTCTTCGCATCCCATTGGTTAGGTACATGAAGGACTATTTTTTTTAGCCTTTTATTGGGTTACAATTTGTTGTATATTTGCTTCTAACAGAATCAGTATATCTTTAACATAACACAAGCCCAGATTCTGAGGATTACTGGGTGTACCAAAGGCATTTACATTTGTAAAGTTGGCTTTCTGTGAAGGACCTTGAACAGGAATGCAGATCTCTATGGCGACTGTTTGTCAGTGCCAGTTGCAGGCATAGGGGTGAGCAAAGGAAAAGCTATCCCTTGGGTACAAATTCAACTTTGTGAAGGTTTTACCACTACCTTTAGGGTCTTGTTAACAGACACATCGTATGCAACGAAAATTAAGGTTTCAAAGCACTGCCTCACAATGGAGAGAGGCACGGCCATTACAAGCCTCTATGGATTTGCGATTCAGTATGGATCGTAAGGTGTACTGTGGCAGTCAACAAGACTGCTGACCCAGAAACCAGCGTGAGTGATTTGATCCCAGCGCACCATGTACTTGCTACCGGACCCACCTTCCCCCACCGCCTAACGCAGAGTTTGCCTCGCTCGGTCAATAGTTAGAAGGCAAAATCCAGAGGTTATGCGTCGGATATGCTGTATGGTACAGCGATGGCAGCGGTGTAGCAGATTGTCAAAGGGTCGGATCTACACCTCCCATAGGGCAAAATATGCTTTTGCTTGCTAAGTAAATTTGCATTTCAAGCACTTTGCTCTAGATCTGTACCATCCGTTTCTGAAGATTATCTTAAGCCCCAGAAAGGAGCAGATGCATCAGCTGCTGTAACATCTCAAGAATGGAGCGCAGGAAAAGTCACAAAAGCGACAAGCCACATTTTTCTTGCCATGCCTCTTCCTGCTTTTGTGCAAGACAGCCATTTCTCCTATAATTACATAGAGCACAGCCAGACCTGCAACACTCAATCGATAATAACCAATCAGAAAGGCGGACGCACAGAAAAAGTGGCTCGAAGGGCTAGTCGCCTCCTACAGTGCAGAATACTTCCATGGTCCTGTTCAGATAGAGGTTGCGGGCAGTGCAGATTTCGGTCTACCTGGCACTGCCCAGAGCAACCAGGTAATGAAGCAGCAGACCTGGCATGAAGACAAGCCACGAGAAAGAGGATCCCAAAAAGTACTTTAGCGTGGAAAAAGAGGGCACTGCCATTTCCATTTTAGTGTGCCATTAAAATATCTGCCTAATTGTGGTGTATAGGGAGGGGTCATTGTGTACCTAAGTGAGCAAAAAGTGAGCTATTCATATCAATTCTTGTTCATTTCTGTGTGTGCAGGAGCACTTGGAACATACGAGACCACAGAACACGTACAGAGGGCGGAAAACAATATGACAACGGCTGATGTACTGCGAGAACAGGGAAAATAGATTACGTATACAAAACAGGAACAATACCATGAAGAGTAGACCCAATATGAACACGACATGGAAACACTGCTGTGGTGACGTATACCTATCTGGGGTGGCGAGATGGCTCAGCGAGTTAGACAGCGCCGACTTGAATCTCTGTCTTATAGCATTTTGAGGCATGCAAAATGAATGCCATTAAACTAAGTAATAGCAGCATCTGTTATTTATAGCGCCTGGAGATGCGAAAACTTAGAAATGCAGCGGCAATAAGAAAAGTATTCTGTTTATGCTTTAAAAACTCAGCAAAAATGCTAATGTGCACTGTTCTCTTCATCAAATACATGAATCCACTGTGCAGCTTATGGGCGATACCTGTGCAATAGCGTAATAGGTGCCTGAGAAGACCATGTCTTCAGGGACCACACTACTGTAGTGGTGTTGGGACTGCTGATGATACACTCTGGGCATCAACTGAAGCCCCTCCCCCTTCCCTAAAACATGTTGCTGGGTTTCCTTCTGATGAATCTGGCAGGGATGAGTGGCACTGAAATCACAGTGACACGGTGTGTGATCCAAGGCAAAAGCTAAAGATAGCCTTCAGGACCATACACAAAAGATGACCTTCGGAACTAAACACAACACCACAGAGGACGCCTTCAGTACAGGACAGCAAATATCTTGAGGACTCCAGAACTCGTTACATGAAATGAGACAAGACTACAACAACCAGAATGAAAGTGGCTATCACAAAAGTCCAGAACTGGAAGCAGTGTTCGTAATGCCCAGGAGTGAGGTGGACACCCTAGTCTGCCTTGTCAGTGAGTGTGAGAATCTTGCACCAATGTCACCAATGCTGTTCAAAGGGAAGCTTGCACTGCTGCTTTCTGTTGTCTCTGGTCTGAGTGAGGAAGTGTGTAATGTTGCTGTGTCTGCATGGAACAAACTTCCAACTCAGCTGTCAATAGTGTACTTAGTGTGGCCTGCGCGTGCCTGCAAAAGCTTCTGTTTGATTAATTCAGCCAGGCAGGCCAATGTTTGAGCAAGTTCCAGAATAGGCTTCCACCCAGAGATTGGCATTCAGCGGTTGAGGAGATCTTTTAAGCAACCTGTGAAGTAATTGTCATACAAGTGTAGACGGGATGATGGGAATTCAGTGCAGGCCCTTGAACTCTAGAAACGGTGGATATGCAAATATGTTCTGTGAAATGTATCACTTGAAAAGAGATGCAACCTAACTGTCTTCCGTAGCAAGAACCATTTCTTTCTACATGTGTCAAGAAACTGCATTTTTCTGTCTATGCAGATTCAAAATAGATTTTATTTTGGGGCCAAGAACCAATTACTTCCTAAGCAGATACAGATAAGTCACAAAAATGCACATATTCGGCCTTAGTAGGGGCTCTGAGGCAAGAAATAGAACATAATAGTCAGACGAAAGCAGGGGACCACCTAGGATGAAAAACTAAGAGTTGGACACAGGGAAGGCTTTCTTCACCGCTCTCCCCAAGCCTCTGGCGCACGCTGTGAACTAAAGGCTTGAGGTCTTTCACAAGACATAACTAACTGTGATACAAGAAACCTGCCTGTTCATCACAAATGAGCACCCTACAACTTTGTCTGGGGTACAGAACAGGAGTATTATCTGAAAATTCTTTTTATGAAACCATTTTATTGAGGAACTTTCAACAACAGTTATAAGGAGGAACAGGGAGAAGAGATCACAAATACAAGTTACAAAATATTGAAACTGTTCTATAATCACCTTGCACGTTTTCCTATTTTGACAGTTATTGACAAATCAGGAAATAGGTGTTCTCTCAATCAAAATTTAAGGATAGGATTAAGCAAAGATGTGAAACTGTACAAACGAGTAGCAACAATAAGGGAAACATTGGGTAGGAAATTTGGAGGTTTAACTTGTATTCAGTCACAATACTATACCATGAGCGATCATCGGACTCAAAAAATTGCTTGGATTCGCTCCCTATTTACATTAAGTTGCATCAACATATGGCGACCTTTCTACAAGTTTATCATGCAAGCTTAAAAAACACCAACAGCTGAAGGAAGCTTATTACATTTTCATCAAATGTTGATATCAATGAACAAATCTAAAGAAATAAAGATCTCAGTAGGACTTTTAATGTAAACAAAAAAAAACTTTCATGGTTGACTGCTAGATAGATTAAAAATCAACAACTTCAACCAACTTTACAGCTAAACATAAATTTAGTGGAGCTTGTGAGTGTGGTTTGGCCACTAAAGGTCTACAAGTGTTTTTAGTACAAGCAGAGTGAGAGGCAGACTTGGGTCGCCAGACATCACATCTAAGGTGGTCTGGAAGGGTAAGTCTGTTACGAGGCTTTTAAAAGGAATTAAGGAGTAAGTAGATGCAGCAAAAATCATTCTTCAGATTATTCTGGTACTTCATAGTTTTCAAGTACAACCAAGCCTTTTCAAAAGTAGGCCTCCTCCTGGGGAGTCCAAGAGCTGTTTGGGTTCCAGCAAAAGACAGGTGTCAGCACGCCAGGCTGAAAAGAGGACAATGATTGGTCAGGAAAATCAACAGACCGTGTTGGAGAAGTGTAAAGAAAAAGAAAGATAAGAACATGAACCTCTCGGTCTCCTTTTCTTAGAGGTGGCTAACATTACTTCACTGTTTAGGTTGCACAATATTATTCTGGAAGGGCTGACAGCAGCAGCCGCTGATACATGACTTGTAACGGCAGAGTATATAACACCACCACAGCTGGGTCCAACACACAGCTTCCTCCGCCACACCATCGCCAACCTAAATCTATTCAGGAAACGCTCATGACCACAGTAGCAATGCACCCAGCTATAAGCTATGTGTCAGTGAAAACTTCTTCCTGCCCTTACGTTTTTAACTGATCTTTTGCAAGAGCAATGCACGAAATGAACCTGTTTAGCTACAGAAATGCAAAAGGCCCTTCAGCTGACAAATAGAAGTTTAAGAAGATTTTCTCAGTTAGCAATAGGGCCACAAAGGTTAAAACTGTCTGGTATGGAGAACAGTCGGCAGAAGGAAAGCTGGCTGGTTGAATTAAAGTGATCAAAGAAACCAGGTAACTGGAAACCAGCACAACGCCAGAGATCAATAACTACTTTGTGCTACGGCAAACATAAATCCACTGCACTCCATGGACACACGGGTTACAAAAAAACAAATGCGCAAATGGCAGACCAGAAACAACCTGATAAACAGTAGAGCATGTCAGACAGCAAATATACAGACTGTCATTTTTATAGTATACAGTGGTCTGTGTTGTACGGTGCTAAAGTAACCAAGATGCTTGTCTTAGCCTTCCGTGGAAACATATGTAGGAACCATCAGATCTTAAAGCAGCTAATTATACTAATAAGGTAGAGTCACAGGAGTCCAAGTTCTATATTACGGAATCAGAAAAGGAAAAGGGGTCCTACGGCCTTCTCATATTAAACAAACTAAAGGGATGGGATGATGGGCAAATACTCAAACGTTGATGGGATGTAACACAATGTAATTTTCCATGTGGAGCTCTGCTGGTGGTGCAATAAACGACAAATTCAAGTTTTCTGAGCACTGAGATGGTGTTTTGTCTTCCTTAATTTGGAGGGGGGTGTTGTGCCAGAGAGAGAGACGGATACTACACATGGACAAGAAATCCAGCTATGTCAGTAAGGAGGCTGCAGCAGTGGTACAGTTTGATAGGAATGAGGTTTTTAGGTCTCGGCTAGCGTAGGCTGCCATGACATGCGCAGTCTCGCTGGCGAGATTTTATGTTTTTGGGTAGCTTTCAATAGCGGGTTTTAAGCCCCGCCCCTCTTTTCCATTGGCTGACGTCACGGTTTATGCTAAACGGTGGCCAGCCATTGGAAAATAGCTTCCAGTGACGTACACTTTTCTCTTTTAGAGCCGTCCCAGTTGGATTTCCTGCTGGCGTAAAAGGTTTCTTATCTTCTTTATGGGGCCAAACACATGGCCCCATACAGACAAGAAAGCTTTTAGCAGGCGAGGCCATCCAAGTGGGACGGCAGAAAAAGGCGACGAAAACGTCATGGCGAGCGCTTGTTATTTTCTTACTGTCACGTGTTATGTCACTGTAATCCGTGATTTATCTGCAGGGAGTCCTTCTATGCCACACACAAGCATCTTCATGGAATTTTGTGCCACAGCAGTCGTTCCTAAACATCTCTAGCTTCCTTGCGTGGAGACAGTACAAGCAATTTCCGGGCATGTAAGATCCGCAGAGCTGTGTTTTTTGTCTCGCAGTTTTATATAGCTCGAATTCAATCTGGAGGTATCCGGGCGCTTTACCGGAGCACCAGCTGTTCCAGACGGGCACATCCATGTTTTGTTCGTCGCGGGGAGATGAAGTGATTTGCCCAGAATCACATGCGGTTGAGCCGCAGAGACTCGAACCTGGATACCCAGCTTCGAGGTCATATGCTCTAACCGTTAGGCCACATCTTAATGAGTCCAGCCTGCAGGGTCAGGGGCCCCTGTACTTACACTCCAGAGTGTGTCACTCCTGGGCGTGTCACTCTTAAGTTTATCAGTCCTGTGTGTCTCTCCTGAGGTTATCACTCCTGTATGTATCACTACTGGGTGTGTCTTTACTGAGGGTCTCACTCCTGAGTGTGTCATTGGGGCGTGGGGGAGAGCAAACAACCCCGTACTGATCACCGTGTTCTATTTGTATGCCGATGCTTGTTTAAACCAGAGATGCGCTTGGTGGGCACTATACCCCAACCTTGGTACATGCCACAAACTGAATGATGTGTAGCCGATCAAAAACACGGGTACCAATTGTGAGCTGATGGCCCAACTCCCTAGATCTTTAAGCTCTTTGAGATAGATGTAAGAAAATAAAAATTAAAGGGGAAAAATACAGGAATCCAGACCTTCACCTCATTATATAAATGGACTTCCTAAAAATATTTAGAGGTTTGATTTGCAGTTTTATTTAATGCAGACTTGGCCCAAGGGCATTAAAGCAGTACACGTGTGCACCAAATTATGTTGCACATTTTATTTTTAGGCGCAGTTAGATAAATCGACTTGTCCACAATCACAGGATGTTCCTCCGAGGCAAATAATCCAATCAATCAATCAATCAGAATTTATACCTTGTTCCCCTAAGTATGCAGTTCTTGCCTTGTCTTTTTTAAATTAATTTTACTTTCCAACAGTGGCTCACAGCCACCCTTTTTGTTGTTGTACTTATTATTTTTATCGGCATCAAGAACTCCCCAAAAAAAAATAGGGTGACAATGTCATGTAAATCCATCATGAGTGTACAGAATAGATGGACGATCATCAATAGCAAGACATGCATACCCAACAACGGGGAGCGCAACAAAGCGTGTGGGAACAACATGGGGGAGAGATAAGCAGGGAAGAGATCAGAACCCGAGAGGGCGAGAAAGAGGAAGTAGAGAGGAAACCGGAAGAGAAGAAAGCTGTCTGGTACATTTACATGAGTGACTTGATGCATTAAGCAAATCCCACCTTCTTTCTCCTTCTTTAGTTTAGGTAAAATGCCTAAGAAAAATATGCTCATGGCGGGTTAGAGAACGGACCAAAGCATCTATTAAGCCCACCACACAACCCATTATTCTTGGATGCGCATGCACACACTAGCTACCTGGAGCCATTGCTGATGAGAATGCTCTCCCTTATTGTCAACGTACAGTAATACCAAACCAGCAGGAAGTTAAAGACTTCATCTGTGACCCTGGAAGAAAAACAGTGAATTGCAGAATGAGCCACATGTTTGTTCACAAGGTATCAATGAAATACAGAACATACACCATCTTGCACTGTGCTTTTACTTCTGTACTGGTACTGTAAGCTTTAAATTGCTGAGCTTAGAAATGGATTCTTACCCACCCACATGTCACAAAAGCAGTCAGGAGAATATTTCCTTGCTGATTTTAGTCACTGTCTTTATTTAATAGGGTAGTTCCATTACCCTTATATAAGAAGAAATGGCAAAAAACTCAAGACAAGAGGGTTAGAAGGTAGTGTGAGTTTGGAAAAGCATTAGTAGAACAAGCAATGGCAAAGCCAATGGGACTGCGATGACCGTAGACCTATTGGCTTTGGCATTGATCATTTCCTTTGCCATATTTTACCTTTCCAAGATGGTTGCCCAAACATGCGTATGCATGGAGACACAAGAGTGGCCTTCTTGAAATGTTATTGTTACACTTTAGCTATCAAAAACATGCAACAACGGCCACTCATGCATGCATATGTACACGCATGCACGGGCAGCCATCTTGAAATGGCTTTTATAATACAATTTTCAAAAAATTTCGAAGGATGTCTGTGAATTCACATGCATTTGGACCTACAGGCAGCCAACATAGAATATTTTTTGTTAATACATTTTTATTAAACTATACAAACAGTCCCATGTGAATCTGCGTGCATGTGCACTCATGCCTGACTTGGAATGTTTTAAACAGACCATTTCCAAGATGGAGACTGCTAGCCATGGCCGCATTGAAAGTGGCATACTACAAACAGGAGCATGAGCTCGGAAGCTAAGTCTGAGGAGAATCCGGCTCTGGCAAAAAGTAATATCAATAAACACATGGTTTTGTTGCCTTTTTATTTATAAAGAGAACATATTGAACCGCAAGTCCATGGCACTGAAGGAGACTACACTTTACACAGATTAGCACTGGCAGGATGCGGTCAGTTACAGCCAAGGGAGGCAATGGCCTATTGGCCCATGCTGTATGCTGTGATGGGCCGAATGGCCATACAACAGACAAAGAAGAAGATGGCTGATTGACAACCCCTCAACATATATATATACGTTTTGAATTAATTTTTGGGGAAAACAAAAAAGTCTTGGCTAATGCCAGGACAAATAGGGGAAAGCATAACGCAGAAAATAAGGGTAGCAGGGTCATTACCGTGTAAAGGTACCAATTGAAGGGTTGATTCTAGGTCAATGAAAAAAACAGTAAGGCATCTCCATCAGGGGACAACAGCAGCCCATGCAAGCAAGAAAATCATGATGTACTTATGGGCAGTTTACAAATTTCAGACAGTGTGCAAAGTGGAGCATTTATACAATCATACAAATAATTTGTACAGAAATAACATTGTCC
Source organism: Triturus cristatus (assembly GCF_964204655.1). Classification (NCBI taxonomy): domain Eukaryota; kingdom Metazoa; phylum Chordata; class Amphibia; order Caudata; family Salamandridae; genus Triturus; species Triturus cristatus. The sequence goes on from NC_140594.1 coordinate 165,592,616, forward strand.
ACCATCTCCCTCTTATTTCTCCTACCGTTTTGTGTTAAACTAAGAACCCCCACCTCCCAAAATAAACGGTTACCATGGAAACAATCTTGGTCTCGTGTATTGCATGTAGTCTATATAACTTCTCCAAGGGATAACTTATTTCAAGTCTTATTTTAGCAATTGCCATTATGTTCCATCCATTCCCCCAAACTCTTTCAAATATTTTGAGACAACCTTAGTAGACCGTCCTTTCGGCAGCAATGCAACAGTTCAAGTTACATGTCCATTTTGTGATTGTTCCTTTTTGCTACAGTGAGTCCTTGATTTACAAGTGGTCTATTTACATCTAATCAAGTCTGTTGCATCCCAGATCCCTGGGAGTATAGTTGGTGCTGTGAAGTTCATGGTTCCGCTGTGGTTTTTCCTAGTTCTCTGGATACTTCCTGCAAGGACCATTCTAGCGTAGGTCAACTCCAGCATGTGTGAAGAACGGTGCATTTCTGTTTACATCCCCTTATGCACATTTCAACATCTGCCTCCCCAAGTTTATGGACATGTCGCACATTATAGCACATTCTGTGAAGAGACTTCAGCTCGACTAGCTTTTTATCAATACCTCCCTGGAGGAATTTGAGGACTTTTTCCACATGTTGCCTTTAAACGTTGCATCTCCCGGGTCTCATCCGATTGTTAACTAGAACAGTAAGCTAACAATTCTGTCCCATACATCCTGTGTACCCCGTGAGTAAATGATCACTTCCCCTTCTCTCTTCTACAAGAGGAGCTCCTTGTTCTAAATCAGGCAGACAAAAAGCATAAACCATAAAGACATGAACGTGAGCAGAGAACAGCTATGTAAATCAACTTGGGGAGAGGAGTTGGCCTAGCGGCTAGGGCGGTCGACCTCGAAACTGGGGAACTGGGTTCGAGTCTCGGCAATGACACTTTACATCCTGTGATTCTGGGCAGTGACTTAAAAAAAACTGTCTCCGTTCGTCTACATTTCTGATATACTTGCTACTTGCTACTTGGATCTCTGTTCATTAAAAAAACAAATACAAAAGTTACCAGTAACGACGATGCCTAAAAGAGACAAATCCCTACCATAAAACGAGGGATCACGTAAACAGAAAGCAAAATATATCTGCATGGGCACTATGACTTGAATAAGGCACAATTTGGTTTTCCTTTTGCTTTGAAATATCGTGTTTAATAAAATTGGTATGTATCTTTATTTAAATAAACCTTGCTGCAACTCTGATGGTAAACTCTTGCAAAGCTTAGCACTGAAGTAATGCTGCTGGCACCAAACACGCTCCCTACTACAAGCTAAATCCATCTGTCTCTGCAGCCACAGCGCTACCTAGCAAAGGGTAAGACCCACTGGCCTATACTCCAGGACGAAGATCCTTCGAGAAGGTGGTCTAGCCCAATCTTCAATCACGTAATTGAGGTGCAAGGACATGGCCAAGTGACGCAGTAAGCACGCCTTTTGAAGTGGAAAATTGTGGTACCAAAAAAAAGTGAGAAAAAAAAATTGTTGCATTTTTACAATGAGAATCAAGAGCATTAGCAGAAATCTTAATCAGAAAATGCAAATACCAGTGCATCACTCTGGGCCCTGTATGCAGCCTCCAGCTCAGCAGTCAGTTCAGAGGATGCCCTCACAAATACCTTTATTCATTTTTCCTATTCACACTAGCAGCACATCTACACTGGTTAAAAGCCTCATGCTGGAAAAGGTCCCTCATCTTCCTTGTTAAAGTCAACAGGCTCACAATGGCCGCCCACTGTAGAATGAGGACAGAAAAAGCTTAAAAATCACTGAAGGTTTTTAAAATTAGACTGGGTCCCACCTTTTTTCCAATCCAAACAACATATGCCTTCCTAGAATAAGACAAAATCCTCTTGGCAATATAAAGGAATATCTCAAGTTTTATCACACCAATCTTTGGAATCAAGTCCATGAGGTAGAAGAGCTCAACTGCCCAGATCACAACTAAAAAGTAATACACCCTGTTTACACATGGCTGATCAAGGAGAATTGAGACCTAGATAATCATGAAGCCAAGACTCCCAAGTGTAGTCCACAGCATTCCTGTACTATTGGGGCAGAACCGAGGACTCTTGAGGCAGAAAGCAGCAAAAGCCATTGCTGAAAAACCAGGACTCGCTGGCGTAAAAGAATGCATTTCAAATCTAACCAGCTTCACCTTACAAAGCGTAGGACGAGTGCTCACCAGGAAACAGGCAATGTCACGTGCCCCTTGCCATAAACAGGAAAAACCCTTTCCTTGCAACTTCTCCATTTAATTTCAAAGATGCACATTGGTAAGTAGACCCTGAAGGCAGGATGGTATATGATTAGGTACTTTCTTAAGCAAGAAGTTACAAGTTAAGGAAGGGATTCCCACGAAGAGCTAGGGTGTAATCAGCTCAGCTCCCAACTGACAGGGATTGAACAACCACACTAATGACATCACTCATATATCCCACCTCCAGGCTCAGAGTCCTATTTTGTTTTTTCACCGCAAAGTCACAATCGCCTGGGACATGTTTGACGAGAACCCATTTGTTATCTAAGGTATTGGAATATGCTATTTGATAGCTCCAGAGTTAGCTCATGTATCAGGACTAGGTGAGCTGTTTCATAAGTTACTGAGACATGTTTTAGACCCATGTGCATATGCAGAATGCATCTGTGCAAACCTGGATGCGCAGAGAAGTTGGTTTTGACAAATTAGTTGTGAGGGAACAATAGACCACGTAATGTTCATGACATTGAAGCATCTTCTGCCTTTTAATACCACACACACAACTATGCAATATAGTATATGTTTCACAATATGATCACAAAGATTATGCTGAAGAAGGCGGACTGTAAATAACAAGGATTCCCCTGAGAAGTGAGTTGGTTTTGTCTTTTAGAATGTTCACTGGTTAGTCAATCCTAGAGAAGATGATACTTTGAAGAAGATTCATGTTTTGGGATTAGGTGGACTAAACAGGAACATAGTTTAAGGGCGTTTTTGCCCATTTACAGGACATTTATGTTCTATGACACACAGATTTGTGGGGTTGGGACTCTTGCTCAAGCTGAAGAATGGCACTGGCTTGCATATTAATTTTTTTTTGTACTTTGCAATTTATCCATTTATTTTTTAGTTTAGCTGAAGACATTAATAATAACATTTGATATAGCTGATTTGTTTATATTTCTCGATATGGAAACCGACATTGGTGGACATAGAATTCTTTGTGTGCTTGTATCCATAGGGGTCTTTCCATAATTCATTAAATATTAAGCCCAAACCTTTTATATATTTCTGTTTACTCCACCCCCGTGTTGCCAGCAGCTTTGTAAGACCTGATCAGTAAAACAGTGGAATTGGCACAGTAGACATAAGTAACTTATGCAAGAAAAAGGAACCTAAAAGAATCAGCTGAAGCCGTGCAAAGAAGTGGAGGAAGCTGGGCCTCCTGGCAAGCTTGTACAGGGCACTGAACTGAAAAAGGTGCTCGAGCACCTCATCTTTTTTTGGAATTTTTATGGGGCTGATTTCTGTTATCAGCAGTTTTGACAATACGAGTGAAGTGATCAGTTATTTCGGATGTCCAGACTTGACATAGTTAGAATATTCTCCAGCGGTCTGGTTAGCCTCTCAACTTCTGAAGAGCTTTACAAAAGTAGGCTTGTAGCCCTCTCAAGTTCCTTATTCAGGCATCTTGACTTTCTAAACCACAAATAAAGACGCCTGATGGTTACTGCATCAGCTTGTAGAGTAGGTAGATTGTGGTCAAGCTATACCAGTAACCACGTCTTCCCAGATACTGGGGACCTTCTTCCAAAATCCACCTCGAGGCTGTTTTGGACTTTCATTCCGGTCATGACATTCCATTGCCTGTCTTTAACTCAATCAGTCTCACGAAGAATTCCATTAGCATGGTCTATATATAAACATCAAGCATTGTCCATTCAGAATGATATTACATCATGTACTTTCAAGTGGTGGCACAGGTACCCTTAGAAGAAAAATAAATCAAGTGACCACTGCCAGTTGACAAAAGTGTCTTGCTTGCCTTAATTTCCAAGCATCTGTTTGCCATCTATAATTGACTGTGGCAAAAGAGTAGGCCTAATAATAAAACCCACAATACTTTATCAAAGTGAATTAAGGCTAGGGGACAATGCAAAATCCCAAGCATCTCCCCGTGAGCCGGGGACAAAGAGAAGATAGGAGTGCATCTTACTTTGTTAATTTAGAAATTAACTCCTCTGCCACGGAAAAAACAGTGGTCAGAGTTAGTGGTCGGATAACATTTCTTACACACAGTTCTGTAGCCAGAATGTCAAAGCTGTACATTCATGTCCCATGATCACTATACAAGACAATGTATAGTCTATATCCTAAACCCTTTGCGAAATAATCTCTATATGCCTTATTCAGCCACTAGTAGCTGGTACACCTGACGGACGACCTCACCCTGCACTTTATTCAACAAAAACAGTTCTAAAATTGTTTTATTAACAACAAAAAGACTTCCTTGCTGAACTATGGTGGATTCTGGAAAATGATTTATTAAAAAATACCAGTCCATCTTCAGACATTATAACATAGGAACATGTGGGATTCCAAGTACAGTTCCAATGGCATATGCTGGAGTAAGGTAAGGCATTTCACCACAATTTTTAAAAATACACTTTTAATGGGAGCACTAGGTCATATTTACAATGCTGGAAATGCCAGAACATTAATTAACCAGGCGCATGTGACACCAGGACCCTGCCAGCTTCAAAGCTGACAAACATTTTCTAAAGTGCACTAGAGAGAACCTTATTGACATCATACTCGGTCAAGTGCTTACCTATAGTGTAGAAAGAACATGCATGCAACAGCACCAAGTAACAGGATGATAGTCAGATACAGCTTAAACTTTTCATATTCATCTTTGTAGGCAAATCTGCAAGAAGAATCATAAGATTAGCATTCGACACAGAATGCAGCATAAAAATTATACTGACATGACAAACATATCAATTGTTCAAAGAAATTTAGAGACCGATTCGAAAACTGAAAAAGCATCCTGCCAAGAGACAAAGTTAGGAAGAGACCATGCACGGTCAAAAAAATGACAACACAGCAGAAAACAATAACATGAAATAAAGCAATCGTCAGAGAATACATCACTGAAAATAAAAGTCGCATTATTGTGGTAAAAATAATTAAGAGAGACAGTAGCAATGACAGACAGGCAGCTCGCAGTCTGCGCCTTCTAAAGAGATTCTCCATCTACATTATAGGGAGCACCATCTGCAAAAGGGGTACATAGGAGTCCTCTGTATTCGTTCCATGGGCCCCACACTCTAGTCCATTTGCCCGGGTACCCCCTTCCTTCGTATATCGCCCTCTCAGCTTGCATACACCAGTCCATATCCGCTGCCCAGTCCATTCTACGGGGCACAGCACTTCCCTTCCACATTCTAGTAATATTCCTCTTTGCTACCATACAGCCCAGAGAAACCCACATTTGCTCGGAACGATTCAGATCGGTGGCATCCCAGATATTTAAGAGACACAACCTTGGGGTGGGGTCTATTGGTTTCCGGAATATTTGAGACATAAGGGACACAGTCTCAGTCCAATAGTGTTGGAGGATCTGGCATTCCCACCATTGATGCATGAAGGTACCCACCGCACCACAGTCACGGGGGCAATGTGGGGAGGACAGAAATCCCATCTTGACCAGAGCTGTGGAAGTATAATATGCTATGTGTAACAATTTTAATTGGATAAGTTTAAACCGGGACTGGATAGCCACCTCTTTGGGAGAAGCCAGTGCCTCCCTCCAGTCCGCATCCGGTATGTCCCCAAGGTCGTCCGCCCATTTCATACGGATTTTATCAAGTGGTTCTGGAAGATTGTTAATTATCTAGCGATATGTTAAGGAAATCGCCTTATCTGGCAGGTAGTCGTCTAGTAGCCCATCTTCTACAGGCGATGAGGCCGGTAGGTCAGAGCCCCTAGGAATGGCCTTGGTGAGTGCGCTGCGTGCTTGTAGGTAACGAAAGGTTTCCCCCTCGTGGAGCTAGTATTTGGCCTGTAGCTCGGCGAATGGAACCACCGTACCCCTCACCCACATGTCCCCGACGTCAGAGAGGCCAATCAGGTCCCATTTATCAAAACCGGGCTGATTTGACAACATACCCAAGTGACAGGATTCTAGCAATGGGGTAACTATGCACGTGAGTCTTGGATAAAGTAAGGCATGTTCATCATTCCCAACGATTGGACACTCCAACCTTCCTTTTTCTACTCGCATATATGACCCTCCTTGACTTTTTGAGGCACTAGGTAGAGATGCTGACCTCAGCCTGTGCTCAAACAAATGGACATTCGTCCAGTAGGATTCATTCATAGGTACATATCGAATGGTTCTACCCAAAGTATCAATATTGTACTACTTTCAATTACATCAACCACATTAAATGTAGGAATTATAGAAAAGAATGAGACCTAGCTTTTTGGTGCATATTCAGTGTATTCCAAAATAACTAAATGTATAGAATGGAGAAAGGCGCAGTGCTCATTGTGGTGTGGATATTTCTATAAAATGTCATAAAAGCATATAACAATCTGGTGCTTCCTCAATACAATGCGAGACAAGCAAAGTATATTATCCGTGGTCTCAAACTGAATCAAATTCAAATACAACCAGAAATGTGTGTCGACTTTTTGACCAAGGTCTCGATATGCAAGTCTCATCAGGACAAAAAATTGTGGCCGCACTAGGGGAGGAAGGAAGGGGAGGAAGGAGGAAGGGGAGGAAGGAGGAAGGAAGGGGAGGAAGGAGGAAGGAAGGGGAGGAAGGGGAGGAAGGGGAGGAAGGAGGAAGGAAGGGGAGGAAGGAGGAAGGAAGGGGAGGAAGGGGAGGAAGGGGGAAGGAGAGGAAGGGGAGGAAGGGGAGGAAGGAGGAAGGAGGAAGGGGAGGAGAGGAAGGAGAGGAAGGAGAGGAAGGAGAGGAAGGAGAGGAAGGAGAGGATGGAGGAAGGAGAGGAAGGAGAGGAAGGAGAGGAAGGAGAGGAAGGAGAGGAAGGAGAGGAAGGAGGAAGGAGGAAGGAGGAAGGAGGAAGGAGGAAGGAGGAAGGAGGAAGGAGGAAGGAGGAAGGAGGAGGAGGAGGAGGAGGAGGAGGAGGAGGAGGAGGAGGAGGAGGAGGAGGAGGAGGAGGAGGAGGAGGAGGAGGAGGAGGAGGAGGAGGAGGAGGAGGAGGAGGAGGAGGAGGAGGAGGAGGAGGAGGAGGAGGAGGAGGAGGAGGAGGAGGAGGAGGAGGAGGAGGAGGAGGAGGAGGAGGAGGAGGAGTCACACTGTATCCCTCGCGCAACCTCAATGTCTGAATGCAGCTGTAAAAACAACTTTGCTCGAGTTTAGCCGAGAGCGATTGGATAGTAGCTTTTACAGGAGGTTACGACCTATACATACTGATTTGGGGTGATAGACCACAAATTCCTCAGGGTACTGTGGATGGGGCACTGGCCTAGATTCCGCACCGTTTTTGGGCACATCTATTCAGCTTCTAAGGTTTAAGACAGACGCTCAACACATATTGTGCATAACTGAGCAACTGATGCCGAATCGATTGCAAGTATCTTTGTTGGGTCACTTACCCATACCAAGGAGAGGGATACCTACTAACGCCCCAGTGCAAGAGCACACTTGAGTCAGACCACCTTGTCCTGATGGGACCCACAAATTAGTACGGCATTGATACGTTGTGTAAAATCAGTTCATATGTACCTATGAATGAACCCTAATGCACAAATATGTTTAATAAAACTTTGTTACCCTAGTTCAGATTGGATATATAGAGTTGCCCAGGTTCAAACGAGATTCAAATAAAAGGAAACATTAAAATCACTAGCACCAGCTTGGCTACCATAGGAAAAAACATGCTCCTCAGATAAAAATTCAGCAAAAATCAACAACCTGTGTCAAATCTATTTAAGAAGTAAGAGACAGATGGAATACTCATCTGGCCCTTGCAAGGCACATAGGCTCAAGCATGATGTAGCACCGGCTTAAATTCTCTATGAATTTTATAGATAACCATGTGATTTCATGGTTCAAAGACGTTGAAACTACGCTCGAGTGATTTGTTCTTTCAAGCTTTTATAATAAGAGAATATAACAAATGCAACATCTTGGACGTGTACTTTTTCCAGGAAATGTGTCCTGAAAACCTCAATAGGGGTAAGAGACTCACACAGTGTAAATGTGTGAGCTCAGACCAGAAGGGAGTTGACCAAATGCAGAATTAAACTACTTAAAGTGTGCGCAAATCCCCAAATGAAAGATAATCGAAGTAGGTTTTCTTGCCTTCCAGTAAGATGCAGGAAAACAACTTTTTTTTTACAACATAAATCATATTGAAGCACCCAGCCATGCTGCCGTCATGCAGACGTACAGCCAGAGCCACTGAAGCAAGCAGCTTGGACTGAGGTAGGAGCGCCTTATTAGGCTCTACACCACTGCGCGCTGTGCTGACATTAAGACGTGTTTGCAATTTTAAAATATCCCGTTTTGTATATTTGTTGTTTTTAGTTTATCCTAGGTCTTTCTCCTTGTTTTTAATAACCCTCCGCACTGCCGCACAGTAATTGTGTCCCTCACCGCTTTTTTGGCTGCTCTGGACCTCGCGTTCTGCTCGTACTGGGCGCCATCTTGGAATGGTCTCAGGGAAGCTCTCTCCTCCCCCGGCGCTCTAGCAGTCAGGTGGTTGGGGCGGAGGCAGTTCCTGGACATAGCTTTATAAGCTTGGACTGAGGTAGGAGCGCCTTATTAGGCTCTACACCACTGCACGCTGTGCTGACATTAAGACGTGTTTGCAATTTTAAAATATCCCGTTTTGTATATTTGTTGTTTTTAGTTTATCCTAGGTCTTTCTCCCTGTTTTTAATCACCCTCCGCACTGTAATTGTGTCCCTCACCGCTTTTTTGGCGGCTCTGGCCCTCGCGTTCTGCTCGTACTGGGCGCCATCTTGGATTGGTCTCAGGGAAGCTCCCTCCTCCCCCGGCGCTCTAGCAGTCAGGTGGTTAGGGCAGAGCCCTATTTTTACTGGACATTATGACACGCAGCGTGAGCGCCACAGTGACGCCGGAGTCACGCCAGAGTCCAGCCCGTCTGTGCCCGTCCGCGCTGAGGACGGGCTGGCTGGCTATCAGGCCGGTGCAGGGAAAGTCTTATATCCCGTTCGTACTCTATGAATGACCTACTTAGGTTGAAACCTTCCAGACTCCCATGTTCCCATAAGAACGCTCCGGATGATTTCCTACTGCCTTTAGGTTGTGGATGCTCACTGGTAGGTTCTGGGGATTCGATCCTCCCCTCATCCTCCCATTCGTTAACACATAATGTCTATATTGGAATCAGTCCGGTGAGGGAAGACTGTATTCTTATTAATGCTCGTTCATTGATAAAAAACAATACGTCTTTTAAGGAGCTTGTATTGGACAGGAAACCCTCATGGGTTTTTGCCACGGAGACATGGGCAAGGGACTCCTCCGGTCCAGACTTGGTGGAAGAGGTCCCCATGGGCTACTGCCTGTCTCGGCAGGATAGAATTGGTCGTGTAGGAGGAGGTTTAGCAATTTTGTACAAAGACACTTTCTATTGCCATACCCTATCTCTATCAGACCCTAAAGATAATTTTCAGGCCATGTACTTTTCTTTAAAAGGTGCTCATGAGTCCACTTTCAATGGGATTCTGATTTATCGTCCCCCCGGTCCCAGAGGGGACTTTGGACATCAGCGACTTCATATGTTAGAACCCTATTTTGGTCGTAAAAATTTAACGGTTCTGGGAGACCTAAATTATCATTTAGAATTACTGGAGTCTACTGATACTCTCTCCCTGCTGGAAGCTATGTCAGCCTGTGGATTGACTCAATTGGTCAGCGGTATTACCCATCGAGCGGGTCATACGCTTGATGGGATTTTTTTGAATGATGAGAGGTTGGTGGTAAGGGACCCCTTCTTCCTCTCATGGTCCGATCATCTGGCTGTTCCGTTTGAGGTGTCTTGCCCGATCATGGACAGGCACGATAAAGCTCCGAGTATAACGGAACTCCGTAGGGACTTTAAGAAAATCACTAACAGCTCCTTTGCTCCTTGGGCTCCCAGCCTGGCCGTTCCTCAAGAGGAGAATGTTCAGGTGGCGGTTACGCTATTTGAAAAGGCTGTTACTGACGCACTGGATGAGTTGGCGCCTATCCGGGTGCGTTACTCAGCGAGAAAAAAGCCCTCTGCCCCTTGGTTTTCGGAGCATCTAAGATCTCTTAGACAGGAAGTTAGGAGACGGGAGCGGCTTTGGCACTCTAGTTGGGATGGGATGAACAAAGAGGCCCATAAAATCCTGATGAGGAAGTATAAGCGGGAAGTGATAAGGGCTAAACAGGAATACTTCACGGCCCTCTCCTCCTCTCTCTCCTCCCCTAAGGAGCTCTTTAGGATAGTGGACTCCCTTATGTCTCTTCAAACCCCGGATCCTGTTATTGCTTCGCAGCAGCTCTGTGACAGCATAGCTGTCTTTTTTCAGACGAAGATCTCTGATATTTATTCCGCCTTAGAGCTGCAGAGGACCCTGACTACTGAGCCCCCGGTATTTGGGGATGTGGCTCATGTTCCCATTGCTCTCATGGAGAATTCCTCTCGGGGACATTTGGAGTCTTTCCCTCTCCTCTCCTTGCAGGATTTAGAGATCCTCCTGAATAACACCAAGTCAGGCTCACCTCTAGATATCTGTCCCCTTAAGATCCTCAAGCAATGCAGGGAAACCTTCCTGCCTCCCCTTGTTGACATCATGAATAGGGCTATAAGGGATGGTATCTTCCCCCCTCAATGGAAAAGGGCGGTAGTGAAGCCTTTACTCAAGAAACCATCTCTTGATCCTGGGGTTTTAAAAAACTTCCGCCCCATCTCACTGCTCCCTGCCCCTGCGAAGATGTTAGAAACCCACCTCAATAAACATCTCGCAGCTTTTGTAGAAAGCTCAGGCTGCCTTGATCATTCCCAGCATGGTTTTAGGAGGGAACATAGCACGAGTCGGCCCTCACCATAGTGCTGGATAATATCCGCACTCGTGTGGATGGGGGCCAGACCGCCCTCCTTATCCTGCTGGACCTCACGGCAGCCTTTGATACCCTCTCTCCCTCAGTCCTATCATCTCGTCTGAGGAAGATTGGGGTTGAGGGAGCAGCCCTGTGCCTATTGACCTATTTTCTTGGTCAAAGAGAGCAAAGAGTGAAGTTGGGGGAGTTTCTATCTCCATCCACGTCTGTGCAATGTGGGGTCCCTCAGGGGTCGGCATTAAGTCCGACCCTTTTTAACATATATGTGACCCCCCCTTGCCAGACTTATTAGATCTTTTGGGATGGAGGTAGTCTCCTATGCAGATGACACACAGATCCTCGTCTCTCTCTCCCAATCACTAAGTCGACTGCCTCCAATTTTAGATCTTGTATGGAGGCAGTAGGACAATGGATGATTCACAACTCATTGAAACTGAATGGGGAGAAGACGGAGGTGATGGTGTTTGGAGGAAAGGAAGAGGTTTGGTCTCATGATTGGTGGCCGGACTAATTGGGAATGTGTCCTGATCCCGCCTCGTCGGCCAAAAACCTAGGAGTTTTGATCGATCCCACCCTTAACATGTGTCAACAAGTTAACAGAACGGTCTCTACCTGCTGGGGCATTATATACATACTGAGAAAAATTAGACACTATTTCTCACAGCAGGCAAGGAAACAAGTTGCTGTTGCTCTCATCGGTTCCCGGCTGGACTATTGCAATGCGCTATATGCGGGACTTAATAGAAGTCTGCTGCAGCGCTTGCAAGTAGCCCAGAACGCAGCAGCTAGGTTTGTCCTTGATCTGCCCAGGCATGCCTCGGCTACCTCTGCCAGAAAATTGTTACATTGGCTTCCTATAGAGGACCGGATACTCTTTAAAACCATGTGTATGACCTATAGGGCTCTGGCTAATGGTAGCTCTTCTAGAATGGGTTCTATTCTGTTTCATTATAGCCCCTCCAGGAACTTGCGCTCCTCCAACAGACTTCTCTTACTAGTCCCCCGTATTCGTAAAGCTAGATGGGGAGGCAATGCCTTCTCCTTTCTGGCACCTAAGTGGTGGAATGATCTCCCACTAGAACTTAGGTCTCTTCCCACCTTACAGCTTTTTAGAGTTGCCTTGAAAACTCATCTTTTCGCAAAGTCATACCAGTAGTGGTGTTCTGTTTTCTAATTTGAATCTGTTTTGTAGGCGCCTTGATGCCTTCGGGTTTTAGTTGCGCAATATAAATTTATTTCATTCATTCATTCATTCAGCCATGCTGCAGTAATGCAGACAAACAGCCCCAGCCACTGAAGCACCCAGCCATGCTGCCGTCATGCAGACGTACAGCCGCTGAAGCAAGCAGCCACGCTGCCGTCATGCAGACGTACAGCCACAGCTGTTGAAGCACCCAGCCATGCTGCCGTAATGCAGACGTACAGCCGCTGAAGCAAGCAGCCACGCTGCCGTCATGCAAGCGTCCTTATTTTTAAAGAACAAAGGTCCTTAGCTTAATGATAAAATGAAAACATTTCAACATAGACTTCGATAAGAACTATGGACATTCTTCCAATGTTCAGCCGGACAAGGGAACATTTATTTTGGACAATACAAAAAGATTTGGACACGATAAAGAGCACGGAAAAAATGAAACAAGGGCACAATCCTGTACCGAGTTTTAACAGAAGAAAAATGAGAAGAAAGCAAAAATAGCAGGCAAAAACTTTGGGAGCAAGTAGTGGCTTACAGTACAGTAAAATCTTGAGTAAGCTCTAACCAACAGAAACCACAATGCATTTTTCACAATGGATAAATTGCGGTACTGTTTTGAAAAGTTGACGTTTCGATCCCTAGCTCCTAATACAATGGGATCATCCTCAGGACTATACAAACAATTGCCTGATTTGATTTTTACGCCTTACAAATTGGCTCGTGATGTGCCAAAAACAGCAAAGGTAGCCCGAAGTATTGCGTTGAATCACCTTGAATAAGGCTTGTGGCCGTGTCTGGGAGAATGAGATCTAAATCCTGACTTCCAGCTGGGGAAGGCATATGCAGGAGTGATCCAGGATGCCTAGCAACAAGCGGTGCCTGCTGGTTTGTTCGGAGCTCAATGGAGTGTCTGTGAGCCGGGACGGGGATCGTCCGGTCTTCCGTTCCTTAGGGCACGATACCTTGAACCTTATGCAAGCGTCCAGCCACTGAAGCAAGCAGCCACGCTGCCGTCATGCAAGCATTCAGCCACTGAAGCAAACAGCCACGCTGCCGTCATGCAAGCGTCCAGCCTCTAAAGCAAGCAGCCACGCTGCTGTCATGCAGACGTACAGCCGCTGAAGCACCCAGCCATGCTGCGGTCATGCAGACGTACAGCCTCTGAAGCAAGCAGCCATGCTGCCGTCATGCAGACATATAGCCACAGCCGCTGAAGCACCCAGCCATGCTGCCGTCATGCAGACATATAGCCACAGCCGCTGAAGCAAGCAGCCATGCTGCCGCCATACAGATGTACAGCCTCTGAATCAAGCAGCTACGCTGCCGTCATGCAAGCGTCCAGCCTCTGAAGCAAGCAGCCATGCTGCCGTCATGCAGACGTACAGTCACAGCAGCACCCAGCCATGCTGCTGTCATGCAGATGTACAGTCGCTGAAGCAAGCAGCCATGCTGCCATCATGCAAGCGTCCAGCCTCTGAAGCAAGCAGCCACGCTGCCGTCATGCAGACGTATAGCCGCTGAAGCACCCAGCCATGCTGCAGTCATGCAGACGTACAGCCTCTGAAGCAAGCAGCCACGCTGCCGTCATGCAGACGTACAGCCACTGAAGCACGCAGCCACGCTGCAGTCATGTAAAATGTACAGCCTCTGAAGCAAGCAGCCACGCTGCCGTCATGCAGACGTACAGCCATAGCCCGGAGGATTCCAACCCATCAGGCCAGCGCGATTTGGTGCATTCTACTTCCCAGAGGACTTACAAAAGAATGTTAAACGCTGTCTGAAGGAGGTAGGGCAACACATTAAGGCAGACAGGTTACTCAACTCTCCTGGCGACACCTTAGGAGTTCAACAATGCGCAGACTGAATAAGTAAACACTTAAATGGTCGTGCTCCGTGACACCATTGAGACGCGTTGAATTGCTGAAAACCTGCTGATTCACCTAAAAAGGAATTTCTAGTCTCAAGAAAGTCATTTTTTTCCCCATACGGGACACACCCAGAGTAAATGGTTAAAAAATGCTTATTTTTTCACTTCAAATGTGAGGTGGTTTTAAGTGAACACACATTCTTGAAGAAAAAGCGTCTATAAAACACAAAGGTTTGAAGTGATGGACCCAGTTGCTGAAAGGGAACTGTTCAAAGCTAATTCTGTAGCTCCCCCTGCTGGATGTTAACGGAGTAGCACTGGATGTAAAAGCAGTCTATTTGAAAGCTAGTAAATAAAGACCCTTAAAATCATTCTTAGGTGGTGGTTCATGTTTGCGGCCTCGAAGCGAGGTGAGATGCAGAAGGCGAACCAGCTTCCCTCTATAAAATGGCGTCACAGGGCGAGCTCGGCTATTCTCGCGAGCTCAATACAAACCCGTATGCAGCCAGCTCATAGGCGTGCAACTGGTTTTCTTGCCAAATCGTTTAATCTACTAGTCTCCAATTAGGATTACACACAATCAACCTACTGACTTGGACGGCAGCACCAGGCTTCACCAACAAGTAGCTCGGAAGCTAATGGCAGCTCTCCAGAGTCCTGTATCTCCTCTCTGGCGAGTCCTGCCAACCAAACTGCACGCATTTGTTTAGTTCAATTAATAGATGTACACCAAAACTGAGAAGTGTTTATTTGAAACGAAAATGTGAGTATTTATAAGAATTCAATAAGCGGATGTTTTGGGAAAAATGTCTGGATTTCCTAAACACATTTAAAGACGATATGTAATGTGTGGCGTTGGGGAGACCTATTACTATTATTACATACATGCCAATATTTCTAGAGAGGGAGGCAGCGTAAACAAATGAGGGATTTTATTTCCTCCATTGACTTGCATCGAAAGATGCAATTTTAGACAGCTAAAAATAAATCCATTTTTGGCTTTGTAAACCGGGAGCCTCCTGCCTGAATCAGGTCTGTTGGCATGCATGTTATTACCTTGGTGCCAGATGCATTGCAGATATAGCTATTACGTATGACACATGTAGAAGTATTGCAGGTCTACAACACCTTGTTTACATTTCTGTTGGCGACAGAGCTTGATGAACCGGGGTGATGGCAATTTTCCATATGTTAGCCACTAATGCAAGCCTGTCTTTTGGTCACTGTTTCAACACTAAAAAAAATAGTAGGTCGGGATAATTTTTTTTTAACATATGTAGCTCTTATTACAGAAAAGGTTGTAAACCCCTGATCTACGTAGTAACTGCGAAGTCTTTGGGGCTTTTTCGCTGGGTGCCCAAGAGCCTACACATACCTACAATGGGAAAGTAGCTCCATTAGAACTCTAGGCTGATTAAATCACTGCGTAATGGGTCCCACTCTACTGTTCAGGTGCTGACACTGGCTGGTGAAAAAGTGTTTTTAGGGTCATCTTTAAATGCACAATACTATCCCCCAGGGGTGTTTCCCATGCATCCCTCAGTTTCATGGAAGTGCAAGAAGAGTTGATCATTCATCACACATTCTGGGTACAGTTTTAGCTCAGTTTCAAGAGGCTCTCATCTTCAAGAAGACTTCACATCTCTTGAACCAGCCTGCAAACGCGGGGGGCGTCCATCTTCCTGAGTGCAGGGAGTTACCGAGACGCGAACCCGAAAAACCAGCAAGTACACACCGCCCTTTCTTTGCGCTAAGACACGCTTCTGGAGTATATTTCCTTCGTGTAGCTCCTTCATCTCCTCTGCTTTAGAAAGGAAATAAACATACTTTGTGCCCAGGAGACAGGATGGGTGCCTATTTTTAGGGCCTGATAATAACTAAGAATTGTTGGCAAGACTGCATTTTGTATTACAATACTTCGTATTTACTTTTTATTTTGGGCGTATATTTAATATGTTAAACAATACTGTTTTTTGCATTTGATAATAATGCTGTAAAACGCTTCAAAAGTTGTATGTGCTAATGTTCCTCACGCCACTTGCGCTGGTGCCGTGCTCACAATTATTGCAAAAAGAAAACAGGACAATAGGGGTTTTCAGGTATATTTTGCCTCACAAAATGGTGTGCGGTAGAGAAGGCCAAGTCTCAGTGGCCTGTTTGCTACTGCAAACTGAGCACCGAGATGGCTGTCAGCTGCAAAAGGGTGGGACAGATGGCATATTTCGGGGTGCCCTAGTCACAAGTGCAAACGACTCCCCCTGTTCTTTTAGGATACAGATGGCCCTGAATGGCTGTTGATCGTGGTCGGGAAGTCACACTCTCTAAACACTCCACCCAGCCTGTGAAGTTTCCTCAATATCCGCCGATTAATACCTCAATGTACCCTAGCTTCTGCCGAATGAGGCCGCCGAGAGCCCAACAGAGGTGGGTGAAGCACCAACATAACAGGGAGAGCTGAGGCTGAGTCAAGGGTGTCGCAGGGCTTGGAGATCCCATGCACGAGCAAGCCCTGCAAATCGTTGGCATCTAAATCATGCAACAATCAGGTGAAAATATGATTGCCTCCTTGAATTTAAAAAAAGGTATTTCTTCCTTTAACAAGCACAAGCGTTCCAACTTAATATAGTCGATACTTTTATTCCAGCAGGAACATGCATATATGAATGTGTGGGGGAAACGAGCTGGCCCTGATTAAGTTGAGGACTGACATGCCGCCACTCAACACTTAGTCGGTTCAGGTTCTGCACCCCCGTCCCCCTTTGGCCCACTTTGCAGGCTGCAGCAGCTCAGGCAGTTAACATGGCACGCAGCGGGTGAAATCCAATAGGCAGTGGAACAGAGGGGACTTACTGAATTGCACACTGTGCAGGGATAACTACCAGTGTGCAGCAAACTACAGGCAAGAGAACTTTAAAGCAGCCCATAGAGCTGATCACATCTCTCTTAAACAAGCTGAATGTGCATTCTTTGTGGGTAAAATCCACGCGGCGGAGCACAATCCCAGGTCAATCTTTAAGATCGAGAAAACCTTTTCTCTCTCAGAAGCCCTGTCACAGGGCAACTGCCCCATCTCAAGAGTTGCGCAATGGTTGAGCAACTTTTTTCAAGACTAATATCTTGGATATTCGGAGTTCATTGCCCGTTCTCAAGAAGAATCCCCCTCCTGTTGGTGCCCCGACTCCAGACAGCCTAAGCAGCAGGCGGACTCAGCTTAGGCCGATTTCTTTATCACACTCGAGAGAAGCCATCTTGAAATGTAAATCGGGCTCCCCGCTGGATGCTTCTGATGTCTCTCACTCCCCCATTACTGATTTGGTTGGCTAGCAGGCTCCTTGGTGTTGGCCCGGGAGCTGAACACTGACAGTGAATCCATTGATCTTAAACTACTTCGAGTGAACCAGCAGGAGATTTTAGGCAGAATAACTGAAGTGGAAGCTGTGTGGCAACAGAGCAACCATTCAAACCAGAAATAAAAAAACAAATCTCAGACCTCATGGAGCACATCTGCTACCTGGAGGAGGACGCAGCGGGCGCACAAACTTGAGGATGACCAGGTTACCATTGGAAGCGGAGGGTCAGAGCATGGAGCTGTATCTTGAGAAGTGGCTCAGCGCCCAGACCAAGCCACAGGGAACCCCCAAAATCTTCTCTATTGAAATGGTAAATAGAGCACCATCAGCCACGGTGAAACCCAGAGCCCCACCTATGCCTGCCTAACTGCATGAAACGAGGCCATGGCAGGCCAATAGCTCACCATAGGGGACTCTATGGGAAGCCTATGAAGTCCAGGATGACAAGATATGCCTCTTTAAAGACCACCAAGGGGCGAAGGGTGGGGTTGCTGCAGCAACACAGCACGTCCCTGAAGACAAATCAAGTCTTCCGATCTCTAAAGCTCAAATGCATGCTTTTGTTCCCAGCTACATTGAAAATCGTCGATGGGGCAGGCTCACATGTCACAGTGTCACTGGCTGTCAGCGAGCAGATCAACTAATGGGAAGCAGGACACGTGAAGGTGGAACGCACCATAAGAACCAGGCTTCACAAAAAAATAAACAGAACTGGAAGACCTCCCACAAGCCAACCGCGGAGACACCGATGCACGTTGCATACTAGCATTATAACAATTCCAGACACGCCAAAGACTCCTCTGAGACTAGTACAATGACACCAGGAACAACGGAAGATGAGGAGGAGGACCAGGGCTCATAACTCCTGGCAGGAATCACACCTACGATGGCGGATGAGAGATTACAGACTGAGGGACTCAAAGAAATTGTCCTCTCCAGCTCACCTACTAATCAATGTTTGGTCAGCAGCAGAGCTGGTTAAAGATGGCTGTGCGGCAACAGGACATGAAGTGGAACCGGACATGAAGTGGAACGCGACATGAAGTGGAACGCGACATGAAGTGAAACGCGACATGAAGTGGAACGCGACATGAAGTGGAACGCGACATGAAGTGGAACGCGACATGAAGTGGAACGCGACATGAAGTGGAACGCGACATGAAGTGGAACGCGACATGAAGTGGAACGCGACATGAAGTGGAACGCGACATGAAGTGGAACGCGACATGAACTTTCACCTAGACTGATATGCGGCAGGAAGAGCCACATGAGAGACACAAAGTCAACAGATAGCCGAAGGCTAACACATGACAGAGGCACATGAGAGAAAGGTGCACAGTGGAAGTCACATGTATGCACAGTTCCCGTCCCACAACTTCAAGATCGCACTGGCAATTCGCGAAGGTGAGTTTTGGTAATGTTCAAATATGTTGGACGACAGTTCAGACCCGGAGCCAGGGGAAACGTTTATTAATGTTTCTATGAATGGTTGTTGTTCACAAGAGACCTACTGCAAACACTGATGGCGGAGAGGCCAGCACTACTGCCTGGGATACACAGTAAGTGGTCAGGCAGATGGCCCTTGAAGGTGTCCTCTTATCAACTATTCTCCATGCTGAATCTAGATTGCAAGATACTGGTAAAGTATCTGTAGCTGGGATATTCAGTGTTACTCAACCTTATATATCCAGACCAATTGGGCTTTGTTACCAGAGAAATACTGCACTGAATGCAAGGAAACTACTCCAGAGAGAGAGCCCAATGGAGGCGATGGCGTCAAAGAGAAGGAATAGGGTGACATAAAGAAGGCATTTGACACTTGATTGGAAATATCTATACCCAGTCCTCCGCAGGGTGAAATCTGGGAGAATGGTGTTCGAGTCTCATATTCCCACTCCTGTTCAACCTGGCAGAGGTGCTGTGTCAGGAAGGCATGTCAGGAAAATTAAATTAGGACAGGAGATCATTACTGTATCCCTATATGCAGAAGGTGAATTACTGTACGCATTAAAGTACCTTTGTTACTCAAAGAGTACAGCAACGGTGCTGGCACACCTGGAAAGCTTTGATAAGTATCTAGGCTCGAGGTGAACACAGACAAGTCGTGACTGTACCCACGGAGGTCGCCATCAGGGCTAGACCCATATGATCTGCCAGTGTTACCCCCGCAAACAGGAACCCATACACTTTAAATGTCTAGGCATTTAGTTCTAGTCTACACAAGAGGCATCGATAACTGGAAACATAACCCTCGCGCTCTCAGGAGTCCAGCCATTGGAAGCGGTCCCTTTCTGCAATGGGCAGGATAGCGGTCATCAAAATGATGGTACTGTCTAGCTTGCTCTACCTATTTAGTGCTATCCCGGTCCAGTTGCCTGGGTGTCAGTTCTCTGAAACAGACACCACGCTTCGGAGTGAGGAGTTAGTGCATCTGACATGGAACACGGCCATCTTGCAGCACAGAGGCAGTGGCTCGGGGTTTGTTAGCAGTCCCAGATAATGCAGGTCCAATAAATATGAAGGAAAATAGAGGAAACACTGCTGGTGACGCATGTATTCCTAATGCAGCAGCAACACCGAGGTCTGCCAAGGACCCTGCAGAAGACCACCACGGTGATGGTATTTGCGCCCCCCACCTCCTAATATGGTACCTGCCCTACCTTGTGAAACTGGCTAAAATTCTAACCTTCAATACTGTAATTAGCATTGTCAAATGAGTTTGGGACTGTGGCATGGAGGCCATTGAGACACACACACTGGCACCCAGCTTTTCTCGGCCTTGAGGGCCACGAGGCGGAAGTATTCGCCCAGACACAGGGAAGCACTGGCCGAGGATATGGGAAGGGACTTGACAGATGCAAATTGGAAACCGGCATTGGGGTACCTGACAGCAGAATCCAGAAACGGTAGGTTTAAGCTGATTCAGTATAAACATATTACACTGCACTTAGTTGATGCCCTACAGACTACACAGGGTCTTCCCCTCAATCCTTTGATAAATACCCTAAATGTCATTCCACTGAATGGGATTGCTCAGTGTGTAGCTAAATGTGCACAGTAAAGGGTTTTAGCTTTACACTATTCCATCAATTTTGGAACAAACTGCTAGGAAGAAGAGATAATCCTAGCAAGAGTCATGCTGGCTCATTATTATATGAGCACTTTGAATAATGTGAAAAAATAAGGGCTTAGTATCTGTAAAGTTTTGAGATGATTTTCCAAACGGCACATTGCTCTTCAAAACCTTCTATGATGTAAGCTCACTTTATCTAATGTCAGGGCCCAATAAAAAAGCTTGCGAGATACCCGGCTGGTCATACCAAAGTAATTAATTTATTCCCCCACTGAAGGGAATTACTCCGTGTGCAGCATGATTAATAATAACCAATAGAGGGAATAGGGCACTCTAGGTCAGCGGAAATAGTAGGTGGAACATGGCCCTCGCGAATGCACTTTGGCAGTATGTTTTTAGGTGGTTTTAAACTACGAATTAATGGTTTGAAATATGGGAATAACTTTTTATCTTTAATTTTGTGCTTTTATAAAGTTATTTTGTGATATTGTGTACGAAATGTGCAAAATGCGTTACATTGTGAGTTTTTATTAAACTGAACAATAAAAAGTATTAGTCTTTCGAATGTCATTCCAAAAACAAAAACCTCATGCACATGTACTCGGATTGCATAGACGTATGCCAATACAGGACTGAGATCATGCAAGCAATAAGACACCCGACTGGTAGAATGATCAAAGACACATCCACGACGTGCCTTGTTAGGGGTTATAACAAGCCAAAAAACAACAAAGTTGATTGCAATATCAATAATCAGGCCGTATTTTTATCCAAAAGACCAACATTAACATACAGAACAAAGGGCAGGAAATCTGGCCAGGCTACAGTCAGACATGATACATCAGAAATTGATAGATCGAAATGACAAACTGCTTTGAAGGGGTGAGAGAAGTTACATGCTATTCAGAAGCTGTACCCAAATGCTTGATACAGGTCGCTCTAGACAGCCAGATGAAGAATAGTAACCAAGACAAAACAACGCAACTCTGAAATACATTGACAAGCAGGGACATCAAACACCAGGAACACCTCCTGGCAACACAGGACCCCTGAATACACACTGCAAGTAAAACCTCACGCTGATGCAACCACTCTCTTGCCCACATTTGTATTGGTAAAGAGAGCACAGAGCAAAAAAACTGATGGATACCCGTCATGTTAGGTTGTCGTTTCAAGAACTGCTGCTATTTTGTTATAGAATATGTAAGAGACGTGATTGAACTCAGTGCATTATATCAACTGTAACTCCTTGATCATGCTGAAAGTTTGTATCAAACAGAAAATGAATAAAAACATTTTAAAAACATTTAAAAAAAAAAGAAAACCAGAACAGCTAAGAACTGCCCCACATTGCAAAAGCAAAATCATTCACGCATTTATTTGAAGGAGAAGAATCTTGAGGGTAAGGACAATCCCAACGCCTTCCTTGTAATCCCAGTGCTTTGTCGGCGATCATGGCACTTTAGGGGGCGTTAATAATGAAAAAAAGCCCTCTCCCTTGCCTAAGCCGAGGATGGATGCCATAAATTTGTCTATGGGTGGGGAAGGGTGAGAGATGCCCCTGGACTTTAAAATAAAGAAAAAAAAAATCCAAATGCATATAGATGTTCTACTTCTTCCTTCAATTTCCAGGTGTTTGTTGATATCGAGAGACTAAAAACAGTGATAAACTATGTCACTGCACTTGTAACGCATTTGTATTTTTTCATTTCTTGTGGGCATCGATGCAACCGCCCCAGTGACCAACTGAAAAAATAAAGCATCGTTGCTAGGAAAGGCTACCGGTGTCTCAATCTCCCCGTGGCAGAGAGAAGCGCCGACGCTGTGAAGACAGAATATTATGATGATGATGTATTTATAAAGCGCGACAAATACCCTGAGGTGTCTAGACGCTACACTTAGCATGTGCAGGTCTAGCTGGAGTAAGTTTAAGAATTATGCCTTGAAAAGCCAGGTTTTTAAGCCCTTTCTAAATTTTAACAGGTTAGTTTCTTTTTTAAGCAAGGTTGGCAGGGAGTTCCACAGTTTAGCTGTTGTGGTAATGAAGCTCCTGCCACCCCACCTGGCTCTCCTCACTTTAGGAGCAGAAAGATTTCCAAGCCTGGCTGACCTGAGGGACCTTCCTGGAATATATGGCTTAAGAAATTTTGGCAGCTGTGTTGGCCCGATCTTGTTCAGCGATTTAAAGGCAATGAAGAGTGATTTAAATTGGATCAGTTTCACTACCGGCAACCAGTGCGGAGAGGATAAAGTTGAGGAAACAGTCTGAATATGCTAATCTGGAGCAGTGATCAGAAGGTGGAGCTGCATGGAATGCCTCAGCTGGGAGCCTTCTAGCTAGATAATTTGAATCACCCAAGAGCACTTACTTGTAGTGTACATTGCACCCCAAATAGGTAAACTCTATCGTACAAATATATGCATCTTGATAGATCAAATACGGTGAGGATCAGCAGAGTTCTGCTGGGGACGCACCAGAGATGCCCATAAGATCATATGACAGAACAAAGGGTGGTGGCTTGCTGAAACATGGACACCTCATTAAATCAGAGGTTGGCTTAACCTTCCTAGGCAACACAGTGGAGCGGCAGAGGACACTGGAGGGAGTGGATGCAAAGAACATTCTTCCAATACAGGCCTGGCATTGGCAGACAAGACTCTCTGGAATGTGCTATGATTGTATATGCTCTAAAGAAGGTGAAACCTCTATTGCAGCAAAATCCCCAATACTGTAGAACAGATAGGAAGGTGTAGCTATCAGGGTGATGCTCACCAAGTTCCCCCTCACCATCTATACTCCACCGGTCTTTATCAGACAGAAAGAAAAAAAAAAAAAGAGAGATCGACGTTGAATAAATTAAATTTATAAAGCAGACAAAAAAACTGGCATCGAATCGCTGCCACCGAGTAATGCACCAGAGGGAAGTGGAACAACCCTAGCAAAGTACATGCAGAAAAGCCAAGAAATCACCCAGGGAACTGTAATTATAACCAGATTATCATCTGCCTATGAAAAATCAAGTAAGATTCTATACTCCTACTATTTACCTGGCCGCTGCCACCGAGAAAGCTTGTTCTCCCATGTAGCTTTCCGAAACCTAGGAACCATCACCTTTCTCTGTCTTGCCGAACTCAGAGATCTGCTAGAAGCATACAAGTTGAAGGCGGCCCTATGATAGCACGAGCATTGCTGATGGATAGGCACAGGGCTTTAAAAATCACCCACTTCCTCACTGGCAGCCAATGCACTCCCTGACTGACTGAGTTGTGTTTAGGCAGACCCCGGACCAACCGAGCAGCTGCATTTTGGATGACCTGAAGCTTATTTAATGAATACCGGTTGGCATTTAAATAAAGGGCATTACATTTGTCAAGGCGAGGTGTAATGAGCACAATGACCACTGACACGTCCATCTCCCCAGGATGAAAGGGATACATTTTCTTCAAGGTCTTAATGATTCACAAACAAGAACTCCCTGTTCTATTGACCTAGGTATCAAATGTCAAAGTAGTGTCAAAGATCGCCCCCTGATTTTTTACGTGGCCACCGGATCAGGTAGTGTACTGTAGGTTTCAGGCCACCAACAATCAGTCCAGATATAATTTTCTGCGCCAAAAACCACAATTTTAGTTTCCTCCCTGTTCATTTTAAGCCAGTTCTCGCTCACCCAAATACTGACTTCAGACATACAGGACCTAAACCTGTCTGCCGCCCCTTCCCAATCATCGGAGATGGAGATGACGATTTGGGTGTCATCCACACAGGACGGCATCTGGAAACCAAAGGAGCGCACCAGTTGCACCAATGGGGTGACATACAGGTTAAATAAGGTAGGACTGAGGGAGGAACCCTCCTGAATTTCACAGGGAAGCAGAAAACTTTTAGCCATAAAACCTCCGCAGCTGACTAAGTCCTGTTCACCAAAACAAGACTTCAACAGGTTTAAGGCAACATCCCTCAGCCCAGCCTGTCGCAGCCTTTGCACCAGCAGAGATGGAGATATGGTGTAAAAGGCTGCGGAAGGATCGAGCATAACCAAAATAGCCGCACAGTTTGCACAATGTAGACTTGGAAAAGGTACAGCGATAGGCAACATGTTCAAGGGTCACCCCATCAGCTATTTTGAGGCCTGGAAATCTCACTTTGCTGCTAATGTGGAGAGGTTTACATATTACACTCTTTTGCAACCAGCTGCAACAGTGGCAGCCAAAAGACCTTTGACACCATTCAAATCATTTATTACAACACGGTCATACACAGACAGGCTGAATGTGCAGGGAACTCTGATGAAGCAGCCTCAATTTACTGATGCAGATAGATAGGGAAACAGAGGAGCGATTTAGAGGTGAGGTCAGTGACAGAATCAGACTTGAGCAACAACAACCCCTATTGTTATGTAACCAGGAACACAAGATACACACTTGAGACATTGCAGTGACAAGAGAATCAGCATCAACCACATGGTGGACAAGAACATACTGATTTATTCAGTCCCTGAAACACAAGGTTTGAGTGCACTGGGACCAAGCTATGTGTGGGCTGTGGACAAGAACTGGTTCAATACAGCTTGGCACACGGCAGAAAGGCAGACTCCCCAAAGGCCAGAGAGCAATGCTACATGCTAGCCCTGTGACAACCAGTCCCTCACTTCAGGTCAAGGACAACAGAGGACTGATGGGCTATCTTAGACAGGTGCTCCCCAAGTATCTGACCAGGCCGATGGAGAGAAGAGTGAGAGACGGGGAGTAGAGGGGAAGTTACACTGGATGCAGAGGTGCCATTTTCAAGAAGATTGCAAAACACATTCTCCTTTAGGAGTACTAGGATACTGGTTTGTCATGCTCACATGCTAAGCTCGAATAAAGAGGTAAACAAAGTTTAAAAACTCCAGTACAATAAAAACAAAGTGTTTACACTAAAATGCAAAAGGATAGAAGTGTTACTTACTTTGCCTGATTACTAAGAAGAGTTACATTCACATTTCCAAGAACAAGGTTTAGATATAAACTGCAAAACAAAACATTGAGAAACAGATTATCACATGTACACAAACAAAAACTTTGCTTTTCAAAGAACATTAAAACAGTGATTGAAGGATTCAAGACGCAGCATGCGATGGCTTGTGCAGACAGGACAGCAAACTAACCAGAGATAAGCATTCACCAGAGAACAGACCAGGCCCGGCTTTGCCAGAGCATGCAGCAGGGCCCGTTTCAGCATCTGGGGCAGATTTTCTTGCCAAACACTACCGACCCATCACAAGCAGAGTATAAAGTACACTTTAGACAAGTAGTGATGGTTCATAAAGGAGAGTGCAGATGACCACACAGGCAGGAGGAGACCTACAAAACCTTCCTTTAAGAATCCGCCCAGATCAGTGGACTTTCTCAGTAAATAGAGTATGTGGCAGCAGAGAGGGGACATAGCCAGCTGTCACAGGATAGCAATGAAGGGGTATTGCCTTCCCTAGCTCTCTACTACCAAAATGGTGGAAAGGTGCCCATATGAAGTATGGCCTTAGTTAAGCTATTCTCTGCCACCTGCCGTGCGCTGCAGAGTCGAAGCCAAGAAAGACACATACCTCACGCTGTGAGGCAAACACAGATTACAGGCGTGCATCCTAATGGGCAACTAAATAGCAACTTAACACCTTTGATGGAACCACAAATATGGGCATAAAATTAACGCTGGCCCAAGAAATACTGAATAGTCTGAGGGACAACAAATTACTGCTATGAATGCAGAGGAGCCTTTAAAATGGGCATATGTCCTTAGGTAAAGGGTAGTGAAACCCTCTAACAAGGTTCAGAGATGTAAATGTTCCTGGGACCAATGATTAGACACAGTTCTACTATATAGGCATGACTACAGGCACAATAGCTCTGCTAGAGGAACACATGATGAACGGCAACATTTCACTGCTAAGGCAGGACTGATAGCACAATAACTGTAGGGGGATCTTAAAAAGCAGCTGCATAACTTATCTTACAGGCAGGAACTGCTGAGACACACATCCCGGCACAATGAAAGCTGAGAGAATACATACTTGCACTCTACATTTCAGGAGCCCAATTACATGCTCTATTGAGACAATACACTGGCTCCAAGAACTCAGCTAAGGCAATACGACTGCATGATAACTCTGTGGAGCGCGTTTACAATCATAAATATTCAACGGTACTGCAATTATTAAAGCTATTGTAGATCTTACCACATGATTTCGAGTAGATGTTATTTATCTGTGCTGGAGTGGGGACTACCGACTTTGCAAAGTAAATCCCATTATGCACAATTTGAGTGATTTGGAATGCATAGCAAAGAAAGAGGAGATATCTATCTACCTCCTGGAAAGATCCACTCGCCCACTCATTATGGAGAGTCAGATTTTATCAGGTCAAGAATTTTAGGACTCACTGGTACGTTCCGGCGAGCGTACCTGAGCTGGAAAAGAACAGGTGTTCTGTTCATTCAAAAAGTGAATGAGCAATAAAAATGGCTTTAAATTTTGTTTTTACCATGACACATTTGCTCTCTGTTCAAGGACAAATGTCAAATGCCAGTTTGTCTTTTTTACTAACTGCTGCTTATCTTGTCCTGGAAAATTATGTTTACCTTTCTTTCCCATTCTACAATTACAGGATTTTGTAAAGTGAGCTGGCACAATGATTGTGAAACGAAAGGCTAGAAGATGACAGGTTTTTTCCTACCACACAACATTTAAATAACTTGTAAATGAATAGTAAAAATATTTAAAAATGTATCAGGAATTAGGAAGGCAATTTTTTTTTGTTATTCAGTAGTGTAATGCAACCGAAGATTTAAATAGGAGCAAAACAAATCAGGACACTTTACTTGGTGCTGTGCAAATGACATTTTCACCAACCCCATTCCCAAACATTGTTTGTACACTATATAGTTTTATCAGTCAGTGGTAAAGTTTGTGGTCATTTTAATGCACAATGTGCTGATTACAAATGATACTGTGTTACCACTTCATGCTTTAGCGATATATTTATTAAAAGTGATAGTTTTTAAACATGATTTGATAAACATTCCTGCCCCCGCCCTGATGGTAATGCGGTTAATGAACTGAAGAGGCAAGTCGAGGGGCATGTATATCCTATATGTGGGAAGATTTCTATTATATATGGTGCAAACATTTTGTCTATTAAATAAAACAGGTTTTTTTGTAGATCAAACATGCTGAACTCACATATTTGAAGGTGCTCTCATATGTGAAAATGACAACTCGATGAATTAAAATATTTGTCCCGAATCACATAATTTGAAACCAGCTGTGGGTCAAGAGCATTACAGTTAGGTCGAGAAGATTAATAAAGTCACTAGACTGTATATATTATTGACTGTTCAGGTTAGCTCAGCAAGCGAGACACCCCCTGATCAGTTTAGATGAAGAGAGCTGCTAAAGGAAGACCCTGAAGCTGCCGGTGTGAACAGACAAGCACAAAGAACACAATGAGAAGTACAATGGTGGATTTCCCCTCCAGTCCCTGACAAAGATGATCAAGGAATGCTAGCTGACAGCAAGAGGGTAGAGTGTTGCGGAGGAGCATTCAGATTGGGCCACACTAAATCCAGTGCAGTGGTATTCCCCTGTTTGGAAGAAAGTGAAGTGGGAATGAAGCTATGGGACCCACTGCACAGTGTATCAGAGTATACCCCGAATTTTGTAATACGCTCTGACTAAGCAAGAGGGAAGGAGTGGCCTGTGAATGCACTTTAGTGAACTGGGCTATGGAAGATGGCTAGGTAAGGGTCCTATGGCTGAAAAAGCAGAAAAGCAAGACAAATTAGCAGAGGCAGCGGTTTAATTTGACCAGTGGGTGAAGGCCCATAGCACTTATCGAGCAGGAATATTTTTATAGCGCCTCGTCATCTGGGTAGGTATTAAAGCATTTTACAGAGAGCAGAAAAAGAATTAGAAAATTTCATGAGCACCATCATGGAGGAGGTATGGTGAGGTTGGGGACTGGGACCAAAACGGAGAAATAGCAGAACGTTAAGCAAAAATTAATCCAAGTAGTAAATGAGGGTGATTAAGGGCGTGATCTCCAGAGAGTCACCATGCAGAAGAGTTACTTTCCGCTGAGGTATGATTTAAGGAGGAAAGTATTTAGGCCTTCCCTAAAAGACAATGTCGGGACTCCGTTTTAGCCACCTCCTGAAGTTTTCTTCCAGACTAAAAGGATTAGAATTTGAGCTTCTAGACCAAAGAAGGATTTGCTCCTTGACTGACTGACTCCTCCTGACAGTGCGAGAAGCAGAATAAATAAGAGGGTCTATGGTAGTGAAAAGATTTGTAGGTGATGCATCCAATTCTGAACTTTATCTGTGCCTTCAGCAGGAGTCAGAGGAGGTCTCTAAGAATTGGAGAAATATGGTCAGATTTTTTTCTTCTCTGAGCTTACGCTTGTGGTGGAGTGAAAGATGGCTTAGAGCTGGACCAGAGGTGATGAGGGAATGAACGCCAGAGTCAATTCTTGGGCTAAGAGCATGACTGCGGATCTTTTTTGGAGGAAGAGTAGGTTTTTGATTTTCTTTAGTTGAAAGTTGGCCGATGGTGCCATTTTGTTCACTTGAACGGAGAGTGAGAGACAGGAATCCAGCATGAATCCAGCATGAAACCCAGGCCTTTGGCCGAGTCACAGTATGATAGATTAAGTCCTGCTGAGCAGAGATGTGTTGGTTTTAGCATATGATTTCTGAGAAACTAAAAGGAATTTGTTTTTTAATGGATTCAGTTTCAGATAGTGCAAGTCCATCTAGTCATGGATTGATTTCTGGCTAGGAGTTGGTCTTGTGTTTTGGGAGAGATCAGTGCTGTTCCATGGCTCTGGAGTGGGTGCCTGTTGGACATAGACCTTAGCAGGCGGCTTCCCCATGAATCATGATAGAAGAGTAGAATGAAAAGTTGTCTGTTTACTTCTAAAGGAGAGCCAAATCGATCAACAGGGTTGTGTCACCAGTCTTTGTTGAGGGAGGAAATGTTTCCTGAGGAGGCTGGCCTATATTTTTTGGCCTGACTGAGTGGCTACTTTTTCAAGCAATCAGTCAGTGGGCTATCAAGTAATATTAAAAAAACTTTGAGCTCAAGTACAAGAAGCCCTTGCTTGAAAGAAAAAAAACATCTCCAGGATGAAGGGTAAACTCAAAGACAAACAAGGGAAGAAAGCTACCACCACGAAGGGGAGACTGGAGGAAGGTGGCAGATGCTACACCAAATTCATACCCTACTAAGAAAAGCTGAGGGAAAAAAGTTACTCTAACAAGGATGAACAAAGCACTGGCTTTAAGAACAGACGTGTGAAATTCAAAGAGGATGACCAAAATCTGAGCTCCGAGTCTCCCTTTACGTGTGCATTGTGCTCGTTCTACCCAATGTATATTCATTTGGGTCAATAAGGGTTCATCAAGGAGGAAAAAGTGTTTGTGTCTAGGTAAATGTTTTAGGATCAAATGCAATGAAGATCAGTGTCAGAGTAACAGAACTGTGAAATCAGAATCACGTTCTTGAGAAACAAAAATGAGGGTGTGAGCATGAAAGCTGAAGACCACGCTGGACTGAGACCCGACCCTGGTAAGAATGAGAAAGTGCAAATGTTATGTTGAAAACAAACATTGATTTGCTAGGGTTTTACTGGCATTCTTCATTTCAAATACAATAAGTCAAGATGGAAAGAATTACACGCTGAGCAGACTGAGGCACTCCTGAAATTAATTAATTCATAACAAAAGAGGTGAGCGAGGGATTAACAGGGTAGGTGTTAGCAACGTATTTGATGAATAAAGTGGGGCATGGCTGCAAAGAGCATAAGGGGCACCTAAAACATTCACAAAAGTGAACTGGTTGTGTTAAACTATCACCAGGAATTTCTATGACAGAAGAGGATGCTCCAAAATGAAGTAATGTCTTTCCATTCAGCCCTACTAACAAAAATCCCCAATCCCAGAAGACAAGATCGCGCAATCTTACTACTAGGTGACTAGAGTTTCTTTGTAGAGTGCCCAGGCTTTTCTTGTATGGCCTGCAAAAATATAAGTGCCAATTGTCTCGCTATGAAAAATGCATCAACGGGGAACCCTTAACAACGCCCCTTAAAACACCCCTTAAAAAAAATTTACTCTCTCAACCAAAATGACATGGTGTATTTAGTAAAAAGCATTTTTTTGGGTACTGACCAATCTAGCTCGCTCATAAACGAGGGTCCATTTTGTTAACATACAGAGCATGATTTGATGGAACCAACTTCTCAAGCACATAAACCAAACTTTAATTTTGATTGCTTAATTTATAAAAAAAGGAAACATAGGAAAAAACAAAATAAATATTTTAATTCCATCTCATGCCTCTTTATTCTGCCACCCAACATTTCCTGCCCCTATATTTCTCTCTTGCGGGTTCTTTTTCATCACTGCTTTCTCTCCGTCACCATTTTCCCATTATTCTACTCCTTTCCCCCGCTTTTTCATTTTGCGTCAAATACTGATGATGAAAAATAAGTTCTGGTCCCCAGAAATAAGTACTGGTGCCCATAACCTGCATATACCAGTACAAATTAAGAACCGTTCTCATTAAATAGTAGTGTTGATGTATATAATGATTTAAAGATAGGTATTTATTTAGGCCGTTTGACACAGTATTCCACTGTGATGGACACACAGCTCTAAACACTAGAATATACTTGATTACCATGCAATATTACACAGCAAGTGTTGTTAGGTGTCAGCCTAGGTAGACTGGGATGCATTTGTTTGCTAGTCTTAAATTTCGTACAAACCTCCCACAACACAGTATGCAGCAGCTCCTCTTGAGCCTAAACTGGTTAGGTTGCAACCTAATGGCATGGTCTGGTCCTAAACTCTACAGGTTTCTAGTGCATTCACTTGCAATAGTCATCCACAGATACACAATTGTTTTTAGTATCCTGTAATGCCCGCTTCAGCTTGCAGCCCCTCAGTGCACTTGTGGGTTGCTTTATTTAACTTGTAGAAGACCATCCCTCCCTGAGAACCTTGTCAATGCAACAGCGCACAACTCATGCAGCAGATGGCTCAAGAAGAGCTTCAAGTGTGGGGTTTTTGCCTGGTCTCTCCTTTTGACAGTTATCATATGTTTAGCTGCTAATCTGTGTACTTTCTGAAGCTCCTTTATTTGTTTTTGGGAGACTACTGTATAGGCCACTTTAAGGTTTATTTAAGACAAGTGCACGGGCAAGTTCTCAATCTTGGTAATGAGGAGCTCAAGCAGGCTCCCTTTTGAAGAAGCATGATTTAGCTGTGGTGCGAAAAGCTGAAGTCACATTGAAAGACATTAAATCACTGGGGCCGCTCTCAAGTTTTACCAGTACTTTAGTCTAGTTTAGGCATAGGCAGCGGTCATGTATCCATTTCAACCTGTGGGAAAGGCAGCCTGGAGGTGATATAGGTGGACACATACATATTTCAATACCAAGGATTAAGGTGAATTTGGGTGCCACCAGCTGTTTAACATGGCAAGTTGCGAGACTGTAGGAGGCCTGCCAGGGGCAGCACATATGTATGTATGTATGTATGTATGTATAGGTATACTTGTATAGCGCATTAACTGTCACCCAACGGGCATCCTGGCGCTTAGACTTTTGATGGATATGCATTCACAGGAGGCAGAACAGAGGAGATGCCTCCAAAAGCTCAAAAAGGCATTGCTCTCTTTTCTGACTCAAATTCTCCTAACTGAATTTGACCGATAGGACATATGAATACCTGCAGTATACTTTCGGTTCTCTGTAAATGTTTCTGGTCCGTGTACAAACACAATACAGTTTACAGTGCTGAAGGATACCAGGAAGTAAAAGGATACCAGGAAGTAAAGGATATCAGGGCTGCGTGCTTGCCTTTATCTGCGACTGCCAGGTGACCCTGAAGTAAAGGACACTGTTCGTATCTTCGTCCAGGGATATCAGCTTGTGCAAGAGCCGGTTCATCCAAGGCCATCAATAATTGCCCCCTAAGGTTTTCCTCCCAAGTCTAAACCCTGATTGCTAGGTTCTTTTAAAAGACAGGCAAACTCCCTTGTAACTACCTTATGATGAGTGGGAGGCTCAATGTTGGGCTTTAGTTGGTAGATCATTTGTGGCTCAACTGATATTTATTAGGTGTGGGATGAGATATGAATAATACCAGAAGATGGTTCGCTTGGTAAAACGGTGCATGACTTAGGACCTGCTCTTGGGAGCCAGTTAGGAGTTAAGTAGTAAATACATACAGGACAAGGGACCTCAGTGTATACACAGATAAATGTCCCAAGAGACAGAATAAATTAAAAATAAAAACACACCAAAGTGTACTGATCCCATTTGGTGGTTTAGATCTCGACATTTCTTTAAAATGATATGTGGTCTCTATAGTCAACCATCCTTGCCCCAACCAGCTGAGAAAAGGAACACAAACTATGGAATAAATAGAGAAACTATTTCAAATATCCATTTTTTGCAAACCATCTTGCAGTCACCCAATCCAGGTTTGACAAATCAATGCAGGGTATAGAATAGACGTTGTGTGTATAAAAACAGCAATCGGCAGTAGTAAATTCCACATCCTGAGTCGCATATTCAGGATTGGGGGAGTTTTTTCAACTCAAAGGGCACTTGCGGATGCAGAAAAATTCACTTGTACACTGGATCTACCACATTCGTAAGTTTGAGTGCAAGAATGTGCGCACTGCAGGCATGGGAAGGGGTGGGGGGGCGGAAAGCACCGACAAACTCATAACGTTAAAGGTTGTTTTTCACTCTGAAAACGTACAAAGATCTACTCTTGGGAATGGTAGGACTGTATGCCTTTCAAGAGCAGGAAAGTGGAGGAACATCCATTTTTATGAGTTGTAGGGAAAGGAGTTTCATACAAGAAGCAATAGGTTACATGTGATCATGAAGAAAAATAAATATGAGAAAAAATTCAAGCATTTAAAAAAAAAAAAAATCTGCATTCGTAAATGCTTCCAGTTAGAGTACTCCTGGAAACCGATTGATATCGTATGTTTCGAGGCTTACCTCTGGGATTTTTTTTTTGTGACTCCTGTTACAGCTAGCAATCTACTACAAAGATTAACATGAATTAACCCCAAGTTACGCATTTCCAACTTGTAAAACCAGGGCTATGTACATTGGGTCCAACAACTAATGAAGCAAGGACAATTTCAGAGGAAGAAGAATATTGCAAAAAGAGTCCGATACGCAGTACAAAGACATCAGTTAAGTCAATAAGGATATATAGTTTGAGACATTTAAAGGAACACTTGAGAAAGGTGTAAGCAGACCAGCGCCAACACATGTGAGAAAGAGGTAGCTACGAACAGTCAAAACATTCAAAAATAAAGTCAAGGAAAATTAAAAGGCATCTAAGTAGGAGTAGAGATGATGGCATCCAGTAGACTGATAATGTACTGGCTCAACCCATTGATTCATATTTCATAAAAAATGTTTTTGAAATGTAGGTCAATGTAGGTTTCACGTCTGGGAGATCCCATTTCTCGAGCACTTACTGCATGCCCATCCTGCGGCAACCGAAGAGGATAGTGTGCCTTATTAAAAAGAAGCGTGAAGAAATAACTCCCAAAGCATTAAATGGCCAGATAACATCCTTGTCTGAACGCAAAGATTCAAAGCAGGGAGTGTTCCAATAGACTTGAGAAAATCGGGAGGCGAGAAATCTTGAGCTACAGGTTGCAAGAACAAGCAAAGAAGAAAAAGAGGTGTAGGATAGAAACTGGAAGAGGCATGGAAAAGAAGTATCAGATGCAGGATGGGAAGCAGGGTACTTAGTGGAAGTCTTAGAGTGATGCTGGCAAGAGAGAACAAAACAGACACCGGTAACCATCAGTCACTATGGCGACAGGCTCGAAACTGTTTGAAAGATGGTATTTGATAAGTTATTAAAATAATA
The DNA here is from genome assembly GCF_964204655.1 of Triturus cristatus. NCBI lineage: Eukaryota > Metazoa > Chordata > Amphibia > Caudata > Salamandridae > Triturus > Triturus cristatus. The sequence continues at coordinate 165,627,149 of NC_140594.1, forward strand.
CCCCAAACCATAAATATTATTGGTTATTTAAAAAATAAAAAAAAATACCTAATACTTCTTAAGATCATATTTTTGGAAATTTAAATAAATTTTTTATACAAACAATATAGGTTTGATAAATTGTTAATAATGCCTGTTAAAGGAGAAGGTGGATTTGCCAAAGCAGGGAAGTGTTCAATGCATGGCAGAAGAACACCGGGTACAATTAGCCTTTCACAATAATGAAAAACATATCTGAATGAGTGCTCAGCGTCCTTGAATCCAAAAGACTGACACACGGTAATCACAATGTGCATTTATGCAGGGCAGATTTTGCAGTTACTACGAGCTGTAATTAACAGATGTTACAATTAACTCATGTAATGGAACTTAATTGATCAAAAGTTCGATCCTGAGATCAAATGTCGGTCTTGAGCACTTAACTACCTGCGCCCGTTTGCTGGCTTCAGCCTGCGGCTTTACTGGGGCAGTTCGCCCCGGGCAGTGGTCAAATAGGTTAGATTAAAGCCCTCAATGCACCAGGTAGCAACTCCAAAGGCTAGTCACAACCCCTATGCAGAAGCTACATTAACAAACAAGCACACGAGTACATTTTGAAGCTTATTCAAACTATGCTGATGAGCAGGCCACAGAAGCTTTGAAAGACAAACGTACCCATTTTTCTTTGGCAAGTAGGCTTCCATGTCAAAGAAAACATGTTGCCGCTCTTTGATGTGACTGCTGATTTGCTGTATGAGTTCGGCATCTTCAATAACAGCGGTTTGTTTGTGCCTGCATAAAAAAGACATTTAAAAAGAGAACAAACACGTTGAAAACGAACCCTTTAAATAACAGAGGAAACATTACAGAAAAAATAAATGTCAGAGGACGCTGCAGTGAACCGCAGCAGAGATCGGACTTCCCGCATCAGTGGTGCAACAAACACGGACCATTCATTTGGCAGCTTGCCTACATGGTGTAGGCCTTTAGTATGATCCACTGGCCACAAGGATACATAGTTAGGCACTATCCTGGTTTATGAATTACGAAATGCCAAGCCTAACTAACACGGGCTTTTGCTCATTAAGAATACAAACTGATGGGGTGGGAGGTGGATGGGGTAAAAAGGCACCATATATATAGTCTGTTATTTTGCTAATTTTTGTGCAAAAATCTGCTTAGTACTTGCAAATCCCACCAGGTGCACCCTTTTGCAATGTGCAAATCAAGTATCCGTGAGGGCCTGGCGATCCTCTCAAATGCGGGATGTTTTGGGGCAGAAAGGGAGGCGGTATTCAAGTCCACTGAACAGACTAGAATTTAAATAGTACTAATAACCTAATGGTCATTTCCACATCCCACAAACCGGACTGTCGCTCCTGAAGTGACATGGTCGAGTGGTGTAGCACAGAGTAGAAGGGGGGGTTGGATGTTCACGGATGTGTGAACTGGTACTTCGGTGTCTGGAAACCAACTGGGAGCAACAGAGCCCGATATGTAACGGTAACGGGACATGGAAGGGATAACAAGAGGGTAGGGACGAGCTTGGGGGGCCCTATTGAAGGTCAATGAGGAGGTCACGTGCTGCCTCACATTTTGATTCATTTCCATTAGAGATCATGCAGATGTTCGGACTTAGAGAAGCACAGGCCCTGGATCCGGTGTAAATAAAAGAAGCGTACAATTATTTTAGTACATTCACATCATAAATCAAAACAGACTACCTGGTATATGCTGCTGGAGCATGGGTCTCACGTAGTAAAGAGGACACAAGCTCCCCACGCACTCTAGTGCACATTACTAAAAAAATCTGCCATGATTTGGAACATGTATGACAGAGACAAACCATACTTATTCAAGACTCAATGAATATGACTTTATAGGTATTGGTGCAAAAGCGCAAACTAACATTTGGGAAGAATCTGTTCATCGTCAATGTGGGAACACGACCGTCTTGGTCAGCAGTGGAACCAGGCTGACAGGCTCAGCCCTAGCAGGCTCTGACATGCAGAGGTGAACTGGCCTACGGGGAGGTAAGAAGCATTCCCCAACAAGTCTGTACCTTTAGTACACCTAGAAGACCGGTGTTTACGTGCTCTTTATGGATGGCGGCCTAGGGAATTTTGCTTATTTTAATACATGCAATACACCTTTGCTAATGGATGCTTCGCTGGTTCCCTGCACAGCTCTTGCAGGTTGCAGTCTCAGCTCAAATCATTGGTAGCTTCGCTGTAATACGGAGAACAAATGAGACACTAATGCTAGTCGGATTGGGGTTCTGGGCACTGAGGTGGCTTTTTTTGGTACACAACAATACACCGAGGTCCTGGTTTCCTGCGCATAGTTCTGTGCATGAGCAGAATCCCTGCAACAATACGTGGTGAGAAACATTTACCATACTTAGCTAAACTCATTGCCACTCGCACACTAACCACAAGACTCCACTATGGTGGCTAGGTCTTTCACCATCTACAACTGGCATACAATGCCCTCATCTGCCAGTACCTTACTATAGACGTTTTAGCTTTTCTTTAACTTCACGGACTGAGACGCCGATGCAATACTTCCTGAACCATTGCCCAGTTCACAGATCGCAGTTTGCTTCTCGCTCGTGCTGGCTAATGTTAAACCTGACGCTAGGTTCTGTACAAAGTCTGAAAGTCTCAGAGCATGCTCTTTGGAACGGATGTTCAAGAAGACAGCATATTCTGGTTGAAAGGCCAGGCGACGCACCAGGCCAAACCTTCTCTATCTCTTGAATCCTTGACACACGCTTACACACGCTGACACACGCTCACACACACACCTGTGTAATGCTGTTTGCACAATGCTCAATGGACAGACCATCGTGCAATGGAAAGATAGGCAAGGTTGTCAAACCTGCTCAAGCGTTTAAAAGACTGCATCATCTGTTCTGTTTTTAGAAAGGAATTATATTGAAAAGCAGCTGAACCACCATATAGCTATTAGCGGCCCAGACTTTTTTTCTGGGTACTTGGGACCAGCATTTATCCCGTCTCTGGGCACTCCCAAGTTTTGGCCTATAAGGGAAACTGTGCAGACAGAGAATGTCAGTTACCCTGGATCCAAAGATCACACCCGCAGTAATCAAATAACACTGAACCAATGCTTAACAGTCCTTCAAGCACACAACTAATTTTACAATCTGGTGATATAGCTTCCTAAAATAAAATTTAATGTTTGTTGCAGTGAATAATATTTAACACTGGTTCTCAATATTGATCAATTGTTGTCATTAATAAATGTATGCTTGAACACCGGTTTAATATAGTTTAGCAAGGATGAATAAAATGTGAGCTGCAACATACAGCGCTTGTTTAACAGCAGCATGGCAAACCAATGTTGAAATGCCTTACCCCCTGAGAGCGAAACCTATAGTGTAAGCGGAGGGTGCACTGTAAGGCTAGAGCAGTCATACCCATGCAATAAATCTAAATGGAAATAATTTATAGAGCAGGGAGTTGCCTTGAAAGTGTGCCATGGATCCTGCGTTTTTAAACCTACAGGAACCTCCAGTTGTGCAACAGCAAGACAGAAATTCGCCCATGGCACAATCCATCCGTTTGAACAGATCCCCATCATTATGTGCAATTCTTGCTCATTGAGGTGGGAAAGGAACAGAAGGAACAACCTATGTGCTGCCGCCTCGAAGGCCTGGTTTCGGAGGTATCCCACTCCAGTGCTGCGACCTGCATTCCGTGTTGGCTGCAGATCACGTTGAGCAAGAGGAACAGGAATTTCACAGCCTTCAGGTGGCTTCAGGAAACGCACACCGAACTGCTGCAAAATTGCACAACCAGTAATCTAAAAATATACCTCTCTACGTTATTTTACTTGGCGCTTTACACAATGCTTTAAGCAACACTCAGGCTGCCTCAAAAGGGCGAAGGAGGACAAGGGAGATGCAAAAGAGGCACAAAGATTGGGGAAATTAAGGGATAAAATGGAGGGAAAAATAAAACATGTTGTGAGTGAGCGGCCTTTTTCAAAATGCTAGCATGTCGCTGGATGGAGCGGTAGTGCAATGCGAGTAGCAAGCCTTAACCGCGCAGGAGAGGTAAAGATGTAAGCGTTAAAGGGCTGGAGGAAATAGGAGCATGGTTGAAGGATTTGTACAGAAAAGTCGGGGACTGCCTGTGTTAGAATTCTTGTATGTCATTCCATGTGCATCAAGGTCCCCCTTCTGAAAAACGTGCGCCCAAAGCAGCGTGCAAGAACATTTTGAGAATGAGAGTTGGAGGAGGAAATTAGATACTTTTGAAAACAAGAACACATTCTTCGGCCAGGTAGTTTCTCAGATGGTAACATTCAAAGACACCAGTTTGGCTCACCAAGGCCTTCACAAATAAAGCACCTCTATCTTATCAAACAAATTTACACACAATAGCTAGCAGAACTCTTGGGTTGGCTGACTAAGACTAGTTTTCTATCATGAACTTACATCTGGTCTAAAAGAAACTTGATATTTCTGACATAGGCCCCCAACGCAGAGCTCTGCTACACGTGTCTTATCTGACCAAGGATGCTGATTCCAATGCCTGCAGATGCCAAGCAACCAACAGCTGTCAGGTCCTTGTGGCACCTTAGAACACATTGTGCTGGATCTCCGGGGAGAGTTAGCGATGGACACAGAAATTCATGGAGTAATTATATTGTCGTGTTCCATTCCCCACCTGTGGGCCCCGTTTTCAATGCGGTCAGCAATGTTTTGGCTCAAGTCACATGCTGCACCACACTAGTAGTGTCTTTGAATCTGCTAAACACAGACAACTTAAAAATAGGAAGGTTTTGTTTCCAACAAAAATTCTTTAATGGTGTAAGCCAAAGACATTTTTGGTGAGGGGGGTGATACTGGTACCCATATACCTACTATTATACAGCTTGGATACCAATGACAAGAGCAGAACACCTTCTGATTGAAGGGGAGTAGCCAGGTTACTGGACTGCCAGTAACATGCAAATTAAACTAGCACAGGTAATTGTACAAAACGTTGTGCCACCTTCACCTCCTTCCAAAACAGAAATACGAAAGACTTTAATCTGGGCCTACATTATCCCTTTGTGACTGTGCTCCTGTACTTGAGGGCAGCTAAAACACTGGTTTTCGGAGTGGTAAGAGAAGGATTTTAAAGCGTGTGATAGAATTTTTTGAGGCTATAAATTGGGCCTTGCCTGCAGCAATGAACAGGAACTGAAAAGTCTGTATTGGGACAGTTTGCAACCAAGGAGCCAGTGAGCTGGGCAGCAACTTCCGTGACCCTCTGCACACCAGTTTCAGGTTAACTGATTGGGTCTGGGCCCAGAGTAACCCGAGCAGGCTTTCCTCCTCCGCTCCCTCCTAGCACAGCTCCCTTTGGGAAAAAGAATCACAAGGAAGCCATCTACATTTGGCGCCCCCCACCTTCTGTGAGCCTTGAGCAGCCAAGGGGGAAGCTGGTAATAAAGTGACAAAAAACAGATTTTTCCCTGCCAAAAGAAGGGGGAAAAATGTTAATCCATACCTAAGATTAAGTGTGTTAAGGATGCCTAATCGTTTTTGTGTTAAATTGCGTTTGGGTGTCCGTCTGTTAAGCACCCCTTTTTGGGGGTGGTAGGCGAAGGAGTTTAAAGTCTTTTAGTGACTTTAAATTGGGCCGTTCGTACAGTATTGAACAGGAACTAAAAATCGTGTATTTGGTCAATATACAACAGAGGAGACAGATAGTGAGCTGATCAGCAGCTTCCTTCCCATCTGCACACCAGTTTCAGGCTTTGTGATTGGACCTGAACAGGCCTTCCTCCTCCCCTCCCACAGCCCCTTGAGTCCACATGATCTATCGAGCTATGGTTTCTATTTGCTGTTGGATGTGGGTTTTGATTCATTCCCAGATCTAGGGTTACTGCTGGCCCTAGATCTGAGGGCTTGGTTTCCCATTGATTCCTAGGTCTAGGGTTCCTATTGGCTCTAGGACTTGCATTACGATTGGTTCCCAGGGCTAGTGTTTCTACTGGCTCTAGGGTTTAGGGCTTGGTCTCCCTCTGGTCCCTGGGACTAGAGTTCCTATTGGCTCTATGGCTTGGGTGCCGATAGATTTCTAGGGGAAGAGTTCCTAGTGCTCTATGGCTTAGCGCTTGGGTTCTGATTGATTCCCTGGGCTAAGGTTTCTACTGGCACTAGGGTTTAGGGTTTGGTCACCCATTGCTACGGATAGGGATCTATAGTTAGAACTAGTATCTAGGTCATCTCATCAGTAGGGCTATTTAAACAGAGGGATTAAGGCACCCAGGTAAAGGGTGCCACATTAAGGGTGTTGTCTGTTTGGGCCTGTAAAGGGCATAGGGCTACAACATCTGTTTCCCTGAGGTTTTTCTGGTGGAGATGTAACTACTCATTTACAAAATCTATCTCTGTGGCTACTTCATAAATGCTACTTGCACTAAATGCACATCTCTCATGTACATTCACTAAGTGACCATAACTACTATTAAACAACCCCATCAACAACCTAACCTTTTCAAAAGCAAAACCAACCACTACACCTACGCCACACAACCTACAGACAATACACCATCAATAAAACCACAACTCCAAGAACTGACAAACACAATGACACTTGCCCTAAGAAAACTAAAAAAATCAAAGGAGGGCATGATCATATGATCGCTAGGTTCCCTGATAGTAAATTAACCCCACAGAGCTCTCAACACCTCATTCAAACCACCTAACACCAGAGTGATAACACAACCATCATCAACAAAAAGTCCACACACCTCAAACTTCTCTTTCCCCCACACAAACATCCCTTCACCCCATGCTGCAACCAGACTACCTCCCAACTCAGTGACACCAAATTATTCTATGTCCCTGTTCCTCATATACTATATCACACAAGTACCTCAAAACACCTTGAAATAACCAAGAAATAAACCCAACCACAATGCATACTCTTCAACACAAGATCAATGAACAAAAATCACATCTACATTTTTGACCTACTCTCATAAACCACAGAAACAAGGCTCAGCAAAGACTTTGCACCCACATGCCAGAAAGTTACCCCATCAGAATTTTGCACCATCAACAAAAATCGGATTGCCAAAATAAGAGGAGGAAACTCGGTCGACATCAATAAATAAATAAAAATTAAACTCTAATTGAAGAACACACTATGGACAGCAGTTAATCCTAGATGAAGTAAAGATAATGACTCATGTCAGACCAGCAGTGCAGCTTCTGACCAGGCAGAGTCAGCTCTTGTATCCATTTGGGATGATCTAAACTCGCAGTTGACAAGAACGGAGTGGCTGAACACTATTGATTCTAGACTGATCAACTGCATTTGACACAGTCCGCCACCACATGCTACAACAGACACTCAATCATCAAAGAGAGTGTGAAAATGCTCTATAAAAATGGATTGCTGATCTCAGAGATGGACAAAGTGCAGCTTGCCAAACACCTTTTACATCAGCTCCTCACAGCCTAGTCTCTGTGGTTTCACTCAAGGGGCTAAAATATCCCCACTATTATTTAACATCTACCTAACCCCCTTACCAAATCCGTTTAAGACATTCAACCTCATCCGGTTACAAATATGCATAGGACACCCAAATCATTCTGAAGTAAACAGCCTGCAAGAACTCTGCAACGCCAAACTTAATGACTGCCTTCACATTCTAAAAGACACGAATGATGGATCCCACCTAAAGTTCGACACCACAAAGACCAAGATCATGACCTGCAGATTATGGCTAAATACCACCATATGGCCCAAGGAACTTGAGGCCCCTGCAACAGCAAAAGAATACAGAGACATAGCTGTAACCATGGATTCAGACTTTTCTTTAATACAATATGACGACACCATCGCAGCGTGTGCTTTCTACACAATGAAGGCATCACAGCAACCCTTACATTGGATGACAACAGAAACTGCAAGCTATGTTCACACTTGTAAACTCCAAGCTTGACTATGCCAACAGCCTATACCGAGGCTCACCCACATTCATCATAGGCAAAATACAACTCATTCAAAATGCGGCCGCAAGACTTCTTCTCCGCCACCCCAGAGAATTAATGACTAGTCTTGCAGTAACTCCACCGGCTACTACAGCTAGAAAAACACATTTCAAGGCACTCTACATTGTCCAGAGCCTCACAAGGAAAAGGACCACTGTATCACCCGATCAAATCTAAGCAATATACACAAATTGTGCTCCATATTTGCAACACAGATCATCAGACTAGAATAAATCCATAGAACCACTACTTTCTCCATAGCAGTAAACATACGCAGCTTCCACAAGCACATACACTTCAGTAGACAGTTAAAAACATGGCTATTTCCAAGATAATTACATCATCCCTGAGACAGAACCTGGAAGGACAATCACACCTTCAAGTTCCACAGATAGGGAACAACCCAACCAGCAAACTACTTTCGATATGCAGGTAAACTAAAGAAGTGCTGATGTATAGTTTGCCTGGATATATAGTTAGGTCAACCAACTGTAACTTACCCCTCTTATGCTCACATAAGACATATCTGCTACGGGGCTTGTCCAATACTATTACTGTACCAGCCAATAAATGAGCAATCGGCAAATTAACAGGCGTGGAATAAATGAAGAGAACTGTCACATACTGATGGCCCATTAAAGGAATTTAATCTAGTCTATCACTACAGGTCCCAACTATCTATGACCACTACTTTACATCTCACAATGCAATATGGATATGGGAAGTTATTAACAAAGCCCATTACAGCAGAATTCCCCACTTTTTCTCTCTCCAACCATTCCAGCTCAGGACCAAAACTATCAAACAAACTTTAGTTTGGACAATTCAGTGCAGTAACCAGCTTAGTAGACTAAGATAATAAGAAATACCATAAAGGGACCTGCAGAGCTGCTCAAAGCTGCCAGCGTACTGAAAACCATAAACTGCGTGTTTCTTTCACACCTCACCATCAACCATAATGCCAAATGCTTCATCCCTGAACACAATAACCTCACTTTAATGGTAATCACATAAAATATAGAAAACGCAGCCCACTTAGGTTTAAAGATCACATCCATCAAACCACACATTGTACAAGGCGAAGCTTGCTGCTAATGTAGGCAAGTGCTTCAGTGCCCCACACAGAGGTAGTAAGCGGTATATAAATGCTGTAATACAATACAGCTGTGTTAGCTAAATACTAAACTAGTTTTGGACATGTGTGCACGACGCAAGCTCACAGCTGCCAAGAACGATTCCTCATGTTGTCCTTTTCATGGATCAAACTGCGTTTAGCTATCGACAGAGCAGGAAAAGTACTAGGCCAAGCCGGACGCTCTCGCATTACCTCCGCAGGCTGTACTCCAAGTCTTTCAGCCGCCTCTTGTGTTTGCTTATGGAGCTGCTGCAAGCTGTCTGAAGGACATTGAGTTCTTCGAGTTTCTGCCTGTATACCTTGTGAGATTCCTGCAGTAAACAGGAAGCAGAATCAAAAATATATCTTTGTAATGCACATGACACAGAATAGGTATTTAAATGCAAGCGACAACTCTGTATGAATGTGAAACCATCACACCACTGATGCTCTGAATTCTAGCCTGTCAAAAGCACCACAATAGTAAATGCAGGTAAGTAGTTTGTGAGATGTTAAACAGACACCGCTCAGGGAAATAGACAAGTAACATGAACAGGTGTTAAAGTACATTTTTCCAGCATGACGAGGACTTATTCTGGAGCAATTTCCAGCTATTACTGAGAATCTAATTTAGGATAATGTTAGTTCATTCAGAGTATAAGGGATTAGTACATCATTTAGACCTGGATCGAGTTTTTTTTTGTTTCAGACCATGAATAGCAATTGACCTGGTTTGCATCAGAAAGACTGCAGCAGATGGAAGTGAAAGTGGGGGCTAAGGTAGCATAATGTGGTTCCCATTAAAGGTTAAACAGTCTCTGACACAGTCAATTTACAGATCTGGACATCAGAGCAACCTCTGTCTGATTGCCATCTCATTTTGAGTGTGAATTCAGTCAGGGGATGCTTATACATGGGTCCATTTTCTGAAAACATTTTTATGTAAATGAATCATATTCTGCGCAAGATCACAAACGTATGTTTCTCAGGTCCAACATATGATAGTTTGTTTTGGTGTTCTTTATAGGCAATTTACAGTCCTCAATGAGCAAACAAAAGCAAAAGTGACATTAGAAACAAAAAAGTCAATGAAAACATAGGTACTGGCAGCATAAGACTTGTATCAATCATGTGTTTTTTGACTTGCCACCATTTAGAAATTAGCCAGGGCACAAAAGGTTCACCTCTGACCCAATCTACAATCTGCCGTTTTAATGATGCCACCAAAATGTCACCACCGTGAAGATCTTAGGGACACTACATCACCATTGTAAGGTTCACCGAACAAAATACCAACACTGGGTGATCACATGCATGGGACATCAGCATCAAAACGACCACAAGCACAAAATATCGCCACAGTGGCATACAGGTGTACAAAATATTGTTTTAGCGTTCCAATGTTCAAAGCATCAACATTCCGATGATTCCATGCCCGAAATATAATCACAATGGAAAGCAAATAATTAAAATATCTTCCTGGTGATTACACGAACAGTAGGCCATCATTTTTATTTTATTTATTTATAAAGCTTTATATAGCGCAAACATGACCCAAGTAGGTATCGGAGCGCTTTACAAGTGGTAAGAAAGGAAGCAACAGCAAAATTAAGAGCGAAACAGGATGTGGTAGGTCCCAAAATGAGGCAGGAAGCCACCATAGAAACCAAGCTGGCCACAAAATATACATGATCATAGAAGTCCAATACTTTACATGGGTAGAGCAAATGCGGGCTAAGGTGGTAGGCTACTAAAGTACATGAGCCTTACAGCTATAACTTGTTCATTAGTAGCACTTTGACTTCCTTTTAAATTATACAAGTGGTTTCTCAGAATCCATTACATTGATGTACCACTATATAGATGATTCTATGAGGACTGAGATTACCATTTCTGACAATATTTTAACATTGAAAGCAGCAAATACCAGGCTAAACGTTAGCGTAAGCGGTATTGTTTTAGATAAGGGGCAGTGTTTGGTTTAAGTGAAGGGTAGCGTTAAGGTTCGTATTTGGTTTGACGCTGGGGTAGACTTATTCTTCAGTTTAAGGTCTGGTAACTTTTGTGGTAAGACTCAAAATATTCACCATAACTACGCAAGATCCCCAAAGCATACATCACAGGGGTGGTTACATCAGGCACAAGATACCACTTTGTGGCGATCTCGGGCACAATATATCAAAAGCAAACATATCTTCAATGTAATGCTCCCAGACAAAATATTGGCAATATGACAATGCGCATATGCAGAAAACATCAACATGTAATGCTCCCAGGTGCAAACCACCACCACAGGAAGATCTGACATACACATCAAAATTAAACAGCCTCATACACTACATGTCACTACTGGGATTACCAAATGCACACAACATTCCTAATGCTATATTCCTAGGCACAAAACAACACAACTGGGTTGATGGCATGCTGGAATTATCCCAGACACAAAATATCACCGCTGGTAAAAAATTATCACAATAGTGCTGGGCACATGCAAAAAAAATGTTTGACTGTAATGATCTCATGTATAAAAAAAATCATTAAGATGATCTTAGGCTCAACAAAGCGCTGGAGAAACCACATGTGTAAGACATCACCTGTGTAAGCAGATGTGCAAACCATTACCAACATGGTGTTTTCACGCACAAAATACTACCACATACAAGCCACACTAACACTAAAAAACATTCGATTTTTTTTTAAATACAAAAATCAAGACATTCTCGGTTTTGAACATCAAAGATGTTTCCTAGCCCAGGACAAAACTGTTTCAGGTATTATTTTTTAATTCAAACGATTGTACAAACATAAAGCGTGTACCTCCCACAACCAAAAGATATGAATGAGCCAAATACAGATGTCTCTCATTCGTGGAGTTCTTAGGAGCTACAAACAATGTGGGCCTTGCGGATCTCCGATTCAGCGCCACTTAAGTAGGATACGAATTATATACGGGACAAAGTACCCTGAACCACACACGATCTGGAAATCATACTGGGTGAGGCAAAGGGTAGAAGGCTGAGACACTGTAAAAGGTCAAAGAATTTTATGGCAAGGCCAGGAGGCCAATATTATGCATATCACCTTTATTGCTCCTCAAACACAGCAGCAACAACACTTAGAATTAGAATAAATCAAACACTGTAGAACGCAGAACATGCTTATAATCCTAGAACAGGCAGACATCTTCCTCTTTTGTTGCTGCTCAAGCACAAGATAAGTACATTCATTTCTATAGTCTTTATAAATAATGAAAATATTTAATATAAAAGTGATTTTTGTGTTCAATAAGTGTAATATAAGGATATGTTAATGTTATGAACAGAAGAAATATTTAATTCTAGAAAGAAAGGTTTACTTTTTTAAATATAGGAAGAAATGCTTATTTTGGGTATTAGGCTAATGATAAATTAATCTGATTAGGAAGATGGTTTAAGAGGAAGCGTAGCGGATTTTACGGGAGTCATCGTTTTAATGTTTGAAATTACAAGCAGTTAACGATGCGCGATTCAAACAGAGCGCGTGATGATATGGAGTGGACGTGTAGTTCGAGTTTGGAGGAGTAAGATGTGGAAGAGGTTCCTATTAAAAAAAGGAAGTTTGAAGATAAAGAAATTAAGCTGGAGGCTGGTGACTTTGTAGATCCTCAAGGGGAGGAAATGTTCGACCCGTTATTAATTTAACATCCGTTGTCACCGCAATGGACACCGGTTGAACATGTAGCCAGATACATACGGTACTGGATAAGAAGGGAGATCCCTAAGGATGTGAGAACAAGACTAAGGTCAGAGTGCCCAAGGCCTAGTCTAAACAGCAAGGTGGCTTACACGCCCGAGCTGGACCAAAAGATGTTGGCTTTCCCGAATAAAACTTGAAAGGATCCTAGGAGAGGATTAGACAAAGGACTGAAAGGTTGCCAAGACAGGTTATTGGATGTCTTGGGGCCATTAACAAAAAAGTTTGATATGTGCGAGGAGGCACACAGTAACAATACTGGTGTGGATGTTGGGGAGATGCGCCAGTGGGTGCAGAGAGCCATATGTCTCCTAGGTAATTCTAATGCGGCTTTGTGTTTGGAGAGAAGGAAGAGTATTCTGTTCAAAATTGATCCAAAACTTACTGATTTGGCTAGTAAGGAACTAGGTGAACAGAGCGAAGGTCTGCTTTTTGAAGACGATTTAGTCAAGGAGATGGCTAGATATGTTGGAAACTTTAACTCCTTGCAAAAGGCTCAAAAAGATATCAGAAAGGTTTTTGGGATGGCCGGGAGAACGCGGGGTCGGTTCCCCGGCCGAGGTCAAGGATTTACCAGAAGCAATTTTGGTAGGGGAGTTAGACCCTGTGGTGCAAGTTATGGAGGAGGATATGGTTATTCAAGAACGGACCAGGGAAGTTTCTTCCCGCAAAGACAAAGAGGCAGAGCAAGGAACTTGCGCTCGGACAGGAGACCAAGGGGTGTTTCAGGTAAGACGTTTACCAGGCCCTATGTTTATTCAAATAAAATTGGGCGGCAGACTAGCCCAGTTTGTTTCGAGATGGCAAGAAATTACTCGGGATCCGTGGGGTTTTGGAAACAGTAACTGGTTACAGAATAGATTTTATCAGTACAGGAAAGGGTTCCAAAGATTTTGAGATTCTCAAAGGAGATGGAGACCTTAGTGACAAAAGAAGTGGAGGCCTTGGAGGAAAAAGGAGCAATAGAGGCTGCAAGGGCAGTTCCGGTTTGTTTCATAAGCAACCTGTTTTTAGTGGAAAAGAAAGAGAAAGGAATGAGACCAGTCATAAGCCTAAGGGAGTTAAACGATTGAGTTGGTTACAATCACCAAGATGGAAGGGATACATATGCTGAGGGACTTATTGAGGAAAGGAGATTGGTTGACGAGGTTAGATTTAAAGGATGCGTATCTGACGATTCGAATGTATCAGGAGCAAAGGGATTTTCTGCAGTTCAGGTGGAAGGGAAAACGTTGGAGGTTCAAGAGTCTTCCATTCGGACTGACGTCGGCTCCATGGTGCTTCACAAAGGTGATGAGACCAGTGGCAGCCTGGTTGAGGTTCAGGGGAATCAGTCTGATTGTTTACCTGGACCTTATTCTGATTATGGCAGAGGAGAGTTTAGCAAAGGAGCAGACGGATTTTGCAGTGAAAGTTATAGAGGTTCTTGGGTTTGTTGTAAACAAGGAGAAGTCTTGTGTAGAACCGATGCAGGAAATGACGTTTTTAGGTTTCCAGATACAGACATTGGACTGTGTGTTGAAGTTGCCTATGGAGAAAGAGCGGAAAATCAGGAAGGAGGTGAAAAGAGTGAGGAGTGCAGATTGGATTACACTGAGGCAGTTGGCTCGATTGCTGGGCCTTCTGTCGTCATCGATTCAGGCAATTTTTCCGGCACCTCTTCATTATCATGCGTTGCAGAGATTGAAGGCATTTCATTTAAGACAGGGCGCAAGATATTCTCAGAAGGTAAAGATGAACCAGGAAACTCTGGAGGAATTGGATTGGTGGCTGATGAGTTTAGAAGCTTGGAACGGAAGGGCGATTTTTGGGGAAATGCCAGAGATGGAAATAGAGTGGGATGTTAGTTTGCACGGATGGGGTGCAAGGTGTGAAACGGTTGCAACAGGTGGGCAATGGTCAAAAGAGGAAGGACAGATGCACATATATCGTTTGGAACTTTTGGCAGGATCTTTTGCGATAAAGAGTTTTGTAAGGGATCAAGTGAGGTGTTGTGTTCTTTCGAAAATGGACAATTTGTCGGCGGTTCGCTATGTGAACAAGTTGAGAGGTCCTCGGTCAAGAGGATTGGCGGAGCTGGCCAAGGAGTTCTGGAAGTTTTGCTTGGAAAGGGAGATAATGGTTCAAGCTCAGTATGTACCAGGGTTGAGCAACGTAGAAGCGGATTGGTATTCAAGATACCTCAAGGATGTGAGCAATTGGAGGTTGAACAGGGAAGTCTTTGTGAGTTTGGAGATGATGTGGGGGCCATTGCAGGTGGATCTTTCTGCGGACAGATTGAACGCTCAGTTGAAAGATTTTTACTGTTGGAGACCAAAGATTTTTACAGTTGGAGACCAGACCCAGAGGCGAAGGGAAAAGATAAATTCTTTCAGGTGTGGAAGGAGGGGAAGAATTATGCATTCCCTCCGTTTTCAATGATCCAAAGGGTATTGAACAAGGTCAGAAGGGAGCAAGCACAGTTAGTTCTGATAACGCCATTTTGGAAGGCTCAGGTGTGGTTTCCAGATCTAATGAATCTATTAGTGGAGGACCCAGTCATTTTGCCAAATTACAGGGAAATTTTGCATTTTGTTGGATGTTCAGAGAAACGTTCACGATCTGGTGGTGTCGGGTCAGTTAAGGTTGATAGCATGGTTGATTTCAGGAGAATATGGCGGATGCATGGATTATCAAAGGAAGCTGAGGAGCTCATATCTAAATCATGGTCTAGGGGGACATCAAAGGTTTATAGATCTGCATGGAGAAAGTGGAATGATTGGTGTATTGATAGGGGTTTGGATCCCATATCCGCACCTGTAGTAGAAGTTGCGAATTATTTGTCAGATCGGTTTAATGGAGGTTTAGCGTATAATACTGTTAATTCGAGTAGGTCAACCATTTCTGCAGGGCATGTTTTAGTTGATGGGATTCCTGTTGGGCAACATGTTTTGATTAAAGGGTTAGTTAAAAGTGTACGAGTGGTGCTTTCTCCAAAAGCGAAATATGATTCTCTCTGGGATGTTTCAATGGTCTTGAGAGAATTGGAAAGTTGGGGAACGAATTCAAGTTTGGATTTGAAGTTTTTATCTTGGAAATTAGCTATGGTTTTGTGTTTAGTTTCCTTTAGAAGGGCTTCAGATATTAGAGTTTTAGAGGTTAATTCAAGAGGTTTTCAGCCAGAAGGTGTATGTTTTGAAATAAGAAAAAGGACAAAGACTATGTCTAGGAAATTTTTTTACCCCCTTTTGGAGGGTGATAATGTTGTGTGCGTAGTTAGTTGTCTGAGAGGAGGACTTTTGGCTTGAGACAGGATAATTGTACTCAATTGTTAATTTCTTATGTGAAACCATATAAAGCAGTTTCAGCACCCACTTTGGCAAGATGGATAAGGGGTGTTATGCTTAAAGTAGGGGTGGATAATAGTGTTTTTGGGGCACATTCAGTTAGCGGGGCTATGGCTAGTAAGGCATTTATGAAAGGTTTTAGTTTGAATGGGATTATGAAAGCTTCAGATTGGTCAAATGATTCAACTTTTTAGAAGGCTTTACTTTAAACCGTTAGAAAGAGTATTGGATGAACTTTGAACATGCATAATATTGGCCTCCGGGCCTTGCCATAAAATGCAGATTTTCCACAGTTTTAATGAATAGAAAATCATGATTTTATTAAAGGCACGGAGGCTAATATTATCCCTCTGCTGTACCCGCCCAATTACTATTTTTTTTTTTTTTATAGGTTAAAGAAGAAGAAGAAGAGCATCAAAGTTAAATGAAGATTTATTGCAGAGCATCAAAGTTTGAAGATGGAACAGATTAATTGTTGTTTTGGGACTTTGTTTATTTCGCAGATACAAAAGAGGAAGATGGCTGCCTATTCTAGGATTATAAGCATGTTCTGCGTTCTAGAGTGTTTGATGTATTCTAATTCTAAGTGTTGTTGCTGCTGTGTATAATATTAGCCTCCGTGCCTTTAATAAAATCATGATTTTCTATTCATTAAAACTGTGGAAAATCTGCATTTCTAGGTGGCTTTTAACATTCGGATTCTGTACAAACCTGGAGATGCCTGAAGGCTTCTGAAACAACCCACCCGTTCTAAACCTACACAATCCAGGCCTATTATTTCACCCAGAACATATTCTCTTCCTAACAGCCGAGGGCTGCCCCCAGCAATAAAAAATAAATAAATAGAAACCCCTATTTTTATATACAACCTAAAAAGCCAGTTTTTGGGGCAGATCATTGCAATCATTTTAAGTGAAAGTCACTTAAAGGCTTAAAAGGGGAGGGGAGGAAGAAAGGAAGGAGGGAAATGAAAATGGTGGCCTGAGAGCCAACAAGAAGAGGAAAAAAAACACAAAATACAGCAAGGGCCTTGGATAGAATATGCAAAGGTGTGTGTGTGGGAGGACCTGGGTCCATACCTAAGCAGGAAGGAATATTACTCAGGAGCAGCAAAATGAAGGCACTAAGGAGAGCGGGTGGCCACAGAAGGCAATTAAATTGTAACACAGGTAGAAGCAGTTACAAAACAATGGGTATAAACCAAATATGTCACTAGGACACAGGTAAAATACGGTACAAGAGAAAATGGTCCCAGTGGAACACAATTAAAACATTAATTAATTAATTACTCAAACAATCTCATGTTCAACATTATTTAATCATATTGCACACGTTAGCATGTTCAAAACACAGCATATGTCTAAATAAATGATGCAGTGGTGCCCAAAAAGAGGGAAAGGGGAGGAATAGTGCAGCAATGTGTAGATGAGGGTTTGGTGAAAAAAAGAGGAGGGCAGTGACAATATATACATACAAAATACATACAAGGCCTATCCAGCCTTACACAAGGCTACAAATTAATTTACAGAACCATAATGTTATATTTGGCTCAGTGAAAAAAACACAATTTTCCACATTTGGCATAAAAAAATGGAGCTGTCGACATTTCGACCCAGTGGTAGTGTTAAGGTAGTCTAAATCCTTACAGTAGGGTCTTCATCAGGACTGTAGAGGGCACCTAAGGATAATTGAAATGACCTTTAGCGTATAAAAATAAAGAGAAATGATTGCAACACAAATTGCAAAAGGAATTTATGCAAAACATAGGGTGTGAGAAATTACCCAGTGTCCACCTGTGTCTTCGGTGAACAAAAGGTAGAAGCTGGGCAGATCTTAATGACGGAGCTTATTTCAGAAGCTGCTGCATGGCATAGTCTACTTCAATAAAGTGATAGAAGGAAAGCTTATATTAATCTCAGTCACTGGCAATCACACGATCATCATACTAGAGAATGTTTTTTTGCCCACTCTTCCACTCTAGACAGAGGTCAGCCACATGCAAATCAGTTTGCGTCTCCTCCAATTGGAACAGTCTAGCCTGACCTGCCTGCTGAAGATTATAACATAAGCAATACCACGCTAGTTTGGGCTTACTTGATCAGAGTCTAGTGAGTGTGAGCTTACCCTTTGAAACCTCCTGTACTGAGCACTGATCCAATTCACCCTGGTGATGGGGTCCTCCTTGGACCCTGCTCACTGAAATACATCAGCAGAGACCGTCAACTTCTCTGTGCTCACGTCTCTAAATACTGCCCACTGAAGGTAGACAGGTGCAGCATCTACATACTGTGCCAGTTACATACACACTTTGTGGACCACAGCCAATAAATAAGGGAAAAGGGCTTTTCTAGATAATACAGTGACAAGTGTTTGCCCACTACACTCATCATTAATAGAGTAGGTTTCAGACCAAATGATAACTTGGAGCATACAATATCTGGCCCTGCTCCCAATACATACAAGATAAAAAACTTTATAGAGGCGTTATTATCCTAACATGTGATTTGGCATCTTCCTGCAGTTTTACAAGTTGATTAACAAAGTTCAGAAACAAACTCAAACAAAAAGGTGTTTGGCCAGCAATATAACTATCATTGTACCCATTACTGTCATTTATACAAATAAGGAATATGTAGTATATTTCCTGAGACTCGCGACTCTGAATGGGCTTGTTACACAAAGGCTGGAATAAGGGATAAACACTGGACCTCCAGAACCACATTTCAAAACACTCCTGGACCTGTGGAAGTGACAGAATAAGGACTGCCCGGCTATTAGAGGACTGCCCTACTGATTAAAATACTGCCTTGCTATTCGAGAAGGAAGACTGGACCTGCTTACCTACTCGCAGGCTAACTAGAGTGACTTTAAGGGTCAGTCGGCTGACCTCCTGTCTGAGCTAAAGAGAAAAAACAATCTTCACAGGCCTCCCTGCAACTGCCTATCTGACCTGCTGCAATTGGACCTGCCTGGCTCTCCAACTGGATCTGCCTGAGCCCTGCTTGCCTCTGCCGGGGTGAGTCCTTGATCTGCAAGAGGTACCCCCCCAGGTCCTAGAACCTTTTCTGGCATCACAGTGTACTTCTCCTAAAGGAAAGGTGAAAATCCTGTAGCCGCTCTGACTACCTTGCCTTGCATTAGATTACAGAATGAGGTAATTCTGGTCACTCTACTCAATAGGTGATAATGGATTATGATACTCTGTATTTGAATAGGGAAGGAGTTAGCTTAACTCTGTTTAACCTTCAGTCATTTAGTGATTACTCTGACTGTTTTACTGTGTGGTAGATTACAGAAAGATTGCACTGCCTGCTTCATCCTGCGTTAGATTACAGAAACAGATTATGCAGCTGTAGGAAGTTGGCTCTGTATATACTATACCAAAGTAATGTATAGTGTGCACAGAGTCCAGTGGATCCCCAAGGTAGGCAGAGGTAAAAGTAAATAATACCTTACTCTCAATTTTTGATAGTGTGGATGAGCAGTAAGGCTCTATCAGAAGGTATTGTTAAGCATTTATTGTACACAGTCAGGCAAGAAATTATGTCACCCACTCAAAGACCAAACTCAGACCAATGTGTTTGTATAAAAATATTATTTAGCTGGGTTTTATTTTCTAGAACCAAGCCAGGCCTGTTACAGGTAAGTATAATAATACTTTGCAAGTGTAATGCAGATAAATTCAGTTTGAATGCAGTTAAATGCAATTGGATTGGTTACAGGTAAGTCATTTGTTCATAAAAACAGAGGTACTTTTCAGATTACTTTTTAATTTAATATTTTCTACTCAGTGTGATATGCCTAGATATCACACTGGGACATTTCCTAGATAAAAGGTAAGTAAATCAGTTTTTGTAAATATGCAGTTTCTGAAGGTTTCACACAATCCATCTCCACACTAAGAACAATTTTCACAATGCAGTCCTATGAGAGACAATCAGGGTATCGGGTTAACAGTAAGTACTTAAGTTTAGGAGTTGGTTTTCTGGGGTTAGAGCCAGGATTCCCCCACGGTCAAGGATGCACGCTCAAAGCACCCTCAGTGGCACTAGGGCGGCCGCGTGGAGAGTGCTGAGGCCCAATGTTATCCAATGGGGGCTAGAGGGCATCCGGTTGGTGGCTGCTCACGAGCAGGCCACAAGGTTGTGGGAGCAAAGCTCCTGGACTTAGGCTCTGGGCAATGGGGGATCTGATTTAGCACACAAGATGCACCCACAGCAGCACAAAGGCGGCCGGGTGCAGGTGCTCTGTTGGTTTCAATGGGGATTCTCCAGTTGCAACAAACACTGCAGGCTCGGGGATGAAGATCTTCAGGAGGTAACCACCGGTTGGAGAGGTAAGCTGGGATGTCTTGGGATGCCGGAACACCGTCGGTTGGGCCACCCAAGGCCGTGGGACATTGGGTGCTGGGGTGTCTTGGCATTGGATTTTCTTACCAGCTCCAGTCGCGGTTGGGGGAATCCTTGGGAAAAGGGCTGCAGGCATCAGTTGGAGACTTGAGGTGGGTAAGAGATCACCAGATCAGGATCGCCGAGGAAGACCTACTCGTGGTATTAGGCCACTTGAACTTGGGTGCAGACTCGCGGATTTGGCAGGAGCCAGAGTCTGTTGGTCAGCAAATCCCGTGCTCATGGGAGACAAAGTCTGGTTGGGGAAGGCAGGGCAGGTCCTCTGGGTTCTGGGGGGCTGCTGGCTGCAGGACTCACTGGGATTTCACTGCAGCAGGTCAGGACAGGCTGGGTGGGCTGGGGCCAAGTCAGTTGGTGTGCTACTCTTCTTCAGGGCGGCTCTTCTGTCCTTCTTTCTTCTTGTCTGAGGAGGAAAGGTTCAGGGTGGTCTCTAAATACTACATTTAAGGGCGTTACAGGTAGGTACAGGTTGGGACCAATGGGTCCCTTCCTTGGGGTGGGTACACCCCCTATTATGCCACTCTGTGGGAGGAGGGCATAAGCCTCGCTCTGGTTGGCTGGATCCACCCATCTGCAAGATGGCGGGGACTGGTGCTTCACCTCGCCTCCCCCACCCGAGGGGTGGGGTTGGCAAAGGTGGGCACACCTCTCCTCCTAAGGTGGTTTCCCCACCGATTCTCCCGCCCGCAGTGGGTGGTCAGAACCTGTGGGGGACAGTTGTTGGGAGCAGTAAATGGCTGGTTTAGCTCACAGAGGCGGCATGCCTTTCAAGCTTCCCCTTCGTGGACCCTGCCCATCCTGGGGGAGGAGGCTTGGCACCTCAACCCACCCATGATGTGCTTTGTTTCAGGACACCGAGAGCGGCAGACTCTCAACCCAGGGGTCCAGAAACATGTCTGGTGGTGGCAGCTGGTGAGCAGCCACTCAGCCAAGACACTAGAATTAGGTCTTTTTTCTGGGGGCATCTCCAAGATGCCCTCTGAAAGATTTTTTCATGAAATCCCACACTGGCATCAGTGTGGGTTTAATGTACTGAGAAGTTTGATACCAAACTTCCCAGTTTTCAGAAAAGCCATTATGGTGCTGTGGAGTTTGTAATGATAAACTCCCATACCATATACTCTTTATGGCATTACTGCACTTACAATGTCTAAGAATGGACTTAGACACTGTAGGGGTACAGGGCTCATGCACCTGAACTCTCACCACAGGTATAGTGCATCCAGCTAGAGGGGTGGCTTATCTATGCCAGGGCAGTGGATTGTAAGCACACAGGGATATGTGCCATGTCGACTCTTCACTTTGTTCTGCCCCAAAACACGCAGTCTGCAATGGCAGTGTGTGTGTGTGTGTGTGTGTAAAGGTACAGGGTCTCCAAGCGTGGCACAATAAGTGCTGCAGCCCTTAGGGGCCTTCCCTGGTCACAGTGCCCTTGGTACCTCTGGTACCTTTTACAAGAGACTTACTTATGGCCAGAGAGTTGCCAATTGGGTTTTGCAACATCACAGTTTAGGTAAAGAACATAGGCCCTGTGAACCTGGTTGGCAGGAACCTAGGGCACACTCAGTCAAAGTACATCAACATTAGGCAAAAAGTGGGGGGCAACCATGAAAAAAGGCGGATCTGTGCACCCTGCACTCAAATACAAAAGATTAGATTTACCTTGTTTGCATTATATTACAGCATGTGGTTACTAGGATCGCCAATAGAAGCAAGGGGACCCCTGAAGTCAAATGTAGGTAGAGGAGCAGGGGAAAAGACAACCAAAATAGACCAAAGAGAGACTCTACCTGTATCAATTCAAAGGGTGCTTTAAGTCACCTATTTTCATTGACCGCTCTTGCTAAGCCACCACAATCAATAACAGTATTCAGAGAAGCATAGTCATTGACTAATTTATTATTTTTTGACTTTTCTGTACATAAACATTAATAAATTCATGAGGACAAATCGTGACTATACAGTTTCAGTGAAATTCATCGGATCCCATTGGCAAACAGTTCATTCATCAGCATACAATCACTTTCATACCCACAGCATACTCATGCGAAACCACCAATACATACATCGCATATATTCAAAAGCAGCATAATACGCACTGAGTCCCCTCTCACTGTGTGTCCGTGGACAAAAACAATTATTTCAAATAGGGGGATACCAAAATACATAATAAAGGGATACCAGAATACACAATGTTTTTTTCCTGATTTTAGCCAGAAGTTTGGTATCATAACACAAAAATGATTTATCAGTTGATTATATTCAAACAAAACACAATTCCCAAATCAATAGAGAATATTTTTTTAAAACATAAATCAAAATGCAGAATAAATGGACGGAGGGGACTGATTCAGGGCGCTGACGCACATTTCGGTGGAACCATTTATCCTTTTGGGGTATCACCTTCCTCAGGGCGCATGTAGGGAATTTTCAATTAACAAAGGCAATGGGACCTGTGGAACTCAGGTGGGAGAATGGTGATATAGCTGGAATTCTCCCAGTCTTAGAAACAATTGAAATTGTTGAAAAAGGCAGACTGTGCCCAAAGTCTGAAGGACGAGGTTCTACGGTCGGTGTTTAAATCCAATAGAAAAGAACCCCAAGGGGCATAGGGCAAAAAGCTTGGCCTATAGTATTTGCAGAGGTCGTCCTAGTAGAATCTCACTAATATCACACGATTAATGGGACTGATGCCCGGATTCAACTTGGAGGATTTAGCGGAAATGATGCTCGTAAAAGCAGCTTCAAGAGGCAGACTCGCGCTCCATCCCTTGGGTATTAAACTAACAAGCAGCTTAAAATAATGCCCTGAATATGTGAATGAAAGTAACCCACGTCTGCCAAGAGGTAGAGCGTCCTGCTGATAACGTGAAACCGTCCAGCTGAACGGTTTCACGTTCTGCCTCTGGAAGCTGCTTGTACGAGCATCATTTCCGCTAAATCCTCCAAGTTGAATCCGGGCATCAGTCCCATTAATCGTGTGATATTAGTGAGATTCTACTAGGACGACCTCTGCAAATACTATAGGCCAAGCTTTTTGCCCTATGCCCCTTGGGGTTCTTTTCTATTGGATTTAAACACCAACCGTAGAACCTCGTCCTTCAAACTTTGGACACAGTCTGCCTTCATCAACACTTTCAATTGTTTCTAAGACTGGGAGAACTCCAGCTATATCAGCATTCTCCCACCTGAGTTCCACAGGTCCCAATGCCTTTTTTAATTGAAAATTCCCTACATGTGCCCTGAGGAAGGTGATACCCCAAAAGGATTCCACCGAAACGCGCGTCGGCGCTCTGAATCAGTCCCCTCCGTCCATTTATTCTGCATTTTGATTTATTATGTTTTAAAAAAAAAAATCTGTATTGATTTGGGAATTGTGTTTTGTTTGAATATAATCAACTTATAAAACATTTTTGTGTTATGATACCAAACTTCTGGCTAAAATCAGAAAAAAACATTGTGTATTCTGGTATCCCCCTATTTGAAATAATTGTTTTTGTCCACGGACACGCAGTGAGAGGGGACTCAGTGCGCATTATGCTGCTTTTGTATATTTGCGATGTATGTATTGGTGGTTTCGCGTGAGTATGCTGTGGGTATGAAAGTGATTGTATGCTGATGAATGAACTGTTTGCCAATGGGATCCGATGAATTTCACTGAAACTGTATAGTCACGATTTGTCCTCATGAATGTATTAATGTTTATGTACAGAAAAGTAAAAAAATAAATTAGTCAATGACTATGCTTCTCTGAATACTGTTATTGATTGCGGTGGCTCAGCAAGAGCGGTCAATGAAAATAGGTGACTTAAAGCACCCTTTGAATTGATACAGGTAGAGTCTCTCTTTGGTCTATTTTGGTTACTAGGATCACTTCATCCTCCATTAGATACAATTATTCACATTGCCTTCCCGAGTTAGATTATCGAAGACTACCTTATCTTGTTATAAAGGCAACAAGTCCCATTAATTTAGTGTTTTAGTATGGAGAAAGTGATTTCCTTGCTTATGTGACCCTTTTCTATATTAAAAGGAAATTGCGCTGGTTTCTTCACCCAGTGCTAGAACACAGGAAGATACTCCGATCACCTGTCATGCACTTGTTTACAGGAGGTGACTGCTCTGATTACTCAATGGATGATAACAGAAGGGGATCACTCCTCCTTGCTTTTCCCAGATTGTGCCTGATGGAGACGACTTTGATTGCCCAACCCTTCTACGGAGAACAGACAAGAGGGTGGAGGGGAGAGTGGCTTTACCTTGCATCAGAGGTTATAGAAGGTCATTGCTTGTATACTTTACCCTGCGTGTGTTAAAAACTTTAGTGCCTTAACTAGCATCTGAATAGAAAATATTACTTTCTGTTGAATACGCTATACTTGATTTCAGGAGATTACTAGAAATGTTTCCCCATGTACTAGTGTATGGAAGCAAATTACACTGATGCATTTATCTTACATCAGATCACAGAAGAAAATGGGCTGATATTTCTGCGTGTATAAAATAACACGTTTATCTAATTTCTATGCCTCGCAATAGACCTCAAAAGTGGATTGCTGGAATTTCTTTAACCTAAACTAGATTAAGTAAAGAGATCACCTGGTTATTATAAACTTTGCTGGGCAATAGAAAAGAACAGAATGCCTGTACTTATATTGATGAAGTATGTATTAGATAACAGAAGGAAAGCATCCCAATTCCACTTTCCGACATAGAGATTTCACATGAAGGACTGGGGCTTACAGAACCCAAATGCAGCCAGTAGCGAACTGGCAAACTGGTAGTCTTGATATGTTGGAGGAAAAAGCCAGTTTCCAGGAGAATTCCGTTCAAGAGAGGAGCATTCAATCTTAGAAGGCATCCAGGAATTTTCTATTTGTTATGGTTAGAAGGCTAAGACACAGTTAAGCAAACAGTTTCCACAGCTCTTGATGAAACATCAACAAACATGAGAAGCTGCCAAATATATGGAGTCCACCTAGGAACACTGCCTTATGCCCACTCTATTGTACACATGCGCTACCTGAACATGACAAAGCGGGGGCAGAAATGCTTCTGTACAACCAAAGCACACATCAGGCAATTGCGACATGTTGTTAGTGACTACATATTACCAGCATTGCTGTAGACAGACAAACGAACACGCAAACAAAAAAATCTGGAACTATATAGAGGACAAGGGGATATTGGTATAAAGATTTTGAAAGCAAAATTATGCTGTATTTTGAAAGCAAAATAATGCTGTGTTTTGCTCTGCTCTGTCTGCAAGCCTGCGGCGATCGCTCATGTCCAACCTAACATGGCAATATTTTAAGAGCTGCAAGAAAGCTGGCCAGTCTCTATCTAGGTGCTTATCAGGTGATGTCACCTACCACACCAACGATGACAGCCTATACCAGCGTCACTCATGACGTCTTCAAAAACGAAACGCTTTGCTTGGGTTTCATTAGCACTCAGCTGCTTTGCTGGTGCTCATGCCGAGTGAAACAGCAACACTTTACTCAAAACTAATTCAATATGAAGTTTACTAACGGTTTCCTAAAGCTTTGGATAACTATGCAGGGCTACTCTGGGTTTATGGATAGGCGAGTTCGCCTCCCTGGAAAGTAAGGAGGTTAGAATCTGGAATTTTGGAAAATTACTGTTTTTCGTGCAAGGCTAGATCTTACCTCACTCCTGTATATCACTGAAACCTAAGACGTGTGGTAATGATTTCTCTGCAACGTCTTTAACCCACTGAATTTCCTTTTAGACGCAACTATGCAAAAACTAGAGGTTTTGGTAATCAGCAAATCCACGGCGGCCCGCTGGATGGATGTGCTTAAAAAGTGATGAACTGCATTACATGCTACATGTTCGGGTTTATTAATTCCAGACTGCAGTGCTCTACACTTTACACAATCCCGACGACTCATATGACCCATTGAACACTAGGCGTATGGTCTGCAGAGTGTGAATAAGGGCTGGGAGAGGCTGGCTGCACAAGGGCACAAGGTCACCATGAACCTAATTGTACATAGAATAATCACAATGGCCCATGTGTGGACTTTATACACAGGTTGCTTTCTGACCTCCAGGTTGGGAAGGATCCAAGGGGCACCGCACTGCCCCCCACCCGCCCTCGACAGGGACTTTACCTGCAGCTGCTGGAACTCGTCCTCCAACTCCCCCCAGTCCGCCCGGCACCTCTCCAGAGACATGGCGGGGCTGCTGCAGGAGGACATCCTGCACCGCTAGCACCCGGCCTCGGCAACAGCTGCTTCAGTGCGCGCGAGGCGCGTCACCATCGCTCGCGTGCACACCCCGTCTCATCGACATAGACGACACACCACATGGCGGTGCCTCAGCAGAGCATAGCGCCGCCATGTTAGAAACATCGCACGGCCATTGGTTGGAAAAGGGCTTCTCACTTGAATCCATATTTTAGTCGAATTTGTTTTTTATCGATACACTGACATCTATAATAATTTTTATTTCAAACACTAAATCAAGGAGCAAAGTAAAAATTACACATAATAAAATAATGCTGGGTGTGATACAAATTGTATTTTGAATATACGTGTAATATTGAAAAGTAATACATTTCCTATTATACCAATGATACATCTTTGAGGGTATCACAATGAAATGATTAAACAGTGTTGACATTCAAGCATGGCCGAACGTCTCGTGAGATCAAATGAGGCTTTTCGGGAAGGTTGCGTGCTAGTCTTTTTGACAAGTTTTCAATGATCCAATGAGAACCTTGCACGAAGGATCAGGTCACTCTATGCATGCAACCACAAATGTAGATTCTTCTAACCTCTTTATATGGAAAATACTGCTTTTATGTATTTATTTATTAGTGGCCCTGATCCAGAGGATTACCAGCTTAGGTTACTCACACCATATACTCACCTGGGCCCATAAACATTCATAAAAATAAGCTAGTAGTACCGCCAGTCAATTTTGTTTACCTGCAAGATTTTGTTATTTTACCCAAATCATATCAATCCAATCTCCTTGACAATACATTTCCTCTGGTCAATGAATCTAGGAGCTAATATTATAGGCTGAAATAGCATTAAAGGGTTTCTCCAAAAATCACAGACTCGAAGAGCTTGAAAAGTTTTATCCAATCAATAATTTTGTGAGTCAAAGATCAAATATGTGTTAACATCGAGTTTCATTCAGGAAGAAATCAAGTTAGTTCAAATAATAAGTCTCAATACAATATTGTGATGACAGTACCTGTAAAGGGAGAAGGAGAGAGCCGGTACAAGGACAGATTGCACAGAATTATATTTACCTAAGGTGATGGATGAACCCAACTCCTTGTAGATGGGCCAGATGGAGTCCACCGAGACAGGTGGAAGACAGAGGATCAGGACAGGTTCAGAACTGGGAAGGTGACCTCTTCTAAGTGCAACACCAGCGTCGTACCCCTCTCTGGCACTACCCTCCTCGGTCTTTCTTACGCAATTCCCCCTCTAGATGATTGGATTATCGATCAATATTTCGGTCTCTCGAGCAGGGTCTCTGGCATCTGCAAAGTCCGAGACAGCATCTCGGACAGCGTCTGTGGCAGCATACGTGTCAGGTCTGTGACAAGTCGGAATGACAGGTCTGACACTGATCTCTAGCTAACTTTCCTTAATTATACTATTCTGTGTTCGTGTACCACCCCCAAATGTTTCAATATTGTGTTTTCCCCTACTTCTGATTGGACAGGGCAAGGAGGTGAGTTCATCACACCATATTAAATGTAATATTTTACTTAGTTTCTTTTTTCTATGTTTCCGCCCCTTACTTTACTTTCCCAAAGCTTTATTCCCATCCGCATTTCATATTATGATCAATACAATTTATATATACTTTGTAATAATTGTTGCTCTTGTCTGGGTCGATGGGTTAAGTTCTCATGAGTTTCTCCCCAGATTGTCCTTGGCTGAGTTTCAACGGTGTCATCATGGTTCCGGGCAGGGTTTAGTGCACGTGCGCACAGATCAGGTGGGGTAGGGATTTCAGTCACTCTCTGAGGCCCAAATACGAACTAGTAATAAAGTCAGAGAAAAACATGTTAAAATACCAAAATAAATGAATTCACTGTATATCACTTATTTCTACTCTAATCCCATTTACTTATTTATATATTTCGCAATAGCAATAGTAGAACTTGCAAGGTTTAGTT
Source organism: Triturus cristatus (assembly GCF_964204655.1). NCBI lineage: Eukaryota > Metazoa > Chordata > Amphibia > Caudata > Salamandridae > Triturus > Triturus cristatus. The sequence continues at coordinate 165,655,902 of NC_140594.1, forward strand.
AACACAAAGCATGCGTATTACCATGTGAGCTTCAAGTGGCCATTTTAAACGCTATTGTGCAGCTGCAAAAGTTTCCCCCAAGCATACAAAACATCATACCACGTAGATGCAGTAGACGCATGGGCAGTGAAATTCCTGCGTTTTATCGGCCATTTTAAGACACTCGGATTACTGGTTAGTATTACACATAGGAGAGCTTCCCCTAGATACGATATAGTGTGTGTAATGCAATATTAGTATTTATGAAAAGGTTGATTAAAGTGTTACGCGTTATTTTAGAGGATTGCATCCGAGCAAGTTTCTTCTTTACGAAACCTTGCTCCATCAATCCCGTCTCTGATGGCATTTTATGCCATCACCAATTTTCTACTACTAATTCTGATACCAACTTTAGCATTTTTCCATTTTTATTTCTTCTTCAACTCTTTCATTTCTTTCTTTTTCCCTTTTGTTTTGTATACCCTTTATTCTTTTGTAAAAATCTCCTTTTATTTCTTCCAGTTGTATTTCCTCATATTTTCTCTTCTTTCCCTTTTCATTCACTCCATACTCCTTTCTTTTCTTGCAACATTTGTGCCAAAACTTAATTGCTAAAACTAATAATGGTATTCCCATTATTGGTATTATTATTTGACCTAAAATATCTTTACCTATGTTAGAAAACCAACTACCTACGGTAGAAATACTATTTGTTAATTTCGTCCATACACTGTCAACTTCCAGTGGTTTCAAATCCTCTTCTAATTTCATAATATTCTTAATATATCCTCCAATTTCAACACTTTTATCAGGAATGTAAGTGCAACAATGTTGCACTTTCAACATTTTACAGACTCTGCCCTCTTTTGCCAATAATATATTAAGAGCAAGTCGATTTTGCAAAACCATAGATCTGATCGCAACCAATTCTGTATTGATCATTAAGAACCCTCCAGCAGTGTCAGTAGATAACCAATCCACCACTGTAGAAAGCTGACAATTTTTACGAGAATTCAGAATTACTCCCACTGAAGGTATCAATGCACCAAATATGTCACCTACTATCTCAGAAAAACTAGCTCTTTTCATACGTGATAGTTCCTTTATGTCTTCATTGCTTCCAGTGATTCTTTTCACATGATACACTTTTGGAAAAATTATTCCAGAATAGCAACTCCCGTACCAATGATCAGGCAATCTGAAATAAGCTTTATTGCCACATACATAATAAATTCCAGGAAATACTGGATCTGCGCTTTCAGCATTACAAATTGGTTACCAGTTTCGGGGGCTGCAACGTCAAGATGCCGCCGAAAAATAGAAATCCTCCTAAAGCTGGAAGAGCCACAGCACCGCCATCATCTGTGCCTCACACATCAAAGCAAACTTCTCCGCTTTCAAAGAGCAAGCGCTCAGACGGCGCAGCTCCCAGGCCTCTGAACGCAGGCTTACCTCCGGTTCCTGCGATGTTCAAACCGCGTCAAGCCGTCTCTCGTGAAACTCCGCGGAGCCCTGCTGATGCTGAGATTCTATCGCCGGCTGCTGTTGCGGCGAGGCAATCCGGTAAGGATCAGATCGCGCCTATCGCTTCTCCTTCAATGGGTGAATCTTTGTGTCCCAAGGGGGGCAGCAATAATGTGAGTCCTACAGACTTGTTGCCTCAGATCAATACAGGGAATAACTCTGAGAACGCGGGCGGGGGCCTCACAAGTGCTCAAACTTTGCCTGGTGTAAACTTGCAGCCAAGCAGCATGCTGGGAGATGTAGTCTCTATGGATTCATCTGCAATTGCATCTTTGATGGCCATGCAGTCGCTCCCTATAGTCCAACAGAGTGACATTATTTCTTCCAAGCTCTCAAATAAAGAGGCTGACACAGATGGCGATAATTTTTATTCGTTATCTGACCGCACAGGATCCTCAGTTGCTGATGATGCACTGGACAAAGACTGGACCGATGACGAGGATAGTGTATCAGGAGACTGGCGCCTCAATGAAGTTCTGAATCCTGCTGACGGAATAAGGGATCTTTCCACAGTACGCAAGGTGCCGCAAGAGTTGGGCAGTAACACAGGCTCTCTGACATGGGACTATTCATTTTCAGGACAGCCGAAGGATCAATCCAACGCCCAAGATTTCGTTATACAGGGCTCGGGCTCGGGCCCTAGTTCTGATAATAATTTACACTCTCCTTCTGGTGAGATGACTTTGTCAATAATTTACCAAACGATTATGGCACATCGCGAAGAAACCAGACAAGAGAGTGCAAGGGCACAAGGGGCATGTTGCAGGGTCCAAAACTCGCTACGAAGAGTGATCAAATTGTGCGCAGATATGGCTGCTAGGGTTACCGAGGTGGAGACTCGGATCTCGTCAATCGAAGATGATTTAGCAAACCAAAAATCTAGTCTAGATGCAATTCAATCCCAACGGGACGATATCCAATGGAAGTTGTCTGACATCGAAAATCGTGCCCGAAGAAACAACTTAAGAATTTTGGGGGTCCCCGAGGGTAAAGAAGGCACGGATACCCGACAATTTGTGATTGAACTATTCAATCAATCAATAAAATACTTTATTTCGATTGAGTTTACAATCATAAAAAGTACATTTAAAGGATTACAACATTATAAAAATCAGTTTGCTCATTGGCTGCTTAAAAAGTGACGCATTTTACATGTAAGCACTAACACTCTAAGTACAAAAATATTAGCACAGTAATCAGTAAAAATCAGTTTGTTCAATAGCTGTTGAGGAAAGCAGGCAATTAGGAATAAACGCTAACACTCTATATACAGGAATAGTAGCCGAGTAATCAGTAAAATCTTAAGAAACAGTTGCCAATAGTTGAGAATGAGTTTTCAAGCAGGCTTTAAGAAAGCAGGCTACAGTTTTGGCTATATACGGGGTATCCAGATATTGAAGTGCCAAAAGAGCCGGTCTGCATCTTCTCAGCCCTAAATGTCGAAGCAAAGGAACCAGCCATCGTTTCCGCGGAGACTTGTAGAAACCGCAGAAAAAGGTTACGTGCAGGGTTGACTGGCAAGTTAGACCGTCACAAGGACAGTTTGGTAGTTCCCGTGACCAGACTAAGGGCACAGGCAGTGAAACAAGACGATAAAATAGATCAAACCGAAATCTGGTTAAAACATACCTCTCATAATTTGACAGAAAAAAAGATAAATACAATTGAATGCCATGAGGAGATTGGACCATCGTTAAATGAACATTTGATTTTTTGACAAGTTCAGAACACAAACGAAGATCATTTAAATGATCAGCACAAAGCTTTTTCAAGGATTTTCTGGATATATCCGATAAGGATTCAGGGTCAGTGAAAAATGCAGGGCGATTCAAATCTGTTAAAAATCTCGATACATCCAGGGAATCTTTTTCCAATAGGACAAAGAGAGACAGTCAGATATTAGTGACCTGGTTAGATGACATTGCTCCTTAGTCCATATACGGTGCCATAGTAGAATCGGCTGGTAGCTAATGATATCAGTCAGATACTCCCGGCCGAGTTCCGCATGGGTGCCGAAAGTAGGAGCACTACGAGGGAGGGCTAATATGTATTTCAAGAAGCAATTTTCTATAACTTGTAGCTCGTCAGTGGACACATAGCCCCAGACTCCGGCACCATATGTTGCCACACTCATGCATTTGGCTTGGTAAATCTGCAAAAGTACAGTAGGGGCGGGCTTACCCAGTTTCCTAGAGAACGAGGTCAGTGCAGATGTTGTGCGTTGGAACTGCAGTTTTTTACTGGATATCGCAGATTTCCAGGACAGTTGATTATCGATAAGGATACCTAGATACGGATAGGTAGTGGCAGTTTCTAATCTGGTCTTCTCAATAAAGAGCGGTTTACATTTTTGGGCTCTCTTCCCGATGTTCATAACAAAAGTCTTAGATTTATTGACTTTGAGACCAAGAGAAGACATAAATTCGCAATATTTATCTAGTTGGATCTGAAGCTGGTTCGGTGTCCTTGCTAGGATAACTGAATCGTCTGCATACAGTAATGCAGGAATAGGGCGGGAGTTTATGCAGGGTAAATCTTTGCTGTCAACCAACATCGCTTGCTCCAGTCCGTTAGTATAGATGTTAAATAGGAATGGCGCAAGGACGCATCCCTGCCTTACGCCTTTTTCGATATTAAAGGATTCAGTAAGCTCCCCTTTAATACCGTATCTCACACAGGCTTTTGCGTCCGAGTATAACTCTCGGAGAAAATTCAACAGTGCGAGATCGATGCCCAGATGCTTCAAGATCGCCCATAACTTGGAGTGAATCACGCAATCGAATGCGGAACTCAAATCCACATAGACTAGATGAAGTTTACCACCTTTGGCCCCTACGTATTTGCCTATGAGTAGAGTCAGATTTAAGGCCTGTTCCACGGTGCCCAAGCCCTCCTGAAACCCAAACTGTAGGTCAGTTAAGATCTTATTCTCTGTAGACCAGTCCCTTAATCGCTCCAGAATTAGTCTCCCAGCTACCTTGCCGAGGGAGTCCAAAAGGGAGATGGGCCTATAGCAGGCTGGATTGTCCCGATCTCCCTTTTTGAAAATGGGCAGGAGCACAGAAGTAGACCAAGAGTCAAGAGGGCCAATCTGGGTGACTGCAGACATAACCTGCATGACAATTGGAGACCAGAGATCTATATTGCTCACAAATATGTCTAAGGGAACCCCGTCTGGGCCGGGCGCCTTACCGGTCTTTGAGGCGGTCAGTGCTGTAATTATCTCCTCTAGATCAAAATGGAGGTCAATAGGGAAGATGTTATTACTAGTAGGAGCTTCCGCCTCTGGTCTAGGTGACTCAGTTGTCAAGGGGTAATCCGCGAAAATCTGGGAGTAGTGTGCTACCCATTTATCAGCAGGTACTGCCACATCTAGATGCTGTATTGCAGTTTCATCAACTAGGAAAGGAGCCCTGACTGTTCTCCAGAACATGGTGGAGTCCTTGGTTAAGGTACTCTGGTGTAATTGGGCCCAGAGATTATTTTTTATTTCCCGTTTACGGGATTGCTGTGCCATCTTATAATTTTTCCTCAAGGAGGCAATTTGGGGCTTGTCCCTGGTCTTATTTTGAAGTGCGTTTTTCAATGCACGATGCGCTTTACGGCAGCGGAAATCAAACCACCCTCTTGAGTCCTTATCATTGATGCAAGTCTTATGAGAACGGGTGAGCTCTTGTCTGATGGCTTCTAATATTTTGGTGAAGCTGGAAAGAATCAGCTTTGGGGAAGATGACGTCTCCAAGCAATGGTAGATGAGAGGAAGGGTTTTTTGAATGATCTTACTGGTGATCTCTGCGGGATTGATCGTCGTCCACTTAACAGTATAACCATTGGTTTTATTCATCTCCAGAGAGTGCTGCACCAAGAAGCTTGTTTTTGTGCAGGCTGGAGATGGTGAATTTAGAGCTATGGTTATGCTATTTGGATAGTGGTCACTTGAAGGGTCGGTGCCAGTTGTAAATTGCTTCAATCGATGTTTTAAAGATTGAGAGCATAAAATAAAATCGATGGTTGTGGTAGCACCTCTACCATGAAAGGTCGTTTTGAACTCTACAGCGGGACACACTAGGGTATTAGCGAATTCGAGTTCTAATGAGAAAATACAAGTATTAAGTGCGTGACCTACTGCATTATGAGTGAAGTGGGCCAAGGGAACGTCGTGCTCGTCTGAGAGCCCACAGATACCTTTACCATGATTGTTGCACAGATACACATTAAAATCCCCGCCCCACACAATATGACAGTTTTGCTCGTGACTCTTAGCTTTTTGGTCTTGTATATAGTGAGTAATTTCCGACAAAGATTTTACACAGTCGCTAGGTGAGGAGTTATTATACATGTTAATGAGATAGTAACTGGAATTATTGTCAGGAACTAGTTTAAGAATTTGAAAAATTTACGAGTCTAGCTGAACTTCCGAGATCGTGAAAGGAATTAAGTTGGAAACATAGATGGCTAAGCCGCCCTTAGGTCTACCATGAATGGACGGTAAGGGAGGAAGGTGAAATGTTTTAAAACCCTGTATATGAATAGGGTTAATTGCCCAAGTTTCTTCGAGACATATTAGCTTAAATTTATTAGTAAGTTCCACCCAAGACTGAAGATGGATTTTCGATCTTAGGCCTGCTACATTCCAAAATATGATTGGAAGATCCTGGGTTGGTGTAAAGATAGAATTTGAAGGGTGAAGTTCGGCAGAGGGATGTGAAAGTTGGGACAGGGACTGAGTGGTTATAGCAGGAAAAGGAGGGATGGGTTTAGGCTCCCTGGGGTTGATTGAACTATTCACCGAGGCATTCCCTGAGGTTAAAGAGTGGGACTGGCGCATAGAGATCCAGCGCGCTCATCGTTTCCCCTTTAAGCCGAAGAAAAGCGCAGGCCAAACATCAGATAGACCTCGTGCTATTTTGATATGTTTGCACAATTTTCTAGCTAGACAGCAGATTTTTGACCTAGCCAGGCCTGATAGACAAAGGTCAGCGAAGGGATGTCAGTTTTTTGTACGTCCTGACTTTTGTCCAGCCACAGTAGAACGGAGGTGGCAGCTCCGGCAGCTTATTGCTCCTTTTCAAGTGAAAGGAGCACAGGTCTTCTTGCTTTTTCCTGCCAAACTCAAGGTCACTTATCAAGCTCAGACAAAATATTTTGAATCAGAAGTGCTGGCCAGAACTTTCTTAGATTCAATTTAGTCGAGTAATAATATTCAGGCTGTAAAGTTACTAGTTGTGACATACTTGCATGTGTTGTGGTTCGTTGGTTATGATTGAAGGCAATGCACTATATTGGGTGTAGTGATGCAGTACTTAAGTTTGTCGTATTTTTTGATTTTTTCTGCACCGCTTCTTTAATTAATCATGCAGTAGTTAGCGGTAACATCTGGAGGGGGGGGGGGCCTCACGGCCTATACCGGCTTCTCCATCAACTGGACCACGGTCCTGTTGCCCTGTATGGGGGGTTTCTGCGGGCGTTGAGAGCGTGTTTCACAGAGAGGTTGGGGAGGTAGGGGTGAGGGTTGGGGTTGGGGTGGCACTGGGGGTGGGCGAGGGGGGTGGTGGGCGGCACGGGATAAAAAAAAAAACAAGCTTGGAAAACAAAATACCTTGGGTTTTCATTATGCTCTCATTATGTACATTTTTATTCTATTACAGTCATGATTTTGGGCCATATAACTGTGTGTCAAAATGGTGTTGGCTAGCATACGAATAGCATCTTGGAATATCTGTGGCCTCAATAATGGCAAGAAAAGAGCTTTATTCTCAAGCATTATTCATCAATTGCACCTATAAGTAATATGTTTACAGGAAACTCATGTGCCCTGGAACAGTCGTGACTGTTTAAAAATTCCTGGTTTTGATTTGATTGGGTGCTCTCGACAGTCCTCGATGATAAGAGGCGTGGCAATTTTATTGAAGCGTGGGGTGGGATCCTGTGTTAGAACATCACAAGATAATGGGGGTCGCTGGGTTATTGCCGAGCTTTTAATTAGTGGTACCTCATTCACTATCTGTTCAGTTTATAGTTCTAATTTTGATGACCCGGAAGTCCTAGACTATCTAAATGTTGAGTTAGCATTGTGGCCTCATCCTCTATGCCTTTGTGGTGACTTCAATATAAATCTTGCAGCTGATTTTAATATTTGTGATAGCCAGGAAAGGTATGTAGGTAAGAAACCGAGAGTGTTTAGGTCACTACAAGCATTAGTCCAGGAACATTCCTTGACTGACCTTTGGCACCATCACTTTAAAAACCTAGATGGCTACACCTTTTTTTCAGCTCCACATAGGAAAATGGTGCGGCTCGATTTTTTTTTTTTTTCTGATCAGTATCAAGATCACACCTCGATTTCAATCTTACCCCGTATTATCTCAGACCACAATTCGGTGGTCATTACCCTTACTTTGAATGGAATTGTCAAACCCATTAAAGTGTGGACCTTTGAGAGAAAGCTCTTGACAGATCAGACATATTTAGACCATATGAGGCCTTGGTTGCACGAATTCTTAAATATTAATAGGGATTCAGCCGTTAGCAGAATTGTCTGGGACACATTGAAAGCTGCAATTCGGGGCGAAACTAAGAGTTTTTCATTTTTTCATCAAAAAAAAGCTCAAGATCAGACTAAGTCCAGGATACAAGCTTACTCTGCTGCAGAAATTCAGCTTGTCAATGCGATTAGGGAAGGTCGTGATCTATCTTATAGTCAAACTCAGGTAGCCATTATTAGAGCTTCTTTGCTTGAATTCTTTGGACAAGACTTTGCAGCCAAATACTTTCAGTATCGCTCAACGATGTTTGAGTTTGGTGAACAGTCAGGTAAGGTCCTCGCCAAACGATTACAGCAACGAGCTACGGCTAACCGCATTACTAAGATACAGGATAGTCACGGAAACATTCAGGATAATCCAGAATCTGTCTTATCGGTTTTTCTTGAGTTTTACAAATCTTTATATACGGAAGAAATTAGGGACCGAGATATAGATCATGACATCACTACCTTTCTATCAGATCTCAACACTCTTAGAGTTTCAGATCAAGAGAACGCTGTCCTGGCGGCACCCATAGAATGGGTTGAGGTGGAAACCGCACTGAATGCATTGGCAAATGGCAAAGCCGCAGGACCGGATGGGATTCCGCTGGAATTTTATAAAATATTCCGGCTGGAGATCCGCGAGGATTTCTTGAAAATATTAAGAGAGGCACAACTAGGTCATATACCAGATTCTTGGTGCAACACAACTATAATTCTTTTTAAGAAGAAGGACAAACCAGAGTTGGATCCTGCTTCGTTTCGTCCGATTTCACTAATCAACACCGACAACAAAATATTCGCAAAAATTTTGGCAACGAGGCTCGCACGGGTGATAACTCCACTAGTTTCCATTCGGCAACATGGATTTATCCCTGGCAGGGACACGATGGATCACGTCCGCCGTGTTATTGCACTATTAGACTGGGCCCAGGCCTCGGGCTCCCCTCTTGGGGCAATCCTGTTGGACGCCGAAAAGGCGTTCGACAGGGTTGCCTGGGGGTTTCTCTGGCGGGTCCTACATTGGAAGGGGGTCTGTCCCAATTTTATTCATGCTTTGCAGTCTTTATATATAACACCTCGTGCAACTATATCTATATCTGGAAAGGGTTCAAGCTCTTTTCCAATCAGTAGGGGTACTCGACAAGGTTGTCCCTGTTCCCCCCTCCTGTTTGCTCTATATATAGATCCATTTCTGAGTAAACTTGAACTCTGTCCAAACATAGCTTTTGTTAAAAACCATACAGTCGATTTTAAAGCTCTAGCATATGCAGATGACATTATAGTGGTTACGTCAGATGTGTCCACTTCATTCTTAGCAATAAAAACGGCAGCTAAATACTACGGCCAGTACTCGGGCTACAAACTTAACGCCCAGAAAACCCAGGTAGTTCAAACGACGGCAATGGGCCCCTCTACTGCACCGGTAGTTCACAGTGCTCGTTATTTAGGGATAGAAATAACAGCCGCAATTGATAGTCTGCCTGATAAGAATATTTCACCCATTATTGACAAAGCTAATCTTACGTTATGCAGACTAGATAAGCTGCATCTGTCCCTGTTTGGCAGGCGCAATGTCTTAAAGATGTTGATACTCCCGACATTTTTGTATTTATTTAGGACTATTCCCCTAGAATTTGCTCAGCTCAGCATTATTCGGGCAGAAAGATGCTGTAACAGGTTTTTATGGGGTTATCGTCAGTCACGCAGGGCCGCAAAATGGATGCAGCTTCCATTGGATAGAGGGGGGTGGTCTGTTCCTAATCTGCTTTTATATAGCTGGTCAGCGTTTATTCAATATCTTGCCGTTCCATTGTTTGGGGACAGAGCAAATCTTCCGCCATGTAGGTCACCATCTATTTTTGAGATCGGGCTAGGATATGCTGCCAAGGGGACACTAACGTCAATACTTGAGCCCAGCTACTATAAAAAGACTAAGTTTAAAGTTATTATCTCCATGTACTCAATATGGAGGAAGGTTCGACGTAGATGGCCAATTGCTAATATAAACTTCTATACCCCCTTGTCAGCAGCCAGAATGCTTCCTTCAATTTTCCAAGATAACGTTACAATAAGGTGGCAGGTCTCAGGTATTAAGATAATAGGGGATTTGGCATACGAAGGTAACATGGCCACTTTTCTTTCTTTAAAAGAAAAGTTTGCACTAGATACCCATCACTTTTTTAAATACCTGCAGGTCCGCAGTTGCCTTTCTAAACTTCTACCTAATACCCCAACATTATTCTGTAGGAATACACTTATGGATTTAATTTTTAAAAACTCACGAATTGGACCAATTTACAGAAATTTACTTTCAGTCTTTCCTGATGACTTATCGAAATCTAAAGCTAAACTGGAAGCCAAATTTTGTAAGCCGGATATTGATATAGCTCTGGCCTTAGAACTCTCTGCTAAGGTTTTAATTTCTGGGAGTTTGCGCTCCCAAAGTTATATGGCCCTTTACGACCTTTATTACACCCCAGCCAAAATATACAAATGGGGCGGTAGGGGTGGCCACAGCTGTCCTAGATGCGGCTTAATAGCGGCTGATGATGTCCATATGTTTTTTTCCTGTTCCAAATTGGCCCAATTCCTTCAAGAAGTTCAAACATTTATTACTGTTAGCCTCAAAATCCCCTTGGTTTTATCAGCTGAATTAGTTATAATGGGCTGTGAAACTGATACATCAATTAATAGAACGAGTCATGTCACTGCTTTAATATATATTGCAATGTCGCAAATCAGATTATGTATTACATCAGAATGGAAAAATCCTGCCGCCCCAACCTTTATGATCTGGAGAGCAAGGATCTTAGCCCTCCACAGGTTGGAGTTAGCCGTTTTCTCACGGGGGGGCAGCAGAAGACGGGAAAGGGGCACACAAATATGGGCCCCATTCACACAATGGTTGGAAGGCTAAGTGGTATATAACTGGCTCATATAAAGCCAATTCGATCTTGCTCTATTCTCAGTAATACTGCTAATGTAATAATGAATGGCTTGTCTTTTTGCTTGTTAAGTACTGTTAAATACAGGGGGACTGCTTGACTGTAATATTTGCAATAGATTTTAATGTTATTCAACAAGATTATATTAATTGTCTGTGTTTTCAAGCGGATAATAAAAAAAAAAAAAAAAAAAAAGGAAATACTGGATCTGTTCCACCTTTTAGTCCCCATCACCCAATTATAAAAAATTATGTTCGCATTCACTGGAACCAATAAACACATTGTTATATTCAGTCTCTAATCTATGGAGGCAGATCTTCCCTTTCTTTTCAAGGTCCAGTGACATAGCAGCATGAGTCTTGCCAGTTTTATAAATTTCATTTTTCTCAGCCCACTGAGGTATCTGTGGTTTCGGTTCAGAAGCCTTTCTCTGGAAGTTCTGTCTCCTTTGTTCAACTAAGTTCAAAAATACCTTTTCTTCTTCGTGTAATCTACATGTTAAATTGTGTTTGTGTGCTTCAGCTATATCTATTGTCTTCATTGTTAGAAAATATTCACCCATGAATTGTGAGTCTCTAGTATTAAGAACAGGGTTCATGCTCTTTCGCATAGGAACCTCAGAAAAAATCACATCTTCATTAGAATAATAATATTGCAGTTTTCCTGTTTTATAAAATAAACTTGCTAACACACTAAAAGGAATACCATATATGTAGTATGCTCTCTTCACCTTCAGAGCATGAAATGAAGTCTCAGGAACAGAAGATTCAGTAAATGTAGTATTTATTTTCAGAGCAAAGAACCCACGACATATCCCATCAACATCCAGTTTTCATCTCACCTCCCACAGAGATTCTAGATCCCCAGTAACATTCTACTTACTGCTCACCTAGTTACATTCCATAAAGTAACACTACACATTTACCATTACAATATAATCTACTTACTACACACCCTCCCCTTTTTACACAAACAGAAATTTAAATAATTCACAAACATAACAGATGATACATAAAAGAAATAAAGCAAAATAAGATTACTCAAGTCATGACATAATCACGAAAGCGAATAGGTGCTGAACGTAATCTTGCACCACCAAGATTTCTACCACTACCCTCACCTTCTCCCCTTTCAGATGTTACACAAGGAAAAACTGGACGTGGTAAAATCTCCCTAGAATCACACTGACACAAATTAGTACGAGAATGATGAGAGAGTTCTGAATGTGTACCAATATTGTCACAAACACCAAACCAATTCTGATCTGAAATATCTGTAACAACAGGACTAGTCTTACTTTCCAAAATGATAGCTGCTTGTTTATCGGTAATTTTTATAAGCGCATTCTTGTTCCACCAACCTCTATCTTTCAGCATAGCAGACCCCCGAGATACACCAAAAACTTGAACAGGAGATGAAAACTTTGAGTGACCTTTAGAAACTTTAATGGGTTTCCGAATCAAAACCCAATCACCTACAGACAAAGGTTTCTCAACAACATGAAATCTTTTGTCATAGTTTTGTTTGTAACTACTTTGTTTCTTCATAACACAATCTCGAATTTTATTCAAATCAAGAGGAACATGAGATTGTTTTTCAAGCAACCATGAAGGATTAAGTTTGGAAGTTGGTATGCGGCCCCTTAACAATGTGAAAGGTGAAACACCTGTGGTAGTGTGTGGTGTAGTATTGTAATTCCAAATCCTCTGAAATAAGAAAGAAGGAATATTTAACCCATTGCTGACTGCAGTTTGTACTGCATCTTTCAACACTCTGTTGGCACGCTCAACCAACCCGTTTGTAGAAGGACTATATAAAGGAGCAAGAGTGTGCTTGACATCTAACTTTTTTAGAAACAATTCAAAATCACGACTAATAAAATGAGATCCATTGTCAGTTACAATATCATCAGGTGTACCTTCCGTGTAAAACAAATGTTGCAAAAATAAGATAGCAGTGTCAGAATCAGCATTTTTGACAATAGAAAAATAAATCCACTTTGAAAAATAATCAACAGCTACAATAAGGTATTTCTTTTCTGAATTGAAAACCGAAAATGGACCAGAATAATCTAAGCCAATTTTCTTCCATGCTGCAGAGGGCCATTCAACAGGACATAACGGGGAATTAGATGACTTCCAATGTTTGTCAGAGCACAAGCACTGAGCACACTGGTTCACATGAGTTTTAACCTGATTGTCAATGCCAGGCCACCAATATGAGAGTTTAATTTTGTTAACTGTAGCCGTAGTACCTGGATGTCCCTCATGAGCAAGCAAAATAATGTTATCCCGGATACCTCTAGGAGGAACAAATTTATCTTGTCGCATTAAAATATCATTACAACAAGATAATTCTGAAGCAACCTGTGCGAATTTTTTTTCCTCTAATGATAAACTCCGATCCAGTGGCCAACCCTTAACAAGAAACTTTTTGACATTTTGCAAACAATCATCTTGTTGAAAGCTTTGCACCCAATCATCTTGCGTGATCTTGTGAGTTTGTATGACATCCTCCACAGAGAACACACATTCAAACTCATCATCCGCATGAAAAGTTTCTTGAGTATGAGGAAGCGGAATACGCGAAAGGCAATCCGCCCGAACGTTTTTTCCACCAGGAAGATATTTAATATCAAAGTTGAACTCTTGGAGTCTAGCTAGCAACCTGACTAGCCGAGAAGATGCCTTATTGGAAGAACTATCAGAAAGCATATACATCAATGGTTTATGATCTGTGTAAAGCTGAAATCTAGTCCCCCAAATATATGTGCGAAATTTTTCTACAGACCAAGAACACGCTAAGGCTTCTCGCTCTATGGTGCTATAATTGATCTCAGCACTAGTTAGAGTACGAGAAGCAAAGGCTATTGTACACTCTTGTCCATTGATTATCTGACTCAAAACAGCCCCTAAACCTTTTGCACTGGCATCAACCGTAATTATGCTTTGAACACCATAGGTAAATGGCTTAATTGCGGGAGCACTGATTATCAATTGCTTGACTGATTTAAATGCCTCCTCCACCTCCACAGACCACTCAAACTTAGCATGTTTTTTTAACAAGTTGCGAAGAGGTTCTACCACCAGAGCATACCCTTGAACAAAGCGAGCATAGTACTCACTCAAACCAAGGAATGCTCTTAGTGAGTCCTTGTCTAATGGGGCTGGTGCATTTTTGATAGCGTCCAGCAACGAATTCTTTGGCTTGATACCTTCCTTAGATAAATTGTGACCCAAATAGTCTACGTCTTGTGTCAGGAATTTACATTTGTCAATATTCACAGTCATACCATTTTTTTGTAATTTAAATAAAACTTCTTCAAGACGAGTGTGATGCTGTTCCAACGTTTCTGAATGTACCAAGATATCATCCTGAAAGGCTTGAATACCATCACAATTATCAAAATCTTATCCATTAACCTCTGGAATATACTAGCTGCAGACGCTAATCCAAAAGGAAGTCTCTTGTACATAAAAACACCAAATGGTGTAACAAACGTAGTCAAGGGTTGAGACTTAACAGAAAGCGGAATTTGATGATACGCCGAGCGTAAGTCAATGGTGGAAAAGAATTTGCTGCGACCTAATTTGGCAAGCATATCATGAATTTTGGGTAACGGGTGGGCATCTACAACAATATTGCGATTAAGCATCCGCAAATCCGCACATAGACGAATATCGCCAGAGTGTTTACGAGCTACCACAGCAGCAGAAACCCACTCTGATGATTCGACGGGACAAATGATATTTTGTGCACACAATTGATCTAAGTGTTTTTTTAGATCATCCCTAACAGAAAGTGGAACAGGGCGAACTTTCTGAACAACAGGGGATACTTTCTCTTTAAGTTTGATGGTATGTTCAAAATCCTTAACCAACCCAATTTCATTGCTGAACACCGATTTATATTTGTTAAACAATTTGTCCAGAACGGGGTCATGTATGTTATCATCATTAACTAATAGTACTGGAAAGTCACCCAGAACTACAGGTTCCGGATGACCCGGTTTCAAGAAAATACCCAAACTGGCTTGATCACGCCAACCCAAAATGTCTCTGCCATCCAAAGCCACATAAATTTTGGTATTGATGACTCTACCTTTAAAATTAACAGTGTCATTGAAATACCCTCTCATTATGATGTCGTACTCCCCGAAGGCTTTCGGGTTAACATCAGTTGCTATCAGTTTTGTGTTTGTCCATAGCCTGTCGAATGTTTTTTCATCTAAAATCGTAATAGGAGAACCCGAATCAGCCATTACTTCCATTTCAACTTGACCTATTAACACTTTACAATTAGGCCCTTTAATCTTATTCCCTTCAAGAGAATTAATATGAATTGAAAAGGAAGACACATTTAACGCATCACATATGTCGTCCTCATTGTAAATATAGTTCACCTTACTTTTGTCTTTTGGTAACCGACACATAGTAAAGAAATGACCAATTCTTTTGCAATTATTGCACCTTTTTCCTTGAGCCGGACATTTTGGATTGTTACCAACATGAAACTTGGACCCACACCTGTAACAAAAAATGTTATTTTTACGTTCAAACACTTTTGTGTTCTTTAAACGATTTGCAACAGCATTGACTTCTATTTGATTACCCGCATCCATATCTACATTCATGACCTTAGTGTTACAAGATGCATTAGAAGTCTCTGCTAAAATCTTGGATGATGTGACAGAACATTCAATACTCTTAGCAATAATTACAACTTCATCTAAGGTAGGATTTTTACAAGTTAATATGCGTTCCTGTATTTTTTTGTTGTAACAATTAAAAACAAGTTGGTCTCGAAGCGCTGTCTCTAAATAGGACCCAAATTCACACTTTGTAGCCAACACCCTCAATGTAGCTAAATAATCTTCAATGGATTCTTCCGCAGACTGTTTTTGTTTAAAAAAAACATGTCTTTCAATCATTATTGAGGGTTCATCTTTATACTGTTTACCCAAACGATCTAAAGCTTCTGAATAAACATTCCAAGAATCGTCAGCTGAAGGATTCGTGACAGTAGGAAGACTATCAAAAACTTGTTGACCAGCATCTTCAAGATGATTAAATAAAATGGCTCTTTTCCTAGACGGCGAATATTCAAGTGCATCAATGGCTTCCAAATAGTTTGTGAAAACTCTTAACCATTTTGGCCAAGGAGTGGGTGGCTTACCCGCAATCTTTAAAAAACAAGGTGGAGCCACAATACTTTCAATAGATTTTGCCATATTGCAACAGTTTTGTTAATAAATTAAAAAAAACAGAAAGAAGAAAAAAAAACATGAAAAAAGAAACACACCTGAGTGTTAATCCGTTTTGTAGTCAATGCTGATAGTGATGACAAGTGCCACAAATAATTTTAAAAAAAACGAGAGAAAAACGATGTTTTCTTGAAATACGCGAACAAAATAACGTGGCTGTAATGCTTTGCAATGCAGGCGATCCCAACCTTACAAAATGGCCGCCAAAACGTGATGATGCGATCACGCATAGACGTCACTTCCTTGTTGCCGCTTCCGATTGAGAAAGCTGTCGGCAGTTGAGATGCGAGCGCGGACCTCCCAGAGAATCAACGCGCCGTTTGAAAGATGCTGAGGCGTAACGGGTAAGACAGCCAGCAAAACAAATAAGTACTGATACTGTCGATGTACTCACAGCCTCGCACGTGAACTTCAGGCAGGATATCACCGTCGGTGGGTTTTTTCTTTCCAATTGTGACACAATGCCACTTTTTCAAAGTTCAAAATGCTCGATATACTACAAAGTTTCACCGATCCCATCCAGTGCATCGCCAAAATATGTAGTATGCTCTCTTCACCTTCAGAGCATGAAATGAAGTCTCAGGAACAGAAGTTTCAGTAAATGTAGTATTTATTTTCAGAGCAAAGAACCCACGACATATCCCATCAACATCCAGTCTTCATCTCACCTCCCACAGAGATTCTAGATCCCCAGTAACATTCTACTTACAGCTCACCTAGTTACATTCCATAAAGTAACACTACACATTTACCATTACAATATAATCTACTTACTACAATATGTTAATGGAATATGATGATATGTCACACCTTCTGCTACTGATGCCGGTAACTTCATACACACATAACAATCACTAGCTTCCATAGTGTCCATGTATTGCACTAGTAATTTTGTAAATACATTTAAAGCAGTGTCATTATCTGTCACTGTGTGTGATATGTCTAACTCATCTGGTGCGTCAAAATCTACTTTGTCTCGTCTTGTCTTATTCTCATCTGGTGCTTTTAAGGCTACCCTATTTCTTTTAATGTTAGCTACTCTCTCGTGTGTGCGTGTTATTCTTTTCTACTGTATCCATTATATAAGGAATGGCAACTGTTAGTGCTAACCAAATTATAAGTACTAAAAATATGCTACATATACATATTCTACAACATTTCTTTACACAACTTTGTTTCGGTTTTCCAGCAGCTCTATTGTCAGCCATTTTCATTTGTATAAGAAGATTTCTCTTCTTTATTTGAAAACTTTAATCTGCGATGGCATTTTTGGGTACACAATCTCTTTTCAAGTTGGTCTCACTTCTTCGTCAATTTGTTCTGCATTTATTTCTTCATCATTTTCTTCATTTATTTCCAAATTCTCGAAGTCTTCAATAATAACATACGTCCATTCAGGACCTACGAATTTATTGTTCAATACTTTCAATCTTGTGCTTCTTCGTTTGGAATCTTCATTTAATTGTTCAGTCTGACTTGATACCTCGTTTACTTGATCCGGTTCCTCATTTATTTTTTTGAGGCGGTTTCTCACTCTCTTGATAACACTAGACCGATTTTTGCCTTTTGGACTCTTTTGGCTTGTACTGCACTTTCACTTCCTTCAAGTTTTCTTTTGTTTTCATTAGTTTGTGGCACAACTTGGCTATTTTCGTTTTCGGAATCTCTCTCTATCTGACCTTGACCAGGGCTTATTTCTTTAGTGTCATCTGCCTGGATGCGTTCTTCTTCCTTAATCTGACCCTGTTCAGGTTTTATTTCAATTTTCTTTTCTTCTTCTTCCACCTGAACTTGTTTTTCTTTTCCTGTCTGGTCCTGATAAGGTGCACTTTGGCTTTCAGCCGCCTGAACACGTTCTTCTAACCCTATCTGTCCCTCCTCAGATTTAGGAGCTGTGGTTACAGTTTCTTCCGTCTGAGTAGATTGTTCTCTCCTTGACTGGTCCTGCTCAGGTTCCCTAACTGTTGTATTTTCACTCTCCTCAGCGCGTTCTTCTGCTCCTATCTGTTTCTCACTCTTTTCCTGACTAGCTAATCTAGTTTGGCTCCTTGTCTTACAATGACTTCAGGTATTTCTACTATTGGGATCCAATCATCCTGACTTGTGCCCGGCTGTTCTTGGTCAGCTACTTCAGGGTCTGTTATTCTTGATCCTTCAGCTGTGCAACCTTCAGCATTCCCAACTGCTTGAGTCAGTTGAGGTCCTTCTTCGTCAGCTGCTGCTACTCTTGGTATGGCTTGCATGAATCCAATTCGGCAAACCTGCACACTTTACTGCTGTTGTTGTAACCAATATAACCTGATGTGGATTTTCCCACCTTGGTGCTAGGCACGATTCTCGAGTGTGATTCTTCACAACTACCCAGTCGCCGGATCGTTCAGATCATGCGCTTGGTTCGGCTGCCTGGTGACTGCGTCTTCTCCAACCTGGTGAAAGATAGAACGCACTTGGTCAGCCAACTCTTAGCAATACTCTAGCACCAAATCATCAGATATATTCAACAGCTTGTGTCCTGGTTTGCATGCTCGTCTCATTGCTCTTCCCATGAGTATTTCATGGGGACTCAATCCGGTATTCTTGTCTGGAAAACTTCTGAGTCCCATCAGAACAAGAGGTAAAGCATCAAGCCAGTCCAGTGGGGTGGATGCACACATGTTTCCCAATCTTGACTTAATTGTGCCATTTAGTTGTTCTACCACTCCAGAAGCCTCTGCGCGGTATGCGCAGTGCAGCTTTTGTTAAATTTTGAATGCTTCACAAATTAACCAAATTATTTCATTATTAAAATGAGGCCCTCTGTCCGATTCAATAGTTACTGGAAAACCGAATCGAGGAATGAGTTCTCTCAATAGGAGTTTGGCCACCACTGTCAAGCTGTCGTTTCTTCTGGTTGGGTATGCTTCCACCCACTTTGAAAATAAACAAACTATGACAAGTACATATTTCAAACCTCGATAAACAGGTAACTGAATGAAATCTATTTGAAGTCTTACAAATGAACCTTCCGCCTTTCCAATTTTTCCCATACTGACTATTATTTTCTTGCCTGGATTCATTTTGTTGACATGTCAAGCATCTCTGGCGAAAACTCTCTGCGACATTCCTGAACATTGCATTAAACCAATCTTGTCGGAAAAGTCTTATCATTGCATCTGTACCTATATGGGTGTCTCTATGATACATCCTAGCCATTGGTGCAAGCATACAATCTGGCATTACTGGTCTGCCATCTAAGTAAACCCATTCACCGTCTTCTGTCCTTCTCTAACAACCAACCTTTTCCCACTCCTCTCTTTCTCTTGTTTCCACCTCATCTTGTAGTTCTCTTACTTCTTTCCATGTTTCCAATCCTGAAAACAGCATAAGTTGGCAGCTGAATCCACATGTTTCAATTTTCCTGTTCACTGCCATTTTATCTTTGGCACAGTGTTTGGCAACCTTGTCAGCATATCGGTTACCTGCCGTCACATGGTCATTTCCAGACTGATATGCAGCACACTTGAACACTGCCACTTCTTTTGGTAATTGTATTACCTCAAGCACTTCTCTCATAAAATTTCAATTTTTAATGGGAGACCCTGAAGAAGTCAGGAAACCTCTCTGAATCCAGAGCTGGCCAAAGTCATGCACAACCCCATAACCATACTGACTATCATTTTAAATGGTTACTCTCCAATTTTCCCTATTTTTGCAGGCTTTAATTAAAGCGATCAATTTGGCTACTTGTGCAGACTTGACTCCTGGTAAATGGGATGCTTCGACTATTCCTGCCAATGTACACACAGCATAAGCAGCACTTAGTCCACCTTCCTCATAGCGCATACACGAGCCATCTACAAAGAGCTCATGTTCAGCATTCTCCAAGGGCTCTTCCTGTATGTCAGGACGAGGTTTGGTACTGAGTTCCGTCACGTCAAGACATTCATGTTCGACTTCATCTTACTACTCCTCATTGTATGGATCTGGTAACAAGGTAGCTGGGTTAAGAACAGTACATC
The DNA here is from genome assembly GCF_964204655.1 of Triturus cristatus. Lineage (NCBI taxonomy): Eukaryota > Metazoa > Chordata > Amphibia > Caudata > Salamandridae > Triturus > Triturus cristatus. The sequence continues at coordinate 165,676,140 of NC_140594.1, forward strand.
TGACTGTGGTCACGTTTTCAGCCCCTAGTATAATTATTTCGTACTTTGTCATTCTACTAGGGGTAAGATACTGATTTCGGGTTCTTGTTAAAAGAATTTTAACTGAATGTGGTAAGTACACTTTTGCAGTGTGTCCCATCACAATGGATTCGCTCTGTTCCAAACTCATGCACGTTGCAGCTTCTGATTTTAGGGTCCAAAGTAGCAGAAAAAATGCCACCGGACGTCGCATTAGACCATGTCTCTGTGTTAAGACTGAGAGTGCACAATTATCCCTCTCACAACAGAACAGTGCAAATTCTTTTGAATAGTCAGGCATACTTAAAGCAGGTGCCTCACACAAACATTTTCGTAATTTTATGAAGGCTTCCATGCTTCGATCTTCCCACTCTATTGGGTCTTTTGCTCGCTTCTTTGTCATTTGTATCAGGGGTTTCGCCAATAAGGAAAACCCTACAATCCATTGTCTGCAATATCCTACAACACCAAGAAACATCCTTATTTTTTTGGGGGTTTGTGGCAATTTCATTTGACTTATTATTTTTATTCTCTCAGAGGTCACTTTTCTTAGTCCTCGCTGTATCTGATGTCCCAAATATTTAAAAGTTTTTTTGAAAAATTGTAATTTCTCTGGGGACACCTTATGTCCACCTCTGGCTAGATGGTTCAATAAAGTAATGGAATCAGTAACACAGTCATCCATTGTTTTCGATGCGACCAACAGGTCATCAATATACTGTACCAGGACTGACTCCCTAGGCAACCGTAATGTTTCAAGACACTTTTTCAATATTTGGTTAAAAATCGAAGGACTTTCAGTATAGCCTTGAGGAACGCGATTCCAAACATAAATTCAATCCTCAAATTTAAAATAAATAAATACTGACTACCAGGTTGTAACGGAATGGAGAAAAAGGCATGGCAGAAATCAATTACGGTAAACCATCCTGCCTTCCATGGTATTTGGTACAAAATCACTGCAGGGTTAGGTACTATAGGCCAACATGGCTCAACAATCTTGTTTATCTTTCGTAAATCTTGCACTACCCTATATTTTCCGTTAGGTTTCTTCATGCCAATTATAGGTGAATTACAAGGACTACTCATTATTTCTTTTAAAATGCCTTGTTCGACCATTCAATCAATTTCTGCTGCAACACCAGCTTTTATTTCAGGACTCATTTTGTATTGTTGTGTATTTGGATAAACTGCACCTTCCTTTACAGTCACTTTTATGGGATCTACATTTTTTATTAATCCTGCCTCTTTTCCTGTAAAATCCCACACTTAGGATTTACTGTTGTTTTGACCTCATCTGGTAAGTCATCTTTGGTCATCACAGAATATAATTAATCTACTTCTGTTTCTTGTTTTGCTAGCATGATTTTGTACACTCTGTCTTCATCTGGAGTCTGAATAGCAACACCATCCAGTGTGCAAAATATGGTGCAATTCATCTTGCACAATCGATCCCTTTCTAATAAGTTCACAGGACTTGAGTCACACACTACGAACGTATACATTTCTTTGAATTTGCCATTACATACCTCCATTGGTTTTGAAATAGGGGTCCTAATTTGTTTATTAGAAACGCCCACTACTTGGATCTCTTCTCCCGAGAGGGGTAGGTTTGGGATGTCTGCTGTTCTCACAGTAGAACGGGTAGCGCCAGTGTCCAATAAAAAGGTAATGCCATTTCCTTCCACCTTACCATCAATATATGTACCTGACTGATCTACCGGCAAGGATGCGCCAAGTACGCACTCCTCTTCCTCCCCCCTCAGGCACCGTCATAAGGTGCTGTCATCAAAATAAGAATCCTGCAAAAGAAATTGCGATGTTACAAAATTTTTCTTACCACTTCCTTCTTAAAATCCCATGTCCATACTGTACTTGGCTTGACTCACAAAATTTGGCATAGGGGCAGGTGGCAATTGACTCTTTAGAGTTACAACCTGCTGCGGTTGACTCATTATCACCTCATTCTGCTTCTGGGGATTTAAATTTTGATTTGGGCCATTATTATTCTCTATACTTTTACACTTGTTTTTCCAATGCCCCAATTTTCCGCACCCATGACAAGGAAACTTTTTCTTTGCTTCCTCTCTGCTCAATCACCCTCTTGGTTTACCCCCACTATTCTCACCATGACCTTGGCCCCTACCTGTATTTCCTGCCTGATTTTGTAACTGGAGTTCTTGATGTTCTGCTAATTTTACTTGAGCCCACATCACTTTCTCTTCTAAATTCTTTCGTCTATTATCAATTTCATCTCCGCAGTATTTTGCATATTTTAAGATCTCATCTATGGGCTTCGCTTTCCAGCACAAATTGTGCTGCTTAATCATTTGAGATATTTCTTGTCTTAACCCTGTCACAAACCGATACACAAAATGAGTCATGTCCTAATCTCCGATATTTTCAAATCCACTATACTGCTTGAACACCTGTAAAAGGCGCTCATAGTAAGACTCATACTTTTCCTGGGTTGTTGTATCTATTTTTATCCAATCTGTTTCTTTTGGGGTAATTTTCCCTTTTAAGAAAGTGATTACTTGGTTATATTTCTTCATAACCTCCTCTGACGGAGCTCCTGTCTTTTCATCTCTCGGGTATTCATCACTAGGCCAATCAACTGTAATTTTACGTTCGCTCCACAAATCAGCAGGCACCACTATGTCAAATAAACCATCCAAATCTTTCAACAAAACCTTCACAAACCTCTCAACTTGCCTGTACCATTCCACTGGTTGCTCTCTCAATTTAGGGAAATCATTTGTAAATGATAAAATATCCTGTCGGGTCCATGGGACATGTACATATCCCCCTCCTGGATCCTCTCTCATTGGGTACAATCTTTCAGCCTTATCTGTTTCTTTCATCAAATATTCGGATGTCGATCTATTTGCTTGTGCTTCCTCCTTTTTCTTTGTCCATCTAACTTTCCATCTATCTTAAATCTCCCCATTTTTGCAATATTGTCATCAACTCCATTATCTGCAATTTTCTTCCCGACATATTCTTGTTTTCCAAATCCCTTTCAGAAAATTCTGCTCTATAGGGTTTCAGCAACACCTTGGATCTCCCTATTTCAATTCCTATTTCAGAGGCCAAATTTGTCAATTTTTCATGAAATATTTTCGTGTTTCGGGTTATACTTTGGCAAATGAACAGCAATTCTTCCTCACTATAGGTGTTTAACCTATCCAGTCCTACATTCCCAGCTATCATTTCTTCTAAGTCGACTTTTAATTTGAAAATGTCTAATATTTTCGGTGGTGGGTTTGGTTTTTCTATTTCCTGTGCCCATCTTTCTATTTCTTCTGGGGTTACTATTATGTCACTCTTCGTCCCTGTGGATGTCTCTATTCATATTTCTTTCGAGCAACCTGGTGTTATTCTCCTAGGTGTGTCATTTATTTGCCCTCTTATCGGTAAATCCATTAATGAAATCACTGACTCACATTCACTAGCTTTGTCATCAATTAATATTTTCTCTTTTCTCTGTTATACGATGGGAGTAGTCATGACAGGTGTTTTAGGACAATTTGTTTTATCCCCATACAATGGGACAACAGGACCTATGGTCACTGGTATAGTCAAAGCTTCAGGATGCGTGTTTAACTGGGTAATTTTCTGTATTATTTCACTTCTATTTTTATTTATCGCTTCCCTTTCTCTCTCTTGAAGTACCCTTTCCATTGTTTTGTCATGCACAACCTGTGGAATTAAAGGCGTATCTAAAACCGGGGCACTCGGGATTGTTCCATTGGTCCTTCTTGATAAGGTGGAGGATTTTTAATAAAATATCTTCTAAATAATCATCTTCTGAGTCTCCACTACCTGCTATTGTTAAGTGCTTTGTTTTCTTTTTTTTTTTTTTTTTTTTTTTTTTTTTTTTTTTTTTTTGAAAAAGTTTTTATTGAACAGTAATTCGGTTACAAGAATGGGCCTACAACCACCCGGGCCGGCCGCTAGGTACATAAGGAAATATACACATATCAAGGCTACAGTCAGTTCCCAGGGCACTGCCCCGCAGTGGCTCAAGATAATTCTCGAAGAACAGCAAGCGTGAGTCCAACAATAACAGAAACAAAAGGAAAAACAATAAAAACAATAAAAACAAAAGGCGAGTTATGAGGGATACCAGTGCGGCTCAGGCTCCCCCCGGGAAACTCCAGTCAGAACATTTGAGCAATCCGCTAAAGAGAGGAGTACCGGGAGGCCGGGGACGGAGGGGGGGGGGGGGAAGGGGGTCAAGGGAGATGAACGTCCATATGTAGTTGTTACAAAAAGCGCCAGGAGCCGCCAAGGGTCAGGGGGACATGGCGATATCAGTGTCCACCAGGGGGGGCGTACAGATGCCTCCGCGATACGCATTCCATTGACCCCAAATTCTACCCCATGCCCCCGGCTTGCCACGGGCCACATACACTGTCTTCTCCCGAAACATACACCAGTCCATATTCTCCTTCCATACTGACACGGTGGGCGGCCGTTGAGCGCCCCAAAGTTGCGCTATATCCCTCTTGGCAATCATGTTCCCTAGGGCCGCCCACCGAGTCTGAGCCGCGTTGTAGTCATTGGGCTCCCACACATTCAGGACACAGCGACGCACCTCCGGCAGCAGCACAACCCCGGTGACCTGTCCCATAACCGTGTGGACCCGGCGCCAGTAGTCCGCCACCTCGCGGCACTCCCAAAGGATATGAAGAAAGGTGGCGCTGAGCCCACAGCCTCGCTTACAGAGCCCGTCGTCGGAAAATCCCATCGTGACCAAGCGCGGACCCGTGACATACACCCGGTGGAGAATCTTGAGCTGTACCAACCGGAGACGAGCCGGAATGGCAACCTCCTTGGGGGACGACAGTGCAGACTGCCAGTCTTCGTCGTCCAATTCGACCCCATCCCCAGTCCAAGCCTCCCGAAGGCGCACCAGGAGATCCGCCCGGTGATTAATCAATTTTTTATAAATTAAAGAAATAGTACTATCAGGGACATGTCCGTCAAGTATGCGGTCCTCGAGGGGCGAGGAGACAGGGATCTTGGTCCCCTCCCCGAAGACCGAGAGCAGGGCGTGTCGAACCTGGGCGTAGCGGAAGAACTCCCTGTCGGTCAGCTCGTATTCGGCCTGGAGCACCGCGAAAGTCTTGACCGCGCCCTTGTGCCACAGGTCTCCCACTTTGCTGATACCAATCGTGTCCCACTGGTCAAACCCCTTGGTGGTCCACAAGCTGCCCAGGCGGTCGGAGGCAAACAAGGGAGTAGCACATGTCATTCGCTCACTCCAGCCCATGGCCGCAGTGGCAGCCCTCCAGGTCCGCACAGCAATCTTAGTAGGACCCGTAAGGGTCCGGTCAGCCAGGTGGGAATAAAGTGCCCTGTTGTAGTTCCCGCCGGGAAGTAGGAACTTGTCCATCTCATACGCCGGATTCAAGCCGGGCGCATACGTGGCGTGGTTAATGGCAGATAGCTGCGAGGCCCAATAGTACCTGCGAATGTCAGGAAGCGCGATGCCCCCGTCATACCAGGGGAGAGTGAGCTTAGCAAGAGCAATACGCGCCCGGCCGTTCCACACCAGTCTCCTCTGCAGGCTCTCCACCTCCCGAAAGTAGGCCACTGGGATAACGTCGAAGGAGTTCTGGAGTGCATAGAGGAACCTGGGAAGGGACATCATTTTAAACAGCGCGGCCCGACCCAGCGGGGACAGGGGCAGCCTGCACCACCGGGCCGTGTCCTCCCGCAGTCGCCGAAGTGGACGCAGGAGATTCTGCTCATAGCGAGCCACCGGGTCCAGCGAAACGTATATCCCCAGGTACTTAAAGCCGCTCAGAGATGTTTGAATCGGGAGCCGAGGCGGCAGGAGAGGAGGACCACCAGAGATGGGATAAACGCAGGATTTAGACCAATTGATCGTGAGACCCGAATTGTTCCCAAAGGAGGTCAGAACGTCAAAGAGGACGCCGAGTGACCGCCGCGGTGAGGTGAGATACAGGAGAATGTCGTCCGCATACAGCGAGACCCGATCTTCGAAGCCCGGGCCCCACCGGATCCCTCTAAGCGAGGGCTCCCAACGGAGCCAGGCAGCGAGTGGCTCCAGGGCGAGAGCAAAAAGCAACGGGGACAACGGGCACCCCTGCCTCGTGCCCCTGCCGAGGGCAAAGGGCCGAGAGACCCGCCCATTCACCACCACTTGAGCCATGGGTCCCGTGTAAAGGAGCCTTACCCAGCCAATAAATCCCTCTCCAAAGCCGAATTTATCCAAGACGGCCCAGAGGAATGGCCACTCAATAGTGTCAAATGCCATCGTGGCATCCAAAGAAACCAGCACGGCCGGTTCGGTGAGGAACTCCGCCCTGGCGAGGACCCCGTGCAGACGACGCAAGTTAAGAGCGGTGTTGCGGTGCGGGATAAAGCCGCATTGGTCCGGATGAATAAGGTCGCACACGACACTCAACAATCGATTGGCCAGGACTTTCGCCAGGATTTTAGGCTCCGCATTGAGCAATGAAATAGGCCGGTAAGAGGTACAGCGGTCACGCGGCTTGCCCTCCTTGGGGATAACGACTATAGAGGCCAAGCGCTGGTCGGCCGGAAGGGAACCCGCCGCAAGAGAGTCGCGGAACATGCGGCTGAGGAAGGGCGCAAGCTTATCAGGACGCAATTTGTATAGTTCAATGGGCAGACCGTTAGGACCCATAGCCTTGCCCGAGCGAAGGGAACGAATCGCGGTCGCTATTTCATCCGACGATAAGGGGGCGTCCAGCCGCTCCCGGTCCTCAACGGACAGGCCGGGCAGAGCAATATCTCTCAGTAGGAGGCGAGAGTCATCCTCGTCCCTGTCAGCCACCGGGGAGTACACCGCCCGGAGGTGGTCAGCGAAGCATTCCACAATCTCATCGGGCTCAGTCACACACACACCATCCGCAGCACGCAACTCGGGGACCACACGATTCACTCTCTCCTTTTTGTCCAGCCACGCAATCAACTTTCCCGCTTTGTCCCCCGCGTCATACAATCGGCCCTGCAGCTCCCTATACATAGTTTTGGCCGCGTCAGTGACCAGGGACCTATATTCGAACTGTTTCAGGCTAAGGGCATGTAGCCCGTCCGGAGTAACATTCGCCTCCAAGGCCGACTCCAGCCCCGAGATGTCAGTCTCCAGCTTCACCACCGCCTCGCTCCTGACCTTCTTGGCCACCACTATCTGGGCGAGGGCGTGTCCGCGTATAACAGTTTTAAAGGCTTCCCAAAGGGACAGCGCAGACGACACCGACCCCTCGTTTTCACTGAAGTATTGGTCCATGGCCTTAACCAGGCTGTCACGAGTCACAGGGTCCCGCAGGTACCAGGGGTTAATGGGAGCTATCCGCCCTGCGGACCGCGACCCGGTGTCAAAGAGAAGCCACAGCGGAGAATGGTCGGAGATACCACGCGCCAGGTGTCTGACCTCTCGAATCCGACCAGTCTGCGCCGCGGGCGTAAGGAAGTAGTCTAACCTGGAGAGACTCCCATGCGCCCCCGAATGAAAGGTGAACTGGCACTGGGTCGGATGCATTAGTCTCCAACTATCCACCAAGCCGAAGGTCTCCAACATCCCGCCCAGCCATGACTGGGCAGCGGGGAGGGTCCTCGGTGGGTGACGATCCAGTGCACCCGAGACCACAGAATTAAAGTCCCCGCCCATGAGCAGGAGGCCGTCCGGGAGGTCAAGCAGCATTCGACCCAAATCAGTAAAGGTGGAGTTCTGGAGGCCCGGGGGGACGTAGACTGAAACCAGGGTAAGGGGCTGCCCCTCCCACCTCCCAATCAAACACACATAGCGCCCTCTGTCATCCGAGACTATCCTCGTGATCTCCACCGGAAGGGAGGTTCGCAGGAGAATGCCCACCCCCCTGGAGCCAGTTGTGAAACCAGAATGGGCTACGAGGCGGTATCCCCCCCTGTTCATCGCCTGGCAGACATTGCCGACCAGATGCGTCTCCTGGAGAAACACCACATCAGGAGTCAAACGACGCAAATATTGCAGTACAACACCCCGCTTAATACGGTCCCCCAACCCATTGACGTTCCATGACATAAGCCTCAACCCGTCTCCCCCCATCCCCTCCAATAGATCAAGAGGCCCCCAGCCCGCAGCACCGCTCCCAAATATGGATAAAAATCAATACCTCGCCCTGTAAACAAAAAACACACAACTAAACAACCCCTCTTCCCCCCCAACCCCACCCCAAGTCCAACGCCCCCCACCCTGCACCCCTGCGGGCCAAAGACCCCCCCCAACTTGCAGTGTGCCTGTCGCCCCACTAACCCCATTCTACAAAAAGACCCCGGAGGAGGAAAGGGACCCGAACCCGCCCGCACCCCTCACGGGTCCTGGTAAAACACAGTATGCAAAAGAAGTAAGACTCAACTGTACAGTGCAAAACCGCAAAAGCAAGGACCAAAGGTCAGTCTAAGGGGACCCGTCACCTGCGGTGCCCCCAGAGGGCCCGGGCCGGCCACCCATGTCCGGCAGCGAGTCCAGCCAGTCACTTGCGGCCACAGGAGAGTCAAAAAAGACTGTCCGTTCTCCATGCTCCACTCGAAGTTTCGCCGGGTAGATCATCGAATACTTCAGGCCTAGCTCGCGGAGACGGCGCTTCACCCCTTGGAATCCCATCCGCTGTTTCTGGACCAGTTGCGTGAAGTCCGGGTAAAAGTTGATGGTCGAGTTCTCGTAGCGGACCGGGCCACGGGTCCGCGAAGCCTGCAGAATAGCATCGCGGTCCCTGTAGTGGAACAGTTTAGCCACGATAGGCCTCGGGGGGGCCCCCGGCCGCGGCCGGCCGCCCGGAACTCGATGGGCCCGCTCCACAGCGAAGAATTTGCTTAGGCCAACCGGGGACAGCTGTTGCAGGATAAGGTCCTCGACCACGAGGTCCACCGGGCGGCTGTCGGAGGACTCCGGTACCCCAATGATGCGGATATTGTTGCGTCGGGCCCGTCCCTCGAAGTCCTCAAGCCGCCGGGCCATATGGTCGTTGACCAATCTAATGTCCCCAAGCGCGGCCCGCAGATCCGACACCTCCGCACCCAGGGTGGAGGTCCGTGTATCAAGGGCCTGGACCTTCTCGTTGGTTTTAGAGAGGTCGGCCCGGATCAGGGTGACGTCGATCGCGACAGTGTCGATCTTACGGGCCAGGGCCTCATATTGCGTCGCGATAGTTTCCCTGATGCCCTCGATGGCGCCCATAATATCTTGTAGGGAAGGTTCCGCAGAGACGGTCGTGCCTCCCCCTGCAGCATCCGGGGAGAGGCCAGCAGCGCCAGGGGACCCCCTGCCCTGGGTATAGCGGTCCATGTTGTTGCTCTGGACCGCTCCCCCGCGCAGTGAAGCCTTGGTCTTGCGCCCCTCCGGACCCCCTTTGCCCGCCATGTGAGCGCAGTCTCTCAATGGGACCTCCGATCAAGGGGAAAGGACCAAAAACTGTCGGTGTAGGAGGCGTTAGGCCCGCCAGTAGCAGATGGAAGCAAGCCTCGGGCAGAGGTCCAGGAGGCACCTCGCCCCCTTGAGCACGCACGCCAGATGATCTCCTGAAGGCCAAAACCGAAACCGAAAGTGCTGAATCGGTAACTGGCACCGCGCTGAGGCCGCTGTTGTTCAATTGCAGCCCGGCCCCACGGGTCACCTTCACCCCGGCCACCTCCGTCGGGTGGGTCCCAAAAGTTCCGACGGTGCTTTGTTTTCTTGGTGCATTTTCCTCCATCTTGTTCCTCAGTTGTTATTACAGGATATAATCCTTCAGCCACCATGGCTTGTCTCCACTGTTTCACCTGACTATCTCGGGTTTCACGTGGAAATTTTGGATAATACCTACTTAGGTTTTTCTTACTTCGTGATCTATCGCGCTCAAATGCTTCAGTTTCCCAATCTTCTAATGCTTCGTACTGGGTCAATCTAGGTTTAGGTTCTAATTCATTCATTCTAGTGCGTAAGTTATGTAAGACTCTCCCGTTAAATGTTCCAAATTCGGGGAAAGCTAATATTCCATCGTCTTTTGTGTATTCTATCCAATTTTCTAACCATACACAGGTATGATAGCCTCTTTCCACCATCATGTATGATGCGGGCGTTTTCAGGGGAGGGATAAGAATTCCTTCTCTAGTTTTAATGGGTTTATCCTTCTTAAAATAATTGTTAATTTTCTGCATAAATAACATGTTTCTCTTTTCTCCATACATTGAGTCTGAATTCTGGTTAAGATACTGTTCGTAAGCAAATTTAATAAATCTTCTATCTGGACACGTCCCTATGAAGGTCGGATTGTACATACAAGTTCCAGTGTCTATTATTATTCTATGGTTATGACCAATCAAGTATCTGCTCTTACTTTAATGATTCTCCAATACCAATGTTGCTTCTTATTCTCCACATCAATCAGATTCTGTTTTGCTATTCATTTAGCCAATACTAGCGCGACTCTCAGTGACATCAGTATCGCTCCTCACTACTAACCGCTCCTTTACAATGTTTCACGTAAGTCACACACACCCGCTGTTTCAACCAATCCCAGCGCGGCTCTCTGTGACGTCAGTGCAGCACTCGCAACTGACCCCTCCTTTACAAGGTAATCCGAAAACGTATTTTCTTCAATTTACATGCAATTTTCATTAATTAACAACATAGAAACATTCGCTACTTTGGCTGATCTTCTAAATTCAAAGAATAGTCTATTTCTTTTGCTGCGAGTAAAACCTTTCCGCTTACTCTTCACACACTACGAGTAAAACCTTTCCGCTTACTCTTCACTCAAACATCAGAGAACGTGCTACTCCTTCAGTATTACCCTTTCTAGGTGATAAAAGACCGAAGTTTCACCAGCGAACTCCTTTGCTACCAATTATTCTCACTTTTATACGAAAAAATAATCCTTAAATCAGTGCTTCTAGTCCTGCATAACTTTTCAGCACCTTCCTGATCCAGACAAGTAACCTCACTGCAGTGTGGCTTCCATTCGCCAACCACTATTCAATATTCCTGGGAATTTCCAGACAACATAGAACAGGATACAAACGAATAACGGGTGTAAATGCATAAATCAATAATTCCATCCACAATATTCTCTACCTAACTAACTAGAACCCTAACCATAGCTCTGCTACCAAGTAAAACTGATCCAGCGGATTACCAGCTTGGGTTACTCACACACCATATACTCACCTGGGCCCATAAACATTCATAAAAATAAGCTAGTAGCACTGCCAAGTCAATTTTGTTTACCTGCAAGATTTTGTTATTTTACCCAAATCATATCAATCCAATCTCCTTGACAATACATTTCCTCTGGTCAATGAATCTAGGAGCTAATATTATAGGCTGAAATAGCATTAAAGGGTTTCTCCAAAAATCACAGACTCGAAGAGTTTGAAAAGTTTTATCCAATCAATAATTTTGTGAGTCAAAGATCAAATATGTGTTAACATCGAGTTTCATTCAGGAAGAAATCAAGTTAGTTCAAATAATAAGTCTCAATACAATATTGTGATGACAGTACCTGTAAAGGGAGAAGGAGAGAGCCGGTACAAGGACAGATTGCACAGAATTATATTTACCTAAGGTGATGGATGAACCCAACTCCTTGAAGATGGGCCAGATGGAGTCCACCGAGACAGGTGGAAGACAGAGGATCAGGACAGGTTCAGAACTGGGAAGGTGACCTCTTCTAAGTGCAACACCAGCGTCGTACCCCTCTCTGGCACTACCCTCCTCGGTCTTTCTTACGCAATTCCCCCTCTAGATGATTGGATTATCGATCAATATTTCGGTCTCTCGAGCAGGGTCTCTGGCATCTGCAAAGTCCGAGACAGCATCTCGGACAGCGTCTGTGGCAGCATACGTGTCAGGTCTGTGACAAGTCGGAATGACAGGTCTGACACTGATCTCTAGCTAACTTTCCTTAATTATACTATTCTGTGTTCGTGTACCACCCCCAAATGTTTCAATATTGTGTTTTCCCCTACTTCTGATTGGACAGGGCAAGGAGGTGAGTTCATCACACCATATTAAATGTAATATTTTACTTAGTTTCTTTTTTCTATGTTTCCGCCCCTTACTTTACTTTCCCAAAGCTTTATTCCCATCCGCATTTCATATTATGATCAATACAATTTATATATACTTTGTAATAATTGTTGCTCTTGTCTGGGTCGATGGGTTAAGTTCTCATGAGTTTCTCCCCAGATTGTCCTTGGCTGAGTTTCAACGGTGTCATCATGGTTCCGGGCAGGGTTTAGTGCACGTGCGCACAGATCAGGTGGGGTAGGGATTTCAGTCACTCTCTGAGGCCCAAATACGAACTAGTAATAAAGTCAGAGAAAAACATGTTAAAATACAAAAATAAATGAATTCACTGTATATCACTTATTTCTACTTTAATCCCATTTACTTATTTATATATTTCGCAATAGCAATAGTAGAACTTGCAAGGTTTAGTTAACACAAAGCATGCGTATTACCATGTGAGCTTCAAGTGGCCATTTTAAACGCTATTGTGCAGCTGCAAAAGTTTCCCCCAAGCATACAAAACATCATACCACGTAGATGCAGTAGACGCATGGGCAGTGAAATTCCTGCGTTTTATCGGCCATTTTAAGACACTCGGATTACTGGTTAGTATTACACATAGGAGAGCTTCCCCTAGATACGATATAGTGTGTGTAATGCAATATTAGTATTTATGAAAAGGTTGATTAAAGTGTTACGCGTTATTTTAGAGGATTGCATCCGAGCAAGTTTCTTCTTTACGAAACCTTGCTCCATCAATCCCGTCTCTGATGGCATTTTATGCCATCACCAATTTTCTACTACTAATTCTGATACCAACTTTAGCATTTTTCCATTTTTATTTCTTCTTCAACTCTTTCATTTCTTTCTTTTTCCCTTTTGTTTTGTATACCCTTTATTCTTTTGTAAAAATCTCCTTTTATTTCTTCCAGTTGTATTTCCTCATATTTTCTCTTCTTTCCCTTTTCATTCACTCCATACTCCTTTCTTTTCTTGCAACATTTGTGCCAAAACTTAATTGCTAAAACTAATAATGGTATTCCAATTATTGGTATTATTATTTGACCTAAAATATCTTTACCTATGTTAGAAAACCAACTACCTACGGTAGAAATACTATTTGTTAATTTCGTCCATACACTGTCAACTTCCAGTGGTTTCAAATCTTCTTCTAATTTCATAATATTCTTAATATATCCTCCAATTTCAACACTTTTATCAGGAATGTAAGTGCAACAATGTTGCACTTTCAACATTTTACAGACTCTGCCCTCTTTTGCCAATAATATATTAAGAGCAAGTCGATTTTGCAAAACCATAGATCTGATCGCAACCAATTCTGTATTGATCATTAAGAACCCTCCAGCAGTGTCAGTAGATAACCAATCCACCACTGTAGAAAGCTGACAATTTTTACGAGAATTCAGAATTACTCCCACTGAAGGTATCAATGCACCAAATATGTCACCTACTATCTCAGAAAAACTAGCTCTTTTCATACGTGATAGTTCCTTTATGTCTTCATTGCTTCCAGTGATTCTTTTCACATGATACACTTTTGGAAAAATTATTCCAGAATAGCAACTCCCGTACCAATGATCAGGCAATCTGAAATAAGCTTTATTGCCACATACATAATAAATTCCAGGAAATACTGGATCTGCGCTTTCAGCATTACAAATTGGTTACCAGTTTCGGGGGCTGCAACGTCAAGATGCCGCCGAAAAATAGAAATCCTCCTAAAGCTGGAAGAGCCACAGCACCGCCATCATCTGTGCCTCACACATCAAAGCAAACTTCTCCGCTTTCAAAGAGCAAGCGCTCAGACGGCGCAGCTCCCAGGCCTCTGAACGCAGGCTTACCTCCGGTTCCTGCGATGTTCAAACCGCGTCAAGCCGTCTCTCGTGAAACTCCGCGGAGCCCTGCTGATGCTGAGATTCTATCGCCGGCTGCTGTTGCGGCGAGGCAATCCGGTAAGGATCAGATCGCGCCTATCGCTTCTCCTTCAATGGGTGAATCTTTGTGTCCCAAGGGGGGCAGCAATAATGTGAGTCCTACAGACTTGTTGCCTCAGATCAATACAGGGAATAACTCTGAGAACGCGGGCGGGGGCCTCACAAGTGCTCAAACTTTGCCTGGTGTAAACTTGCAGCCAAGCAGCATGCTGGGAGATGTAGTCTCTATGGATTCATCTGCAATTGCATCTTTGATGGCCATGCAGTCGCTCCCTATAGTCCAACAGAGTGACATTATTTCTTCCAAGCTCTCAAATAAAGAGGCTGACACAGATGGCGATAATTTTTATTCGTTATCTGACCGCACAGGATCCTCAGTTGCTGATGATGCACTGGACAAAGACTGGACCGATGACGAGGATAGTGTATCAGGAGACTGGCGCCTCAATGAAGTTCTGAATCCTGCTGACGGAATAAGGGATCTTTCCACAGTACGCAAGGTGCCGCAAGAGTTGGGCAGTAACACAGGCTCTCTGACATGGGACTATTCATTTTCAGGACAGCCGAAGGATCAATCCAACGCCCAAGATTTCGTTATACAGGGCTCGGGCTCGGGCCCTAGTTCTGATAATAATTTACACTCTCCTTCTGGTGAGATGACTTTGTCAATAATTTACCAAACGATTATGGCACATCGCGAAGAAACCAGACAAGAGAGTGCAAGGGCACAAGGGGCATGTCGCAGGGTCCAAAACTCGCTACGAAGAGTGATCAAATTGTGCGCAGATATGGCTGCTAGGGTTACCGAGGTGGAGACTCGGATCTCGTCAATCGAAGATGATTTAGCAAACCAAAAATCTAGTCTAGATGCAATTCAATCCCAACGGGACGATATCCAATGGAAGTTGTCTGACATCGAAAATCGTGCCCGAAGAAACAACTTAAGAATTTTGGGGGTCCCCGAGGGTAAAGAAGGCACGGATACCCGACAATTTGTGATTGAACTATTCACCGAGGCATTCCCTGAGGTTAAAGAGTGGGACTGGCGCATAGAGATCCAGCGCGCTCATCGTTTCCCCTTTAAGCCGAAGAAAAGCGCAGGCCAAACATCAGATAGACCTCGTGCTATTTTGATATGTTTGCACAATTTTCTAGCTAGACAGCAGATTTTTGACCTAGCCAGGCCTGATAGACAAAGGTCAGCGAAGGGATGTCAGTTTTTTGTACGTCCTGACTTTTGTCCAGCCACAGTAGAACGGAGGTGGCAGCTCCGGCAGCTTATTGCTCCTTTTCAAGTGAAAGGAGCACAGGTCTTCTTGCTTTTTCCTGCCAAACTCAAGGTCACTTATCAAGCTCAGACAAAATATTTTGAATCAGAAGTGCTGGCCAGAACTTTCTTAGATTCAATTTAGTCGAGTAATAATATTCAGGCTGTAAAGTTACTAGTTGTGACATACTTGCATGTGTTGTGGTTCGTTGGTTATGATTGAAGGCAATGCACTATATTGGGTGTAGTGATGCAGTACTTAAGTTTGTCGTATTTTTTGATTTTTTCTGCACCGCTTCTTTAATTAATCATGCAGTAGTTAGCGGTAACATCTGGAGGGGGGGGGGGCCTCACGGCCTATACCGGCTTCTCCATCAACTGGACCACGGTCCTGTTGCCCTGTATGGGGGGTTTCTGCGGGCGTTGGGAGCGTGTTTCACAGGGAGGTTGGGGAGGTAGGGGTGAGGGTTGGGGTTGGGGTGGCACTGGGGGTGGGCGAGGGGGGTGCTGGGTGGCACGGGATAAAAAAAAAAACAAGCTTGGAAAACAAAATACCTTGGGTTTTCATTATGCTCTCATTATGTACATTTTTATTCTATTACAGTCATGATTTTGGGCCATATAACTGTGTGTCAAAATGGTGTTGGCTAGCATACGAATAGCATCTTGGAATATCTGTGGCCTCAATAATGGCAAGAAAAGAGCTTTATTCTCAAGCATTATTCATCAATTGCACCTATAAGTAATATGTTTACAGGAAACTCATGTGCCCTGGAACAGTCGTGACTGTTTAAAAATTCCTGGTTTTGATTTGATTGGGTGCTCTCGACAGTCCTCGATGATAAGAGGCGTGGCAATTTTATTGAAGCGTGGGGTGGGATCCTGTGTTAGAACATCACAAGATAATGGGGGTCGCTGGGTTATTGCCGAGCTTTTAATTAGTGGTACCTCATTCACTATCTGTTCAGTTTATAGTTCTAATTTTGATGACCCGGAAGTCCTAGACTATCTAAATGTTGAGTTAGCATTGTGGCCTCATCCTCTATGCCTTTGTGGTGACTTCAATATAAATCTTGCAGCTGATTTTAATATTTGTGATAGCCAGGAAAGGTATGTAGGTAAGAAACCGAGAGTGTTTAGGTCACTACAAGCATTAGTCCAGGAACATTCCTTGACTGACCTTTGGCACCATCACTTTAAAAACCTAGATGGCTACACCTTTTTTTCAGCTCCACATAGGAAAATGGTGCGGCTCGATTATTTTTTTTTTTCTGATCAGTATCAAGATCACACCTCGATTTCAATCTTACCCCGTATTATCTCAGACCACAATTCGGTGGTCATTACCCTTACTTTGAATGGAATTGTCAAACCCATTAAAGTGTGGACCTTTGAGAGAAAGCACTTGACAGATCAGACATATTTAGACCATATGAGGCCTTGGTTGCACGAATTCTTAAATATTAATAGGGATTCAGCCGTTAGCAGAATTGTCTGGGACACATTGAAAGCTGCAATTCGGGGCGAAACTCAGAGTTTTTCATTTTTTCATCAAAAAAAAGCTCAAGATCAGACTAAGTCCAGGATACAAGCTTACTCTGCTGCAGAAATTCAGCTTGTCAATGCGATTAGGGAAGGTCGTGATCTATCTTATAGTCAAACTCAGGTAGCCATTATTAGAGCTTCTTTGCTTGAATTCTTTGGACAAGACCTTGCAGCCAAATACTTTCAGTATCGCTCAACGATGTTTGAGTTTGGTGAACAGTCAGGTAAGGTCCTTGCCAAACGATTACAGCAACGAGCTACGGCTAACCGCATTACTAAGATACAGGATAGTCACGGAAACATTCAGGATAATCCAGAATCTGTCTTATCGGTTTTTCTTGAGTTTTACAAATCTTTATATACGGAAGAAATTAGGGACCGAGATATAGATCATGACATCACTACCTTTCTATCAGATCTCAACACTCTTAGAGTTTCAGATCAAGAGAACGCTGTCCTGGCGGCACCCATAGAATGGGTTGAGGTGGAAACCGCACTGAATGCATTGGCAAATGGCAAAGCCGCAGGACCGGATGGGATTCCGCTGGAATTTTATAAAATATTCCGGCTGGAGATCCGCGAGGATTTCTTGAAAATATTAAGAGAGGCACAACTAGGTCATATACCAGATTCTTGGTGCAACACAACTATAATTCTTTTTAAGAAGAAGGACAAACCAGAGTTGGATCCTGCTTCGTTTCGTCCGATTTCACTAATCAACACCGACAACAAAATATTCGCAAAAATTTTGGCAACGAGGCTCGCACGGGTGATAACTCCACTAGTTTCCATTCGGCAACATGGATTTATCCCTGGCAGGGACACGATGGATCACGTCCGCCGTGTTATTGCACTATTAGACTGGGCCCAGGCCTCGGGCTCCCCTCTTGGGGCAATCCTGTTGGACGCCGAAAAGGCGTTCGACAGGGTTGCCTGGGGGTTTCTCTGGCGGGTCCTACATTGGAAGGGGGTCTGTCCCAATTTTATTCATGCTTTGCAGTCTTTATATATAACACCTCGTGCAACTATATCTATATCTGGAAAGGGTTCAAGCTCTTTTCCAATCAGTAGGGGTACTCGACAAGGTTGTCCCTGTTCCCCCCTCCTGTTTGCTCTATATATAGATCCATTTCTGAGTAAACTTGAACTCTGTCCAAACATAGCTTTTGTTAAAAACCATACAGTCGATTTTAAAGCTCTAGCATATGCAGATGACATTATAGTGGTTACGTCAGATGTGTCCACTTCATTCTTAGCAATAAAAACGGCAGCTAAATACTACGGCCAGTACTCGGGCTACAAACTTAACGCCCAGAAAACCCAGGTAGTTCAAACGACGGCAATGGGCCCCTCTACTGCACCGGTAGTTCACAGTGCTCGTTATTTAGGGATAGAAATAACAGCCGCAATTGATAGTCTGCCTGATAAGAATATTTCACCCATTATTGACAAAGCTAATCTTACGTTATGCAGACTAGATAAGCTGCATCTGTCCCTGTTTGGCAGGCGCAATGTCTTAAAGATGTTGATACTCCCGAAATTTTTGTATTTATTTAGGACTATTCCCCTAGAATTTGCTCAGCTCAGCATTATTCGGGCAGAAAGATGCTGTAACAGGTTTTTATGGGGTTATCGTCAGTCACGCAGGGCCGCAAAATGGATGCAGCTTCCATTGGATAGAGGGGGGTGGTCTGTTCCTAATCTGCTTTTATATAGCTGGTCAGCGTTTATTCAATATCTTGCCGTTCCATTGTTTGGGGACAGAGCAAATCTTCCGCCATGTAGGTCACCATCTATTTTTGAGATCGGGCTAGGATATGCTGCCAAGGGGACACTAACGTCAATACTTGAGCCCAGCTACTATAAAAAGACTAAGTTTAAAGTTATTATCTCCATGTACTCAATATGGAGGAAGGTTCGACGTAGATGGCCAATTGCTAATATAAACTTCTATACCCCCTTGTCAGCAGCCAGAATGCTTCCTTCAATTTTCCAAGATAACGTTACAATAAGGTGGCAGGTCTCAGGTATTAAGATAATAGGGGATTTGGCATACGAAGGTAACATGGCCACTTTTCTTTCTTTAAAAGAAAAGTTTGCACTAGATACCCATCACTTTTTTAAATACCTGCAGGTCCGCAGTTGCCTTTCTAAACTTCTACCTAATACCCCAACATTATTCTGTAGGAATACACTTATGGATTTAATTTTTAAAAACTCACGAATTGGACCAATTTACAGAAATTTACTTTCAGTCTTTCCTGATGACTTATCGAAATCTAAAGCTAAACTGGAAGCCAAATTTTGTAAGCCGGATATTGATATAGCTCTGGCCTTAGAACTCTCTGCTAAGGTTTTAATTTCTGGGAGTTTGCGCTCCCAAAGTTATATGGCCCTTTACGACCTTTATTACACCCCAGCCAAAATATACAAATGGGGCGGTAGGGGTGGCCACAGCTGTCCTAGATGCGGCTTAATAGCGGCTGATGATGTCCATATGTTTTTTTCCTGTTCCAAATTGGCCCAATTCCTTCAAGAAGTTCAAACATTTATTACTGTTAGCCTCAAAATCCCCTTGGTTTTATCAGCTGAATTAGTTATAATGGGCTGTGAAACTGATACATCAATTAATAGAACGAGTCATGTCACTGCTTTAATATATATTGCAATGTCGCAAATCAGATTATGTATTACATCAGAATGGAAAAATCCTGCCGCCCCAACCTTTATGATCTGGAGAGCAAGGATCTTAGCCCTCCACAGGTTGGAGTTAGCCGTTTTCTCACGGGGGGGCAGCAGAAGACGGGAAAGGGGCACACAAATATGGGCCCCATTCACACAATGGTTGGAAGGCTAAGTGGTATATAACTGGCTCATATAAAGCCAATTCGATCTTGCTCTATTCTCAGTAATACTGCTAATGTAATAATGAATGGCTTGTCTTTTTGCTTGTTAAGTACTGTTAAATACAGGGGGACTGCTTGACTGTAATATTTGCAATAGATTTTAATGTTATTCAACAAGATTATATTAATTGTCTGTGTTTTCAAGCGGATAATAAAAAAAAAAATAAAAAAAAAGGAAATACTGGATCTGTTCCACCTTTTAGTCCCCATCACCCAATTATAAAAAATTATGTTCGCATTCACTGGAACCAATAAACACATTGTTATATTCAGTCTCTAATCTATGGAGGCAGATCTTCCCTTTCTTTTCAAGGTCCAGTGACATAGCAGCATGAGTCTTGCCAGTTTTATAAATTTCATTTTTCTCAGCCCACTGAGGTATCTGTGGTTTCGGTTCAGAAGCCTTTCTCTGGAAGTTCTGTCTCCTTTGTTCAACTAAGTTCAAAAATACCTTTTCTTCTTCGTGTAATCTACATGTTAAATTGTGTTTGTGTGCTTCAGCTATATCTATTGTCTTCATTGTTAGAAAATATTCACCCATGAATTGTGAGTCTCTAGTATTAAGAACAGGGTTCATGCTCTTTCGCATAGGAACCTCAGAAAAAATCACATCTTCATTAGAATAATAATATTGCAGTTTTCCTGTTTTATAAAATAAACTTGCTAACACACTAAAAGGAATACCATATATGTAGTATGCTCTCTTCACCTTCAGAGCATGAAATGAAGTCTCAGGAACAGAAGATTCAGTAAATGTAGTATTTATTTTCAGAGCAAAGAACCCACGACATATCCCATCAACATCCAGTCTTCATCTCACCTCCCACAGAGATTCTAGATCCCCAGTAACATTCTACTTACTGCTCACCTAGTTACATTCCATAAAGTAACACTACACATTTACCATTACAATATAATCTACTTACTACACACCCTCCCCTTTTTACACAAACAGAAATTTAAATAATTCACAAACATAACAGATGATACATAAAAGAAATAAAGCAAAATAAGATTACTCAAGTCATGACATAATCACGAAAGCGAATAGGTGCTGAACGTAATCTTGCACCACCAAGATTTCTACCACTACCCTCACCTTCTCCCCTTTCAGATGTTACACAAGGAAAAACTGGACGTGGTAAAATCTCCCTAGAATCACACTGACACAAATTAGTACGAGAATGATGAGAGAGTTCTGAATGTGTACCAATATTGTCACAAACACCAAACCAATTCTGATCTGAAATATCTGTAACAACAGGACTAGTCTTACTTTCCAAAATGATAGCTGCTTGTTTATCGGTAATTTTTATAAGCGCATTCTTGTTCCACCAACCTCTATCTTTCAGCATAGCAGACCCCCGAGATACACCAAAAACTTGAACAGGAGATGAAAACTTTGAGTGACCTTTAGAAACTTTAATGGGTTTCCGAATCAAAACCCAATCACCTACAGACAAAGGTTTCTCAACAACATGAAATCTTTTGTCATAGTTTTGTTTGTAACTACTTTGTTTCTTCATAACACAATCTCGAATTTTATTCAAATCAAGAGGAACATGAGATTGTTTTTCAAGCAACCATGAAGGATTAAGTTTGGAAGTTGGTATGCGGCCCCTTAACAATGTGAAAGGTGAAACACCTGTGGTAGTGTGTGGTGTAGTATTGTAATTCCAAATCCTCTGAAATAAGAAAGAAGGAATATTTAACCCATTGCTGACTGCAGTTTGTACTGCATCTTTCAACACTCTGTTGGCACGCTCAACCAACCCGTTTGTAGAAGGACTATATAAAGGAGCAAGAGTGTGCTTGACATCTAACTTTTTTAGAAACAATTCAAAATCACGACTAATAAAATGAGATCCATTGTCAGTTACAATATCATCAGGTGTACCTTCCGTGTAAAACAAATGTTGCAAAAATAAGATAGCAGTGTCAGAATCAGCATTTTTGACAATAGAAAAATAAATCCACTTTGAAAAATAATCAACAGCTACAATAAGGTATTTCTTTTCTGAATTGAAAACCGAAAATGGACCAGAATAATCTAAGCCAATTTTCTTCCATGCTGCAGAGGGCCATTCAACAGGACATAACGGGGAATTAGATGACTTCCAATGTTTGTCAGAGCACAAGCACTGAGCACACTGGTTCACATGAGTTTTAACCTGATTGTCAATGCCAGGCCACCAATATGAGAGTTTAATTTTGTTAACTGTAGCCGTAGTACCTGGATGTCCCTCATGAGCAAGCAAAATAATGTTATCCCGGATACCTCTAGGAGGAACAAATTTATCTTGTCGCATTAAAATATCATTACAACAAGATAATTCTGAAGCAACCTGTGCGAATTTTTTTTCCTCTAATGATAAACTCCGATCCAGTGGCCAACCCTTAACAAGAAACTTTTTGACATTTTGCAAACAATCATCTTGTTGAAAGCTTTGCACCCAATCATCTTGCGTGATCTTGTGAGTTTGTATGACATCCTCCACAGAGAACACACATTCAAACTCATCATCCGCATGAAAAGTTTCTTGAGTATGAGGAAGCGGAATACGCGAAAGGCAATCCGCCCGAACGTTTTTTCCACCAGGAAGATATTTAATATCAAAGTTGAACTCTTGGAGTCTAGCTAGCAACCTGACTAGCCGAGAAGATGCCTTATTGGAAGAACTATCAGAAAGCATATACATCAATGGTTTATGATCTGTGTAAAGCTGAAATCTAGTCCCCCAAATATATGTGCGAAATTTTTCTACAGACCAAGAACACGCTAAGGCTTCTCGCTCTATGGTGCTATAATTGATCTCAGCACTAGTTAGAGTACGAGAAGCAAAGGCTATTGTACACTCTTGTCCATTGATTATCTGACTCAAAACAGCCCCTAAACCTTTTGCACTGGCATCAACCGTAATTATGCTTTGAACACCATAGGTAAATGGCTTAATTGCGGGAGCACTGATTATCAATTGCTTGACTGATTTAAATGCCTCCTCCACCTCCACAGACCACTCAAACTTAGCATGTTTTTTTAACAAGTTGCGAAGAGGTTCTACCACCAGAGCATACCCTTGAACAAAGCGAGCATAGTACTCACTCAAACCAAGGAATGCTCTTAGTGAGTCCTTGTCTAATGGGGCTGGTGCATTTTTGATAGCGTCCAGCAACGAATTCTTTGGCTTGATACCTTCCTTAGATAAATTGTGACCCAAATAGTCTACGTCTTGTGTCAGGAATTTACATTTGTCAATATTCACAGTCATACCATTTTTTTGTAATTTAAATAAAACTTCTTCAAGACGAGTGTGATGCTGTTCCAACGTTTCTGAATGTACCAAGATATCATCCTGAAAGGCTTGAATACCATCACAATTATCAAAATCTTATCCATTAACCTCTGGAATATACTAGCTGCAGACGCTAATCCAAAAGGAAGTCTCTTGTACATAAAAACACCAAATGGTGTAACAAACGTAGTCAAGGGTTGAGACTTAACAGAAAGCGGAATTTGATGATACGTCGAGCGTAAGTCAATGGTGGAAAAGAATTTGCTGCGACCTAATTTGGCAAGCATATCATGAATTTTGGGTAACGGGTGGGCATCTACAATATTGCGATTAAGCATCCGCAAATCCGCACATAGACGAATATCGCCAGAGTGTTTACGAGCTACCACAGCAGCAGAAACCCACTCTGATGATTCGACGGGACAAATGATATTTTGTGCACACAATTGATCTAAGTGTTTTTTTAGATCATCCCTAACAGAAAGTGGAACAGGGCGAACTTTCTGAACAACAGGGGATACTTTCTCTTTAAGTTTGATGGTATGTTCAAAATCCTTAACCAACCCAATTTCATTGCTGAACACCGATTTATATTTGTTAAACAATTTGTCCAGAACGGGGTCATGTATGTTATCATCATTAACTAATAGTACTGGAAAGTCACCCAGAACTACAGGTTCCGGATGACCCGGTTTCAAGAAAATACCCAAACTGGCTTGATCACGCCAACCCAAAATGTCTCTGCCATCCAAAGCCACATAAATTTTGGTATTGATGACTCTACCTTTAAAATTAACAGTGTCATTGAAATACCCTCTCATTATGATGTCGTACTCCCCGAAGGCTTTCGGGTTAACATCAGTTGCTATCAGTTTTGTGTTTGTCCATAGCCTGTCGAATGTTTTTTCATCTAAAATCGTAATAGGAGAACCCGAATCAGCCATTACTTCCATTTCAACTTGACCTATTAACACTTTACAATTAGGCCCTTTAATCTTATTCCCTTCAAGAGAATTAATATGAATTGAAAAGGAAGACACATTTAACGCATCACATATGTCGTCCTCAT
The DNA here is from genome assembly GCF_964204655.1 of Triturus cristatus. Taxonomy (NCBI): domain Eukaryota; kingdom Metazoa; phylum Chordata; class Amphibia; order Caudata; family Salamandridae; genus Triturus; species Triturus cristatus. The sequence goes on from NC_140594.1 coordinate 165,700,221, forward strand.
TGTAAATATAGTTCACCTTACTTTTGTCTTTTGGTAACCGACACATAGTAAAGAAATGACCAATTCTTTTGCAATTATTGCACCTTTTTCCTTGAGCCGGACATTTTGGATTGTTACCAACATGAAACTTGGACCCACACCTGTAACAAAAAATGTTATTTTTACGTTCAAACACTTTTGTGTTCTTTAAACGATTTGCAACAGCATTGACTTCTATTTGATTACCCGCATCCATATCTACATTCATGACCTTAGTGTTACAAGATGCATTAGAAGTCTCTGCTAAAATCTTGGATGATGTGACAGAACATTCAATACTCTTAGCAATAATTACAACTTCATCTAAGGTAGGATTTTTACAAGTTAATATGCGTTCCTGTATTTTTTTGTTGTAACAATTAAAAACAAGTTGGTCTCGAAGCGCTGTCTCTAAATAGGACCCAAATTCACACTTTGTAGCCAACACCCTCAATGTAGCTAAATAATCTTCAATGGATTCTTCCGCAGACTGTTTTTGTTTAAAAAAAACATGTCTTTCAATCATTATTGAGGGTTCATCTTTATACTGTTTACCCAAACGATCTAAAGCTTCTGAATAAACATTCCAAGAATCGTCAGCTGAAGGATTCGTGACAGTAGGAAGACTATCAAAAACTTGTTGACCAGCATCTTCAAGATGATTAAATAAAATGGCTCTTTTCCTAGACGGCGAATATTCAAGTGCATCAATGGCTTCCAAATAGTTTGTGAAAACTCTTAACCATTTTGGCCAAGGAGTAGGTGGCTTACCCGCAATCTTTAAAAAACAAGGTGGAGCCACAATACTTTCATTAGATTTTGCCATATTGCAACAGTTTTGTTAATAAATTAAAAAAAACAGAAAGAAGAAAAAAAAACATGAAAAAAGAAACACACCTGAGTGTTAATCCGTTTTGTAGTCAATGCTGATAGTGATGACAAGTGCCACAAATAATTTTTAAAAAAACGAGAGAAAAACGATGTTTTCTTGAAATACGCGAACAAAATAACGTGGCTGTAATGCTTTGCAATGCAGGCGATCCCAACCTTACAAAATGGCCGCCAAAACGTGATGATGCGATCACGCATAGACGTCACTTCCTTGTTGCCGCTTCCGATTGAGAAAGCTGTCGGCAGTTGAGATGCGAGCGCGGACCTCCCAGAGAATCAACGCGCCGTTTGAAAGATGCTGAGGCGTAACGGGTAAGACAGCCAGCAAAACAAATAAGTACTGATACTGTCGATGTACTCACAGCCTCGCACGTGAACTTCAGGCAGGATATCACCGTCGGTGGGTTTTTTCTTTCCAATTGTGACACAATGCCACTTTTTCAAAGTTCAAAATGCTCGATATACTACAAAGTTTCACCGATCCCATCCAGTGCATCGCCAAAATATGTAGTATGCTCTCTTCACCTTCAGAGCATGAAATGAAGTCTCAGGAACAGAAGTTTCAGTAAATGTAGTATTTATTTTCAGAGCAAAGAACCCACGACATATCCCATCAACATCCAGTCTTCATCTCACCTCCCACAGAGATTCTAGATCCCCAGTAACATTCTACTTACAGCTCACCTAGTTACATTCCATAAAGTAACACTACACATTTACCATTACAATATAATCTACTTACTACAATATGTTAATGGAATATGATGATATGTCACACCTTCTGCTACTGATGCCGGTAACTTCATATACACATAACAATCACTAGCTTCCATAGTGTCCATGTATTGCACTAGTAATTTTGTAAATACATTTAAAGCAGTGTCATTATCTGTCACTGTGTGTGATATGTCTAACTCATCTGGTGCGTCAAAATCTACTTTGTCTCGTCTTGTCTTATTCTCATCTGGTGCTTTTAAGGCTACCCTATTTCTTTTAATGTTAGCTACTCTCTCGTGTGTGCGTGTTATTCTTTTCTACTGTATCCATTATATAAGGAATGGCAACTGTTAGTGCTAACCAAATTATAAGTACTAAAAATATGCTACATATACATATTCTACAACATTTCTTTACACAACCTTGTTTCGGTTTTCCAGCAGCTCTATTGTCAGCCATTTTCATTTGTATAAGAAGATTTCTCTTCTTTATTTGAAAACTTTAATCTGCGATGGCATTTTTGGGTACACAATCTCTTTTCAAGTTGGTCTCACTTCTTCGTCAATTTGTTCTGCATTTATTTCTTCATCATTTTCTTCATTTATTTCCAAATTCTCGAAGTCTTCAATAATAACATACGTCCATTCAGGACCTTTGAATTTATTGTTCAATACTTTCAATCTTGTGCTTCTTCGTTTGGAATCTTCATTTAATTGTTCAGTCTGACTTGATACCTCGTTTACTTGATCCGGTTCCTCATTTATTTTTTTGAGGCGGTTTCTCACTCTCTTGATAACACTAGACCGATTTTTGCCTTTTTGGACTCTTTTGGCTTGTACTGCACTTTCACTTCCTTCAAGTTTTCTTTTGTTTTCATTAGTTTGTGGCACAACTTGGCTATTTTCGTTTTCGGAATCTCTCTCTATCTGACCTTGACCAGGGCTTATTTCTTTAGTGTCATCTGCCTGGATGCGTTCTTCTTCCTTAATCTGACCCTGTTCAGGTTTTATTTCAATTTTCTTTTCTTCTTCTTCCACCTGAACTTGTTTTTCTTTTCCTGTCTGGTCCTGATAAGGTGCACTTTGGCTTTCAGCCGCCTGAACACGTTCTTCTAACCCTATCTGTCCCTCCTCAGATTTAGGAGCTGTGGTTACAGTTTCTTCCGTCTGAGTAGATTGTTCTCTCCTTGACTGGTCCTGCTCAGGTTCCCTAACTGTTGTATTTTCACTCTCCTCAGCGCGTTCTTCTGCTCCTATCTGTTTCTCACTCTTTTCCTGACTAGCTAATCTAGTTTGGCTCCTTGTCTTACAATGACTTCAGGTATTTCTACTATTGGGATCCAATCATCCTGACTTGTGCCCGGCTGTTCTTGGTCAGCTACTTCAGGGTCTGTTATTCTTGATCCTTCAGCTGTGCAACCTTCAGCATTCCCAACTGCTTGAGTCAGTTGAGGTCCTTCTTCGTCAGCTGCTGCTACTCTTGGTATGGCTTGCATGAATCCAATTCGGCAAACCTGCACACTTTACTGCTGTTGTTGTAACCAATATAACCTGATGTGGATTTTCCCACCTTGGTGCTAGGCACGATTCTCGAGTGTGATTCTTCACAACTACCCAGTCGCCGGATCGTTCAGATCATGCGCTTGGTTCGGCTGCCTGGTGACTGCGTCTTCTCCAACCTGGTGAAAGATAGAACGCACTTGGTCAGCCAACTCTTAGCAATACTCTAGCACCAAATCATCAGATATATTCAACAGCTTGTGTCCTGGTTTGCATGCTCGTCTCATTGCTCTTCCCATGAGTATTTCATGGGGACTCAATCCGGTATTCTTGTCTGGAAAACTTCTGAGTCCCATCAGAACAAGAGGTAAAGCATCAAGCCAGTCCAGTGGGGTGGATGCACACATGTTTCCCAATCTTGACTTAATTGTGCCATTTAGTTGTTCTACCACTCCAGAAGCCTCTGCGCGGTATGCGCAGTGCAGCTTTTGTTAAATTTTGAATGCTTCACAAATTAACCAAATTATTTCATTATTAAAATGAGGCCCTCTGTCCGATTCAATAGTTACTGGAAAACCGAATCGAGGAATGAGTTCTCTCAATAGGAGTTTGGCCACCACTGTCAAGCTGTCGTTTCTTCTGGTTGGGTATGCTTCCACCCACTTTGAAAATAAACAAACTATGACAAGTACATATTTCAAACCTCGACAAACAGGTAACTGAATGAAATCTATTTGAAGTCTTACAAATGAACCTTCCGCCTTTCCAATTTTTCCCATACTGACTATTATTTTCTTGCCTGGATTCATTTTGTTGACATGTCAAGCATCTCTGGCGAAAACTCTCTGCGACATTCCTGAACATTGCATTAAACCAATCTTGTCGGAAAAGTCTTATCATTGCATCTGTACCTATATGGGTGTCTCTATGATACATCCTAGCCATTGGTGCAAGCATACAAGCTGGCATTACTGGTCTGCCATCTAAGTAAACCCATTCACCGTCTTCTGTCCTTCTCTAACAACCAACCTTTTCCCACTCCTCTCTTTCTCTTGTTTCCACCTCATCTTGTAGTTCTCTTACTTCTTTCCATGTTTCCAATCCTGAAAACAGCATAAGTTGGCAGCTGAATCCACATGTTTCAATTTTCCTGTTCACTGCCATTTTATCTTTGGCACAGTGTTTGGCAACCTTGTCAGCATATCGGTTACCTGCCGTCACATGGTCATTTCCAGACTGATATGCAGCACACTTGAACACTGCCACTTCTTTTGGTAATTGTATTACCTCAAGCACTTCTCTCATAAAATTTCAATTTTTAATGGGAGACCCTGAAGAAGTCAGGAAACCTCTCTGAATCCAGAGCTGGCCAAAGTCATGCACAACCCCATAACCATACTGACTATCATTTTAAATGGTTACTCTCCAATTTTCCCTATTTTTGCAAGCTTTAATTAAAGCGATCAATTTGGCTACTTGTGCAGACTTGACTCCTGGTAAATGGGATGCTTCGACTATTCCTGCCAATGTACACACAGCATAAGCAGCACTTAGTCCACCTTCCTCATAGCGCATACACGAGCCATCTACAAAGAGCTCATGTTCAGCATTCTCCAAGGGCTCTTCCTGTATGTCAGGACGAGGTTTGGTACTGAGTTCCGTCACGTCAAGACATTCATGTTCGACTTCATCTTACTACTCCTCATTGTATGGATCTGGTAACAAGGTAGCTGGGTTAAGAACAGTACATCTGACTGTGGTCACGTTTTCAGCCCCTAGTATAATTATTTCGTACTTTGTCATTCTACTAGGGGTAAGATACTGATTTCGGGTTCTTGTTAAAAGAATTTTAACTGAATGTGGTACGTACACTTTTGCAGTGTGTCCCATCACAATGGATTCGCTCTGTTCCAAACTCATGCACGTTGCAGCTTCTGATTTTAGGGTCCAAAGTAGCAGAAAAAATGCCACCGGACGTCGCATTAGACCATGTCTCTGTGTTAAGACTGAGAGTGCACAATTATCCCTCTCACAACAGAACAGTGCAAATTCTTTTGAATAGTCAGGCATACTTAAAGCAGGTGCCTCACACAAACATTTTCGTAATTTTATGAAGGCTTCCATGCTTCGATCTTCCCACTCTATTGGGTCTTTTGCTCGCTTCTTTGTCATTTGTATCAGGGGTTTCGCCAATAAGGAAAACCCTACAATCCATTGTCTGCAATATCCTACAACACCAAGAAACATCCTTATTTTTTTGGGGGTTTGTGGCAATTTCATTTGACTTATTATTTTTATTCTCTCAGAGGTCACTTTTCTTAGTCCTCGCTGTATCTGATGTCCCAAATATTTAAAAGTTTTTTTGAAAAATTGTAATTTCTCTGGGGACACCTTATGTCCACCTCTGGCTAGATGGTTCAATAAAGTAATGGAATCAGTAACACAGTCATCCATTGTTTTCGATGCGACCAACAGGTCATCAATATACTGTACCAGGACTGACTCCCTAGGCAACCGTAATGTTTCAAGACACTTTTTCAATATTTGGTTAAAAATCGAAGGACTTTCAGTATAGCCTTGAGGAACGCGATTCCAAACATAAATTCAATCCTCAAATTTAAAATAAATAAATACTGACTACCAGGTTGTAACGGAATGGAGAAAAAGGCATGGCAGAAATCAATTACGGTAAACCATCCTGCCTTCCATGGTATTTGGTACAAAATCACTGCAGGGTTAGGTACTATAGGCCAACATGGCTCAACAATCTTGTTTATCTTTCGTAAATCTTGCACTACCCTATATTTTCCGTTAGGTTTCTTCATGCCAATTATAGGTGAATTACAAGGACTACTCATTATTTCTTTTAAAATGCCTTGTTCGACCATTCAATCAATTTCTGCTGCAACACCAGCTTTTATTTCAGGACTCATTTTGTATTGTTGTGTATTTGGATAAACTGCACCTTCCTTTACAGTCACTTTTATGGGATCTACATTTTTTATTAATCCTGCCTCTTTTCCTGTAAAATCCCACACTTAGGATTTACTGTTGTTTTGACCTCATCTGGTAAGTCATCTTTGGTCATCACAGAATATAATTAATCTACTTCTGTTTCTTGTTTTGCTAGCATGATTTTGTACACTCTGTCTTCATCTGGAGTCTGAATAGCAACACCATCCAGTGTGCAAAATATGGTGCAATTCATCTTGCACTATCGATCCCTTTCTAATAAGTTCACAGGACTTGAGTCACACACTACGAACGTATACATTTCTTTGAATTTGCCATTACATACCTCCATTGGTTTTGAAATAGGGGTCCTAATTTGTTTATTAGAAACGCCCACTACTTGGATCTCTTCTCCCGAGAGGGGTAGGTTTGGGATGTCTGCTGTTCTCACAGTAGAACGGGTAGCGCCAGTGTCCAATAAAAAGGTAATGCCATTTCCTTCCACCTTACCATCAATATATGTACCTGACTGATCTACCGGCAAGGATGCGCCAAGTACGCACTCCTCTTCCTCCCCCCTCAGGCACCGTCATAAGGTGCTGTCATCAAAATAAGAATCCTGCAAAAGAAATTGCGATGTTACAAAATTTTTCTTACCACTTCCTTCTTAAAATCCCATGTCCATACTGTACTTGGCTTGACTCACAAAATTTGGCATAGGGGCAGGTGGCAATTGACTCTTTAGAGTTACAACCTGCTGCGGTTGACTCATTATCACCTCATTCTGCTTCTGGGGATTTAAATTTTGATTTGGGCCATTATTATTCTCTATACTTTTACACTTGTTTTTCCAATGCCCCAATTTTCCGCACCCATGACAAGGAAACTTTTTCTTTGCTTCCTCTCTGCTCAATCACCCTCTTGGTTTACCCCCACTAATCTCACCATGACCTTGGCCCCTACCTGTATTTCCTGCCTGATTTTGTAACTGGAGTTCTTGATGTTCTGCTAATTTTACTTGAGCCCACATCACTTTCTCTTCTAAATTCTTTCGTCTATTATCAATTTCATCTCCGCAGTATTTTGCATATTTTAAGATCTCATCTATGGGCTTCGCTTTCCAGCACAAATTGTGCTGCTTAATCATTTGAGATATTTCTTGTCTTAACCCTGTCACAAACCGATACACAAAATGAGTCATGTCCTAATCTCCGATATTTTCAAATCCACTATACTGCTTGAACACCTGTAAAAGGCGCTCATAGTAAGACTCATACTTTTCCTGGGTTGTTGTATCTATTTTTATCCAATCTGTTTCTTTTGGGGTAATTTTCCCTTTTAAGAAAGTGATTACTTGGTTATATTTCTTCATAACCTCCTCTGACGGAGCTCCTGTCTTTTCATCTCTCGGGTATTCATCACTAGGCCAATCAACTGTAATTTTACGTTCGCTCCACAAATCAGCAGGCACCACTATGTCAAATAAACCATCCAAATCTTTCAACAAAACCTTCACAAACCTCTCAACTTGCCTGTACCATTCCACTGGTTGCTCTCTCAATTTAGGGAAATCATTTGTAAATGATAAAATATCCTGTCGGGTCCATGGGACATGTACATATCCCCCTCCTGGATCCTCTCTCATTGGGTACAATCTTTCAGCCTTATCTGTTTCTTTCATCAAATATTCGGATGTCGATCTATTTGCTTGTGCTTCCTCCTTTTTCTTTGTCCATCTAACTTTCCATCTATCTTAAATCTCCCCATTTTTGCAATATTGTCATCAACTCCACTATCTGCAATTTTCTTCCCGACATATTCTTGTTTTCCAAATCCCTTTCAGAAAATTCTGCTCTATAGGGTTTCAGCAACACCTTGGATCTCCCTATTTCAATTCCTATTTCAGAGGCCAAATTTGTCAATTTTTCATGAAATATTTTCGTGTTTCGGGTTATACTTTGGCAAATGAACAGCAATTCTTCCTCACTATAGGTGTTTAACCTATCCAGTCCTACATTCCCAGCTATCATTTCTTCTAAGTCGACTTTTAATTTGAAAATGTCTAATATTTTCGGTGGTGGGTTTGGTTTTTCTATTTCCTGTGCCCATCTTTCTATTTCTTCTGGGGTTACTATTATGTCACTCTTCGTCCCTGTGGATGTCTCTATTCATATTTCTTTCGAGCAACCTGGTGTTATTCTCCTAGGTGTGTCATTTATTTGCCCTCTTATCGGTAAATCCATTAATGAAATCACTGACTCACATTCACTAGCTTGGTCATCAATTAATATTTTCTCTTTTCTCTGTTATACGATGGGAGTAGTCATGACAGGTGTTTTAGGACAATTTGTTTTATCCCCATACAATGGGACAACAGGACCTATGGTCACTGGTATAGTCAAAGCTTCAGGATGCGTGTTTAACTGGGTAATTTTCTGTATTATTTCACTTCTATTTTTATTTATCGCTTCCCTTTCTCTCTCTTGAAGTACCCTTTCCATTGTTTTGTCATGCACAACCTGTGGAATTAAAGGCGTATCTAAAACCGGGGCACTCAGGGTTGTTCCATTGGTCCTTCTTGATAAGGTGGAGGATTTTTAATAAAATATCTTCTAAATAATCATCTTCTGAGTCTCCACTACCTGCTATTGTTAAGTGCTTTGTTTTCTTGGTGTATTTTCCTCCATCTTGTTCCTCAGTTGTTATTACAGGATATAATCCTTCAGCCACCATGGCTTGTCTCCACTGTTTCACCTGACTATCTCGGGTTTCACGTGGAAATTTTGGATAATACCTACTTAGGTCTTTCTTACTTCGTGATCTATCGCGCTCAAATGCTTCAGTTTCCCAATCTTCTAATGCTTCGTACTGGGTCAATCTAGGTTTAGGTTCTAATTCATTCATTCTAGTGCGTAAGTTATGTAAGACTCTCCCGTTAAATGTTCCAAATTCGGGGAAAGCTAATATTCCATCGTCTTTTGTGTATTCTATCCAATTTTCTAACCATACACAGGTATGATAGCCTCTTTCCACCATCATGTATGATGCGGGCGTTTTCAGGGGAGGGATAAGAATTCCTTCTCTAGTTTTAATGGGTTTATCCTTCTTAAAATAATTGTTAATTTTCTGCATAAATAACATGTTTCTCTTTTCTCCATACATTGAGTCTGAATTCTGGTTAAGATACTGTTCGTAAGCAAATTTAATAAATCTTCTATCTGGACACGTCCCTATGAAGGTCGGATTGTACATACAAGTTCCAGTGTCTATTATTATTCTATGGTTATGACCAATCAAGTATCTGCTCTTACTTTAATGATTCTCCAATACCAATGTTGCTTCTTATTCTCCACATCAATCAGATTCTGTTTTGCTATTCATTTAGCCAATACTAGCGCGACTCTCAGTGACATCAGTATCGCTCCTCACTACTAACCGCTCCTTTACAATGTTTCACGTAAGTCACACACACCCGCTGTTTCAACCAATCCCAGCGCGGCTCTCTGTGACGTCAGTGCAGCACTCGCAACTGACCCCTCCTTTACAAGGTAATCCGAAAACGTATTTTCTTCAATTTACATGCAATTTTCATTAATTAACAACATAGAAACATTCGCTACTTTGGCTGATCTTCTAAATTCAAAGAATAGTCTATTTCTTTTGCTGCGAGTAAAACCTTTCCGCTTACTCTTCACACACTACGAGTAAAACCTTTCCGCTTACTCTTCACTCAAACATCAGAGAACGTGCTACTCCTTCAGTATTACCCTTTCTAGGTGATAAAAGACCGAAGTTTCACCAGCGAACTCCTTTGCTACCAATTATTCTCACTTTTATACGAAAAAATAATCCTTAAATCAGTGCTTCTAGTCCTGCATAACTTTTCAGCACCTTCCTGATCCAGACAAGTAACCTCACTGCAGTGTGGCTTCCATTCGCCAACCACTATTCAATATTCCTGGGAATTTCCAGACAACATAGAACAGGATACAAACGAATAACGGGTGTAAATGCATAAATCAATAATTCCATCCACAATATTCTCTACCTAACTAACTAGAACCCTAACCATAGCTCTGCTACCAAGTAAAACTGATCCAGCGGATTACCAGCTTGGGTTACTCACACACCATATACTCACCTGGGCCCATAAACATTCATAAAAATAAGCTAGTAGCACTGCCAAGTCAATTTTGTTTACCTGCAAGATTTTGTTATTTTACCCAAATCTTACCAATCCAATCTCCTTGACAATAAATTTCCTCTGGTCAATGAATCTAGGAGCTAATAGTAGAGGCAGAAATAGCATTAAAGCGTTTCTCTAATAATCACAGACTTGAAGAGTTTTAAAAGTTTTATCCAATCAATAATTTTGTGAGTCAAAGATCAAATACATGTTAACATCGAGTTTCATTCAGGAAGAAATCAAGTTTAGTTCAAATAATAAGTCTCAATACAATATTGTGATGACAGTACCTGTAAAGGGAGGAGGAGAGAGCAGGTAAAAGGACAGATTCCACAGAATTATTTTTACCTAAGGTGATAGATGAACTCAACTCTTTGAAGATGGGCCAGATGGAGTCCACCGGGACAGGTGGAAGACAGAGGATCAGGACAGGTTCAGAACTGGAAAGGTGACCTCATCTAAGTGCAACGCCAGCGTCGCACCCCTCTCTGGCACTACTCTCCTCAGTCTTTCTTCCGCAATTCCCCTTCTAGATGATTGGATTATTGATCAATATTTCGGTCTCTCGAGCAGGGTCTCTGGCATCTGCAAAGTCTGAGACAGCGTCTCGGACAGCGTCTGTGGCAGCATACGTGTTGGGTCTGTGACGAGTCGGAATGACGGGTCTGACACTGATCTCTAGCTAACTTACCTGAATTATACTATTCTGTGTTCGTGTACCACCCGCAAATGTTTCAATATCGGGTTTTCCCCTACTTCTGATTGGACAGGGCAAGGAGGTGAGTTCATCACACTATATTAAATGTAATATTTTACTTAGGTTCTTTATTCTATGTTTCCGCCTCTTAATTTACTTTCCCAAAGCTTTATTCCAATCCGCTTTTCATATTATGATCAATACAATTTATATACTTTGTAATAATTGTTGCTCTTGTCCGGGTCGATGGGTTAAGTTCTCATGAGTTTCACCCCAGCTTGTCCTTGGCTGAGTTTCAACAGTGTCATCATGGTTCCGGACAGGGTTTAGTGCGCGTGCGCACAAATCAGGTGGGGGTAGGGATTTCAGTCACTCTCTGAGGCCCAAATACGAACTAGTAATGAAGTCAGATAAAAACATGTTAAAATACGAAAATAAATGAATTCACTGTATACTACTTATTTCTACTCTAATCTCATTTACTTATTTATATCTTCTGCAATAGCAATTAGTAGAACTTGCAAGGTTTAGTTTACGCAAAGCATGCGTATTAACATGTGAGTTTCAAGCGGACATTTTAAACGCTATTGCATAGCTGCAAAGGTTTCCCCCAAGCATAGAAAACGTCATACCACGTAGATGTAGTAGACGCATGCGCAGTGAAATTCCTGCATTTTGTTGGCTATTTTAAGACACTTGGGTTACTGGTTAGTAATACACATAGGAGAGCTTACCCTAGATACGATATAGTGTGTGTAATGCAATATTAGTATTTACAAACAGGTTGATTAAAGGGTTACGCGTTATTTGAGAGGATTGCATCCGAGCAAGTTTCTTCTTTACGAAACCTTGCTCCATCAGCCCTCAAGGTCCACTTTGTAATGGGCCTATTTTTTTGCTGCACCCTTATGTTAGCGATATCGGGAACTCCGGCATTGGCTAATTTCAAGGGCCAATTGGAACAAGGAGCTTAGTGGAGAAAATACACCTACATTCATAGTGAAAACAGCAATCTCACGAATCCCTAATTATTGGAAGTACCTAAACATATAAACTAAGTACACTAATCATATGACAAATAAAACTCTGCTTTCCCTATGTAACTGGAATTGATGAGCCCTCAGGGAGCAGCTTTATAGTAAGTACAGGAGGTGAAGACTGCGCAGTAACCTGAACCTCCTCATGGTCTCAAAATCTGGATGCTTTGGATGTTTGTGTTTTATGTGCTGAGTGTCTAGACACATTTAAATATCATTAAAGAACCAGTAAGATAGTTCAGCATGTTATGTGCACACTGTAGCAAACTATTTGCAATCGGCAGATCACCTGCACAAGAGTTTAATGAATTTGGGGGGCGCTAGGTGGCGCATGACCAAGATGGCTCTAGCCCGGCCGAGCCGATAATCATCCTTCATCCTCATCCTGAAAGGCTAATGTGAACAACTGACCTCACCGTGAGAAGCCTGAACTTTGCTGATCCCGATGATACCAAATTTCTGAGTCTGAACTGGCGGGCAGCTGCTGACTCAGGCGCCACAACCTGCAGCGGACTGATGCAGCCCAGCGCGGAAGCAGGGACGCGGTTGCGCCTGCTGGGATAGACCGAGGACGCCGGAGAAAGAGAGGGGGTGATTCACGCTGCGGACCGCGACGGTAACGATCCGTCTTACCAGCTATTTCATGCCTGGATGAGCAAGGTGAGCGACTGTGCTGGGAAGCAGAGGGACCCCAGCGTGTGATCTGCTCCCCGGAGCTGCACACGACGCTGCAGGAGGCTGTGCAGTGGAGCGGAGACACTCGGAGGCCCGGAGCGGGCCGCCGGCGGGACATCGCGGCTGCGGGTGGCGACGGGGCGCTGGCATTAAAAGGGGCCCAGAATTGAACTCAGCAGTGCGAGTCTTGTATTAGCGGGGCCGCCTGGGATGCGCAACCTGTCCCTCTGCGCTGATCTCCCTCTCATACCCAGTCATTGCTGTGGAAAGGAGCAGCCGCCATTTTGTCTCGCCAGTGCGGTTACGTCCGAGGCGCAGTTTCAACACCCTTGGGGAAGGGATTGACCGATGACAAGGTATGGACACTGTCGAGTGCCTGACTCACGCTGCAACGGACATTAATGAATGCCGCGTGCTGCTCCTAAGCTTTGTTACGAGTGGCTGCACTCCCGTATTTCGGCGGCCATTTCGAGGTAAGCGTGGTGGTCCTCTTGCGGTGGCGCTTGGTGGCAGGAGAAGCGCGCTGCTGTGAACTTGAGGATTTGGCATGGTCCTTTGATGCTTTCATTTTGATGCTCCCCAACCACCTTCATTCACTTGCCTGAATCTTAGGTTTCTTCGGGGTGCCTCTGGAACTTAATGCAGCTGTCTGGGTTGCACTCGCCAGAATTTATCTTTGCATTGGCATTTCTTGGGGACGCTGCACACAAGCGCTAGTGCTGCAGCATGGAATTTCAAGTCCTTCCTTTGTCACAGACCAAAATCACACTAACACATTCACTCAATACATTCATTGGTGGGGCTCATAACACCAACACTTACACATTTCTGATCTGCTCTTACGGGAGAGATGAGTGTTCCAAACGCTGACATGAAAGGAACACCTTTTGACCTAAAAGAACATATTTACATAAACATACATTGAATACCCTTATTAAACCCTGAACTTATTCCTTCCATTTAGTCGATAGATCAATTTAGTTGTATTGGATAAAGGTGACTCAATCCTTTTAATTTACATTCAATCTTAATCCATTCTCTTTCAATAAATAGCCCAACACATTTGTTTGTTAATCAATAATTTTGTTTATCTAATTAATTGCAAATTTTACTAAACCATTAATCAAACCACGGAATATCATATTTACCTAATCTGGCTATTAGTCGTCCTCTAAGTCAATCAAGTCGTCATGCCGCACGCTACAGTCCCAAAGATTGGGTCTGGACCATAAGCGTATATGTATCAGTTAATGCTCATCAGTTTGAAAGTCTTTAGTTCATCAAGAAATCGGGCAGCAATTCAAAGATTCAGGAAAACAGCTGTCCAGAAGTGTCACCGTCCTCTCCGTCAGCATAACGTCAGGAAAAGAAAAAATCTGCAACCGCAAGCTTAGCTAACACTCACTATTCTACAATCTTTTATAATGAATTTAATGTCAAAAATGTAACAAGAGTCAGTTTTAGGCAGACTTGATTAGTTGGTTAAGATCGTCCGTTTCGGTTTCCCAAAGTCCATGATGTCACACTGTCAGACATGATCCATCCGGTTTGTCAAACTTGTCCATTGTTAAAGTTCTTGGCAAAAGTCCAGTCGCGACCTTGCTTGGGTACGGGCTGTGTAGGTCATCTTGAGGCCACTTGTTCAGGAGCCTGGACATGCGCACTTGGTCTGAAACCTCGTGGAATGGTAGCTGTCTCGTCGAGTAAGTCAGTCAGCCATATTGTCGAAAGGCCCAATCGGTCAACTTAAGCAAAACAAACACAAAAAGTAATTAAAACATGGAAATAACAAATAAAATGTTTAACCCTCACTAATTCCCCTATGTGTATGTAATTATCTAGCATAATAGCGAAAATTAAAGTGTTTATATTCACCCATTGATGTCATCTGGTGCAACTTACAATTACGTCACAAAAGCAACATATATCATGCAATATTCTATTTTTCTAGTATTAATATGCGTACGTATATTAGTTTACAAATTATTTTAGCCATGCAAGATGCAAATCCCACGTGTAATTCATACATCAGTAAGATTGATTAGATATCACTTCAAACAGATTATTTATTATTACAATTAATAGATTATTCTGATTAGTATGAACATGCAGAAGTGGGGGGTATACAAAATGGTGTACTACCCGCTCCATCTATCCCCCCTTTGGTGATTATATCACCACACCATCAAAATTTTGTATCTCTTTTATGGAGTTTCAAAGTGGTTTCTTGCTTTTATTCATAATTCAGTTTCCCCTGTCACTTCTCTTTTTGCTGACTTATATACACATTCTATACATATTCTCCTTAACTTCCTCTAATTTTATCTCTTCAAATTCTCTGTCTTGTTTCTTATCTTTTCTCCTTAAATTTTCTGTTTAACTTTTTCTGATTTTTATTCTTTTTACAACAGATACACCCTAATGTTATTATCAATACTATGAAAATCACACATGTTAATGGCAATAATATTTTACCTGAAAAGGTACTACCTAAGTTTACTCAGAAATCTTTAATAGCTGATATTTTCTTCCTAATCCTTTCCCAAACACCTTCAACCTTCAGTGGTGCAATTTCGTCATGCAGTTCTGTAATATTTTTAATATAAATTTTCAAATCTTTACTTTCGTCAGGAGTGTAAGTACAACAATGTTGAACTTTCAGCATTCCACAGACTCCACCCTCTTTTGCCAATAATATATCAAGGGCAAGTCGATTTTGCATTACCGTGGCACGCATGGCAATCATTTCAGTGTTTACCAATAAAAATCCTCCAGCGGTGCTTGTTGACAAGCGATCCACTACTGTTGAAAGCCTTCCAATTTTGTTTGCATTCAGAGATATTCCCACTGCTGGTATCAATGCTCCAAAGATGTCACCCACAATTTCTGACCAAGATTCTCTCTTACTACGTGCTAAATAACTACCTAAACTATGTACACCATCTTCTCCTCTAAATTCATATGAAAAGTCTTCGGGAAAACCAGGCCTACATAACATGTGCCATACCAATGGTCTGGCAAACGATAATACGCCCTGTTCCCACAAATGAAATATCACCCAGGAAAAACTGGATCTTTTCCACCTTTAAATCCCCATCCTCCCATGATTCGGTATGTATCATGGCACTCACTATTACCTACAAAATAATTATCATATGCAGTTTGATTCCTTCTAATACACAATTTCCCTTTCTGAGGCCAATCTAAAGCCATAGTTGGACTAGCTTCACCTTTCAAATGTTTTTCCATTTCTACATCCCAGACTGTCTTTTCCACCTTTCCTTCAGATGCCTTTCTTTGCATTTTCAGTCTCTTTTCTTCAACCATATCTAAAAATGTATTTTCCTCTTTCTTTAAACTGCAAGTCAAATTGTTTTAAATATATATTCTAAGGTTAGTTCTTTAGTCTCTAAGAAAAATTCACCTAATACCTTTGCAGGTTTTACCTTGTTTAGCTTGTTAATTGATGGTACTTGTGAAAATATATTATCTACATCTGAAAAATAATACTCTAATTTCCCTGTTTGATAAAATAAACTAGCTATTACACTACATGTTATTCCATAAGTTACTGGAAGGTGGTGATAAGTCACTCCCTCCGATACAGAGGCAGGTAACTGCATACAAACCTAGCAGTCCCTTACGTCCATTGTCTTTACATATTATTACAAAAATCTGTTATAGACCTGTATTTATGTAAATAGTTTTTATCTATTCTAGTCGGAACTACCTTTTGAATCTTTTCTATATTAGTTTTGTTTTCACTGTGTCCTTCTATTGTATCTATAGTAACCTTAAATGAGATCAGGAGAGCAAGTATGCTCCACAGAAGCATTAGTAATCCTGTACAACAACAACACATTTTACACCATCTTCTCAAGAATATACATCTACCTTTTCTACTATCGGTGTTTGCCATTTTTGCTAAAATGGACAGTGTCTTTTGACTTAGCCTCTTCTACTTCACCACTAGTTTTCTAACCCAAGGCTCTAAGCACCTACTTGGTTCTACCAGTTTTTGTCTTTTTCCGTATTTTATTGTCTTTCCAGCAGTAGTTTTCTTATCTCATTCAGTTTGGCATTTCATCATCTTTCACCTTTCCTTCGTGAGCTGAATACAGAATGTCCTGAACATCCGCTTCTTCTCCAATATCGGACAAGATAACTCTCAAAATGTCCGATTCTTCGTCCTCCTCAACCACTTCTGGTACAACCACCTCTGGATTTCCTTGGCTATCCGCCTCTTCTTTTACTTCAGGCAGGGCCACATACGTCCATTCTGGTGACTTATACTTCTGGTTAGGTTTTCTGGTTCTTTTGCTTTCTTTAATTACAATGGTTTCTTCGTCTTTTGATTTCTCCTGACTCGTCACTTCATTCACCTGTTCAGCCC
This sequence comes from Triturus cristatus, assembly GCF_964204655.1. Lineage (NCBI taxonomy): Eukaryota > Metazoa > Chordata > Amphibia > Caudata > Salamandridae > Triturus > Triturus cristatus. The sequence continues at coordinate 165,717,286 of NC_140594.1, forward strand.
TTGGTGAATTTACTCGTGTCAGTCGATATCTCAATCTTTTTATTTTATTCGGCCAAACATCGTCCTTTGCTGCTCTTTTCAATTTACTTCCTTTATCATTCTTTTCAGTTCTCCAAGCTCTCTTTCTTAGAACTCGACCTTCAGGTACTTCATCTTCGCTTTCCTCTGACTCTGTTTCAACTTGCTTTTTACTCTCAACAGCTTCTTTTTCCACCACTTCTTTTGTTTTCCCTACTTCTGTCCCTCCTCGTATCTCCGACACGCAATCTTCTTGCTGACTACTTGTCCCTTCTTCTAACTGGATGTTGGAGTTCCCTACACCTCCTCGGGGGTCTTCCACAGTAATCTTTCCCTCTCTCTCTGTATCTGGCACCTGTCTATCTAAATGTGTTGTTTCAGGTGGAATTTCTCTTAATCTTTCATCTGGAACTTCTCTTTCATTAATTTCTCTTATTGTCTCTTCACTGTCTTTTTCTTTGTTCTTTCCTTGTCTTTTCCTAGAACATTGAACTCCTTGTTCAGTCTCTGAGTCTGAGCTGGTATCAGAAATCTGTAACCTTCTCCTCAGGGAAATACTTCTGGGGACAAATGTTAGACTTTGTTCTGTTTCCCCCCTTTCAGGGTTTTCTTTTGTTTTTGGCTCTCCGTCATCCGATTCAGTACTGGATTCTGATTCATCAAAATACTCTTTTTCTATGCTATCCACTGGATTTGGAATTCTCAATGTATGACTTGCATGGATCCAGTTTTTCGGTCCAGCACACGTTACAGCTGTTGTTGTGGTTAAGATGACTTGTCGTGGTTTTCCCCACCTTGGAACCAAACAGTTTCTTCTTCTGTGTACTTTTATTCTTACCCAGTCCCCTGGGCTCAGATCATGGGCTTGCTTCTTTTCAAGGGTGGTGGCATCCGCTCCAACCTGATGAAGCACAGAATGAACTGCGTCAGCCAGGCTTTTACAGTATTCCAACACCATGTCATCAGTTATAGTCATCAGCTTGTTGACTGGTATGAACACATGTTGCATCGCCCGTCCCATGATAATTTCATGGGGGCTCAACCCTGTAGTTCTGTCTGGAATTGATCTAATAGTCATGAGTACCAGAGGCAATACATCAGGCCATTTCATACCTGTGGCTAAACACATTTTCCCTATCCTGTTTTTGATAGTACCATTCATCTGTTCCACCACACCAGAAGCTTCTGGTCGGTAGGCACAATGTAGTTTTTGCCGTACATTCAATGCTTCACAAGTCAATTTTATGACCTCATTATGGAAATGTCCTCCTCGGTCTGATTCAATTGTCACTGGGAACCCGAATCTAGGGATAAATTCCCTCAAAAGTAATTTTGCCACTATCATCCCACCATTTCTTCTTGTTGGGAATGCCTCTACCCATCTAGAAAACAGACAGACCATAACTAGAACATACCTCAACCTGTTACAGGGAGGCATCTCAATGAAATCCACTTGCATTCTGGTAAAAGGCCCTCCTTCTCGATCTATTGTTCCTAGACTCACTACTATCTTTCTTCCAGGATTGTATTGCTGACATATTAGGCATCTCTGACAAAGACTTTCTGCTACAAATCTGAATTTTGCATTGTACCAGGTCTCTTTAAATGACCTGATCATGGCATCTCTCCCTATGTGTCCCTGACCATGATACATCCGTGCCATGGCAGACATCATGCTATCAGGCATAACTGGTCTTCCATTCCGATAGACCCACATATGATCCTTCTCTCTGGGTGCACATCCTGCTTTTACCCACTGCTTCATTTCCTCATCTCCTGCTTCTTCCTGCAATTGTCTTACTTCTTCCCATGTACCCACAATGTTAGTAAACATCAAAGAGCAAGAACTCACCTCTTTTTTCTTGGCCCGGTTAATGGATTTCTGATTACGTGCACAGTATTGAGCCATGTCATTAACATATTTATTGCCAGTGGCGATGTAGTCACCACTTTGACTATGGGCCGCACACTTCACAACAGCCAATTGCCTAGGCAGCTGTATCGCCTCAAGCAATTTTCCAAACACTTCAGCATTCTTAATGGGAGTTCCACTCGATGTCAAAAATCCTCTCTGCAGCCATATCTGACCGAAGTCGTGTACGACTCCGAAGCTGTCAGTTATCACAGTCACTCTCACACTTTTCCCAATCTTGCATGCTCTAGTAAACAGCAGCAAGTTCAGCTACTTGGGCCGATTTTACTCCTTTCAGATAGGATGCTTCCATCACTGCTGCAACCGTGCATACTGCATATGCTGCACTCAACACTCCATCATCTGTTCTCAAACAAGACCCATCTACAAACATGACAAAATCACTTTCTGGTAATGGTACATCTTTTATGTCAGGTCGTGGTTTTGTACAGAAATCGAGTACATCCAGACAGTCATGATCTGCTTCATCTCTGACTTCTACATTCTCAGCATCAGGCAACAATGTTGAAGGATTCAGATTCAAACATCTCACAAGACTTACATTCGTTGCACCTAGTATGACTTTCTCGTTCTTAGTCAGCCGACTATGTGTCGTATACTGAGTGTGACTCCTTGTTAAAAGGATTGCCACATCATGAGGTACAAACACTTTCACAGGATATCCCATTACAATTCCTTCACTCTGTTCCAAACTCCGGCATGTAGCAGCTACTGCTTTCAAACACCCGGGTAGGGCTACAGCTACTGGGTCCAGCATTGATGAAAAATATGCAATTGGTCTCCTCAGGTTTCCATGCTTCTGTGTTAGAACAGAAAGTGCACACCCATTCCTCTCACTGAAGTACAACTCAAATTCTTTCTCATAATCAGGCATACCTAATGCAGGTGCTTCACACAACCCATCTCTCAATCGTTTAAAAGCTCCCAATTCTTCCTTGTTCAAATCAATGGGATCTCTCACATCACTTCTTGTCAGTCGTACCAAAGGTTTTGCGATCAACGAAAAGTTGCTGATCCATTGACGACAATATCCAACCATTCCAAGAAACATTCTCACCTCTCTTTGGGTCATGGGTGCTCTCATTCCTTTTATGATCCTGATTCTGTCTATCGTTATCTTTCTCAGTCCTTTTTCAATATTGTGGCCTAAAAATTGTACTTCTTTCTTGCAAAATTGTAATTTTGAAGGTGACACTTTAAGTCCTCCATCTGCCAGATGATTCAGCAAGGCTATAGTGTCTAGCTCACAAGCTTCACGGGTTTTCAACGCCACAAGAAGGTCATCGATGTACTGAAATAACAATGAATTTTCGGGCATTTCTAGGTTTTCCAAAGAGTTCTTCAATAGCTGATTAAATATTGAGGGGCTTTCTGTATACTCCTGTGGAATTCGGCACCAAGCCAAATTACGCTCGCCTAAACGAAACGCAAAAATGTACTGGCTGTCATGGTGCAATGGGATGGAAAAAAAAGCATGGCATAGATCAATCACTGTATACCATTCTGCGTCATGGGGAATCTGATATAAAATCACAGATGGATTTGGTACAATAGGACAGCATGACACAACAATTTTGTTTATCTTTCTCAGATCTTGTACTATCCTGAACTTCCCATTAGGCTTTTTAAGTCCCATTATTGGTGAATTACATCGACTACTCAATATTTCTCTCAAAATGCCTTGTTTTATCATTTTCTCAATCACAGGAGTAACTCCTTCAATTATTTCAGGTATCAATTTATATTGAGGGACATTTGGATAGCTTACTCCTTCCTTCACTGTTATTTTTACTGGATCTACATTTCTCATTAATCCCACATCTTCTCCTGTGAAATCCCAGACTTCTGCTTTTACAGACTGTTTCAATTCTTTAGGTAATTCATCAGGGTTGAATACAGCATAGGTTTCAGTAACCTCTTTTTCCCTGTTTGCCATTGTCATTTTATACAACACATCTTCATCCGGGGTCTCAAATGCTATCCCATCCGGGGTACAAAATATAGTGCAGTTCATCTTACACAGCAAATCCCTACCTAATAGATTCACAGGACTGGTATCGGACACAACAAAGCGGTGCATTTTAGAAAATTTCCCTATGCTAACTTTCACTGGCTCTGTAAGGTAAGTTTTAATCTGCCTCTTGGATACACCAACTACTTGGATCGTTTCATCCGAGAGAGGAAGGTTCTTAACATCAGCTGATCTGACAGTTGATTGAGTAGCACCAGTATCAACTAAGAAAGTAATACTTTCATTATTTATCTTCCCATCTACAAATGGGCCTTTCTGGTCTACTTCTAGAGTTGCGCCAAGTACGCACTCTTCTTCCTCCCTTTGGCACCGTCAATAACCCTCGTCTGAATCACTCTCATCGCGTTGTAGCCAATACTGTGAAACAGCGCTAGCGCGTGGTAGCTTATTTACCTATTCTTCGTTGTAGAATCCCGTTTCATGACTATATTTCTGGGAGTTTTTGCTCTGTGGTAAAGGTGATTTTGGCACCTGATTCTGTTGGATTATAACCTGCTGCTGTCGCTGCGGTTGACCACTCACCTCATTCTGCACCTGTGGATTCAATGATGCATTTTCATTGTTAGTACTTGGGGGAAATTTACACTCGGATTTCCAATGCCCTATTCTACCGCAATTATGACATGGGAATTTCTTTTTAGCTTCCTCTATATAAAAATTTCCCTTACCTTTCTCAGGAATGAATTTTTGTCTTGGTCCTGTATTATTCGCTTGTTCCGCTAATTGAGCTTCCTGCCTCTCCTCTACTTTTACTTGTGCCCACATAGCCTTTTCTTTTAATTTTCGCTGTTTTGCTTCAATCTCATCACTGAAATATTTTGCATGTCTCAATACTTTGTCTATTTTCTTATTTTGCCAATCTACGGTATGTTGTTTTATCATTTCACTAATCTCTGGACGTAGACCATATACAAATCTGTATACAAAATGACTTAAATCCTTTTCACTCAGATTTTCATCTCCACTAAACTGTTTAAAGGCTAAGATCAGCCTTTCATAATATGGATGTACTGACTCTTTCCTTTCCTGATGTGTTCTGTCAATTTTCACCCAATCTGTCTCTTTAGGAGGTACTTTGTTTTTCAGAAAGGCAATAACCTGTTCATATTTCTTCATTACCTCGGGATCAGGAGCTCCAGTTTTTGGATCTCTAGGGTATTCCTGAGTTGGCCAATTTATCATGAGCTTGCACTCTGTCTATAAATCTGCTGGTACTATTATATCAAATAGACTATTCAGATCAATCCATAGAACTTTAGACAACTTCACAAATCTGTCCACTTGTCTATACCACTCGACAGGCTTTTCGCGTAGTCGAGGGAAATCATTTGTAAAAGACAAAATATCCTGTCTTGTCCATGGGACATGCACATATCCTCCTCCTGGGATTTCTCTCATAGGGCATTCTGTTACTACCTTTTCTTTTTCTCTTACAGGGAATGCTGCAAACGTTTTATCTGAGGCATCATCTCGTTTTCAGTACCACTTGCTTCTCCATTTATCCACATCTCCCCATTTTCTCAACAAGATAATTATTTCCTTAATCTGACTTATCCGTCCTGTGGTGTTCAAGTTTTCAATATCTTTTTCTGTGAAATCTTTTCGATATGGTTTTTGCAAGGCCTTTACCTTTTCAATATCTATACCCATTTCATTTGCTACTTCTTCTAGTCTTTCGTGCAGATTTTTTGCTCTCCATCTTACACTTTTGCACAAAAATAGTAATTCCTCATCTTGGTAAGTTTTTAATTTCTCTGTGGGGATAGTTCCTACTATTAACTCTTCCAGTACCATTCGTAATTTGGCCACATCTATTGATTGGGATTCTTTGTCTTTTCTCTGCAAGCTTCTCAACGGATGTATGACGTTACAACGCATGCTTTTACACCACATGCCGTTACAACGCATTTTTTACACCGCAAGATCTGTTACAACGCCAGCCTTTACAACACATGCTTTTACAACGACGTACACTAGATGGAGTGCTGACATTAGAAATGTATAATTTACTATTCTAACTCCAGTCCACGTTGCAGTAGGGAAGGTGTTTAGATAGTAAAACTACACTATTTCTAATGTTAGCACGCCATCTAGTGCATTTCGTTGTAATAGCATGCGTTGTAATGGCATGCGTTGTAACAGATTTCGCGTTGTAATAGTTTCGTTGTAATGGTAGTGCGGTGTAAAAGTTGCGTTGTAAAGGTTGTTCACCTTCTCAACCATTCACTTAATTCTTCTGTAGATGAACCTACTGGCTTCTCTACATTACCTCGTTCTGAATCCTTTTGTGTTTCCAATATTGACTATATTGTCATTGTATGTCTTTCTGCTAAATTTTGGCCTATAAACGGGTGACTCAAAACATTTGGTTCGTTCATACTCATTGTCTGTCTCCATGGATTTTCATTTTGGCTCTGTTTTGGCTGCTCAGCCTGTTTATTGTCATTATAAGGAACCGTTAAACAATGTTCACTATCTTTCTGTTTATCAAAAATAGGCATCACTGGGCCTATCGTCACTGGAACTGTTACAGCTTCCAGATTTTTAGTCAATTCTCTTATCTTCTCAGTTAATTCTAAGGTTGTTTCTGCCGAATTTTCACCATTAACCTTACTATCAGACTTCCTCTCTACTTCTCTAATGGAGTTATTTTTCTCTAAATCTTGGGACACTGGTTCTGACTTAATGATTCGTAAGGTTTCTTTCATTGGGGCACTTGGTGTTAATATTTCTGGTTCTGGTCGATACGGAGGTGGATTTTTATAAAACATGTCATCAAGAACATCATCCTCTGATTCATTCACTCCATACCCTCTTGATTCCACATTATGCCTTTTTTCTGTGCATTTTCTACCTCCAATTTCTTCTGCAGTTCTTACGGGAAACAGACCTTCAGTCATACTTGCATTTCGCCACCTTTTCATTCGGTCATCATGGCACATGTCCATATGACCTACCAAACATGTACCTATATCTTCCACCACTCCTCTGTCTCTCTCGGTCATGCATCTCATCTTCCCATTCTGTCAATGCTTCAAATTGTGTCGGTCTAGGTCTTGGTTCTAGATTCATCATTTTCTCTCTCAAATTTCTCAAAACTGCTAAATTAAATGAACCATGCTCTGGAAAAGCCAAGACTCCGTCGTCTCTAGTGTACTTTACCCAATTGTCTAACCAAATACAAGTGTGATATCCATATTTCGCAACCATAAAGGATGCGGGAGTTTTTGGTGGAGGAAGTAACTGTCCTTCCCTAGTCACAATCGGTTTGTCCTTTTTAAACCACTTCTTAATTTTTCCAAACCAGGACTTTTTCTCCTTTTCTGGTGGATTGTAATACATCTTTTCTGTCTTTCCGTGTATCACTAGTCTCTCCTTACAACTGTACCACTACTCTGACCAATCGTAGCGCGACTCACACTAACGCACCAATCCGGAGCGTCTATGTCACCTTTGCAATTCTCCAATCCCAGCGCGACTCACACTAACGCACTAATCAGGAGCATCTACGTCACCCTGTGATTCTCCACTCTTAGCGCGGCGTACACTAACGCACCAATCGGGAGCGTTACTGACTGGCCAATCCCAGCACGGTCTTTCTGACGTCAGCAGCCGCAGCTCCTGCTCCTGTTGACCCCTCCTTTACAAAATTCACTCGGTAAGTTTTGTTTCAAATTTACAAATCTGTTAGTAACAACACAAAAACACCACCATTGTCCGCTTCGCTAACCAAGGAATAGCAAAAGACCTTTCTCACAAGAATTCCGTCTTTCCTGAGAGCAGCGCTTACCTCTGCCCTACTACGGAATCGTTACTTCCGTTGATAAAGTAGCTCATCCCTCTACCTTACCCTTCTAGCAAGCATTAGCTAACTGCTTCTCCAGAGTTAAGACACCTAGTTGGAGACCCAATGCTCCTGAGAAATAAAACCAGAGTTTCACAATTAACCAGAATTCCTTTTCATTCACGCACTTTCACACGGGAAAAATGTAGTACATTCACACAGAATTCTGTCTTTCCCGAGAGCAGCGAACAGTCTGCTCTACTACAGAATTATAACACTCGTTAACAAAGTAGCACTTCCCTCTACTCTGTCCTTCTAACAAGCTTAGAGAACACCTGCTACCTTTCCAGTGATAAGTGTTATCAGAGTACCTTCTGGTTTCCTGGTACCTAAGACCAAAATTTCACAGGTAACCTTCGCTATCATACACACTTTTCTCATACAGAAAATGTCTCTAGTGGCAACACATGACGATGCTACCGAATCAAACCCAGACAATGCGTCGTGCAACTTCACTCGTTACACGTTTCCCCTGTGTACCTACAGGGCAACAACAATTCTGTCTTTCCCGAGAGCAGCGCTTACCTCTGCTCTACTACGGAACCGTTACAAACTTCTGACTTCCTACAGCCCAGAAGCCGTGCAAACAACATAGAACTCGACGCGAATCACCATAGAGTGTTAATACTTAAACCAATACCAATCAATAATCAATGATCAATAAGCAATGTACAAGCAATAATCACCTAAACCAAAAATAATAAAAACCATCATCCTGCTACCAGAAAAACTGATGCAGCGTGGAATTTCAAATCCTCCCTTCGTCACAGACCAAAATCACACTAACACATTCACTCAATACATTCATTGGTGGGGCCCATAACACCAACACTTACACATTTCACATTACACTTCCAAACGCTGACATGAAAGGAATACCTTTTGACCTAAAAGAACATATTTACATAAACATACATTGAATACCCTTATTAAACCCTGAACTTCGAGATATTCCTTCCATTTAGTCGATAGATCAATTTAGTTGTATTGGATAAAGGTGACTCAATCCTTTTAATTTACATTCAATCTTAATCTATTCTCTTTCAATAATTAGCCCAACACATTTGTTTGCTAATCAATAATTTTGTTTATCTAATGAATTGCAAATTTTACTAAACCGTTAATCAAACCACGGAACATCATATTTACCTAATCTGGCTATTAGTCGTCCTCTAAGTCAATCAAGTCGTCATGCCACACGCTACAGTCCCAAAGATTGGGTCTGGACCATAAGCGTAGATGTATCAGTTAATGCCCATCAGTTCGAAAGTCTTTAGTTCATCAAGAAATCGGGCAGCAATTCAGTCTGTCAAAGATTCAGGAAAACAGCTGTCCAGCGGTGTCAGCGTCCTCTCCGTCAGCATAACGTCAGGAAAAGAAAAAATCCGCAAGCTTAGCTAACACTCACTATTCTACCATCTTTTATAATGAATTTAATGTAAAACATGTAACAAAAGTCAGTTTTAGGCAGACTTGATTGGTCGGTTAAGATCGTCCGTTTCGGTTTCCCAAAGTCCATGATGTCACACTGTCAGACATGAGCCATCCGGTTTGTCAAACTTGTCCATTGTTAAAGTTCTTGGCAAAAGTCCAGTCGCGACCTTGCTTGGGTACGGGCTGTGTAGGTCATCTTGAGGCCACTTGTCCAGGAGCCTGGACATGCGCACTTGGTCTGAAACCTCGTGGAATGGTAGCTGTCTCGTCGAGTAAGTCAGTCAGCCATATTGTCGAAAGGCCCAATCGGTCAACTTAAGCAAAACAAACACAAAAAGTAATTAAAACATGGAAATAACGAATAAAATGTTTAACCCTCACTAATTCCCCTATGTGTATGTAATTATCTAGCATAATAGCGACAATTAAAGCGTTTATATTCACCCAATGATGTCATCTGGTGCAACTTACAATTACCTCACAAAAGCAACATATATCATGCAATATTCTATCTTTCTAGTATTAATATGCGTACGTATATTAGTTTACAAATTATTTTAGCCTTGCAAGATGCAAATCCCACGTGTAATTCATACATCAGTAAGATTGATTAGATATCACTTCAAACAGATTAATATTATTACAAATAATAGATTATTCTGATTAGTATGAACTTGCAGAAATGGGGGGATATACAAAATGTTGTACTACCCGCTCCATCACTAGCACCTAACATGGGAGGAAGCAGATTTGTGTGCGCTCCGGGAGAAGCAGGAGGAATCATTGTGACACATAAGACTACTGGATCAACTTGTACCGGCCTTCGCGTGGGAATAACGCTCAATTCATATCTCGGCATTTAGAGTCGTGTTTGGGCGCCGGCTGTTCCCAGGGAGGACCCATCTGCTGCAGCTATCCGCCCCCACAGACTCGCAATATGGGGCGCACTGACGCCAAACAAACCAAGATCCCATTCGAAACGCGTAAAACACCCAGGTCGCAATCATCGAAACAAGCGGAAAAGGGGGGGGGAGAGAGATGCCGAAGGGCGGTTCTGTCTACTCTGGGGGAGACTTCACTCTTTTGATGTAACGTTTGCAAACTATTATGGCCCTAACACTGATGAGCCTCAGACTCTTCTCCGATTATGGAGTAGCATTCAAGAGATAGGTACTACTTATGTAATATGGGGGGGAGATTTTAATACAGTATTGCAGCCCCGGATGGATAGGTCCCGAGCTTTACCAGCACACTACACAAATTTGCGCCAGGCACTGCAGGATCTCATTACTGACAATTACCTGTTGGACTCTTGGAGACACATGCACCCTACATTGCTGGACGGCACACACTACTCAGCAGTCCACGCATCTTGGGCCAGACTTGATTACGTGTTCTTGTCAGTGGGAATGGCGAGCTGGCTGGGGAGTGTGACACATCTTGCTCGCACGTACTCAGACCATTCCCCTGTAGTGGCAGAGATACTTATTCCTTTAAAACAATCCCCGTATGATAGTTGGCGCCTTAATCCTCTGCACCCACAGGATGCAGTGTTTAAAGTGGAAATGGAACAAGATATACAAGTGTTTTTCGAACGTAATGTGAAATCTGTCCCCAGCATCACAATAGCATGGGAAGCGTTCAAAGTCACGGTGCGAGGCTGGTACATTTCCAAAGGAGGGGGTATCCTTAAAACGTTGCGCAATGACCTTTCTACATTAGAAAAGAAACTTAAAGCGTTGGAATGTGACCTCAGTGCTAACCCTGATGACCATGCACTTCGAGCCAGTATACGTACTACACTGACAGAATACGAAGAACTTGCTGACAGAGAGTGTAAACTGCGGGGTAAACCACATATGGCAAGAATATATGGGGAAGGCGACCGACCGGGTAAAGCTCTGGCAGCCGCGACTCGTCCTCCTAGATTTTCCAATTATGTGACAGAAATACAAAATTCGCAGGGTATCACGCACAGAAACCTCCCTGAGCAACTAGCTACGTTTAGAGATTTTTATAGGGACCTGTACTCTTCCCAGAGGGGGCGCCCGCTCGACCTGGCTGACTATCTTGAGGACACTGCCTTGGCCTGGTTGGGAGATACCCAACAGAAGTTCCTGAGCCTTGATTTAGAATTAGATGAAATCACAGATGATATCATGCAGATGAAATCCAGATGGGTCCCGGGGTCTGATGGGCTGCCGATAGAATTTTATAAAACATACGCCCCAATTTTAGCCCCCATTCTGAAGGAAGTATTTTATGCGGCGTTGGAGGAGGGATGCTTACCCGGAACCATGCGCGAAGCCTTAATTACCTCCTTACTAAAACCAGGGAAACCCCCAAGGTGCAGCGACTCGTATCGGCCCCTGTCACTGCTAAATTGCGATACTAAGATACTTGCAAAGGTCCTAGCGACCAGACTTAACTTGCTGATGTAACGACTTGTACTACCTGATCAGGTGGGATTTATCCAGAGTCGGGCCACGTCGCACAATCTCAGAACCCTGGCCGTGGTCCTGCAGGATATTGACCCCACTTGCTCGGCGGTGGCGGTGTTCCTAGACGCTACCAAAGCGTTCGATTCCCTGGAATGGGATTACCTGCTGGGAATATTGGGTCGTATGGGGATGCCTGGTGCCTTCCTCCAGTGGATACAATTGCTATACTGTCGACCGGTCACATCGGTGCTCCTAAATGGTGCTAGATCCTCCCCCTTTCTTGTCTCCAGAGGAACGCGCCAGGGCTGCCCTCTATCCCCAATCTTATTCGCCCTAGCCATAGAACCCCTAGCTGCTAAATTGCGTCAGCACCATAACGATAAGGCACTGATTTACCCCTCCAGGCAACTACTTATTTCCTTATACGCAGACGATATGACGCTCTATGTTAAAAAACCGCAAGACAATCTTAACCCAGTACTGCGGGAAATTACTAAATTTGGTGTCAGGAATACAAATAAACTGGTCTAAGTCTGCGGTTTTCACTCTTACAGATAAAACCCCGCCACATCAGTTAGATTATCCGCTAGTCTGGGAATCGGAGGAGCTCAAATACCTAGGCATATATATTACCAGGGATAGAGACGCGTTAATGAGATTGAATTATGGTACCACTATGGACAAGATAACTGACTCCATTACGAAGTGGCTGCAGCTCCCCCTTTCCATGGCGAGAAGGATCTCGCTGATCAAAATGGTGCTTTTGCCGAAGCTGTAGTATCTTTTCATTAATATTCCATACCACCCTGGTACCTATTTTTTTAACAGACTTAAATCCCAACTCACAAGATTTATATGGGGCGGGAAGCAAGCGCGTCTTAATCTACCCACAATGATGTTGCCTTTTCACCAAGGAGGGTACGATGTGCCTGACTTTGAATTTTATTATTATTGTGCACAGGCACACTTTACGACATATTGGTTCCATCCGCCGCCCTTCATGCCCCACTTGGCGGTTGAGGATGGCTACATGGCCCCGACATCCCCTGCGGCTTACATTTTGACGGCGGTACGGGTGCGGGAGCGAGACCCGTCTACTGTAGATTGTACTGTTCTTGCATGGCACAAAATAGCCCATAAGCTTGAGTCCCCGATGCTATACTTTCCCAAAATGACCCTACTACGTAATCCTTTATTACAGGTTACGTGTGAAGGAATCTGCCGGAAGATGCTTGAAGACGTTAAGTATTCTACTTGGGGAGACCTCTACATAGGGGGGCAATTCCGTACCAAGGAGCAATTTTTCACTACACGCCCACCAACAATAATGGACACATTCCTGTACACCCGACTCCGCCAGAGTGTAAAAGCTGCCACCCCTGCATTTCCTGAAGAACCAACTGTGTTGGATCCCCTGCATGCTTCCTTACAGGCAGATCCCCCTAAACATACCATATCCCTTCTATACAAGCACACGCAAGCTGCAGCCCCATCTAGCCCTATTAGAGCCAGACAAGAATGGGATAAAGACTTAGAAACTCCATTGACAGATGATTAATGGGAACGCAGCTGTGGGCAGACGGTAGCCATCACTGGGAACAGTAGATTGTGTCTTATTCATTTTTAATTTTTACACAGATTATACTATACCCAGGCCAAACTCTATAGATTCCGTCTCAGGGACAATGACAGGTGCGCTCGGTGTGGCAGGGAGGGGGCGGAATTCCTACACTTGGCATGGAGTTGTCCCCTGGTGGAGGCTTTTTGGGCACAGGTGTTTGGGGGCCTTTCGGACATGTTCGGTATCCAGCTGATGCCTTGTCTACTGGTGGCTCTCTTGGGGCTGTCCCAGGACATAACACACCACATTAAAAATTCCTTGCTATGGGGCTGCTTCTGGCGAAACGGTATGTGACATGCAGGTGGGGGAGAGGGCGCGCTCCCCAATTCAAATGCTGGGTGCACATAATGGTCACTTGGCAAGAAAATATGAGTTACTATGCAGAACTGTTGCCTACTAAATCACGTCCGAAGGATATTTGGGGCCCACTCACCTACTTGCTCGCGCAGGAGGCGGAGCGCGAGGGGGAGGCAGATAGTGCAGAATTGAGGGCGGGAGGCGAGGCTGAGCCCGAGAATGGATCCTCGGCCTCTTAGATGAGACTGACTAAGATTGAGTACTGTACAATGCTGATGTCAGGGTAAGGTAGTAACTATTTTGAAATGCCAAGTTTATATTGCCACGACAGATGGGGATGGGAGTTTGGGCTGAAGGGGGAAGTTGCGTGATAAATGTGCTTCTGTAAACTGTCTCATCTGACCTATGTACAGCACACTGATGTTAATTGCCTGCACTACATGATGACATGCTTTCCTAGTAAGGACTGGACTGTGATGCAAGACTGCTCAACCAACATCGATGGCACTTGGGGGGGGGGGGGGGGGGGGAGTTGATGTTATAGACAAATTGATGTGGGAAGGTGCCACATACGTGGAATATAATGTAACTTACAACTTGCTGATTTAATATTGCGCTGATGTACCGCACAATTGTTCAATAAAGGTCATTGGAACATTAAAAATTAAAAAAAATAAAAAAAGATACATTTGGTCATAAACTTTAAAAAAAAAAAATAGAGTTTAATGAATTTGCTGTCAAGGTCTGTGAGTAACTCGTAGGTCACAATTTCACATTACCGAAAGCCACAAATTCAACTGATGTGGATATCTGACTGTAATATGTAGGCCACGGTTTACAATCCCGGCGGGGTCTTCCCAGCTTTTCATCCTTCTAGTGACAATAAAGAGGTCCATTCCAGTTGGGTAATATATTTACGTAGAGTTTTTTTTAGTACTTTGAATAAAAACAGAGACATTATGCCACTAAAGCCTTGCACAAAATGTACCAAGATATATAGCACATATCGAATAGCAAATGATTGGACTTAGCACCTTCCATTTATCACCTGCCCACGATTACACTGCGTGTTCTTGTGAACTGAGACTACCTCTGCCATTAGCGGTGTGCCAACAAGCCACACCTCATGTGGACTAGTTGTTTCCAAAGCGCTCATTAGCCTTGTCAAAAAGTGACAGATAAAAAGAGAGCTAATCAAATAAGATATTAAGGGCCAGATATACCAAGAGATATACACCCATCGCAGTGCGGGAGCCAAAATGCTGTGCTGCGCTGCGTTGCATGCCAGGGAGGGAGCAGGAGAGCGCCATATCTACAGAGAAATGGCATTCTTTCCCCCCTCTCTCTAGCGCAGGCGCAGATTTTTTCTGTTGAGTGTCACGCACACTAGTTTGTGCCATAGGGCAAGGGGATGTACATTATCTAGCGTAGGTTTTGTACTGGAAAGGTTCCTTTCCAGTACAAAATACTATGCCTAGACAACTTATAAAATGTTTCTCCTTTTTATGTGTGTTGTACAGTGCAGCACACATACAAAGTCGGAAAAGAAAGGAGAAATGTAGACATTTCTTCTTGTAACGTCTGCTTTCAAGAGGCTATAATTTTTCATACAAACCCTGTCTCCTATTGATTGTAGAAAGGGTTTTGTATTAAAAACCATGGGTGGTTGCTTGGGAATGCCCATGTACCACCCATGGAACGCCCCCTTGACGCTAAGTAACTCAAAGCAGCGCTTCATGCTGGTATGCATTACTTTCAGAATTCTTTCCAGCGCAAAACAAGTTTTGTACTTTAAAGTAAATTACTAAAATATAATTTTGTGCTGGATTGCGTTGCTTATGTGACACAAACCCTGTGCAAAATGTTAGGAAAACTGGACCTAAATTACATACTTTTAACATACTTTTAATGTGACAGTCTGCGCTTGACGGTGATTGTCTTGAAAATGTCACATGCCTCTTTAAACGCTGTGTATAATTCATCAAAGTGCGCAAACAACTCAGCCCCCAGCAAAATCATGGCAATGTGGGGGAAATTGAGCACACATTGTGAGTTTGGCTCATGTACTATGCAGAAGAATGGGAGGAGTCAGTATCAGATTAACAGGTACTGTGGATAATCCAGGATGGTTATCAGATCGGTTTTTGGTCCCCTTGTTAGACCTGTCATCCTTAGGGTGGTCTTTCCCCGACATTTTGCCTCCCATTTTTGCCGATTCTTTTTGTTGGCCTTGGGACTCTGAGCACTTTACAACTGCTCATCAGTGCTAAAGTGCATGTGCTTCTCCCCTAAACATGATGACATTGGTGATTACCTATTTGTTGTACTGGTAAGTCCCTTGTAAAGTGGTAGACCATATACCCAGGGTCTGTACTTCAAATGCTACTAATGGGCTGCAGCACTGATTGTGCCACACACAGCAGTAGCCTTTCAAACCTGTCTCAGGCCTGCCACTGCAGTGATTGTGTGTGCAGTATAATGTCACCTCACCTTGGCATTTAAAACTACTTGCCGAGCCTTAAACTCCCCTTTTATTACATATAAGTCAAACCTAATGTAGACCCTAAGTAACCCTAAGGGCAAGGTGCCATGTAAATAAAGCCAGTCGCGGCCCATGCAGATAAGCGCGGTAGGCCATGTGGGGGTATATTTCGACAGACGATGACGAGAGAAAATGTATTTATTTAATTTACCCTCGCCATCATCCACCGAAATTCCCGGCCCCACCACGCTTTGCTGTACGGGCCGTGGCTGAGTGAAGCGTAGGACATGTATCTGTATGTTTTGCATGTCCTGGTAGTGACAAACTGCCTATTTCGTTTTCACTACTTTGCGGCCTACCCGTCTCATAGGCCAGCATTAGGAATTCCTCAATATACTTTGAAACTGTAATTCCTGATTATAGAAGAGTAGATTTTTCATGTTTGATATGTTTGGAATGGTAATGACAAATCCTCTTTACTGGTGAAGTTGGAGTTAACATGATGTTTTAGAAATGGCACTTTTAGAAAGTGGGCCTTTCTCTGTACTTACTGCTCTTTGTGCCTGACAGCCTGTCTCCAATACACATCTGGGCAGGGTGACAGCTACACGTTGTACATTCCCTCTAGACAGCCACAAACTCAGGAAGGGCTGGGTGTGACTGAGCACTCAACTGCATTCTAGTAGCCTTCCTGGGGAAGAAGGGGAGAGGTGGCTCACACTTACATCGGAATAGGCTGTGTCCTGTCCTCATACAAAGCACTGATTTACCCCCCATGGTTAGCCTGGTGACAGGACTGGGTTGAAAGGGATCCTTGTGCACTTCAGAGAGCTTCTTTGAAGTCACCCCCTACATCAAAGACACTTTTGGGTATAAGTAATGGGTCTTTGACCCCCTGAAATCAGGCACTTCTGGATCTTGAATTGAACCTCTGTCAGAAGGACTGCTGAGCTGCTTAAAGGATTGAACTGGACAGCTTTTCTGCTTGTTGCCCTGCTTCCTGCTGCTCCCTGACTCTGCTGGAAGGAGAGCTAGACTCTGCCTTCCCTCCAAGTAATTTACCCTGTGCGTTCTTGCATTGCTTTGGTAAGGAAGGCTTTGTGATGACTGAAATAGGAATATGCAGGTAAACGTCCATGAGATCCAATGTTAGAAAATGTTAGAAAATGTTTGGCCGATATTGGAAGACTAATTCTCTGCCGGGTTTGCATTTTGAACTTGATACTCTGGATGAAGTTGTTGAGGTTCTTTAAGCTGATGACCAATCAATAATTTCCAGAGGACTTTCGAGCCAGAAAGACAAGCGAGTACACCTCCTGCCCACTTCCTCCTTGCAAACTGGAACAATGGCTTCTTTCTTCTGAAGACCTAATACACTTTTCAGCAAGGTCTTCCTTTTGAGTGGATCTCAAGACAGTGAAGATTGTATGGCCCCAGTACAAATTGAACCAGACAAGAACTCAATCAGGTACCCCTTCCTGACGACTTGAAGAGCCTACTGATCAGTTGTTCTCAGTTCCCATTGAAAAATGAATTGTTGAATTCTTCTTCTGACCCTTGAGGAAGAGTTGTCCATCTCAGCATAGTTAGGAATGCTGTTTCTTGACACACGCATCCTGATTCTGTTTCGTATAAGGCTTAAATGAAAACTATTTGCCTTGAGACTTTGAAGGTTGGGGTCGGGGTTGGTGTTGTTGCTTCTGAGATGGTAATGAAATGATGATTTTGACTTTAAAGAACTTAAAGCCCCTGTAGATTGACTTTGGAAGGTAAAATAAGTAGTTCCTTTATGAAAATGCAATGGCATTTATGCTCTAGCTCAACACTAAATAATCTGGAACCTTCAAAGGGCATTTTGAGTGCTGTTGCCTTGGAGCAGTGTCAGTGTTCCTGTCCTTAAGTTACAGATTCCCCCTGACTGCCAAGGAAGCTCCCCTGCAAGAACTGCTGAATGTTTCACTGCAAATGAAATACTGGATAGAAATTGTATCTGGCTCTCCATATCCTCCAACAAAGACAGGCAATCAGATTCATTCTGAATGGAAGAAAACAAATTCTTAAAATCAGTGATTGGGCTATATAAGCCCCATAAATGGAACCTGGGTTCTGGTAAAAACTTTCTTAAGTGCTGAGTCCACCTTTTTATCTAATAGATCC
This sequence comes from Triturus cristatus, assembly GCF_964204655.1. Lineage (NCBI taxonomy): Eukaryota > Metazoa > Chordata > Amphibia > Caudata > Salamandridae > Triturus > Triturus cristatus. The sequence continues at coordinate 165,735,545 of NC_140594.1, forward strand.
TTCAGAATATTGTTTTCTGCCACGGATGGATGGCCTACAAGACTTGCCACAACAGAATCCACAAGAACATTGTCTGGCATCATTTTATCCATATTCTCCAGAGCAGGCCTCTCCAGCTAGTAGGTCGTGAGCTACTGGGAGCTCTCCAGCTACTTTTGAGTAGCTCTCCTGTGTGCATGCCAGTCTACTAAATTAGAAGCTTTTGCAAGGCTGAATTCATATATTTACATCAAAATTGAAAAGTGTTTATTCACGGTGAAAATGTGTGCATTTTCAAAACTCACAAGATGATGTTTGGATTTCCAAAATACTTTTAAAGCCGAGTGATAAATCTGTCACATTCAGGTGAATTATTACTAATGTTATTACCCCGGTGCCACGAGCATTGAAGCTACGACTGTTGTGCATTACCTATGAAAAAGGATTCTAAATCTACAAAGACTTTTTAAAGTTACTGCTGGCAACCCTGCCTGATGCACTGAGGTGATCGCTGCCTGTGGCCACTATTATAATGTTGCACTCACGATTACAAGGCCAATAATATTAGTAGCATTTCAGGAAAGTTCATATTTTCCGTAACATGGACCAATAAATATCCTTAGTGATGTGCTTGCCCTTCTCGCCTGTAGACCTAGGAGCATCATCTGCTGAGTCTGAGTCTCCTGTATCATAAACTGCCTCTGGTGTCTTTTTCTCCCTGGAGGTAGTTGATGAACCTCTTTAAAGGCTGGTGAATGCCCAGAGGTATGCGATGAGGAAGAAGGCAATGGCAAGGTATGCCTTAGTTGACATTATGCTTGCCCATTGTCACAACAGATTAATGGTCCCACGCTGATCCAAAACACTGCATTAACCACTAAGCAAAGGAAACCCTCACCTGCGTTCCATAGATATAGACAGGGCCACTGGAATTATGCGGTTGTGTGGCAATTTGTGCATAATTATAGAATTGCAGCATTTGCCACATAATCCATTATCTGCTGCATAATCTGCAGATTTGAGCAAAAAACACATTTTGTTTCTAGCTCAAATGGGTCAAAAGTTACAAAAAATGCAGTAACACGTGTTGCTGCGCAGTGGAAGACCCTTTGCAAAGCTGCGCTGGTCACCTTTGTGTTGCTTAATGGTATATTTGGGTGTACACAAGTGTAAAATGATGAAATGAAGAAGTAATACTATCACAAAATGTGCTGCATTATGCCGCATAATTTGTCGTTTCTTGATGCATAATTTTCTCAACCCTGCCACATAATTTGTCACTCTTCTGCTGCATAATTCTAGGGGCCTTGGATATCGTAGAAAGGGTACCCTGGGGATGGCGTTCAAAGCCAAAGGTCGTGCATGCTCGGACCAGTCTGATCCCACCATGGATGAGGGAACACCATAATCTAGCCCACATGTGTGAACAGCAAGCAGGAACTTCTTCCATACCCCGGCAACCTTGGAAGGGAGAACTACAATAGAGCTGTCTCTCAGTCGCCAGACAGTAGGAGACATGATAAGGCCATGCCTCCAAGAAAGAGAGCCACAACAAATCTCATCTGCATATCTGCCAACTTCAAGAACAACCTCATCTGTCTGAAGGAGGGGGTGTGGCCTTTGAAGGGGGCGGAACCTCGTGTTGAGAAGTACCTATTAGGCACTTTTGAACCCCACCCCTCCCCAAGCCTCCTCCTCTAAAAAAACAAGCATTGGCATAGCCAATAGGTCTCGCTTTTGGGACCTTATAAGTATTTAGTTATGCAACTTTTGCATGGCTAAACACTTATAAGGTCCCAAAGGCGAGACCTATTGGCTATGCCAATGCTTGTTGTGATTTGACACCTATATTTGCAGTGATAGTGATGTCAGGCCTATATCTGCAGCAATAGTGATCTCACACCAATATCTGCAGTGATGGCAATCTGACACCAATATTTGCTATAAGAGATATTCCACACTTACATCTGCAGTAATAGTGATATCACACCTATATCTACAGTGATATCGATCTCACACTTGCAAGCGCAGTGACATTTAGTGCGCAAATTAAAAAGTAATGCAAAGTGCTCTTCAAAGTAACGTGTGTGTGAAACAATGATGTATATGAGCCTGTAAGTGTAGTCACTATTTTAAATGCATGCAGTATTCTATTCCTGTATATAAAGAAATTAACACTAACTGTACGAGCTTACACTGCAGCCTAGCGAACTGCAAGAAAGAAGATGGGCCTCAGAAATAAAAGAAGCCAGCAGTGCGGTTAAAGTAGCTGCTGGGCCAAAATGTCTAAATAAGGGAAGGCACCACTTCGATGTTTAATCCGCAACATGTTGAAGGCTGGCGCTTATACAAGCTATGGTAGTAGCATGTACAGGCACAGCGCGAAAGCTAGTTTGTATATTAGGAGTATGTAGTGCGTAGGATTGTATTATACTAAAAAGTGCACATACAGGAAGCGCACTGAAGTGAACTGCAGTGGAGGTGCACTTATAGTTAACGGTAGAGAAATGCACAGTGAGAACACCAGAGACAGCCCACAAACATTGCAGCGCGCCTGGGTTGATGAGTTTTGCGTAAAACATGTTTTGCAGGAGGGTGCGATACGGCTTGCATGTCTGGAAAAATTAACTTTCAAATGCTTTGTTTGTTCTGTACAGAAAATCGATGTAATAAATAAATAAGGGCGGCAGTGCGCATGTAAGTAGGCTGTGAAGTGCGTAAGTTTAGACACCACTAAAAAGTGTACATATAGGAAGCACATTAAGTGTCCCGCACGTGAAGTGCACTTATAGTCAACACTGAAAAGATGCACATTAAGAAACATGAGAGTCTGTCCATATAAATTGTAGCACGCCTGCGATGGTGCCAATTATGTGTAACACATATTATGCAAGTTGATGTTATAAAAGTTCCATGTCCAGAGAAGGCGTGCGAAAAAGTAAGGGATTAAATAAATAACGGCGGCGGTGTGCATTTCAGGAGCGCACTAAAGTGAACTGCAAGCGATGTGCACTGACAGTGAACAGAGAAGAGATGCACACCAGGAACACCAGAGGCTGCTCTTAGAAATTGTAGCATGCGTGGGATGGTGCCAATTAAGTGTAACGCATGCTGATGTGATAAGACTTGCAATGCTGGTAAAGGAGGATTCAAAACGCTCCTTTTGTTTTGCGCGGCAAAGCAATGTAAACAATAATTAATTACGCCTGGATGCATGTTAATAAGCCGTGAAGTGTGTAGGATTATACTACAGTATAAAGTGCATATACAGGAACAGCACACAAGTGAACTGCAGACGAGGTGCAATGATAGCCAATGGAAGAGTGGTACACACTGGAAACATTAGAGATGCACCTACAGACATTGCAGTGTGGTTGTATGGTGCTATTCATGTGTAACACTTTATGTAGGTTGGTGCAATAAGGCTTGCATGTTTGGAGACGGTGGCTGTAAAAAGTTTTCATTTCAGTGTCGCAAAGCATTTTAGTAAATAAATAAGTGCGTCCGGATGCATATTAGGAGGCTGTGAAGTGCGTAGGTTTATATTACACTAAAAAGTGCACATACAGGGAGTACTCTGAAGAGAACTGCAGGCGAGTTGCACTTACAGTCAATGGTAAAGAGATGCACACTGAAAACACCAGTGACTGCCCACAGACAACGCAGCGCGCTTGGGATGGTGCCAGTTATATGTAACACATGTTATGCAGCTTACTGTGAGAATGTGTGAATGGCCGGAGAAGGCGATTCTAAAACGCTCACATTGCTCAGTATAGCAAATTAATGTAATAAATAAATTAGTGCGAGTTTGATAAAAGTAAACATACAGGAAGCGCACTGAAGCTAACTGCAGGCAAGGTGCAGTTACACTTAAAGAAGGAGAGATGCTTTGAAAACACTAGAGACGTCCCTACAGACATTGCAGCACATCTGGGATGGTGCCAGTTCTGTGGAACATATGTTTGTCTAGTGGTGTGAGAAGTATTGCATGTTTGGAGAAGGCGTTTCTAAAAGGCTCCTTTTGCCCCGCGTGGTGAATTAATGTAATAAATTACTAAATGCGGCCGGGTCAGGAATTTTAGTACGCTTATATTACGTTCCATTTGCAAAGACTTTGTCCTATTAATGCTTGCGTGTTCTTGACTGGTGTGTGTACATATTAAAAAAGCCTTAAGCGCATAATACAATTACAATGAGTTAAAAGTTACACAACAGTTTCTGTAAAAGAAAAAAAATATTAGTTACCATAACCTTATAGTGAATGTATAGTACCTAGGCAAGTTTCTGCTAAAACTATACATTTAAAGCGTAGTTGTCCGCATTGTAAACTATACATTGACAATTATTAACTCAACTGAGCAACACATAAGCAAGCGCGATACAATAAGCAATACTATACTGGCCTTCCCAAAAAAAAGTATTCTATAAGCAAAACAGTAAAAGCTGGGAAGTACGTAGAATTATACCACACCAAGTGCACATCTACCAAAGTGCACATACAGGAAGCGTACTTAAGTGAATAGTGGTGAGGTGCACTTATAATTAAGTGAGGAGAAATGCACACTGGGAACCCTAGAGACCGGCCATAGACATTGCAGCGCGCCTGTGTTAATTGCAGTTATGTGTAACACATATTATGTAAGTTGGTGTGATAAGCTTGCATTTACAGAAAAGACAGTTGTAAAACACTTCTTTTCCCACGTGCAGCAAAGGCTTTTAATAAATAATTAATTGCAGCTGGGCACATATTAGGAGGCCGTGGAGTACGTAGTATTGAACTGCACTAAAAAGCGCACACACAGGAAGCGCACTTAAGTAAACTGCAGGGAGGTGCAGGCACAGTTAGGAAAGGAGAGATGCACACTGGGAACACCAGAAATTGCCCACAGACATTGTAGCGCATCAGGGATGGTGCTAGTTATGTGAAACACATGTTACGGAGGGTGGTGGGATAAGCATTACATGGCCGAGAAAGCAGCAGCTTGTCCACTGTGCAAACTTATTTAATAAATAAATACGTGTGGGCGGAGGGATGTAGGATGCTGTGAAATGCATAGAGTAGGACTATACTAAAAAGCACACATACAGCAAGGGAACTCAAGTGACCTTCAGGCAAGGTGTACTTAAAGTTAATGTAAAAGAGATGTACTCTAAAGTACCAGTGACACCCCTACAGACATTGCAGTGTGCAGGTGTTGGTGTCAGTTATGTCTAACACATATTAAGGGTGGTAGGAGACGGCTTGCATGTTAGAGAAGGCGGCTGTAAAAGACTCCCTTTTGCTTTGCGTTAAATTAATGTAATAAATAAGTAAGAGCATCAGGGGTGCTAATTATGGCGCGCTTCTAGAACGTTGTAGCTGCAAATACTCTGTGCCTCATTAACGCTTGTGTCTACTTTACTATTGTGCGTATATATCTAAAAATACCTAAGCGTATTATATATATTTTAATGCGTTAGATGTTACCTACAGTTTCCGTTCCCAAAAAGATTATTAGTTAATGTAACTGTATAGTTAAAATCCAGTCCATAGGGAATTGATTATGATACATACAAAGCTTTGTTTTTAGTAAAAAAGACTATACGTTGCCAGTTGTTAGCTCTACTGATGAACAAATAAGCAAACGCGATGTATAAGCAATAAGCTACCATTTTGTAAAAAGAACATATTATAAAAGCAAAGCAAAAAAAGCTGTTTAAGGAATTATATTAAAAGGTATTGTTTCACAATTCTGATAAGTACTTAGGCAACCTTAAAAAATAGGAGATGTAGCTCTGTAATTTAAAAAACTTACCGTGTTTGTTTGCAGCGAAAGTAGTGAAACTTTTAGAGTTGGCGATGTCTAGGTATGGCATTGGATCAAGAAGTAATTACAAAAGCTTGTTCTGTTCCATTTAAGTAACGAAATCGTTTTTAAAAAAGGGAACCCTATTTTAAATCACAAAAGTATAGCACATGGCCTTAGTTAAAAAAACATGTATGTGAGGTAGAGGTGGGGTGCTAATGTTCCCTTGTCTGCCAAGTAGGTGCGAACGTTAGATTGTAAGGATGAAAGAGTTGGTTAGGTGTGGCCCAAAGAAGAATTAGAGGGTATGTTTCACTTGTGCGGCCGCTAAAGTGAAAGTAATCATTTCGCGGGCGCTTTGATGTTCGCAGTGGCCGCGCGGCTCACTGAGAACATCAATGCGCCCGCAAAATGTTCACGCAGGCTGCCAAATGGTGCGCGCGCCCGGCGCACATGCAATGTAGTTGGGGGCCTGAAAAGCACTCATTTGCACTTCCAAATCCCCGTTTTCTATAGCTCTCGCCAGAGCAGCGCTAAAGCGCTGGCTCAGGCGAGACCTAAAAAGCGCTTGCTGAGGCTGGAGCCAATGGGTTTGGGGAAATGCTAGTGGGAAGCAGCGCTGCTTATGCTTTAGCACTGCTGCTGGTCCTGTTACAGGGGGCCAATATTGCAGCATTGATGCTAAACCGGCCCCCAGTAACAAAACTGGCACCCACTGCTTGAAAACCTGCACCCAACCCTTCCGGCCCACCAAAAAAATGCCCGGTGCCCGCTACGGCCAGTCCGGCCCTGGAATCGGCTTCTCATCGGAAGACCGCGGGATGGAAGCCGATATCATATGTCGCAAGGTGGCACCGTGCGAGTTGGCAGGTATGCATCTGGGGGGCGCGCTGCTCCCTCGAAGGAGGATCTTCGCCCAGCAAGGGAAGTAAGCAAAGCTGCATTATGACCCAAGGAGCAGGGAGTCCCAGACACCTTTCTGGCACCCAGGGTGGGTGGGTGTGAGGGGCTAGCAGTCAAGGACCCTCCTGACTTCTTTCCTGTCAAGAGGTGACATTACCTCATGTTGCACGACTGGGAGGAGGACGAGGGACAAAGGGCCGCTTGCAACTGATACTTAATTGGGGACATTAGCATAACACAATAAAGCGTTATGCAGTGGGGAGGCAATGCTCACCCCACGGGTCTGATTAACAAATATCATTGAAGTGGGCACTTGCGGCAACAGTTGCGTTACTCAGGCATTCCAACTTTACCAGTTTGCTTACAACGCCTGTGTGGGTCTTTGATCTCAGTTTCACACTCAAAATGTCTTTGCCAATAGTTACCTGTCTCTATTACAGCCCCCACCACTGACACATATTGAATAGATTACCGGTTTGCCCACTCTAAGTGCTCCCAAAAAAGGCTCATGCAAAATCTGTGTAATACAGGTTTAAATTCGGACAGGCAAACTGTGGGCAGCTCTCGCTATAGGGATCCCAGGACCCCAACATGAGCAGGGAGTCTTGTATCCTGACGAAGACGATTCAGTCTAGCCAACATTCCATAGACAGATTCATGTAGTGACTTGTTTGTGAGGTCGATCGACGCTGCCAATTTTGCAAAGTGCCCACCACATTGGCTTTTTACTTCGGTCATCCCAGCCCACAGATCCTTTGCAGTGATAAACCTGACTTCCTTCACTTCCTTTTGCTTGTCTGGAAATGAGTCAACCCCACTTAATGGGTCCAGTGCCTACCACTTTATTCCAGTGCACTCCCTTGGTGTGAAATCCAAAATAAACTGACCAATCGGAGTCTTGCCTACTAATATCCATGAATGACACAAACAGGGGGGCGGGAGTGTAGGTCCCACACTTTTTCTTGGTCCCTCAGCAGACCTATTCTCTTGCCTCTCAGGTCCACTTTGCATGCTGGGACCTCTTTCTTTCCACCCTTTGGCAATTAGTAAGCAACCCAGGCTATTGTATCAAGGTGTTCAAGCCATGGATTGTTCCCATTGAAACAATTCAACGGACACAGCTGATGAAAACCAAATTGTTACAGCCTAGGATTGCAATTATAATGTCCAGAGTGTTCGACTGAAGTGAGTGTTATCATGCACTGTGTTTACCACGGTGCATCTGGGTCAATTGTTTGCTGGTATGCCGGGATGTGTGCTCCCTCTCCCCCATTGTGATTGGTTCCTTGTTGAATTGTTTAGCACATGAACTCTGGTATACGCTTGTGCTCTGGGAGTGGTACAGAAAGCTGAGAAGATTGTGAGCTGCATTTCCAGCACCCCCAAATGTAAGTTGTCACTCTCTACCGGAAAAGGATAATTATCCTGAAACATGTGTCTAGAGCAACACAGCTCTGGCTGTACCAACAATGGTGAATACTAAATACTTTCAACTAAAGTGAGTTTTATTATGTACTGCATTTACTACAGTGGCTCTGAGCTCATTGTGTCCTGGTATTCCAGGCAGTGTGCTCCCTCCTCCCTTTGTGATTGGCTCTTTGTTTACTTGACGAGTTCTGGAATGCACCTGCACTCTCGGAGTGGTGCATAAACCACATTGACCTTCATTGCCAGCACCCCCAAGTTTAAGTTGTTACTTTGTACTGAAAAGTACAGATAATTGGAAACACATGTCTAAAGGTACACGGCACTGGCTGCACCAACAACCGTGAATGCTAAAGAGTTTAAATTAAAATGAGTAATATACACTGCATGTACCCCAGTGCATCTGGGCAAACTGTGTGCTGGTATGCTAGGCACAGTGCTCTCTACACACAATTTGTGATTAGTTCCTTATTGAGATGTCGAGCTGACAAGCTCTGGGAGGCACATGTTCTCTGAAAGTGGTACAGAAGCCTGAGAAAACTGTCTGCAACATTGCCAGTCCCCCAAATGTAAGTTGTTATTCTCTACTGAAGAAGGACACATATCCTGAAACAAGTGTGTAGAGATGCACAGCACTGGCTGTGTCAAGAATGGTAAATACTAAAGACTTTGAACTGAAGTGAGTGTTATCATGCACCAGGTTTACCACAGTGCATTTGGGAGACTTGCGTGCTGGTATGCCAGGCAGTGTGATCCCTCCCACTTTTGGGATTGGTTCCTAGTTGAGTTGCTGAGCTGGCGAACTCTGGGGTGCACCTGTGCTCTGGAAGTGGTACCGAAACCTGGGAAGACTGTGAGCTGCATTGCCAGAACCCTCAACTTTAAGTTGTTACTATATTGAAGGTGGACAACAATCCTGAAACATGTGTCTAGAGATACACAGCACTGGCTGCACCAACAATGTTGAATGCTAAAGAACTTCACCTAAAGTGAGTCTTATCAGTCATTGCATTTATCACAAAGTATCTGGGTGACATCTTTGCTGGTACATGAATGCCAATTACATTACACAAGATCACATGCATTGTTTGTAGGCATGGGGAGATTAAGACATTTTGCCCAGAATCACAGGATGTTGAGCCGCCGCCGAGACTCCCACCTGTTTCCCCGGTTGGCTGCTCTCCCCGTCATGCCACATGTGGTTAGAGGGAGGCAGGCAAAAGCCACAACATGAAAGCTCGGCTCATTATGGGCTCGAGGCTCCAACAGGACCTCGTGCTGAGCCAGGGCCAGACTTCAGGCTCGAGCCTGGCTCGAACTTTTTAGTGACTCTAATCACAGGTGCGGTCTCTGCAGGAAGCTGCCTGTAGAACGGGATTTTGTGAAGGAGTGTCTGAAATAAATAAAAGATGTTTGATTGAAGTGGTTTAATACTTTGTATTCGCAGATATCACAGTACCTACATTAAGACAGAAGAGGGAGCTAGAGTACGAGAATTGTTAGTGTAAATGTGTTGTGACTGTTCTGTAACACTCACTGTTTTAGATTTCAAGAAAGGGACCTGCTGCCTATATTTAGCACCAAAATTGAGTATATTAGCATAAATTAGAGACTTGTCAGCTGTAAATCTTCGACAAAGTTCTAACAAGTGCTGCAAAAAAGAGGAAAAGGGAAGAATTTAATCGCAAAACAAGAGTCAGGTGTACGGAAGCAAACCCCGGTTTGCGACTTCAAAAATGCATTTTAGAATCTACAAATCCAATTTTAGGAGTTGGTAGGCTTTTACCAACTCCGACCCCATACCCAATCCCCATTTGGAACGGGCGTGCTGTAGGCATTCTTTCAAAATACCGATTTTGTATATAATGTTTTACGGTTAAAAATCCAGTCACAAAATATTTTAAAGTTACTGACTCCCCAGTTGGAGTGGTAACTAATTCGCCCCCCCCCCCCAAAAAAAAGTGGTTGATAATAAACCAGGGGACCACTGCCAGCATACGAACTTAAAAAGGTAGTTATTTTTTAAACACAGCCCCATTTTCTTTAAGGAAATTAACGGCATTTAAAAAAGGTTTACATTAGAGAAAGACAATCACAGACTTAGTGGACTGCTGACCCTGGCAGGCCACCATCCTTGTGATGGCACCCAAAGTGATTTTCAATTTGTGACCTACCTCATTAATATTCATGAGGCAGTCAGCTTTTATAACCCACTCCAAATCGGATTTTTACAACCTAACCTATTAGTTCACAGGTCGCTCGTACAGTTCTGGTCACAACAGTGGTCGAAGTGGGCGGGATCGTCAGGGCATGGCGTGCCCCTACTCCTTCAATTCCAAATATTCCGTTCCCCTACTTCATAGGTCTCGCCTTGCTATCGCGTAAGCGATCGAAAAGTGAGACTATTGTAAGGGGCTCCGAAAAGTGCTCCGAAAAGCGGATTGCATGGCGAGCACGCGCACAATCACGCGCATCGTGCCGCCATGCAATCCGTTTGGCATCGCACTTCAAAGGGTCCGCTCCCCCGCCTGGAATGCGCTCCCCCGCCAAGCGCGCGCGCCACGCTCCGCCGGGCTTGTCTTGTTTTCTAAATATTCAGATGGTTAAACGTGGTCTCAAGCCTTACCGTTTTTGAAGCACTTCGTATCGGCAGTTTATCAAAGACTGAAGAAGCCAGACTGAGGTAAACGTGCATTCATTATTGCTTCTGCTTTTTTCATCGTTACTATACAAAATACTCCATGTCAGTGCACAAAGAAGCTTTCCTTCAAATGTTTCTATTTAGAAAAAAAATCACCCCTCATTTCATTGTTAACCGCTCTTTAACCGGCAATTTAATTAAAATAAGAGAGATTCCATAGTGAAATACCAATTTGGAGGTTAATCGTGTAATCTGTGCAGATGGTTTGTAAAATTCAAACCTCATAAAAACTGCTTGTCTGCCATTGGAATTGACAAGGATTTTTTTTTTAAATTCTACGCGGCAGCACCTGATGAGCTGGCACTCTGCACACTGACTGCTGCACAGGTTCTTTGGGTGCTACACTCAGAAGATTCATTCATCATTAGGCACACAATGCGTGATGGGCGCGATTCATCCTGGCACAAGCCACCGATATTCTGCTGAACATCACAGTTTATACTCTTCACAACATCGTTTATAGATTCATAACTATGTTTTCTGATACGACTGAATAATGCTTCTGTGTAGTAAATCTTCGAGCACTAATTGCAAAATAAACGCGCATAACCTTTTGGCTGTTAGCTTTGATGCTTTATTATGCACCAGTTGGTTTCATTTATTGCCCACGCCTCCTGAGTAAATAAACTCCCCACAGTCCCTTTACGCAGGGTTGGTGAGCTGCCTCCTCTGTTCACAAGCCCTCCCCATAAAAGTGACAGGACCCTCGAGGGCTGTAAATCACCCCCCTTCTATGGGGCTCCCTGCCCCGTCCTCTCTAACTGCTAATGACTGGTTTCTTTTTTTAGGTCTCGCCTGAGACAGCGCTTTAGCGCTGCTCTGGCGAGACTTATAGTAAGCGAGTTTTGGAAGTGCAAACAGTGGCTTTTCAGGCCTCCAAATACAGTGCATGTGCCCAGGGCGCGCGCACCATTTGGCAGCCTGAAAAGCACTGCCTGATCACTTGCTTTGATGTCCTCAGTGAGCCCTGAGGACATCAAAGTGCACACCATTTGCCACCCCCTTGTTTTTTCCTTTGATCCCTATCTTTCCCTTCCTCAATCTCACCCTCTCCCTGCCTTTTACAACTGCGGCCCACACCACTGCGCCCGCCCCCACTCCCCCCTCCCACTCCCTCCTCGTCAGCTTCAGTGCGGCTCTTGTTCTCTGTCTCCCAAACATCATCCAGCAAGATGCCATGGCTGGTTTCACTTTCTTTGTTTAATCACTGTGGCCTTTTATTTACCCCTCCCACCTGCCAAACAGCATCCAGCAGCATTCACCATGGCTTTTTATTTATGTAATAGAGCGCCCGTAATGCTAGTTCATGATAAGCAGTGACCATGTGCGTGTAAGAGAGAGAACAAGGTGGGGTTGGTATCCGAGCAAAGAAGTATTTCCGTTTATTCGCTCGGGTGTGGCATAAAGTCCACATTTTACTTCTAGCACAGATTATCTGATGCACTCATTCGCCAGCAACCACGTACTCATTATCAATTTAACATCAACAAGTTTTGTAAAGTGCGTCTAATCGCCCCCAAGGGTAACCAGGCGCTGAGGCTGCTGCGGTGGGGGTTTCAGTTGAACAGTCAGGTCTCGAGTCTTTTCCAGTCCTGAGCTTTCGTTTAATAATGTGATGCATTGTGGGAGCCGTAGTCCTGCCTCACTGGAGTTGCACCAGTGGGATTAACAGATCTGCTAACAGTGATTTATAAAGTGAAAGGGCTGGGGCACGAGCCCCAGTGTTGCAGTTACTGGCGGCCTCGTGGGGCAGCACGTGGTGCACTAGTTAAAAGCCGGGCGCTTAACAGTGGTGGTGTAAGCGCACCAGCTAATGGCACCAAGCTGTAGGCTGAGAATGTGATCTGAAATAGCGGACTCTATTCTGCCTTTCTGTGTGTCTCTAGACCCATGTTGTGCTGGTAAATGGTATTATATTCAGTGTTTAACCCATTAGCAGTGAGATGCTTGTATTTCATGTACTGCTGCATGCCTCACACTTCTGCATGCCTCACACTGCTGCATGCCTCACACTGCTGCATGCCTCACACTGCTGCATGCCTCACACTGCTGCACGCCACACACTGCTGCATGCCTCACACTGCTACACGCCATACTGTTGCACGCCTCACACTGCTGCATGCCTCACACTGCTACACAAAACACTGCTGCACGCCTCACACAGCTGCACGCCACACACTGCTGCACGCCGCACAATGCTACACGAAAAACACTGCTGCACGCCACACACTGCTGCATGGCACACACTGCTGCACACTGCTGCATTACTCACTGCTGCATGTTGCACGACACTGCTGCACGCCTCACACTGCTGCACGCCTCACACTGCTGCACGCCTCACACTGCTGCATGCCGCACACTGCTGCACGCCGCACACTGCTGCACGCCGCACACTGCTGCACGAAACAATGCTGCACGCCACACACTGCTGCATGAAACACTGCTGCACGCCACACACTGCTGCACGACACTGCTGCACACTGCTGCACGACACTGCTGCATGCTGCACGACACTGCTGCATGCTGCCCGACACTGCTGCATGCTGCCCGACACTGCTGCATGCTGCCCGACACTGCTGCATACTGCACGACACTACTGCATGCTGCACGACACTGCTGCACGCCGCACACTGCTGCACACCGCTGCACGCCACACAGTGCTGCATGCCTCACACTGCTACACAAAACATTGCTGCACGCCACACACTGCTACTGCTGCACGCCGCACACTACCGCACGCCACACACTGCTTCGCACACTGCTGCATTACACAGCTGCACGCCTCACACTGCTGCACGCCTCACACTGCTGCACGCCTCACACTGCTGCACGCCTCACACTGCTCCACGCCTCCCACTGCTGCACGCCGCACAATGCTACACGAAACACTGCTGCACGGCACACACTGTTGCACGGCACACACTGTTGCACGCCGCACACTGCTGCACGCCACACACTGCTGCACACTGCTGCACGCAGCACACTGCTGCACGCCGCACACTGCTGCATGCTGCTGCACGCCACACAGTGCTGCATGCCTCACACTGCTGCACGCCTCACTGCTGCACGCCTCACACTGCTGCACGCCTCACACTGCTGCATGCCTCACACTGCTGCACGCCTCATACTGCTGCATGCCTCACACTGCTGCACGCCTCACACTGCTGCACGCCTCACACTGCTGCACGCCATATTGCTGCACGCCTCACACTGCTGCACGCCTCACACTGCTGCATGCCTCACACTGCTACACAAAACACTGCTGCACGCCTCACACAGCTGCACGCCACACACTGCTGCACGCCGCACAATGCTACACGAAAAACACTGCTGCACGCCACACACTGCTGCATGGCACACACTGCTGCACACTGCTGCATTACTCACTGCTGCATGTTGCACGACACTGCTGCACGCCTCACACTGCTGCACGCCTCACACTGCTGCACGCCGCACACTGCTGCACGCCGCACACTGCTGCACGCCGCACACTGCTGCACGCCTCACACTCCTGCACGCCTCACACTCCTGCACGCCTCACACTCCTGCACGCCTCACACTGCTGCACGCCGCACACTGCTGCATGCCGCTCACTGCTGCACGCCGCACACTACTGCACGAAACACTGCTGCACGACACACACTGCTGCACGACACTGCTGCACACTGCTGCACGACACTGCTGCACACTGCTGCACGACACTGCTGCACGACACTGCTGCATGCTGCACGACACTGCTGCACGCTGCACGACACTGCTGCACGCTGCACGACACTGCTGCACGCTGCACGACACTGCTGCATGCTGCACGACACTGCTGCACACCGCACACTGCTGCACGCCGCTGCACGCCACACAGTGCTGCATGCCTCACACTGCTACACGAAACACTGATGCACGCCACACACTGCTGCACGCCGCACACTGCTGTACTCCACACACTGCTGCACTCCACACACTGCTTTTAGGCGAGTTTATGCTACTGACATTGTAAATGACAATGCCTTTTATTTGTTTTAAAACCAAAACATAAATAAAAGGCATTGTAATTTTGCAATGCCAATAGCTCAAACTCTTATAAATGCGAGACCTATTGCATTGCAAATGCTTGTTTTGTGATGCTGTCAAAGGAGACACTGAGCAGAATCCGGGTTAGTGAAGGTGTTTACTTGTGTACTTAGGGAAGACCTGGTGTTATTGATGGGTCTGTGTGTGTTCAGTCCCCATTACTGCTGTGACTTGCGGCTGTTAGTGCACTGAGAGAATTACTTGTTTACTTATGCGTGATTTTATATAGCGCGGACTTGGCCCGTGGGCATCAGTACAACTTACAATAGGACCATAACGAAACAGTCATAGCACGAATAACAGTTACAACAGGATCAGGGAACATAAGTCACATTGTTGGTAAAAATTACATAAGGATCACAACAAAGACATCAGTCGTGACTAACAAAGTCTCAAACAGATTACACGTAAGTGCAGGTGCGTGAAAGGATTGGAAGAACTTGCCCAAGTGCGTATCCACGAGTGGAGCTTTGAGATCTCTTCTGAAGGTGGCACGGCATATGGCCAGGCGTAGGGACAGACGTAGGAAGTTCCCAATTCTCGTGTCACTTCCAGAGAATGATTGGCTCATGAATCGTCCCCGAATAACGGTGGGAGCCGAGGCCAGTTATGCGCCACCAAAAATTCAAACTTATTGAGTTATTTATTTATTTATTTATTTTAACCAACAAAAGGATCAAACCCGTCCACCTCAGCACTAGAGATCACGCGAACACTGCACTGAGCCAAGAACTCATGAAACGCTATGCCAGGCCTCCCTAGACCCACCGTGCCACACGCCTCTCTGTTTCCGACGTTCTTGCGGCTTCCCTGGGTCCAAGGAGACAAAGAGGAGGAGACCCCAGGGACGCCGCCTTATATACAACAAGCATTGACATAGCCAATAGGTCTCTCTTTTGGGACCTTATAAGTATTTAGTTATGCAGCACAATATGTTTGGTGCAACAACATCAACTGTTGCATGGCTAAACACTTATAAGGTACAAGGTTTAGCCATGCAACAGCTGATGTTGTTGCACCAAGGATATTTTGCTGCAAAACTAAATACTTATAAGGTCCCAAAAGCAAGACCTATTGGCTATGCCAATGCTTGTTTATTTTGAAAATGTGTCCCAGGACGCAAGAAATCACCATTGCCTATAAATAAAGCTCGGCGTTCCTGGCGTTCGTTGGAGGACGGACGGCAGAAAAGTAACAGGACTCTTGCCCAGAGAAGAAAATACAGTGTCCACTTCTGCTCTGCCGCTTCAGCTGCCCCTCCCCAACCCCCCACTCTTCCCTTCTTCCCTCTCTTTCTGTCTAGCAGTTCTCCTCTTACTGAAAACCGTGACTTGAAGACGAGGTTCTCACTCTGTTTCCTCTCCTTTCTTTTATTTGCTCCCCTGTGAAATGGATCCAAAAAAGAAAAACATTTTTGCTGGAAATGTCGTATTTTAATTCCAAAGAGCAGCATCTGGAATAAAAGGTTAAAAATATGAAAAATAACTAAATAAAGTAAGACAGGGTGGTAGCAAACTGGCCAGATTGATTTTATTCACACCCAAACACATTAGCGCCACTTTTACAGAGTTTGCCAATGAAGCGCTATTTCTGTTTTCTTGTCTTTGTTTTCCCTGGGCTTGCAACTAGTGCACCAATCCTGGAGGTACTGCAAAGTGTGGATTGGAAAACAAAATGTGTACTGCGGCTCTGCGTCCAGGGATGTGGTCTTTTTACCATACTGCTTCCGTTTTGTAAGGATATAAGCAATGAACATTGAAATGGGTCAATTCAGGGCCCTGTAGTAATGTCCTTAACTTTTCAGGCAAAAGCAATCACTGATTTCTGAATAGTGAGTGTAAAAGCGTTAAGGTAACCATGTTGATCCTGCTTACATTTCACATGGTTTGCTAAATTTTGCAATCCCTATGAGTGTTTGCTTTTTCCAGGATGTTGATACTGTTTTTTTGTAGGCTGCATATTACTCTTGTCTAGTGCGTCATTTAAATGGAGCCGCATCCAGGTGTTTATAGCCGGCAGCAATTGGGTTGTGGTCTAAGGCAGTGTGAGTTTTTCTCAGTGGGGGAGTGGATGTGGCACTATGGCCAGAGCTTTGGAACTGGGGAACCAGGTTCAGCCTTAATAACCAGTCCACCAGACCACTCTCATGAGAGAGCTCAATCCCATACTAGACCTTAGAAGGCTTTGCAAGAACTTAGGCCCTGGTGTCTTAGCACCAGCAGGTGGACCCTAGCAGTGGCAAGTGTGGGTTAACCTTCAAGGTTTGTCCACCACAATCGATACTGAAGTTCACCTCCAGTCTTGCTAGCAGGCCTATGAAGCAGCACAGCCAAGAACAACAGTGACTCTGTCACTGTGGTCACAGGACTCTTAAGAAGGGCCAGCTCTAGGGCAGTGCAACCGGTGTGACCGCACCAGGTGCTGACTTTGGGTGGAGGCATTATGTTTGCAAGTATATTAAGGTTTTAAAAGCGCTTGCTGCCTCCTTCCTGGCCACCAGCAATTTTCGGCAACAATAAAAATGTCATGATGACTCCGGTGTTTAATGTTCTTCCTAAAGATAAATCATTTTGTCTAGTGGACGTTTTGATTCATGGAAAGGTAGCTCAGAGGGTTAATGTGCCTGCTGCAAAGAACATGTACCATGCAGTTCACAAAGTGCACATAATGTAAATAGGTCAGTGGGCTACTGTTTTTGTCAGAGAGATCCTTTTGTTACTTGCAGTTTATAAGTCAAAATCCTAACATAGAACAGTGAGCTATTAACTTTCATCTGAGAGCTGCATACAAACTGCAAATGATAAATTAGAGCGTTATGTTTTTTCCCCCACTCTTTGATTATCCTAATGTTACAAAAGTGTTCTTTTGGACAGAAATCAATTCTGATTATTAAAGAGAACCCCCAACCATGGTATTACGTTTTAAATTCTGAGTTAGTGTTTCTCCAGACCAATCACTATTAAACTATACAGCCTACTAGTATGGTTGTCATGTGACTCCTACACCTTGTAGTCCTTAGTCTTATGCAACATTTTCTATACAGTGATTTACACACATATTGATTGTCTCTGAGTAATGTGTGTGATGTATAGTGCTCTGACACCTTACACTGGTATGAGTGGTGCTGTAAATCAAATTTAATGCATCTGAGAGTGTGGTTATGGAGACTTGAGGGGCACTGTTAAAGGGTGGTTGTGAGGGAATCCATGGCAGAGGTGGTCATTGGGGGGCAATAACAAACATTAATGCACAGGGCATCACCAGTGCTAAGGCCGGCCCTGCCCTTGAGGCCAGTCTGCCTCACCCATAGGTACCTCCATTGGCCTTGTTTCAGAAGTAGTAGCTGCAACTCACCAGGGATTGGCAATGCAGAATTTGCACGCACACCAAACTCAGTTCACAAACTTCACAATCTCTCTGCTTCATTCACAAACACTTTTACCATGTGCTGCTTGATGTGGGGCCACTGGAATTAATTATGCAGCAAAGGAGGACAAAATTATGCTGCAGTGTTGACTAAATTATGCATTAAAAAATGGCTGTAGTACGTCTATCTTTTATGCCAATGTGATATGTCTGTGTCTTGATCTTGCCTTTTAAGATGTATTCCTAAATGGTGCTGTGTTCTTTGTTGCAACCAAAAATCAATAAAAATTGGTTATAAAAAAAAAAATGGCTGCAGCGTAATGCAGTATATTTTCTGATATTTTATTATTTTGACATGTGTACACATGCTAAGAGTCTCTGGAAAGATTTTGCCTTATTAGTACCAGTGTAACATACAAATGCAACAGTGAGAAAGGTGACCAGTCAATCTTTGCAATAAGCCATCCGCTCCGCAGCAAAATAAGTCACATTTGTTATTAACTTTTGATACATTTGAGCTATAAACAATTTATTAGTTTAAATGGTCAGATCATGCAGCAGATCTTGCAATATGAGGCAAATATGGCAGAGCCATAATTATATAGAAAACATTTGCAAACTAGGATATTTTGCCATTCATGTTTGAACTGCTGTTGTGGAAAAAGGGAGAAGTGCTGATGACAAACTCTATAGCTCGGCGACAAATGGCTTGTGCTTCCACATTTCATCGCATTTGGGACATTCTGTGATTAGAAGCGTATCCCACTTTGTGAATGTGTTTTAATGTCAATAACTCATTATAACCTTAAATAATCATGTGTATCCATTGGTTGATTAAAATGGGCAGTGAAATGCCAAACAAATACTAAAAATTGGGATGTTTGCGCATTCTGACCACACCTGTGGCTCCGCCCACTGATCCAATCCTTGGGTAATTCCCGCCCTCTGATTGTCCGCCCACAGTTCCCCTACTTTTTCTCCCCCACTTCGACCACTGGGTCACAATGATACTGGCCTCAAATTGCAACCAGTAAATAGTACATCTGGCTGTAAAGGAGGCTAAAAGAAGATGACTCTTTTACTTTAAATAAGTTTTTTATTTTTTTGTAAATTGTAAGTGTGTTACTTCCATGAAGGTGAAATACATTCTTGTTATACTCATCACCAATTAACCTCATTCTGCATAGTGATTTTTAGGCTATTTTTGAGGTATTTCTTTGTCTGTGTCCTTGCGGCAGAGACAGCTGGAGCAGAAGGAGTGACATTCTAATTTGAGCACCCTGGAATATTGCTGGTTGCAAAATAGTCGTATAGTCAACAGTGTGTTCTAGGGTGCACAAACTGAAATTATACATATAAACATGTCGGAAAATAGTATGGCGTCAGTGCTTAATTTGAGCCAGTGGCTTCCGGGGCTTGGCTGGGGCACTAAATTGTCAGCACTGACACTTATAACAGTCTGCCACATGGTGGCGCTGTTTGTTCAATTTAGTGTTGAGCCCAATAGCTGCTTATTAATTAATCCTACAATTAAAATGACTGATACCTGCCTCCCGGGCCATTCTTAAAGCTTTGGGGGCCTGGAATAGTCTGAATTGTCATGCTTGTAGGAGTGTGATGGTTAGCAGTTGGGTTGGTTCTGTCATTGGCAGCGCTGGCAGGGGCAATGTATAGTGCAAGCTGCAGTGGCCTCCTAACGAGGGCCCTGGCACTTATTTTCTTTTTACAAATTAAGCACATGAGCAGTCAGTGCATGGGCAAACACCGTCTAACTTGGAATCCTATTTTGGAGGAAATAAGAATTTCCCAATGTCATTGTATTCAGGGTCAAGGACTGGAAGCTAACAGAAAGGGTTGATATTCCAAATACAACATGGGCAAGTGGGGGCATTGGCTATTGCAGTTACAGTCATACCCTAAACAGGACAGGTTGGTTGGCTCGTGGATTGGGGGAGGGGGGGCGGAAGTGGGGTGCACAGGCACACTACAGACTAGACAAGGTGTAGCTCGGTGTCCTTCAGACAAGAACGCCACCTGCAACATGTATAAGGGGATGAATGAAGGACGCAGGAGCCACCTGGCCAACATGTCCAGATGAGGGAGGCTCTTTTATTACTCAGCGTTGCTGCTCGTTTGTTTCAATAGCATTTAAGGTAACCAGTCTGCAGCGTGACGTATAATTCTTCATGTCAACACTGCTGTGATAGCTATCTTGCCCGCTATTGGAGGAATTGCGGATTGCTTTAGTTAATAATCAGATTTTCTGCCAAGAGATGCCACCTAGAAGGAATAAATTGTGAGTCAAAGGCTCCCTAAACCGAACTGAACCCCGCTCAGAACTGAGTCTCTGCAGTATGAAGTCTAGCGCCTCTGACAAAGCCGCTCCGATTTTTCATGTGCTCAAGATCAGAGGTATCTTACGTTACTTCATCAGGGCTGAATGCCGGTTTCACGATATCCAGATGTAAAAATGTACATGGAATGAATCTACTGACTTACTGACCGTGCGCTTTACAAATACACGTTATGTTACTAGCCATGACACACTTGGCCGGCTCTCTTCAAGTTCCTGTGGCTCGTCGCCTCCACAGCTGAGGGAAATGGGCTACTTAAACTATTAATGTGAAAAATTAGAGCGCAAATCACTGGAGGCCAGATTAACAAAGAAAAGTATTAAATCTGCACACGAACAAAGAGGGGCAGATTTACAATGTTTGGGAATGCACAAACATTTTTAGTAGTGTGCCTGGAAAGCTGAGCTATGTGTAGGATTTCAGGTCTGTTACTTGGAAAGTCATGTCCCCAAGGCATAAATGTACCTATACAATTGTACATTTTTACTATGTTTTTCTCCACAGGGAGTACATGTTTCCCTGTGGAGAAACCCCCTCTCCTCCACCCGCTTCAGGTTTAACGGTGATCCATTGCCCTCCCAACCCTGAAAAGGGAGTAACTCCACCCCTTTGCTGGAGTAAAACTCCAGCCATTTTTGAGGTGCGAGGAGGTCAAATCAGAGTTTGTGAATGCCAACAAACTCACAGGCTTATGGGCGTTAACAAGCTTTCACAGCAAACCACACCTTGGTCTACCCCTTCGCCGCCCCTTGAGTAGGAGTTCCTTCTGTGGAATCCTGCACAGTCGAGGAGGAGAAATATGCATCAGTAAAACCACTTACGCCTGCAAGGAATCCTTCTGTGAATTCATGACATGTGTAAATTAAACCATTTTAAACCTGAGCAGGGATCTAGGACGAGGAAGAGCAGGACTCAGTGTAATGAGGATTACAGAATCCAGACATTTGGTCTAGAAACATCAGCTACTGCACCCTTTGCCCTGAATCTTCCCCCCCCCCCACAGACTGTGCTCATGGAAGAAGTGTAACTATGCACAGGTTCTCAGTTCCTTCACTATTGTTACACACTTGCCGCTGCTTATTTGGTTTTGGAAACAGGACACCTGAAGACTGTTGTCCCGAATACTTTCATTCCCTCAGGGGATGTGCCAAAAATAGAACCGACCTGAAAAGAGCAGCAATACACACTTGAGCATTGTCCTTCATTGCAGTTAGCCTGTGGAATGCAATAATGAATGTAGTACAGAGCTTAATTTGAGGCGGTGGTTGCAGCTGGAGCCCACCAGCACCCATTGTTGGGGACCGGCACTTATTTTTCCGTGTCTGACGTTTACTGAGACAAAACAGGGATAACACACAAAGCGGAAAGACAAAGGAAGAGAAAGCAGGAACCTTCATGAGTCACATAAAGGAGCAGGGAGTGTCTGAGTGCGGATGGAAGAGTCATGAGGTCGATCCAAGATTACGCAGCCTTGGAATTTGGTGCACCAACATTCAAAAGCACCAACCTCAAGGTCCAGAGTGGAGTGTTTGCGCACCGGCACTCATTCTATTAAAAATGAAGCACTGATGTAGTATATAGTTTATACTATTCTGTGCCAAAGAAATGTAAGGTAGTGTGACACACAAACGATTAGCCATCAAGCTTGGTGAGTTTCTAAATGAGATCAGCTGGAGGGTAGGGAATGACAAACTGCACTGTGAGAAGCTAGGGTACGGCCATGAATTTTAAGGGCCTCCATAAGAGTTTGGTGCACGGAGTGCTCCGTCATAAACATGAGTGATATCCCGCCTGCTTTATTACAAGTCCATTATATCCGATTGCACTTGTAATAATTGGATACGCTTATGCTTGTTTACGGTGAGGTGGGACTATCATAGGGGGTGAATCCATTAGGTTGGAGTGTAGTGTTCTCTGAAGAGTGGACTCTTGAGATCCTTTTTGAATTAAAAGCGGGATCGGGAGGGCGTGGCTTCGCGGGCCGACATGGCGGACACGTGTTAGTCAGCCTCCGTCCAGCCCAGCATTTATCCGTCTGTTATCCTGGCTCCCTCGGACCTGCGATCGGTCCTGGAGGAAACACTACGGCACCGACGATCGGTGGGGGCCGCTCGGTGAGCGGCGGTGGAGATAAGGCCAGCGGAGCGCGGAGGTGGGCGCGCCCGCGAGGTGCGGCCTAGCATTCCGAGGCGGAGCCGGGGAGTCAATTACGGCATGCCAAGAGGCGCCGCGAGCCGCGCGGCAGCCTTGGTGAGCCTGTGACGGCGGCCCCTGGTCTTGACGGCCCGGCGGCAGCTCTCGCGGGGCAGGACACCGGTGAGGAGCTGGGGGGAGGTGGATTGCCCCGGTCGGCGGAGTGACTCGACTGGGCCTGCCCACCGTGCCCGGGAGTGAGGCCGGTGCCTGGGGCCTCGGGAGCCAGGGGTCCTCCTCCCATACATATTTTCAGTGGCGGAGAGCGGTTAGCAGCAGGGAGTGCAGGGGGACCTCTTATCCGTGCTACATCAAGGCATGTTGCCCAATGGCTAGTGGGAAGGCAGAAACTGAGGCGTCCCCGGGCGCCCTTCGTATTGTTAGCTGGAATGTGCGAGGGGTCCTGGATAAAATTAAGCGAGGGGCAGTCCTGCGTCAGGCGAAAAGGGTCGGAGCTGATATTCTCCTTTTGCAGGAGACTCATCTGATGGGCTCTAAGGCCCTGTGCCTGCAGCGATACGGTTTCCAGCAGGTCTTTCATGCGGGGTTCCTGCAGGGCTCTAGGGGGTAGCGGTCTTGATACATCGCAGGGTCCCATATGTGCATGCGCAACAGTGGCTGGACCCGCAGGGGCGATACCTGTTTCTGCGGGGCAAGATTGGGGAGCACCCTATCGTGCTAGGATGTGTGTACGCCCCCCCCATTAGAGTGGTCCTAGGTGGAGCGGTTACTCTCTCTGTGGGCGGACATGCCGGATGTGGCTGCGGTGGTGGGTGGCGATTGGAATGATGTGATGGATTTGGGGAGGGACAGGAGCAGGGCGGGAGGGGCCCAGGGTGGCACTCAGCACACGAAGTTGCACTCACTGGTTCAGAGCCTCGATTGGGTGGACACCTGGCGGCACATACACGGCGATAGGAGGGAATTCACGTACCTCTCGGCGGTCCATAAGTCGTTTTCTCGGCTCGACTATGTTTTCGTCCCTCGGGCGCTTGCAACGCGGGTGCGGTCCGCTGGGATCCTTCCTAGGGGGCTGTCGGACCACTCGCCGGTATTCATGGTGCTGCGGTTAGGTGGGGGGCGGCAACCATTTCGTTGGCGACTAGCAGTGTGGAATTTGCAGAACGTCGAATACGAGAAGTCAATGAGGGAGGCGATCGTGGACTACTTTGTCTCCAATGCGGGGTCGGTCCCTAGTGCCGTAACACTTTGGGAGGCACTGAAGCCCACTCTACGGGGGGTAGACATTGCATGGTGTGTGGCGGCCCGTAGGAAGCGTCGAGAGGGGTTGGTCAGGGCCGAGGCGGAGATTGAAGGGCTTGAGCGTCGATGCCGGGAGGAGGGCGGCGGTCCGGGGGTACGACAGCTCCTGTTGGCGAGGCAGTCCTATGCCTCACTCCTGATGGATGAGGCTCACCAAGCATGGCTGGCTACACACAGCAGGATCTATCAGTGGGGCGACAAGTCGAGCAAAATGCTACATCGGCTCTGCCAGGGTGTTTTTCATCCCCAGGTTACCCCGGAGGTGCTGGATGTGAGAGGGGCGCCGATGATTGACCCTACGACCATAGCAGAGAGCTTCGCCACGTACGACGCAGATTTATACGCCTCTAGGGAGTGCCTGCCAGAGGCTATGGTGGACAAATTCCTTGAGGATCTCCCGCCCAGAGCTCTGTCTGATGAAACGCGCCGGAAGTTGGAGCTCCCCCTCTCGGAGGAGGAACTGGGTAAGGCCCTAGGTGATCTCAATTCTGGGAAGGCACCGGGACCCAATGGGTTCCCCAGTGAGTTCCATCGTAGATATAATCTACAACTAGCGCCTTCTTATCGGGCGGCGGTGGAGGAGGCCAGGGATGCTGGTTGGCTTCCACCGGACTGGCGGCATGCAGAAGTGGTGGTGTTTCATAAGCCTGGTCGGCCCCCGGAACAGCATGCTTCATACCGCCCTATATCTGTCCTCAACGTGGAGGCTAAGGTTCTGGCGAAGGCTCTGGCTAATCGCCTTCTGCCTCACATCTCGACATTGGTACACCCGGACCAGGCTGGGTTCATGCCCCAGAGGGCGACCCGGCACAATATACGGCGGGCACACGTGGCACTGGCGGCGGTCCGGCAGACGGGGGTGCCGGCTGCGCTCCTACTGGCCGACATGGACAGGGCATTTGATTCCCTGAGCTGGGTGTATCTGTTCACCCTCCTTTGTCGGCTTAACTTCGGTCCTCGGTTCCTGTCGTATGTGACGCTGTTATATACCGACTTGACGGCTTCGGTTCGCGTGGCGGGAGCGATCTCGTCCAGCTTCCCTATTAGACGTGGTACCTATCTTTTCGCCCTCGCTATGGAGCCATTGGCGGCCTGGGTGTGTATGGATGCACAGTTGGAGGGATTTGAGTGGGCCCCGGGCCTTTCGGACAGGATCGCATTATATGCGGATGATGTCCTATTCTTTTTAACGGCATTGGACAAGTCGGGGCCGCGCATACTGGAGATAATGCAGATATTTGGGGAAACGTCCGGGCTGTATATGAACCCCCGCAAGTCCACACTGTGGGTCTTGGGTCCTTGGGTGAGAGTGGATGCGTGGGCGTCGACGCTACAGGTGGCGGAGGGAGGACTTAAATATCTGGGAGTCTTTCTGTCGGAGGTAACGACGTTATCCTGGGAGCGGAACTTGGCGCCGGTATGGGAGCGCGTATGTGCAGATCTTGCGACTTGGTCCCGTATCCCGCTGACTATTTACGGTAGGTCGGCGATATTTAAGATGGTCGCGCTCCCCCGTTTGCTATACCAATTACAGAACCACCCGTACCCGATCGCGCCTCGCTGGTTCAGGCTGGTGAACTCGGCGCTGAGCCGGTTCCTGTGGGGGCAAGGGGCGGTGCGTGTGGCGTTGCGCACATGCTTTCTCTCCACCTATTGTGGAAGCCTGGCGACCTCAGATATCCTCTCATACTACCAAGCCTCACATCTGTTAGTTCTCAATGAGTGGTGGTATGGGGACAGGGGGGACCCGGCTTATGCGTTGGAGCGGCACCTCATGGGGCGGTACACTCTGCACACGATCCTCTATTCGGCGAGACTGCGGGGTGCGCTTCCGCCGGCGACGGGGGTAATCTTCCAGGTCTGGCGGCAATCTTTAAGAAGAATGGGGTGGTGGAATACCCTAATGGAGGAAACTCCACTGTGGCACAACGGACGCCTGCCTGACTAGCGGCCCTGCAGGGCTTTAGCGGATGGGATGCCATCGGCATCTCCACCCTGGGCGATGTAGTGCGGAATGGGTCCATTAAATCGTTTCAGAATCTACAGGAGGAATTCTGTATGCCTCGGACACAATTTTACCGGTACCTCCAGCTCCGACATGCGCTTTCCCCCAGTCTGGAGGGCCTTGCTTCCATCCCCGAGTTTAGCCCATTGGAGGTGAAGGTATTCATGGGCGACTTTGCCACCAAAAAAATATCGCGGATATACCAGTCCTTGGTCATCCACAGTGGGCCTTCACTAGATAAGCTGCGGAAGGGGTGTGAAGAGCACATAGGCACGCTGGAGGACGAAGATTGGAGGGAGGTCCTGGCCTCCCCCAGGGGAGCTGCCATAGCAATGCGCCTCCGACTTGTCCAATTCAAGTATCTTCACCGGGTTTATTATACTCGGGTTCGGCTATACCAAGTGGGCCTGGTTGCCTCCCCGGAATGTCTCCGGTGTGGCAGGGCGGAGGGCACATTCCTACACACGGTCTGGCGATGCTCGTCGCTGGATCATTTCTGGAGGGGAGTCTTTTCTTGTCTGTCTGAGGTCCTGGTGGATGCTCCCGCGCACGCCACAGCTAGCTCTGTTACATGTGATGGAAGTGTTACATCCTATACTTACTAGTCCTGGCTGCTCAGCCTGCAGGAGTATGATGTCATAGAATGTTGGGTGTGTGCATGCTTTGAATGAGGGATGAGTTAGATTGAGTGGGGCTGAGCAGCAGGATGCTGCTCCCGGTGGGGCAATCCTGTACCATCTTACTTGAACAATAAAACTACCTAACTACATCCCTGGCTCCTGGTCTACTTATGACGACGGCACCTTTCATCAGTTACAAAAATGGCGACGATTTTTAAAAGAACCACGCGTGAAGAACCAAGAAACAAGGAACTGAAATAAGGAACTAAAAGAAGATGGCCAGTGTCTGAAAAGAAGCCTGAAAATTATGCCTGCGCAACGCCTTGGATGCCCCACCGGTGTCTTTTCCAACAGACAGTCCACTGAGGTATGTGTAGGCGTTGGACATTATGTGGCTTGAGTAGTTTGGAACCCGCCTGCTCACACACTACTAACTTTGAATGTTTTGGACACCTGATCCTGTCTGGCCACTTTACACGTTGCTTACACATAATATGTTTAGCCATCAAATTTTAAATATGACCTTAAACTTGCTGATAAGAATTGGATTGTTTCATTCATATGGGAAGCTGTTGTAATGTAACTCCTGAGATAAACCTGTTCGATGTGCGGTGAACTGTGTCCAGTTTGAATATTTTGGCAATGTAAAGGAAGAGAGCCTGAAATCTTATCAACCTACTAAACATTGTCAGCATTAATTTGGAAGTCTGAATGTCGTTACATGAAGGTTAAAGCCCCTTGCAACAGGTTTGATGCTCGAAGTGTGAATTTTCAATCCTGCGTGTCATATTGCTATGAAGGAAGCTGAAATATAGTCGAACAGCTGTTTCAGGCAAAGAGATAACTCACATAGTGAAAACTACGAGCGGAGCGGAGCAGAGTGTGTGCCATATGCTTATCAGTTAAAGCTACACTTTTAAAGGCAATGGATGGTTGATTCCTGACAATGATGTGGCCGTATTGGAGGTACATTTTTTTGTCTTCGTGGCCATGTGCCCTAATAGCCTGTTCAACTGTTACACATCTTTTGAAAATGATGCACGAGTCATGTGGAGCGTACGCTCTCCTACCTTCATTTGTTCGGTCACGCAGAGGCTTGCCCTCGAGGTCTCCTTTGCGAAGTCTTCGTTGCCAGGCAAACTTGTGCACCACTGAGGGTTGTTTAGGTGCAAGAACGTGCCGATAGCCACCCGGCTGAATGTCTTTTAACGTGCCGCCATCTTGTGGTTGGTTGCGCCTGAAAAAATTTGCAGTTGGGAACTGAGTACATTGCATAGCCAACCACGTCTCCGTCGTAAGGAAGCTGGTAGGAATCTCGCCGTCATACACCGTCATGCAGCTTGTGCAGTGGATATTTTGATATGCTTTGGACAGTAGTGGATATTGAAAAGATTAATACAGTATTCCATGAGTTTCAAAACAGGTGCAAAAAGATTCTTAAAGGCCTTTTTAGGTTTGAAGAAACGGATTGATGACTTCAAGCGTGTCATTTAACCAGAATTCTTCAGTTTACAAAACATAATGAAGGCCGCTAGTGCAACTGTGAATATTATCACGAACTGACTTACAACTGTCAAGATTTTTGCCGGCTACCACTACTTCGCAGACTACGGTGACTACCTTAATTTTGTTAGGTTTTTTTGTTCCTTTTCTGTCAGCTACTGTATATGCATTGGGTGTGTATTTTTAATGCCATACTTGAGTGGGATTGGATTCTGATTGATTGTTACCATGCTTTATAAGTTGTTCTTTTCATTGATGTGGACGGTTGTGAGAAGAAGTTTTTTTTTGGAGTCATGTTCTTTGTGCAGTATTTATTTTTTGTTTGCCTCGCACGTCAAGGTTGCGTTGGCAGTGTCCCTTGTACGTCATGGTTGCATTGGGAGTGTCCGTCGCACGTCAGGCTTGCGTTGGCAGTGTCCCTCGGACGTCAGGGTTGCGTTGGGAGCGTATTTTTTTTTTTGCTTTTGCCTCGCACGTCAGGGTTGCGTTGGCAGTGTCCCTCGCACGTCATGGTTGCGTTGGGAGTGTCCTTCACACGTCATGGTTGTGTTAGGAATGTGTTTTGGCCTCGCACGTCAGGGTTGCGTTGGCAGTGTCCCTCGCACGTCATGGTTGCGTTGGGAGTGTCCTTCACACGTCAGGGTTGTGTTAGGAAGGTGTTTTGGCCTCGCACGTCATGGTTGCGTTGGCGGAGTCCCTCGCACGTCATGGTTACATTGGGAATGTCCTTCACACGTCAGGGTTGTGTTGGGTAGGTGCTTTGCTTCACACGTCAGGGTTGCGTTGACAGAGTACTTAAGAATTAGTTTTGTAGTTGTCCTTATGTTGTTTATTTTGTGCCTCGCACGTCAATGTTGCGTTGGTAGTGCACTAGCTATTACATTTTTGTTCTCTCTCGCACATTAGTTATTTTGCGTTATTACATCCTTACTAGAACATGTGCACGTTTTTCTTTCATGTTCTTTAGCAGAGGGAGATAGGTGTGTTGTGATGTTCTTCAGGGTGTACTGGGTAAGTGTTTTTGAGTGCATTTTTCCTGAAACATTTGCCATATGTTTTGATTGCATCCTGCATGAAACATGTGTTATTTTTAATGTGAAATACAAAACAATAGCCAACGTGCACACTATTCAAATGTTCAATCAAATTATAACTCAGTTTTAACAAAATGTGCTCAAAACGCCAATTCGCCTATCCAATGGCGACGTAGGTAATTTGCCAGTCTATGATGCAAGCAGGACAATGCCGTTTGCCGGCGTGAGCACTTTAATAAAGGCTGTCCAATCAGCCATTAGCAAATTTTTATCCCAAACGTTGCAAGAAGTCTTACTCGAAGAAACATCAATTTTAACCAATCAATTTATTGGTTTGCAGAACAATACTTGTGTTCAGTATTTTCCAAATGGATGATATTCAAAACAGCTGGGAAAAGCCATCCAGTGTGATTAAACGATATACCCAATGCATTTCGGGTCAAACCCTTCTTCAGGGGTAATCTTTAACAATCAGAATAACTAGAAAGAAAGAGAAGCAATCAAACGGGAGTCCTCATAATCATCGTAAACAACAAGAGATTGCAAACAGCTATGTATACGTTGAAAAGCAAAGAAAACATGCAATAAATGACAGAGTTCGTAAATATAATCGTGAGTGTAAACGCCAATCTGACAAAAGATGTCTACGCTATATAGTTTAAAACAATGTGAATGAAAATGAAAAAGGTGGTCTCTTCGTGAATAGGATGAAGGGGTTATGAAAGATGCCGTGACTCAATAACAAGTATGTTCGTAATGAGATAATGCTCGTGAAAGATAAAAATCACCAGTGAATTTAGTATCCGAAATTACAGAGTGGAAGCTCAAGAAACGAGATACTACTCGTGAAAGATAGAAAAATCACCCGTGCATTTATTATTTTTAATGTGACCGTACATGTTTCATTACCATTCTATATGAAGAACACTATTATTATGCTATATGTTCTTATGTGATCTAGAGAAAAATCATTTATCTCATATCATTTATTTGATTTTGTTGATCTTAATATCCTAAAAATGCTAATTGATTGATGTTGTGATTTAGGTATGTATTTACTTATTTAAAGTGATTTTCGTGATCCAATTGTTTTATTTCCTAGTGACAAAATGTGATATTGTTCCTTCAATTTGCTTTTTGTTGTTTTAATTGTTTCTAAAGGAAGGAGATATGTTACATCCTATACTTACTAGTCCTGGCTGCTCAGCCTGCAGGAGTATGATGTCATAGAATGTTGGGTGTGTGCATGCTTTGAATGAGGGATGAGTTAGATTGAGTGGGGCTGAGCAGCAGGATGCTGCTCCCGGTGGGGCAATCCTGTACCATCTTACTTGAACAATAAAACTACCTAACTACATCCCTGGCTCCTGGTCTACTTATGACGACGGCACCTTTCATCAGTTACAAAAGGAAGATATTGGGCGCAACATATATAAACGGCACCTTCTGCTGCTAGGCCTCACTTTGGCGAAACGTAATATTGCTAGACTGTGGAAGGACACGCGGACTCCCTCGGTGGCCTCCTGGAAAAATGGCCTGGACTTCTGCATGGGGCTGGAGCAGCCCATATTTGTGGCTCGGGGTTGCCCACGTAAGCATCATAAAATATGGAAGCAGTGGGCGGACTATAGAGGCCTGTGGTTGGAGCCTCCGAATGCAACAGTCGATGTCCCAGTGGAATAGGGCAGAGATGGGGTGGCTGGGTCGGATGCTTGGGGAAACGCCTGGGGGGGGGGGGGGGTGTTAGAATGGTCTGGTCTTTCATTAAAACGGGTAGTATGTCTGTTTTTCTTTTTTCTCTGGTCCTCGGTTTTTGGCGGGTGGGCAGTCTTCAGTGGGAATTGAGCAACTCGGGGGGGGGGGAGTTGGGGGTGTTTGAAATGGGCATCCGGAATGGTATTGTATGCCCAAGATTGTGTTGGTTTTTCTTTTATAATGTTAACAATAACAAAAACAAAACTGTCATTGGCGTTCATGCTACTGTACAACCTGATGATGCAGTGGTCTCTGGGGTACAGAGCCCTGCGCTTATTGTGCGAGTGACAATAAAATCTGTTGTTAAAAAAAAAAAGCGGGATAGGGCCAGTGTTTAATTTGAGCCAGTGCTCGGCATCGGCACTAATTGGTTTCCGGTGCTCAACACCGGCACTTAATTCTCAACATTGCACTTATGACAGTCTGCCACATTGTATTGTATTGTATTGTAATTGCATTTATATAGCGCTTACTATCCCTGACGAGGCGTCGAAGCGCTTTTTCGGCAAGTGGCACAGCTCATCTAAGTTTGAGATGAACAGAACAACGGTTGTTTATGAATACAATTTACATTACAAATGACTGTGCACACGTCAATTTCACAGTATTTAGGTATGTTACCCATATGTATCAAACACTATTCATGCAATAAAATTTCTTGGATAATGAGGGATCGCAGGACGAACAGGTAAATTCAGTTTCCGTTTTTATGGTCAAATTTCAGAATAATCCAGCCAGCCAACACGTGTTTCGTCATGGGGTACACACACCCCCCGACTTCTTCAGGGCTGGTAAGAAAACATATACAGGGTATATATCACAGACAGATCTCTGAATATACTGAAATATAATGATCTAATTCAAGTTTTCACTTAGATGGTGGGAAAACCGACAGAATGACAATACATGGAATTAGAGAAAGGTGTCCAAGTGTTCAGGGTGAAAACCCAAAACCATATGGAGAATTATACTATAATTTTGATAATTCTTGAAATATAAAGAGAGATATGAAAATCAATAGGTGCGCAACGTCCTTAGTGCGTGAAATACTATGAAGACCCCTTCACAGTAGGTGCCGCGTGAACGGATGTGTCATCTATCCTTTCAAAGTGTTGCGAGTGCGAGTCTCGTGTATTTAAACTCCATGATTGAAAACTAAATTGAGCCGGGTGAACCAAGTGTATGTGGCGAAACTTATTCATAGCCCCACTCAGGGAGAAACAAACGTAATAAGCATGCAAGAGGATATCGAAATCCTCTTACCTTATCGTGGTATGGCCAATGAGTATGACCTGTAAAAAGCAACAATTCGTATACTATCACGATCCATTTCTTAGTGACTAATTGGCCATGAACATACACTGTAATATCCTAGGATACACTGATTAAATCATACGCGGTAAAGTGAGAACATCGAATCCAGGCTTACCTTACACCTGGTGATAATTCCGACCCAGGGGGTCATATATCTCCAAACGCAACCTGTGCGTATAAACGTTGTCCGTATTAGTTACCATCCAACCATATCTGTGACTAATGGTAGTGTTCCAATTGCGATAATCAGGTTCTGTGAAGAGTGATATCAATTAGTCACTCGCACGCTCCGAAATAAAGCAAGGAGCTAACAATCCAAAGGAATCTCTGCTCAGTAGTGGTTCTTACCCGTAGACGAGTGCGTCTATCCGTATGTGCTGGTGTTCTCCGCGTGTATTAGCGTTTCCGTCAGTGCGCATACCCGGAAGTGTTTATAACGGGGCGCCGAGTCAAACACTAGAACGTGTGTGTGTGAATGCGTTTAGTGGTGCGCATGCGTTAGATTGAGTTTGTGTATCTCTCTGACATTATCAAGCAGCGCGAAATAAAAGAAAAGTAAAAGACAATTCATGAACAGAAATAAGACAGAAAATCAATAGCTGCAATAAACGGTAGAAGAACAATATTGCCTTCATTCAATGGTTTGCAATGGAGAAGCGGAACAAATTATAGCAACACATTAATAGAATTAAAAGAAACACTTAATATATCAAGGGCAAACACATCATGGTGCAACTAGGAGAAGAAAGTGACCACAATAGTTCTCAATGTATGAGATTACCTTGCGTAACCGCTGCATGGCACAATACTAGCCGTCTAGTGTCGTTCTCGGTATAAACTCATACAAGTATTAGAAATCAACATGACATTTATATCCAAACAGAGGTAGTGTAGTGTTGATATTAGTATATGTTGTTACTTTCCTCATTTACCCCGGTTTGTGATTCACTGGTGGTCACTACCGTGTATATATTTTGTCGAGACGAACACATGTACATGATCAAGCCCCAGAGTCAAACGATTTCAGTCTCCTAGGAAATAGTGCATCTCATTGTCGCTGTTGAAACCTAGTTCATATGTCCTCAAGCGCATGATCCAAAAGGCTTCTAATCTCCTTAGATTGAGCTCCCTGTTACCTCCTCTAGGGTTCAATTTGCAGTGATCTATACCATAGAATTTGAACTTCTTTGTCTGGCCTTGTGTTGGACACTCCCAAATGTGTAATGCCATGGGGTATCTTGAATCTTTATGTTTTAAGGCTCTTACGTGTTCTGCAATCCTTTCTTTCAAACATCTTATAGTGCTGCCTACATATTTACCTCCACATGTGCATTCTAGTATATACACTACAAATTTGGTGTTGCAATTAATGTTTGTCCTGATCTCATATTCTTTATTTGGACCTTGAAACGTTCTTTTCTTGTCATCCGCCCATCTACAATTGCCACAACATCCACATTTGTAAAAACCTTTGGATCTTACGCTGAGCCATGTGTCTGGGAGAACGTTGTGTGTATAGCTCGGACTAAGGCGTGCGCGTAGAGTTTTACCCCTTCGATAAGTGATCTGTGGTTTCTTGTTAATGATCTCGGTTAGAGAAGGGTCGTTTGTAAGGATGTGCCAGTGTTTCCGTAGGCTTTTAGATAGGGCCCTACTGTGATCGTCATAATTGGTGATCAACCTGATTGATGTATCTGCGGGTCTTTTCTCCTTATCTGTGATCGTTTTTATTCTCTCTGTGGTCCTGATTTTGTTACCTGCTTTCTGGATCACAGATGTGTTGTATCCCCTTTTGATGAATCTTTTTTCCATGTCCCGTAGGCAATATCGGAAATCTGTATCAATACTACAGTTCCGTCTAGCTCTTGTGTATTCGCCTAGTGGGATGGCATTTATTTGGTGTGGAGGATGTGCACTTTTTGCGTGTAAGATCGCATTGCATGCCGTGTCTTTCCTATGTAATCTGGTGTGCAGTTGACTATTTTTAATGAATATTTCAATGTCCAAAAATTTGATACTCATGCTACTTGATTCCTGTGTGAATTTCATATGTGAAGTGTTTGAATTGAGATATATACAGAAATCCGTGAGTTTTTCAGGGCTACCTGTCCAAATCATTAGACAGTCATCGATGTAGCGCCCCCAGTATAGAATAGAGTCATGGAATCTGCCTCCTCCTGGTCCCCATATCCAGTCCTCTTCCAATTTCCCCATGAACAGATTTGCGAAACTGGGGGAAAATTTGGATCCCATCGCCACTCCCTTCTTCTGTATGTACCATTGAGAGTTGAATAGAAATACATTGTTATAGAGAATCATGCGTATCATGTCGATCAGCATCTCTGTGTGTTTCCATTGTGAAGCAGCTCTTTTAAACAGAATATTCTCTATGGATTTTATTCCCAGTTCTAGTTCAATGCTGGTGTATAGAGACACTACGTCCATTGACACCAGGATCATGCCTTCCTCCCATCTTAAATCTGACAGAATGTTCAATATATGCTTCGTATCCCTTATATATGAGGGAAGGTTTTTCACCAGTGGTGACAGAAACATGTCTACATATTCAGCCAGTCTTTCAGTGGGACCCCCAATTCCTGCTACTATTGGTCTACCCGGAGGGAAAGTGCAATGTTTGTGTACTTTTGGAAGTGTGTAAATGCACGGGTAGTTGGGTTTAAACACTTTGAGATAATTCATTTCTTCCAGGGTCAGCAGACTGTCATTATACCACTCAGTAAGTTTGTGATTAATCGTTTGTAAGAGTGGGCCTATTGGATTGTGATGTATTGTTTCGTAGCATGATGTATCATTAAGTTGTGAAAGTATTTCTGCATTGTAATCCTGCTTGTTCATTATCACTACGTTGCCTCCTTTGTCCGCTTCTCTGATTATAACATCTTTGTTGTTTGCAAGTTCTTTAAGGGCCATTCGTTCCCCTTTGGACAGATTGTCCGTGTATCTCGATTTCCCTTTGTCCCTCTTGTCTTCAAATTTGTTGAGGTCAGTCAGAACTAGTTTATGAAAAGTGTCTATTGAGTTCCCGCTCGTTAGTATGGGTGTCCACTTGGACTTCGATCGAAGCCCGCTGGTCAATGTGTAGTCTGTCTGAATGTCAAGCTCTTGTAATAGTGCATCTACTCTTTGGGGTGTTTCCTCTGTGTCTGCTAATGATAAGAGTAACTGTGTGTTTAGTGCGTCTTGAATACTGTAGCTGATATTCGAAGAATCAGTAGGAATATGCATAGAGATTTTATTGGGTACAGGATTCATGTTAAAGAAACTCTTCAATTTCAAATTTCTCGTGAATTTGTACAGATCAACTTTAGTATTACACACATCACCCTCATTAGTAGGGTTGAAACTCAAACCTTTTTTCAACAAGTTAATCATTTCATCATTCAGAGACATCGAAGACAGGTTCAAGACGCACTAAACACACAGTTGACTGACCTCAACAAATTTGAAGACAAGAGGGACAAAGGGAAATCGAGATACACGGACAATCTGTCCAAAGGGGAACGAATGGCCCTTAAAGAACTTGCAAACAACAAAGATGTTATAATCAGAGAAGCGGACAAAGGAGGCAACGTAGTGATAATGAACAAGCAGGATTACAATGCAGAAATACTTTCACAACTTAATGATACATCATGCTACGAAACAATACATCACAATCCAATAGGCCCACTCTTACAAACGATTAATCACAAACTTACTGAGTGGTATAATGACAGTCTGCTGACCCTGGAAGAAATGAATTATCTCAAAGTGTTTAAACCCAACTACCCGTGCATTTACACACTTCCAAAAGTACACAAACATTGCACTTTCCCTCCGGGTAGACCAATAGTAGCAGGAATTGGGGGTCCCACTGAAAGACTGGCTGAATATGTAGACATGTTTCTGTCACCACTGGTGAAAAACCTTCCCTCATATATAAGGGATACGAAGCATATATTGAACATTCTGTCAGATTTAAGATGGGAGGAAGGCATGATCCTGGTGTCAATGGACGTAGTGTCTCTATACACCAGCATTGAACTAGAACTGGGAATAAAATCCATAGAGAATATTCTGTTTAAAAGAGCTGCTTCACAATGGAAACACACAGAGATGCTGATCGACATGATACGCATGATTCTCTATAACAATGTATTTCTATTCAACTCTCAATGGTACATACAGAAGAAGGGAGTGGCGATGGGATCCAAATTTTCCCCCAGTTTCGCAAATCTGTTCATGGGGAAATTGGAAGAGGACTGGATATGGGGACCAGGAGGAGGCAGATTCCATGACTCTATTCTATACTGGGGGCGCTACATCGATGACTGTCTAATGATTTGGACAGGTAGCCCTGAAAAACTCACGGATTTCTGTATATATCTCAATTCAAACACTTCACATATGAAATTCACACAGGAATCAAGTAGCATGAGTATCAAATTTTTGGACATTGAAATATTCATTAAAAATAGTCAACTGCACACCAGATTACATAGGAAAGACACGGCATGCAATGCGATCTTACACGCAAAAAGTGCACATCCTCCACACCAAATAAATGCCATCCCACTAGGCGAATACACAAGAGCTAGACGGAACTGTAGTATTGATACAGATTTCCGATATTGCCTACGGGACATGGAAAAAAGATTCATCAAAAGGGGATACAACACATCTGTGATCCAGAAAGCAGGTAACAAAATCAGGACCACAGAGAGAATAAAAACGATCACAGATAAGGAGAAAAGACCCGCAGATACATCAATCAGGTTGATCACCAATTATGACGATCACAGTAGGGCCCTATCTAAAAGCCTACGGAAACACTGGCACATCCTTACAAACGACCCTTCTCTAACCGAGATCATTAACAAGAAACCACAGATCACTTATCGAAGGGGTAAAACTCTACGCGCACGCCTTAGTCCGAGCTATACACACAACGTTCTCCCAGACACATGGCTCAGCGTAAGATCCAAAGGTTTTTACAAATGTGGATGTTGTGGCAATTGTAGATGGGCGGATGACAAGAAAAGAACGTTTCAAGGTCCAAATAAAGAATATGAGATCAGGACAAACATTAATTGCAACACCAAATTTGTAGTGTATATACTAGAATGCACATGTGGAGGTAAATATGTAGGCAGCACTATAAGATGTTTGAAAGAAAGGATTGCAGAACACGTAAGAGCCTTAAAACATAAAGATTCAAGATACCCCATGGCATTACACATTTGGGAGTGTCCAACACAAGGCCAGACAAAGAAGTTCAAATTCTATGGTATAGATCACTGCAAATTGAACCCTAGAGGAGGTAACAGGGAGCTCAATCTAAGGAGATTAGAAGCCTTTTGGATCATGCGCTTGAGGACATATGAACTAGGTTTCAACAGCGACAATGAGATGCACTATTTCCTAGGAGACTGAAATCGTTTGACTCTGGGGCTTGATCATGTACATGTGTTCGTCTCGACAAAATATATACACGGTAGTGACCACCAGTGAATCACAAACCGGGGTAAATGAGGAAAGTAACAACATATACTAATATCAACACTACACTACCTCTGTTTGGATATAAATGTCATGTTGATTTCTAATACTTGTATGAGTTTATACCGAGAACGACACTAGACGGCTAGTATTGTGCCATGCAGCGGTTACGCAAGGTAATCTCATACATTGAGAACTATTGTGGTCACTTTCTTCTCCTAGTTGCACCATGATGTGTTTGCCCTTGATATATTAAGTGTTTCTTTTAATTCTATTAATGTGTTGCTATAATTTGTTCCGCTTCTCCATTGCAAACCATTGAATGAAGGCAATATTGTTCTTCTACCGTTTATTGCAGCTATTGATTTTCTGTCTTATTTCTGTTCATGAATTGTCTTTTACTTTTCTTTTATTTCGCGCTGCTTGATAATGTCAGAGAGATACACAAACTCAATCTAACGCATGCGCACCACTAAACGCATTCACACACACACGTTCTAGTGTTTGACTCGGCGCCCCGTTATAAACACTTCCGGGTATGCGCACTGACGGAAACGCTAATACACGCGGAGAACACCAGCACATACGGATAGACGCACTCGTCTACGGGTAAGAACCACTACTGAGCAGAGATTCCTTTGGATTGTTAGCTCCTTGCTTTATTTCGGAGCGTGCGAGTGACTAATTGATATCACTCTTCACAGAACCTGATTATCGCAATTGGAACACTACCATTAGTCACAGATATGGTTGGATGGTAACTAATACGGACAACGTTTATACGCACAGGTTGCGTTTGGAGATATATGACCCCCTGGGTCGGAATTATCACCAGGTGTAAGGTAAGCCTGGATTCGATGTTCTCACTTTACCGCGTATGATTTAATCAGTGTATCCTAGGATATTACAGTGTATGTTCATGGCCAATTAGTCACTAAGAAATGGATCGTGATAGTATACGAATTGTTGCTTTTTACAGGTCATACTCATTGGCCATACCACGATAAGGTAAGAGGATTTCGATATCCTCTTGCATGCTTATTACGTTTTTTTCTCCCTGAGTGGGGCTATGAATAAGTTTCGCCACATACACTTGGTTCACCCGGCTCAATTTAGTTTTCAATCATGGAGTTTAAATACACGAGACTCGCACTCGCAACACTTTGAAAGGATAGATGACACATCCGTTCACGCGGCACCTACTGTGAAGGGGTCTTCATAGTATTTCACGCACTAAGGACGTTGCGCACCTATTGATTTTCATATCTCTCTTTATATTTCAAGAATTATCAAAATTATAGTATAATTCTCCATATGGTTTTGGGTTTTCACCCTGAACACTTGGACACCTTTCTCTAATTCCATGTATTGTCATTCTGTCGGTTTTCCCACCATCTAAGTGAAAACTTGAATTAGATCATTATATTTCAGTATATTCAGAGATCTGTCTGTGATATATACCCTGTATATGTTTTCTTACCAGCCCTGAAGAAGTCGGGGGGTGTGTGTACCCCATGACGAAACACGTGTTGGCTGGCTGGATTATTCTGAAATTTGACCATAAAAACGGAAACTGAATTTACCTGTTCGTCCTGCGATCCCTCATTATCCAAGAAATTTTATTGCATGAATAGTGTTTGATACATATGGGTAACATACCTAAATACTGTGAAATTGACGTGTGCACAGTCTTGTTTTACGTGTGTATAGTGGGCTCAGGCCCACTTTTAGAGGGTTTAGGGGTTGTTTTTCCCTCTTCTGTTGCACCGTGTCTGACTCATTTGCAGCTTGAGATAAGTACGTTTATAAGAGAGCGCTCATAATTAACCTGGCAGTGTAAAATAATACCCCCCTTGTTTGCTAATTATCTAATTGATACGCAGGTTGGAGCAGCATCCACGTAAGGACTCATCATGAATAGCGATAGAGACAAAATTGCAGAGGAACTATTTGACAACCTTGCCAAAGGGCAATCAATAGCAGCAAGTGCTGGGCTTAATGTACCCACACGCAAAGAGGGCCTGCGGGACAAATTCACGAGATTAGAAAAATTGAAAAAAACTGAAAACTCAAAATGGTGGGACGGAGCAACATTAAAACAGTATATGCGTCTTAACAGGGTCCCCAGGGGTCTAAGATCACAAATCTTCCCAACATACGATGACCTGGAGGAGGACCTACTAAAGAAATGGGAAGACACATTAAATGATAATTCCCAAACACTCATGACAATTCTGATTGAAAATACAGACAGGAAATTGATAAAACTCCAAAAAGATATTGAAACATTAGAAAAAGAGATAGCAGCCCTAGACCTCAAAGAGACTACCGAAAAAAATTATACATTACTTAATGAAATTTTATTGAAACATCAAAATGAGATTAAAGAAAGGAAAGCGAGAAAACTGAAACGAGACGAAATAGATTACAGGGAAGGACGAGTATATACCTATGCCAGAAAATATGATTATCTGTTTCAGACAGGGAAAGAATCAGAAAAAACTAATCAAAGACAGGATATGAGTTCAATCTCTTCCAGTACTTCTTCTTTAAATGCACCAGTCTCTGGAGACAGTGATTTGGAGAACGCAGGGGCACCTTCCTCTTCCTCTTTTTTACGAGAGGTACTGAGAATCAGGAGAGGGAACAGACTTCCACCTATCCGCGATTCCATAAACGCAAAACCCGCAGAGGTCAGAGGGCAGGGAGAAAAGGAGGATTACCGCACCAAACTGAGGTCAGGTCAGATCAGGAAATAAAGGCAGGGCCGACAGATGATATTGAGATCATGAACCTGTCTTCGATGTCTCTGAATGATGAAATGATTAACTTGTTGAAAAAAGGTTTGAGTTTCAACCCTACTAATGAGGGTGATGTGTGTAATACTAAAGTTGATCTGTACAAATTCACGAGAAATTTGAAATTGAAGAGTTTCTTTAACATGAATCCTGTACCCAATAAAATCTCTATGCATATTCCTACTGATTCTTCGAATATCAGCTACAGTATTCAAGACGCACTAAACACACAGTTACTCTTATCATTAGCAGACACAGAGGAAACACCCCAAAGAGTAGATGCACTATTACAAGAGCTTGACATTCAGACAGACTACACATTGACCAGCGGGCTTCGATCGAAGTCCAAGTGGACACCCATACTAACGAGCGGGAACTCAATAGACACTTTTCATAAACTAGTTCTGACTGACCTCAACAAATTTGAAGACAAGAGGGACAAAGGGAAATCGAGATACACGGACAATCTGTCCAAAGGGGAACGAATGGCCCTTAAAGAACTTGCAAACAACAAAGATGTTATAATCAGAGAAGCGGACAAAGGAGGCAACGTAGTGATAATGAACAAGCAGGATTACAATGCAGAAATACTTTCACAACTTAATGATACATCATGCTACGAAACAATACATCACAATCCAATAGGCCCACTCTTACAAACGATTAATCACAAACTTACTGAGTGGTATAATGACAGTCTGCTGACCCTGGAAGAAATGAATTATCTCAAAGTGTTTAAACCCAACTACCCGTGCATTTACACACCTCCAAAAGTACACAAACATTGCACTTTCCCTCCGGGTAGACCAATAGTAGCAGGAATTGGGGGTCCCACTGAAAGACTGGCTGAATATGTAGACATGTTTCTGTCACCACTGGTGAAAAACCTTCCCTCATATATAAGGGATACGAAGCATATATTGAACATTCTGTCAGATTTAAGATGGGAGGAAGGCATGATCCTGGTGTCAATGGACGTAGTGTCTCTATACACCAGCATTGAACTAGAACTGGGAA
This sequence comes from Triturus cristatus, assembly GCF_964204655.1. Lineage (NCBI taxonomy): Eukaryota > Metazoa > Chordata > Amphibia > Caudata > Salamandridae > Triturus > Triturus cristatus. The sequence goes on from NC_140594.1 coordinate 165,777,128, forward strand.
TAAAATCCATAGAGAATATTCTGTTTAAAAGAGCTGCTTCACAATGGAAACACACAGAGATGCTGATCGACATGATACGCATGATTCTCTATAACAATTTATTTCTATTCAACTCTCAATGGTACATACAGAAGAAGGGAGTGGCGATGGGATCCAAATTTTCCCCCAGTTTCGCAAATCTGTTCATGGGGAAATTGGAAGAGGACTGGATATGGGGACCAGGAGGAGGCAGATTCCATGACTCTATTCTATACTGGGGGCGCTACATCGATGACTGTCTAATGATTTGGACAGGTAGCCCTGAAAAACTCACGGATTTCTGTATATATCTCAATTCAAACACTTCACATATGAAATTCACACAGGAATCAAGTAGCATGAGTATCAAATTTTTGGACATTGAAATATTCATTAAAAATAGTCAACTGCACACCAGATTACATAGGAAAGACACGGCATGCAATGCGATCTTACACGCAAAAAGTGCACATCCTCCACACCAAATAAATGCCATCCCACTAGGCGAATACACAAGAGCTAGACGGAACTGTAGTATTGATACAGATTTCCGATATTGCCTACGGGACATGGAAAAAAGATTCATCAAAAGGGGATACAACACATCTGTGATCCAGAAAGCAGGTAACAAAATCAGGACCACAGAGAGAATAAAAACGATCACAGATAAGGAGAAAAGACCCGCAGATACATCAATCAGGTTGATCACCAATTATGACGATCACAGTAGGGCCCTATCTAAAAGCCTACGGAAACACTGGCACATCCTTACAAACGACCCTTCTCTAACCGAGATCATTAACAAGAAACCACAGATCACTTATCGAAGGGGTAAAACTCTACGCGCACGCCTTAGTCCGAGCTATACACACAACGTTCTCCCAGACACATGGCTCAGCGTAAGATCCAAAGGTTTTTACAAATGTGGATGTTGTGGCAATTGTAGATGGGCGGATGACAAGAAAAGAACGTTTCAAGGTCCAAATAAAGAATATGAGATCAGGACAAACATTAATTGCAACACCAAATTTGTAGTGTATATACTAGAATGCACATGTGGAGGTAAATATGTAGGCAGCACTATAAGATGTTTGAAAGAAAGGATTGCAGAACACGTAAGAGCCTTAAAACATAAAGATTCAAGATACCCCATGGCATTACACATTTGGGAGTGTCCAACACAAGGCCAGACAAAGAAGTTCAAATTCTATGGTATAGATCACTGCAAATTGAACCCTAGAGGAGGTAACAGGGAGCTCAATCTAAGGAGATTAGAAGCCTTTTGGATCATGCGCTTGAGGACATATGAACTAGGTTTCAACAGCGACAATGAGATGCACTATTTCCTAGGAGACTGAAATCGTTTGACTCTGGGGCTTGATCATGTACATGTGTTCGTCTCGACAAAATATATACACGGTAGTGACCACCAGTGAATCACAAACCGGGGTAAATGAGGAAAGTAACAACATATACTAATATCAACACTACACTACCTCTGTTTGGAAATAAATGTCATGTTGATTTCTAATACTTGTATGACTTTATACCGAGAACGACACTAGACGGCTAGTATTGTGCCATGCAGCGGTTACGCAAGGTAATCTCATACATTGAGAACTATTGTGGTCACTTTCTTCTCCTAGTTGCACCATGATGTGTTTGCCCTTGATATATTAAGTGTTTCTTTTAATTCTATTAATGTGTTGCTATAATTTGTTCCGCTTCTCCATTGCAAACCATTGAATGAAGGCAATATTGTTCTTCTACCGTTTATTGCAGCTATTGATTTTCTGTCTTATTTCTGTTCATGAATTGTCTTTTACTTTTCTTTTATTTCGCGCTGCTTGATAATGTCAGAGAGATACACAAACTCAATCTAACGCATGCGCACCACTAAACGCATTCACACACACACGTTCTAGTGTTTGACTCGGCGCCCCGTTATAAACACTTCCGGGTATGCGCACTGACGGAAACGCTAATACACGCGGAGAACACCAGCACATACGGATAGACGCACTCGTCTACGGGTAAGAACCACTACTGAGCAGAGATTCCTTTGGATTGTTAGCTCCTTGCTTTATTTCGGAGCGTGCGAGTGACTAATTGATATCACTCTTCACAGAACCTGATTATCGCAATTGGAACACTACCATTAGTCACAGATATGGTTGGATGGTAACTAATACGGACAACGTTTATACGCACAGGTTGCGTTTGGAGATATATGACCCCCTGGGTCGGAATTATCACCAGGTGTAAGGTAAGCCTGGATTCGATGTTCTCACTTTACCGCGTATGATTTAATCAGTGTATCCTAGGATATTACAGTGTATGTTCATGGCCAATTAGTCACTAAGAAATGGATCGTGATAGTATACGAATTGTTGCTTTTTACAGGTCATACTCATTGGCCATACCACGATAAGGTAAGAGGATTTCGATATCCTCTTGCATGCTTATTACGTTTGTTTCTCCCTGAGTGGGGCTATGAATAAGTTTTGCCACATACACTTGGTTCACCCGGCTCAATTTAGTTTTCAATCATGGAGTTTAAATACACGAGACTCGCACTCGTAACACTTTGAAAGGATAGATGACACATCCGTTCACGCGGCACCTACTGTGAAGGGGTCTTCATAGTATTTCACGCACTAAGGACGTTGCGCACCTATTGATTTTCATATCTCTCTTTATATTTCAAGAATTATCAAAATTATAGTATAATTCTCCATATGGTTTTGGGTTTTCACCCTGAACACTTGGACACCTTTCTCTAATTCCATGTATTGTCATTCTGTCGGTTTTCCCACCATCTAAGTGAAAACTTGAATTAGATCATTATATTTCAGTATATTCAGAGATCTGTCTGTGATATATACCCTGTATATGTTTTCTTACCAGCCCTGAAGAAGTCGGGGGGTGTGTGTACCCCATGACGAAACACGTGTTGGCTGGCTGGATTATTCTGAAATTTGACCATAAAAACGGAAACTGAATTTACCTGTTCGTCCTGCGATCCCTCATTATCCAAGAAATTTTATTGCATGAATAGTGTTTGATACATATGGGTAACATACCTAAATACTGTGAAATTGACGTGTGCACAGTCTTGTTTTACGTGTGTATAGTGGGCTCAGGCCCACTTTTAGAGGGTTTAGGGGTTGTTTTTCCCTCTTCTGTTGCACCGTGTCTGACTCATTTGCAGCTTGAGATAAGTACGTTTATAAGAGAGCGCTCATAATTAACCTGGCAGTGTAAAATAATACCCCCCTTGTTTGCTAAATACATTACAAATGACTAATACCTGCCTACCCAGCCATTCCTATAGCTTTGGGGACATGAACTAATCTGAACTGTCGCACTTGCTGGTGAGAGAGATGGTTAGTCGTTGTTTTGGTACCGCCATTGGCAGTGATGACAGGGGCAGTAGGTGGTGCAAGCTGCAGTGGCCTCCGGGTCAGGGCCCTGGCACTAATTACTTTGCAAACTAAGCTGGATAGGGCAGTTCCAGTGCTGGCAGTGATGTTGTTCCAAGATCATAAGAGCTTGGATGGTGAAAAGCTTCTGGTTTTTCCTTGCAGTTTTTTGTTTCCAGTCTGGTTATGTTTTGGCTTCTGTTATACACTGCATACCTGAGGCAGTGATTCTCTCAGCCAGGTATGTCAAAGTGCCTTCTCTGTTGGCCTTGTATCCGACGCAGTTGGTGCTGAAGGGCTTGTGGCCTGGAGGGTGAGCCAAGTTAGACCTTTCAGGAGTAGGGTGATATGGTGATCGTCAGAGCGATATGGTCAGTTTGTTGTTCCCTACAGCCCCTTTGCTGAGACCTGCGACAGTGTGTAGGATGTCTTCCAGGGGAGCCAGGGAGGTGTCGTGGAGACTGTAGAGAAGGGCGCTGCCCACGTCAAGGTAGGAGACCTGTTCCAGGGGATAAAGGACTACATTTTACTTAAACAAACATACCATGACATCCAGAATGAACTATGATTAACAAAGACAAGGATTGTTAAATTAGAGAGAATGCTGTCTCATCACTCACTGGATAGTCTGGGGAAGCCTCCTAGTGAAAAGGTCAGCAGATGTTATTTGAGCCACAATTTACAGAAGTAGCAAGGACATTTCTGAAGCTCAATGGGGGAACTACATCATTCTCAGTTTGTTTAAATTGGACAATTCTAGCTGCATTGAACCTAGAAATTAAACAATTGGAGATTATGTAACCTAAATCAAAACTCTGAGATGAAACGCTGATATTTAAGGGAATTTAATGGAATGCTCTGGAAAAAAGGTGATTAGCAGCGTAGTTAGGCGCTAGAGGGTCAGTCAGATTTCATGATGAGATTAATGGATCTTATTGATTAATTTTTTCCACAAAAGATAAATCATTATAACTTCTAGTATACTCTGTAGCTCCTTACAACCTGCCCCTGAATTTTGTCGAGCACATTTTCTAATAACACTTTCCTCAGTGAGTCATATGGCTCTACTTCTAGTGTGCCCGCACTGCACACTTGTCAGCATCAGCCTTGACATTGACCAATGAGGATGTGGCTGCAAGATGCTCTGCACTCTCAAACGACAAGACCTCAGCTTTCCATTGAACTGTTTTTGTCTTTAAGATTCGCTAGTTCTCATTTTCTCCCTCTATTAGTGAATCTCACCTTCAACGCTGTTTCATTTTAGAAGAAGCTTGTTGGTGAGCTTCTAGTGCGTAGCCTTACAGTGGTTATTATTAGCCAAAGAATCAAGGGCTATCAAGTGAATCTCAGTGTGGCAGTTGGGGTTGTGGTTGTTGACAAAGTAACAACAGTAGTTGGTGTCTCTGTCATTCCCTCTGGTGCATCGATATCCATTGCAATGACTGTGGGGGTTCCCAAGTTGAGGGTATGTGCTTCACCTGAGTAGGATTGTGAACTATGCACTGCCCCTGGCCTGCCCTCACGGGTCTCAACAGTGGCACTTCATATAGATGGTTCTTTGTGGGAACAAGTGGTCATGGTAAGTGATCTTATTAAATGAAAGTGCACATGATCCATTATATTTAACGTTAGTTATAATGAGCAAAAGCTTAAAGATTATGTATATAAATCATAACTTATTAAGATGTTTAATTTGCAATGTGAAATGAATGAATGTTGAGATTAGCACTACAAGTCCCACGAAGCATTGTGTTTGTGTTATGTTGTGATTGTGCAGGGTCTAGTGGCTCAGTGGACGAATGCATCCACTCCAGAAACCTGTGTCTGGCCTCCAAGTCACAGATTTGAATCCTGGCTAGTCCACTCAGTCTTTCATCCTTCTGAGGTCAATAAAATAAAATTGAGCAGCATTGATTTGGGTGGCAATAAACACCTGTTATTCAACGTCAAGGTGCCCCAAGGGGTGAACATGCACTTTACAGCTACACATGTTCTGTTATAGAAGGCATGGCATTTTATATTCATGCATCTAAAGCACGAAATATACATTTCTATAAGTGTGTATATACATGGCTGTGTGTTATTTAATGTATAGGGGTGCCGCTCGCAGAGGGAACACTGTTTACGGACTCTGCTGGATTGGACTTTCACTGAGGGACTGCGAGGTCCAGCAGCCTCAGCTTCCACACAGCTGCTGCCTCTTCCCCTGATCGTTTCCTGCCTCCTGCCTGCATTTAAAACTCCGCCCATCACACGCACCGCGGGACGCGCGCGGGTGCGCGCCGGGCGAAGCCCGGGCCAAGGGCAGGCCCGTTTTAGCCCGTTCTAGACCGCGAAAGACCGGACCGGGCCATTTCCCTTTATATTTTGTTTAGATACCTGTGGGTATATACTTCTTTTACCTTTGTGGGTTTCAGGCACCATTAACTACGTATTAATCCGCTCCGGTACGCCCCTCAGTGCACAGGTCACCCAGGTATGGCAGCTCGGGAGCTGAGAAATAAAACAATGATTGCCAGGGGCCAGCTTACAGGCACCCTGGATAATTTTATCACCAGGGCGAACTCGGTGATTGACCAGGGGATAACTCTGAAGGAGCGACGTGTATCGCAAGATCTTGCTCTGGCTAAACGCTCTTCAATGGGACATATCGCCAATGCACGTACCCCGGATCGTATCTGTTCTCGGGGTTCAATGCTGGTCCCAGTTACTGTGCATACCCCGCCTTCATCTCTCGAACAGAATAGTTCCTCACTATTGGCTTCTCATCCAGTAATAGAGGTTCTTTTGTTTGTCGAAACTTCTATTGTAGTGGCCCCTCCTGAGAAACCACCAATCAGTTAAACTCGGAAAAACACCAAGGGGAATAACTCTAAAAGAAAGCGTGTCGCAACATCTGTGGTTGGTGGGAAAAAATTGAAACGTGTTAAGGCGCATGCTGATAGTGATATAATAACCGTAGATAAGGGGGTTTGTGTCCAGAATGATCAGGCTGCTCAGGGATCACGGTCACTGAATGACTTGGGCACTGGCCACAGCCCTGGGGCTGTGCCCTGCCCCGCACTAAATATGACCTTGGTTCAAGAATTTATAATGACTAAAATGGGTGATTTATTTAGGGCCTGGCTTGGACCGATAGAGGAAAGATTGGGGTGTATTGAAAACAGGCTTATCCAAATTGACGAGGATATACGGGGCTCTATGTCCAAAAGTAATCCAAATGGTCCAGAGCAGGGAAATATTGTAATGACTTCTAGATCTGAAGGGGCATCAGCGCACAAACTTCCTTCTATTAATGCCGATGCCATTGATTACAATAATATACCCCCAACGAGAATCCAGGATTCTTGTGATACCCCTCTTGATACCCTGACTAAGCACACATCCTTTGGTTTAGGAAATCAAAATGAGAGTGGCCAAACCCTGCCTGTAGTAGTTGCTCGGGCGGCGCCCAGAATTGACCTACCACCGGAAACTAGTCCGTATTTGGTGGTTTTAACTGGTATTCCCGAACTAAGTAAAACAGATCGGGAACCATATAGGTGTTTAAGAAACAAGGTGACTCATTGGTTAAATCTTAACAGACCATTACCCTCACATATCACGAGTGAAATATTGATGGTTTGAAGGCTTTCATGGGTGGGCCCCACTGCTAAAACCATAGCAGGTGATTGTGTTTTGGTAAATTTTAGGGACCCTTGTACTGTTGAGTATAATTGCAATTGGAATCAAAACAGTACTGGGTCAGTCATTGGGTCTTACCCCCTGTCTTTCTTCTATCCTCCAGACAATTTGAATGAGCGGGATGGTGGGTGGACCTCAGTGCCATTTCGTCGTGGGTCCAGGCTAGAGAGGGGTATGCATGGCCAGCCATCTGTCCAGACTTACCCAACCCTACAGAATAGGTTCAGTACTCTGGATGCGATAGACTGACTGCATTGCAGTGAGATGAATGCAGGAACAAGAATCCAATTGGGCCACAAAACTAGCCCAGGTGGAGTGGTAGAGATGTTTAAGAGCGATCCCTTAAGCCTTCAGACAGATTCATATATATCTACTGAGGGACTTATCTCGGAAACAGGTAATGAGAACTCGGACAGTTTAGTATTTACCTCCCGAAATGATATCTCCCCAGCTGAATTCTCTGGAGGAAGTCAATACAGGAAGCCCGCCCCTCCCAAAGATAAAGAAGATGACCATATTGTCCTGGAATGTGGCGGGCTTATCAAACAAGCTAAATTGCATAGAGTGGGGATCCTTAGTGGACAACAAGGATATTTGTCTCTTTCAGGAGACTTGGGCTAGGGTGGAATATCACAGAGAGGGCTTCGCAACTTTTTATGTCCCTGCTAGGTGGGCTGGAAGAGGACGGCCGTCAGGCGGCCTTGCAATTTGGGTAGCCGCCCACCTGGGCTGCACAGCAGAGATAATGTCTACGCACTCTGCAGACCTCCAGTGTATACTTCTCAAATGGCCAAATGCTTATAAATTGGCCATTGTGAATGTGTATTCACGCCCAGTTGGTTTGAATATGGAATCGCCCACTATAAATGAACTGTCAAATTTTATCAGCTCACTGTCTGGTAACTGTCGCCTTCTTGTGGCGGGAGACGTTAATTGCCAGTTTGAGCCGCTTTGAGGAATGAGAGAGGGTGCCTTATGGGCGAGGATGATTACTGGGGGATTCCACCATGTCAATCGCCATGCCCAAAATCGTGGTCTCCTCTGGCAGTTCAGATTATGTCCTTTACATTAAATAATTCTCTGAGGGCCTGTAATGGGCGTACCCATTCCGATAGCCCTTCACTGTGCACTTTTAATAGGAAGGGCCAGGAATCGCGTATAGACTACATATTAGTGGAGATGAGCATGTGGACTAAGGTTCTTGATTTTAGAGCGACTTCAAGGGCGGATAGTGACCAGAATGCTCTTTGTCTGGATATGGTGTTCCCGGGCCCCAAGACAATTCCCATTTCAGGAATAGATCATTTTGGGGAAGGGATGTTAGTACTATCTAATAACAGGTGAAGGGTAAAATGGGGTAAAATAGTAGATTCAGCAGAGAAAATAGCAAAAATGTATGACTTGGTCCACTCACGATTTATAGAGGTAGATAGCCTAATCAGCCAACCCAAGTCCATAGAATTCAATGAGAAATTGGGTTCTATTCATGCAAACTTAGTTACCGGGCTAGGAGACGTCTTCAACCCCTTGGTAGCCATAAGGAAGAATAGGTCTCCTGTATCAGCTTGGTATAACTCTGCCTGCAGAAAAGCCAAGACTGAGTTGATCCTTGCAGTTAAATCTGATAATGAGAAAAATAAAATACATCTTCTCAGACGACACTATAAAGAAGTTATGGCACATGCAAAGAGAGAATGGGACTGGGATAGGTGGCATAACTTAACACGGGCTCTGGATTCAAGAGATGCACGTAGCTTTTGGTCTCTAATTAATACAGGGTCAGGGGAACCAAAGGCTGCGGTAGAATCAAACATTGATGCCTTAATTTGGGAGTCCCATTTTAAGGCTCTTTACTGCGAAGAACCCTGTGTACAAACTGCTACTGGTTCAATAGATTTAAATGTTCAATACGACCCCTTGAAGTTTACTTTGGGTGAAGTGCACAAGGCGATAGGGAGACTCGCGATGGGTAAGGCTCCAGGTTTAGATAGACTTCCTGGGGACTTATTTAAGCACGTACCCGAGATTTGGGCTCCTTACCTACTCATCCTTTTTGATGCAATTGTAAAGGGTATGGAGGTTCCTTGCACTTGGCTGGGGGCGGAGATAGTCCCAATTTTTTAAAAGGGTTCTCCTCTCCTCTCAGCCAACTACAGGCCAATAAGCCTGATCGATGTCCCCCAAAAACTCTTTGCAAGCCTTGTATTGGATCATCTTCTGGACTGGATGGAGGAACATAAGGTTCTAAGTCCTCTCCAAGCAGGGTTCAGGGGGAACACATCTACCATGGACCAGGTCTTTCGCCTTATTCTCCTCTATTGGAAAACGGCAAAGATCGAGGGTGGCAGCCTCTACATGGTGTTTGTGGACCTCAGGGCCGCGTTTGATTTAGTACCAAGGAGGAAATTGTGGGGGGTTCTCCAGGAGTTGGGTGTTTCACCACAAATTCTGCATATATTGATAAGGCTCCATGACGGGAATTTTGCTCAGGTCAGATGCGGAAGGAACGGGGCATTGTCATCTAGGTTCCCAGTTGGCAGGGGGGTGAGAAAGGGTTGCGTCTTAGCACCAACCCTGTTCTGCCTCTATGTCAACGGTGTAATTTCGCATCTTGACAGTCTCCCCAATAATGACGCACCAAGGCTGATGACACCCTTCTGCTCTCCAAATCCCCTATGGGGATACAACGGATATTGGACGGGTTTGTGGACTTTTGTAGATCCAGGGGCCTCGAGATGAATGCCGATAAGACAAAGTATATGATATTTAATCCTTCAGCATCTACACGTTCAAATCCGACCTTGGGGTCTGTCAGGTTGGAAAGGGTCACTACCACTGTTCCCACTAACGTGCGCACGCGCGCGCACTTCTCTACCTTCGAGCGCGCAGTGCCATGTGTGCAGCGCGCACAGATGGCACTTCCCACAAGAGAATTCGCGCCGCCGCCACTTTTAAAAGGCGCGCGGCGCGAAAAACGGGCATTTCCAGACTGAGGATGGCGGCGGCGGAAGTGACCACTTTGCAGTCGGGAGCGGAGGTAAGCGTAATGCGGCCAATTCCTTTTGTTGGGGCTTCTGTATTGCCCTGATTGCTGTATTCTTTGATCAGTAGAGCGAGGCTGCGGGGGAGATTGTGTGCCCTTATTTAAGTATTTATGTTAATTGCAGCCCCTTCACGAGCTGCGATTAACATGAATACTTAAATAAAATCAACGCAATCTCCCCCGCAGCCTCGCTTTACTATCAGAACAATACAGCAAGTTTAAAATGACGGCGTGTGCTTTGTAGGGTAATCGGCCTTGTTTTCAAACTTCCTGTATTGTTTTCATAGTAAAGAGAGGCTGCGGGCAGCTTGAATGCTTTTGTTTAAGTGTCCATGTTAATTGCAGCTAGTGAAGGGGCTACGATTAACATGGATACTTAAATAAAAGCATTCAATCTGCCTGCAGCCTCGCTTTACTATCAAAACAATACAGCAAGTCTGCAAACCAGGCCGATTACCCTACAAAGCACACGCCGTGGTTTTAAACTTGCTGTATTGTTTTGGAGCATAGGGTGCCCAACCGTACGTAATTTCGGCCGTCTGCCCGTTGTCTGTGAAGGATTCTTTAACGGACGCCATTTGTCAGTAACCGTGCACCCCTCGCACCACCCTAAACCCGGCACAGCTTCCACCCACCTGAGAATCCCCTTCATGTTTAGGCACCATCACCTTTGCATTTCTTTGCGTGTGTTTGTGGTGGATGTCTGCGATAATGGCCCTGCTAACATTTGCACTTGCTCACTCGTCATTGCTTGCTTGTAAACACAATCTTAATCAGCATTTCGAGTGGGGATGGGGTGAAAACAAAAATAGCAGACCCTTGTTGATTGTGCCTGGCAAACAAAATTGTACAATTATCTTGGAAGTGTGTTTAACTGAAAACCTTGTTCTGCCACCGCAGTGCTGTTAACCTCTTCAGTGCCCCGCCCTTTCCCCGCCCTGTGCCGGGCCTTTCATTAGCGGGCGGGGTTCATGACGAGATAGTCTCGTCATGGGCACAGCGCAACCGCGCTCCATGACGAGACTATCTCGTCATGGGCACTGAAGGGGTTAATGAATCGGCCCAGTGTTGGCATAATTGTAGTCTCTGTTCTCATTCCTAATTAGGCAATTATAAGGTCTACTGATACTTATGAATTCCTTTTTTCATAGCCTTGAATTGAATTGCAATTTTATGCAAATTATTTTAAAGGTGCAGTCCAGAAAGTTAGAAATGAAGCAGATAATTGATAAGTTGTATGGCTGGATTTTCTTTCATTGATAATACCAACCTGTTTGGGTGTACTGCGGAAATGCTAATTTGAGGAGACTGGTAATTTGCAAATTGTATTTGGTCTGTGTTTCACTGCCACTGGGGGCTTCTCATCCTGGCTCTTCCACATTTGCGTTTGCAGGCAATAAATCTGCAAGATTTAATTGGATTGATAGATCAAAGTTAACCGAAGCCTTTCCTGCTTTAGCTTCTTAAAGTGTACTCTGCATTTTAGGTGCTTGTCCTGGATGGTGACAGTAGGAAAAACAACCATAAAGCAAGCACAACAGAAAACACATACCCTAACTACACTTACTGTGGTAGGAGAAACTTGATTGCTTGCTTGTGCAGGGACTTCATTCTGAACCGCAATGGGTCTCTGATCCTGTTCCCCCTCCTGTAATGGCTCCTGCACCCCCCCTGGGATGGCTCCTGCCCCCCCACCCCCGTGGTGAATCCCGTCTCCGCCCTGGGTGGCTTCTGTCCCAGTCCTGGAATGGCTCCTGCAGCGAGGGTGAAGTTCTTGATGGGCATCTTCTCAAAAAGGCTCCGCTCGAAATTAATATGAAAAGTTGGGCAAGGAAGTAAGTGAAGGGATGGCTGGATGAATTAGTGAATGGGTGAATGGATGAATGAAAGATTGAATAGATGGATAATGAGAGAGGATTGATGAGTGAGTGGAAGGATGGATAAGAGAAAAGGTAAATAGCTGAATGTATGGGTGGAAGGGTAGCTGGGTGGGTAAAAGGGTGGATGGATGAGTGAAAGGATGGCTGAGTGAAAAGGTGGATGGTGAGTGGGTGGATGGATTGATGAATTGATAAGTGCAAGGGTGATTGGATGGACGGATGAGTGAAAGGGTGGATGTAAGGATGGATGAGTGAGTGAAAGGGAGGGTAGATGGACAAAAGGATGAATAGATGAGTGAACAAGTGAAAGGATAGATGGATGAGAGGATGGATGTGTGATAGGGTCAATGGATGGATTAATGAGTGGGTGAGTGGATGGGTGGGTGGATGGATGGACGGAAGGATGGCTAAGTGAAAGGGTCGATGGAGAGAGAAAGGGAGGATGGATGGATGACTGAAAGGGTGGATGGGTGGAAGGATGAGTGACTGGATGGATGAGTAAGTGAAAGGATGGCTGGATGGGTGAAAGGTTAAATGGCTGGATGGATGAGTGAATGGATGGGTAGAAGAGTGGATGGATGAGTGTACAGATGGGTAGGGTGAAAGGGTGGATGGATGGATAATGGATCGATGAGTGAAAGAATGGATGAGTAAAATGATAGATGAAAGGATACATGATAGGTTTGCAAATGGTTGAATATGTTTGGATATGGCTGGGCTTACTTGTATACTATTACACGACCTCCCCTGATGTGTCTGTAAAACTTACCTATTGTCCTGAAGTTTTGTCCTGAATTTTGACCTCCTGTCCTGAATTTTGACCCCTTGTCCTGAATTTTTACACTCACCGTCCTGAATTTGTCCTATTTGAGCAGGCAGCCTCGAACACTTACTGCTCCCGGGTGAAGGACGCATCCCGGCTGAGTGTTCCTTGTGCTTCGTGTCCTGCTCTCCCCAAGCGATGAGGAGTGGCTGAGAGCCTGTGACTACCAGGGCTGATTTGGGCTGCCAGTCTGGCCCTGCATAAGAGCCCCTCTGTGCCCACTTCTGATTCCCTGTAGGGTGACCAACCTTCCCTTAAGTTATTTTAGTATGATGTCTGTAAGGCGTACGTAATTTGGGGTCCCCAATTACGGACGCCTTTCAGACGTCCTACTAAAATCAAATTAGGCTTATTCCACTGTTATTTGGTAGTGGCTGTAGTCGTGTTGACTAAATGTCCGCAGATGCGCCCCAATGCACAGAGCTAGTGAAACAGCACTTTCGGATGAGCTTCAAGTTGTGTGAGAAATGAGCCAGCCCCCTTGGTGTGCGCGGATTTCGTTGATTCTACACCTAAGACTTTAAAGCCCCTGAATCACGCCTTCCACTCAGACATATGTGTGATCTTGATCCTACATCGCCAGCCCAGAGTCCTCAAATGACACGTTCATTTTTAAGGTAGCCTGGTGACATGAAACAGAATTGTAGATGCCGAAAGTGCTGTTGTTCTGACAACCAGAGACGTACAACACAGAAACAGCCCTTCTATGATTCATATTTATAAATCCACCTGATGCTTGTGAGAACTCCCTTGGGCCCTATTACGCATAAAATGCAAATTTCCTGTTTGCACCAAGGTGCACCTTTAAATAGGTGTGCCATGAGCACACAGAGAACGTGCACCCTATTACAGTAAATGCACTGCTCTCAGGGCAGTCATGGATTAGGGCTGTTTCAAAGTTACTGTTTCACTGTGGCGGTGGCGCCCACCATCACTTTAGAGAAGGATTAGAGATACCTTTGCAGGAGGGTGCAGTGACTAACTGCACCCCCCTGCAAGCGGATGTCTGGGGAGTCCATGGGACCTTCTTTCCCCCCTCCAGACAGCTGCCATCAGGGGGGATACTGATAGTTCACCACTTTTTTGTGTTACACTTTAGTCTGCCTCCTGACAACTTCTTTAGCTTTGCGCCTGCGTCCATATTACAGCGTGGCACAGAGGCTAAGAGATTCCCTCATTTCCACTGGCCTTGCCTTCATGAAAATGAGGGGATGCCCTCTTGAGATTGAGCTGGCACTACATGTGCGCAAGCGCTATTCGTATTACAGAAGGGTTTGCCCATGTAAACCGAAGGTACATTTCAGACCAAAGACAGATTGACAAGGCAGTGGATTTATATAGAATTCATGAAGATTTAGATAGGATGGACTGTTCCCATGAAGAGCAGAGTCAAAATTGATTTGCATATGGTTGTGTCCAAACTGGTCTTTACATCTTGGTCTTATCTTGTCACATTTGCATTGCATTCCAATGTCAAGCTCTCGCTTCAGAGGGGGTTTGGTGTTTACTTTTCTTTCTCTAACTTCAAAGTGAGAGAATGTATGCGGCAATCCTGCTGAGCATCCATGTAAGAGGAGAGGGTGCAGGATTTGTTTTGCACTCTGTGATCTGCATGGTTCACCTGCTTTGCATCAAGCATTTTGACCTCCTCCGCTACTTTATAATGAGTCAAAACTTCCACTAGACAAAAAACAGATCTCTCTGCAGCTGGTCCATCAATCTCCAGAGTTATCCGGCCAAAGTGAAGCGGAGAAGCCAGTATTGATCCCAAGTTCTCTGGTACCACATTGTTCAGCCACTAAATGTACATACTACTCCAAGTCCACCGTAACCCCTCCCAAGTCCCTGACCACTACCCTGCATGAATCAGTGCGGCCCTCTGTGGCTGGATTGTATTAAGAGTAAATTGAGGAATAGACTGGAGCAGAAGCATTTGGATATGCTGATGATGACAAAGGCCTACCTCCTGAATGGGAAAGTTGACCTTGATAGAGTTTACCAGCACTGGAAAAATGGCAAGGATCACCGTGAGAAGCAACCCTGTCACCCATCTAGTGATGCCACTTGACATGTCTGAACAGCCCTCTCCCACAGTCCATGTTTGCCTGGATGTCAAAGTTTTACAAACTATCTCTGGCGGGATAGCCCAACATAGCTTTCACATCAAATTGTAAATATGTTATGTAATTTTGTAACTTATTGTGTATATGTGATATTGTATAGGCTCGCAACATTTACCCACCCAATGAACAGTGCTCCAGTTAAGAATATTTAGTAAAATCTTATGATGGTACCACCGTTGGAATCTTGTGCTTTTCTAAATCTGAAGTGTACTTGCCTGTGTAACCAATTATGTCATGGTGTATTTATTCAATTTTATTTACAAAACTCAAGCCAGGGCTGCAGCACTCTATGGTGGAGAGCTGTGGGGTCATTTTGCTAGCCCTGAAATCTCTAAGTTGGAATCCAATTTTGTTAGACGGCTACTGTCACTCCCACAAAGTACCCCACTTTTCGCTCTAAGATTAGATTTGGGACTCCTACCAATAGAAGATGAATTAGCACTGAAACCACTTAGGTTCTGGCATAGGCTATGGACCACTGCGGAATTGTCACACTATAAACAGGAGCTGAAGCAGGTATTGAGTCTCTGCAATGCAGATAAAATACCTTGGTTGGCTTTTATCAAACGCGATTTTCAACGCCTGGGCTTGTTTGACATGTGGAGTGACCCGGAGAGGGGATGCCCCAGTTATCGCGTAGGACCCTGGCAGGGCTCTTCAAAGAGAAGAGCTTGAATTCGGCACTATGCGCCTCTAATATTGGCACCCTTACTGAATCATTCCTGGTTTCCAAAAGTTCTTTTAAATTTGAGGATTTTATGGGTATTGTTTTTCCAATTTTAGCAAGAAATCTTTTTATTAAATGGAGGTATGGTACTCTCCCTTTTAAAGTGTTTACAAGTAAATGGACAGCTTTAGCAGACAAGACCTGTCCAGGATGCAGTTGTAGTACGGACGATGAAATGCATGTGCTCTTCTTCTGTCCTGCCTACAGTAAACATAGGAAGCACTAGCTGGTTCCGTTATGTAGAAATCTAGGTTTTAAAAACTGTTTACAATCGTTTAGAATTTTAAAGACTAGTACTACAAATTCTATTGTGTTTGCAGTAAGCAAGTTCTTGATAGCCATGTGGATGAAAAGGCGTAAATTAATGCTCAGTGAATGCAAACTTGGAAAAATTTTGTGATCATTATTCTTTTAATTGTAAATATGGATATTATTATTTTTTTTTTCTTTTTCTGTAGTTCTAAATTTGCAACCCAATGGTTTTCAGGCGTGTTTATATACTTACTTGTATGCAATGTCAACGGTCTTACTTTTGCATCTTTTATGGCCTATATGGCCGAAATAAAGAATTTTGGATTGGTATAGTTAAATTTGTACGCTCCTCAGTCTTACCTACCTGATATATTTCATTTGTGCCTTCCTTGATGCAATGGCCACTGAGGCAAAATTGACTATGTTGCTAATGCCGGTTATTGCCTCGTATTGAAAGGTGGATGCGAAAATTTCTTCCTTTGGGTGGATGAGGGCCTTCAGTACTAGGACCACCTCCTGTACCTGTAGCTTTTGCTCTTTGTGCTGTCAATCTATCCTTAGAACGTGATCTTAAATTGTTGCGCCACTTCTTAATTTGTTCTGTGGTCCTTTTTCGATATTCCCACAGTGTTGATTCAATCTCTAATATGTCCCAATATCAACTTTTTGGGGGGTTTCAGGGACATTGAAAGAGGACTTTTCAAATAGCTTGTCACTATCAGAACACACTAGCCCAGCAGGATTTCTACTTCTAGATCACTGAACTTTTGCTTTTTTAATAGAACCATCCACAGATGACTCATGAAGTGTCTATTTCAAGTTTTTGGGTGATTCCGTGATATACTTTGCTCCTCTCCTCTTTTCCCTAAAACTGCACCTGGCTAACTTCCTTGTTGCTGATGTCATCAGCAACGGTTGATGCAACGACCGCAATTTGCGACTTTACCAAATCTCTAATTGCTATTTAGTATTTTGCCAATCTTAATGATTCTGTATCTCTGTACATGCTACATTTGTATATCTTAACTAATGATTTGCATCTTGCAAGTCATTATTTTTCACAAAATATAAATCTGTAATTTATACTGTGATACATTAGGGCATATGTCACCAGGAGGTCTTAATATAGAAGAAGGATTAGATGTATTTCTGTAACAGGACATTAGCAACTTACAAATTACTGTGTGATTGTAGGAGAATGACCACTAAGCTGGGACAAGCTTTACACTTTTCCCATAAAAAACATAAATATTAAACTTGTGATCTAGATGATTATCTTGATACTTTTGGATTTTAGAATATATGCCGTAGCCAAAAAGGTGGATAAAGGAGTTTTAATATATCTGTGAAATAATAAAAGATGTAAATGGAGTTTTCATTACTATTATGTGATTTTATGATTCATTCCACAGATAATGAATCTGAAATTTTGTAATTATACGTCATGTATTGTGGCAAACTTTGAACAGTGTTCTATGACTTTAAATATCTTGGATGTCTATACTAAGATTCCTTTGATGAAAGAGAGGGAGCTGGCCAAAATGTTTCAGAATGCCCTTTTTGTAGTTTTTTCACTTTGCATGATACACTTTAATGTTCAATGAATGGGTGGATATTTTTCTTTATCAGTTATGGATAAAGTTTCTTGGTGAATGCATCCTTTTGATGGTGAGCAACATATATGAACTCTGGATATTATGGTGTTCATCTGTTACTGTTTTTAGGCCTCGCCTAGGCAGCACGTGCGCTGTCTCTTCGAGACATGCTGTCTTCAGGATATTGGCTTGAAGCTCCGCCTATTGCCCACCCATGTTTTCAATTGGCTCTTGTGACTGTCCTTTGTAAATGCTTCATTGTGTTTGGCTACTTTGCTTACTAGTCCCTCCTTAGTCCCTCCTTTTCTATTCTTGTAACCTCCCATAAAGACTGTCCCTGTTACATGTGTTGTTGCTCGGTATGTTTAATTTATGGTTTTGTGAGCACTCTTTGTTAATGGCTTCTTTGGCATGGCTGCCGTTGCAGGCACAACAGCTATGCACTGCTGGAACCTCACTTCCCCGGCATGCAAGAACACATTTTATTTATTTATTTGTTTTTCCTGCGTGGCATTAACAACTTGTTTTATATTTCAGGCGGGGACGCTGCTTTTTTTCCATTTATTTACTTTTATAGCAATGGTGACATGCTTGTTTTACATTTAAAAATATGAAGGTAAAGCGCAGTGTGCCATGATTGCTACAATAGTAAATAAATAGGGAAAAAATACGGCAGCCGCTCTTTAGTTTTAAACATCTAAAGCAAAATCGCAGCGTGCCGCCATTGCTCCAAAAGGCAATATATAAAACAAACAAAGGCAGGATGACGCTGAAATTTGCAAAGCAATAGCTCTGTATTTAACTAATGTGAGACCTATTGCATTGCAAATGCTTGTTTAAGTATCAGATGGAGACTTCAGAGCAGGATGACGAGTATAACACAAGCTTGTTAAGGCACCCACAAAAAGTGGGGGTTGAAAAGTCTTTATCCCAAGGTCCTTATTTTCAAGTTTTATCGGAACATGTAAGCAGGATTATCCCACTTGAGGGAAAACCAACACATCACCACCTATTAGTTCTTTGCTGCTACCCAAATCAGGGCTTCAATTGGCCGATAGTCATTCATGTGTTGGACATTAAGGAGCAGAGAAAACACAAAAGAACATGTTACAGCATATATTTTTGTAATAGATCTAAGCTGAAAATTATCAATATTGTGTGAAGGTGGTCAACTCAAGACCAAATGTCAAGTTCCAAAGCTAGAGGCTGTACCAATACCTGAGGGGCCATTCCAGTTTTTTGGGTTTGGTGTGGCTTCTGCATACCTTGTCAGTGCAACTCTGTATTCTAGGTGCAGGAACTCAGAGGCGTTTTTAAGAGATGGGAAAAGGGGCAATTGCAATGGCCTTTCCTAGAGCCCTTTTAAAAGTGAACATTCTATTTGACCTCAGTCTAATATGTCCATTTTGCTATTTAAACCACTCTCCATCTCTCTGCCTGCCTTCATCTCAAACTCTGTCTCTCTCTACCCAGTGTGATCTTAAGTATGTTTCTGGTCACAGACATGACATATTTAAATGATTTTTGTGTGAACCAGTTATTGAAAGTTTTAACAATTGATTGAGTATAGTTTGGGATTATGCGGATTTGAATTAGCAGGACATGCTTAATAAATGTCAATGTTGTTCTGAACAGGGCCCCCCAACATATGCTTTCCTCTGGCCCCCAAAATCCTTGAGATGACCCTGCTGCAACTCTGAATGGGCCCATTCCACTGGTTTTCTTCCCTCCTTCTACAAGTTATCTCCATGCTCGAAATCTGATCACTTGGCTCTTAAGAAGTAACTTTGATCTCCTACAGCTTGGATCTCCTACAGTGCTACAGTTTATTCCTATCCTCTTTAACTCCAAGCCATACACTTTCCATACCCATTTTCTTTTTTAATTTATTATCATTTACTTAGAAAAGTATAACAAAAACAGTGCTGGTACACTTATCAATGTCCGTTATCATGACACATACTTTATAGGTTATATACACAGGTAATGCATTGTAAAGAGTTGCAGTAATTTACATCTCTGATTGTCAAAGTGTCTGGACCTCCGATCCTGGGCGTTTATCTGTCCCTCTACTAGACCCTGTGGGTTAGCTGCTCAAGTCTGGGTCTGACTCTTCTGCTGGAGGGGCACAAATATTGCCCCGGAATGAATTCCACTTGCCCCACACCCGCTCCCACTTTTTGGGACACCCTCTGTGTATAATAACTGCTTTTTCGGCCACCATTGATCTATCCATATCTTGATACCAGCGTCGCTGTAGGGGGGTTGCGGGCACGCCCCAATGTTATGCGATATTGCGTTTTGCCAACGTGATCCCAATGGTTGCCCAGTCCTGTGCTGCGTGATTAAGGTCAGTTGGTTCCCATATATTGAGGAGGCACCTTTTTGGCTCAGGGGGAACCTTAAAGCGACACACCTGAGTAATTGTATCCATAACCGCCTCCCAGTAGTGTGTTATGTGCGGACAGTCCCAAAGCGTGTGGTAGAATGTGCCCCGTGTCCCACATCACCGCAGACAGAGAGGTGTCTCAGCTTGGCCGATTTTGTGGAGCATGGTTCTAGTGTAGTACGTCCTATGTAGGATTTTCAGTTGCACCAACTGTAATCAGGACGGGATCGCCACCTCTCGTGGGGACGCCAACGCTTCCTGCCAGTCCTGGTCGTCCATGTCTCCAAGGTCTGCCCGCCATTTGTCTCGTAAGGCTAGTGTGGGATCTTTCTGATTATTAATAAGCTTGCGGTAGGTGAGAGAAATGGCTTTCTTAGTGAGATGGTCTGTAAGGAGACGGTCCTCGAGTGGCGATGATTCGAGGAGATCAGTGCCTCTGGGTATGGCCCTTGTAAGTGCATGCTTAATTTGTGTGTAGCGAAACAGTTCTGTGTCAGCCATTTGATATGTTGTTTGTAGTTGAGCGAACGCCACTACTTCTCCCTTTTTCCAGAGGTCCCCAATTCTCGAGAGACCTATAAGGTCCCATTGTACAAAACCTTTACTGTAGCGGAGCGTACCTAGTTTTGGCGTATCCCACAGTGGTTAGAGTTGGGTGAGGACACCCTCCCATCCGAGCGCTCGCTGCGCTATGAACCATACACATATTGTATGTGCAGTGGGACCTATCCATGTGTCCTTTTTGTTTTTGTGGTAAAGAGCCATCAGGGGTCCTTCGGACCCGAGAGTATGCCTGTCGAGTCGGAGAGCCGGTTCCTCCTGTGGGGCATGGAGCCATTGGTTCACTATAATAAGTTGTGAGGCCCAGTAATACAACTGTATGCTGGGCAAGGCTATTCCACCATCGTACCAGCTTCTAGTGAGTTTGGATAGGGCTATGCGGGGGGTTTTCCACCCCAGAGGAGCAGTCCCACCTCAGCCTCGATTGCCTTGAAGTAAGAGTCTGGGACCAGGGTGGGCGTATTTTGCAGAGCGTATAGGAACCGCGGGAGAGCCATAATTTTAAACAAGGCTGCACGGCCCAGGAGGGTCAGGGGTAGTGCGTGCCAGTGTTTTACGTCCTTTTTTAGTCTCCGGAGGGGGGGGGGCACAAGATTTTGCTCATAGAATTGAGTATGGTCTAGGGTAATGTGGATACCCAGGTATTTAAAACCGTCTTTCCCAAGCTGTATCGTTACTCCACTGGGTAGGCGCGGAGGGGAACCATGGAGGACAAACAAAACCGATTTCGCCCAGTTGATCATGTACCCCGAGTATCTGCCATAGGAGGCACAGATATCTAATAAACAATTAATTGAGCGGCTGGGGGAGGACATATATAGTAAGAGATCGTCTTCGTACAGTGATATACGGTGTTCCCACCCCTCCGTCCATCTCAGTCCCCGTATCACTGGGTCGCATCGTCTCCAAGTCGCGAGGGGCTTGAGTACTAGGGCAAATAGGAGCGGGGACAAAGGACATCCCTGTCTGGTCCCGCGCACTAAGGGGAAGTCCTCAGAAATGCGCCCATTGACCACTACGTGTGCCATGGGTTGTGTATATAACAACTGGACCCAAGCACGAAAATTGTGCCCAAAGCCAAAGTGTTGCAGCACTGCGAACATAAATGGCCATTCCACCCGATCAAAGGCCATACTGGCGTCCAGTGATAGAATGACTGCCTCTTCTTGGATGGTAGACATTCGAGCCATCACTCCGTGGAGCCGTCTTAGGTTCATTGCTGTGTTGCAGCCAGGCATAAAACCGGACTGATCCGGGTGGATAAGGGACGCGAGGTGTGGTTGGAGCCTGGAGGCTAGTACTTTTGATAAGATTTTTGCCTCCGCATTGAGGAGTGAAATTGGACGGTAGGAGGTGCACTCCTGAGGGGGCTTGCCAGGTTTTGGGATCGTCACTAAAGTCGCTATCCTCTGATCCCTGGGAAGTATTCCCTTATCTAGACTGTCTTCGTACATTTTTAATAAGTGGGGTCCCAGCCTGTCCGCTTCTGTTTTGTAGAATTGTACCGGTATGCCGTTGGGACCTAGCGCTTTGCCTGATTGTGGTCCCCTAAGCGCTGCAGTAATTTCGTCCACCGTGAGTGGCTCGTCTAATGTGTCGGAATCTCGGGACGTCAAAGTTGGCAAACGAATGTCTCTGAGAAAGTCTAAATTCTCCTCCACTGTGGCGTTTGTGGAGGGTGTGTAGACTTCCTCATAGTGCCGTGCAAAGGCTGTTACTATGTCTTGTGGGTCCGTTATGTCCTCCCCGGAAGGTAAGTGTAGGTGGGCCACCCAGCGACTAGCACGTTCTTTCTCATCTAACCAGGCTAGAAACTTACCGGCCTTGTCCCCTGTCTCGCATATGGTATGTTGTGTTTTTCGGACTTTCGCATTAGCGTCCTCCCATGTGTAGTCCCTATATGCTTGTTTGGCCAAGTGTAGTTTGTGCGTTGTCTCATCGGTCTGTGCTCTTGTGTGTTCTTCTTCGGCTAGGCTAAACTGCGCTCTCAAATTCCTGCACTTGTAGGGCCTTGTCTCGTTTGTGTGAGGTTATTACGGAAATTGCTTGCCCTCGTAGGACCATCTTGTATGCCTCCCATAGAATACCAGGGGAAGCAACTGAATGTGTATTTTCTTGGAAATATTGTTTTGTGGTTTTTCGCAGTTGTTTCCTAATAGTCGGGACTTTTAAGTACCCTGGGTAAAGTGGATAGATGCGTTTACGTCCCATGTGTTGTGTTGTATAGGTTACTAACAAGGGTGAGTGATCAGATATTCCTCTAGGGAGGTGTGTGATCTCTGAGATTGCTGCTAGGCTTGTCGGGGATGAGAGGATATAATCTATCCTTGACAAACTATTATGGACTCCAGAGTGGTATGTGTATTGGCGCGCCGCGGGGTGTCGCGCACGCCAAACGTCTATAAGTCCCATCGCTTCCATGAAGTCACGTAGATGTGTGGTGGGGTTCCCCTGGTCTCGTGATGGTAACCTATCCCATGAGGCGTCGAGGATGGCGTTAAAGTCGCCGCCTATAATTAGTTCCCCAGGGGGTAAGGTGATCAGGAACTCACCGAGAGCTGGGAGGGCCAAGGAATGGAGCGCAGGGGGGACGTATACTGCAACTAGGTTGTAAGCTCGTCCCTCCCATTGACAGGATAGTGCCGCAAAACGCCCTTGTTCATCCGTCTGGGTGCCGTGTACTATTAGCGGGCAGCTCTTACGTAGTAATATTCCTACCCCTCTTGAGCCCGTAGTGAATTCGGAGTGTGCTATCATTTTGAACCCAAATCTGTCCAGTGCTTTAGTGGCGGTTCCTACCAAGTGAGTTTCCTGCAAGAGGACTACAGATGGAGTTTGTCTCTTAAGATATTGTAGCACGAGCCCTCTTTTAATTGTGTTGCCTAGGCCGTTGATATTCCACGATATGAGAGTGAGGGGGGGCAGGGCTTGCGAGTGTAGTCCAGACCTAGTTGCGGGGGGTCAGGCATCATGTCGCCTAGGACGTTAAGGCCTCTCTGTGACATTGGAGTCGTGTGTGTGAGTTTGTGTGTTCCCTGTGCTTAACCCCAAAGTGCATGGTACCAGCATTGAACAAATAAACATTTCTAAGAAAAAAGGAATACAAACTCTAACAATACCTAGATCAATCCCACCCCCCTCCCTGCCTCCCTGCTAGACGGATTTCCAACTACCCGCCACCCCAACTTTGCAGAGCGCTTTAATCCCATGAACAGTACTTGTGTGTGGGGGGGGAGAGAACATCCGGAGCACGCCAAACATCCCTTCACCCTTGGACGTTGAAAAGGTCATAATATTACATTAAGTGTGGCATCTTAATTAAAGTTTCAATCGCTGTATTATGTCTCTAGTAGTTCACTTCTAGACCTCCACGGGCGATCCGAGCCGCGGCCAGGTCTCTTGGTATGAGGTGAGCGGAGGTTCCATCTATGAAGTCTGAGCCCCGCCAAGTCGGCGACCACCATCCACTGGGGGTCAGTCCTCTGTGTCCGTTTGACGGTGGTCGTGTTCTTTTTCCATGCGTCTCTGGCCTTGTGATGCTGCTTCTATTGTGTGGCGTTGTTGTCGCCCATTGCCGTTTTTAGGTCTGTTGACCTGTCGCCAGCCCTCCAGCTAGTCATGGGCGTCTTCCGGCTTGTCAAAGAACAAGGTCTTACCGTCCGCCACTACTCGAAGTTTCACGGGATAAAGCATGGAGTATGCAAGTTCTCTGCGTTGGAGTTCCTTCTTGACCTCAAGAAAGCTCCTCCTCTGCTTGGTGACTGCCGCCGTATAATCTGGGAAGAAGGAGATGACGGGGTTCTCTATACGCAGAGGTGGAGCCACTCGCTGTTTGGAGAATGGCGTTGCGGTCTCTGAAATTGAAGATTCTGGCCAGGATCGGTTGAGGGGGGGCTCCAGGCTTTGGCTTACCCCCCGGTATTCTGTGCGCCCGTTCCACAGAAAAGAAGCTGGAGAGACCCCTTGGCTGGAGGTGATTCTTGATGAGGTCTTCTAAGTAGAGGTCCATGGCTGGCATCCCTTTTGACTCCGGAACTCCTGTGATACGGACGTTGTTGCGTCTCGATCTGCCTTCTTGGTCGTCCAGTTTGGCTGCCATCTGGCAGTTCTGGGCTTCCAAGTGTTGGACCTGTCGCTGGAGGCTGGCTGTGTCCTTTGTGAGAGACGCCGTCCTGGTTTCAACTTCAGTCATTCTGGAGGTCATTTTCTGGAAGTCTGCTCAGAGGAACGATACATCTGAGGAAATGGACCCCACTGTCGTTTGGACGTTCGTCAGGGCGGACATGATATCTTGCAATGTGACTTCTGGCTGGACTTCTGGTGTGGCACCGACATCCGTGGGTGTCCGTTGAGTGGTCGCATCCCTCGCGTCTTTGGAAAATGCATATTTGTCTAATTTGGCTTGCTGGGTCACCCGAGGACCCCGGCCCCCCATTAGGCCCTCGGCGCGAAATTGCAGTTATTGCGCAGTACTCACCGCCGCCTGCCACGGGACTGCATGTCAACTTGCGGCCTTTCGGGTTTCCTGCTCCATTGTGAGGTGCCTCTGGTTCCGGTGTAGATCAAGTTATTCCCAGCCCAGTGGAGTCCAAATCTGTGGCTTACAGCGCTTCGTCGAGTGCTGGATTCAAGGCTCCGAGTAGGGGGTCCCTTAAAATACGTGGGCCGTAGGGCTTCTCCACGTGTATCAGCGTGGTCTCGGTGTGGTGCCTCTGGCAGCCCGGAGTTGCGCGGGGGGATTCTGGTCTCTCTTGCCCGTGCCTGTGTGCCTCCCCCCCCCTTTTTTGGGGGGATATGCGGGAACTCTACAGTTGACAATGGCGCCGGGGTGCCAGGTATTCTCGAGCCTCAGAATGGGGTCACTCAGTGCAGCCAGGCAGCGCGAGGCTTTTCAGTGTACCAGGGAATGCACAGGATCTCACCACCAGGGTGTGGGCCCCCCACCCGGGATTCTCAAGGTGGTATTCTGTGCCTCTCTCCCTCCAGCAATGAGGTCTACTAGTCCCGTGATGAAGATGGTCCCCTGGGGGCTGTCGATACACCGTGCCGCATTGCCCCCCTACCTTGTGTCTCTTCTGGGGGCCACAGATGTTTAGTGTCCTGGCTCAGGTTGTGGAAGGGGCACCGCCGGTGTCAGGTCCTCGCAAGCTCTTTTCTGTGGGGAGCCGTGTGGGCCCGCCGGGCAGGAAGTGCGGATCGCAACCGGGCCTCTCCCGGTGCCTGGAGTCGTCGCGATGTCGGCGTGCCCCGCGGGGGTTCCCTCAGCCCCCAAAGGTGTTGCAGCAACCAGCCGCCCAGGCGTAGCCCCCACAGCAACGTGGCGCCCCACGCCCCTCACCGCTGCACTGTCGTCTCGTTGGGCCGGGCGGGCTACGGGTCTCCGAATCACGCGAGACCCCGGCTCCGCGTACGGCTGCAGGCCGCTCCTTGCCTCGCGCCCGCGGATCAGCAATACCGCGTCGGCTCTGCTTCAAACTTGATCGGGATGTGCCCCCAATGTTCCGATGCCAAGAAAGGGTCCTGGGAGATAGTTTTTTAAAAGGATAAATGTCCGGATTAATAGGGGATGCTCTCGTGCTGGCCGGCGCTCGGTTAGGTTGCGGCCATTACTCTCGGCTGCAAGCCACGCCCGCTCTCCATACCCATTTTTAGTCGTGGTTTTTGTCTTCATTATGCAAATTTCAATACATGCCTGTCTGTTGTCTAATCCCTTGAATGGTCTTTTCATCAACCAGTCAGAAAACCTACTATGCTCACTATGTGTTCGAAGTATTCAGTGCCTTATAACCATGATGCACCTTTAGCTAATTTGTGACAAAGTGGGATTCTATGATGCTGGTACTTGTACTTATAATGGATTTTCTTCCTACTTTTAGTCTAATACCCTCTCCTTTTTGTTTGTTATTCAGCTTTTTGTGTCTTTTTTGGGTCTTGGTTGACAGCATATAAGTCGCCAGACTTTATGTGATCGTCTGAAAAAGAACTTTAAGAAGCACTACTAAAGAGTAGCTTTGGCTTCATGCACATGCTGGTTATGTTGAATACATCACTTGATTGGGCAGAAGTTGTGTGTGTCCATATACAATTTAGTGCTGTTGCTTCTGCTGTGCTATCGGGCTTTGTGTCACATGTTGCTCTGACACTTGTGAGCGAGGACATAGACCAGTCGGTTTTTGCAGCACAGACTAGGTATTTTTTTCATTTTATAGTGATGATACAGTGTCTCGGAGGTTGTCATGTTTTTTTAAAATAATGGATTTATAAAGCATTTCTTGAACATGGAAATAAGAGACCATGTTATATTTACAAAAAAATCCCAAAGCAGTATTTTGTTGTTGAAAATAAAATTAAAAAAACACAGAGGAGTCTATGATGGGGGTATAGCTGTTTCGGACGTCACGCTGTACTACTGAGCCTCCCAATTGCAGGTTATTAACGAATGGGTATACGTAGGAGAGGAGGAGCCAGCCTATAGAGCAGATAGAGCAGTCATGCCGAAGGGAAATTGTGAACATCTCCTGTACTCCCGTCGGTCGCGACCGGAATGGCCGGAACATACCAAAGTGGTGATCCAGTGCCGGAGGAAAGCCAATAACCTGCTGGGCAGGGCCAGGAAACTGACAGGTAAACCCTGCTGTGGGTGGGTGATCCCTTACGAGAAGTGGCTGCACTGTCCGTTTTTCAGAGATGGAAATTAATAGCAATAGAATATCTGGGGGATGTGTGGAGGGGGGATTCTCCCCGTACGTTTGAATATCTCCAAAAAGAATACGATTTGCATCGCTCACAGTGGTACCCGTATCTGAGACTCCTGCACGCTCTGCGCACACATATCTACGGTGGGGTCTCCATTCTGGACTACTTCCCGTTAGAGGATAGGTTACTGCTGGATCCCATTCAGGACAAGCCAACCTCCACGATCTATCGCAAATTGATGAACAACATACCTGACCCGTTGACTGCTCTTAGAGAAGCTTGGGTCAAAGACCTGGGGGACATAGATGACGAAGACTGGCAGGAGGCGCTTCAGAGCCATAGAGAGTTTGCCAGGCGCTCCAGATTTCGCCTAGTGCAGCTCAAGATCCTTCATCGCGCAAACTATCCGCGTACTCACCATTACTCTTGGGGTAGGGCACTCACGGCGTTGTGTGTAAGAGGATGCAGGGAGGAGGGGACCTTTATGCACATACTGTGGGGCTGTCCTGAGGTGTCCCGATACAGGCGGGACGTCACAGAGATTATGTCAGAGGTGGTGGGAAAGCCTGTTCCACTAGAACCAAAATGGCTTTTATTGATGATTCGAGGTGATGCGGACTGGTCCTGATATGTGGGACTATGACTGGCTCTGTCGGCGGGTGTGGCGAAGCGCAATATTGACAGGAGTTGGGGGCACATGCACCCCCACAGGTAGAGGAGTGGAAACAAGACCTTGATTGGTGCCTGAGGACCGAAGAAACCGTGTACAAAAGTAGGGGTGGTGTCAAAAAATGGGAAAAAGTGTGGTTACCCTGGCGAAGGTATAGAGGGCTGGGTGCTGGGGGCTAGTGATGTGACAGGAGATAGCACACCTGCCCGATTTATTCACAAATGTGTTGTACCTGATTTTCTGTGTTCGGTAACTGATGTACTTCTGGCAATGCTTTTGTATGGTATGGTCTCTCAAGCTTTATTAATAAATAAAAAAATAAATAGTAATTTTTTTTAAAATGACTCCCTCACCCTAGGAGTTTTCTTCCATGGCACAGGGGTCATTTTGCAGTTTTCACTGCCAGGCAGTGGTTAATTTGAGCTGGTGGTTATTTTTCCGCAACAGACATTTACTGTTAGCAAGAGAGGAAAAACACACAAAGAGGAAAGACGGAGGAACAGAAAGATGGAAAAACCATCACAAAGGGCCAAAGCGTGCACCTACAAGAATTAAATAAAGGGGCTGGTGGGTGTCTTGTAGTGGATTAGAGAAGCCTGTTGTGAATTGAAGACTACACAGCTTTGGTATTCGGTGTGCTGACATATAATTGGACCAGCCGCATACTTCTGAGCAGAACTTTGGGCACCAGCACTTACTCATTTACAAATAAGGCACTGTTGTCAGGTATTACTTGGCGCTGATGGACAGTAAAAACTTGTCATTTGTTCACCCACTCTAGATAGAGCGGACAAATGGCAAAATCTTTGATGGCCCTTACTCTGTATGGCCATCAGAGGTGTTTGTTGGCGGTAGAGATGGAGTAGTCTCTGCCTTGACATACTGAATGTCCATCGACTCTAAATGAGGTTGACGGACTTTCAGTTTGGTGGAGAGGGTTCTCCATTGCCTTGGTGACTGATTACCCTCCCAGCCAAACTCTAAATCAAACTCAAAGCAGCAGCACACTGAAACTTCTCTGCACCAGTCCTCCTTGGACTGTCTCAGATTTTATTGACATAAAAGTTGAAAAGAAAACTCAACACAACCTCCCATGTTGCAGAAAAGAGTGTGTGTGTGTGTGTGTATGTGTGGGTGTGTGTGTGGTTGTGTGCGTGGTTGTGTGTGTGTGTGTGTGTGTGTGTGTGTGTGTGTGTGTGTGTGTGTGTGTGTGTGTGTGTGTGTGTGTGTGTGCGCCCGCACGCGCGCACACTCTAGCTGGGCAGTGAGAGACTGCCCTGTGGTGGTTATTATTTTGCCTACCATGCCACCTCAGGAACTGTTCAGCCCGAACTGCCAACCTGAGGTGGCATGGTGGGCAAAAGAACGATGGGTTGGAATTCTACCCCAGCAATTGCCAGTGATGAGACATATTGCAAGCATTCCTCACATCAGCTTTTGAGTGTTTAATGTACCATCTTAAGTGGTTAGGGTATGCCCAGATGTGGGCCCCATACCCACTGTGCCACTGGAGCCAAGTAAGACCTGACTGAAGGGCCCTAATCAGGGCAAAACTCGGCTTGGGTTGCTTGTGTTCCAGTACAGAGAGGACTTGGCTTGGCAGTTCAAACTGGACTGTTCCTATTGGAGAAGAGTTGATTCTGATTTGCATGTGGCTGGGTACACACTGAGGTAGCATTGTGGGCAAAAGAATCATGGGTTGGAATGCTTCCTCAAGTGATTGCCAGTGGTTAGACATATTGCAAGCATTCCTCCCAGTGCCTTTTGTGTGTTTGAGCCATCAGCTCAAACACACAAAATAACCAGCACCAACACTACCACAAGTACCATCACCACATCACCAGTATCACCACCAGGACCATCATAATAATTACCAGTACCAGAACTACAGCCATCAGTAAAACCACCAGAACCACTACCACCACCAGTGACACGAGTACGACAGTCACCAAAACCACCACCAGTACCACTTTTCTTTTTTCTTTCAGTGTTATATAGCGCGAACTAGACCCGAGAAATGAGGGTATCAGAGCGCTTTACAAGAGCACCAGTTTCGTTACAGAAAGACACATTCATTTTTGTTAGGCACGGGAAGATTAAGTGAATTGCCCAGAATCACAGGATGTTTTAGCGTCGTTGCCGAAACTCGAACCCGGTTCCCCAGCTTCGAGGTCGACTGCTCTAGCCGTAAGGCTACATCCTCTCCCCTGGTTCACTAGTACATCCACCGCCGTCATTGACAGCTGGTTGTCAGTTTACTGTAAGCAATGCAGGACTAAACTTCACAGAACGCAGGAGCTCTGATCACCCCTACACCATAGCCAAGGGGGAGGCTGATATTGAACTTTTTTTTAAAAACAAGTCCCCTTCCTCAAAGCTACACAGATTTTCAGAACCAAGAAGGAGCAGGGTAGGTGTGAAGGGAAGGATTGATCCCAACTGGCTCTTTGTATGCCTTGCTAATGCCTTATAATGCAGTAGCTATTAGGAATGTAGCTGTCATTGCTGCAGCAGGTGCAGCGAAATCGGGCTAAGATGTAAGGGGTACGTCTGTTACTAGGGGGCCCATTTTTCTTGCTTGAATTAGGGTAGTGTACATCTTTGCGATACCACTGGCAAATATAAAAAAGAAGTCTGCCAGTGCAAATAGCTCCCGGCCAGCACTAGTGCTAGTATTGCTTCCCTCGCGGAAAAGCTCTGCCTGGTAGTTGTTGCCCCCTGACCCTTCCAGGTCTTGGGTTCGAGGCCCCTGATCCCTGGTGGTCCAGTGGCGAGCACCTCTGCTCTGCCGTTGCTCTCTGCCCTCCGTTTTCTGCTTTCATCTTTTCTGCTTGTCTGCTCTTTTTCATCTTTCTTTTTATCATTGTTGCTTTTCTTTTATTCTTTTTTTCACTTCTCTTATTTCTCCTCTTTTTGCGCCTTTTTCCTTTTTGTGCCCTTGCCGCTGCTCGTCTCCTGCGGCCCTGCCCCCCTCCGGTGCCGTTTCCAGCTTCCCGCCTCTCAGCTTTTTAGCCCTCCCAATGCTACTTAATGGGGGGCGCTATGCAGGCGCACCGGTGGTGTGCCGAAGGCTTACCAAAGGCTAGCCCATCTGCACTCGTACGTAACTGGATTGCGGCCAGTGCCGCGGACCCTGGTCCTCGGACCATCCACTGCTATGGCTCCAGCACTCTCCGAGCCCTCAATACCGGCTTCCCCACCGCCTGCCACCTTGCGTCGCCGAAGAATACCCAATGTCTGTTCACCTGCCGCAACTGCAACTGCACCTCTGCCCGCCACTGCACACCAGTCCCACCAACTGCACTACACTCAAGAACCAGACACAACCACCTCCGATGCAACGCAACTGGTGCTCATGTAAAGCGATCTGATACCTTCTGGTTTATTTGCGCTGTATAACACTCCCCCCCCCAAAAATAAACCTCAGCGGAACCCTCATCTACAGACTTCCCTGACCCTGCCCCCCTTCAGCAAAGCCATAGCCGACTTCCTCGCTCACCACGCTCTCACTTCAACAGACTACATCCTCCTCGGCTACCTCAGTTTCCACCTGGACAACCTCAACGACAGCAACACCACCTCCCCACCATTGGACTCAAATAACCGGTCACAATGCCAAACCACTCAGCAGGACACACGTTCGACCCCATCTTCTCCGCAAGCAACAAAATCTCCATCAGGCACACCTCCGAGCCACATAGGACTGACCACCACTGCATCCACTTCTCCTTCACCAAACCCCCCGTGCGCCACCACACCCACCGCGATCCTCGCAGAAGCTGGAACAAGGTCAATGAACACAAGTTCACCATCACACTCAGCAAAACCCCACCACCAACACCCACGAATGCCAACACCTCAGCACGCAACCTCCACCGCTGGATCTCCAACTGCGCAAACACACTGGCTCCCCAGAGGCAAGCAGCCCTCCAAGAAAGCAAGCTGGTTTTCTCCAGCCCTCCAAGAGTCCAGGCATGCCTGCAGGCGGCTCGA
This sequence comes from Triturus cristatus, assembly GCF_964204655.1. NCBI lineage: Eukaryota > Metazoa > Chordata > Amphibia > Caudata > Salamandridae > Triturus > Triturus cristatus. The sequence goes on from NC_140594.1 coordinate 165,809,004, forward strand.
GAAAAGATGGAGGAGCAGCAAGACCATGGCAGACCACGCAGCCTTTAAAACAGCCATCAGGAATGCATCAATGCCAATGCACACAACAGCAAAGAAATCTTTGCCGTGGTCAAAGAATTTGCCAATCCTAGCACAGAGATAGCACACATTCCCACCTCTCAAGACCCCTGCAACAACCTCACCACCTTCTTGCACCGCAAGATCAAGGAGCTCAATGACAGCTTTACAACCCACGACCCTCCCACCCCTCCCACAACCACTGCATCCATTGGCTCCAGACCCCAGCAGACCTTGCCCAACTGGACCACCATCATCTCCGACGACACCCTCAGGATCATGAAAAGCATCCACTCCGGAGCCCCCTTCGATCCCTGCCCTCACCACATCTTCAACATTGCCAGCACCTCCATCACCACATCTTCAACAGAGCCAGCACCTCCATTGCAACTGAACTCTGCTGCACCATCAACTGCTCCATTGAGTCCGCCACCTTCCCCAAAGACGGAAAGCATGCAGAGATCAACCTCCTGCTGAAGAAACCCTCTGCTGACCCGACGGACCTCAAGAACTACAGACCTATCTCTCTGCTCCCCTTCCCAGCCAAAGTCATCGAGAAAGCCTTCAACGCCCAACTCTCTGAGTGCATTGAAATTAACCACATCTTGGACCTCTCCCAATCAGGCTTCAGAAGAAACCAGAGCACCAAGACCACTCTCCTCACTACTACAGATGACATCCACACCCTCCTCAACCAAGTCAACACTGCTGCTCTCACCCTCCTGGACCGCTCAGCTGCCTTCAACACTGTCTCCCACCACACCCTCTGCACAAGACTCCATGACGCCTGCCTCCACGACAAAGCCCTAGAATGGATCCGCTCCTTCCTTCCCGGCTGAACACAGAGAGTCAGACTTCCACCATTCAGCTCAGAACCCGCAGAGATCAGCTGTGGGGTGCCTCAGGGATCCTCCCTGAGCCCCGCCCTCTTTAACATCTACATGGCCCACTTGCAGCCATTGTCAGAAGCCACGGACTCAAGGTTGTCTCTTACTCCGAGGACACCCTGCTGATTATCTCCCTCACTGATGAACCCACAGCCACCAAGAGCAACTTCTACAACGAGATGTAGGCCAACGCCACCTGGATGAAGGACAGCTGCCTCAAGCTTAACTCAAACAAGACAAAGTCCTCATCCTGGGAAACACCCCTCTCCATCTGGGATGGCTCCTGGTGGCCCCCATACACCAAAAGACCACGCACAAAACCTCACCATCATCATGGACTCCTCACTCTCAATGAACTTCCAAATCAACGTGTGTCGTCCTCCTGCTTCTACATGCTCCGCCTGCTTCATAATATCTTCAAATGGATCGCCCACGCACTCGTCAGCAGCAGACTCGACTTCGGCAACGCACTCTATGCAGGCACCACCCACAAACTCCAAAAGAAACTACAGAACATCCAGAATTCTTCCGCCAGACTCATCCTGAACATCCCACGCCGCAGCCACATCACCGGCCACCTGAGAGACCTACACTGGCTACCTATCAACAAAAGAATCACCTATAAGCTCCTCACACACCAACAAAGCCCTCCACAACACCTGACCTGCATACCTCAACCACCGCCTCTCCTTCTACACACCCACCAGACATCTCCACTCCACCCAAGTGGCCCTGGCCACGATCCCATGGATCCGCAAGACCACAGCTGGAGGAAGAACCTTCTCCTACCTCCCTGCAAAGACCTGGAACTCCTTGCCTCTGCACCTCAGGCAATCGCCATCGCTGCCACAATTAAGGAAGGACCTCAAGACCTTGCTCTTCGACTGAACCGTAGATCCAACCCCCCCCCCCCACCCTCAGCGCCTTGAGACCCTCACAGGTGTGTAGTCGCACTTTTTAAGAACACTGATTGATTGATTGTTTCATACGTTTATAAAGTGCTTAAAGTATCACAAACAGGTTTACGCGAACATTAGGTTGTGTTTAAATTCGTTATCTGTACAGCGCCCGGAGGCTCCCTTGGGAGTGACAGTTCGCGCTTTATAAAGGCCACAATTCATTTCATTTCATTTCACTGTACTCCATCTTGCCTCAACTTCACATCATATCGCATGATAACTACTGCTTATTCCCATTGTAAATAAAGTATGACTATTGTTCGTATGACTAGGCAGAAAGTGTTCCCAGAGATGATTTCTGACTGTACTGTATCAATGACGTATCCAATCATCCACGGCGTTTGCTCAAACAATGTATCTGTTCAACTGTTCCGCTAAAAGTTGTGCAAACAACTGAGTCTCAATGTATTGCTATCCTGAGAGAATCCTCAAATGTATATTTAGAGCCAACGGTCCACCCCGGTCCTCTCCCCCCTCAGGATGGATGCACTGCTAGCGCCGGGACACTTCCGTTGGAGGTAGCCGCGCGCTCTACAAGCTCCAATAATAATAATAATGTATTGTAGTAAAATGTTTCTTCTAGCTTGTTTCCTATTGAGGCAAATCCTGAGAACCAAGTATTCCCGCAGAATGTATGCAGGTCTTTGTCTTAAGCCCTATATAAGGGTGTCGATTTCAGTAGCGAGAGAGACCCTTTCCCTGAGCTTTACAAGGCAAATTTATGTCAGATTTCACTTAGAACTGCACTGAGATCCTTGTACTCTTATGATTTGCATGCTTTGCTACTAAACTTACTTATGGCATGTTTATTGTAATTTGCCTATTCTTGAGCTATTGCCTTGAAATGCCAATCTTTTTCTGTCATTCTTATGAGAAAGTTCTAGCATATTAATGACAATTTGACGAATCAGAGAAAGAGACGACTGGCGGAGAGCACCAAAATCTATATCGGGACTACACTACTCTCGGTCCTAGTCGTTGTCGCGCCCCATGAGTTAGAGGTTGGCGACTAGTTTTTGGCGCTGACACTCCCATGAGCTACAATGTGTGCAAGTCTATAGCAGGTATGCAATTGTTCACCCATTATAATTTGTCAAATGTAGTCTGCCTCCAGTAGCACATTCAGGCCAGACCTATTGGCTTTGACAACTCTCGTTTATTGTTCGAGACTTGTATACAGCAGGCCTGCTTCTCCCAACCTGGACTGTACAATATCTTAATAAAGAAATTCTGGGTTTTTGTGAATATTGAACCATCTAAAGGAAGTCTTAGCCTCAGCTTCCCCACAGAACTCTAAAAAACGTGAATTTTCAGTTGCCAATAAACACTGTTTGCTTCCAAATGCACGTTTACAATTGCTTCAGCTTTAAAAAAAACAAAACGCAGGTGGAAGCCTATCGTCCAAAAGTGGGTTTTCAAAGTGTCCTCAGTGATATGCGGAGCAAAGGAAGTAAAATTTGCGTGATTATAAAAAAAACAATCATAGGCCCACAGGTGTTTTAATGTCAATGGGCAGGATCAGAAATCTCGCTACAGGATGGGATCGCCAGGGTATGTAAGGGTCCCGCACAGGCCACAACCATTTGAGAGAAAACCAGAAAGTTTTCTTTCAGAGCCTTGTGTCACTTGACAATGAGTAATCACCCCGTGCTTTCCTCGGCTGTGCCGGTGAGGACTGGGCCTCGCTCACGGCCCCGGACCTGAGTGACAGGCGGAAGGCGCCCTTCCATTCCGGCCGCGGCGTCCGGGGTTGCCCGGGAGACGGACGGGCCTCTTTGTTTACATCCAGCGGCAGCAGCCGTTCTGAGATCTGGGGAGCTCCGTCCAAGTCCCTGAAGGAAGGGAACACAGTCGCTGCCATCCGGCCACCGAGGTGAGTGAGTGAGGCCAGGGATGTAAAGGAACGCAGGTAACCTCCGACCCGGTTCGAAAGTGCTTTGTCCGTTGTGTTCTAGAGCGAGTTTCATTGTTTCTGAGATTGTGAGGTCACTTCTCCCTGGACAGCGTTCTTCCTGGGTGGCCCTACAGTCTCGTGCTCCCCACAGCACAGCTCCACAGCTCAGCATGTTAAAGTTGCCAAAAATCCCCCTCCCGCCCCTTCGAGAGCTGGTCACACTTTAACTTTCAGTTTGAAAGCTTTGGCCTGAAAGAAATATAGCTGGAGGGTCGCAGTCAATGGCTAACACTTAATTTGCCAGCAGAAGGTGGCTTGAGGCGTTTGAAATTCGCACTACTATTAGATTTAAGTGTGCAACTAACATAGTTGGAGCTCTGGGTAAGACCACTTCACAGATGTATAGAGGCCCTGGACCGAGTGGAAACTAGGGATGGGCGATAAATTCTGCTCCGCCGGCGGACTTCGCAGAGTTTTGCCCACTCTGCGTTACACTTGAAAGGTGGAGTTCCGGCAAAACTCCGCCAACAGCGGTGTGGCGCAAGGACGGCACCCGGCAACATTTTCTCAATGCCGGCGGTCGCAACCGTTCACGGTGAGAAAGCTACAGTTTGAGTAAAAAATCGACTTGAGCGACAGCATAGAAGCAGCACCCTCTACCGTGCAGCATGGAGCCGTTCGCGCTGATTTCGCAGTGCTGAACAAGCTGCTGGTGCTAAAAATCCCATTACAAAAAATGGGGTCACCCAAATTGGTCTTGGACCTGGGTATAGTCTGGTACAAAAGACAGTGGTCCTAAACCTTATTTTTGAAAAGGAGATCAATCAGTAACCCTTCGGTATTTCAGTAAATCATTTCTCGAGCATGCGAAAGGACACTAAGTCTGCTCATAATACTTAATAAATTATTCAAACAAAGAACAGAGAAAGTGCAACAAACCAAATTCTAACTCACCATGTATTTTATTTTCATGTCAAATGGCGAGGCAAACGAATTGCTATACACTCTATGTTAATATTTACGTGTACGGGTTGCTCCAAGCGGAACGTGCGAGAAAGGAGGAGTGCTCAAGTGTGGAGTGATGAAAAGGAATCACCGTCCTTTATGGCCTGGCCACGTTATAGATAAGCAATTTACAATTACAATTTTTTACATAGAGATATATTTCCATGTGGCACGTTGGATATGGAGGTTGGGGTCCAGGCCTTTTATTGGAAGGGCATCGACGTTTCGACCCGTCTTGGGGCCATAAGGGTAAGTTAGACCTTGGCTATGCAGGTCTTCTTCAGGACGGAGTAGGGCAACCCAGGGCAGGGTGATGGGCCTTCGTAGTGACCCCCTCTGTGGTTCACGGGCTGTGGATCGAATCCAATTCCCAAAGGTGGCGGTCCAAGTAATCCTGTGGCCGTACTGCCAAAACCTAGGTAGGTTCGCGTGTACACTGATGTGTAATCTTCAATTATTTCAAACGATCAATCTGGACAGTGGATAGAGGGTGGTCCGCGTAGATCCCACTATGCGGACCACCGGATTACTTGGACCGCCATCTTTGGGAATTGGATTCGATCCACACCCCGCAAACCACAGAGGGGGGCACTACGAAGGCCAATCACCCTGCCCTGGGTTGCCCCACTCCGTCCTGAAGAAGACCCGCATAGCCAAGGTCTAACTTACCCTTATGGCCCCAAGACGGGTCAAAACGTGGACGCCCTTCCAATAAAAGGCCTGGACCCCAACCTCCATATCCAACGTGCCACATGGGAATATATTTCTATGTAAAAAATTGTAATAGTAAATTGCTTATCTATAACGTGGCCAGGCCATAAAGGACGGTGATTAACAACCAGTCCGCCCATTCTCAATTGTACCACTGTTTTTTCCTTATGTCACTACTTTGAATTCTTTTCCTTTTCATCACTCCACACTTGAGCACTCCTCCTTTCTCGCACGTTCCGCTTGGAGCAACCCGTACACGTAAATATTAACGTAGAGTGTATAGCAATTCGTTTGCCTCGCCATTTGACATGAAAATAAAATACATGGTGAGTTAGAATTTGGTTTGTTGCACTTTCTCTGTTCTTTGTTTGAATAATTTATTAAGTATTATGAGCAGACTTAGTGTCCTTTCGCATGCTCGAGAAATGATTTACTGAAATACCAAAGGGTTACTGATTGATCTCCTTTTCAAAAATAAGGTTTAGGACCACTGTCTTTTGTACCCGGTGCTAAAAATCAGTGTGACGTGCTAATTCCACCCGCCCGTGGAACTCCACAGAGTTTTCATTTAACTTCGGGGATTTCCGCAGAGTGAAACTCCACGAGTTCCGCCCACCCCTAGTGGAGACCTCCATAGCTGTCAGCTCACTCTCGTTCGGCAGATGCAGAGTGAGACTAAATTGTACTGTTAGTGCATTTCTATAGCGCTTACTACCCCTGATGTTGAAGGGCTTTACATCAGGTAGCACGCTTCGCCATAATCCAAGGTTAGTGGTTAATCCAGTGGCTGTTGTTGGTTATTGGGATTAGTTTTGTGCTCTCGAGAACACCACGCCATTCATTTACTCCAGTGTCTGGTGGATTAAATTAGGTGTGATCACTGGGGGGAAGAAGTGTATGTGAGTCCAGATGGTAGATAAGCTAGAGGATACTAGGTTTTGCTAGGTTGTAGGGTTTGAATTTCAAGGAATGACCAGTTGTGATCTTTCAGATGAGGTGTGGGCAATTTGCAGAAATACAGAAATAGATATTAAGGCACATATGCACATGACTCAGAGTAGGCTGTACTCAGAGAGAGAAGACATTCCGTGGATGGAAATTAATGGGACAGTCTTTCAAAGAAAAAAGGAGAGGCGACAATTGTGCTGCAGGACCTTGAAACTCTCACCTAAGGAGTGAGACTTCAAGTGTTGGAATCTGAGCATTTTTAGAACCACGCTACAAATATTCAGCAGCACACAAACATGTAGACAAGTATTAGAAAGCTCCAACAAGGAGCATACTTCGTTGGTCCAAATGAGAGCTCACCAACATTCACCTAGAATGAATTAGAGGCAATAGCATCCTTCTCCCGCATTAGAGAGCTGACCAGGACTGAATTATCGCTGAGGTGGCACAAAAGCAAGCTCCTGTATCTTCCGTAGAGACCTAATGGATCTCGAAAGGCGACCAAGAGGACATGCAAAGTTGCAAACTCAATGACAAGCTTACCCAAGGCTGTCTCTGATGGACACTCAGCTAGAACATTGTGTATTTGCTCCTACAGTGACAGGATTTACACTTGAATGCCAATTCAGGTTTTTAGCACTTATGGTCTAGAGACTCTAGACAGGATTGGATTGTAAAAAACTCTGTACAAGTGTGCAAATAATTATTTTCAAAATGTGCAGGATTACTGAATAAATTCTCAAAATTCATGAAGTGTACAGAATTTCCCCAACAATAAATTAATTGAGCCATATTCACAAAGATAAATCCAGTTGTAATCATATGTTTAGAACCGGGTGTACCTTTTTTATGCTTGTCAAGAATTCACAAAGGGATTCCTGACAGACAGAAACCCGTTTATGGTTGCATGAGCAGAGATCGCAAATAGCTGTAAATTCCACTCAAGCAGTGGTAAAGTGGTCTGCCTTGGAGGTTTGGGAGCAAACTCGTAGGTTTGTGGGCAGTCGTAAACTCCTATCCATCCCCTTTTATAGTAGAATGTGACGCAGCGGGATTAGGATCACACTGGGAATGTCAAATAGCATTCCCAGAAGTACACCAGGAACCCTGTGCCTGGTGCAGCTTTTCAGATGTACTTCTGGGAATGCCTGTGAATTCAGAAAATTGCATCAAGGGGGAGGCGGAGAGCTCCATCCATACTTTTCTGACTTTCTTTGTGAATTGAGCCCATTTTACTTCCCCTCATCTGTAAAACATTTTCTCCAAACCATCATCAAAGTGCACTAGGATTTTCCGAGATATGGAAGAAGAAGTTGGATCGGGAAGGGAGGGGATGTGGTCCAATGGCCAGAGCTGCTGACTTTGGAATTGAGGAACCAGGTACGAGTCCTGGCGTTGGCTCAGCATCCTGTGATTCTGGGCAAATACCTTAATCTCCCAGTCACTAAAAAGAAACTGACCTTGTGTAATGTAATCTGGTGCTCATCTAAAGCGCACTGATACCTTTGGGACAAGTTTACACTACATAAAACTGCAAAAAATGGACTCAACTAAAAGGAATGATTTTGTAAAAATTAAAATGTCGGATAAAATGTATATGGCATTTCTATTCGAGGCCTTATCACAAACTCCAAACTAATTAACTGTGTGTAAAAGCAGCCGCAGCTTGCAGCCACAAAAGCCACAAAAGCCACAAAAGCGTTGATTCTTAGACTTGGAAGCTTTGCGTTGGATAACGGCAACCCCTATTAGGAATCCCAAGAGAAGATTTAACGTTGCGTTTGTGCCACAAAAATGATGCAGACCAGCACAAACTGTTTTTTATTAATTTACTTTCCAGTGCAAAACGTGTTTTGTGCTGGAAAGTAGTCTGAAAGTAATGCACCCCAGCGTAAAACACTGCTTTGCGTTACTTAGCGTTAAGTGGGCATTCAATGCAATTGATAGAGATCAGGGTACCTAAAATAAACCCATTTCCACGGATAGAGTAATTTCACAGTTACACGCACATACATTCATCATACGCTAGGGCCCATTTCACTAACATACGCTCAAATACTCTACCAGTAAAAGACCTGTAGGAAGAAAACCCTGCATCTATATCTAGGACGATAGGACCTGATTATAGTGGTTGTCCTTAAACATACTCTATACAATCTATACAATAATGATCAAAATGTACACAATAATTGACAAGAAAGAATATTCAACACCATGTTTAAAAGTTATATTGCTTTATCTAAAATTAGTCAAAGTAAATCAATCAGAATAAATCATTTCTCATAGTTACCTATTCTAACTAAGTGTCAGAACGGGTCAGGACAAGTCTCTCGGTAAAGTCTCTCAGGACGAAGTCCCTCAGCATCGATCCTCAGCAACGCAAGTTCACGCAGCAAAGGTAAAATGGCAAGTGGCAAAGCCCTCCCTAAGCTAACAATTCTTATAATGAAAAATACAATGGAAACACACATAAAGCTGGCAGAATAAACTGTATCACTGAGCAGAGCGAGAAGGAAGGGATGTAACATTGCTACATCTAGAAATCTTCGCTCAGGAAAAGTCACAAGACGTGAACTACGGAACAGGAACCAAGAAACTATCAAAGTATCCAACTTGTTCAACTTCCCTCGACAGCCGGGCCACAGTACATTGTTCGTTTCTGAAGCTCCTTTGTTTGCCAAGGACGTTCCATTTCTTTTTGGAGATCCTCCAAACTGCTGATGTCCTCATGGAAATTTACAATAAGGACCATGGTCAGTTGTCTTCGACCTTTTTCCAGCAGGGGTCTCCCTTTCCACATCACAGAATATGCCACAGCCAGGCCTCGAAATACTGTCAGCTCGATTAAGGCCTTCATAGGCCACAATAGACCATCTTAATTAAAGAGACAAAATAAACGTTACTACAGCATAATGATTAAACAGTGTTAACCCCACTAATACCCTTATGTGTATGTATTTATCTAGCTTTGCGACATAAAAAGCATTAATTCAGACAACGTTTTGTGCTTTAAATAAGTAGCACACAGCAACGTTTAAACATGAAAACTTGCACGTTATTATTAAACAGAAACAGCACAAATAAGCTAACCCTCGTATAACTTTCTCTTATGTTAGAACAAACGAATTGATTAATAGAATCACACTTACACAAGACAAATAATTAATTGTTAATTATTAATAAATTAATAAAACGCATAGACATGCCAGAGCTTCAAAAGCCCATGAATTTTCTAAAAGAAAACTCTGCTCCAGCAATCCCCCCTTTGGTGATTTTATCACCAAATAAACCCAAAAAAAAAAAAAATTAGTGAAAATTTAGTCCCATTTTAGGAAAAATCAGAAATGTCTTTTCCCTTTATACAACATTAAACACTAGTCACTCTTTCATCATCTCTCTTAGTCTCTAAGTAAACACTCTCCCTCAATTCTTCTAATTCAATTTCTTGAGGTTCTCTTTTCAACTTCTTATTTTTCTTTTCCTTATTCAATTTCTTTCTCCCTCCCCTGTTTTTACAACACACACACACCAATCTCATTATCAATAAAGCCACAATTATACAAGACAAGGGAAACAATATTCTACCTATAAAAGTACTACCTATTTTTGCAATAAAATCTTTAACAGCTATCATTTTATTAGCTATTTTAGTCCACAAACTCCCAGCTTCAAGTGGTACTAATTCTTCATGTAAATCAGTAATATTTTTGATATAGACCTTCAGGTCTTTACTTTCGTCAGGAATGTAAGTACAACAATGTTGAACTTTCAAAATTCCACAGACTCCACCCTCCTTGGCCAATAGAATATCAAGGGCAAGTCGATTTTGCATAGACATGGCACGTACGGCACTTAATTCCGTATTCACCAAAAGAAACCCTCCTGCGGTATTTGTCGATAAGCGATCAACCACTGTGGACAGTTTCCGAATTCCATAAGCATTTAAAGAAATTCCCACTGCTGGAATCAAAACCCCAAAAATATCACCCACAATTTCAGACCAAGTTTCTCTCTTAAAACGTGTTAATAAGTTAATATCTTCTACATCTCTCATTTTATCTGTATGAAAAATCTTAGGAAAAACCAGGCCCACATAACACGTGCCATACCAATGGTCAGGCAACTTGTAATAAGCCTTGTTCCCACAAACATAGTACACTCCTGGAAAAATCGTATCTTCTCCACCTCTGAAACCCCAACCTGTCGCAATGAAGTATGTATCATGGCACTCACTAGTTCCCACAAAATATGTATCATATTGGGATTTCCTTCTGGTAATGCAAAGTTTACCCTTCTGCGGCGCATCTAGAGCTAAAGTTGGACTAGCCCCATTCTTCAATTCTTTTCCCATCTCAATGTCCCAAATTGTCTCACTCACTTCATATTTTCCCCCTTTCTCATGCATGCTCACTCTCCTTTCTTCTACCATATCCAGGAAAGCTCTCTCCTCTTCTTTCAAACTGCAAGTTAAATTATTCTTAAAAATATAATCTAATGTTAATCCTTTTTCTTCAATAAAAATCTCACCAAAAGTGTTAGCTTCTTTAGCTGGATTCAGCTCTTTGTTCATTGGCAAGTGCCCAAAAATACTATCTCTGTTAGACATCCTATAATCTATTTTCCCTAACAAATAAAAAACACTACTTAAAATACTACAAGAAATACCATATGTAGCTGGTAAATGGTGATAAGTAACACCCTCTGAAACAGATGCAGGTAATTGCATACAGACGTAGCAATCCCTTACTTCCATTGTCTTCACATATTCATATAACAGTTTAGAAAAAACATTACTAGAAAAATTATTAATTGACCTATCTTTGTGTATGTAACTACTACTTCTAATTGGAACTACTTCTTGTGAATTCTTCTCTACATTTGTCACATTCTCTATATTCATTCCAAATTCTACTCTAAAAGTAACTAATAAAACTAAAACACCCCATAGAAGCATTAATAATCCAGTACAACAGCAGCACATTCTACACCACCTCTTAAAGAAGGCACATCTATTTCTATTATCCTCTATGTTAGCCATTTCAGTTTAGCCTCTACTACTCCACTACTGTTTGAACTTCTTCAATTCTTCAACAATTCTTCAGCTTTCAGTTTATCCAAATGATCTCCTCATTCACTTGATCCAAGTGAATCCTTCTTTCACTCAGTTTGGATACTTGTCATTCTTCACTTCAATTTCTTCAACATCAAATTGTATCAGATCTCCAACGTCGGAATCCTCAGTACTCGACTCTTCTCCAATGTCAGTCAAGAGTACTTTCAGAATTTCACCAGTATCTTCCTCAACCACTTCTCTCAAGACCACTTCCGGATTATCTCGAGTCACTGTTTCTTCTTTTCCTTCTTCAGACAGTGTCACATAAGACCATTCCGGTGATCTGTACTTTTGGTTGGGTCTTTTAATTCTTCTTATTTCTACTGGTTCTTTTGATTTCTTTGATTCTTCTCCTTCAGCCTTTGAAGTTTGACTTGATATTTCATTTACTTGTTCAGCTTTCGATGAATTTGCTCTTATTACTCTGTATCTCACCCTTTTAACTCGGTTGTTAGGCCAACGATCTCCTTTCACAACCTTTTTCGGCCTTAATTCTTTAACACTCTTCTCTCCAATCGAAGTTCTCTTTCTCAGAACTCGACCCTCTGTTTGTTCATTTTCATCATCCGATTCAAGTGCCTCTTGTTTCCGTTTTCCAGCAGCTTTCTTCTTCTCCACAGATTTTTTCACCACTGTTTGAGACTTCCCTACTTCTGTCCCTCCTCGGGTCTCCGACACGCAATCTTCTTGCTGTCTACTTGTCCCTTCACCTAGCTCCTCATCAATGTTCCCTACACCTCCTCGGGGGTCTTCCGCAATCTGTCCCTCTCTATCTTCTTCTGACCCTGTTTCTTCAAGAATAATCTCAAGTGGTTCTTCAATCTCCTCCTCTTCTGATTCAGGAGTAATCTCTGTGTGATTTCTTTTTTCTTTTCTTTTCCCTCCACTGCTACTTGAAACTTCAGGCTCTTTAACAGAATCTGATCTTTTCTCTGATACTCGCAGTGATTCTCTTGAAGCTCTCTCTGCTTCTTTTCTCACTGATTCCGTATCATCAGTATCTTCATCATCACTGGAATCTGACTCTTCAAAATACTCTTTTCCAGTTCCTTCTTTGGGGTTTGGAACTCTCAGAGTATGACTTGCATGTACCCAGTGCTTCACTCCAGCACACTTTACTGCAGTCGTCGTAGTCAGAATAACTTGTCTCGGCCTTCCCCACCTTGGAATCAAGCAATTTCTTCTCCTGTGAACTTTTATCCTCACCCAATCTCCTGGACTCAGATCATGGGCTTGCTTCTTCTCAAATGTGGTAGCTTCTTCTCCAACCTGGTGAAACACAGAATGAACTGCGTCAGCCAGGCCTTTACAGTAATCCAAAATCATGTCATCAGTTATTGACACCAACTTATTGACAGGCACGAATGCATGGCGCATAGCACGTCCCATGATTATTTCATGCGGGCTCAAACCAGTAGTTCTATCTGGAGTAGATCTCATAGTCATCAGAACTAGAGGTAACACATCTGGCCATTTCATGCCAGTGGCTAAACACATCTTTCCAATTCTATTCTTGATTGTGCCATTGATCTGCTCAACCACACCAGAAGCCTCTGGTCGGTATGCACAATGTAGCTTCTGCTGTATTTTCAATGCTTCACAAATTAAACCTATGAGTTCATTTTGAAAGTGTCTACCTCTGTCAGACTCAACTGTAACTGGAAACCCGTACCTAGGAATCAACTCCCTCAACAGTAATTTCGCCACTGTTAATCCATCATTTCTTCTAGTCGGGTAAGCTTCCACCCACCTTGAAAACAAACAGACTACCACTAGAACATACCTCAGTCTGTTCACTTGGGGCATCTCAATAAAATCAATCTGCATTCTTGTAAAAGGACCTCCTTCTCTGCCTATTGTTCCCAGACTCACCACTGTCTTTTTCCCAGTGTTAAATTGCTGACAAATTAAACACCTTTGACAAATGCTCTCTGCAATTGTCCTGAACTTTGCATTATACCAGGTCTGCTTGAACGACCTTACCATCGCATCCCTCCCCAGATGTCCCTGGCCATGATACATCCTTGCCATTGACGACAAGATTGAGTTAGGCATCACTGGTCTGCCATCTCTGTAGACCCAAACATGGTCTGTTTCTCTTGGAGCACATCCTGCTTTTACCCAATCTTGTTTCTCTTCTTCTCCTGCCTCATCTTGTAACTGCTTTACTTCATCCCACGTTTCTAGGACATTAGTAAACATCACAGAAAGAAAAGACATTTCCTCCATTCTGTCCCGATTAATTGACTGATTTGTCTTAGCACAATATTGCGCCACATCGTTGGCGTAACGGTTTCCATCCGTGATAAAATCATCCCCTGGACCATGGGCAGCACATTTTACAACAGCTAACTCCTCAGGCAGCTGTATCGCCTCAAGCAATTTTCCAATCAATTCAGCATTCTTTATCGGAGTTCCACCCGATGTCAAGAAACCTCTTTGCAGCCACAACTGGCCAAAGTCATGCACCACTCCAAATCCATACTGACTATCAGTCAACACGGTTGTCCTCAAATCTTTCCCAATCTCACAAGCTTTTGTCAATGCCACTAATTCAGCAACTTGCGCAGATTTCACTCCTTTCAATGGTGATGCTTCCATGACCTCTGAAACTTTGCACACTGCATATGCTGCACATAGTACACCATCATCATTCCTCAGGCATGATCCATCCACAAACAACACATGGTCATTCTCAGGTAAGGGAATATCCCTTATGTCTGGTCTCGGTTTCGTACAGTACTCAAGCACATCCAAACAATCATGATCATCTTCCATCTTCACACCCACATTTTCAATGTCTGGCAAAAGTGTCGCTGGATTCACATTCACACATCTCTCAAGAGTCACATTTGAAGCTCCCAGAATCACTTTTTCGTACTTAGTCAGCCGACTATGTGACATATGCTGAGTTCTGCTTCTTGTCAAAAGAATTGCCACATTGTGAGGTACGAATACCCTTACAGGATATCCCATTATGATTCCCTCACTCTGTTCCAGGCTTCTGCATGTTGCAGCCACAGATTTTAGACAACCTGGTAAACCCACAGCTACAGGGTCAAGTGTCGATGAGAAATATGCAATAGGCCTTCTCAATTGTCCATGTTTCTGGATTAACACTGAAAGTGCACATCCATTTCTCTCACTGCAGTACAATTCAAATTCTTTCTCATAGTCAGGCATACCCAAAGCTGGAGCCTCACACATTTTACTTTTGAGCTCTTCAAATGCTGCCAATTGTTCTGCATCCAGATCTAATGGATCTTTCATTTCACTTTTCGTCAGCTTAATCAGTGGCTTTGCTATCAGAGAAAAATTAATTATCCACTGACGACAATAACCCACCATACCCAGGAACATTCTCACTTCTCTCTGGGTTTTTGGAGCTTTCATTTCTCTGATTATTCTGATCCTGTCAGTAGTCACTTTCCTCAGACCTTTTTCAATATTGTGTCCAAGATAATGAACCTCTTTCTTGCAAAACTGCAATTTGGCTGGAGATACCTTTAATCCTCCATCTGCCAGATGATTCAGTAAAGCTATGGTATCTACTTCACAAGCTTCACGTGTCTTTGATGCCACCAGTAGGTCATCAATATACTGCACTAACACTGAGTTTTCGGGCATAATCAAACTCTCCAACGATTTCTTCAATAACTGATTGAATATCGAAGGACTTTCTGTATACCCCTGTGGGATTCGACACCATGCTAAGATACGCTGGCCAAACCTAAATGCAAAAATCGGCTGGCTGTCATGATGCAATGGAATTGAAAAGAACGCATGACACAAATCAATCACTGTATACCACTCAGCATCATGTGGAATTTGATACAGAATCACTGATGGATTTGGCACAATGGGACAACATGCCACCACAATTTGATTAACTTTTCTCAGATCTTGCACGATCCTAAATTTGCCATTGGGCTTTTTCAGTCCCATTATCGGTGAATTACACGGACTACTCAGTAGTTCTCTCAGAACTCCTTGCTGAATCATTTTCTCAATTATAGGAGTTATCCCTTCAATTATTTCTGGTGTCATTTTGTACTGAGGAATGTTAGGATATGTAATTCCCTCTTTCACTGCAATTTTCACTGGATCTACATTATTCATCAATCCCACATCCTCTCCTGTAAAATCCCAAACTGCTCTTTTCACTGTGTCTCTCAGCTCTTGAGGCAAATCCTCCGATTGAACACAGCAAATGCACCAATTAACTCATTTTCTCTATTTTCTAGAGTCATTCGGTACAAAACATCATCATCTGGTGTTTCAAAAGCTATTCCATCTGGTGTACAAAAAATTGTGCAATTCATCTTACACAATAAGTCCCTACCTAACAGGTTCACTGGACTCGTGTCACAGACAATAAATCTGTGCATGTCTGAAAATTTCCCTATCTGTACTCTTACTGGTTCAGTAAGACGTGTTCTGATTTGTGTATTGGCTACACCAACTACTTGGATTGCTTCATCCGAGAGAGGAAGATTTCTAACATCTGTTGACCTGACAGTTGATCTTGTCGCACCTGTGTCTACCAAAAAAGTAACACTCTCCTCATTTATTTTCCCATCCACAAATGGTCCTGCCTGGTCTATTTCTAGAGTTGCACCAAGTATGCACTCTTCCTCCTCTCTTCGGCACCGTCAATAATCACCCTCAGACTCACTCCCTTCACTCTTTAACAAGTACTGCTGTACTTTGTTAGAACGTCTTGGTTTGTTTACCTGCTCATCATTGAAGAATCCCGAGTCCTGATTGTACTTTTGTACCCCTCTATTCTGCGGCAAGGGCGGTTTTGGCTCCTGACTCTGTTGTCTCACAACTTTCTGTTGATGTTGCTGCTGGTTATTCCCTTCATTCTGCACCTGTTGATTTAAGGATTTACCCTCATTATTCAGTAATGGTGGATTAGGACATTCAGATCTCCAATGTCCCAGCTGGCCACAGTTGTGACAAGGGAACTTTTTCTTCGCTTCCTCAAGACTTCCTTTCCCCTTTCCTGCATATCTGGGTCTATTTCCTGCATTATTTCCTGGATTATTCGCCTGTTCCACTAACTGTGCTTCCTGTCTTTCTGCAACTTTCACCTGTGCCCACATTGCTTTCTCTTTCAGCTTTCTTTGTTTTGCTTCAATTTCATCACTGAAGTATTTTGCATGTCTCAGAATCTCATCTACTTTCTTGCTTTGCCAATCCACCGTGTGCTCACGAATTCTCTCACCAATTTCAGGTCTTAAACCATATACAAATCTGTATACAAAATGACTCAAATCCTTGTCACCCAGGTGTTCATTTCCACTGAATTGTTTAAATGCCAGTATCAGCCTTTCGTAAAAAGCATGAACTGATTCTTTTGCTTCCTGTTGTGTTCGATCTATCTTAACCCAGTCTGTCTCTTTTGGAGGAACTTTACTCTTCAGGTATACCATCACCTGATCATACTTTCTCATCACTTCTGGATCTGGTGCCCCTGTTCTCGGATCTCTTGGATACTCTTCAGTAGGCCAACTCACAACTATTTTACACTCAGTCCACAAGTCTGCTGGAACAATTATATCAAACAGACTATTCAGGTCAACCCACAGCACTTTTGACAACTTCACAAACCTATCTACCTGCCTATACCACTCGACGGGCTTTTCTCTCAATCGAGGGAAATCATTCGTAAATGATAAAATATCCTGTCTGGTCCATGGAACATGTACATATCCTCCTCCAGGTATTTCTCTCATGGGATAATGCTCCACTGGTTTCTCCTTTTCTCTCACTGGAAATGCTGAATAAGTTGTTCTATCTTCAGATTCCTCTCTTTTCTTATACCACCTATCCTTCCACTTTTCTACATCACCCCATCTTCGCAATAATGCCACCATTTCTTTAATCTGTCCTGTTCTACCAGAAGTATTCAAATTTTCAATGTCTTTCTCTGTGAAATCCATCCTGTAAGTTTTCTGCAAAACCTTTACTTTATCAATGTCAACTCCTTGCTCATTTGCTATCGCTCTTAGTCTATCATGAGTATTTCTTGCTCTCCATGTTATGCTTTTACACATAAACATTAATTCACCATCATGATGACTCTTCAGGATTTCTGTTGGAACTGTTCCTGTCACAAGCTCTTCTAATTCTATACGTAACTTAACCACATCAATAACTTGTGAATCCTTATCTTTTTTCTGAAGAACCTTCATCCAATCATTCAAATCATCAACCGTTATTTCAGCAGTTTTTCTCACTGGAACCACTTTTTTCTGCGGTTCTAAAATTGGCATCCCTGAACAACTGGGTTCACTAACATCCAATAGTTCACTACATGTGTCATGTCTTGTTTGTCTCAGGTCACTTCTTTCTGCTCTTTTATTTGAATCTCCTGAAGGACCAACTGAATTTGTCAAATTATTCCCAACATATGGAATCACCAATCCATTCTCACCTGCTCTCTGTTTGTCAAACACAGGCATAACTGGACCTATTGTTACAGGCACCGTAACAGCTTCCAGATTCTTTGTTAACTCCCTAATTTTCTCAGTCAGTTCTGTTGTATTTTTTGCTAATTTTCTGGCATTTTCCTCACTACTTCGATTCTCTCTCTCCCTGAAAGAACTATTACTTCTTGATTCAGGTGTCATTTTTTCTTTCTCAACTGTATCTCTTATCGGAGAAACAACTGGTGTACTCTCATCTGGTTCTGGTCTATATGGAGGTGGTCTCTTGTAAATCATGTCATTTAAGACCTCATCCTCATACTCTCCATATCTTCTCATATCTGACTCAGGAACCCTTTCTACAGAAGGAGCAGAAACTTCAACTGTTCTCATTGGATATAATCCCTCCGTCATATTAACATCTCGCCATCTTTTCATCCGATCATGATGTGTTTCACGATCATGTCTCCTCCCAAACATGTTCCTGTAATACCCTCCAGATCTTTGCTTTTCTCGCTCATGAACTTCCTCTTCCCATTCCACTAAAGCCTCGAACTGTGTAGGTCTCGGCTTCGGGTCCAGACATGCCATCTTTTCCCGTAAATTTCTCAACACGGCCAAATTAAATGAACCATGTTCTGGAAATGCTAGAACACCATCTTCTTTAGTATACCTAACCCAATTCTGCAACCATATACAGGTATGTAATCCATATTTCGCAACCATGAAGGATGCAGGTGTTTTCGCTGGAGGTAGCAACTCACCCTCTCTCGTTTTAACCTCTTTATCCTTGGTAAACCACTTTTTAACTTTCCCAAAGAATGTTTTTTTCTTTTTCTCCTCTTAATAATACATTTTAGCGCTTACTAAAACTCTCTACTCTTTCCGTATTATAAATATACAATACGAGTTTCTCAACCAATAGCAGCGCGACTCACACTAACGCACCAATCCTGGAGCGTCTACGTCACTAAACAGCTCTTCCAATCCCTGCGCGACTCACACTAACGCACTAATCCTAGCGCTATCCAATCAGAGCGCGGACCTTCTGACGTCAACAGCCGCTGCAGTCTCTGTCTCCTGTCTCTGTCACTCGTCTACCCCTCCTTTACAAAAACTCTTAGTAGACTTCGTGTCAAAATTTCTACAAAATCTATTAGTTACAACATAAAAACATCTCCATTGTCTGCTTCACTAACCACAGAATAGTAAAAGAGAGTCTATTTCTCAAGAATCAACAAACTTACATACATCTCATAACTGTTTCCTCTAGGACGTATCCAAAGAGTCTTACAATCAATAAATGTATATGCATTCACACACATTCATACAAGAAAAATATAGTACATACACACAGAATCCTGCTTCCCGAGAACAGCGCACAATCTGTCCTATTACAGAATTATAATTCACAACAACTAAGCAGCTTACCTCTGCCCAGTTCCTCAAACAAGCTCAGCGAATACCTATTACTCCTCCCGCAATAAGCTTTAACGGCAATCCTTACGGATCCCTGGGACTTAAGACCAGAGTTTCACAGATAACCTTCACTACGATACACACTCCTTATATACCAGAAATATTTTCTAGTAGTAACATACGATAATGTCACTAATTCCGAACCCAGACAATGTGAACGCGTAACTTCAATTGTCACACGTTATTCCTTACAATCCCGTCTTTCCCGAGAGCAGCATATACTTCCCTCTGCCCTACTACGGAACTGCTACAACAGCTTCCAAATTCCAGAAGCACTACATATAACTCAACATGACGACTCCAACATATAGTATTAGTACATATACCAATATCATCAAAAATAATTCAATAATCAATAAGCTAATATACAAGCAATCTTATCTTATCAGATCAAGACAACCATCTATAACCATCCTCTGCTACCAGAGAAATTGATAGAGATCAGGGTACCTAAAATAAACCCACTTCCACGGATAGAGTAATTTCACAGTTACACGCACATACATTCATCATACGCTAGGGCCCATTTCACTAACATACGCTCAAATACTCTACCAGTAAAAGACCTGTAGGAAGAAAACCCTGCATCTATATCTAGGACGATAGGACCTGATTATAGTGGTTGTCCTTAAACATACTCTATACAATCTATACAATAATGATCAAAATGTACACAATAATTGACAAGAAAGAATATTCAACACCATGTTTAAAAGTTATATTGCTTTATCTAAAATTAGTCAAAGTAAATCAATCAGAATAAATCATTTCTCATAGTTACCTATTCTAACTAAGTGTCAGAACGGGTCAGGACAAGTCTCTCGGTAAAGTCTCTCAGGACGAAGTCCCTCAGCATCGATCCTCAGCAACGCAAGTTCACGCAGCAAAGGTAAAATGGCAAGTGGCAAAGCCCTCCCTAAGCTAACAATTCTTATAATGAAAAATACAATGGAAACACACATAAAGCTGGCAGAATAAACTGTATCACTGAGCAGAGCGAGAAGGAAGGGATGTAACATTGCTACATCTAGAAATCTTCGCTCAGGAAAAGTCACAAGACGTGAACTACGGAACAGGAACCAAGAAACTATCAAAGTATCCAACTTGTTCAACTTCCCTCGACAGCCGGGCCACAGTACATTGTTCGTTTCTGAAGCTCCTTTGTTTGCCAAGGACGTTCCATTTCTTTTTGGAGATCCTCCAAACTGCTGATGTCCTCATGGAAATTTACAATAAGGACCATGGTCAGTTGTCTTCGACCTTTTTCCAGCAGGGGTCTCCCTTGCCACATCACAGAATATGCCACAGCCAGGCCTCGAAATACTGTCAGCTCGATTAAGGCCTTCATAGGCCACAATAGACCATCTTAATTAAAGAGACAAAATAAACGTTACTACAGCATAATGATTAAACAGTGTTAACCCCACTAATACCCTTATGTGTATGTATTTATCTAGCTTTGCGACATAAAAAGCATTAATTCAGACAACGTTTTGTGCTTTAAATAAATAGCACACAGCAACGTTTAAACATGAAAACTTGCACGTTATTATTAAACAGAAACAGCACAAATAAGCTAACCCTCGTATAACTTTCTCTTATGTTAGAACAAACGAATTGATTAATAGAATCACACTTACACAAGACAAATAATTAATTGTTAATTATTAATAAATTAATAAAACGCATAGACATGCCAGAGCTTCAAAAGCCCATGAATTTTCTAAAAGAAAACTCTGCTCCAGCACAATCACCCATGGTTTTTGATGCAAAACCCTATCTACTAACAATAGTAGACATTAAAAGGAGAAATGTTTTAACTTCTCATTTCTTTTCCAACTTTGCATGTGTGCTGCACTGTACAGCACACATACAAAGTAGAAAAAGTTTTTGAAGTTGTCTAGGCATAGTATTTTGCGGGCGCAGTCAGTGATGGTAAGCGCGGTGAGGCGGGGGGGGCCAGGTGACATACTACGGGTTAGTAAATATAAAATAAATAAATAAATAAAACCACTTACCTTGCGCTCGCCGCATCACCCCACCGCGCTTACCTGCATGGACCGCGCCTGGTATTTTGTACTGGAAGGGAATCCTTCCAGTACAAACCTATACTAGCCTCAAACACACACCCTTGCACTATGGCGCAAAGGTGTGTGCATGGTACTCGGCAGCAACATTCTGTGCCTGCACTAGGGAGAGTGGAGGAGAGTACTGCATTTCTGTAGAGATGGTGCTCTCATGCTCTCTCCTTGTCACGCAACGCAGCATTTTTGGCTGCTGCGCTGTGTTGGGTGACACTTTGATAAATCTGGCCCTGTAGTGAATGCAACTTGCCCCATGTATGGATGAGATTTATGAGGGTGGAACCTAACTATGAAACAGTGGAGCCCCATATTTGAGGAGGGAATTGCGATTCTCCTATTAACATGATCAGAGAATCTGGATTTCATTAAAGACACGGAGGCTAACATTATGCATTATCTTTAAATGCAGTCACAAGCAGTACATTATAAAGTAAAACAGTTCTAGAATGGAACAGACAGATAGTATGAAACGCATGAGCACCAAACAGACCGCCTCTTTTAAATGTGGAGGAATAACGAAAAGTTCCAAAAGGTGAGCTTCATCTTATTCTTGAAGATTCAGGATCCAATAATCCGGAAGGGGATAACGAACGGAAGTGAGGAAGAAACAAGGGTGGCGAGAAGAATACATTAAGAGGAGTTGTCTGAAAAGAAGGAGGAGCATGTTAAAGATGTTGAAATAACAGAGCATCAAACTGAATAATATAGCAGTACAATAAATAAATACAGGCAGAAGGTTAATACAAACAATCGGAATGATGCATTCAATAACAGAATAAGCAAGGAAAAGTCCGACCCAGGGAGGGACGGGAGGGATAATGTTAGCCTCCGTGTCTTTAATGAAATCCAGATTCTCTGATCATGTTAATAGGAGAATTGCAATTTCATTACAAGACCGAAGGCTACATTATGTATGTTGGTAGCCGTGTAGGACAATATTAGACATGTGCTCGATTGGTTTGCAATAGTGACGAGCAAAAGTAGATGCGTTGGACCATTCCTCTGCTTTAAGGATATCATCCAACTTACCACCAGACCAGAAGAACTTACTGACCATAGCACCTCTAAGAGAGTGGGCCTGGAATTTAGATGAGACAACGCCGGCAAGGTTCATAGCGGACTTGACCCATCTGGCAATGGAGGTAGAGCTAATGGGTTTGAATGGTTTCACAAAGGAAATAAGCAGTTGATTAGCATCATGAGGGTGAAGATCATTCATTCTGCTATCATATTCCTTCATACAGTCTACAACACAACGTTTTTTACACAGGTCGAAACGAGGATAAAAAATAGAATCTGACATAGTTTTGGTTCTTCTAACAATTTCAAATTTAACACCAAACATATCATAAGATCTATAAGATATATCAAGACATTTAATGTCGGAGACTCTATGGCAGGAAATTAAGCACAAGAGAGTTGCAAGTTTAATAGAAAGACATTTCCTAAAAAGAAAAGAATTATCAGGCCAAGATGAAAAAAGGTCTAAAATAGCCTTAACGTCCCACATGGACTGGTACTTAGGTCTAGGAGGTCTCTTCAACCTAATACTCTTCATGACTCTACAAACAATACATTTTTTACCTACTGTCTTACCATTGATGAGAGAATGACCAGCAGAGATAGCTGATCTGTAACAATTAATAGATCTATAGGAAAGACCCAAATTGAATTGTTCCACAAGAAAATGAACTATGTGTACGATAGGAGCCTCCACGGGATCCAAGTCCCTCTCCAGACACCAACGAAGCCATTTTCTCCAAATGTTGTTGTACCTATAGTGTGTTCCAGGGGCCCAAGATTCTCCGAGGAGAGATGCAGCTGATGACGAAAGGCCAGACAGTTTGTTGGATTTCCTGACACTTTCCAGGCAAGAAGGTTCAAATTCCCGGAAAGGATTAGGTGGTGTTCTTCTCTGTCTGTGTTTGTAACCAGACCCCTGACCGCTGGAATTAAGAAAGGAATGTTTGATGGCCAAAAGGGGGTTATCAGGATTAAGGAACATTGGTCCTGTCTCACTTTCTGCAGAACTCTTTGAATCATGGCAAAGGGAGGGAACGCGTAACCCCGAAGGTCTGACCAGCACTGGAGAAAGGCGTTCACTGTAAAGGCGCCCGGGTCCGGCATCCAGCTGAAGTATTTCTCTAACTGGAAGGTTAGGCTGCTCGCAAATAAGTTGACATCCAGCAGACCCCAAAACCGATTTAAAGCGTTGAAAACATTCACGTTGAGTTTCCAATCGCTGAAGTCTAAGAGGAATCTCAAATTCCAGTCTGCGGAAATATTTGACTTTCCAGGAAGATACTCCGCCTTTAGAGCAATCTTGTGCTCTAAGCAAAACATCCAGAGCCTCTTGGCTAAGTTGGAGAGGTCTGCTGATCGGGTCCCGCCTAAGCGGTTGATGTAGGATACTGCGGAGATGTTGTCCATCTTCAGGATAACAGATCTCCCTTGAAGCGAGTGTCTGAAGCTCATTAGAGCGTATAAGCCTGCTGTAAGTTCTAAATAGTGTATGTGGTGGGAGGACTCCACAAGAGACCAAACACCACCAGTGTCTTTGTTGAGGAGGCGAGCACCCCAACCATGAAGACTTGCATCTGATTCCAGCACAAACTCCGGAGTTGAGCCAAAGATTTCCTTGCCATTCCAGGCATCCAAATTTTCCAGCCACCAGGAGAGCTCCGACCTGGCTTCTTGATCTAGGTTCACAAGGTCCCCGTACCACAGTCGGATCTGAGAGCTTTCCCTTTTATTCTCTGAAGTGCTCGGTAGTTGAGAGGTCCCGGGAAGATGGCTTGAATAGAAGATGAAAGGAGACCGAAAAGTCTATGTTAGAGAATCTTGTTTGAGAACAAACCTGATCTCTTTGCGAATTTTGGTGATCTTCTTTGGGGGAAGTAAGAGAAGACATTTTGAAGTGTCTACTGTCATACTGAGGAACTCCAGGGATCTGGAGGGGGTAAGGATTGATTTTTCCCAGTTTATAATAAAGCCTAGACTCTCTAAGAGATCCATTGCAATCTTCGGGTCTTCCAGGACTTGTGAGTGGTGTTGGAACATAATGAGAATATCGTCCAAATATATAATTAAGCGAATGCCTCTTTCTCTTAAAAGGGAGGTGATAGTTCTCATGATCTTGGTGAAGCACCAAGGGGCAGAGGAAAGACCGAAAGGTAGAGCCTGAAATTGAAAAAGACGATTGTTCCAAGTGAATTGAAGGAAGGGTTGGTGTTCTTTGGCCATTGGAACGGTAAAGTAGGCGTCTTTTAAATCTAGTTTGACCAACCAGTCTCCTTCTAGAAGTAGGTCCCTCAGGAGGTGTATGCCCTCCATTTTGAAATGCCTGTAGACCAGATACTTGTTCAATTCCCGTAGGTTTATGACGGGTCTCCAACCTTTGTCTTTTTTTTTAACAAGAAAAAGTGTGCTTACAAATCTCTTTAAACTCCAGGGAACCTCTAAGATTGCGCGTTTTTGAAGCATGGAGGCAATCTCTTCCTCTACAATTTTTTGTTGATCCTCTGGGAGAGTTAGTACTTTCGGGGGAAACGTTTGTACAGGGGTATTGATAAAGTCTATTTTGAAACCTCGAACAGTCTCCAGAACCCAGGGGTCTTGAGTTAAGGTTTCCCATATGTGGTAAAAGAATTGTAGCCTGCCCCCTACCTTTGGAGGGGAAGAAGAAGGAGCAAGAGGTGTACTTACTTTGAAGATTGGTGTTGATGGGTGTGCCGCGGGATCTGAATCCTCTGTACCGCGAGCCTTTTCCTCTTTGTGGATAGAATTGAGGGTTGGATGTGAAGAAGCCTCTTCCAGAGCCCCTGAATCTGGAGAAGGGCCTTTGGCTGACCCGGCCGGAAGAAAGGTCCCTTCTTCCAGCCCGTCCAAAAAGGTTGGAATTAAAAACACGCCTCATATTGGCTTGGGCTTTGTCGAGGGCGGTGAAGGTAGAAACATATTTACCAATCGACTTAATCATATCCTCACCAAAGAGGAGGCCTTTGGGATTTTGGGTTGGGTTCTTTTTCAGCCATATCCCCCAATTTTGTATTGATCTTAGTGAGAATGACTCTCCTTCTCTCGATGTTAAGGCTAGCGTTGGCATTGCCGAGGAGGACCAAGGCCCTTTGGCACCAGCCTCTGATGAGGTCAGTGTCAAGAGGAGTGTTATTGATGTGACAATCTTCTGCTGTGTCTAAAATTCTGGTCAGAGGCCCCAGGATGTCGAGAAGGCGATCCTGGCAGCCCTTAAGGGACTTCTCCATACCCTTCCTGGGGTCCTTACCCAGTTTGAACAAAAACTTAATTAGGTCGGGGTCAAGGTTGGGGGTCTGACAGACCTTATCTTGAATTGCCGGTCTAGGGCACGCGGACCTAAGGGTACTACGAGTCTCTCTTTCCAGGGTGTTTCTGAGCCATCTTTTAATAAATTTCGCCACATGGTCTTGGGGGAACCCTTCTGAGCTTCTGGGGTGAGAGATGTTAAGAGGGGAAAACATTTCCTTGCCCAAAGGGTTAAGGATGACATTCTTAGATGAGGATGGTGAATCATCATTGACCTGGCTATTAAAATCAAGGTCCTCATCGTCCAAGTTAAGGACAAATTCATCATAAGGATTAGGGGACCTGTCGTCGTTCTCATAATCAGTATCTGCAATGTTATGAGCACTTCGATAATTTGTGCTGCTAGGGACACCCATGTAAGTCGTGCCGTGAGGGACACCAGAGTAATTTGTGCCGCTAAGGACACCTGTAGTATTCGAGGTGCGAGGACCTCCCACAATGTTTGAGGTGCTAAGACCTCCCAAGTCAGTTGAGGTGCTAGGACCTCCCATAGTGCTCTTTGGACAAGGCTCAGTGTTCTTAGATTTGTTAGCTCTTTTCCCCTGATTAATAAGTGTTACATTATGCATAATGGGGTCTTCAGGGAGCTCGTCCTGAAAGGAGAGGGGTCTTTTTGAGGACATAACCTTCTTAAGTGTATCTAACATACAGGACCTCATTTCTTTTTGGAT
This sequence comes from Triturus cristatus, assembly GCF_964204655.1. Classification (NCBI taxonomy): domain Eukaryota; kingdom Metazoa; phylum Chordata; class Amphibia; order Caudata; family Salamandridae; genus Triturus; species Triturus cristatus. The sequence goes on from NC_140594.1 coordinate 165,835,590, forward strand.
AAAGTTTTTAAAAGATTCACTATTGAAATTAGGGGAGCTAGTTGCAGCATCATCTGACTCAGTATCTGACATAATATGGCAGAGATTTGGTCAGTTATGATGAATAAAATGATTATAATTCAAATATTGTTTTGGTAATAAAAAAGAACTTTCTCCCCTTTTTTTGGGATGTTGTATTGGCACGAAGCGATAAAAATATGAAGCGTATGGGTCACAGTCTCCAGCAGCAGCTGGTAACTGACAAACGCTCTCGAGCACAGCGCTCGAGAAGGAGCTGTTGCCAAAGAGATTACAAGGAAAGAGACTGGCAACACGAGGGCGTAGCGCCACCGTTGCTAAGGACCGCTCCTCTAAAGGACACGGTCAGAGCATCGTGAATTTCTTCTTTTAAAAAAAAAAAATGGGGAAGATGCGCGAAGGGTCGCAATATGGGCAACGTGTTACTGAAGCGCGTCAAAGCGAAGAGGAGAGAGGAGGCGCGCTCTACGCGGACTCCGTGAAGGGGAGAAGGCGAGGGCACGCGAGCTCCGAATATAGTTTTGAATTTCCGATTGTGGGCCCGCCCGAGGTACTTTGAAGGGAGGAATACTCCAGTAAGGGAAAGGGGCGGGAGGCCTTGATGACCAAAAATTGGAAATCAAGGGGAGGAGGAGGGGGTAGGGTGGACAAAAGGACCTCTGAAAGCAATTACATTACTAAAGAGCAGTTTTATATCTCAATCGTTAAGAATGTAAAACTAATATCGTTCAGTAAACATCTGTACATTTGGTAAAAGAACAAAGAGAGAAATAGTAAAGGAACTTATCTGATTGAGAGCCGCATTTAAAAGAGGCCGTCTGTTTGGTGCTCATGCCTTTCATACTATCTGTCTGTTCCATTCTAGAACTGTTTTACTTCATGATGTACTGCTTGTGACTGCATTTAAAGATAATGCATAATGTAGCCTCCGGTCTTGTAATGAAATTCATGACAGGGGGGCGAATGTCTGCTTGTCCTGGTGTTTCACCCAATAGCATTCAGCATGTTGGGACTTGCAATTTCACTTTTCCGATGTCATGCATGGGGTTGTTTGTTCCAGCATGCCTTTCTTTGGCTGACAAATGAGGTTGAAAGTCAACTTTCTGAGTCTCGATAGCAGCTATTTGTGCGCTATAAAAATGGCTCTTATACTATCCCTGATAATTAAATTATGTAACATTTGTAATTTTTTAAACACATGCATATACCCACCCATAAAGGGTCGCATTAAAAAGTCGCTGCCCAGTCCAAAAAGGCCATGCACCGCAAAGCATCACAGTACCTTTACAAACTAGTCCTCCCACATCACTCGACGGATGCCTAAGGTGAGCCTCCCAGCCCTGTCTCTAAAGGCTCTAATAGAGATATAAATGCTATGGGGAAGGCAGTGCTTTCTTTGTTAGAAACAAGTGTAGGGGCCCAATGTTGAGCCCGCTGTTGGTGCACCGAATGCCAGGGCAACTGGTAAGAAACACCCCAGTCCCAGAGTGAAAGCCCAGAGCTGGATATGTGGTGTCTTCCTGGCACGAGCGATTTGACATCTCAACCTATCCGCAAACTTTGTCATGGACTTAGAACCGGGCTACACCATGATTGTTAAGTGTCATCTTCAACTTACACATTTTTATTTACATATCATGTCCTTTTGTGGTTAACATGGCCTACGTTATTTCCACAGTGGCACTAGAATAATTTCTTTGGACAACAACATGATGTCCTACCTCTCAGTTATCATGGTGAATTACTTAATTTGAACCTAATATACAACCTGTTCAGAAATCCATGACTGTAGTGAAGACTAACACATTGTTAAGAGGTAAGGCTGTGGCTGGATTCAATGTATACCAAACAACTCTCAAGGGTAGAACTCAAACAGTCATTAGGACAGCTCCAGGTGTGTACATTGGTTTTGAAGGTACAGTACATTGAGCTACACAGAGCATCAGTCAACATAGATAAAGATTAAAGGAGTCGGGTCCCATGACCAATCAGGACCAACCAGCACCCAGTTGGTAACCCAGTGGCCGGGCATGGAGGTGACAGAAGGGAAACCCTGCCTGCAGTCCACCCTCCACCCTGGGGTACCAAACAAGACAGTTCTAGCTCAGAACAAAAGGTATGAGAAATTAGTAAGGCTCCTAGTTTTTCTGATTTTTACAGCCAAAACACAGGCAGAAAGTAAAGTTTTCCTGAATGTATTTACTTTTTAATAACAGAAAAATACAGGAAAACAAACGTCTTTTCTGTGGCACGCCATGCTGTTCTTCAAGGTGTCCAGGCCAATACCTGGGGAGATAGACAGCATGAAGAGCTACTTACGAAATAACTTTATAGGCACATTTCTTTGTACTATAATAATAATATTTTGATATGAATGTACTGCTATTTTTGTCTGCTTATAGCGCTAAAACTCAATAGACATCAAGGTACAAGTGCACATTTATCGGTTAAATAAATGTGAAAAATAACTAGATGCAGCTTCATTTGTTCGTGAAACACAAAATAAAGATGGAAGACTGCTAATAATAGGGAAAAATATAAATGTCTATAAATGCATACTTAAATGTTCAAAAGATAAATACCATAAAACCTGGAGCTCTAATTATAAGCAGTTAAGGAAATTTCTAAAAACTAGGGGGCAGATTTACAAGAAAGTGACGAATCTGTAGAGATGCGTCACTTTTCCTTCACCCCCCCCCCCCCCCGGAAAACGCTTGCGCCACCATGGATGCGCCGTATTTACAATACGGCGCACCATGGCGCAAGGATTAACAGATGCATGAGAAATTCGGACGCATCTGTTGACGCAAAAGTCACGCATTTCTGGGGTCATGTCGCAAGCATGACGCAACTCCAGCAATGCATGTTGACGTCTATCCTCATTGTGCTGCGTCACTAATTACGCCTGCTTCAAGCAGGTGCAAGGTTTTGACGCAGTGGCGTCCTAGAAGTGGCGCAGTGAAATATTGTTACGTTATACTTGATGCAGGTATAATGTGACGCAGGGCTTTACAACGTGATGCATCTCCCTAGATGTGTCGCGTTGTAAATGGGCTGCATTTTTACACCGCCGCTGCGTCACAAAAAGTGACGCAATGGCAGCGCAAAAATGCCACAAGGGGCTTGTAAATCTGCCCCTAGAATCTTTATACTCAAGAAAGTCAGAAAAGGATTGGCCCTTCCCGATATCCGCTGGTATTTGGCTGCTTTCCAATTCAAGGCTATTAGGATGCTCTTGGCCGAACCAACAGCAAGCGCCTGGGGCAAACTGTTGGGGGAGTTGGTCATCACTGAAGGAGGGGGGTGCAAAGCCGGGTTTCTTTACACGTTTGGTTCACCAAAATTCTTTAAAAGAGTAAGGTTAAAGGTCGTCAAAAATGCCTTGGAAGTCTGGTATAACATCCGTACTAGATGTGGGATAGGTTATTACTCCGATCAGGCTCCGATCTGGGACTCCCCTGGGACCCCTGTGGAAATATGGATTTTTCTGGTCAGTTATGTCCCCTATCTTGGACCCCAACGGTTCTATGTGCATATCACAAGTACATGTATGTTCCCTCCAGTTCCAGTTATGAAGACGCAAATACATGTGCGTCCAACGTCAACATGTCCTCTGTCAGATCCGCCATGAATAGGCCGGATATTCCATTCCTAAATATGAAAGGCCACCGGCTTTATATGGTTCACTTATGCCATTTTACAGTCCAGGCAAGTAGGCCCTGATTCTGTCATCAAAACTCTTCTTGCTTTCTGCCTCTGAAAGCTCCAGTCTGAGCCTGCATCTGTGACCATGAACTTTGTCTCATTCTCTGCGCGGCTCACGAAGCCTGACATCAGCCTATTCTCTGCCAAAAACTGTATTTCACCTTCGAATTATCTGCTTCCCCCTCAGCCGATGCATTCCTGCCTAGTAGTTTAAGTAAACATTCTTCCAGTTACCGAGCAAAAGGCCCGGCTTCTCTGCCCTTATGCAAGTAATTCATAGCCCTGTTACCATGGAATATTCCTACCCCCTCGCATTCAGTGTAGACACTTAGACGCTTGTACACGCACGCACAGTCAGTATAGAATAGATTCTGTCCGAGAGTCCTTCTTTCTTGGATAACATAGTTCTTTAAACATAGGATGTTAGATATGATTTGGGATTAGGTTGACTTGACCCCCCAGACTTTTTGTCTCCACATGTAGAGCTAAATGTCAAGTCCCCTTCACCCCCTAGTTACACGTCAATTACACGTCATGCTGCTGCGCGCGCATCTATGCCAAGTATTATCTTATAGATCCGCCTATAGGTGACATCATAACCAATTATGTTCCTTTTTACGCCTTATTACACCCATTTCTGGTTACGCGGAACAAATCGTCATTTTCCTTATCAATTGTTACGCCTACTGCATTCGCTTCATTGTAATGTATGTACTATAAAAGTTACTTCTTGTCAATAAAGTATGTACTTCACTTCCTGAACCCCCGTGGTGATGGAACTTGGAGCAACCGATTATAATCGATCACTGGAATAAAGCCCATTCCGAAACTCTAAAATCACGGATTCTGCCTCTCATTTTACTGAGCTATTTTTCTGTATCAAATTCAGTCCCGGTAAAGGAATTTTATTTACCACATGATGGCGCCCGAACAGGGACACTTTCTCATCTCACGCGCCGGCGGTGAGTTGCAGGCCCGGTCTCCTGCCACAGCTGGACGGACAATAACGCGTACCAGCAGGATTTCCTGTATCTCCCTCCGGTCAAGCGGGGGCGACTGAGACTGCGATCAACACCCAGACGAGGCGGTGAGAGGTGCGAAGTATCCCGACCAGAGCCTAGCTGAGAGAGCAAGATCCGAGGTATATAGAGACCCACCAGTTCGAAGTCAAGCCCAGTTTCCGACGAGACGAGTCGAGTCCAGTCCGGTTCAAGTTCAAGTTACCGAGGCCTTCCGTTTCCGAAGCTACCCGGTGAGTACCATTACTGGGGAGGCATTTCTGACGTGCACATAGGTTGTGCCGGTCAAGACGGGTTTGGGTACACAAATCCGGTCTGCACTGTTTTAGCAGTGTATCTGTACTGTTTAGCAGTATATCAAGTATTCCGAAGTATCTAGTTAGTGTCAAGAGTTATGCTTGGTGATTAGTTATGCAGACGATCATCATTGTTGTTTATTTTAAAGGTTAAAAATGTTTAATGTTTAATGTTTAATGTGTTAAACGTCCTGCATATTGTGGTATGAATGGTTGTTCATTATTGTGCTTTTGTATTAAGTGTGTTCAAGATTAAGTATCGGATCAGTTGTCAATATGCCGCTCTTTTCGAAATTAAGACAGATCACGACTAGGAAAGGGGTTCTCGAAGAAGCCGTCCCTATTCCTCCTAGGGACACTCCAGGGCACTTCATGTATCACAAACATGGCTTAGACGCTATATTATTTCTTGATTTATGGGTAGACTATACCAAGGGATTACCAGAAAGTCAGAGGTGGCCCGCAGCGGGGACCTGGGATGCAGAGTGCATCATGAAAGTCGAGGAAGAGTTATGGAAAAGGAAAGTCAGACAGTCACAAAAAGACGCCGTTGAGTTATGGCGTAAAGAATCTCATAGACGTACAGAAAAAGCACGTAGACAGGAAGAAAGGAATAAAGAAAGTTCAAATAAAGTTCAAGGAAATCTATTAATTGAGGAAGGTATCCGAGTGAAATCAGAACAAGTAGACAGACAAAGAAATGCCCTTATGAATGGTATGTATCCCCTTCTGGCCGAAGGATTACCTAAGGCTACGCCAGAGATACCGAAAGACTTGCCACCCCCATTATTCCCAATCAAGGTACATCCTAAGGGGCATCCTAGAACCGCAGAAGATGTTTTTCTTTCCTCATATTTAGATGACGCAGCTCCCGAGTATGCTAATTCCGCCCCACATAGACCGCATATCAGGGAGGTCCTACGCCAAGATCCAGTACCCGTATCCCTACAGCAACAAATCGAGTCACAAGTTCCGGCAAGCACATCTGTTTCTGTATCTGTTCCTACAGCTACTCCTATAGCTGTGTCCACACCTATAGTTGCTGTGTCACGTTCAACGAATCCTTTCACACCCGACGCCCCAGATGGGGCCACGGGAGGTGCTACCAATATCTTTTCTACGCCACCTAGAATAAATAAACTTACTTTTCAAGAGTCAGCGCATTCACGTACACCCAAATTCGTAAGTGCTCGTGCACTTAAAGAACTTCTCGTAGATTGTAGATATGACCCAGTGCCCGGTATAGAGGACGAAATGACCCTGGCCTCATTGCGTATCAGACGAGCCGCAGTGTATTTAGCGAAGTTACCAGGAATGACTGCGCATCTAGACGAAATATATCATTTTGTCCAAACAGGACGAGATCCAGAATGTATTAACAGAGCTATGGAATACCAGAAAGTAGAGATACAGGGGGAACTGTTACGTTTCCTCATAAACTGTGTGATCAGAAATGTAGACCGACCGGGGGTAGACCCGGAAGCAATGCAAATTCTTACCAGATGGAGTCAGAATATATCAGAAGGGAGACATGACAAGCAAAATTGTATAATAGCCATGTGCCGAAAGATCCGTAAAGAAATAGAACGCCTACACAAAGAGAGATTAGAGGCAGACGAGTTCGAACAAAGCGAGGAAGAAGGGTCAGGACTGCCCGCAGGACAGTCGGACACCATAGCCTATGTAGGTAGAGGAAGATCTTGTAATAGGAATCAGACTAGATGTCATACTGACTCAATACATCCGATATGTCCAGATAATAACAGGAATTTTCAAATACCTATAATTAATATAAGGTCTAACGAGCGTTCGTTCCAAACCGCCGACAAACTACTACGAGAACGAAGGGGTTATCATTTTCTCGACTCCATGGATGAACAAGATTTAGCCAGGGCAGCTGTCCATTGGGTGGACAGTCCCGGAAAATATAGTGATGATACAGTAGTACGCACATTTTTGAATCTCACCCCAGATGAACAGAGGTTAGCTGGGATTTATATGATTCAACAACTCATTATACTATATCGGAGTCAGCATTCGGACCCTGGTCCCTTACCTGACATACTGACTGAATTGCTTATGAATAAATGGAGAGGTCCAGGTACTAAATTAATTAAAGAAATTCTAGAATCAAGAAAGCAGTATATTCTTTTTGTATGCTCAGAGCAGGTCTCAGTGCCCGTCAAGGAAAGAACCACGTATCACATGGATAGACAGAATCCGTTACGAGAAGTGCACCCAATAAAAGGCGAGGACAACGAATTTAAGCGCGTATTTGTATATACGCCCATATCAAAAATAGAATTGTTACAAATGAAGAAAGTGGTACCCAGTCATGACAAAGATCCAGCGGGTTTTCACCGAGAAATTAAAGACATGTTACTCATGGGAGAGTATACCTATCCCGACATTATGGCAATATTAAAGGTATTGATGCCTGCTGGCATTTATGAAAAACTCAAGGAAAAAGAGTGGGAGGTAGGTGACCAAAAGATAGAATGGTCAGTGTTAGAAGCGGAAGAAAAGGCCCGAACTGCAGGAGCAGGACTTGGGGATAAAACTAAAGCATTACCAGGTTTACTAGTACAGGTACTGCCACGTTTATTAACTACGAAAAAGGAAGATTGGGGAACGATTTCAGCCTGTAAGCAGAAGCAAGATGAAGACACTAGTGATTACTATGCCCGATTTGAAAAATGTTTTGGTATAAATAGTGGCATAAAAGCCAGTAGCGAATCATACCCGCATCTGTTTGTAACAAAATTAGTAGAAAATGCCCTGCCCCCAGTAAAGAATAGAGTATTAAAATTCGAGAGTACCTGGCAAGGTAACACTCCATCACAAATGTTACAAATGCTACAGTACCATCACAATAGAATTAGAGAGGAACAAGAACATGAACACAGACGCATGAAAGACACGAAAATGAAAATGCTAGTTTCCCAGACAGTTCCAGCGGAAGGACATAAAAAGGGTATGACACATTCCGATTCAGCAGGACCTGTAAAAGGGACATGCAATTATTGTAAAAAGCCAGGTCATTACGTACACGATTGTCCAGTTTTAAAACATAATATCGCCATAGGTAAAACACAAGAAAGATCACGGCCACTCAGACAAGATCAGAATGAACAAGGAGCTATGCAGCATGCCCAGGCCATGCCAGCCGCACAACAGCCAATACAGTTTGTGCCAGCTGCACCACCGTTGCCTGTTACTGCCACACAGACAACAACACGACAAATGTATCAGACCGCACAGTATGAATATCCCGAGTATCAGCGTTACGCATGAACAAGCCTAGAGAGGGAAGTTGATTTACCCCTTATCGAGATTCCTGTAGATCAAGAAGGACCTTATGTACATAGTGAATTATTAGGCCAAGATAGGAAGTTTTTACTCGATACAGGGGCAAGTCGAACAACTATAAAACGTAGTGAAGTTCCAGGGGCACCCCTCTCAGGCTCTCAGAATATTTCCCTTGGTTTTTCAGGAAAACCTATTGTTAATGAAGTGTCACAACCACTGCCACTTAAGATAGGACCTCTGACCCGAACTACAGATTTATTGCTTACTAAATCATGTCCAGAAAATCTGTTAGGAATTAAAACCCTGAAAGCTCTAGGAGCCATAATATGTTGTTCTCCGGAAGGTGTAAGGTTGTTTTTACGTGATTTTAAAGGTCACTATGTGTCTAGAGACATGGATCCCCGACTGCAGACTTTACCTACACGTCTATGGGCACAAGGCCCTACTGATGTTGGTTGCATGAATATTACACCATATAGAGTCACATTAAAGGCAGGAGTGGTGCTACCACGAATGCGACAATACAAGTTACCACCAGATGCTGTAGTGGCTTTACTACAAATCATTGACGAGCTCATTGCCCAAGGAGTAGTTGTGGAAACAGACTCCAATGTATGTAATTCACCGATAATTCCGATTCTTAAACGAACAGATCCAAAGGCCCCGCCAGTATATCGATTGGTTATTGATCTGCGCGAATTAAACAAGTGCATTGTGCCACAATTTCCTGTGGTCCCAGATATCTCGTCATTACTGACAGCCATTGATTCCGAAGCAACATTCTTTACTGTAATTGATCTCAAGAATGCCTTTTTCAGCGTCCCAATAGATCCGGAAAGCCAATATTTGTTCGGATTTAGTTTAAATGGACGTAGCTTTAAATTCTCACGCGCACCTCAAGGATTTACAGAAAGCCCCAGCATCTATAGCCAAGCACTGAAACGAGAACTTGACAGTATCCACATGCCAGTTAACACTGCACTGCTTCAATACGTCGATGATCTGCTGATCACCGCGAGAAGCGAACCTGAATGTGAGAAAGCATCACTGACAGTTTTACAATTTCTAGCCGAAAAGGGGCACAAGGTGTCCCCTTCTAAGCTGCAATTCTGTGTCCAGCGAGTTGTTTATCTTGGACACTCGCTGTCCAAGGAGGGAAGGCAGCTTACACCCGACCGCATTCAGTTAATAGCTAACATGCCTATACCCAAGACACAAAAGGAGGTACGAGCTTTCATAGGCCTCACTTCATATTGTAGGCAGTGGATCCCTCAGTATGCATTTCTAGCAAAACCACTCATTCAGTTAACCACACAGGAGGCAGCCACATCGACTGTTCTCCCTTGGACTCAAGAACATACACAAGCTTTTGAAAGCCTAAAGAAAGCTTTATGCCAAGCACCTGTTTTAGCAACACCATGTTACAGAAAACAGTTTACACTCTTTGTTACAGAACGCGAAGGTACTGCCTTGTCAGTACTCACGCAGGATCAAGCAGGGGCACACAAACCATGTGCTTATTTTTCTAGTACATTAGATCCCGTAGCTCAGGCTTTGCCTGCATGCCTGAAATCAGTGGCAGCGACAGCTTTAGCAATCAGACAAAGCGATGCCATAGTGTTAGGACATCCATTGACAGTTCAAGTACCACACGCAGTAGAGGTTCTTGTAAATAGAACACAAACACAACACTTGACTATAGCGCGACTTACAGGGTACGAACTTACACTGTTTCAGCCACATATAGAAATCAGACGCTGTAACACATTGAATCCTGCCACACTTTTGCCAGTAACCGGAACAGACCCACTAGCTCATGACTGTATTGAAGTTATTACTATAACGACAAAACCCAGACAAGACCTGACAGATGTTCCATTGTCCGATCCAGACCTGACGTTGTATGTAGATGGTTCATGTATGAGAACAAGTGCAGGAGAATTAGTGGCCGCTTACGCAGTCACAACAGATACTGAAGTCATTGAAACTAATCGTATAAATACTTTGTCAGCTCAAGCCGCAGAGCTCATCGCTCTGACACAAGCCTGTATTCAAGCCACGAATAAAAAAGTCAACATATACACTGATTCACGTTATGCATTCGGAGTTGTACATGACTTCGGCGTGCTGTGGCGAGAAAGAGGTTATTTAACTTCCCACGGTGCCCACATTCAGAATGGGCCCCTCATTCATGCCTTATTAGATGCGATACATCTACCCACTGCAATATCAATTATGAAATGTAAGGCTCATACGAAGATTACTGATATCATTTCCCAAGGCAATGATCTAGCCGACAGAACAGCTAAACAGACGGCTCAAACTCAAACCCCCGACATGACAAAGACAATAGTCCCGACACCGACACATTGTATGACAGTTAAAGATCCTACTCTTGACGTGATTGACATACAGACACATGCTACACCAGACGAAATAAAGAAATGGACTGAATTAGGAGGGATCCAAACGGACCAAGGATGGATGATGAAGGAAAAGTCTGTATGGTTCCTTCCTGATTCAATGGTCCAAGTTATAATTAACACTATACATAGTCCAGCACATCTAGGAGAAAAAGCTATGCTAGACAGCATTCAACACATTTGGTTCAACAAACATTTACGAGCAGCAGCCAAACAAAAGGTCCGTACCTGTATGATCTGTTGCCAGTTTAACCCAGGAAAAAGCGTTCCCGTAGAACAGGGTGGATTTCATCCTCCTAATAATCCTTTTGAAGTACTCCAGATGGACTATATCCAGATGGAACGATGTCGAGGATTCAAATATGTTCTCGTAGTTGTCTGCGCTCTGTCCCGTTGGACAGAGGCGTACCCGGTTTCAGATTACACTGCCCCGACTACTGCCAAACAGTTGGTTCGAGAATTCTTCCCACGATACGGTTTACCACGTGTTGTTCACTCAGATAACGGCCAGCCGTTCTCATCCGAATTAATGAAACACGTTTCACTTCTGTTAGGTTATCAGTGGAAATTCCACTGTGTTCGACACCCCGAGGCAGCAGGTCTCGTAGAAAGACATAACCAGATACTGAAAATCAGATTGTCCAAAATATGCAGAGAGAAAGGTGTCGACTGGATAGTAGCGTTACCAGTTGCACTCTTTTACATGAGAATGGTAGCACACTCTCGAACAGGGCTATCCCCGTATGAGGTGATCTTCGGTAGACCACCAAATATGTGGGGGACGCCCGTACCACGCAAAATAACTGATATTGACTGCAATATGCTGACAGATTACTTGGCTTCCTTGATGTCTGCACTACAATCTTGTCGTTCACAGGTAGCTGCAGCCTTTCCCGACAACACCGAGGTGAAACCCCATGACGTGGTTCCGGGGGACCTGGTCTTTGTGAGGAATTTCGACCGAAAGACTCAGCTGGAGCCCAGGTGGAAAGCACCCAAGTTGGTCCTGCTGACCACAAGGACAGCCGTGAAGATCGAGGGCCGCAAGGGCTGGATTCATTCAAGTCATATCAAGAAATTTCATGGACTATCCTCGGATATAGACATTGTGCCCCGCACTCCCTCACAGACTGATTCAAAACTTCCTTTGGTTGAAAAGACTGAAACCGAACTTTACAAACTAAAGCTTAGGCCCAACAAGTCGAGCAATTTGATTGTTTAAGTCCTCTCCAAGGTGAAGCGGTTGAATTGTCTCTGACATGTATCCCTTGGACCTGAGTAGAGAAAATACCCGGAAAATGTTGAAACGACAGGCGTATTGTAAATCACTGCGTAGCCACTGCATAGTGACATTATTAATTCTGTTTTTATTAAGTCTTTTAATAATTGTTACAAGTATGTTGTTGCACATATATTACCCTATTTCTAGACATGTTTATAATATTGCTGCTGAACATTCTTTTAGTGACTTACCTCCACATGAATTGTCTTATAGACTTGCGCTGCGCAATAACACTTTCATTAGTATGTTACATCATTCCCATCAGACTAGTAATGCTACTAATTGTTGGGTGTGTGGTCGGCTCCCTCCCTATCAGAATTATGAAGGAGTCCTGCCATTCTTTCCACACCCATTTACACACAATGGCTCCTGTGGAGCATGGTTTAGTTTAATCAATTCCATAGACTCAGACACAGCAGTTTACCAAGATCATTGGGTATGGGGAAACCTGAACCTAGTTTTACTCAAGGTCTGTTACCGCGACAAGGAGGGTCGCCCCAAAAGAACAGGAACTGATCTAGAAAATGAAGTATATGGATTAGGTAATTTTACACCTAATCTCATGATTCTAAATGTCGTATCCGAAATTGAACTAGTCTTGCCCACCATGTCAGTATTCCCAGCGAAGGGTGAATTATGTGTAAGAAAAGTTGGTTCCATACATATGGGCCATAGTAAATGCACCACTACAGTAGAATTCAGTGATCAAGGCAAATCTTTATTTAGAGCTTCTCGCCATTCCTACTTTGTATGTGGTCAGACTGCATATATGCGTTTACCTCTAGATTGGGATGGTACCTGCTACATTGCATTCCTTTTGCCACCTGTTTTCCTAGCTCCTCCTGATTATTACAGAAATATTCATTTAGTACACAACAGGGAGCGGAGAGATCTCCCCATTGTCGATTACACTGAGACGGCATGGGACAAGTATGTAGATTTTAATAAAGGCATCTTTCCCTACATAGGTACCGTTACTAATAGTAAGCTGATACGTAGATTAACTAGAACCCTTGAAGCAGTAGTGAATGAGACTATTTCCGCCTTAGGCAATTTAACAGAAGAGCAGTCTGCTATGCGGATTGTTGTGCTTCAAAATCGTCTTGTCCTTGACGTCATCCTGGCTGATAGGGGCGGAGCTTGTAGGGTCATCGGATCAAGCTGCTGCGTATTCATACCAGAAAATTCGCCATCTGTATATAAAGCCATCACTCGCCTTCATAAGATTGTAAGCCAGATACACCAGAACCCAGGGACTTGGACTTGGTCCAGTTGGTTTTGGAGTGTGATATCAGCCTGGGGATGGAGAGTTTTATCCTTCCTAGGTATTGGCCTTCTCATACTATTCAGTTTCTGTCTATGTCTACAATGTGGACCAGCGATCTGTGGTCTGTGTGCCACATCGTGTATTCCACCACCAAGATTTCATTCGTCACGGAAGAAGAAAGAAGAACAAATGATGCTATATGAACAGATCAATGGATTAATGAAGATTGATATCTCTTGAAGGGCAAGTAGGGGACAAGGAGGGAATGTGGAAATATGGATTTTTCTGGTCAGTTATGTCCCCTATCTTGGACCCCAACGGTTCTATGTGCATATCACAAGTACATGTATGTTCCCTCCAGTTCCAGTTATGAAGACGCAAATACATGTGCGTCCAACGTCAACATGTCCTCTGTCAGATCCGCCATGAATAGGCCGGATATTCCATTCCTAAATATGAAAGGCCACCGGCTTTATATGGTTCACTTATGCCATTTTACAGTCCAGGCAAGTAGGCCCTGATTCTGTCATCAAAACTCTTCTTGCTTTCTGCCTCTGAAAGCTCCAGTCTCAGCCTGCATCTGTGACCATGAACTTTGTCTCATTCTCTGCGCGGCTCACGAAGCCTGACATCAGCCTATTCTCTGCCAAAAACTGTATTTCACCTTCGAATTATCTGCTTCCCCCTCAGCCGATGCATTCCTGCCTAGTAGTTTAAGTAAACATTCTTCCAGTTACCGAGCAAAAGGCCCGGCTTCTCTGCCCTTATGCAAGTAATTCATAGCCCTGTTACCATGGAATATTCCTACCCCCTCGCATTCAGTGTAGACACTTAGACGCTTGTACACGCACGCACAGTCAGTATAGAATAGATTCTGTCCGAGAGTCCTTCTTTCTTGGATAACATAGTTCTTTAAACATAGGATGTTAGATATGATTTGGGATTAGGTTGACTTGACCCCCCAGACTTTTTGTCTCCACATGTAGAGCTAAATGTCAAGTCCCCTTCACCCCCTAGTTACACGTCAATTACACGTCATGCTGCTGCGCGCGCATCTATGCCAAGTATTATCTTATAGATCCGCCTATAGGTGACATCATAACCAATTATGTTCCTTTTTACGCCTTATTACACCCATTTCTGGTTACGCGGAACAAATCGTCATTTTCCTTATCAATTGTTACGCCTACTGCATTCGCTTCATTGTAATGTATGTACTATAAAAGTTACTTCTTGTCAATAAAGTATGTACTTCACTTCCTGAACCCCCGTGGTGATGGAACTTGGAGCAACCGATTATAATCGATCACTGGAATAAAGCCCATTCCGAAACTCTAAAATCACGGATTCTGCCTCTCATTTTACTGAGCTATTTTTCTGTATCAAATTCAGTCCCGGTAAAGGAATTTTATTTACCACACCCCCCTCTGTCTTCAGGACAGTATGGCTCTCCCCATAAAAAGAGCAGGAGTCTCCATATGGTCCGATCTGGGGGATGAAAATGGCATACACCCTTGGGAGGTATTAAAAGTAAGAATAGGCTCGAGGCTATCAAGATTTAAGTTTATCCAATTAAAATCATGGTTTGAAACGGAAAAGGAGAATTTCAGGGGCAATGGAGAGGTGGAAGCTGTGCTTAAAATCACTCAACATCTGAAGAAGGAAATTTCAATCTGGTATAGGTTTTTGATAAATGCAGATGATGTAGGTATTCCACAACAGGTGTCAGCATGGAATGACTCTCCTTTCGAAGCCGATATTGGGTATCTTTTGGAACCTTCCATGAACCTGCTTTATAAATATACCAACTCTGCTAGCCTCAAGAAAAACCATTTCTTTGTCACTAATCGAATATATTATACTCCGGACAAAATCTAAAAATTTGACCCCATCCCCGAACTGAGATGCCCCAGGTGTTTGCTTCGAAAGGCTAATGATATACACATCTTCTATGAATGTCCCAAACTAGAAATATATTGGAAAGGGGTGTGTAGGTATCTATGTAAGACCTTTGGAACTGATATTGTTTTGAATTCATCCTTGATCTTTTTTGCCAATGATCAGGTGTCCACCGCATGTCTGGAACAGTCCCATAGAGGTTTATTGTTATGTTTGATTTTGTTGGCCCGCAGGGAAATTTGTTTCAAATGGAAAGACCCCCTCCCCCCGAAAACTGAAGATTGGTTAAAGTCCGCACTTGCTATGGCTCGACTAGAAATAACAAGAACTAGTCCCAGCTCCCCTAATCTCTGGGCACCATTCATAAGAATGGGTAAGGAATTGAGACTCTGTTGATACTTAGGGTTGATAACATGGTCCTATGATTAACACCTAAATCCCTGATGATAAAAGGGGATTGGTTGGATAACCTAAACAAGTGCAGGCGGTCGGAGGGCGACCCGTTAATAACTAAGACCGGATTAGTCCTGCAAGTAGTTTATAGGTGAGATGAGGACATGACAAAAAGGTGACAGGTAGCAGGCAGCAGGCAGCACTGTATAAAAACTTTAAATCAATAAATAGCTCACTGAATAAGTTTGCACTTTTTCTACCTGACATTACAGCACCCTCAGAGCGACGAACATTTAAAAACATTATATGAGGTGTTTAGCTCGGCCGTAAAAACATGATATGTTATGGGGCAAGAAGTGGTCGGAGGAAGGCGGGGGAAGGCCATCTAGTGAGGAATTGGCCTCGTTGCCCCCACTACACGTTCACAGGGGTTCACATGATGTCACCGCCATTTTATTAAAATGCACTTTTCAGCAGTGCTAGCAAATGTTTAATGGTTTTAGGACCAACACATTTCTATCAATCCAGCTATACCTGTCATAAGCAATCCCACCACTTTGTAACTAAGGCTTACATACATTTTTTGAGATACATGAAAACACCTTGGTGGTCTGCTGAGTTTTAAGAGCGCGGAAGCAGCAGCTCTCGGAAAGGCTGCTATGCTTTTATTGGGACCGTATGGTCACTCCAAGAATGGCTGTCATACATTTATTGGGCAGTACCAATTCTACTCAGCATGTTCTTTGTGCGGACAACCATATGTTATTAGACAGTACAAACACTTTCCGAATGGTTGCTATTCCTTTCATAAAATAGGGCCAACACTTCTCAGTAGGGCTGAGAAACTTTTCATGGACACTGTTCACATATCTCAGCAGGGCTGATACATAATTCATTGACAGTGCTGTTACTTCCTCTGTTACTTCCCAGTGCAGCTTCCAAACTTTTATTGGACAGCACTTCCCATCAGGGTTTCCATACACTGTTAGTCAGCACCAGCGCTTAGTAATATTATGGGGCAGTGCCAATAGCCAAGTCTGGTCTGGCTCCGAGGACTAATATAGCCATTGTAGGGCTGTGGGAAAGCTACATGCTCACAGTTTTGAACCCCACTCAGACTTTTATCCTCCCGAGGTGTATAAATGTATTGCAATTGAGTTGGGTGAGGATAACGAGCTGTGACGTGTCATTAGTGCCAAATGACCCCTTGGGGTCAAGTCTGCACTCCACACATGCACATCATGTCAGGCTCTCTGATGAGGGCTGCAGAGTCCCAGTGAGGGAGTTGACAGAGCGCCCAGCAGGCCCCTTGTCATGTGTGTCACCCTGTGTCAGGCGGTGCATTTTAGCCAACCCTTTGTATTTGTCAGGTTGCACGAGCCCTGTGTGCAGGATCCAATAGAAGTGATGCTCTTTTACTTCTCTCCCAACTCCCACCAATGAGCACAGCTGGGATATAAAGGTCAGCGGTAGAAGCAAGAAGACAGAAATGGGAAAAGACAGAAAAGGGAGATGCAGAACGCCACACTCTGCCTCATCACTTCTGGAGTCAATGAGATCTGGTCAGCAGGTTTTAGCGGCTCATTAGAAGATAAAAAGATGCCTTAAGTGACTTGTCATTAGCATACTAAGTGTAACTTTACCTGTGCAAGGATACGCCGTAGCAGTGCCTCTGTATCACCAACTCCGTATACTTCGATAGGAAACTGGCGATTCCTGAAAAATAAACACGTCAACAAATGTCGCCTGGCTGCATGGGCAGGACACCGCTCCCCGTGATGGGAATGACCCCCTCAAGCTTCACCACGAGCGGCTCTTTTGCGGATGAATAAAGCTTCTACTTGACTTCTGTAGAAGTACAAAATAATGAATACCGTAAATATCCTGTTCTTCCCCGATTTTAGTAATATATTCACAGACTGGAGATCTAATAACTTGTATCCAACTAGAGGCTTATTGCTTGTGTTGGGTTAGGCGCCCCCCCCCCCCCCCCGCCTCTTTAATTCCCTCTCAAAAACAGCTTTTTTTTCCTCAGAAAATATTTTTTAAACCCCTGGTACAAAAAATGGGATGCTGAGGGCAGCACTTAAAAGCACTCACCCTCAGTGGAACTGGTTCTTTAACAGAGCTCTGCACCGGTGCAGTTATCTCAGCAAAGCTTGCATCAATTACCGTGCTGGTGAGCTCACAGCCCTGAGGCCTGTGAGGTCATCCGCTGGGAGAATGATTGCCTCAGGGGCTAAGCTCCACCCCCTGACGACATGGGTGCAAAGTTAGCCCCAGGTGCTTCAGGCTAAAGTCCTGCAGTGCCAGGCAAGAAAAGCCACCCCACCCTCTCACAACTCATCATAGGGTAGGGTGGGGTCCGCAAGCCTCATTAGCCCAACTTCACCCTGTGATGACTCGTCAGACGGTGGGGTTAGAGGCTGCAGGTGGTAAGCTGAGCCCTCGAGCTGGCACAGTTTGTCACCACAAGATTTGATGACCAACTATGCAGGTTCCAGTGTCCTGCTTCCTTCGCTGCACTTACGGGGCGTGGCTGTGTCTGAGAGATGGACTGAACAGCTCACCGAGGTTTCTGTCCTGTGTTTCATCCTGTATTAGAGCGGGCCCAGAGCAGGACAAACATGTAAGAGCACTGCAGATATGTATGGTGCAAGGGAAGCGAACCCGCCATCCAGAGGACTCTGTTCTATGTCCAAGGTCAACTGGTGCTGGCTTAGGTGAGCTTGACGTTTCACGATTGTCCTCCTTAGAATCCACTGTATTCCTTTACTGGAGCTTTTTAGTGGAACACACAGCACCAGTCTTGAGAGTGCAGATAAGTGTAACTCATTTCAAATAAGTGTACAATGAATAGTTCAAAAGCTGTTTTCGACAATATACAACTTCAGGGTACTGAAGTTATAGAACAATGCATTAGGAAACAATAGGTCTTGGGAACTGAAATCTGATATAGAAGTTGCAAAGCCCTAGCTGCAGCACAACTGTAGCATGATTGCCTTTTGTAGAGGATGTTATGAACCACGAGTATAGTTATACCTGAGGATCCAAGATGGCCACTGTTTCTGCAGACTCCCAAAGGTTTGTGGCCTGCTGGGAATCGTAGTTCACTGCCAGTACTCTTCTAAATAGCTCTTCCAAAATCCAGCCAATGTCAGCACTCTATGATGACTGTCTGCGTTTCAAGCAAACACAAGGAGATGATGGACGGAGTGCTGAAACTTTTCAGACACTCACCCTCAGTCACACATCTGGGTTGAATCCATCATTGTTTTTTTGCTCAGCATGCCACCCCAGTTCAGACCCAGCCAAATGCAAATCAGTCTTGACCCTGTTCCACATGGGAACAGTCCAGCCCGAACTGCCAAGCCAGGTCTTCCCCGGACCGTAAACAAGCATCCTGGGACCGGTTTCGAGGTAACACCTCTACCTGCGTTTCTTTTGTTGTAAGGCACTCAGTACAAGTGGCTTCAAAGTGCTATTTGCCCACGCAGTGACTTTATTAAGAAATTATCAGTGCTTCCATCCCCAGCTCCTGGCAGGGTTCTGGGATATTGCTTTTCCCATCATAAGCATAGACCAACAAATCACATCTTTTTGAGTGGCTGAGGTTGGCCCCAAGGACATAGGGCTAGTTGATATTGATGGTGAATTCCATCATTTTTAAGGAGGGTGCTGCATTATTTCCTACAGAGCAGTCACATTAACTTTGAAAGTTCAGCCCATATTGTCCACCTCTGCACAGATGAGCACTACCCGAGCAGAGCACAAAAATCCAAAGGTCCTGCCCTACAGGCGGCGACATTTACTAGTGATGACGTTTGACACTGCCCCTTTTTAGGTCTCGCCTGAGACAGCGCTTTAGCGCTGCTCAGGCGAGACTTATAGTAAGCGAGTTTTGGAAGTGCAAACAGTGGCTTTTCAGGCCTCCAAATACAGTGCATGTGCCCCAGGCGCGCGCACCATTTGGCAGCCTGAAAAGCACTGCCTGATCACTTGCTTTGATGTCCTCAGTGAGCCGTGCGGACACTGAGGACATCAAAGTGCACACCATTTGCCACCCCCTTGTTTTTTCCTTTGATCCCTATCTTTCCCTTCCTCAATCTCACCCTCTCCCTGCCTTTTACAACTGCGGCCCGCCCCCACTCCCCCCTCCCACTCCCTCCTCGTTTAATGTCGCTGTCATTGTCATCGTATTTTGGAGTGAATTCACAATTTGAGTCCGCTCGCACTACGGTGGTTCAGCACATTAGATAGAGGCGAGCAGTTCTGGGCTGCCGGTAAATTGCGTTTGGCTCTAACTAACCAAAACCTTTAAAGTAAACATGTTGTTCCTGACTAGATTTCACATGCTTTACTTAATCTTGCATTACCTATGTGTTTGTTTTTTCAAGGATTTTGTTACTTATTTTTCACGCACCTATCACTCTTGTCTCCCCTCCCTTATAACCTATTTCCAGGTTCTCCAGCGCCACAACGTCATATAAATGGCAATAGCACTATGCAAATATAATCACTCCTCTGCAAATGAACAGACTAAAGTAAAAAAACATTATATTTCAATGCTAAAAACTCTAACTTTCACAAATGCGAGACTGCTGCACGCTGCACACTGCTGCACGCCGCACACTGCTGCACGCCGCACACTGCTGCATGCCACACACTGCTGCACGCCACACACTGCTGCATGCCGCACACTGCTGCACGCCGCTGCACGCCACACACTGCTGCACGCCACACACTGCTGCACGCCACACACTGCTGCACGCCTCACACTGCTGCATGCCTCACACTGCTGCACGCCGCACACTGCTGCATGCCGCTGCACGCCGCACACTGCTGCACGCCGCACACTGCTGCACGCCACACACTGCTACATGCCACACACTGCTGCATGCCACACACTGCTGCATGCCTGTAGGAAGGTGGATATCTGACTATGGTTACCCCCAAATTTTTGCCTAGTGTCTAGCTGGTTTTTCGACTTAGTTGGCCTGAGATCCTGCCATTCAGGCTCTCAGGCTATCTGCTCTCTCTGTAAAATGGACTCCATGTACCCTAGGTACATACCCAATTGGTTGGATCACCCTGTCAGCCCCTGTACCAGTGTACACTAGGTACCCAGGGCATTGGTGTACCCAAGGCCTGCCAAGGGCTGCAGCATGTATTATGCCACCCCAGGCTTGGCCTAACAATTTGACACAACTGGCTGATCACTCAGCTGGGGTAAGTTGGTGTAATCACCTCTTACTTAGGTGTAGTATACCTATACCTAACCTTAAATGGGACACCTGGTAACCTATAAGTCACTCCTATGGCAGGCCTTAACAATCCTGAAGGCAGAGTGCTTGGTTCCATGTGAGATGGTGCTCTGGCATGAGCTGAGCCTGTCTGCAGTGGTCGGAACAACTTCCTTCTACTGTTTCCAGATATCGTCATACCATATACTCTTAAGTGCATTATGAACCTCGCGGTTAAATGCTAACTTTGGTTTGGCTTTATCAAAACATGTCGAGTAAGGTGTCATACGAATTGGAATACTAACCCCTCGCCAATTCTGGCGACGGGGTTAGCATTCCACCCTTCTAGAGGGACACGACATGTACAGTACCTGAAACCCGGGTAAAATCAGACATAGCCTCAGCTCCACAAAATGGATGCTGCCACCACAGACACAAGTCTGCCCTCCTGCTGCTGGGAGTCCTTCCAGCTTGGGAGGTGTGGACAAAGGGTTTCCTGCCAGGGGAGGTGCGTGCACCACCCCAGACAGGATTTTGTGTATTGGTCAGGTAGGGCTTGAAAGAAACCAGACATGCCTGTGGCTCACAAGGAGCCTCGGTGCATATGCCAGTTCAAACCGGTCCTGGGGCACACCAGTCCCGGGCCTGGGGCGAGCTGGACAAAGGATTGGGGGTGTAACCACCCCCCTTCCTGGTCCCACCCTTAGGGAGGGACCTAGCAGGTAGTCCGGCCCCTAGAATCCGAATAAAGGTAGGAGCTGTGTCCTAAGACTTCAGACATCCTGGAATCAACTTGAAACTAAGAAGAAGACGGGAACTTCGACATTCTGCTGCACAGAAGACTGAAGAAAATCTCCCCTGTGGTCAGGGAGTGACCACCTTGCTAACGCAAGCACCATCCAGCGAATCACCGTCTGCTTTGCCGCCGCCTCCCGCCGGAGCCCGAGCCCAGAGACTGACAAGACCTGGACCTCCAGACCTCTCACTGCCCGATCCACAGTCCCTGCAAAGAGGAGACCCGTGGAGGCACCGAGACACGTGGAGCCAGCCATCTTGGAACGACTACGACAAGCTGACCAGTGCAACAACCGAGGCTCCCTCCAAGTTGTGCTTTGGGTCCTGAGAAGCCCAACCCTCGAGCAGCATCTGCACCAAAGGTGAGCCCTCCAGCATCTCCACGATCTGCGTGGGGCCCTTCTGCATTTTGCCACTCGACGCGCCTAACCGGTTGCTGGCCCGCTGGCTAGTGGCCATCTTGGCGACGAAATCTACGACAAACACCGCTGGTCTGGTTGCTCCAGACTGGCCCTTGCTCCCCTCCAAAGGAGCAATCCCTCTGACCTTGCTGGTCAGAACCAACAGCTGATTTCCGAATCCTCCTGCAATTGCTTTTGCCAAGGCTTGTTTGCTTCGATCAAGTCGCCGACACCGCCGACAGCGAGAGCCTGCGTGGGACAGCTCGTGAGCCGACTCCTGGACGTCGTCGACCTTCAGGGACCACGTGGCTGCGGAGACAAGCTACCCCTCATCACCTGTTTGCACCCGACATCGCCTGGTACCCACCTGGTGCCACGCTGGTCACTGGCTAGTGACTGTGAACACTGTCCCCTCTGCTTACAGGTCTTCAACATCTCCGATCCACTCTTGGATCCACTGCATCTCTCCCGGACCGACCGCCTGCAGCATCTTTGTCTTCAAGCTCCACGGAACAGATAGAAGAAACCCGACGCACTTCGAGGCCTATGCACCCGCTTCCTGTGGGTGAGGTAAAGCTGGCACACCTGTGCCCAAGTGTAGTAATACATCTCTAGTGCCTGTGTTCCAAATCTTAAGTTCCTAGGTCATCCGGAAGATTCCTTTTGCAGTAACTTTGTACTTTTTACGCACCCATTGAAACCTATGGGAGCACGCGTGTGACTATTTGCTCTGCACACGCCACCCGTGGACCTCCTGGTCACTAACTGACGTTAGCTCCTTGTAGGCCCAGCGATTCTAGAGGCCCTAGGCCTTTTCCCTTTTCTGTTCGTGGTACTTATACCACTATTTTAGTATATGGTTTGAGTGGCCACCAGGGCCTATCCATATAAAGTGCAACTTCTGTGTATTCTGTGATAATCTTGTTTGACGATTTGTGCTCCTGTGCTCATAAAGAGACTAGGGGTTACTTTGATAAATAAATACATATATATTTTGAATATATATCTGTGTGGTGTCCTGTCATTGGTATAAAAGGGGGTTGCATTTGGTAAAACAGCTGGCTTAACACGCTTCACGAGTTTAGCCTCAAAGACTGCTTAGCCTACGCTACCACTAGGGCAGCTAGTCCGAAAAGGTTGACTTACAACCACACCATAAGGGTTGCTTGGCATGGTACAAGGTGATCACTTTAACTAGTGAGCATCATATACCAGGCCAACTTCTCACATTGGTGAGCAGCGGTGGGATTTGAGCTTGCTGTGTTTTACCATTGTAATCTCTTGGTTACCAATTGAAAGATCACATAGGTACCTGTAGGTACATATAAAACAAGATTAGATATACATAAGTTCTACTGAACTTAGTTGTTGTAGAGCAAAGGGAGTAGCACACCCTGACTACAACTACTAGATAGGTTTAGTAGGTAAACCCAAGTGTAGGTAGATTGCAACACATCCACCCACACTTAAGAGCAATGGCCGGGGCAGAGGGGTCCACTGTACCCATCTCTGTTGAGAGTGACCCCCAGAGGGCAACATCCAGCTTTGCTACCCTTAACCAGAATGAGCTCAGGCATTTGGCAACTCTTAGAGGCCTTAAACAGCCCAAGAACCCTACCTCTGCTGAGCTCAGAGAACTCTTACAAAATGATGAGAATCAGAGAGAACTCAGGAAAGCTTCCCAGTTAGCCCCCTTAGGGTCAGGAACAGGAGGCCCCCCTTCTGAAGATGCCACAGAGGTACCCCCTTTCAATAGTCACCCCTTAGATGGGATGCCTACCACAGAGGAAGAAAGTGATGGGGATACAGATGTGAGTGGGGATGAAGGGAGAACTAGCCCAGTGCCAAGTGTTATACTTGGCCCAGCTAAACTAAGGCTATTGGGGACTGACAGTGGGTTCACCCCATTGGATCTCCCCAGTGGACTTAACACAGGGCTTGGAAGGCAAAGGAATCGCTCAGGTGACTCCAATGCTTCCCATGGCTCTAGAGGCTCTCAAGGTCACTCCAGAAGGAGACTGACCACCCCTCAGAGGAGGGAACATGAGGCCAGAATGCAGGAAGCCCAGCTGAGGATCAGGAAGCAGGAGCTAGAAGTAGCCCTGATGGAAGAAAAACTGAGCAAGGCTAGGCAGCATAGAGAGAGTGGGTCTATACCCACTGGTGGCAGCAATGTCCCTAGGGACAAAGATAGGGTCTTTGACAATAGGAACCTGTCCAAGATTGTGCCCCCCTACAAAAGTGGGGATGACATCCACAAATGGATGACTGCTCTTGAGAGAGCCTGCAAAGTGCAGCAGGTTCCTGAAGACCAGTGGGCAGCAATCTTATGGCTCTCCTTTGAGGGGAGAGGCAGAGATAGACTCCTCACTGTTAGAGAAGAGGATGTCAGAAATTACAGAGTCCTGAAGAGTGTCCTAGTTGATGGGTTAGGCTTAACCACTGAACAGTACAGGTTAATGTTCAGAGACACCCAGAAGACACAGACTCAGGACTGGTCTGAATATGTGGAATGTGCCACTAAGGCTTTGGAGGGTTGGTTGCTGGGAAGTAAGGTGTCTGATTATACAGGATTGTACAATTTGATGATGAGAGAGCAGATTTTAAGTAATTGTCAAAACCAGCTTCTCCATCAACACCTGGTAGACTCAGATTTGACCTCTCCCCAAGAATTGGGAAAGAGGGCAGATAAATGGGTCAGGACCAGGATCAGGCCTAAAAACCAGGGTGGTGACCAAAAGAAAGATACCACCAAGCCTCAAGAGAAGGGTGGGGATAAAGAAAAAGAGAAACCTTCCTCAGGGCCCCAAAACTCCACACAGGGTGGTGGGTCCCAAGCTCCCTCCTCTACCACAGCTAAAAAGCCCTACTGCCATGAGTGTAAAACTCCTGGGCATTGGAAAACTGACAGCGGTTGCCCAAGGGCTAAAAACAAAACTGTTCCTCCAATTACTCCTGTCACACCACCTATTACTGTCAGCAGTAATCCCCCAGGTGGTGGGAGTGCCCCCAGAAATCTGGGTGGGTTTACTTGGGGAACACAGGGGGACCCTGGCTTAGCCAATTCCCCTACAGCAACCACTCTTGTCTGTGATGGTGGCATGGGGTTTGCCAACTTCACTGCCTGTCCCAACACTTTGGGTAGGTACAGACAGGAGCCCTACATCAATGGTACAAAAGCTGAGGCCTACAGAGACACTGGGGCTAGCATCACAATGGTGGCCCATTGGCTAGTTCCCTCTGAGCAGCTTTTGCCCGGTTTCTCCTACCAGGTGACTAACATTGATGGCAAACAGAACAGTCATCCCATGGCAGAGGTATGTCTCAGCTGGGGAGGGGTCACTGGCCCTAAAAGGGTAGCAGTGTCCCCAACCTTGCCTGTAGACTGCTTACTGGGGAATGACTTAGAACTCTCAGCTTGGGCTGGAGTTGAACAAGACACCCATTCTAAAATGGTAGGCCTTTCACAAAAGGGTAGGGGGGTTGTGCCATTCACAACCCCTGTCCAAATAGATTTCCTCCCTGAAAAGGTTGGAAGGGCAGTGGTAGCCACAGCCCAGGCACAGACAGACTTCCCTGTAGGGACTGGCAGAGCTGTGACAGTCACAGCTCAAACACAAACTGAGTGCCCCCCTGAAAAGGTTGGCAAGGCTGTAATGGTCTCAGCCTATACTCAGACTGACATAGGTGTAGTGAAGCCTGAAACAATGGATCACTCCACACAAACTGAGAGTAGTGGGGAGGAAGAAAAGTCTCCCTCTCCCCAGACATTAGGAAAAGGTCAGCCTCCTCAGGGATCTGACCTCACCCCTTGTGAAGGAACTGCCCCAGAGGTAGCCAGGCCTGGCCTGGCAGAGCCTCTGATGTCAGTGGCCCCTTCCAAGGTGGGATCCAGTCTGGTGCAGGTAGCCTGCCTCTCTCTACCCTGCCTCAGTCAGCCCAGGGCTGCAGAGGTCAGGGAGGCCAGTGGACCCCCAGAGGGCCCCTGTCCACAAGAACCCCCCCATCAAAAGAATGAGGATTGCCTGGCTAGTAGCCCTAGTCAGGTGATGGGTAAAAACATTCCTGAGGGATCTCCTTTACAGGTAGTTAGGGACCTCCCCCAGGGGGATTCTGTTGGGCACAGGCAAACATGGGACCTTAGGGCCCCAAACCTGACCTGTCCCTCCAGTAAGCCCACAAAAGGGACCCAGCCTCCAGCTTTAGGTAGCCAGAGGCTGACCCTGAGAGCACAGTGCAACTCAGTTAAAGAAAGAAAGGCATCCATGGTGGAGGATGATTGGAGGAAGCTGAGGCCTCACTTTGAGGACACTCACTTCAGTACTCCATCTCAACACCAGCCTTTTACTTTGCCAAGACACACCACAGGTAGAGATTCCCTATGGTGGAGACCCTCTGATACCCTTAGGGTGAGGGATTGCTTAGTGGACCATGAGACAGGGGGTAACCATGCCAGTGCTGGTTCCTCCTTATATGGCCACTTGGGCAATATAGGCTTACCTGGTCAAGGTCAGCCTTATCTCCCTTCGTTTGGGGGGGGGTTGTGTAGGAAGGTGGATATCTGACTATGGTTACCCCCAAATTTTTGCCTAGTGTCTAGCTGGTTTTTCGACTTAGTTGGCCTGAGATCCTGCCATTCAGGCTCTCAGGCTATCTGCTCTCTCTGTAAAATGGACTCCATGTACCCTAGGTACATACCCAATTGGTTGGATCACCCTGTCAGCCCCTGTACCAGTGTACACTAGGTACCCAGGGCATTGGTGTACCCAAGGCCTGCCAAGGGCTGCAGCATGTATTATGCCACCCCAGGCTTGGCCTAACAATTTGACACAACTGGCTGATCACTCAGCTGGGGTAAGTTGGTGTAATCACCTCTTACTTAGGTGTAGTATACCTATACCTAACCTTAAATGGGACACCTGGTAACCTATAAGTCACTCCTATGGCAGGCCTTAACAATCCTGAAGGCAGAGTGCTTGGTTCCATGTGAGATGGTGCTCTGGCATGAGCTGAGCCTGTCTGCAGTGGTCGGAACAACTTCCTTCTACTGTTTCCAGATATCGTCATACCATATACTCTTAAGTGCATTATGAACCTCGCGGTTAAATGCTAACTTTGGTTTGGCTTTATCAAAACATGTCGAGTAAGGTGTCATACGAATTGGAATACTAACCCCTCGCCAATTCTGGCGACGGGGTTAGCATTCCACCCTTCTAGAGGGACACGACATGTACAGTACCTGAAACCCGGGTAAAATCAGACATAGCCTCAGCTCCACAAAATGGATGCTGCCACCACAGACACAAGTCTGCCCTCCTGCTGCTGGGAGTCCTTCCAGCTTGGGAGGTGTGGACAAAGGGTTTCCTGCCAGGGGAGGTGCGTGCACCACCCCAGACAGGATTTTGTGTATTGGTCAGGTAGGGCTTGAAAGAAACCAGACATGCCTGTGGCTCACAAGGAGCCTCGGTGCATATGCCAGTTCAAACCGGTCCTGGGGCACACCAGTCCCGGGCCTGGGGCGAGCTGGACAAAGGATTGGGGGTGTAACCACCCCCCTTCCTGGTCCCACCCTTAGGGAGGGACCTAGCAGGTAGTCCGGCCCCTAGAATCCGAATAAAGGTAGGAGCTGTGTCCTAAGACTTCAGACATCCTGGAATCAACTTGAAACTAAGAAGAAGACGGGAACTTCGACATTCTGCTGCACAGAAGACTGAAGAAAATCTCCCCTGTGGTCAGGGAGTGACCACCTTGCTAACGCAAGCACCATCCAGCGAATCACCGTCTGCTTTGCCGCCGCCTCCCGCCGGAGCCCGAGCCCAGAGACTGACAAGACCTGGACCTCCAGACCTCTCACTGCCCGATCCACAGTCCCTGCAAAGAGGAGACCCGTGGAGGCACCGAGACACGTGGAGCCAGCCATCTTGGAACGACTACGACAAGCTGACCAGTGCAACAACCGAGGCTCCCTCCAAGTTGTGCTTTGGGTCCTGAGAAGCCCAACCCTCGAGCAGCATCTGCACCAAAGGTGAGCCCTCCAGCATCTCCACGATCTGCGTGGGGCCCTTCTGCATTTTGCCACTCGACGCGCCTAACCGGTTGCTGGCCCGCTGGCTAGTGGCCATCTTGGCGACGAAATCTACGACAAACACCGCTGGTCTGGTTGCTCCAGACTGGCCCTTGCTCCCCTCCAAAGGAGCAATCCCTCTGACCTTGCTGGTCAGAACCAACAGCTGATTTCCGAATCCTCCTGCAATTGCTTTTGCCAAGGCTTGTTTGCTTCGATCAAGTCGCCGACACCGCCGACAGCGAGAGCCTGCGTGGGACAGCTCGTGAGCCGACTCCTGGACGTCGTCGACCTTCAGGGACCACGTGGCTGCGGAGACAAGCTACCCCTCATCACCTGTTTGCACCCGACATCGCCTGGTACCCACCTGGTGCCACGCTGGTCACTGGCTAGTGACTGTGAACACTGTCCCCTCTGCTTACAGGTCTTCAACATCTCCGATCCACTCTTGGATCCACTGCATCTCTCCCGGACCGACCGCCTGCAGCATCTTTGTCTTCAAGCTCCACGGAACAGATAGAAGAAACCCGACGCACTTCGAGGCCTATGCACCCGCTTCCTGTGGGTGAGGTAAAGCTGGCACACCTGTGCCCAAGTGTAGTAATACATCTCTAGTGCCTGTGTTCCAAATCTTAAGTTCCTAGGTCATCCGGAAGATTCCTTTTGCAGTAACTTTGTACTTTTTACGCACCCATTGAAACCTATGGGAGCACGCGTGTGACTATTTGCTCTGCACACGCCACCCGTGGACCTCCTGGTCACTAACTGACGTTAGCTCCTTGTAGGCCCAGCGATTCTAGAGGCCCTAGGCCTTTTCCCTTTTCTGTTCGTGGTACTTATACCACTATTTTAGTATATGGTTTGAGTGGCCACCAGGGCCTATCCATATAAAGTGCAACTTCTGTGTATTCTGTGATAATCTTGTTTGACGATTTGTGCTCCTGTGCTCATAAAGAGACTAGGGGTTACTTTGATAAATAAATACATATATATTTTGAATATATATCTGTGTGGTGTCCTGTCATTGGTATAAAAGGGGGTTGCATTTGGTAAAACAGCTGGCTTAACACGCTTCACGAGTTTAGCCTCAAAGACTGCTTAGCCTACGCTACCACTAGGGCAGCTAGTCCGAAAAGGTTGACTTACAACCACACCATAAGGGTTGCTTGGCATGGTACAAGGTGATCACTTTAACTAGTGAGCATCATATACCAGGCCAACTTCTCACAATGCCGCTGCACGCCGCACACTGCTGCACGCCGCACACTGCTGCACGCCACACACTGCTGCACACCACACACTGCTGCACGCCACACACTGCTGAACGGCGCACACTGCTGCACGCCACACACTGCTGCATGCCACACACTGCTGCATGCCGCACACTGCTGCACGCTGCTGCACGCCACACACTGCTCCACGCCACACACTGCTGCACGCCACACACTGCTGCACGCCTCACTCTGCTGCACGCCGCACACTGCTGCACGCCGCACACTGCTGCATGCCGCTGCACGCCGCACACTGCTGCACGCCGCACACTGCTGCACGCCACACACTGCTGCACGCCGCACACTGCTGCATGCCACACACTGCTGCATGCCACACACTGCTGCACGCCACACACTGCTGCACGCCTCACACTGCTGCACGCCGCACACTGCTGCACGCCGCACACTGCTGCACGCCGCACACTGCTGCATGCCGCTGCACGCCGCACACTGCTGCACGCCGCACACTGCTGCACGCCACACACTGCTGCACGCCACACACTGCTGCACGCCACACACTGCTGCACGCCACACACTGCTGCACGCCTCACACTAATGCACGCCGCACACTGCTGCACGCCGCACACTGCTGCATGCCGCTGCACGCCGCACACTGCTGCACGCCGCACACTGCTGCACGCCACACACTGCTGCACGCCACACACTGCTGCACGCCACACACTGCTGCATGCCGCACACTGCTGCACGCCGCTGCATGCCACACACTGCTGCACGCCACACACTGCTGCACGCCACACACTGCTGCACGCCTCACACTGCTGCACGCCTCACACTGCTGCACGCCGCACACTGCTGCATGCCGCTGCACGCCGCACACTGCTGCACGCCGCACACTGCTGCACGCCACACACTGCTGCATGCCACACACTGCTGCACGCCACACACTGCTGCATGCCGCTGCACGCCGCACACTGCTGCACGCCGCACACTGCTGCACGCCACACACTGCTGCACACCACACACTGCTGCACGCCACACACTGCTGAACGGCGCACACTGCTGCACGCCACACACTGCTGCATGCCACACACTGCTGCATGCCGCACACTGCTGCACGCTGCTGCACGCCACACACTGCTCCACGCCACACACTGCTGCACGCCACACACTGCTGCACGCCTCACACTGCTGCACGCCGCACACTGCTGCACGCCGCACACTGCTGCATGCCGCTGCACGCCGCACACTGCTGCACGCCGCACACTGCTGCACGCCACACACTGCTGCACGCCGCACACTGCTGCATGCCACACACTGCTGCACGCCACACACTGCTGCACGCCACACACTGCTGCACGCCTCACACTGCTGCACGCCGCACACTGCTGCACGCCGCACACTGCTGCACGCCGCTGCATGCCACACACTGCTGCACGCCACACACTGCTGCACGCCACACACTGCTGCACGCCTCACACTGCTGCACGCCTCACACTGCTGCACGCCGCACACTGCTGCATGCCGCTGCACGCCGCACACTGCTGCACGCCGCACACTGCTGCACGCCACACACTGCTGCATGCCACACACTGCTGCACGCCACACACTGCTGCATGCCGCTGCACGCCGCACACTGCTGCACGCCGCACACTGCTGCACGCCACACACTGCTGCACACCACACACTGCTGCACGCCACACACTGCTGAACGGCGCACACTGCTGCACGCCACACACTGCTGCATGCCACACACTGCTGCATGCCGCACACTGCTGCACGCTGCTGCACGCCACACACTGCTCCACGCCACACACTGCTGCACGCCACACACTGCTGCACGCCTCACACTGCTGCACGCCGCACACTGCTGCACGCCGCACACTGCTGCATGCCGCTGCACGCCGCACACTGCTGCACGCCGCACACTGCTGCACGCCACACACTGCTGCACGCCGCACACTGCTGCATGCCACACACTGCTGCACGCCACACACTGCTGCACGCCACACACTGCTGCACGCCTCACACTGCTGCACGCCGCACACTGCTGCACGCCGCACACTGCTGCACGCCGCACACTGCTGCATGCCGCTGCACGCCGCACACTGCTGCACGCCGCACACTGCTGCACGCCACACACTGCTGCACGCCACACACTGCTGCACGCCACACACTGCTGCACGCCACACACTGCTGCACGCCTCACACTAATGCACGCCGCACACTGCTGCACGCCGCACACTGCTGCATGCCGCTGCACGCCGCACACTGCTGCACGCCGCACACTGCTGCACGCCACACACTGCTGCATGCCACACACTGCTGCACGCCACACACTGCTGCATGCCGCTGCACGCCGCACACTGCTGCACGCCGCACACTGCTGCACGCCACACACTGCTGCACGCCACACACTGCTGCACGCCACACACTGCTGCACGCCACACACTGCTGAACGGCGCACACTGCTGCACGCCACACACTGCTGCATGCCGCACACTGCTGCACGCCGCTGCACGCCACACACTGCTGCACGCCACACACTACTGCACGCCACACACTGCTGCACGCCTCACACTGCTGCACGCCGCACACTGCTGCACGCCGCACACTGCTGCACACTGCTGCACGCCGCACACTGCTGCACGCCACACACTGCTGCACGCCACACACTGTTGCACGCCGCACACTGCTTCACGCCACACACTGCTGCACGCCACACACTGCTGCATGCTGCACGCCGCTGCTCGCCACACACTGCTGCACGCCACACACTGCTGCACGCCACACACTGCTGCACGCCTCACACTGCTGCACGCCGCACACTGCTGCACGCCGCACACTGCTGCATGCCGCTGCACGCCGCACACAGCTGCACGCCGCACACTGCTGCACGCCACACACTGCTGCACGCCACACACTGCTGCACGCCACACACTGCTGCATGCCGCTGCACGCCGCTGCACGCCGCACACTGCTGCACGCCACACACTGCTGCACACCACACACTGCTGCATGCCACACACTGCTGAACGGCGCACAATGCTACATGAAACACTGCTGCACGCCACACACTGCTGCACTCCACACACTGCTGCACGCTGCACACTGCTGCACGCCGCACACTACCGCACGCTGCACAATGCTGCGCACACTGCTGCATTACACACTGCTGCACGCCGCACACTGCTGCATGCCGCACACTGCTACACGAAACACTGCTGCATGCCACACACTGCTGCACGCCGCACACTGCTGCACGCCGCACACTGCTGCACGCCACACACTGCTGCATGCCGCTGCACGCCACACACTGCTGCACGCCACACACTGCTGCACGCCACACACTGCTGCATGCCGCACACTGCTGCATGCCACACACTGCTGCACGCCACACACTGCTGCATGCCTCACACTGCTACACGAAACACTGCTGCATGCCACACACTGCTGCACGCCACACACTGCTGCATGCCGCTGCACGCCGCACACTGCTGCACACCGCACACTGCTGCACACCGCACACTGCTGCACACCGCACACTGCTGCACGCCGCACAATGCTGCACGCCGCACAATGCTGCACGCCGCACAATGCTGCACGCCGCACAATGCCGCACACTGCTGCACGCCACACACTGCTGCACACTGCTGCATTACTCACTGCTGCATGCTGCACGACACTGCTGCACGCAGCACACTGCTGCATGCCGCACACTGCTGCATGCCGCACACCGCTGCAAGCCGCTGCACGCCACACGCTGCTGCACGCCACACGCTGCTGCACGCCACACGCTGCTGCACGCCACACGCTGCTGCACGCCACAAGCTGCTGCACGCCGCACACTGCTGCACGCCGCACACTGCTGCACTCCACACACTGCTTTTATGCGAGTTTATGCTACTGACATTGTAAATGACAATGCCTTTTATTTGTTTTAAAACCAAAGCATAAATAAAAG
Source organism: Triturus cristatus (assembly GCF_964204655.1). NCBI lineage: Eukaryota > Metazoa > Chordata > Amphibia > Caudata > Salamandridae > Triturus > Triturus cristatus. The sequence goes on from NC_140594.1 coordinate 165,868,897, forward strand.
GCATTGTAATTTTACAATGCCAATAGCTCAAACTCTTATAAATGCGAGACCTATTGCATTGCAAATGCTTGTTCTGTCTTGAGATGTCCAGTGAAGTATCAATATATGCAGGAAGGTTGAGGGAAAGCCAGACTTTGCAAACAGGATCGGAGAATGAGACATTTGTGTATCCTCCACATGGCTGCACTCCTGGTTACTTCAGTTTATTATTTCCACTAGCAAAAGAGTTGTATTTGTAAAGTGCAACATCTGGCATTAATTTAATGAATTGTGGCATTTTGCTGTTGCCATAGCCTTGTTTGTGCTGAAGCCCATGTCCCTATTTTCACCACTGGAGTCTGTGACTTTGTCTCATGGCCCAGCTTCCAGGTCCTGGTGTTGGTGTCTCAGTATTAGCATCCCATTGTCAGTGTTTGCCAGTTTGGGATTAAATGCACCATCTTCCTCTTGTCCCTTTGTTCCCTTTCCACCCTGTCTCATTGTCCTAATGCGAATGTCCCATTCTCACTGTCCCAGGGATAGTGTTTGTATGTTTCAATATGTTCAGTTCCCCATGTCTGTGTGACTGTGCTAGGGTTCAGTGTTGGGGCCCCTGAGTCAGTGTGTCTTTGGCCAAGCCCGGTGTACATGTCACCAAGTCACTGTCGCCTTATGAAATAGCAGTGTCCCTGTGTCAGTGTACCATGAAAATGTGACCATATCAGCCCCCCCGTCAGGACCCCCAGGTCTGTGCCACCCAGTCAGAGTCTCAGTGTCTATACCCCTTTGTCAATGCCAGTCAGTGCCTCAGTGCCATGCACTGTCGCCATTCTCCCTGTGTCCAGGTCTCAGTGTCACTGTACCTGTGTCACAGTCCCATTGTCAGCCTCTCTGTGTTAAAGCTCCTGTGTCAGTGTCCCATGTCAGCTTCTTAGGATCATTTCATCATTGTCGGTGCTTCCGTGTCCCAGTGTCCAAAGTCAGTGTCAGAATCCCTTTGTTGGTGTTGCTATGCCCCTGTGTCCTAGTGTTCCTGGTGCAATGTCAGTCTGCCAGTGTGCCTTTCTCAAAGCTCCCATTTCAGTATCCCTGTGTAAATGTTTCCACGTCAGTGCTGTAGGATCAGTGTCGGTGCCCAAGGGTCTCCTTGCCAGTGTCCTTGTGTCATTGCCCTCGCTCCAGCTTCACCCGTCAGTGAAGGCATCCCCTTCTTATTGTTGTTGTCTGTGTTTCAGTGTCCTTGTATCAGAGTCACACAGCCAGAAGACCATTTCAAGGTCCACACCCCAGTGTTCTTGCATCTCTGTCCAAATGTCAGGACCCCACACACATCCATGTTCTCAGTGGTAATGTTTGTTTGCGTGGAGGATACACCAGATTACTTTGAAGGTACATAGAAGGGGAAGTAAATAGATACTTTCCCTGAAAAATAGCCAGCTGACAAAGCAGGTATATACATTTACATACAATTCATTGATTCATCCATCATTCCCACTTTGCAGCACTGCTGCTGTTCACCATGCCCAGGCCCTCATCTCACTGTCCTCAAAGTAAATGTCAAGTTTGCTACGTCAGAAAAGTTTGTTTTATTGGACAAAAAGGGACTATCCCTTTAACTTTCATGTTGTAAGCACGCTGTACATTTCATGTAATAGCATGGTGCCTGTCCATCCTGTCCTGTCTCTCAGCAAGGGAGTGAAGGAGGCCAAAAATCAACAAAGATGGCCGGGCCTCGTGGGTTCCCCATAGGTACAGCCATGACTCCCACCCAGAGCAGAGCAAAGGCAGCCCAATGCACCAGGATCTCTGGACCAAATTCTGCGTTGAAGTCCTCGGTGTGTGGCCAGTGTTGGTTTAAATGGATGACCATGGGCAGTGGCGTAACATAAAAGTATGGCGTCCCCATGTAGAGTGTAAAGAGGCGCCCCGAGTCTCCCATATCTCTCAGATGTTCATTGTTTTTAGGGGTTAGTGGAACCCCTCAGAAGGATTGGGTTCTATTGAATTTTGCGGGGTCCCCTGCACTGCATGGGCTGCAAGGGTCTGCGTTTCGTCCCTGACGGGGAGGGGGCTGTACTTCATCACAGGTGTTTTGTATAACTCAGTACTAGCAGCAATGTTATCATGAGTCATGCTGATACAACACTAAGAGTCATGGCCTAGTGAGGACATTTGTAGCCTGCTAAGGGTAATGATCAATTGACCCTGCCTGATACCATCCCCTCGTCTATACATGTTGTCCTATTGAACTCACCCAGTTCAAACTATTTGCTAGCACCCCACTGTAGCAAATCACTCATCTATCCTGTCTTTCATACTGTCCTGATCGCGTCCACGTTGGTGCATAAGCCCCTCACACATTGCTGCTTTCACACCGCCTTATTGCCACTAGAGCTCCCTGTTACAGCAACGACCAGGGGAGCCCTGCTTTGCCCAGGGTAGGCATTGCGGACCCCAAGGGTCCACCAACCGCAGATTAGGAACCACTGGGCTAGATGAACAGTTTTTTTTTTTTAGCAAACATCAAAAATGGGAAAGGTGAAAATAAGAAACAGACAAGAGCGAACAAGAGCTAAGCAAGTGGCATGCCGAAGGACCACGCACAACCCCTGGGTGCAATGGTCATGACTACTTTAGTAAAACTCCTGTTCTGGGTGCAGCAGCTCCATCGTGTTGCACCATGAGGCAGAGGAACCTCCATGTCTGGGGGGCACAGATATTATGTCTTTCCGCCCTCTGGTCACTCAGAGAAGCTGCAAAAGAGATTTAAATCCAACTCTTCCAGAGGAGGTGGATCTGAAAATCCCATTCAGTCAAGAACGGTCCTCGTGTAGACGTCTCTCCGCCAGCAGCATTTGAGTCCACTTCTGTCGGGTTGGCCGGTTACCCAATGCTCAGGGCTGCATCCTGTCCTTGCTCAACTGTGAATCCCAAATTTTGAGCATTGAGCCTTCTTCTTCTCTAGTCATGGCGACTTCAACAGCATTTCCCGAATTATGGTGTAACATCCTCGAAAGGCTGAATTTCTTCCAACTCCTCTGGACATGACACCCCCTGTCACTGGCTCAATATCTCACCTCACTGAGCAATTCATGGTTTTCCAGAAGGTCAATCCAGGCGCTGGACTTTAAGCACACTTTTAACCCCTGTGATGCTTCCTCAGGGATTGGTGACAAGGAGATAATTAGCTTGAAGTCTCCTGCAAGAACTCTGCAGTTATCTTTTAAAACAATGTCAACAAAAGGTGTGTATTTTGCAAGAGCCACACCATTGGAATTTCCTGCTTCTAGAACTAATATTCAATTGAAATCCTCAGGGCTTGACTCCAAAACATTAGAAGCTCTTTAAGTTAGAGAGTAGTCTGTATTAGTACTGAGTCTGTTGTGTGCCCCTGTATGACTAGACCTGCATCGTGCGCCGTATACATTTCCAGAATCAAATCAGTTCCTCTTCCAGCTGCAGGACTGGCAGGAAGCTTTTGAAGGCAAGAAGGTTGTCCAACTCCTCTTGGAAACCACCATCAGTCAGGTTGGTGTAGGGGGCGTGGCCGAGCCAGCCAAGATGGCGGACTCCTCTCTCTGAGGCTCCCGCTCGGTGGCCCGTGAAAACGACAGTACTACCTGCCCCGGGCTTCCACCGACCCTGGAAAGTGCCGGACTGAGCCTAGCAAACGCAGCGACACCTCCGACTGGCTTCGAATCCCCGAGATCGCGGCTGTGACGGTGCCGGGGGCTCCACACGGGCACTAGCCGGCCGCGGACAAGATGGCGGATGGGCGATCGGCCTGAGAGGAGCGGCGGCGAGACAGAGGGACTGCGGAGACCCATGTGACACGATCGACCCTGCTGGTTATCACGGCCACCCGTGTCGGCGTCCCGTGGCGGTGGGGCCAAGGTTGGACCCGAGGAGGTGACCTGGACGATCCAACGGCTGCGGCGACAGAGAGGCGGGAGAGCGCTGATCCCTTCCCCCCCATGGCTACGTGGCGGACCGAGGATGCCGGGCTGGACTCATGCGGAGGTGTTAGCAGCCTGACGGAGTGAACCACACAGCGGGTGAGCCCCGATCTGGGCGTCCGTTACGTGGGGATACCAAGGGACCCCCGCCCCACCTACTGTCCGGGGGTGCTAGACGGCGGATCATCAGGCGGGGGGCGGAGGGAGCAGCCCGCTACCATCGGGGGCGGCCCGGGACGAGGGGCCCTGACCACAGCCCTAGCGGGTACCAGCGGACATGCAGCAGAGGGTGTGCGGATCTCTGGACCGGGTCACAGGTGGAGGAGCGAGGTGAGCCCCGGACCGCGCACAGTCGCTCGGCTTGCTCGGAGGCGGGAACGGCGGGGAGACGTGGAACGCATCACAGAGGGAGCCAGGTCGTGTGCACCCCATCGAGCCTGGGAGATCGTCAGGTCGGGGAGCGCGAGGGGAGTGCGAGGCCTGCGGTGCTGACACAGCGAGATCAGACGGGCTGTGAGGGACCTGCCCGGTGCGTGAGGCTTCACGGGGGAACCTCTGTGCTTCGAGGGAACGGGCTCGACTTCACCTCCTGGGGCCCAGGGACAGCGGAGCATTCACCCCCACACGGAGCGCAGGGCAGGCCCGTGGACATTGGGGGGCCACTGATGCCCCACGAGTCGGGTACGCCGACGACCAGGGGAGGCGCGGGTGGTGCGCTCGCCCGCGGGACACGGCCCAGAGGTGACCGCCTTCCAGAGTGACCCGCCTGCTGAGAGAACGGGCCTACCGGGCCAGCCCGAGTGTGGGCACCAGCGAGCGGACGCATCTTTCAACACGGGGAGGGTCCCCCCCCCCCACAATGGGTCGTCAAAAAACAGCGGGGGTGCCGCCGGCCTCGCACCAGTCTAGAATGACCTCATCGACGTCAGCGGGACCCCCCTACGGCACCGAGCCCGTCAAGGATGACCCCACGTCCAGGAAACTAGACCAGGTCCTGGCGGCCATAGAACAATCTAGAGTGGCAATAGAGGGGAGGTTCGGCGAGTTGGCATCTGACCTGGGCCTCCTTCGTGCCGACCACAGAAAACTGGCGGACGAAGTCGCGCAAAGCGCACACACTATCCAGACACTGGAACCGCAGGTGCAACAGCATGGCAACACGCTTCAGGACCTCCAAACTCGGATAAAGGCGCTGGAGACTAAGACGGACGACCTAGAAGGGTGCTCCAGGCGGAGCAACATCCGCATCATGAATTTGCCGGAAGGAATCGAGGGGCCTAACCCGATCAAATACATCACCGACTGGATAGCCACATTCATGCCAGCAGACGCTCTCACCACATTCTTCTCCGTGGGGGGGCCCACAGGGTGCCGGCTCGCAGACCACAGCCAGGCATGCCTCCTCGCCCTTTCTTGCTCAAGCTCCTCCATTATCAGGACCGAGACACTATCCTACGAGCAGCCAGACAGCGGGGGCGGCTGCAGCTAGAGGACAAGCAGGTCATGCTGTTCCCGGACTACTCCCGGGCGGTCCAACAGCAACAGGCCACCTTTCTGGCAGTGAAACGAGCCATGCGCCTGAAAAACATACAATATGCGCTCCTCTTCCCGGCCCGCCTCAAGATCATCTACGAAGGCGAGACGCACTTCTTTACGGACCCAGGAGAAGCGGCGACATGGATGGAACAGCAGGCACGGCACCCCAGAGACAGCCCCAGCCCGCGCCAGAAAAAGACACCCGGGCGCCCGGGTCGCCGGCCCCGGGGGGCCTCCTCCACGCAGATTAGTGTGCGGACCGGCACTGCCACCGCCAGCTCCCCGGACCTAGCACAGATCATCGCAGAGCGTCGGAAGGCTCTCCAAGCGGTGGCCACTCTGAGTCCCCAGGACAGAGGATCAGACTCAGAACGTAGCCCTCACATCTTCAGCTCGGACGACGAAAGGAGTGCCACGCCTAGGTCGCGGGAGGGCTCAGTGACGCCCCCCGTGGTGACCCCCCAGACCGCAGACACACTCATTTGACAAGACGTCCACGGATAGGATCAGCGGGGAAATGAAGACGCACGGCCTTACAAACCGAATGGAGCAGAATAGCCAAGGAGCCCGACACCGGGCAGGACACTTATAGATATCAACAATATACGGGCAGCCACCAGAGCGAGAGTCGACAGCCACCAGAACCACCACCCCCACAGTTACGAACTAAAGTTTCACTATGACAACCAGTTTGGGCACATCACCTCGCACGATGCGCCCCCAGTATTGGGACTGTTTCCCACCGTTGTTGCAGTTTACCCCTCTACCCTATGTATCCCCTCCTCACCATTCCCAGAGCGGCCTTCATGGACGGTGCAGTACACAGATGGACGGTAGGTGGCGGGCGAGGGGCTGGGTGCGACGGTTGTGGGGTCCACAACACAACAAGGACGCATACACATGACTTCCCACAACATGTCTCACAACTCTCCTAACACGGATATAAAATTCCTGACACTGAATGTCCGGGGAATGCATACCGCCCGCAAGCGATACTCTATTTATGCCTCCATCAAGAGACAGAAGGCCCAAGTAGCACTCTTACAAGAGACGCATCTGACGACGGGGGAAGTGGACCGGCTACAGAGAAAGTGGCGAGGCATAATATGTGCCACGACCTACTCTGCATTTGCCAGGGGCGCACTAGTATGGATCAGACCAGGGGTGCCATTTAAAGAGCAAAGCAGACTCGTAGACAGAGAGGGCCGTTATGCGATACTGACGCGACTGTTAGAGGGCCAACACTTACTGATAGGGAGCATATACGCCCCCAACACAGAACAGGAGGGCTACTGGGGCAAACTCACACACACATTAGCACACCACACGTCGGTCCCATGGCTCCTGGGAGGGGATTACAATTGCACCCTAGATCCACACCTAGACCGCTCACACCCCACGCAGGCCCACTCATCAGCATACAAGCAAGCCGCAGGCCTCCGCAGCTGGGCAGACAGATGGGGGCTAGCAGACATCTGGAGGACTCACCACCCCACCACGAAGCTTTATTCCTTTCATTCGATCCCACACAATCTGAGGGTCCGTTTAGACAGGTTCCTATGCTCCACGTCGCTCTTACCCACAGTACAAGACTCAGACTATCTAGGCAGAATAGTGTCGGACCACGATGCGCACACTGCGGTCCTCCGATGGAAACCACCTCACCCCCCGATCCCAACATGGAGGATGCCCAGGGAATGCCTCACAGACCCGGTATTCCGCCAAACCCTTGATGAGTATATGCAGGGCCACTTTCGACAGAATGACAACACGGCTTCCACACTGTCGTTGGAGTGGGATGCATTCAAGGTGAGCACCAGAGGCCACTGCATCCAGCAAGTAGTTGGGGTCAGGAGAGTGCTGGACAGGGCCTTGCAGAGGGCGGAGACCCAACTCGCGGAACTCTCGAAGAGGGTAGATCAGGGAGACGCCACAGCGGCGCAACTGTCGGCGGCCAAATCCTCCCACGCAGCAACACTGCGAGACCTGCATAAATACAACTTTCGGGCATACGCGGCAAGGACACACAGAGAGGGGAATAGGACGGGATCCCTCCTGGCTTGGCTAGCCAAACAAGACACAACACCACACCCTATCACAGAACTCATGGCCCCAGACGGGCAGCTCAAATGTTCGCAGGCTGATATCCTACACATCTTCCACGGGTACTACGCGACCTTATACCGGTCCCCGCGGGTCGGACCTTCGGGAGACCTCGTCGGTTTCCTAGGCGGGTCGTCCCTGCCCAAGATCCCCCCACAATCGGGAAGGAACTAGACAAAAAGATTAAACCAGTCGACGTGAAACAAGCGATTAAGGCCCTAGCACGCGGGAAGGCGCCGGGTACGGTCGGATTCCCGATTGAGTACTACCACACGTTCGCGACACTGTTAGCGCCGCGACTGGTCTCCATATACGAAGAGGCGGTAGCCCGTAAAATGCTCCCAGACTCGATGCGGACGTCGATCTTGGTGACCTTCTTGAAGCCACACAGAGACCCCATGCTCCCGGCTTCCTACCGGCCGATAACGCTCCTGAACACTGACTGTAAGATCCTAGGGAAAATCTTAGCGGAACGCTACAGTCAAATCCTCCCAACATTGGTGCATCCGGACCAATGCGGGTTCGTTCCCCGGCGTAACACCTCACATAATTTGCGCCGCCTTTTCCACGTCCAGGATCAGGCGAAAGAGAGATATCCTCGGGCGGCCTGTCTGGTCCTGGACCTGGAAAAGGCGTTTGATACCCTGCTGTGGCCTTACCTATTCGAGGTCTTGCGACGCGTGGGTGTCGGGCCCGTGCTGCTGGCCTATACCCAGCTACTGTACGGGGGCCTCACCTCCAGAGTGAGACTCGGCAAACTCGTATCGGCTCCATTCTCGGTGACCCGCGGGACCAGGCAGGGATGCCCCCTCTCTCCTCTCCTCTTCGCCCTGGCGATGGAGCCCCTGGCCATAAGGTTGCGACGGGAGGGGGAGGCGTGGGGGATTCCCATAGCGGACGTCACCCATTGTGTGTCATTATACGCGGACGATCTTCTGATATATGTCCGTGATATATCGGCCGACCTCACGTCAATCTGGACGACGCTGCAGGAGTACGGGGAAACCTCGGGACTCAGGGTCAACTGGGAAAAATCGTCTATTTTCCCTTTGGGTACCCATGTAGGGCCCTTGGCGATAACACTAGGCGCTCGGACGTTGATGTGGGAGGGGGCGGCCCCCAGATATTTGGGGGTGCGCCTATACCACTCCCCCAGAGACCTCTTCGAGGGAAACCACCAAAGGGCGCTGACTAGCCTGCGCTCGGCGGTGGGGTTCTGGAAGACGCTGCCATTAGCACCTATAGGACGCGTCGCCATTGCAAAGATGATCATGGTACCGAGAATGCTCTGCTACTTTGCAAACCTTCCTATAATCCCGCCGCGTTCCTTCTTTCGGGAACTAGACACGCTGTTGGCAGCCTTGATATGGGGGGGCGGCCGGCACCGAGTAGCGTTGCGCACATTGTACCTACCCACAACGGACGGACGCCTGGGAGCACCGTTCTTCGAATCATACTTTCTCGCGGCACAGCTCCAGTGGCTGTCCCGATGGACGGCGGAACGGCACGTGGAGGAGACGACCACAGAGAGAGGCAGACTGCCTCTACCGACGATCCGACGAATGCTCTTGCCGGGTTCTAAACCGACGCGCACACACCCGCTCCAGGTCGCCATAGCCCGCAGATGCATGATGCGGATACACCGCATGTCGAAGGGCCAGTCACTATATTACCCCCTACTCCCCCTGGTGGGTTTCCCCCAGCGGAGCGGGTACTACACCGCGAGAGCCCTCCAAGTGTGGACGGACCACGGCGTCACAGAAATGGAGGCGTTGTTCCAAGAGGGGCAATTGAGGACGTACGCACAGATGGTGGAGTGGTATGACCTCCCCCAAGGACAATTCTTGAGACACAGGCAAATACTGGAAAGTAGTGGCCGCTTCTGGAGCCCACGCGATGGGGAACCCCCGTTGCATCCGGTGTTACACACAGTGCTGCGTATGGGAGCAGGCAGTGACCTAATCACCTGGCAATATAAAGCGATCCGAGAGCTAGCCGACGTCTCCCTGGACAAACTCCGGGAAACGTGGGAAGACGATGCAGGCCGAGTATTCAATGATGCAGAGTGGCGTAAAGCCCTGGAGTCCCCCAAAAAGGTGTCCGATTCAAAAATATCCAATTCAATATCTTACACCTGGCGTATCTTACTCCGGACAAACTCCACCGGTTTTACCCCGAAACACGATTCGAATGCCCCCGTTGCCAACTGGTAGACGCCGATTTCAAACATATGTTTTGGGCCTGTCCATCCATACAACGTTTCTGGGGAGGGGTGCACCAAGCCGTTCGAGCTACAACCGAAATCCCGACCGCCTCCACCTGGGAGGAATATGCGCTGGGGATATCCCCAAGGAGGAAAATAGCGAAGGTGCAATGGAAGTTCATGTCCTTGGCCATTCTCCTCGCGAAGAGGAACATCGCGATGCATTGGAGGGCCCCAGAGGGGCCGTCTGGTCCGGCATGGGCGGGTGCGGTGCTCAAATGGGGAGCAGCAGAGGAGGAGCTGCTGAGGGAGGAGGAGGCGAAGGGCGCTCGCAAACACCCGATATCTATGGAGTGGGCACAGCTCCTCATCCTTTTTAAGCAAAAATACGCGACGGGAGATGTCCCGGATGCGACACAGCCCACCCCCCACGCCTCTTCTGCTTCCCCCGACCGCCCCGGACCGGTGGAGGACGCGGACGGCTCATTAGGCAGGTAGCACACCTAGACGCGAGGGCGAGTACGGACCCAGTCCCATGCGTCGCCACGAACAGTAGGCCAGCCCTCCCCTCCCCCCTGGTGAGCCCGAGGGCGCACCACACGCACTTGCCATCAGTCCATACACAATCTACGACGGGAAATTCTCATTCGCCAGTCCCGCACCATTCCCCCCCTCTCATGCTTCACTCCCTGCTTCCTTCCCCCCCCCCATTTTTCCCAGTTTCGGGGTCCCACCCCTCCCTAGGGCCCTTTCCAAGCCGCCCCGAAGGCGGCAGTTGCCCCAGTTGGCGGTTCACACATCGTTGTCCTAGTTACATGACCTGACAGTGATACTGGGAAAGAAGAGAACGCTGCATAGACAAAGTTGGGGAGGCAGAGCTGACCCCGAACGAGACGAAAGTTGTAGGCACCACCGCGATGATACGCACGGGGAACAGGCAGAACACACCTGTGGGAGGCATGTCTTTCGGGTCATAACAGGAGACTTCAGCAGCTAATGGACTACAGTACCCACCCACTATCGACTACGCAAAGGTCCATGATGATGTGGTGAAATGATTAACGCTTATACCTGTGAAAGTTCAATGTGATGAAATGCATGCAAAACCCTAATAAAAAAAGTTCAATAAAAAAAAAAAAAATCAGTCAGGTTGGTGTACGGCCAAGAACTGATGGAGGGATGTAAGGTCTCACTTGCGACAAGGCTTGTAGCCAGGGTCCTGAATGACGAAGATGATATGTGGCACATGGGAACCTTTAGAGCAAAACTGGGACATTATTGCCAATACAACAGTTTAACAAAGTTTCCTTGGAAGTCAATTCAGTTTTAATGAGCAAGCCTCTATGTTACTAGGGTGTTGGGTCTATGAGCCAGTTCTGCAAAACCGGCTCTGAATACCGCCATCTTCAACGCCAAGAGACAAGGGATTATGGTAAGTCTCAGCACCCGATTGTTAGAAAGCAGAGCTGCTGGGATTTATTCTAATAAGAAAGCCTGGAGTACACACTGCTTTTACACATGTCATCCCTCTAAGGCATGGCAAACAAACATGCACACACACAAACCCACACACCAAGAAGTGTACAGCAGTAGCATCAAGTAAAGGAGAACAAAAGAGATGGATGGAGGGATGACCAAAGGGAAGGTGGGAGGTTTAGGTATTGGCAAGGTGGCAAGGATCTCTGCTTGATTTGACCACACGAAAGGTTTCGCACTAAAGCAGGTGCAACCTCTAGGATAATGCCTACTCCTAGCCTTGCAGCAAAAGGTACATTATGACACAAGAGAAGCGCGGTGGCTCTGGACTAAGTATGGACTTCTAAACTAAATATGATCCTCGTATGCTACTGAAGGTTGCCGTGTGTCTCAAATCAAGGCGTATAGTTAGACCCACAACCATGACTCTGCTCCTGTGAATAGTCACGCTCTCCACTACTTCATCTTGAGCTATGTCTGAAGAAACCCCCCGGAGCTGCTTCAACCTCAGGTGGCTGAACAGCCGGCCAAACAATGTGTGCAAGCGTATCTGGGGGGTGTCCTACCATGGTCGAGGGTATTAGTTTCTCTTTTTAATTCCAGCCAGGAAAATGCCCTTGGAAAAGTACCCTCGGCTGGTGGAGCCTCCTTGGAAGGAGTGGGACAAGAAGGCCCAGAAGACTGGCCTAAGGCACACAGTCTATGAAGTAAATGGCGATCAATATACGGGCGAGTGGTTGGACAACCTGAAGCATGGTAAGACCTTTTATTCACAACCTATCAAGTGTTTGCATTGGGTATAGCTTAGCCTCTCTGTGTGAATGGCTTTACTGCTGATCAGCCATATTGCATCCAGCCCTCAATGGTCAACAAGAGGTGGCTCTTGTCACCAAACTTTAATATAAGACAGACTTGGAGAAGATCTTAGTGTCTCAGTGCTCTTCTGCCTCTTCCACAGAACGGCCAAAGGCAATCGGTCTTGATTTGTGCAGTGAAGGGCGTTTGAGTGCCGAGCTTGGCAGTAGCATGCTCTTCCAAATGCAGTTTGGTGCTGCGGCACCCCACTCTGGGATGCTCTGCAAGAGGGGCATGCGCGACTCTGGCAGGTAACACTTGTGATGAGTGAAAACACTGTCTTTTCCTCCAGCACTGGCGAATTTGTTCCAACTGAACAGTGGGGCAGAGTCACAAAAGCATTTATGAAACTGAAAGAAGCACAACAGAAGTACACTTTTACTCGCCTTAGTGAAGCGGCCCTGAAACGTCCAACTCCCTAATATGAGAGTGCAAAGAGGGTGCAAATTATATAGTACTATTACCTAAACAGTATCATTTAAGTCAATTTTGAGATATTTTGGTACCAGTTCACAAAGGCATGCAAGCGTGCGTCAAAGAATACTACAGGAGTACTACTTTACATATTCCAAAATGCTTTTGTGAGTAGGCCCTACAGTCTTTATAGCTCAGACTCAGTCAGTATTAAGGCAGCTCTGTCAGTTTAACACTCCCTGCTGACATCTGCTGGGACATGCAGGTCCTAGCATAGTCAACTCAACCTCTCTTATTTCAGTAAGTAGTACATTTAGTGGCATTAAACTGAGTAACAATTATACCTGTTATTGCAGTGCTTGAAGAAAACAACAAGTTAGTATCATATATTATTGCAGAAGGTGTGTTTCTGGCCAATGATTTAGAGATTTTCCTGGGTCAAGACCTTCCCCCACAAGTGTTGATGTTGAGCTGCCGTCTCCATCTGGTGGCACTGGTCCCAGCCGGTTGTTGCCATTGGTCAGGTAATTACACCAACGGGCTCTTTTCACAAGGCATTCGGTGAGGGTGTGGGCCCATGTGGAGAACAGTACCTGCCAGCCATGCATGGCTTTGGTGAACAGCTTTCAGGATCTCTCTTTTCGAGTGCCGGGTGGCAGGGACCCTTTGGTTCAAAACAGAGGAAAACCTTGGGTTAGAGATAATCAATCAATCATAAGGGTAATTTTATCCATTGGAGCACCAGATAACACACATGAGCAGAGCATCCCAGGAGCAAAGTAACCAAGGATCACACACCTCCAGGGTTCATGAAGACAGCATCTTAACTGAGACCTTCCAGACATCAGAGCTTCCAGGTCTAGCAGCATCCCAGGGATACTGTACCCCAGGCCTGAAGCCCCCTATGGTCAGAGCCCCTTAGGGTTGAAGTAATACAGGTTTGCAGCACCTCAGATTCAATTCAGCACAACATCAATGCAATCTGGGATCAGGGTCCACAATTGTTAGAGCCCACCAGGATCGGAAATAAAAATATCAGATAAGTCCACTCTCGACGTCTCAAAGAACCACGGGTTCGGAGAACTTCACATCTCCACAGGCTCAGGATATCCCAGGTCCAAAGCATCCCAAAATCAAAGGACCCCAGGATCAAAACTCCTGAAGCTCAGAGCACCCATGGATCAAAGAACCTAAGACATAGATTGAGAGCACCTAGCTCAGAGAGATGATCTCACCTCTAGTGAGATTATCTGTCTAGGATCACAGATCAGCTCACCCCAGGATCAGAGTATCACGAGATCATAGCATCTCTGCATCAGAGAACTTTAGGTCCAGAGCTCACGAATTTCAAGTCACCTCAAACTGAAAGCCCCCAGGGTCAGAGCATCCCTGGATGAGAGCCATCCAGGCCAAGGGAGCCCTAAGAGCAAAGGTCAAAGCACCAAGCACTCAGAGCAACTTGGGCTCAGGGCACCCTGAACTCAGAGAATCCTGGCATCAGGGCACCCTGGTGCCATAGATCAGAGCACCCCTTGGGCCAGGACACCGGAGTGCAGAGTTTAGGACTTCACAGAATGGAGCAACTTCAGGATTGGTGCACCACCTATCAGGATAACCCAGGGACAGAGTAAAGAGCACACCACTCAAGGATCACAGTACCCGAGGATCACAGCACCCCAAGATCAGAGCACTCCCGGCTTAGACATCAAACCACTGCATGGTTAGGGCATCCCAGTATCAGAGCATGCCAGGCTTTTAGGACTTTGCGGCCAGAGCAACAAAGCATCACAACACACCAAGGTCAGAGGTCAGGGCACGCAAGGATCTGAAGTCTGACAATACCAAGATCAGAGCTCACAGCATCCTCCTTCGAGAGCACTCTTGGTTCAGTGCAAACCAGTCTCATAGCGTCTCATGATCAGAGCACTTTACATTGGTGAGAGGGAGGAGATCTGAGCATCACAGGACTAGGGCCAAAGACTTAGGACCAGAGCGCCCTCGGATAATAGCAGTCTGAATCACAGCATCCCAGGATTGGGGGTCAGATCACCACAGGATGCACACTCCAACCACCACAGGATCAGAGCTCGGACCACCATGGGATCGGAGCTCAGACCAGCACAGGATCAGATCTCAGACCAGCACAGGATCAGAGCTCAGCCCAGCACAGGATCAGAGCTCAGCCCAGCACAGGATCAGAGCTCAGCCCAGCACAGGATCAGAGCTCAGACCAGCACAGGATCAGAGCTCAGACCACCATGGGATCGGAGAACTGACCACCACAGGATCTGAGCTAAGACCAATACAGGATCAGAGCACTCCAGGGTCAAAACATCTCTGGTTCAAATCACCGTGAGCACAGAACTGTAAGTAAACTGCACACCTGAGACTCAGAGTTGAGACCACTACAAGATCAGAGCATAAAAGGATAAGAGCACTGAATGCCCAGAGCACTCCGTATCAGGGCAAGCTCACAATACACCAGGATTTGAGCACTAACATGTCATGCATGTGGACCTCGTTAAGAATTCCGTATAATAATAAAATAAACTGAATTGCTCTCTTTGCAATAACATTATAGAAAACCCCAGGATCAGAGATACCAGGAAGCTTAGCACCTGCACGCCTCTGGCTCAGAACACACCAGGCGCAGAACTACGAGCACTCATGCAATCCGGGCACTCCCGTGATCCAAGCACTCGACGATCAAAGCATCACGGGATCAGAGCATCTTGGGATCAGAGGTCCTAGTGCTCCAGGATTAGAGCAGCCTAAGTTCAGACCATCCCTTAGTCAGAGCAGCCCTGTATAAGCAAACCCCAGAACCACAGCACCCCAAGATCAAAGCTCAGTGCATCTCTGGATCACAGTACACCAAGATCAAAGCACTCCAGACACAGAGTCCCCTTGCTGGAGGCAGCATCAACTCTGAGCAGAACAGCGCTGTGGCCCCAGGATCAGAGGAAAGTCCCAGGCATAGTATAAGCGCTCCTGCACCAGATGTATCACCCCTGGATCAAAGCGTACCAGTATTACAGCAAGCACCAGGAGCCGATCACCGCAGCATCAGAGGAGGCACTTCAGAATCAGGGCTCCTGCAACCCAGAAGATCGAGGTATCCGAGCACCATATAATCAGAAGCGGGACCAGGGCTCTGGGTCGTTTGGCTGGAAAGACAGAGCCGTGGCTTCAGGTGGTGCGTGACCTGTTGCTCGTAGTCCTGTGGTTGGGTCTACTTCAGTCTCTGTTTTGGTGTCAACTGTGTACACTACGGATGATTACTTACTTACCAACATTACCTGGGCCAAAAGAGTTAGGATTTTTTAAGATTTAAAATCTATACGGCTCCATTGCTGCTACTCCTGAGGCGAAAAGCCGGGAGGTGTTGTATCGTTTTTAAAACCTGCTTTGTTGTATTGTATTGATTTTAAAAATACTTGCCTGACTTTGCACAATTCCTGACTCCCATAACAGCTGAATATTAGCTGCTGGGACTCAGAATCCACTCGTTTCTTGGCGCCATTGACCGCCGAAGGGAGACGACAGCCACGCCCACCTCTTGTTGGCCACGCCCCCTCCGCAGACATAAATAGAGCGCGCTGCACTCAAACGCTGCTCCATTGCTGCTACTCCTGAGGCGAAAAGCCGGGAGGTGTTGTATCGTTTTTAAAACCTGCTTTGTTGTATTGTATTGATTTTAAAAATACTTGCCTGACTTTGCACAATTCCTGACTCCCATAACAGCTGAATATTAGCTGCTGGGACTCAGAATCCACTCGTTTCTTGGCGCCATTGACCGCCGAAGGGAGACGACAGCCACGCCCACCTCTTGTTGGCCACACCCCCTCCTACGCTACCCGCCACCACTATAAACTATGTGTCAAAATCGGAAGCGCAGCGGACGAGCGCAGCGGGCATGCCGATTGCGCGCCGAAGGCGCGCTTAAGGCAAGCTCGTCTGCGCTCGTCCGCGACGAGGACGCGCCTAGCGCCACAAACCCTGTCCAGTACAGCCCATCATCCCCCGGCTACACTCGGGATGCTTTGATCGACCTTCGAGGGTATGCGCATGAAGGTAAGCTCACCTTCGAAGAGACTGCCTCTCCACGAACTGACTTCACACACAAGGACCTAATTGTAGGAGGCCTCTTGAACGTAAGATCCTTACCAAAGCACGCCACTGAAATTAATCTTCTTATCGAGTCACACCATCTAGATGTACTTTTTCTAACCGAGACCTGGACACATGCAAACTGTGAGACCGACCTAGCAGCCGCTTGTCCGCTAAACTTCAATATTCTTCATCTTCCTAGACCCAAAGGCCGCGGTGGCGGAGTTGGCGTCATCTTCAAAGCCTCGTGGCAAACGAACACCTTAGACATAGATCCGACACCCGGAATCGAGCTCTTTGGTTTGTCGATAAACTGCCATCAAGGAGATACCTTTACGGTAATCATTTGCTACCGCCCACCTGGGGCCTTTTCTCTCTCGCAACAGCAAGCACTCCTCACGACTATCACCAACATGGCAACCTCTCACAGTAAACTAGTACTTCTAGGAGACTTTAACCTTTGGCCAAACGGCAGCCTAGACACAGGTCTAGACAACCTTCGGCTGTCCTGTGATAGTGTGGGCCTTCAACAACTGATAAAGGACCCCACTCACTCTGCAGGCAACCGACTCGATCTTATCTTCTCGAGCCCGGGTCTAACCCAAGTAGGCGACATCCTGCCTATGAGCTGGACAGACCACTCGCTCATTAAACTCTACATCAATAATGCCACAACAAGCAAACCCAAATCTCACCCGCCCCCACAATTCTCGTACCGAAACTGGAAAGCGTTAGAAAAACTCAGCACCTCCACCAGAATCTTCGAGGTGGAGGACAGTTTCGCCATTACCAATTCGGTGGAAGATAACTATAGATCCTTTAGCTCGAGAATCACCTCCCTTGCGGACTCTGCTGCCCCTCTTAAACTCTGTAAACCGAAAGGTAGAGCTCCGGCTCCCTGGTACAACGACTCTTTGAAAACCCTCAAGTCAGCCTGCAAACAAGCTGAGAGAAAGTGGAGACACGGATACTGCAACAATAATAAAACCCTCTGGAAGAAGGCACTCCGTGACTACAAGTCCGCTATTGCAGAGAGTAAAGCGAACTACTACTGCTCCACTATTACCAATGCGGCCAACAGTCCAAAAAGTATATTTCAGATTCTGGACAATATCCTACACCCTGACTGCGTCAAAAACCCCATCCCCCCTTCTCAGCCCCTTTGTGATAGCCTCGCTCAGTTTTTTACTGACAAAATTGAGACTATCATCAATAATCTGGCAACGTCCCCGTCATCCACTCTTCCCACCCTCCCTGAAATCAACCCCACTATTCCTGAATCTCTGAGGTCAGCCTGTCCTCCCACGAATAAACTACTGGCTTTCCCTCTGATTTCTCAAACAGAATTTGAAATAGTCGCACAGGGCATCACTTCCGGATCCCCCCTTGACCCTCTGCCTCCGAAAATATGGAAAACTTGTGGGCACGAACTGTTTCAGACTCTCCGGATGATTTGTAATCAATCCCTGAGCTGCGGCGTCGTTCCCCGCTCCTGGAAGCAAGCGCTTATAACCCCGCTGCTAAAGAAACCCACGCTAAACCCAGATTGTCTGTCCAATTTCCGCCCCATATCACTCCTGCCTTTCCCGGTGAAGGTGCTCGAACGCTGGGTCAGTAAATGCCTCTCAACCCATCTCGAGCAGCACCATTTTCTGGACGAATTCCAATTTGGGTTTCGCCCAGCCCATGGCACTGAAACCGCGGTGCTCACGGCCATGGAGGAGCTTCGAATGCGCGCAGACAGGGGCCAAGCCGTGGCCCTGATTTTACTTGACCTGTCTGCCGCATTCGATACTGTCAATCATAGGATCCTGCTCGAGCGGTTGAGAGAGGCAGGGATCGACGGCACGGCCCTGATCTGGTTTCACTCC
Organism: Triturus cristatus; assembly: GCF_964204655.1. Taxonomy (NCBI): domain Eukaryota; kingdom Metazoa; phylum Chordata; class Amphibia; order Caudata; family Salamandridae; genus Triturus; species Triturus cristatus. Next base: position 165,887,400 of record NC_140594.1, read on the forward strand.
TACCTTAGTGACAGAAAACAGGCCGTTTCCCTCCCCCCTTTCCAATCGGTCTTCTCCCCGGTCCCTCACGGTGTTCCCCAGGGTTCCTCTATCAGTCCGATTCTTTTTAATGTTTACTTAAAACCTCTGGTCACGTTAATCAAATCGCATAACATGACCACAGTAAACTATGCGGACGATACCCAGCTCCTTCTCTCTTGGGAAGGCGAAGACTCCATCCCCTTGCAAGCCTTCCATGACTGTCTACGAGACACGGCAAGCTGGTTGCACCGGAACTCACTTCAGTTCAACTCCTCGAAAACCGAGGTGATGTTCTGCCCTGCGAGTCGCATACCCCGCCCTCTGCCCGCTGAGTTCTGGCCCCCGGAAAACTCCAACAACCCCCCACCAGTTACCACTGTTCGCAACCTGGGCGTCATGTTAAACCATCAATTGAGCATGGAAACGCAGGTCTCAAGAACAGTCGCTACTTGCTCTGGCCTTATGCGCTCACTGCGCAAAGTCTTGCCTCTACTTCCACCCTCCGCCAGAGCACTAGTAGTCAGGTGTACTATTCTCAGTCGCCTTGACTACTGCAACGCCCTGCTGCTTGAATCTCCTGTGACACTACTGGACAGACTCCAACGAGTCCAGTCGGCAGCAGCCAAACTGGCTCTTGGATGGACCAGGAGATCCTCGGCCACCGGCGCACTGGCCGAGCTGCATTGGCTGCCTTTGAGGCAACGCATTGCCTTCAAGGCCCTCTGCCTGGTCTTCAAGGCACTACATGGAGTAGGACCAAGACCTCTTCAACGTCTGTTCTCCTGGTACACCCCCACTCAGGTCCACAACTGCCTGCCTTGCGAGAGTGCCCAGATGTAAGAAGGCCAGGATGGGAGGAAGATCGTTCAGAGTAGCTGCAGCCAAGCTATGGAACAGTCTACCTGTCGACATTCGCCAAATCTCTCATCTCCTCCCATTCAGGAAACGAATCAAAACATGGCTCTTTCCTTCACCCCTATAAAAATTCGGCCAGCCCAGTTCACCCCCGTCAATAAACCACAGGAGTAGCTACCAGCGCCAGGATACCTGCCAGGTGACAGTCGCGCTTTATAAATATTTTAAATAAATAAATATAAAATAAACAGAATGATAACATCTCCAGGCATGACATCACACAACTTTTGGCCGAAAGATGACATCACAGTAAATCACATTACGTACTGTGAGACCTGTGTCAGAGAACAGGCCCATGTGACTTATGAACAAGACCGCATCAAGATCTTTGTGCGCTGTGGCCAGTTTTAACCTCACTAACATCTGTTTAGCAAGAAACGTCCCTGTGCGATGCACCAGTGCTTAATTTGTGCCGGTGGTTGAAGGTGGAGTGGACCTCGTATTTGGGATCCAGAAATTATTTTTCCTCGTTTGACTTTGACCCAGAACAAGAAAGAGAGAAAGGCGGAAAAGCGAGACAGAAGAGGGAAGAAAAACATTTTTTTAAATCAGCAAAGGGAGAAAGCAAGCAGGGCTGGACTGGGAACCAAAACTGGCCCTTGCAAAGTGCTCGGCCCTTCGGGGGTTTGGGGGTGCGGCCAAGCTATTTTCCAGGGCCTGTTTCGGCTATGCTGTAAAAACGACCCTGTAAAAAAAACGGCCCCTCAGGGGCCCAAAACCGACCCCCACCCTGGCGGCCCACCATGGAAATGCCCGGTGTCCGCTACGGCCAGCCCGGCCCTGAAAGCAAGGGTGAAAAAGAACCTGCAAGAGTGAGATAGAGGGACAGGAGGTGTAGTGTGGTGGAGGCAGGCATGAGGTGGAATTAAGACTATGCTGCTGTGATATTCATCCACTCTGGCATATGGCAGCACTGGCAGAGAAAGGGTTAGGGTCTGATTTAGAGTTTGGCAGGCATGGCGGTCTGCCACAAATGTGTCAGAGTTCCCTGTCTGCCAAACTGATGGTAAGGCCGATCTGGTGAGTCAGGAGCAGCGTCGTGTTTCTGGCGTCAGCGCCCCCTCTGCCTCCACCCTTGTTAGGTGGGACCATTGGTGTAGGTACATCAAGCCATCCGACCTATTTAGAGTGGACAGCGGGATGTACATTTTTTTATTGTTTTTCAGAAACAAACTCCCACTTTGGAAATGTGTTTTCGGAAAACAAAAAAGGTTGCTGAGCAACCACCTGAAACATGGTGCCCTGCTCACCAACCTTTCAACGTCTTCGGAGGATCTGCCAACGCGGTGGCTCCTCTGAAGGCACAGAGTTCTCCTCAGGGCTGGTGGAGATCTCTAAATATGATGGGCTGTAGTCTGGCCAGGTGCTGATCCCCACCACCCTGGTGGACAGCGGGACGCCCACAATACTCCGAATGAGCCCCGAGTCTCCTTTCTCTTATTATTTTTACAAATGAAGTACTGCACTGCAGTAATGTCACCCAGTAACTCGATCAGCAGCTACGAGACCCGCATATCAGACTAGTGCGCTGCTTTCAGTGACTTGTTGGTAATTCCATTCCTAATCATGGAGCTGGGTTTCATCTCTTAACAGGTTAACCTGCAGCTTTCATAAAATCAGTAGATTGGTTTGGTGAAATCAGGAGGATTTGCTGAAAAAGATGTAGCCTAGACTCTAAATCAGTGGGTTTGTTAAGTGTGTGGTTGCAGGGCCGGCTCTAGGGCGGTGCGACCGGTGACACCGCACCGGGCGCTGGCCTGCAGGTGGGGGCGCCTCATTGCAATGTTAAGGTTTTAAGAGCACCTGCTGGCGTGTTCCTTCAGTCCTGCAAGTTTCAGGCAACAATAAAAATGTCAAGATAACTCCTGTGATTAATGTTCCTGCTGGTGAGATCTCCGAGTTTCGTTTAGTTGAGGTTTTGACTGGTCATAAAGTAGCACAGAGGATTAATATGCCTGCTGCACAGAACATTTACCATGCAGATCACAAAGTGCATATAATGTTAATAGGTCAGTGAGTTACTGCTTTTGTCGGAGAGATCATTTTGTTCCTTGCAGTTTATAAGTTAAAATCCTAACATAGAACAGCAAGCTATTAACTATCATCAAAGAGCTGCCGTTTTTCATTATCCTAATGTTGCAAAAAGGGTTCATTTGGGTAGAAATCAATTCTTATTATTAATGAGAACCTCAAACCATGGTGGTACATTTAAAATTATGAGTTTGTGCTTCTCCAGACCAAGCACTTTTAAACTGTAATGCCTACCAGTATGGATGACATGTGACTCCTACACCTTGGAGTCCCATGGCTTATGTAACGTTTCCTATACACTGATTTACACACCTATGAATGATTGTCTCTGTGTAATGTGTGTGTCATGTAAAGCGCTCTGATACCCTACACTGGTATGAGTGGCGCTATAAAACTAATTAAATGTATCTGAGAGAGAGTGGTTATGGAGACTTGAGGGGCACTGTTAAAGGGTTGTAGTAAGTGAATCCATGGGAGGTCGCCAACAAACATTGTCGCACTGGGCGCCACCAGCACTAAAGCCGGCCCTGTGTGGTTGGTGTTAGTGGTGTCTCTCCTTCGTCCTGCAGCATTGAACTTGTGGTTGCTTGCACTTCACTGATCAGCTCCTCATGGATCCACGATTCTTTGAGGATTTGCCAGTGGATTTAAGGAGAAATCTTTGATTTTTGCTCGCGGGTGTGAAACTGATCTCTAGCACTTCTGCTCTTCTTCAGGACAAGGATTATGTTCTTTAATAAAAACTTTCATTTTTATCCAGTTTTAAGTCTGGCTCAGCAATGCAGCTGACTGCAATACCTATTGTTACTAATTCTTTAAAGTATACATATAGTGAGCGGGCTTTGATTTCACCCAGAGGATGTTATTGGCTGTTCTATGCATAGTTCCGCCCCCTGTGAAATGCTTACATTGCAATGCACAAGGGTCTTTTTGACATCTGAAAAGGTCACTGAATCATGACCTGTTAAATTCTTTTTGTTGTGAATGCATTACACAGAGAAAGCAAACTGTTTCTTTTTTTTTTGCACTGCAGTTTCCTTTAAAAAAAATACCTTAGGACTCCAAATGAAAGCCACACATAATGCATTTGCCAGTGTTTGTTATCTTTTAAAACCTGCCAGACCACCTGGGTAGAAACGTCTCACTTTATTGTTGGAAAAGTGCAGCACTTTTTTGTAAAGTTGTGGTACGATATTCTTCAAAAGCGCGACCAGCACATTAGGTCGCACTTTCACTCCTATCTATTGGGAAAGGGGCCTGATTTCTAACATGACTTTCTGCCTTGGATCAATCTATGGACGACATTTAGATATATACCTCACACTAGGCCACTGAACCTTGCGGTCTTACCCAAGCACACCTCCACACTCACGCGGGTTACCTTACCTAATCCGGAACCCTACCTATACCGTGCACAACTATTCACAGCAGCTAGGTCCTGAAGAAACGCCACTGATCTTTTTAGGCTAAGCAGGCGTGAAACATGTCGACCTCATTTTTAGTTACACGGGCACATCGCGCCCAACAGTAACTCACTGACCTTCGGGTTTTTTATCCTATCAGGGGTCTCACACCATTAAATAACCTTATCTGGACACCCCTAGGTAGTTTTACTCACACACTTCTGCACGCACGCAACAACCTGTTTATTGGATCCTTTTTTACCCCACACACCCGCACTCACCTATCGGCTTTTCTCTTTAAAAGATCTCCGCGAAAGTGACCCTTCGGGGGACCGTCGGGCATTGCAGCGCCGGCCCGACGAGGAGCAAAAAAGCCCGATGATGAAGCATGACATCCTTCGGGGTGTGTGAGGGCAACTAAGAGGCAAGATTGAGCCCTCCCCTTCGGGACTGGGTCCTTGACACCGGGGATATACCTCTGCCTCTCTCCTTTTCACTCTCCTCTCGCTTCCTAATCTACTTTCTAACCTTTCTATCTCTCCGTTGAGGAGGTGTATAGATCTTTTTCCACCTCCAACTCAGAACAATGTCCTCATTGATTTAATTTTAATAATCTTTTAAAACCTGTCAGACCACCTGGGTAGAAACGTCTCACTTTATTGTTGGAAAAGTGCATCACTTTTTTGTAAAGTTGTGGTACGATATTATTCAAAAGCGCGACCAGCACATTAGGTCGCACTTTCACTCCTATCTATTGGGAAATGGCCTGATTTCTAACACGACTTTCTGCTCAGATCTCTTATGTAACTCGATGAGATCGCGTATTTCGGGCAGGGAAGGGTCCACCTCATGCTCTTCGGTTGTCTCATTTCAGGCAAATTCCCCATCAGACAAAAGTTCTTCCTCCCTGAGAGAGCAGGAATAAAACAAGCCTGCTAAACCGAGCATCGTGTTCCCGATGGCCCAAAGCGGCGATGCTATGTATAACCAGCAGGATGAATTACACCGGGAGAATAAAGCACCTTCCATTGTAGGCGTAATGTCTCTCCCCAGATCCCTTCACAGCCCAGCGGCTTGCAAGAGCATTATATTGTCATTTCCATTATTATACTCCGCATACCGATTTATCGTCTTATGCAGGGTTTTAAGTGGGGTGAAAAACCTGGGGGGTGTCCTCTCAAAGGAGCGTGGCCGATGTAATATAGGGCGTGGCTTAAGAACACGTAAACTAAAAATGTTTGCTTAGCATTGTGTGCCGACCGACTGGTATTTTGCTGCTTCTGTCATTGCATCCAGATATATAGTGCAGCATGTAACATTACACCTACAACAAGCGAGGACTATTGGCTTTGTCAGTGGTTGTTAATTGCATAAAATAAATACGCAACAACCATGGTTTCGTTGTATATAATATTGAAAATGCTTCCGTTTTTAAATGTTGAGACTAGGGCACAAGTCCTAAAACAAGCATTGGCATAGCCAATAGGTCTCGCCTTTGGGACCTTATAAGTGTTTAGCCTTGCAACAGTTGCATAAATAAATACTTATAAGGTCCCAAAAGCGAGACCTATTGGCTAAGCCAAGCGGCCGTGTGGCCCTGTAAGTGAAAGTGATCGCGATCACGATCAAACATCAAAGCGGCCGCGCAAAAGTGAAAGTAATCGCGGTAAAGAGCGGCGCGCGCGCCCGTGCACATGCACTGTAGCTCTAGGCTGGCCTGGTAGCACTTTTTGGAGCCCTCTCAATAAGTCTTGCCAGACCAGCGCATGCGCTGGGTCAGGCGAGACCTAAAAAGTAGGTGGACTAACCAAGTTAGGCAGCATGCAAGTGACATTCATGGCGCATGAAATCACAGCATGACATCATGGCGCAGCTTCACAGGAAGTGTCATCACAACTCATGGCCTCACAGAAAGTGACATCAGATCTTAACACCTCACACATATGTTTTGCAGGTCTATCATGAGTACTTTTCAGCTCATTACAAAATTTAACAGATGAGTTTTTGCGTCAGGGTTGTGCCAAAAAAGTCACGCATCCCAGACGCAAAATGTGAGCTTCAACTTATACATTCTTATCTAAAAACTCTTCCACGAAGAAATTGGAAGCAAGGAGAAACGTGGCAGTAAATCTGTTCTGCTTAATTGGTTGCAAAGTCCACATTTCTAAATAGCTTAAGGCTATAAAACAATAAAATAATGGTATTTAAAATGCTCTTTGTGTAGATACAAGGACAGACCAGCACATTTGACATTCTTACATTGCATGTATATCCCTTATATACAGGGATTGAAGAAAGTAAAAAGCACTCCTCTCTTAAGTGTTTGTGAAGAGATAACAAGCTGCGAGCGTTTGTTTCCCCTCCTTTGCATATAGGTGTGACTGCTGCTCAGATAGCTCCCAGCCAGGACAGTGGAACAAAAGGAGGCCTGATGGCCCTTAAATTCAGCTTTTGTTATGGGCCCAGCAGGAGTCCGAAATATAAAAGCCCACTCAGTTATGTATTTTATTTTTTTAATGCATTTTTATATAGCGTGGACTTTACCCAAAGGTGTCAGAGCGCTTTAAAATAGAAACAAGTACGTTATGTAAAGAGATTTACATACTTACACCTTACAAATACAATCGGGAGAGTAAAACAAGTAAAATAACATAAGAGGTGGCAAACACAAAAAACAACGTACAGGTATAGAATACTTATTTACAACGTTGGGATCAGGTGGGATCAGGTGAATGCCAAGCGGCCATGAGGGGCATGAAAAGGGATGGATTCATTGTGAAAGTGCCTGCACGTTGCTGCTCTGAAAGAAAGTAGAAAACATGCAGTCACGGTGCCTGGAAATTACACCTGGACAAGTACATCATATTTCAATGGGGCCCAGCTTCTTGCAGGGTGGACGGCGTCCACCCTGTGAAAATAGTGGGTGGACGCCGTCGACTCGCGTGTACCCCCGACTTGTGCCCTGGTTGAGACTGTGAAAGAGCTTTACAGAGTCTCTTTGACGTTACCTGAAGGCAGTGAATGGTGGCACTGCTGCAGAGGTAAGATCTTTTTTTTAGGTCTCACCTGAGCCAGCGCATGCGCTGTCTGGCGAGACTTTTAGGAAGTGCGCTTTTGAAAATACTGCCATGGCCTAGAGCTTGCGGTTACGCGCGCAGGCACGCGCGATCAGGCGCCATCTGGCTTTCCTCAGGCGCCATCTGACTTTCCACCCTTACACTCGCAGCGGCTTTCATCGCTCGCGATTACTTTCACTTTCGCGGCCACGCGGCCAATGCTTGTGTGTTATGTGTTTTGAGTGTGTTCCTACAGACCTTTCATACCGCACGCTGAGGACCAGCATTGGAGAGCTGCATGCATTCAGCACCATGGACAGGGCCCTTGAACGCATCCTATGTATGGCATGATTGTGCGGTTGAGTGTCACTTTTTCACCAGGTTGTTGGGTAGCACGCTTGTGTTTGGGTCTGGATGTGCAGTGTCAGTAGCCTGAACAGGACACAATCAATCAATCAATCAATCATCGCATTTATATAGCGCGCTACTCACCCGGAGGGTCTCAAGGCGCTGGGGGGGTCCGCTACTGCTCGAACAGCCAGGTCTTGAGTTGCTTCATGAAGGTGAGGTGGTCCTGGGTCAGGCGGAGGTGGGTGGGGAGGGAGTTCCATCTCTTGGCGGCGAGGTAGGAGAAGGACCGTCCCCCTGTGGTGGCTCTTCGGATGCGGGGGACGGCGGCGAGGGCGTGGCTGGTCGATCGAAGCTGGCGTTTGGGAGCGTAGAAGTTGAGGCGGCTGTTGAGGTATCCTGGGCCTTGGTTGTGTAGGGCTTTGTGTGCGTGGGTGAGGAGACGGAAGGTGATTCTCTTGCTGACCGGGAGCCAGTGCAGGTCTCTCAGGTGTCCGGAGATGTGGCTGCGACGGGGGATGTCCAGGATGAGTCACGCATACACCTTTACTTAAAATCGCCCTAGTGATGAACCGAGTCTATCCTCCAGCAGCGCATTTCTGTACTTAGTGTGCACTTCAGCCCCCTGGACAGGCGCATACACACCACTTTTCTTAACACCACCCTCGTGTCGCGATGTGTCTTACCATCAGCACCCTGGAGAGGAAGCATATAGAGTTCTTAACTGTATGTAAATCACCCGACCTTATTTGATATGGTGTCCCACTTTCAGCGTCATGGCCATCACGCGCTCGCGCCTCATTAAGCAAAGTAGCTCTCTGCGTGTTTGTGCAGACATGTGTCCTGTATTTAGACCATGTATTTGTTAGAACTGGTTTCTCCCTCTAAATTCTACTTTCGTAACTTAACGCCATTTTTCATTTAAGCGCTTTTGGACTTAGTCCGTTAAAAAGCTTAATGTGTGTTTAAAGCAAAATGCCCTGCTGCGGCGCCTCAGAAGTGTTCTCAAACTTTAAAATACGTTTTCCCTTGAATGTTTCCAGTAGGTCGTCTTCATCTCCCTGTGACATGGTTGGACTCTTAGAAAGAAATTGACAGCTGTGATGCATCTTGTGTCCCCAGATTTCAAAAGCTGAAGTCAAACTTGCATCTCGCATAACTTCTTAATCTTCCGGTTTTTTTGTGTGCTTTTTTTTAGGGGGCGTGGCTAGCTGCCGATGGGAATGGCTGCTCGGTAGCTTCGCTCCGGAGCACCACTCCTGAACCATCCTGATATCCTCGATCCCCACTGGCCGATCTTCGCCCTAGTGCCCTCGGGGGGATGTCGTGGTTCCCAGTGTTGTCCTGGCCAAGTTTGGGGCAAATTGGTGAACTTTCGCTGGACGGGCTCCGTGGACTGGGTCCTCGCCAGATGCCCTGCCGCTGAGGGTGCTGTGTGTGCTGTGTGTGCGGCGGGCTCATGGCACGCAAGACCGCGGCTCCGGCCTGTCCCGCCGAGGCTCCGCGAGCTCACCGCCTTTTGATCCAGCTCATGCGGTGCTCGGATCAAAGCGTGTGTGTGGTGGAGGTGACCTTCCCTGTGGCCCCTGATGTGACGGGGTCGGACCGATTGCAACAGGGGACCCCGGAGTTGATTGTGGCTGCGTACTGGAGGTGACTTACGTGCTCGGGCAAGTGAACTCGCCGGGCCCGTGTGTGCTCTCCGGGGGCTGGACTGTGGAGGACCCCCGATGCTCCATGTGAACTTCAGCGTCCCTGGGATCCTGCACTTTGTGCTGCTCTGAAATCCAGGTTGCAGACTTAAATGCGCATCATTGTGTGGTCGCTCCCGCCTGTACGCCGCGGCCTGGCGTGGGACATCTTGGGCAAGGATGGCCTCCTGGGCGGTGAGTGCGATCGCATCAGGAGCTAACCCGGAGTGCAGACTGGGATCGGCCCCGGGGACAGATTGCCACCTCTGGAGACCTTACCTGTTGCAGCCTATTGCGTCGGGGTGGTGGTCTGGAGACTCCGCTCTGACTACTGCCACCGGGGACTGCGCCAGTCTCAGGCATTGCCTGCATTGACCTCAGTGGAGTACGGCCTGAATGAAGTACCTTTTCCGGGCATCCTGACCTGTGGTGCGCTCTCGGTCACCCTGATGGCCCAGTGGTGCGCCCTCCTTGTCGAGTAGTCTTGCTGTCTGCGTCCATAGCTGCCTTCGTTCCTCAGTGTGGAGGATCGGATGCCCGGGGGTGTTGTGCGATCACCCTGGTTGACCTGGATGCACGAGGCGGGCGAGTGTAGCGGTGGCCTGGACTGCTGAGGCCTGCTCCGGCTTGGTTGGCCTCCTCCAAAAGACCTGTACGTGTGGTCTCCGTAGCGGAGCTCACGGTGAAGCGGGACCCGTCATATACCCCTCGGGGAAGGGTGCTAACAGCGAAAACCAACAGGCCGGGTGTAATTTTTCACTGCAGGCGGCGGGGAGTAGCAGTCGTGCCCGGACTCTGAGCGGGGCTGTGGCATAAGGAAACATGGCCACCGGGCGGTCAAATCGGACGCCGGCCCAAACCAAGCTCGATAAATTCGCTTGGCAGAAGCAACAGGCTGAGGACCGGGCAGAGTCATCGACCCCAGGTGAAGTGACGGAACCCTCGAATAAGGATCTCCTCGTGGCTATCACTGCGATACGCACTTCCCTCGAGATCAGAATTGACACGGTCGCAACTGATGTGGAGCTGATACGTGAAGATATGAAGAAAGTAGTGGAGAGGGTAGCCACTGTTGAGAGTACCACGAAGGAACTGGTCGGTGATACTACTCTGCTGAAGGCCCAAGTCACGGAACTGCGAGCTTCCCACAAGGCAATGGCCTTGCAGTTGGACGACTACGAAGGAACAATGCGGCGCAACAATGTCCGCATTATTGGTGTGCCGGAGTGCGTGGAGGGACAGGCGGCAAACTCTTTTGTCGAGGAGCTGGTCCTCAAGCATCTTAAACCGAGAGGCCTCTCCAAATGTTTCACGATTGAAAGATCTCACCGGCGTTCCAGGGGGCCGTCCAAGGCCGGGTGCGCCCCCTCATCCTCTCCTTGCTCAGGTGTTCAATTTCCGGGACCGGGATGTGATACTCCAGATGGCGAGGGCGGCCCCACCACTTACCTTTGAGAACAGCAAGATCATGTTTTTCCCGGACTTCACTCTACATGTACAGAAACAGCGCTGTGGCTTCCTGGACGTGAAGCGGGCTGTCCGTGATCAAGAAATCAAGTACGCCATGATGTTACCTGCCAAGCTGAGAGTGGAAGCCAATGGGAAATCATGGTTCTTCACACATCCAAAAGAAGCCTGTGATTGGCTGGAGGGCTGGCGCACGGTCGAGAGGAAGCCGAAGAAGGGGACTTCGGCTGTGGACGATGCAGCAGATTGGCGTCAACAGAGGCGCTCTCCCCCACACTCGGACACCGATTCCCATGGACATAAAGGTGGACGCTAATGCTGCGGTCTGGTAAGATTGATGGGGGCTGGTCCTGGCCCCCGGGGGTTCTTGTGACTCTGCCATGCATGGTCTCAGTGACTTGGCCTCCAGATGTAGAGTTGCTGAGGCTTATATTTGGGTGGGGGACGAGGGGAGTATCCTGAGCCACATGTGATGTTACGGACACGGGCCCAAGTGATTGCCCTGGGTGAACGCTTGACCTACCTGTGATTTAGATTGATGGGCTTGCCTATTCGGTTTCAATAATATGAGGTTTATTGTATTATTTTGGGGACATGTTATCGCAATGCTCCGGAACATTGACAGGCAGAACAGCTGTTCCTGGGGCCACAGTGAATCACTGTATTAAACATTGTCATATGGGGTGGAGATCGGACCGGGGGATGACGTAATTCCTGACTGATTGTGGTTGGATGGGGAGGGGGTTAGTGCACGTTCCCTGAAGTTGTACATGAGTGCGCGACAGGCACTCTGCGTGTTGGGGGTGGCGGGCGGTTTTAGTCCAGCTCTGCAGGGAGGCAGGGAGGGGGGGTGTTTTGGGGGGATAGGGTATGTTGGGGGGGTGGGGTTTGTTGTTGGTGGTGTTGGTCTGACAGCGTAATTTCCGGGATTGACTATATCCTAAGTGGCAATGGTTTGATGAACAGGGGTTCGCAATCACGAGGTGGGAGCATTGTAAAGGATCACCTCGGATCAGCATTCGCTGGTGGCTGGAGTGCAGTGGGTGCAGCCTTCCGGTTCATTTTGTTGATGGTTCCTTTTTTGTGTCCTGATGGCTCCTGGACAGGGACTTAGAGCAGCTACATGGAATGTGAATGGCCTGAGGGACAAAATTAAACGTGGTATAGGTTGCATTATATCCACCGCCAGGATCTCGATATAGTGATGCTGCAAGAAACCCACTTGATTGGAAATACATGCATGGCACTTAATAGGAAGGGATTCGTATGATTGTACACTCAGGGTTCACTTCTGGTTCCAGGGCAGCGGGGATACTCTTGCGCAAGGGTTGCCCATACGTGGTACAAAACACCTGGACGGATGTGCAGGGCAGGTATGCAGCAGCTACGGGGCTCTGGGAAGGGAGAGTCGTCAATGTAGTGTCAGTATATGCCCCCCCAGGCTTGCAACGCCAAACCTTGCAGGAGATAGGGACGCTGGTACTGGCCTTGCCAGAGGGTTCCCTGATATTGGATGGAGATTTTAACCTCACTTTAGATGGCCCTCGAGATAGACTTCCGCCTAGGCCTGATCCTCCGCGGGGCTCCCACCTCCGGGGGTTTGCTGACGCGCTAGGGGTCGTAAATGTATGGAGATGGTCGCACCCTCAATATACGCACTATACTCACCAGTCCGCTGTACATGGTAGCCAGTCCCGGATTGACTATCTGTTTACACATGCCCAAATTATATACGATTTCACGGAACCACGGATGCTGGCACGTGGTATATCCGACCACTCCCCTGTGATGGTGGTTTATGGAGTGTGGCAATTCCGGCGTTCTGGTGCTATAAGAATACACCCGTGGGCACTGAAGATACCCCATATCCGCGAAGGCCTCAGGCGAGACTCAGACTTTTACTTCGAAGAAAATGTGGGATCGGTCGGGTCGGCGGTTACACTGACTGATTGGAGATTCCTGATTTAACGTATCCGAACTGAGCACCCACTCCAGACCCCAAAATAATCTGCAGTCTAAACCACAGTTATTTCTCTTGGGTGGTTAATAACATACTGTTTTAATAAAATGAATCCCTTGAATTTTAGATCTGGAAGAGTAATGATTTGAAAATAATGAAGCCAAAATTGTGCCTCGTAAATCTGAGACTAAAAGGCTGCAAATTCATCAGTATAGCTCCTTGAAACGGTACACCCGCAGTAAGGGCTATATCGACAAATGGCAGTTTTATTTATATTTCGCTGAATTATTTCCACGCCTCCTTTGGAATATAGTTAAAGACCGCGTGCTTGTGACGATGCTAGCACCAAGCCCCAGCATGAAACACCAAAAATATTGTGGTGCTCGGTCTAACAAGCTACTTACCATGCAATTTCCCAGAGTCCTTTGTGCGTGTCAGGGAAACGTTTGGTGCTGGAGAGCTGATCGAAATTGCAGATATAACGCGACCACATTCATTATTTTGGCTGCCACAAGTCAACAGTGCCATACTAATGCCTCACACTGATATTAAGTTTTCTTGCTCTCTCTAACATGAGATACTACGGCGAGGGGGCATGTCATTCACTACGATATAGTTAGCTTTGCGCAGTGACAGTATTGTAGCCAATGAGGTCAAACCGAGGCGCAATTATTGCTTATTGAAAACTTAACCCAATACCCCGCCATGGCGCCTTGAAATATAGTAGCTATTGCAATTTTCGACAGTCTCTAAGGAGACTGAATAATTCTGTGAAAAAAAGCACAAGTTTTAAGAAGTAGTGTATGTGAGCCTGCATCAATCAGATAAATAAAGGGAGTTTTAATGGCTATTAAATTACTGTGTGCCATTTAGATATTTTCTGGCATGTTTTCTACTCTCTGGCAGTAATTTCAGGATGTTTTTTAAATGAACAGTTTTCATATTTCTTGGTCTTTGTTCCGATCTTGGCTACCCGGATCTCTTCTTACCGTAGAGCAGTCCAAAACTTACCAGCACCTTTGGCAGCCAGGGGGGCACCCCCCCCCCCACCTCACTGAATTGCAAGTCCCTGTCGCAAAAGTGACCTTTGACGCAGTGCAGCGGTGGCTTGTGTTATATCGCTCATCGCCATATTGAGTACTGGGCGTGCCCATTATTGTTGAGCACACGCGGGGGTCAGCGGTGAGCTCCCCCACTGACATGCAATATTTGGTTTGTCCTGAGTAGCGCAGGACTAGGTAAATAAATAGTGATGCGCGTGCAAGTGGCGTCAGAACCGACACACGCGAACATCGTGCTGCACCCACCCACCGTGTCCTGTCTCTTCTCTTGCGGCCTTGCTCACCACCGCGCACCACGCCTGCTATTTAATAGTCACTGTCGGAGCGCTAATTGACACGTGCTCCGACACAACATTTTCTGGCGACGAGGGTGGTTCCTTGTGTTCCCAGGTGGCGGCCACACACGACAACATCATGTGCGTGGTACTCGTGCTGCTGGGAATCCAGCCCCACGCGACCTCGTGCAGTCTGCAGCTGGGGGAAGAAACTCTGCTGAGGTGGTTGCTGGCCCCTCCCTGCTGCCTACGTTCGTGGAAACAGTTCTGGAGGCTGTGTTGCTGGCCTGTACAGAGGCTGAGAGAGGCTGTGTGTGCCCCAAGGAGGAACTGTGAGTAACTTGCTGGCTGAGGGCACTGAAGGGTCTTGGTACCTGGCTGTCCACAAGAGTAGACAAGACTTTAGTTGGTGGAAATTTGAGACTCCTCAGTCATGGCTCATATCTTGAGCCGGTCGTAATAGATGGGGCCCCGTCTGCTCAGGCCCCAAGGTGGAGAGAATGTGTCGAGCGAGTGCTGCTTTTCTTCGAAGTTCCAAAAGTAGACGATGAGCAAAAGAGTTGGAGGGACGGAGGTGTGTAAAATAGCCAAGACAGTGGCAGAAGCAGCGCCAAAAACTCATCTCATGCTTATAGCAGCCCTCAACGCTCATTTCGAGCCCATGGCGAATCGTGACTATGAGAGTCTTGTGTTCAGGCAAGCCAGGCAACAGCCTGAAGAGTCGCTAGACACATTTCACGCCAGGTTAAAGGTGCTAGCCAGCACATGTGGATTTCAAGATGAGACGGAGGAGTTTCGAGGCCAAGTCATTCAGGGGTGCGCTTCAGCAAAGCTAAGACAAAGAATCCTGGAAGAATCAGGGAAGTCGTTGGCAGAGATATTAACCATGGGAGGACTAAAGAACTTTCAAAAGCAAAGGCGGCCCACATGGAGGCAGCCTTACAGGCTCCTGTGAAGACTGGACCAGTGAATGCGGTCGCCCCGGCACCAGTCAATCCATGAGACCCGAGAGCACGCACATGTGGCTACTGTGGGGGACCATCACAGAGACCGTCTGAGTGCCCTGCGAAAGGGAAGAAGTGTTCGGCGTGTGGTAAAATGAACCACTTTATCAAAGTCTGTCGGTCGAGTCGAGGGAGAGCAATGAGATCCCAGGTGAATTCGATCCCCGGGACTCAAGAGACAGGAAGTTATATGGACGATGATGGCCGGGAAGAACACACGGTACACTCGGTTTTCACGGTGGGGTCAGCTTCGGGTACCCAAAATCGTTTGCCCCAGTGCCAAGTCCTAGTAGGGGGACGCCCCTCAACAGCGATTGTAGATACGGGAGCGACCATAAACATCATGTCCCGTGAAGCTCATCAAGGGATGCCACCCCCTCCCATACTAACACCAGCAAAAATCACTGTGTTTGCCTTTGGACAGTCCAAACTGTTGGCCATCAAAGGAAAGTTCAGAACGACACTGGCTTATGACACACAAGAGGTGAATGCAGTAGTCTATGTCACGGAAGAAGGACATGGTATGTCGTTGGGGTGCAAGTCAGCAGAGGCTTTGGGCATTGTCAAGTTTGCCTTCGGCATACACCGAGAGAGTGTGACTCAAATACTAGAGGAATTCCCCAAGGTGTTTAATGGAATCGGATGTCTAAAGGACAAACAGATACATCTTCAACTTTGATCCCTCGGTGCAACATGTAGCCTTGCACCACAGACGGGTTGCATTTCATCTGAGACCCCTCGTGGAAAGGGAACTGCGCCAACTGGAAGATGCAGTGATAATAGAAAAAGTGAAAGGTCCGACGCCCTGGGTGTCACCCATTGTGGTCGGAAGGATGCCCAAGCAGCCAGGCGAGGTGAGAATCTGCGTGGATATGAGGGCTCCCAATGCTGCAATCAAGAGAGAACGGCATCTGACGCCAACAATCGATGATGTGATTGGAGAGCTAAGCGAGGCCTGTTGGTTCTCGAAGCTTGATCTGCGAGCTGGGTATCATGTGGAGCCGTCAAGGTATATCACAACATTCTCCACGCATGTGAGATTGAGGCGATATAAGAGGCTGAGTTTAGGTATCTCCAGCGCAGCAGAGGTATTCCAAAATACCATTAAAGTACTCCTAGCTGATCTCCCTGGGGTGATGAATGTAAGTGATGACATTCTGGTACATGCCAAATTAATACCTGAACATAATGATCGGTTGCCACAAGTTCTCCAGAGAATACAAGAATCGGGACTCACGTTGCATCGAGACAAATGTGAGTTCCTCAAGCAGAAGCTGCAATTCCTTGGGTATACATTTTCGGTGGAAGGGGTTGCGCCCGACCCTGAGAAGGTCAAAGACATTAAGGAGGCCCCGGCTCCCATGAATGTGACAAAAGTGCGCAGCTTCCTGGGGATGGGCAACTACTGTGGTCGATTTATCAAAGATCTAAATTCCCTTATACACCTCTCAGGGAGCTAACTAAAGTGTCAGCGACGTGGATATGGGGTCCGGAACAAGAGGCTGTGTTAAAAGCAACGAAGGAAGCTCTATCGATCAACACAATGTTAAGGTACTTCAATCCAAAACACCAGACTCAAGTTGTGGTAGATTCTGGGCCAAAAGGGCTCGGAGAGCTGTCTTGCTACAGCGGAAAA
Source organism: Triturus cristatus (assembly GCF_964204655.1). NCBI lineage: Eukaryota > Metazoa > Chordata > Amphibia > Caudata > Salamandridae > Triturus > Triturus cristatus. The sequence continues at coordinate 165,904,268 of NC_140594.1, forward strand.
CTGATGAAGATGAGTGGGTTCCTATGGCGTTCGCCAGTCGGTTGTTGACTGCTACTGAGCAAAGATATTCACAGATCGGAAAAGAAGCAATAGCAGTGCACTGGGGATGCAGGCATTTCTATCTGTATGTATACGGGAAACCGTTCTTGGTCACCACTGATCCCACAAACCTCTCATACCTGTTTTCATGGTAACAGCGTCCAAGCCACCACCTCACATAGAAAAGTGGATGTTGCATTTGTAGGAGTACGATTGCAAGATTGAATATCACCCTGGAGCTACCAATCCGACTGATTATTTGTCTCGCCATCCTCGCAAGACTACCAGTGTTGAGGTGGACAAAGCCGAAGAAACAGAGGAATACGTCAGGTATATCTCCAACCGTTCACGTCCGTTGCCAATGTCCCTAGGGGAATTATGCAAAGCAGTAGCTGAAAGACGGATGTTTGCAGAAAGTGATGGAGGCTGTGAGGACGAACAAATGGCATCCCCTATGAAGTCAAATGTCCACGTTCACTCCCATGGCGAAACAAATAATTGAAAGTCTGCACCATGTGAAACATGAGCCGAGTGTGGATCCCCATGAATGCTTACTACGAGGTCACCGGCTGGTGGTTCCTTCGACTCTGGTGGATAGAGTTGTTAGTCTGGCACATGCGGGACAACAGGGGATGGTGAAAACTAAGAACAGATTGCGGACCAAAGTCTGGTTTTCTCTCATGGATGACAAGGTAAAGGAAGTAGTGCGGTCCTGTCAGTGGTGTTAACCTACCGATGAACCGAATCCTCCTACGCCCATTATGACTGAGCTACGACCAGAGGGCCCATGGCTGAGGGCTAGCATGAATTTTGGAAGTCTCCCGGACGGGAAACACTCCATGGTGATAATTGACGACTACTCCTAGTACCCAAAGGTAGAGGTGCTGTCATCCCTCAGTGCTGGAAATGTAATTCCTAAACTGGAGAACGTGATGGCCACTCATGGTCTCAACAAAGAGATCTGAACTGACAATGTTCCACCTTTTCAAGGACAAGAGTTTGCATTATATATTGCCTCTCATGGAATTGTACATAAAAAAGTTACCCCGAAGTGGCCATAGGCGAATGGGGAAGCTGAGCGGTTCATGCGAACATTGAACAAGCTCATCAGGATAGCTGTGGCAAATGGTGATGCAATGGAACAATCAATTTATCCTTTCCTCCGCGATTACCGCCAGACTCCTCAAACGTCCATGGGACGGGTGCCTGGTCACTTGTCAATGGGACGAATTGTTCAAGACTCCATCCCCTCATCACCCCTCTTGGGCTCCTGAGAGTATCAATGATAATGCCGTGGAGAGCAGGAGGAAGCGCCATAACGATATGGTCAGCCTGAAACGCAGAGCGGCAACGTCGACTCTTCAGACTGGGGACTTGGTACTTGTTCAGTACAGGCATCCTGGCAGTAAATTTTGCCTTCGTTTTGAGATAGATCCCTGGAGTATCACACAAATTAGAGGCACTCAAGTTACGGCCACTAGAGGCGGTGAGGTGCTTACTAGAAATGTGTAGGCACTTAAAAAGTATCATGAAGCTCCTGTTTGTCAACCCACTTTGGTGGAGCCTGTTCCTGATGACTGTCATTCAGATGTGTGGTCTGACCCTGGTCATGATGTCCAAGGAGCTGAAGGAGTGACTGAGTCTGTCCCGCCGATAAGTGGTCAGCGAAGTGTTCTTGAGCCCTCTGCGGACGCCAATGGCTTTGGTGAGTGTCATGAGACTCGCACCCAATACAGACTAAGGGGTAATCCAGCACCATCATCACGGCTCAAGAACTTTCACTGTTAGAGCCTGTGGCAGTGCGTAGTACGTGTGTCCCACTGTCTCATTATGACTGGTGCATACTCATTGTTTAATGACTTTGCCAAGTGTTATCTGTTGTTAATGATAATTTCTTTGTTTTGGGGAGGAATGTTATATCGCTCCTCGCGATATTGAGTACTGGGCGTGCCCATTATGGTTGAGCACACGCTGGGGTCAGCGGCGAGCTCCCCGCTGTCGTGCAATGTTTGGTTTGTCCTGCATAGCGCAGGACTTAGTAAATAAATAGCGATGCGCGTGAGTGTGGCGTCAGAGCCGACACACGTGACCATCGTGCTGCACCCATCCACCGTGTCCTGTCTCTTCTCTTACGGCCTTGCTCACCACCGCGCACCGCGCCCGCTAATTAATAGTCACGGTCGGAGCTCTAATTGACACGCGCTCCGACACAACAGCTGGTACCATTTGAAAATGACAGGGTAGAAAGAGCCAAGTTGAAATGCACTGAGTGAGCAAGTGAAACACGTGGCCCAAACACTTGAAAGGAAAGTTTGGCGAACGAGAGAGGGATTGTTTCTACCACAAAATGCACTATTGTGCTGTGTGTAGTTTATTCCCAGCCAAGTCCAGGAAATAAGCAAACAATGCATAGCACACTGCTTACGTACGTGTTTGCCACCCATGCTTGTAACTACTATGGAAACACTGCACTTCCTCTCATGCTGTAACACCAATTTCATGGAGAGGCGAGCTGATGACAAACATGCATGCACTTAATTATATTTTGATACAATAACAAATCACATCATTGCATCCCGTCTGTCCTGGCGGCCACCGCAACTGGTCACAGTCATGGTCAGTCATGACTCCGTGACGACTCTCTAACTGGCCCTTGACTCCGCAATGATTAATTTGCCGGCGATAATAAGATCATAATATTACAGCAGCACGGGCGGCCTGGCGTGAGCAGCGGGCAGCACTGCAAGCTGAGTGCCAAGATTGTGGCAAGTGCCGCAGCCTGCAAACCAGTAGCCCGCCGCCTTTCTCACAAACTCCCGGCTCTGGCAGCCATTGGGCACTATGTCGTAACGTCAGGCTCGGCTGTGTGACTCTCAGAGCCTCGCGGTGCCGCAGGAAATAATAGATACATTGTAGTGAGCCTGCCAGCACCGTAGCTCAGCTGGGCAGCGAGCGCCCCAAGCCTGCGAAATCAGCGCGCAGAGGCCATGGGCGGCGCGCTGCCAGCTGCCACACACTCAGTTTGCAGCGCTTTAGTGACAGCTGAGACATATGCATATGCGTGACAATGCATTTCAGTGCATTGATGCGGAGCACCACACTGAAATGAGTTAGTCTAACCGTAACGCCTGATGCGTGGTACTTGGCAGGACGGAATGTAATACTACTTTTGGGGATTCAGTGAACTTCTCCACCGTACAGAGAAGGTGATGTACAGCAGATAAGTATATTTAAACGAAGCCAGGGACTCAAAATTTAAAGTAAGTTTTTAGCGTCAAGTTCAGGTAAAGTCGCACACTAATCAAGGGCTACTCTAGGTTTGGGAATAGTCTGGTGAGTCTTAACTATTGTTGACTGTGCATATGCTAAATATATACATTACTGAAGTGTAGATAGTAAAAGAATGAACTCAGAGACAATTTTGTTGGGCAGTGACCTCTTAGATAATTGTTAATCCGGCATCAAGCAAAGGGGGAGCACTCACTGAGACTACCCTGCTCCAGGTTATTGTTACATGGATTATATTTAGTCTCCATGTAGTTATCCTTTTTAACAGTGACGGTGCGTCCATTGGGGGCGTTGGGGCGTTGCCCCACTAAGCTGGAACAGCCCCAACGCCCCCAATGGACGCAAACTCCTGCAAGGGCATTTACGTTCCAATCCAGCCTGAAAGTCCTTTTCAGTTTCACTGAGTGCGCGTCGCAGTCTGTGGGTGTGTGTGGGGGCGGGGCTGCCGCTGACGTGGAAATAGCGGCGCGCAGCAGTCCAGCAGACAGCAGTGCGCAATGCGCATGTCAGGTTTTGGGCTCTATTTTAGAATCCTGGCCCGAACATGCGCACACGTGTGTGTGTGGCACTTAGAAACTTTGACTACTACAGTGGTGACTGGGACCCGAGGGTGCGTCTCATAACGCAACCCCCCGGGTCTCATTATGGGCAGGGACTAACCCTGCTCTTAAGCCAATCCTGGCGCTGCTGGCACAGTGGCGCTGGTAATGCAGCGCCAGGGTTGGCTGAGTCTATTCACCGCGGTCCGTGCAGCGCGCGCAGTGCAGCAGTCGAGTGAGTCATGGTGCGCCGTACGTAGGTATGGCCAATCACACTGCGGCAATGTGAAGCCATGCAATTTTCTCAGGGGGGAGAACCCCCCCTGAACCCCCCTTAGGTTGTTCGGGCTCGCTCGCTACGCTCGCTCGCAATGCTGAAGTATGACAAACATTTTACGCCTCACCACTTTCAAATGTCACCGTCCGCCACTGCTTTTTAACATGTTTACCACAGAAAGCTGCTCCTAGTGAAAAGTGAACCTACTACAGTTGACACCAGGTGGTGTGTGAGACCAGTCCGTTACTTTTTGTGAGATGTCCTCACTCACAATGGTTTTGTAACTGTAGTAGGGTAGCTCCTAGAACCCCACGCCTCTTGTTCCCTCCTCCATACATTGTGGAGTTCCTTTGTGATTACATCCTTTTTATCATAGCATCTTTTTGAGATTGTGATTTCAACATGTTTTTCACTAACACGAGAATGTGCCATGCGCGTCTATATTTTTGGTAGACGTTGATCAGAACATAATGAATCAAGCACTTTGCTTTCTTGCCAATCGAGAGACTTGTCTATTGGTTTTCCTTGATCTCTTTGCTGCCTTCGACACAGTGAATCAGAGATCCCTTATCAGTGTTCACAGGGATCCAATGGGCACTGATGGTTTAGTCATAAACTGATTTATCATGCTTGACCGGTCGCACACAGCGGGTGTAACTTGGCAATTCCTTTTCAAATCCTCTGAGTCTGTATTAAAAAGTTCTACACAGTTGTATTCATGTTCCACTCTCTTTAATCTTTATTTACAACCAACTGTAGTTGTTTTTAGGAATTCTGGGACCTTGTAAAACTAGTAAGCCGAATGCGCAAGAGCAAAACACTGAAATTTAACCCATTAAAAACCGAGTCCCTCCTGATCTCTTCTATTCAGTTCAACACACAATATACAATCCTAGATCAATTCCTACAGCACCCTTGTGCAAAAGTCATTGGGTTTCAATCTTGAAAAGAGATTGACCTACAAACTTAGAACAGTGCTATAGCCAAGAGCGCATGGCCTCAGTGTTGACGTCTATGGGGATCAGACATTGAAACCTCAAGACCATTGTGATTATGGCAGCTCACTCTCAACAGGCCTATCTGAAATACTCCTCACCCACTAAGAGCAGCGTGACACACAGGAGCGTGCTTTTATAGCGAAACCAAAAAATGTGCCCACTTCACGCCTGTGTTATAAATGGCCCAATGGCTGCCCATTGAAGCAAGATCACAGTAGAAGATAGAATGTGTCACTCTTAACGTCTTATATGAAGTGAGTCCTCTACCTGAAAAGAAAGCGGACATCCTCTTTTGCAGTGCCCAGCTGTTTCTACTAAAGCCTTTGGCATTCAATAAGGAGCAAAAATGGCCCATTCTTCTACAGGGAGTGTGTCTGGAATTTGAAGCTCTGTCCAGCTCTACCACCACCCACTCTCTTTCAGTATTTCAGAAGGATTTGGAACTCATTCTCTTTGAAAGATACTTTGGATCTGGTTCAAACCAATTTTATAATCTCCTGTTTGATCCCTCGATTCTTACTCATGGTTCACCTCCTTCTCTGTCCCTCTGAGTATGTCCTGTTGTGCTGCTGCACATTTATTGATGTTCGACCTCTTTGTGCATGTTGACACCGTTGACCATACCCTTCTGTTCCATGCAGTATTTCAGTCACTGTAAGCCTCCTTTAGTGCAGGTAATTTGTCCTGTTGTTTCTCAGAGGTAGCCCTTGGCTTGTGTGCATCTCCTCAGGAGTCACTGGAACATCTGCATTGTGTGTGATGAAGTCTTACTCAGGTCTGGGAGCGCCCAATATTGTTTGGCATTGTGTGTGCTTGTATCAGAAAAAATGGGTAATAAAAGTCAATATATTTGCTAAAAGGAGGCCCCAAAAAATGCCTTACCCAGGGCCTCAAAAAACTGTTAGATGATACTGGTTAGACTGTGAGCGTGTATATGCACGCCACTACATTACTGTAACTCAGAAATAAGGGTATGTATGTTACTCCATAGTAATGCAGGGAAATGAAATAATAGTTCAGTGCAATAGAACATGTAAAGCTAATTTAACGTGTAACGAAGCCTGTAGACTTCACGGTACTTTGTATGTAAGTAAGTTGACTCCATCCCTTCTCCGCTTCTTCATGGAACTGCAATGCCATCTTTTCAAGCAACACCTAGTCTCAGAGTAATCACTAGGATAGCGTACTACTCCCGAAGAGGTCCTGCTAGCACCCTATTCCACCCAACAGCCCACAGCATCTCTGTTCTCTGACCTGGTCCTACCAGCCCTGCTTGTAATCCTCACCTCAACACTTCACCCCACTCCCGCTCTCTTGATGCAGTAGTAGCCCCACTCCCCTATACCTTTGCCCTCTTTTTCTGCACTGCCCACTGTGAAACCGCCATTGTATACAGTGCTCCATGCTTTGTACATAGGTCTGCGCTGTAAAAGACATATACATACATACCGAACTTGTAGCTGGAACATAGGTGGAGGACATATGTACTTTTAGAATGGGGAATTGGGTACCTCGCATAGAGACATCCACGGGGATTAGTGTCCCATTGACTCCGCGTGCCTGGTTATTGGGAGGGGTGGTGCTCCCCAGAGGTCGTAGGATCCCTCATAGATTGGCTCAACTGGCCCTACTCCTGGCGAAGAGGCGGGTGGCTTATGGGGTGATGGGGGCACGGGCTCCGCTGCTGACCTTTTGGTTGAAGGATTCGATGGAGTGGGGGCTGCGGACGAACAATACATGCGCCTCACACGTACAGACACGTACCGATGACGGGGTGTCTGCGGCTATAGTAGAGTGGGTGCAGCTGGTGGGTATGTTCCAAGACAATGAGGACCGCCCCATGGAGGATGGTTCAGGAGGGGAGGATTGAAGGTGAGGAGGAGGCATAGCTACCATTGGTACAGCAGGTGCAGCAGTACCGAGGCCCATAGCTCAAAGGACCCCATTGAATCCTGATAATTGCTAGATTTTACTATCCCAACTGCAATCAAAGGTGTCATTTTCCTTGCTTCTACCAAGGCCCATGGCAGCCTTACTACGCTACTTTTGTGAGGGTCAATTTCCTTCTTCAGGGCGAGAAGTGGTACAGATGTCCAGGTTTGCCAAAGGGCACCTGTTGCAGGTTTCGGTGCTCAGTCTAGTTGAACTGGTGGTTGAGATGGTGGATTTACAGAAGTTTCACTGCGGGGCAAACATAGACTCACTCTCGACACCGGTGTTTGCCCCATGGTGATTGCACTTTTTTTTAACGGGGGTACCTGCCTCTACCCCTCTTCCCACCCAGCTGATGGCCAGTTCCCTACAGACAACTGCAGTGCTGTTTCATTAAGTGTCTCAGTCGGCAGGAACAACGCAACACAAAGTTAACATATCGTGTTGGTAGATCGATGTCTCGCAACCGGCACGCAGATGTAGGAAGCCATCCTTAAAGAAAAATGCCTTTATTGCCTCTTGAAGGCAGGGCAATTGGGCACAGATATGAGAGGGGTATCCAGGTTGTGTAGCTGTGTGTCATATATCTTCTTGTTTGTACTCCATCCCCTAATGGTTATCGAGGATTAAGATCCCCCATGCATGCCGGGTCCAGATGACCCCTCCCTCACTGCTTGCCAGAAGCCCCCTCCCTCATTGCTCCCTTAGTGCTAGGACCGCTTCCAGTGGCTGCTAGCCACCAGTGTTAACAGTTTTGTTTCTTTGGGTGTCCATCGTTTTCCTGCATCCTCTTGTAGTGTCGCGGTCTAGTGGACGCGCGCACTACGGAGTGACGTAGAGGCGCGTAGCGGCCATTCGGACGCTACTGCGCATGCGCGAGGCATAGCGCGCGAACGAGAGACGCGATCGGAGCGTGTTGCCCGGCGCTCTCGCTATAGGTGTTCTAGCAGTTGCAATAAAGGTTCCACCAGCACATAGAACGTCTCCTGTGAGTCTGTGGGGGTGAGCAACACATACCTGGCACCCAGCAACATTACAGTGGCGACGAGACTGGGACAAGAAGAACCCCAGGTGCAACAGGCGGAAGGGGCCCCCCTAACCTGCATCAGAGAAGAAGCCCACCAGGAGAGACACCACCATACGCGGTGAGAAGACCGGAGGGACTAAGAGCAGACACCTACACACCGGGAGAGCGCGGCAGAGGCAGATAGAAGCCGGAGAGTGGCACGTGGGCAACGAAGGAGCCAGCCACGTGGTAGAGGATATCGCAGGCGGACGGCGGAGCCGCAGAAGAGATCCTGGCGGAGTCAGGGGACGACGGAGCAGCCGGCTCGAACGCAGTCCCAGGTACCCGAAGCAGGGGAGCGGGGACGGACGCACCAGGTAGCCCGAGGAAGCAAGTGGACGCCAAAATGAGTGCACAGTCAGCGACTCTGACGACGCCGATACCTTTCCTACCACGCCCGGGAGAACCCATAATGAAGTGGGAAGACTGGAGGGAGTACTTCAGAAACTACCTGGAAGCGCTAGAAGATGAGAACGAGGAGGCGTTCTCTAGCGCCAGGAGGAAGAGGATACTTCTACACAACCTAGGACCAGAAGGGATACGGGTGTTTCAAAATCTCACACCGATCACCAGACCAGTAGGGGACACAGACGTGTTCACCCACGCCATAGAAGATTTGGACAACCACTACCGACCAGCAGTGTGCACCTCCATCGACCGCTATAACTTCCAGCAGAGGAAGCAAGAAGCAGGAGAATCCGTGGATGACTACGTGGCGGCACTGCGGAAGCTGGCGATGACGTGCAGGTATGGCGGACTGCAGGACGAATTCATCAAGGACCAGATCGTCATGCACACGACAAGCAAGTCAGTACAGGACAAACTATGGGCGAATGGAGATGCGACGCTGAACGAAGTGATCGCCATAGTGAAGAGAGCGGAGCTAACAAAACGCTGTGCGGAAGCAGCCAAAAGAGAACAGGCCCCCAGACTCACAGTCAACAAAGTAGACGACGCGGACCACCAGGTGCGGGGGAAACAAACGACGGGGGAGTACAGAGGAGCGGCCACAGGGAAACCAAGACCCGGACCGACATGGAAACAAGGCAAAGGCGAGGCCATGAAATGCTACAGGTGCGGCAGCTCGAACCATGCAGCGCACGACAAACGGTGTCCCGCATTCAGAGCCAAGTGCGCGTTCTGCGGCCTAGTTGGCCATTACGAAAAGGTATGCCGCAGGAAAGGAAGACAGCAGGCGGTGAAGTTCGTGGCACAGGACGAGGGGGAAGAAGCAGAAGGCCGTGAAGAAGACGAGGAAGTCCTGTGTATTGAAGACCAGGTACTGGGCATAGAGGAGAGAAGATCGCGCAAACCCCAATGCGACATGATCATAGGAGGCATACCCATCACCATCGTGGCGGACTCAGGATCTCCTTACACGATCATTCAACGTTCAGTATGGAGCGAGAAGTTCAGACCCACGTGGGGCGCACACCTAGAACCCCCCGACATTCGACCTGTCACCTACACAGGGGACCCAATCCCGATGGTAGGGTTCAAGACAATGAAGTTCCAGTTCAAGGAGCGGAGTGCGCTCTGCAAGCTGTACGTCGCGGAGAAAGGACCGTCAGTCCTGGGCTGGATGGACCAAGGAGTGTTGGGAATACAGCTGAACTCAGGAGGGGACACCCAAGTGCTAGTGACGCTGGACGGAGAGGAGTCGACGGCAGGAAAATGGCGGAGCGGGCACCCGAAGGTCTTCGGCGGGAAGATTGGGAGGCTGGAGAAGTTCTCCCACAAAATCGTCCTCAAGGACAACGCCCGGCCAGTTGCGCACAAGGTACGGAACATCCCGATTGCCGTTAGGGAAGCGGTGCAACAGGAGCTCCTCCGACTGGAAGAAGGGGGAATCATTGAGCCCATTGACAGCGCGGAGTGGTTGGCTCCCTTGGTGGTGGCCATGAAACCGTCAGGCAAAGTGCGCCTCTGTGTGGACCTCAGGGAGTTGAACAAGTGCATAGTGGTGGAGAGGTTCCCCTTGCCACGCATTGAGGAAATGTTGGCCCGCACGAAAGGAGTGAAATGGTTCTCCACCATAGACTTGCAATCAGCATACCATCAAGTAGCACTACATCCGACAAGCAAAAAGTTGACATCGTTCATCACGCCGTTCGGCTGCTACCAATTCTGCCGCATGCCCTTTGGTCTCGCCTCGGCAGCGGCGGTGTTCCAGAAGCTAATGGCCCGCCTATTCAAGGACATAGAGGGAGTGCAATACTTTCAGGACGACATCCTAGTAATGGGGACGGAGCTGGAGGACCACGACAGGAAACTGTCGGCAGTATTGAAGATCCTGGAAGAGAAGGGCCTAACAGCAGAGTGGGAGAAGTGCCATTTTGGGATGACATCAGTCACCTACCTGGGACACGAGATAGGGGCACAAGGAATAACGCCGAAGAGAGGGAACGTAAAGGCCATCTGCGAAGCACCGCCACCCACATCCAAGGAGGAAGTACGGTCGTTTCTAGGGATGGCAGAGTACTATAGTAAATTCGTCCACCACTTTGCCACGAAAACCCACCACATGAGGCAGCTCACGAGGGACAAGACGGCGTTCAGATGGACTGAGGAGACGCAAGAGGAGTTCGACACAGTGAAACGGGAGATTGGCGGAGCGATCCCGCTGCAAGGATTCGATCCCCAGGGGCGGTCGATATTGATGACGGACGCGAGTGAAAAGGGGCTGGGAGCCGTGCTCATGCAGGAAAGACCAGAAGGCGGAACGGAGACGATCAGCTTCGCGTCCCGGACGCTGACAGCATCGGAACAAAAGTTCAGTGTGATAGAGAAAGAGATGCTAGCGGTAGTGTGGGCCATGGCGAAGTACAGTCAGTTCCTGTGGGGAACCAGATTCCAGGTGAAGACAGATCACAAGCCTCTCGTGAAAGTACTGACATCAGATGGCCATGCCAGCGCCACGCCCCGGATTGCGAAGATGACACTGAAACTCCTGGAGTACAGGTACGACGTGGAGTACATCCCGGGCTCCAGAAACAAAATAGCGGACTACCTCAGCAGGGCATCTGCGATGGACAGCGCCTCCAACGACAGGGAAGACGACGACGAGATGGTGGCTCTGACGGACGATCCAGAAAAAGCCATCAGCAGGCAGGACTGGAAGAACGCGTATGAGGCGGATGCTGACATGGAGGAAATCAAGGCGTGCATTGTGCGGGGATGGCCGGACAGGAGGAAACAAGGATCAAAAATCAGGCAGTTTTACGAAGTCAGAGAAGAGCTGTCGGTGGGCAACGATGGAGTATTCGTCTACAGGGGTGACAGGGTGGTGCCGCCGGAGAACATCGTACCCACCCTGCTAGCCATACTTCACGAAGGCCACCTGGGAATTGTGAAGACAAAGGCCAGGACAAAACAAACTTACTGGTGGCCAGGGATGGACACGCATGTTGAGAGGCACGTGAAGGACTGCGCGCAGTGCCTAGGGGCGGACAAGACACTCAAACCGATGAGACCACCCTTAGGGAAATTCACTAACCCCAGCAACCCGTGGGAAGAGGTAGCAGTAGACATCCTGGGACCAATACTGGACGACCAAGGTATCCCCAAATATCTATGCGTAATAGTGGATAAATACTCGAAATGGCCAGAAGTGCACATCAACGAGGTCATGGACACGGACGAGATACTACGCTTCCTCAAGGCGGTGTTCCTTCGGGAAGGCATACCCAGGAGCATTATCAGCGACAATGGCCCCCAGTTCATCTCCGACAAGTGGGTCACGTTTGCGAACAGGAACGGCATAATACTCAAACGCACCTCGATATACCACCCATCCAGCAATGGACAAGTAGAGAGGTTTAACAGGGTGCTGATGGGCTCCATACAGGTGGCCATCACAAGAGGCAAAGACTGGGAGAAAGAGGTGCTCAGCACGGTATGGGCGTACCGCATCACCCCCACCGGAACGGGGTACAGTCCCTTCCAGATCTTACGGGGACGGCAACCCTTTACCAAAGACAATGTGGCGTGGCAGGAGAAGACCATCACCAGCAAATGGTCTCCAGCAGTGGTGCAGCACAACCTGCAGAAGGCACAACGCATCTATACGGAACACTACAACCGCCACAAGAGGACAAAAGAAACGGCGTTGGAAAAAGGGGAGTGGGTCAGAGTGAAGCTGGCTGTCCTTAAGCGGAAAGGAGAAAGCAAGTACTCCCCACCCCTCAAAGTAGAAGAAGTGTATGACCGGGCGGCACTGCTCAGTGACGGTAACGTGTGGTCACACGAGCGCATGGCCAAATGCAATAAGATCCTACAGTGGCCCCGAGAGTGCACGGAAGGGGAAAACCCGGCAGAAGGGGCGATAAAGGACACAGACTCATCCGAAGGAGGCCCCGGAGAAGACATGGGCGGTGAGCAAGAGAGAGAGAGAGACAACTCAGGGAGAAGACCCTTGGGGGAGACCACGAGAGAAGATGGCGAGGTAAAAGAGAGAGAGAGTCCGGGCACTCCGAAAGGTACCGACGGAGGCCTGGTCACAGAGGGAAGCCGAGAAGGACATTCCACTCCGGTAAGACACACCCGGGGGGGAAGAGCAGTGGTGAGACCATCCAAGTTCAGAGACTTTGAAATGGACTGACCTCCGGGTCGGGGACTTTGTGTGAGGGTATGAAAAGGGGGAGATATGTAGTGTCGCGGTCTAGTGGACGCGCGCACTACGGAGTGACGTAGAGGCGCGTAGCGGCCGTTCGGACGCTACTGCGCATGCGCGAGGCATAGCGCGCGAACGAGAGACGCGATCGGAGCGTGTTGCCCGGCGCTCTCTCTATAGGTGTTCTAGCAGTTGCAATAAAGGTTCCACCAGCACATAGAACGTCTCCTGTGAGTCTGTGGGGGTGAGCAACACATACCTGGCACCCAGCAACATTACACCTCTTGCTTGTGTCGTCCAATCTTTTTATGACTTTTCTGTCTGTGGTGTAGTTGCCGCGAGAGCCGTCCTAAGGAGGGGACATTGTGTCCCGTCCGCCGCACATCCAGGACCATACTGTCCTTAGGCAGCATTTAGTGATAGAGTTTTAATTTCAAGTGACCTCCGTCTTCATTAATAATGACGCAGCTTTTGTGGCCAAACCACGTGATGGCGCCATATGCCATGTTTTTTATTTCCCAGAAGTACATTTTTTTTAATACTCAGAAACAGGTCCTGCTTGTCGCACCTGGCCAAAATAGAAGAAGCAGCTAGAGGGCCCTGCATTAAGTTTTGTCTCCAGTCGATGCTCTGACATCTGACAAGCGTCGCCCATTTGATGGAATTATGTGCAGTCTGTCTGCTATTGTTTTGCTTTTCTGTGCTTCTCCAATTTTTGCTGGCTGATTTTCGCTGCATTTGTGGTGGTAACATCTTACAGCGTCACCACAAATGGCCACTAGAGGGCGACATGTTGCAGCAAACGGCCTTTAAAAAGGGTTTATTGCTAGAGAGAAGGAAGCACCAAAGTGGCAAACTATGACAGTTCCTGGGGGTGAAAACATCCTTGCACTGGAATTATTTCAGAGGCTTTTCCTGGCCAGAATCTGGGCTGGATATGTGTTCTAGCTGAGAAACTAAACTCAATCAATCAATCATTTATAAAGTGCAGCAAATCACCTGTGAAGGTCTCAAGGCACTGGGGTTGCTAGCTACTGCGAGGTGATCTGTTCATTCGAACAGCCAGGACTTGAGTTCTCTCCTGAATTGCTGCAGCATTGAGGCAGTCCTGAGGTGCAGGGGAAGGATGTTCCAAGATGTGGCCGCCAGGTGTGAGAAAGGGCATCCTCCACTGTAGGCTCGACGGATCTGGGGGCGGCTGCGAGGTAGAGGGAGGCGGATCGTAGGTGTCTGGTAGGTTGGTGGAGGGTCATGCGTTTGTTGATGTAAGCTGATTCTTCATTGTTCAGGGCTTTGTATGCATGGGTCAACATCTTGAACTGGCATCTCTTCTTAAGGTGGGGTGTGATGTGGGTCCGTCTGAGGAGTCTTACCGCTGAGTTTTGTATTGTCTGTAATCTGTTCGGGAGGCATGTGGTGATTCCTATATTGAGTGTGTTCCCCTAGTCCAGCCTGCTGGTGATGAGGGCCTGCGTGGTGGTCCTACTGGTGTCGATTGGGAGCCCCCTGACAATCTTGCAAAGCATGCATAGGGTGTGGAAGAAGGGGGATGAGACAACGTTTACCAGTTGCTTCATGGATAGCTTGCTGTCCAAGATGATGCCGAGGTTGCGGGCGTTGTCTGTCGGGTCCAAGTGGGGGGGGGGAGGGGGTTTCGTGTTCTGCAATCACCATGAGTCGTTCCATGGAGAGGTGTTGTTCCCAAAGAAGAGGACTGTTTTTTTGTCTGTGTTCAGCTTGGGGAGTTGTCTTTCATCCAGTCGGGGACATTTATCAATCATCTGTGGAAGCTGGCTCTGGTGGTGGAGGGGTCGTCTAACAGCAAGAGGATGAGCTGGGTGTTGTCAGCATAGGAAATGATGTTGTATCCGTGCACTCTGAAGGAGTCATGTACACGTTGAAGAGGGTGGGACTGAGGGATGATCCTTGGGGGAGGCAGCAGATGATCTTCTTGGGTTCCAAGGTGAACTGTGGAAGACAAATTCTCTAGGTTCTTCCGGTGAGGTATGAGGCGATCCATTTGAGGGGGCCTTCCTGGATTCTGATGTGGTGGAGTCTGTTGATCAGGATGCGATGGGAGACGGTGTTGATGGCAGCTGATAGATTAAGGAGGATGAGGGCTGCCTGATGTCGTCGGTGGCTGCGATCAGGGATGTCTCAGTGCTGTGGTTGGCCCGAAATCCAGATTGAGAGGGGTCCAGGAGGTTGTTGTGTTCCAGGTGTTTGGTACGTTGTTGGTTGATTGCCTTCTCAGAACTTTTGTTGGAAAGGGGAGGAGGGAGATGGATCTGTAGTTCTTCGGTTCTGCTGGGTCGGCGGATGGTTTCTTCAGGAGGGGCCTCACTTTGGCTTGTTTCCAGTCCTCCGGGAAGGAGGCCGAGGTAATGGAGATGTTCAGGACTATCTTAAACTCGTCGCCAATTGTCTTGCTCCTAAGGTTGAATCGTGGTGGGGACAGGGGTCCGTGTGTGCTCCAGTGTGCACGGATTTCATGATGGCGATTGTGGCTTGGGTAGGGAGAGAGTCCCGGTCGGTGAGCAGGTGTTCGGGTCCTGCGTTCGTGGATGTGGGCGTGAGTAGGCTGATGTTGTAAGCGGTGGGAGGTTGGGGTCCGAAGTTTTTGTAGATGACTGAGATCTTGTCATGGAAAAAGTCCACCAGGGTGTCACACAGTTCTTCGGAGGGGGGTAATGTCGTTCACAGTGGCTGCAGGGTTGGAGAACTCCTTCATGATGGTGAAGAGCTCCTTGCTGCGGTTGTGCTTGTTTCTATGCAGTCTGCTAGTGCGTTCTTCATCTGAAGACGGTGAGATCTGATGTTTCTTTGCTGGTGTGCCACTTCCTTTCTAGCTGCCGGCAGTTGCATTTGGTGGATTTCAGTTCCGCTGTGAACCAGCTGGCTCTTCTGGTAGGTCCTTTGGACTTGGCTGGTTTGGTGGGGGCAATTGTGTCAGCGCATTCTGTGATCCACTTAGAGAAATTATTCGCAGCCTGCTCTTGGTCGGATGTTGTGCCTGGGCGGTCAGAGTTGAGTGCGTTGTTCCACTGGTCTTCTGAAGCTAGACTGCTCCAAGGATAAGAGACGCTGTACTGGCTTGTCCCATGGTGTAGGGTACCAAAAGGTCAAAAGGACAGCACTCGTGTAGCACTTGGACAATCAAATATTCTTAATTTTATTCAGTTAAAAGTTTATCCATAAAAGGAGCAAACTATTAAACTAGATGTAAAACATTTCATAAGACCATAATACATAAAGCAATGTATAGTTATAAAAACAAATATTACTAAACTATTACTCTTGATAAAACATTTTACCAACATTGGAGATTCACAGTATACAGTGTAACTATGCTACAGAGACGTGCAAACAGCTCTATTGGAAAGTGCAGGATAATGTGCAAAACAACGCAGTCGATGGTGGTACGAGGTGTATCCTATAGAAACAGTCATAAAGTTTCTCTCTATTGCTGAATATATTTAGCCACAGTCAAACGGACTGCAATGGAAGAGAATGATTGAATGAAAGTCAATGCAGGTCTGCATTGCCTTCATCCAACACGTCTTAAAATGAGAAGCGTAAATCGCCTTCTCAGAAAATATGTAAAATGTACTAAATAACTTAAAATGCAGTGTTGTCTGGGATGAACAGGAATCCCATGGGTATACTGGAAGCTTGGCAAAATAATGTGCGGAGACTGGAAACACAACTTGGTAGTGTATGGACTGTAGTCTAAATTGTGCGAGTAGATAGGTTTGTTGCATGTTTGTAACGTAACCCAAATAAGATAAGGCTCCATTCCTAGAGTAGTTTCGATTAGTAGACAGCCTTTCTCTGTTTCTGAAACTCACAACATTCTCTAACTTTCTTACAGTTTTTGTAAAAACAGACCTTAACACGATCCTTACAAGGCAAAGAAAATTCATGTGGATTGCTAAACAAATCGGACATATCCAGACTGCAACATACTTTCTTTATATAGGCCAGTCAGGGAACCTTTAATGCTGTGTCTAATTTCAGGCAGTCAGACAAAACCAGCCTGCTAAGGCCAGTGTCTTGTTTGGTCCATACGGATAGCCACAGTTGCAAAGGGCACGAGTTGAGATAATCCATAATACAACCTAGGCCCAACTTTGAAGGACACACGTTGGCCGAGGCATTATTGGGTACAGCAAGCAGTCTCCTCAAAAACCATTCTCAAATTTCTGTAGGCAGGATAAACCTGCACACCCCAGGCGCCGTAGGTGGCAATTGGGAGCATTGTTCCCTGTAGCATGCGCGCCTGAGCGGGCGCGCACAGTGCCTATCCCCAGCGCGCACACACTCTCCCACAGCGCGCACTTCACTGCTCCATGCAAGACCAAGAGATGGTTTGTGAGGGGCACGACAAAAAGCTCACATTCTTGGAGCTGAATTACGGTGACAGTGAGTTTTCAGGCCGGGTGGAGGATCAGAATGCATGTGGAAGGACTTGAAAGTCTTTCTCTTACATGCATGGGTTTTGCTACGGTGACTGACAGCGCTCGGAGCAGGCAGTTGTTAATATGCTTCTTTCATTATTATTTTCGAGTGGGGGGCCTTCAAGGATTCAGCAGCAACAGAGGCCTCTGGGAGCCTGATGCAGCAGAGGCGCTCATAAAACTTAATATATGTGATCTGTTGTAAAACACTGGGTAAAACTGTACAAAATAAAAGGTGGATTCTGCCTGGAACTAAATTTTAATTACATTCTTTAAGAATTAAGCGCAAAACATTAAACTTTGATGTCACTAAGAGATACCAATCTAGTGGCTGAAGTGCACAGCCTGAAACTGTATCAGTTTTTGCCTGACCAAATTGTGTGATCCTAAGCAAATACATTATTTAACTGAGCAACTTTTTTGTTTATTATCACATAAGACCATTTTCAAATAATTTAGTTCAGGATGTGTGTGTAAAAAAAACTTTTCTTGTGTTTGATTTTTTAATAGCTTATAAAGTGGCGCTATCTAAAATAAGAATCTAGGCCACATTTCCTGCATATAACTCTGACTTGCCTCTTTGGTCACTTATAGCACAGTCATCAGGGCCCAGGTAGGAAGGTTTTTCAGTTCATGTTTAAAAACTCCCACTTTCTATAAATACTTTGCAAATAAACTGATATGCTTAGGTTAAAAGCTACTGCGTGTTAAAGAAATACTCTTTCTTGATTCTCAAAGGCAAGGTTTTATAATCTAACGTAATATTTGTTGCGCGATTCAGATGGCAAATATTTTCAGGGCTCGGCTCGTGCAACGGCTCTTAGGGCCAGAGCCGATCCTTGGCTCAGCTCTCCCTGTTTATTAGTTGGCTCGCCAACCTCTATTCACTCCCGCTCTGGATTGGACTGCAGAAAGTAGTTCATTTGTTCATAATCTCCTTCTTTGCACAGAGCGTCCGCTCCTCAGTCTGTTTCATGTGTCAAGTCTGCTGACAGCAAAAGGAGAAATCATACTTGTCACCATGGCTTTCAGTGGGATGAAAAAGTGGGGAGTCTTTAAAAGGGGCGCAACAAAAAAGAAGTGTAACTATTACTGGGGTTTGTTGAAGGCTTAGTGGTCTTTATAGTGTCACAATAACCTGCTCACTTGTAAGGACTGCATTCACTTTCACCCTGCTAAAAATGACACTTCTCGTGACTATCTACGCATTATATAGCGACTTTTGCCCCTACTCCTCAGCTTGTAGGATTTAATCCTACAATCAATTTACAAGGAGATGTTGTGTCTTATACAGATTGTGAATTAGAGACACCCAATTTTAGCTTCAAGAATTCTAAGCAAAGGTTCTCAAAGTCACAGTCTGAGGCCAGTACCTATTTGAATTCGACTTGGATAGCCGGATTTGAGCAGTTCTCAAAATTGTTGAAAATCACAGACACACTTTGCCCTATTTGGTTTTCACCAGTATGATGAGAAAAATACTTTCACTTGCGCTTCCAGCTTCTTGGTGGATCAGCAGATAGCAATGCCACTGAGGAGAGTGGCATAGTGGGTCTGTCCAGGAGTGAGGGGATGCTGATAATGTTGCTGGACAGATTTAGTAAGTAGATAATGTGAAGTTCAAAGTCCACAGTCCTAATCCCCATGGAGGTCCTGGATTCCGTGAAGGGGAGCCTGGGAAGGGGGGGCTCAGGGGCTGAAGGGCAGGAGACTTAGGGGTAGGAAGGCAAGACATAGAAAGTATAGCAGAAGAAAAACAACAGACGTCATGCCGAGACCCCATGCTCCTCTGGGCCATGATCACCCTGATGATTCGGAGCTTCAAGGAGTGGCTCACACTCTTGCAGGTAAGACGACCACCACTCTCTTCGTTAGTCACATATGACTTGTTCGCCATTAGGATTGCTTTGGAGGATTCATATGCTGTAACAAATACTACCTACCTCAACCCCCTCTTCTGGGCCCATAAAAGCTGCATTAACTATTGTCATTGTCGCCAGGCCACACCTTTACCTTCAGCAACATCTTATAATGGTCCTATTCTTCTCTAAACCTGGGGTGCAGGTGCCACTAGAGTAAACAATACATGTCATGACAAAGTGTATCGACATTACAAAACTGTCGCAAAACCTCATTAAATAAAGCTGTATGTGTGAACTGCACCTGTTTTCGCTATTGTTATATGTAAACGTTTGGAGCGTTGATTGCTACAGATTTACATAGCTGAGCGTTTCACTCACATGCATCATTGGTTCCTTGGCACACATAGACTTGTCTGCAGCACACAGAGACCTTACTCTGCCGCACACAGTGGACATAAATTAGAGGGAACATTGATTGGGAGGCAGGTAGTTTTATATACAGCCACCAGTTCTTTGGGTGGTTTAATCCCCCGGTTGGAAGCAAAGCCAAAATGTGCTTCAATATTCCTTGCAAAGTCATTGGTCCTTGCCCGTCCCATTGGATTCCAACTGCAGGTTTCTTCCAATAGACCTCCAAGTAGGGAACAGTGGGTACGGACCCGATCTTGGAGTTATTCACAATGTAAACCATACGCTTCATTCTTTTAACAGCGTAGACCATGATAAGCATTTTGTTTTGGTTTATGGTAAGATCTAAATCAGACATAAATCTAGAGAATTGGTCTATCAGCCTTTGAAGCCGTACTGGGGTACTGGTGATGAGCACCGCATCATTGGCTTCGAGTATGTGCTGGTATAGGACGGGTATGTAATCGAG
Source organism: Triturus cristatus (assembly GCF_964204655.1). Taxonomy (NCBI): domain Eukaryota; kingdom Metazoa; phylum Chordata; class Amphibia; order Caudata; family Salamandridae; genus Triturus; species Triturus cristatus. The sequence goes on from NC_140594.1 coordinate 165,924,215, forward strand.
GTGAATCTATGCACAAACTTGTCAGATGTTTTTCCAGACCACTTGTGTTAAGTGAAAACAGGAAGTACCCACGCCTGCCGTACTCCCCTCACAAGCTGAATTGCATTGGTAGTTTCCAAATTAAGGCTCTATCTAACACTTGCAGTTACCTCATTATGCATTTACCATGGACACATTAATGACCAAACACGCCACACCTAAAACATTGTGGCGGCACAGAAAAAGGGGCGTGTCAGTGATCCCCAGTTATGGGGGAGTGGCAGACTTGTTACATATCGAACCTTAAGTAAACTCCTCTTTTAGGGAGTACAAGTAAAGAGGACTGTATCTCAACACTCAGGGATAGTGTCACCAGCCATCAGTTCCCCCTGTTCTGCATTTCAGGGGATAGTACTTTGGACGCGCCCTCAACCGGCAGAGATAAGCACAGTGTGGAGCAGGTTCAACATTCTTGTGGGTTTTAAAAACATGTGATGAAAGGAAACATGTATGTACAGAGCTGAGCTGGTAACTCTGTGGATGTGTTTCTCCACCTCTCTGGGATTTCCTACATCATTCGGATATTAAAGTGTTCTTTTACAAGTAGCTCTTGAATGCATTTTACTTATTGTCCTGGAAGGGAAACAGCCTTTACAAAGCGGGTTGAGATGCGTGTGTCGTTTCCCCGAAAGCAGAACAGTGCTTTCCTAAACAATACATTTGCCTGAACCGCACATTTGCGTGGTTAAGGCAGACAGCGGTCTAGATGCGTGGTTAAGGCAGACAGCGGTCTCGATGTCCGGATGGGCGGGGAGAGGAACAGGAAACACTGGGACAGGAAGCTCCGGACGCGACCAGTTAAGTGGGTTGGGGCTGGGTTTGGAGGGTAGTTTTCAGGGGTGGGTGTCGGTTTTAGGCCTCAGATCAGGGGGAAGGAAAAGAATTAGTTTTAAGGGACGCGTGGGGTCAGTTTTAGGGCTCCGGGCAGGGAGCTTGGGTCGGGGTACTTTTTGGCATGGGCAGGGGTTTTGGCCTCTGGGCAGGGAGAGGAGAAAGGGGTAGTTTTAAGGGCAGGGTGGGGTCTGTTTTAGGGCTCAGGGTAGGGGGCTAGGGTCAGGGTCGTTTTTGGCAGGGAGCAGGGTTTTAGGCCTCAGGGTGGGAGGAGGGAAAGGGGTCATTTTAAGGGCAGGCAGGGGGCGGTTTTAGGGTTCAGTGCAGGGGGATCAGGAAGTTTTTTGGGGCAGGGACCGAGTGTTAGGGCTTAGGGTGAAGGGTCAAGGTATTTTCAGGGGCTGGGGTGGGGTAGATTACAGGGCTGGGGTATTGGGTGTTAGGGCGCAGGGCAGGTGGGCTAGGATATGCAAGTTACCAAGCATATCCCTTTAGTAAACATGCACTTACAACGAAAGTCATTGTAAAGGCATGCATGGTAAAGGCATGCGTGGTAAAGACACGGTCATAGTTAAGGCCGCATTGTTAAGGCATGTGTGGTTTAGGCATATGTAGTTGTATCATACAACCGTGCTGGAAACCTCTCTTTGCCTTTCTGATAAAATGCAGATGAATAGACTCATTGGAAAGAGTAGCTAAATGCCCCCAGTCTGTAATAGTCCTATAAGTAACACTGAAAGCTTCATAAAACCCATGATAACCAAATTTGTTAAAGGTAGAGGTTCATTCTCTGGGTGGCAGCATTGCCTTGCTTGCTGTCACTCGTGCTTGTTTATTGCTTGTGCATTCTTGGAATGCACCTCATCTCCTCCTACCGGGTGCAGGATGACGCTCGCAGTAGCGGGAGCACATTTGGCCCACACCACAGGTTCTTGAAGCTCGCCAACAGAATTCACAGCTTTTTCGCTCCCACTCGATAAAACCCCTGGCAAAAATGTCTAGTTTTTATAAAGTGCATTCCACTGGTTAGTGCTGTTTTTTTTGTTTGTTTCACATCTACTAAATGGAGACGCGGTGTGAATTGCAGAGGGTCACACACAATGTCAAGCTGGACCATTAGGACTCCTGCCACATTGTAGTGCGTCAGTATAAAATTTAGGACCTGAGTTAGAGTTTAATGGTAACAGAAATTCACCCAGTTTTGGGAGGTTTACAAAACACCTAACGTTACTGGCTCCTGGCCCAACAAGCACTAAACTAACAAACATCAAATTAATGTCACCCACTCATCCCCCTTCGGCACTATAGGACAACACACCCTCTTTGGACTACCAGCCCCGCTTCTGACAGCCCAGAGTCTAATTCACTGACCAGTGTCCTGGAGTCTACTGCCTCACCGGTGGTGCCGCTCTCCAGTGGACCTTAGCCGCTCAGCCAGCCTGCCTACCTGAAGCAAGGATGGCCACCCCTCCTGTAGGGGCCAGATGTACAAAGCACAGTGGCGTAACGAAAGTTGAAGGGGCCCCCCTGCAAGGTACAAAGAGGGCGCCCCCTTTGGATTTAATCCAGAGCTCTCCAGCGTGAGTACAGTGCTGAGGGGACCCCCTGCAGCACTGCGGGGGATGCGGGGGCTCGTGTTACGCCCCTGACAAAGCATTTTTCCGGTCGCGAATGGACCTATTTGCAGAACCGGGCTGTTTGCAACCAGAAAAAATGTGTTTTCAAATCTGCAAAATACGATTTGTTACCAAATCGCAGTTTGCATTTGCGGTTTGGTATTTGGAAGGTGTGTGTTTAGGGCCCCCCTTCCAAATACCAAATTGGTATGGTAAGTATTAATGTTTTGCAACCAAATTCTTGTTGTAAAACAGTAATACTTTACGAGCAGTTTAAAACTGGTGGTAACCCATTCGCAAAGGGGAAGGGGCCTCCAAGGGACCCCTTCCCCTTTGGGAATGTAAATAATAATACTTTTTATGAGCAGGCAGTGGCCCCACGGACCACTGCCTACTCTTAAAAAATGAAACCTCAGGGTTTCATCTTGTTCTTTATAAACGCATCCTGTTGTTCTTTAAGGAAACGGGCTGCATTTAAAAGAAAAAAAGATTGCTTTATTAACAAGCATTGGCATAGCCAATAGGTCTCGCTTTTGGGACCTTCTAAGTATTTAGTTATGCAGCACAATATCCTTGGTGCAACCACATCAACTGTTGCGTGGCTAAACACTTATAAGGTCCCAAAGGCGAGACCTATTGGCTATGCCAATGCTTTGTGTGGTTGTGTGTGTGGTTGTGTGTGTGTGTGTGGTTGTGTGTGTGTGGTTGTGTGTGTGTATGTGGTTGTGTGTGTGTGTGCTTGTGTGTGTGTGCTTGTGTGTGTGTGTGGTTGTGTGTGTGTGGGTGGTTGTGTGTGTGGATGTTTGTGTGTGGTTTTGTGTGTGTGGTTGTGTGTGTGGTTGTGTGTGTGTGGTTGTGTGTGTGTGGTTGTGTGTGTGTGGTTGTGTGTGTGGTTGTGTGTGTGGTTGTGTGTGTGGTTGTGGGTGGGTGGGTGGTTGTGTGGGTGGTTGTGTGGGTGGTTGTGTGTGTGTGTGGTTGTGTGTGGTTGTGTGGATGGTTGTGTGTGTGGTTGTGTGTGTGGTTGTGTGTGTGTGGTTGTGTGTGTGGTTGTGGTTGTGTGTGTGGTTGGGGTTGTGCATGTGTGTGGTTGTGTGTGTGTGGTTGTGTGTGTGTGGTTGTGGGTGTGGTTGTAGGTGTGGCTGTGTGGTTGTACATGTGTGTGTGGTTGTGTGTGGTTGTGTGTGGTTGTTGTGTGGTTGTTGTGTGTGTGTGTGGTTGTGGGTGTGGTTGTGTGTGTGGGTGGGTGTGGTTGTGTGTTGCCCCCCATATTTCATGAGTTGTAACTGCTGCACCCACCATAGCGCTTTGAGATCTAAAGCGCTACATAGGTCTAATCGATTAACCAGTCGCCAACATGCTGTGCTTTTAAAGAGAATGTGCCAAAAGTTTCCAGCTTCCTCATCATGTCCTCATGAGAGCGCCAACGAAAGGACTCCCTGAGTGGTGCAATGGACATGAAGCAGCCGCTGCGATCAGAAATAAACACTGTGAACGTTGTCCAGTTTCACAGTAACATTTCCTTAATGTTCTTTAAGTCACAAAACAGTAATACTAAAAGCATCTCAAAATAAAGGAACACAAACATCGAGTTTGTGGAAAGAAAAAGCACATTGTAAGTCAAACGGGCGCAGCAAAGCATTAACACAACATGTTCTTTGATGTTCTTTGAATGAGAACATCAAAGGGGCGCCGCCAAAGTGATCGCGGGCGAAAGTGAAAGTGATCGCGTGCCAGCCTCTGCTCCTAAACGCGCGCCCGCGCACATGCACTGTAGCTCTAGGCTGGCCATGATAGCATTTTTTTGAGCCCTCACAAAAAGTCTCGCCAGACCAGCGCATGCGCTGGGTCAGGCAAGACCTAAAAAGCAATCACAGACAGGCTGCGATTCCTAATAGGTCGCAAACTGCAACCTACCTTATTAATATTCATGAGGTAGGTCAATTTGCGACCCACAAAAAATCTCTAAATGAAACTCAGTGAGTTTCATGCGGTAGGAATACTGATTTCCTAAATGTGATTTGGAGAGAATCGCAGTTAGAAATTGGTATTCCTAATGTTTGTACATCTGGCCCGTACACCCTTGACAACTCACTAGAGATTTGTACCCCGTTCCAGAACTCCAGGATAACCCTCAGAAGATGTTAGTTCTGCTTAGCCAACCCCCAACCCGTCTCTCTTCTTTTACCCTTCGTTGCCGCTCAACAGACTCCACACCAGCTGCCAACCTTCAGAGGCCCTTTGCTTCTGCTTAGCCTCGGTGAGCAGGCCTCTGTCTGCTACCCCCAGTGTACATACTCTGTACCGGCACCCCCTCTCAGTGCCACCTCCTTTTCTCACACCTGTCCAAAGCCAGAGTTAGTACTACCATCCTGTGTCTAGCTCACCTCCCTTCCCTGGCCTCGCCCCTTCCCCTCTACTTCTCAGTGGCACCTCTTGTTCTCCAAACATTGGTCAGCTGCCCTCAAATCTCCCACGTAGAATAAAATGATGTGCCCTCTGTGCACCTTTACCCGTGAGTCGTCATTCATTCCTGCCTGCAGCCTTGTTCTCACTGGTGGTGGCCTGTCTTCCCGCCTGCCACCTCCCACTGGAATGGTGAAAAGACACAGCACCATTGTGGACATGCCTGCAGGAACACATGGGCTTTGCCTTTCTTTGGTTGCTGTTGATTATTGCAACAGTCCACACTTTATTACATCTGCTCTGAGGACTTCAGAACTGTGGCAGCATATGACAGATGTGCCCCTTGATGCCCTGTAGCCTCCTCCTTGCCCCTTCTCCTTAGCTGCCAGTGAGGGTACCACTCTAGGCACATCCTTACACGTTAATCTCTGTGGTGCAAGCTTCCAGGTCACTCTGGCTTACTCACTGCTTGGCACAAACGCCATGTGTTGATCAACGGTACGGTTCTACAGACATATCCCTGCTTCTGCTCTTTCTGCACCCCATTAAAACCCATCCCAGTCCAGCTTGGGACCAGTGGTGCTGGAAGAATTTTCAGAGTGAGGGTGCTGCCATCAATGTTACATCACTGATGCTGAAAAATCCTAGCATCACACAAAGAATAAGTGTCACAAATGAACTACGCCCATTCAGCAAGATAGCATGTGTTACATTTTGGAGCACACTGTCACAAATATATTGCTAAAGAATGGGGTGGTGGCACACTGTCACTTACAGACAGCACTTTTCCCATTAAAGTGAACAGTAAATTTGCTCAGGCACACAAGTTTTACTGATAAAACTATATCGCACAAAATCATAATGTGTGAAAATTGGGTTTCAGCGAATATTTGTCATATGTTTTTCTCCAGGTAAGGTGTCTTGATTGTTCTGATTCTGTTAATATCTTTGTTTCCATCGCACTTCAGAACTAGCTTTTCTGTTTATTTCGAAATAATTGTGCATGAACATTTATAACATTTAAATCGTGTAGTGTGTTAGAAGAAAACGACATCCTACGGTATTTTCTTTCACACCGGCAAGATGGTCACATAGTTCACTGTACAAAATCCCCACACTTTGCAGTCAGAGAAAGAAAATAAACACCAGTCTCCATGTTAAAAACATAAGCAACAATTTGTCAAAAGACTAGACTGACATTGGACCTCTGACTTTGAACGAACAGCAAAAGTAGCAAGATTAAAAGAAAATGTAATGTCATCTTTAATGCTCCATCACTTTAGGATCTCCCTTAAGTACATTTTTTGGGGTGCGCAGCATCCCCCACACTCCAACTTCCAGTGCCTATTGGATGCGAGAAAAGAGAAATAGCAGGTGCGGGAAAATATGGTCAGGCGTATCTCTGTATTTCTAGTGGGGATAGTGTTTTTAACAGACAGTAGTAAAGTCACAGCGCTGGGTCATTCCACTCCCACCTGTCCAGTATGTCAGAGATAGCATTTACATCTTCACTTATGAGTAGCAAGTGGCACCTTACTTTCTTATCTATTTGAAGCCCCATATCTCTTGAAATAATGCCCCCCAGGACTTCAAGCTCATAAACAAGGATCAGTGTGCCACGCTTACCCCTGTACAGATTGCAGAATGAGGTACAATAAGAGATGTATTTGTTTGGGGGGGGGGGCAGAAAACTTGAAGAATATTGTAACCCCCACACCCTATCTAGTTACACTTATGCAATAGTTTGCCAATAAAGTTCAACCACGCTACGCCAAAATTGACAAGATAGCTATTGATGGTGCCAACATTTTAACGTTATCCTTTCCTGCAGTATTCCTTCAAACACCAGGGGCCGTATCATGCACAGTTGTGCTGGCGCAGAGCTGAGCTCTTGGGGTTTTTATGTGAAGTGTCTTAGAGGGATGCTTTTGACTCTGAATAGCTCTAAGTTAGTGCTCTGCGGCTTAGCTTGGAGACAGAGGCCAGTGGTTGCCTCTTTGTTTCCGAGGTGGGCTCTCTGAAAATCATGCAGTAACTCAAGAAATTTTGAGTTGATATAGGCAACCATTTTGATTAACCAGTGATTGCAATATCATACATATGGGGGCATATTGACAGGTATCCTGATCACTCTGTTTCACACCTTGTCTTTCTGAAAGCAGGCCCCGGGCAATTCAAGAGCCTCCATTATGTTCACCTAATACAAAGTGTGATAGGTCGTGGCCTAACCCTTGGGTTTTTCACATGAAGTATTGGTGGAACACAAGACCCACAAACCCTTATAACCTGGCACTTAGGTGGCTAGGTCATGAAGAAAGTGAACCAGGAAAGTTTGATTTGTAGGAGATGTTGACATGTCAGATAATATCCTGTTCAATTAATTGACTCAGGGAGAGACTCCAGAGTGAAAGAGTCAGAATTGTTAATGTAGGACTCTTTAACATACTCTTACGTGATTTTGTGAATTGGCCCTAGAGCAATTAAAATAGGAGCAACTTGGGAATATTCATATACAATGAGTGCATATACAAAGGAACTTTTACTAATAGGGAGTTGGATGTTTCAGGACCTATTCACAAGGGAGTCCTCCAGCTGGGCTACTTTGCGTACTCATAAATGCTTTCGTGAGTCGGCCTTATGTTGTTTAAGAGTTTTCACAAAGCAGTGCTCTGTGTGTGTATTTAAATACGTAGTTGGCTGTTTGTCTACCTTATTTATTTTTGGAGTTTGGTACAGATTAGACTCTGCCCAAAGGAGCCAGAGACAACTTTACAAAACACAGTTTTATTGTACGTAAGGTCCAGATGCGCCTGGATTGCAGAAATGAAGATGTATGTGTTCGCAAGAAGCTCAAACACAACTCCACCCAAAGCATATTTAATTTTATACTTTTAAGTTACACATATTTACAATTGTACGCAGAGAGCAACAAAGTGATTGACCCAGAATCCCTTTTTTTAAGTGCAAGAACCAGAATTAGAACCCTGATCTTCACGTTCCAAAGCTTAGAACGTTAGCCTGTAAACACTACTGCTCACTAGTGAAACAAGCGAACAAGCCGATGTAATCACAATAGTTTCACTAGATATACTAATTACTGAATGTCTCGGAGAGACAGCGCATGTGCTGCCTAGGCTCGACCTAAAAATGATACATCAGGGCTTATTTAAAGCTGTTATCCGGTGAATTATGTCACAAATTGTCTCAAAACTAAAGCCGACAGCATCAAACGAAGGAACGTCTGGGACGGTTATGTTGGTGTTTGTCAGTGATGCACGACTGGTTGAAGAGAGCTGTGTTTTTCCTCTTCTTGGGTGGCCCCTTTAAGAAAGCACTAGTTTCCTAACAACAGAAATCTTTTAAGAGGGTGTTGTTGCCCTTATGCATGATCATGGATCTACTGAGAAGGAGGCCTCTATTGCCACCCAAAATGACAATGAGGCTACTAGCCTCTACAACGAGCTACTCTCAGGTCCTTTGCTCTCCTCCTGAACATGATGTTCCTTAGGGCCTGGTGGCCTGGCGGTCTGATATCATCCACTGCTCAAGACTTGACTCTTATTTCTGTTCCTTTCACTACAATTACCAGAGTGAATAACAGTTTCCTTGCTTGCTTCAACAGGTAAGGGTACGCAGACCTGGAAGAGCAACAAAGCCATCTACGATGGAGACTGGAAGAAAGGAAAGCGCAGTGGGTTTGGCACATACAGCCTCCCCGACCCAGTCACTGGAGAGTACATGAAAGTGTATTCTGGCTTTTGGAAAAATGACAAAAAACATGTAAGTGTTATTTCACGTTAGCTATTCCAAGATGTCACTCTGTGCTTTCAAATGGATTTTTGTATCTTTGTAAAATGTGCTTACAAGTGTGATAGAAAAATGGCACACGGCACCAGGTTCAGCAAATTATTTGTGAGGCCTCGGACATATGGGGAAAAATATGAAGCCGGAACCGCGCTGTGCCTTTACAGCGCCGGCAATAGAACGAATGCGGCATTGCCACGCATTCGTTTAGCACGCAAGTCGTTACAACTACTTGCTTTAGGGGGGGCACACTGGTGGAGTAGTATTGGATTTAAAGTCCAACACCTTCCCTACTGTTGCGCATACTGGAGTTAGATTAGTAAGTGATTCTAATCCAAAGTCCAGCGCCCCCCTGAGGCAAGTCGCTGTAGCGACTTGCCTGCAAATGGGAACGCATCATAATGGTACGTTCGTTCAAATGCCGGCGTTGAAAAGGCATCTGTGTTAAAAGCATGCATGATTCTGTCATACAACCGGATATATGAGCAGCTCGGTGAAGGCGAGATCGATGCCAACAGTGTCCTGGGGGGGATTTCTTGAGTCATATCCGAAGGTCTGAATACACCTGAAAATACAACCCCCCCCCCCCCCACACACACACACACACTTCAGACTCCAGGACCAAGAATGAGGAAATCATGTATTCATTTTCGATAGCGCCAAGAAATCATCATTGGACTCCAAAGCTGCCCTCCATTGAAAACTCAAAATAGTGAACAAGTCCTAAAAAATATAAGTGTGGTCTCATTAGAATAAACAATGTGCTACTAGGTCCCTTCATCAGAGGAAGGGGGTGTCCACAATCTCACCACATCCTCCCTTGCAGACATAGCTGAGGTAGGAAGTTTCCATTGTATATTTTATGCCTGTGAAACATATGATTTATAGTGTATATTTCTATACTGTGTACAAAGAACGTGGTGAGATCTCAAAGAATTTTGATCAAGTTATGTTTTATTGAAGCCATTTAATGGCTTCCTGACTGTGTGAGCACTATATAAAAACAACAATAAATGACATATTGCCGCACACTAAAATGATAAAAAGAACATTCAAACATTATTTCGTTAGAAATTTCATGATTGGTTTAGAAACACTATGCAGAATATTGCCTCTCTAATGACTTAAAATGACCACATTTTAAAACAAATGGGAGGGAAGCTTTCTTGGTGCATATGAAAATGGCATTTTTGAACAGGTAAAAAAATGTTGCATTGAATGTTGTAATGCTTGGGTGCTCAGAGCTAACAAGTGAGAGATGGTTTGTAACTGCAGCCCCATGTGTGTCTCTGGCCCTTCCCTGCACTCTTTAGGTATCCTGACCACTCTGTTTCACACTTTGTCTTTCTGAAAGCAGGCCCCAGGCAATTCAAGAGCCTCCATAATGTTCAGCCAATACAAAGTGTGATAGGTCGTGGCCTAACCCTTGGGTTCTTCACATGAATTCTTGGTGGAACACAAGACCCACAAGCCCTTATAACCTGGCACTTAGGTGGCTAGGTTATGAAGAAAGTGAACCAGAAAGGTGGATTTTTAGAAAATGTTGACATGTCAGATGATATCCTGTTCAACTAATTGACTCAGGTAGAGACTCCAGAGTGGAGGAGTCAGAACAGAGAAGCCTCTCCCTCCCATGCGTCAACTGCTGTAATGCGCATATCTTCTTTGATACCGCCTGCCGCTGGCCTTTGAGAGATGCTTGATTGAAATATGCAGCAGTATCACCCTCCTGGATTCTTCATAGGCCTATGCAAGTGTTCATATTATGTTATGTTCATACATGTTAGTAGAGTGTTGTATTGCTAGTACTAGGCCCTCAAGGCATTGTTGGGGTCGTGCACCATCCCATCCAGGTCTCCAGGATTCCTACGTAGACCAGAGTCTGTTTTCTGTTTTAATTTGTGTAGGATTGTTATTAGTGAAGGTGTGATTCATATGTTGTGTGTGTGTTGGTTGTAGTGTGGATTGGTGTGTGTGTACGTGTGATGGGAAGGATTGGTTGGTATGTGCGTTTCGTGCATTTCCCAGGCTTGTGGTATATGGATGATGTAACTGCAACCGTAGCGTCTTCTTAGGGTTTCCATTTAAACCAGTCTAGCTGTAAGGGGGTGGAGGGAGCTGGTTTGCTGTGTTGTGCGCTGTCTAAGAGCAGTATGGTGTTTCATGAAGAGTGGAGTGTGTCCAACTATATAATGTTTCTGAGCTGTGTTGGATGCGTGGGCATTGTTCTGGCTGGTGTGTTGTGTTACAGGTTGTAATTGTTTGCTATTATGGTTTTTACAGTAGTGAGCTCCATAATAAGCACCGATATGAAGCATCTAAGCTGTGTTAGAACATCAGAGTGTTGGGAGCTCTGTTGAAGACAGCTGAGTAGCTCCGGGATAAAAATGGCTGATATAAGCCTGGAGCTCCAACATTCCAATGTTTCTCTTCATGGTTTTCCCTTTTTAATTTTACAACATTCTACCCTTAGTGGTGGAATGTTCTAATACCCTCATAGCCCCTCTGCCTCAGGCTATACTGGTTGTTAAAGGTTCTCTTCCTCGTTATAGGCCCTCGCCGACTCTGGTTCAGGGCCTTTAACAACCGGTATAGCCCTCAGCAGTGAGCTATGAGGCTATATTATGTGAGTCCTTGGTATTCCATAGATGAAAAAACTAAAGCAATGTTCTGGAATGCTTATTGCTTGAGATGCAGGACTGGGGTAAGAAAACAGTTTTTTCTCTGCACTGGATGGCCCTTTTAATCTGTTCTGTTGGATATTGTCAGGGCCACTGAAATTAAGCTGCAGAGGCGGGCCAAATTATGCAGCAGGGTTGAGTAAATTATGCGGCAAGGAAAGGCTAATTTTGAGGCATAATGCGTCAGATTTTGTGATAGTATTACTTCATTATTTTGACATTTTTACACATGTTAACACTGTCTGGACATTGGTTTACCTCATTTTAACACCCACATATACCAATAAGCAACCAGTGAACGTTTTCAAAAAACTGCATTTCACTGCGTAGCAACACGTGTTACTGCATGTTTAGTCATTTTTTAACCACTTGACCTAGAAACAGATAATGCAGCAGATGCTGGGTTGTGTGGCAAATGCAGCTTATCCATAATTGTGCAAAAATTGCTGTGGCTGTACAATCGCATAATTCCAGTGGCCCTAGATATTGTCTACTATTTAATGGAGCTGTTGTGTGCTCTTTCTCTCCTAGACAAAGTTTGCGAAATGCTAGAAAGTTAATGGTCCTTGCGTTTCAGGTTGCGGGCGAGCTAGCTTTTTCACGATATGGAACATGCTAACATCCACCTGAACGCATTAGGCAGAAGTCTTAACATAAACCCAACATGGCCCAGAAGTGCCATCCGGACAGCCAAACAGCAGTCACCACCAAGACATTCAATACACACATCTCTAGTCAGTGTTCAGAGGGATGTTCAGTGTCTACCTACCATATGCATAAACTATTGGTAAGCCCGGAAATACTTGTATCACATGTGCAGAGCTCAATGAAGGGGACACAGCCTACTAACCGAGAAATGGACCAGAGCCAGTACCTGGAGCACTTAATAGCAAGCAGAGTCAGACACAGTTTGAGATCACTGTCATTAAATTAGGTGTTGACAACATCTGTTTGTTTAAAGTGCATAGACATGGCAGACGTGCAGTATGGACCGCGGTACAAAAAATATGAGATTATTATTATATATTATTCTTATTTCTTCAGAACATGCAGCAAGTCACCCAGACGTCCAAAAGTGTAACAAGGCCACACTAATGGCAGAATGTGCACTATACATATGTAACACAACATAAGGTGTCAGTTGTGTGTTGCTGCTGGTGTGATGTAGAGTTTTGATCTAGGTGTCAACAGTACTCTGGTGAAATTGTCTTATCCGGCTGTAGTTCAGGATAGGAGGAGTTGAAATGTGCAAAAAGGTGTGGCACTCAGTGAGTGAGATGAGACAAGAGACTCACACTCAGCGAGAAAAACAGTTCTGAGCAGGGATGGATTGGGATCACAATTTGGTCTGGGCACTGACCAAAAAAGTGGCCCACATGGCCCACATTCGCAGGGCGTTGCCCACATTTATGGGGCATGACCAACATTCACGGGCGTGACCCACATACGCAGGCATGGCCCACATTCACGGGCGTGCCCTTTCATGAAACACACAAGGAATGTAAGTGGGAGGATGTTGTTCTTGGGAAGGACACAGGGCCAAGGTGACAATGTCCTACAAGCTGACCACCTGAAAAATAGCGAGGCCCCTTTCTATTACAAAAGTATTCCTCGGCCCTTCAGCGCAGGAGCACCTGAAAAGCAGCGAGGCCCCTTTCTCTTAAAATATTATTCCCCAGCCCTCCAGCACAGGAGCACCTGAAAAACAGGGAGGCTCCAGCTATTTGTAAATTACTCAGCCCTTCACTGCCTCAGGGCAATGGCCTGGCAGGAGAGGGGATAAAGCAAAAAAAGACAGCTGCTGAGCCATCCATGGGGGCTGAGGGGTGTTGCAGTTACCCGCATCATGGGAGATGAAGGAGCCCAGGCGCCTGCCCACCCGTTTCACCCTCCGACCGGTGTCCTGCCACCCTTCAGCGAGACGGCTGACCCCGCCACGGCCGCCCCACGCTGGCAGACGTGGATCGGCAGGCTCAACAACTACTTCATCGGTTCTCGGGAGACGGACGGGGCGGTGAAGCGCTCGCTCCTTCTTCACTACGCGGGGGAGGAAGTCTACCTGTTGTTTAAGCACCTTCCCAACACCGGTAATGCGGACGACTACGACGCGGCCGTGACGGCCCTCAATACTCACTTTGACCCCCAGATGAACCCGGATTTCGAGAACTTCAAGATGCGTCAGGCGAAGCAGAAAGAGGGAGAGTCAGTGGATGCTTTTCATGCACGGCTGAGGGTGCTCGCAGACACTCACCTGGTTGGTGACCGAGCAAAAGAAGAGATCAGGGCGCAGCTCATCTATGGCATCCGAAGCAAGAAACTGCGGAGCCTCATCCTCCGCCAACCAAACATCCCGATGGCTGACATTCTGGTGCTGGCACGGTCCCACGACCTGTCCGACGCACGTGCGGAGGAGATGGAACAAGCGCTCACACGAGGCACGGGTCCAGGAGTGACCGTCAAGACAGAGCGCGCAGACGCAGTGAGGATGCGCGAACAGACGCGCCGACCAACAACCAGGAGGTCGCCCCCAGCGCAGTGTGACTACTGCGGGTATGAAGAACACCACGGCAAGACGTGCCCTGCGAAAGGTAAAACGTGCACCAGCTGTGGCACCCTGAACCACTTTGCCTCCGTCTGCCGGAAGCGCGCCCCGTGGAAGGATCACAGGGGCAAGAGGCCTGCGAAAGGCATGGTGAGACAGCTATCCCAACTGTCCCTCTCCTCACGTACTGACGCTGAACCCAGACACACGCGAGCCCTGCAGGAGGACGACTCGGAGTGTGATGATGGAGAGGAGACATACGTGATCTCGTTCACCAGAGCCCTAAAAAGCACAAGACGGCCACAACCCCGGTGCGACGTCAGAGTCGCAGGGTCAAAGGTGAACGCGGTGATCGACACGGGAGCATCAGTCACCGTCATGGGGGTGCAGCAGTACAACCGACTCCGACCGAAGCCAGAACTCATGACATCGAAGGCCCGCATATATGCATATGGCAGCGACGTCCCACTACCCCTTCTGGGGAAAATGACAGTACCGGTGGGAACAGAGGACGCCGAGATCACCATTGATGTACACATCATCAACCAAGAGGTAGATACGCTCCTAAGTGGACACGCCGCCGAGGACCTAGGACTCCTAGTGTTCATCCGGAAAGTTCAAGATAATCAAACGGCCAACCTGCTGGACCAGTTCCCTGAACTGTTCACGGGCCTGGGGAAAATCAAGCGCCCGCCGGTCAGACTCCACATCGACCGCTCTATCACACCCACGGCACTGAAGCACAGACGAATCCCCTTTCAGCTACGCCCTCTGGTGGAAGAAGAACTCAAGAAGCTGGAAGAACAAGGGGTCATAGAGACAGTCACTGGCCCCACCCCATGGGTGTCCCCAATGGTAATCGTGGAGAAGCCTCGCCAACCAGGCAAGATCCGGGTGTGCATTGATATGCGGCTCCCCAACAAAGCCATCAAGAGGGAGAGACACATCACACCCACCATGGACGACATCATTGCGGACCTCAACGGGGCACGGTGGTTTTCCAAGTTGGACTTAAACGCCGGCTACCACCAGCTAACACTAGCCAAAGAGAGTAGGTACATTACCACCTTCAGTACACACCTTGGGCTGAGAAGATACAGGCGGCTCAATTTCGGGATATCGTCTGCGGCGGAGATCTTCCAGAACACGATCAGGGACATACTACAATGCCTGCCAGGAGTTATGAATGTGAGTGATGACATACTGATCCACTCCACCACCATAGATGAGCACTATCGGAGAGTCAGAGCCACACTGACACGCCTCAGGGACTACGGAGTCACACTCCACAAGGACAAGTGCCAGCTATTCCAGCAGCAAATAGAATCCTTCGGGTACAAGTTCACCAACAACGGCATTCAGGTGGACCCCCGGAAGTCCCAAGCCATCAAGGACGCCCCAGCACCCACATCTGCCTCGGAGGTACGCAGCTTTCTGGGAATGGCCACGTACTGCGGCCGATTCATTCCGAACCTAGCGACACTTGCCGAGCCCCTCAGACAACTGACGAAGAAGGACGCACCGTGGCAGTGGGGGCCCCAGGAAGACACCGCGTTCCAAGCCATCAAGACAGCGCTCCTCGGCCACGCTACTCTGGTTTACTTCGACCCCACACGAAGAACGGAGCTACTAGTCGATGCCAGCCCGGTGGGACTCGGGGCAGTCCTCACGCAGGAACAAGAGCCAGGGCGGTGGGCCACATTGGCTTATGCGAGCAAAGCACTCACAGCAACCGAACAAAGGTATTCCCAGATCGAGCGGGAGGCGTTGGCCATAAGGTGGGGCTGTCGACACTTCCACCTATACGTCTGTGGACATCCGTTCACGGTCGTGACGGACCACCAGCCCCTGGTACCCCTTTTTAAAGGGACAGCACCACACCCCCCGCCACGAATTGAACGATGGGCCATTGGACTCCAACAATACCACATGGACATAACCTACCGGCCTGGCGCCAAGAACCCGGCCGACTTCCTGTCCAGACACCCGGACACAAGAGAGCCCCCACAAGCCGGGAAGGACGAGGAAGACGCAGCTGAAGCGCATCTAGACTTCGTCGCGGCTTTAACTTGCCCGCAGGTACTGACACTCCAAGAGATCTTGCAAGCTGCGGATCGCGACACCGTAATGACCAGAACTCGGGAAGCCCTCCAACAGGGGTCGTGGACCAACTTCCTACAGTCTGCCAACACGTGGACAGAGGACGAGAGGGCTGACCTGCAACAGATCTGGCGCGTACGGAATGAGCTCAGCGCCACCAGAGATGGAATAGTCCTGAGAGGAGCGAGGATAGTCGTGCCAGCAGCGCTTCGCCACCAAGCCACCCTCCTGGCCCACAGAGGTCATCAAGGAACGGAGAGGATGAAGGCCAGAATGAGAGAAAAGGTGTGGTTTCCGGGAATGGACGCATTGGTGGAAAACATCGTAAGGAACTGCCCGGCATGTCAGATGACTAGCAGACCTGAACCTCCAGCCCCCATCGTGACTGAAGAGCCCGGGAGACACCACTGGGACAAAGTCAGCATGGACTTTGGGACCCTCCCAGACGGGAGAGTAATGCTGGTAGTCGTGGACAACTTCTCCAAATACCCCCTAGTGGAGGCGCTGCCATCCACCACCTTCACGTTTGTAGGGCCAGCACTAGAGAAGATATTCCATATGTTCGGGCGCCCCTCAGAACTGAAGAGCGATAACGGGCCACCGTTCCAGGGCCATGAATTCCGCGAATTCCTCGCACATCACGGCATACGCCACAGGCAGATCACCCCACAGTGGCCCCAAGCCAACGGCGAGGTTGAACGCTTCATGCGGACACTAAACAAAGTTCTGCGAATAGCCAGCGCCGAACATCGGGACCCGGAACGAGAAATCCAACGGTTCCTTGGGGAGTATCGCAGCACACCACACTGCTCCACCAGACAAGCCCCCTGGGCCCTCATGCTAAAAGGGACACGCCGTGATGGCCTACCCACAGTCCCCGGGTGGGCCCCCCCCCGCGCCGTTTGCAGCGGAGCAGGCTCTACAACGACGAGAGCAGCAGAACCAGCAAGCAAGCCGGGCCAGGGGAAGCCGGGAGCGCGCCCTAGGGCCGGGAGACAATGTCCTCATAAAGACCCGGAGACCCGGGGGAAATTCAAGCCACCGTACGAGCCCGGGAGCTGGACAGTGGAACGCCGCCACGGGACAATGATCACGGCCCGAAGAGGGGCTGAGTCAGCCACACGTAACATCTCGTGGTTCAAGCGCATACCCTCGGCTACAGAACACCGGCCAGAGCCCGCGGAGGAAGAGGTGGAGGACACCAGGATTCCCGAAAGAGAACTCTCATCACCTCTGACCCAACCCGAGTCGACAACAGACCCGGGCGGGCCCAGCTCCGCAGCCGACCGGGCGGAACGCGACTGCCCGCCAGACGCCAACACCCGAGCGACGACCAGGTATGGGCTGAGAGGGAATCCTCCACCAAGTAGCCGCCTCAGAGACTTTGCCTGCCAAGTAAGTGACTGAGTGGGGGAGTTCGAGTCGGAGTTTTGTCATCCAAGTTGGAGAGGGATGTTGCAGTTAGCGCTCTAGCGTTGGACGCTAGAGCGCACATGTAAACTACGTGATGCGTACGCCGCGACGGTGGCGTACGCGTCGAGTTAAATAAAGAGGGGCGTTCCCCGAGTTCGGGAGTTCGCGCCGAGAGACCCAACTGTGTGTGGTCTGTTTATTGCGCGGCGCAGCGGCTGATAATTAATAGTGATCACGACGCAACAAGGGGGGGGATAAGGTGAAGATGGTGGGAGTTCCCGAGATCACCTGCCCCCCACAGTGAGACCCATTCTTCCTCGCCCACTATGCCCTGTGGGCGAGGTGTTAATGCAAGCACTGTTTCTGGGCTGCGTGACCCCAGGGGGGCCGAGGTGAAAATGGCTCAAAGGCCTGAGCAACACCTGGCCCCCAGGGAGGCCGATTCTGGCAGCCAATCACCCCTCCCCAGCCCACCCTCAGCGTGATTGCTCGGCAGGGCTGGGGGTCAAGGAGAGACCACAGCTGATAATCGCTGAACAGCCGCCCAGCGAAGCCGCTTTCCTCTCCCTGTCAGTGCTCTCTGTGGACTGGGAAAGGTGGGAAAAAACGGGCCACAGAGTGCACTGAGACACCGGCCCTTCGTTCCATGCCCGAGTGCCCACAGGGCCAATCCGCCCCTGTCAGTGAGTCACTTGTGCTCTGTGAAGTGAAACTGAAATCCAGTGAGAACGTGTTGCAGGAAAGTGAGGCTCACGCATTAGGAGGGAGACTGTGCGTCAGTGTACGGGCTGCACGCAGATGAGTGAAACTATACACTATGGTATGGGAATTACTTCAGATTTTTTAGGGCTGTTCTCCAGCAAGTGAGACGTGCAATCAGTGAGCTCCAAGACGTGTGGGTCAGTCCTTCAAGGCATTTTGTGAGACTGACTCCCAGTTTGAGGGAGGATGCAACAAGGTGTGACTTGCACTCAGGGAGACAGACTGTGCTCTAAGGTGTGGGACTCACACCGAGTGAATGAGGCTGTGCTCCAAAGCAGTGAAACATACAGTGAGCGAGACCCAGAGTGGGACTCACCTCCCACCCCAATGAGTGAGCTTGTGTTCAAGGCATGAGGATTGCACACAATTAGTAAGGCTATGCATGACCCCTTGGCAGTCTGTCTGTCCCTGGTGCCCGTCCACCTCACCCCACTTGTCTGCTTTCCTTTCGTGTTTCCTAGTTTTCTCACTGATTACATATCATTCAACCACGCTCCATGAACTCCCAGTGCTTAAGTTGAGCCAGTGGCTTCCAGTGCACCGGCACTTATTGTCAACACCAGCACTTATGACAGTCACCAGATGGTGGGCACTGTATATTTAATTTAGAAATGAGCACAACAACACTTGTTTATAGATTCAAAATACATTAAAAACGAATAACCCCTGCCATTCTTATAGCTTTGGAGGCCTGGATTAGTCTGAATTGTCACGCTGGTAGGAGTGTGGTGGTTAGTGGGTGTGTTGGTACTGTCACTGGCAGCACTGGCAGGGCATTGAGTGGTGCAAGCAGTAGTGGCTCCCGACGAGGGCCCTGGCACTTATTTGTGTACAAATTAAGCACTGTGCGCTCCTGCTTTCCCGTGTCTGTCTCTTGTGCGCCTAGGCCCCCTCCTTCGTCCTCCCCTCCGGTGCACGGTGTTTTGCCTGGGGCTGACTTCCCCTCCATCTTTGAGAGCTCCCTGGACCTGCCTCTGGCAAACCTGTGTTTCTGGAGGCGGGACTTTGCCAAAACAGGGAAACAGACACAAAAGTCGAACTACAAGTGAGTATTCAAACGAAAGAAGTAGATTTATTTTTAACTGGGTTTAACTTGTCTTTAATAAAGTAAAGCACTCTTAGATGGATGTTGTCCTTTAATTACAATTCATTTCCCCCAAATTTAGCACAAAGTGTTGCTTAAGTGTCAAAGTAAAGTGCCTTTCAGAAAAGTAGGCACCTCACTTAAATCATAATTAGAAGCTGACCTGCTTCTTGCCCGCCCTTCCCCATCCCTCCCGTAGAATCCTGGGTAGGGGAATGGTAAGCAGGGGAATAACAGCATGGCTCCTAGGAATATCTCTGTTAGATGGGTGTCCCTAGCTGTTACTTGCCCCCCTCTTCCTTGTGAGCTTGTTCCTACTGGGCTGTCCCTACACTGCCCTACCTCCCAATGCCCTTAATGCTTTATCCACTTTCTGCTCATCCCTGCGAAGGGAATTAGTGTCCATGCTTTGAGGACCCCGCACTGCGAGGTTGTAGTGTCTGTCATGCTACACAACCGCACTCACGCCATACACCGAAGAAAGATTACATGAAACCTCAACCCTGGCTGCTCTAGGGTTCCTCTGTCCACCCCCTGCAGGAGCATTCCCTGTGTTTGCCCTGTTGACGAGGGAAATGTAACATGCCCAGGAGTTGAAGACCCTCTGTGTCTTCTTGTGCACCAGAGGGTCTTGGGCGGGGTCGGAGATGGAAAGGTGGGAGGGGTCAAAGGGCATCTTTCTGTGGTTGCACCTATGTTAGCAAAGTAGTTACTCCTCCCCAATCTGGCGCATAAAATATTTCTAATTGTCTGACTGCTAACTCCCTCTAGCCCCTAAACTATTCATTAAACGTTTTATCATACATAGGGTTATCACATAATCCCAGGTCACGGGGCACCTTGTTTCCACTTCTTGGCTTTAACTCAACAAACAAGCGACCTGTGTGTGTTTTTTTCTTGGTTTCATAACAGAACCAACGCACCTGAAAACAAAGATTTGTAAAAGCCACGCTCTGCACCTGGAGACCAGGGGCATCAGGCCATCCTAACCACATAACCTCATAATGACAAAAGGGAAGAGAAAACCCTCATTCAAAGTTTGTCCATGGCCTGCTTGGCTTGGTCTGTGTAGGCCCCTAAACAGTTTGAGGAGGCCTTTGCATACCCCTTCTGTGTCTCTGCCATCTGGTGGGTGGCATCTGTTGCTGTTTATTTCATGAATGATCCGCGAGAAAGGAAACAAATGCCCCATTGGAGGATGCCGCCTGCTTCCGAGGCACGTGCATGTGCACAAGCGTGATTTGTAACAAGCTGTTCCTATTTTGTGTGGGTGTCCAGTGTCAAGAGAACAACTTGGCATTCTCCAACTAAGGGAACTGTTTGAGGACCTACGAATATATTCTTCGCAATAACTTTAAAATCGGTTTATATAACTAGTAACTTTACTTTTGACTTTTCATAAGCCCGCCATTTCCATTTATATAGAGAACCAAGCATTTGCAATGCAATCGGTCTCCCCTTTGGGACCTTATATGTATTTAGCTATGCAGCACATTAGCCTGGGTGCTGAAACATCTACTGTTCTTTAACATGGAGGGAAAGTAAGCACCAAACTGCGTTACACGCCAGGTATGGGAACACATGGAGAGAAACATTGCCTTTCAGCGGTAAATGGTATAGTCCAAAGCTCTGTTTTTAATATAAAATCAGGGCCTTCAGTGGTCATATCACCGAAAATACAAGAAATGAAAAAAATATTATTGTCTACGGGTGTTCGTGGAAGACAATTTTTTATGGACTAGAATCTAGGGAATGCTAAAGTGGTTCTGGTATTTTACTGACCTCTACTGGTCGTTTTCTATCAAGGAAGTTAAATAGAGGCAGTTGAACAGAAAAAGAAGAACCTAAGCGGAAGCGAACAAGTCCTAGGGCTGATCTCCAGAGCCCACAAAGTACATACACATATAAATATATACTAAAGTATATTCAAGAGGTCTCGAATGCTCGACCTAAAAAACGTGACATACATAAGGCTACACAGACAAACCACATAAAAACAGAGACACTTTCATTGTAGAAGATTCTTATTAATAGTAATTTAATTTAGTCCATAGTGTTTCACATGTATATAAAGTGCCATTATGTCTATTGAAAGATTTGTCCATGGTAACTAGATGAGCTAAATCATTTAACCAAGTTTCCCCCTTAAACTTTTGTCTTGTTTTCCATGAAGGTAACTTTTGTTTTCTAAGCAACAACTAATGCATGAATCCCAAATGTACATTTGTGAGAACATAAAGAACGGAGTCATTTAACCCCATATCAATAATGCAACAGAGAGGGAACCTTTTAGTTCAAATTTAAAATAAGACTTAAGTATGTAAAAACCTCCCTCCAGAAGTCAAACTCAGACTGCTGGTCACAAGATCACACCAGGGGGCAAAAGGAAACAGCCGTGCGTGTGGGTGCTGGACCTCTGTATTTCCTGAAGATCAATATTTGCTGGGAAAGCAGAATAGTAATGTCTAGAGATTCAGAAATGTTGTCACCAAGAATAGAGGCCCAACCGGAATCCGACAAAGGAAGACCTAAATCTACATACCAGATATTACATATGTTGTCCAAATGCAGATCGTTTTGATGAGATTTCGGTTATCTAGAAAATGCAGTCGCAGAGTTAACCATTAACCTTAGCACAAAAGGAGGAGAAGAGACACTCACTAGATTCAGCCCTCCACCTTGTGATCCTCAATCAGAAATTAGTTTACAGAGACACTGATATCTTTGATGCCCTGTTTTGTATATTTAAAATTTTAAAGTAAATATAGGTAGATTTGGTTCATAGCATAGATGCCTCTAATAGCCCCTGGCTTCCAGAAAACCTTTTTGGCAATTTGTATAATAAGAGGATTTTTCCATAAAGACAATTCATTGAGCAAAAACATGTAGTTACTCATCCTGTCTGCAAAGGCTTTCCATGTGTTCAGTGAGATTCTAGAAGCTCGAGGTAGCAGATGAGGATTCCACTTTCTTATCTTTCAAATGGAGTGTTAACAGAAAAGGGAAACAGAGGGGCATATTTACGAGGAAGTGGCGGAGCGCGGCATTAGCCTCCTTGGATTAACACCACGCTCCGCCACTTCTGAAACGCACCGTATTTACAAGGATACGGTGCAGCCCTGCGTTTCCCCCTGTGCTGGCGCTAATTAAGCCACCTAGCGCCAACACAGGTACCCTTGCACCATAGTGCAAGGGTGCCTGCGTTGCAGGGGAAGATTGTTTCTGTACAGGAAGATGTCGTTCACATAAACAATCTGAAATGGCAGCACACATACAAGTTGCTAAACGTCATTTTTTTAATGATTGTTTATGTGCAGCAAGGGACACCTTCCTGCATATTAACAATCAATGGCCTTTTGCTGTTTTTTTGTGTGCTGCACAACGCAGAGCGCAGGGCTGGCTGCCGGGCTCTCACTTCCTCCCTCGGTAGGTCATGTGATGGCATTACCAATCACTGTGGCTTTGAAATAAAGCCACAGAGTAATTGTTTATGCCCTTAATCATCGCGCCCCTGCGCTTCCTGGAAGGCCTGGGCTCGCAAGGGCAGGCTTTTCAAACCAATCCGGGATTTGCTCATATGCAGCTTTAAACTTAAAACTGCATGGCAGCAAACCAGCGATTGGCCGGAGCAGGGAACACAACGCTCCTAAGGAGGCCAGAGAGGCAGTGTTGGGTTCTCCCAGCTCACAAACAAAGTGCTGGGTTCTAGGCCTGAAGTGCGCATGTTGCATCGGACAGAGATCAAGACCTGTCCAACGCGAGATGCACACTAGACGTCAGGTGAGGTGATTGGCATTCACTGCCTGATTGGCCATGCCCTGCTGTTAAACGCCCTGCCCCACAGAGCCAGGGAGCCCACTAGTCTTTGGGCATGGAAAGAAGGATTTAATTTATGCAGCTAGCACCTAGTGGGGCAACGCTCCTCTGCCCCCAAAGAGAAAATGCCACTGAGAATTGGGAAGGGACCAGTCTCGGAACCCTTGGAGACCTCTTTTAGAACGATACACTTAGACCCTTCCCGACTCTACTCAATACATTTGAAAAAAAAAAACATTATTTTTTAACATATGGTGCTGTAAGGGCTGTGGTCCAGGCATATTGGCATACAGGGCAGACAAGTCACCAACCCAGGATACTCTAGAGATCATATGCACCACTCCAGGTACAATTAAAGCCATTACCTTGCTATATAAAGCGCTTTTTCGACAAGCCAAGAAGGACTTGGGGGACCTACAAAATAGATGGGTGACTGAAATGAATCTCGCGATCTCGGACATGGATTGGACCACTATTATGGAATGCACACCTGCACTTCAAGGAATGCTAGGTTTAAGCTCATCCAATTGTGTTTCTTACACAGTGCTCCTTACACCTAAACAAATACGTTTGATGTTCAAAGAGGCACAAGCAGAGTGCTCGAGATGTAAAGTGGTGGATGGGATTTCCGTAATATGGTTGGAGTGCCCCCCCACCCCACCGCTTCCATTACTGGGAAACAATTGTTCAATACATCGCGATGGCCATGGGTTGCCACATTCTTAAAACGCCGGTCTATTGTTTGCTGGGCCTTTTCCCTAGGCCTTAAACGAAAGCAATAACATCTAAATGTATTGACCTGGCACTAATACTTACTCGCCACCTCGTTGTGATCACCCCGAAAGATCCCTATGGCCCGACCCCTCTGTGCTGGAGCACTGAGGTGTTGAGTGGGCGGACTGCGAGGAATCGTCCCTCCAGTGGGAGGCCTTGCGCGACCCGAGGCCTTAGAAGATGCACAGGCTGGAGTTCAATATTGCACAATTGCCCCACGATTGACAGCAAGGGGATAGTGAAGACGGAATGGGATCCCTCCTGGCTGGGAATTCATTTCTACTCTACTCCACCCATCCGAGTGCTCGGTCCCTGAATCCTTCCCCATGGACTACCCTAGATATGCAAGCAGAGTTCCCACAGACACCATCTCCCTTGAAGAAAATACATTAATGGCCAGATGTACAACCATAGTAAATTGCGACTAGCAATTTGCTCTCGATTTCGAGTCGCAAATTGTGAGTCGCAATTTACTATGTACTACAGTGTTAGAGACACTGATTGCGATTACCAATGGGGTCACAAAATGCGAGGCTTATTAATATTAATGAGGATCTCGTATTTTGCAAACCCCATTGGGAATGGCTAGCACTTCCAGGGATGGTGGCCTGCGGGGCTCAGCAGACCACCATGACTGGGACTGCTTTTAAATAAATTAGTTTTTTTTTAAATGCAGCCCGTTTTCCTTAAAGGAAAACGAGCTGCATTTAGAAAAATAAAAATGCAACGTTTTCATTTTATTTTTAAAGGCAGGCAGTGGTCCCTGGGACCCCTGCCTTCCCATGAAAAAATATTTTTGCATGCATTTGCAAAGGGGGGGGGGGGGGGACCCCTTCCCATTTGCAATTGCATTACCAACTACTTTTACGAGTGCTTTACGCCCGCAGTTGTTGTCGCAAAACATTTGTACATGCCTCCTGAGTCGCTATTAGGAAGGGAACGCTCCTTCCTAATAGTGAGTCGCAGAACCTATTTTGTGAGTTGCTAATTGATTAGCGACTCGCAAAATAGGTTTTGTACATGGGCCTAAGGTTTTTAGCATGCGCAAATGGATCTAATACCCGTTTGCGCATGCTAAAAACCGTTGTACATCTGGCCCTCAGTACTGTTAATGACACCCTAGCAGGCAACACCTAGTTCCAGATTACTTTCTTACTTTTCTTTCTCAATTACATTTTTCTTTCCTTGTTACTGCATTGTTTATATTTGCAACTGCGATTATTTGTGTAGTTGGACACGTGCCCCATTGACTGTGACCACCCCCACACAATCCTCCCTAGATTGTCCTGTGATCTGAAAAATCTGACACCGGTTAGTGAGGAAAATGTTCATACCTAGAAGGATGATGACGCTGATATATGTTTGTTAACCATAGTATGCAGATGGATGCATAGGTTCATGTTGTCACGGTTATGCCCGCTGTAATTATCTTGCAAAAATAATAAAAATGATGTTTCTGTGTTCTTGGGAAATGGCGATATTACCATTACCTATAAAGCAAATTGCCCTTTGCACCCAATTTGAAAGTATCGAAGGATCAATATGCGAAATGGATTCTTTGGCATGCTCACCATGTTCAAAAATGTTAATGATTGCACCGATAGTATCCAGGGGTTTGCCTTCACACGACCTCCAAGTTCTATCAGTTGACTTTTCTGGAGTAAGTAAAGCCTTATCGGGTACTGAGGGATGAGGGCATTCAGACTTGAGTCTGTATCTAATGGGTTTGTCTAATATATATGGAAACTAAATTATTCACATATATGGTTTGCAGGAGACCACTCTGTAGACCAGGGATGTTCAATAAGAGATGGTTAAAAAGGGGTTCACCCATGGGATGCAATATTTCTGTAAGATCATTTGCCCACCACTTACCACTAGCATTATGACATCACGGTGTAGTCTTGACCTTTGAACTCATGGGATATGTAATTTCTTCTGTTTTCAATTTACACTGCAGTTTATTCTTAAATTACTTTGCTGGTGATGAATTAAAGCAGGAAGAAGGTACAGCATAATAGGAGCCTGCGGTCTTGTAATAAAATCAGCACTTTTGGCGCTAGATATGATCTGCACATCTATGTGGGTTGTGGTGAGCAGAAAGTTCATGGTGCTGTGCCCCCAAAATAAATGGTTCCATGGTGATAAACATGATAAAAAAGCTTGTGATAGTTGCTGTTAACAATGGTTTCTTGGTAACGTGGGAGATGCAATGGGTTTGTCTGTAATGGGGCCTTTACATAGATCACAACCTTTTCTGACACAAACAGTCACTGCTGAGCAGGCTTGTCAGAAGCTTTTGCGGAACTGGGTGCCTAAGCAGTGCATGGCGCCACCTAGTGGTGCTGATGGTACTGCCTCAACATGAATATATTGCAAAAGCACGCTGAGGGCCTTATTATGACTACGGCGGTGCATGGGACTGCAGTAGTCATGGTGGCGGTCCAACCACTGCCACACTGCTGGACCGCCCACAGTATTATAAGTGTGGTGGTCGGACCACCACTGAACCCCTGCTACCGCCGCAGATCAAAGATGCTGCGGCGATCTGACATTTATTCAAGGCCAAAATATGCTGGCGGTGCCGCAGTGTAACCACCGAGCCTTTCAGTTGCCTCACAGCCACCCTTTTCATGGCGTCGCACTGCCATGAAAAGAGTCGTGGTGAAGAAACAAAGGGGGCCCTACAGGGCCCTCTTGTGCCTCTGTGCACTGGGGTGCATGCAGGGGGGGCACTTGTATTCCCCTGTAGTTATGCACCCCCAGTTCTTGCACTGGAAGGAAGCACAACATGGTGCATCCCATCCCGTGCAGGAACGTGCACTGGGGGACCTGCTGCGGTGCTGTTTAAGGCTCACAATCACCCTTTAAACAGTACCGCAGCAGGATCTCCATGTCGCAAGCCCGCCAGACTACAAAATTACTTGTAATGTGGTGGGCGGGCAGTTGAGAGTTTTGGCGGTCCTGGAGCGGAGCGGTGGCATGCCGCCCGCTCTAGGACCGGCAAAACGCATAATAAGGTCCTTAAACTGCTTTTGTGATATATAAATACATTGAGGATTTGCAGCATGAGGCGATGAAAAGAGCCG
The DNA here is from genome assembly GCF_964204655.1 of Triturus cristatus. Classification (NCBI taxonomy): domain Eukaryota; kingdom Metazoa; phylum Chordata; class Amphibia; order Caudata; family Salamandridae; genus Triturus; species Triturus cristatus. The sequence goes on from NC_140594.1 coordinate 165,951,169, forward strand.
GCCTTGGGCAAACAGGCTGCTTTCCGCCCCAACCGGGACAGCCCTGCACCTGAGATACAGATAGATGTAAGATTTCTCAACAATGGAATGTATGCTGCATCACAATATCTGGCATAACTTAAGTATCCCCCTAAGCACGTTATGACGATATTGCAACACACCAAGGACTTTCAAACTAAACTGAAGGCAGGAGGACGCAGGCAGAGTTCTTTTATAGGGGCATGGAATATCATTTTTAGGTCTCGCCTAGCGACGCAGCGCATGCGCTCTGCTCACCTTGGCGAGATCTATTGTTGTTGGTTTCTTGGCCGAAGGGGGACAGGACATGTGCGCGCCTGGACAGGCGATGTGAACGCGCCAGGCGATGTGAACACGTACCGCTCGCGACATTCAGACAAGTGAAAGTGATCGCACCATAAACAAAGAAAGACTGTTACTAGCTTAACCCACTTGGGGGCACTGTTGAACATAAAAAAGCCTCAAAGTATTTTCAAGTGGGACATCCCTTTAAAGAGTAATACCCCCGTATAGTTTTGTGCGATGTATATAGCGCGAACTCGAGCCGAAGGTATAGGAGTGCTGTATGAGCACCAGTTACATTACCCATGGTCACATTTATTTTGTTTTGTACTTGTTAGGCAGCTGAATACTCTGCACGAGATTATGGTCCAACTACATATCTGATGGGTAATGTGCAATTAAATGACTCACCTGTATACTTTACTATGCGTAATGGCAACTCGCCTGCCTCCCTGTATTTTGATCCGTGTAACGTGTGAAAGTCCCTTATTGCTGAAACAGATGTTTGCTTCCTGGGGAGAAATGCCCAACTCATGGTATGCTGGGGTTCCACATGAATACGTGCACTTCTAGAGCACATCCATCGGCAAGGGACATTTTACGAATAAAAGGAGGATCAAAGCGCTTCAAGAATTTAAAAAATGTTTTAGGCCAATGTTTCCAATTCACAAAATAAAAACATAGACATCACTGTTGTATATGAGTGCTTTGAATATTTTATACAGAGAATACACATAATAAAGTTTAGCTGAATATTCTAAATATGCTTGCATTACAATATTACTACTGACCCATTATGGTTATAAACACATATTGTAATATGACCACTGCGTTTGTGTGCTCGGAAGCAAACATGGGGAAGTTTGTCGAATGACTTTTAAACAATGTGGCCATATTACGAGTATTAGGTAAACATCAAAAGGTCCTTGTCTCAAATGTTCTTCCCGCGTTCATGTCGCATATAAAATGAATTCCCACTATACAGCTTTAAAGATACTGTCATTTCCAGAGGGCTTAAAATGGTGCGCCTTCCCAAAACTTATTTTGTAAGTTTACCTTCTTAAAAGTTAAACAACGAAAGCAACCCGAAAAATATGTGAGTTGCATGAGTTAGGCTTCCCAGCTTTCCATAAGAAACAAGCATTAACAATGCATTAGATCTCGCATTTACGCGAGTTTCATTCATTAGCATGGTAAATGCCTTTTGTTTAAGTTTTGGTTTTTAAAACATAAATAAAAGGCATTGTCATTTACAATGCCAATAGTTTAAACTTGCAGAAATGCGAAACCTATTGCATTGCAAATGCTTGTTTTGTATGTGAGAGGATTCTTTATTCCTTAAATTTCCTTGCATCGTCATCCAATCCCATTAAATCCTTGTTCTCTTCCTCTGTTTCATAACTCAGATCGTCCATTTCCTAGTATGTAGAATAGCTTGGTTGCCTGAACTGTAAGATAGTAAACAGAGCAGTATGCAGTTTGTTGCAAACACACATTTTTAGCATTTCCTGTGAACTCAATATCAGTGGTAGGTTTGTGGTTCAGACCGTGTGATAATATGTTGTCCATGTCAACATATTATTAGATCTACTGTTTCCTCTGTAAAGTTGTAACATGCAATCTCCCAAGCAGGATGACCTAATTTCCCAGGTTACCTGTGCTGTATTACTGCAATTACGTGAAATGTGACCTTTGTAAGGTACTAAGAACAGTGTTACTTTGTGTGTCACACTGGCTCCATATAACATGCTTTATTGGGCCGAGTGATTCTTCCTTACATCTCTGTTTAACCCTTTCAGTGTCATTGTGCGTGCAGGCCCCTCCCCCCTTGCCAGGGCGCTTTTGTATGTAGAACGTGTCGTAGAACGTGTTGTAGCTGAAGTTACCAAAGGTTGATGGCCTCATCAAGCAATTTAACCCTTTCCTGATTGATAAATGTATTAAATATTGATTCAGTGTGTTTTGCAAAGCGCTAAAACCAAGTTAACAGACATATATGTATGACTGAGAAAAAAACACGTTCTCAGGTCTACCTGGTGGGCTAGCACTCTGAAATGACTGCACTGTGATACTTAGCACTCTACGAGAAGTCATGAATAAACAAAAATAAATCAATAAATAGATCAAAAAGTAATGAATAGCCAAAAATAAATTAATAAATAGGCCAAAGAGTAATGAATACATCAATAAATGGATCTAAAATTCATGAATAATCAAAAATAAATTAATAAATACATCAACAAGGCATGAATTTGCTCCAAGAGAACCTCAACCAGAGGTGCCTTTAGGCAAAACAAGTTTTCTAAATGAGAACCATCTCAGTGAAAGGGGCTGGGCACAAAGCACAGCACTGATAGGGTCAAAGAGAGGTGGAATGCGGATCTGTAGCACTTTCTAAAACACTCTTCCTTAGAGATGCCCGTGCTTACTTGAGAGGCCAACCGAAGGCACTGCCCATCTTAGTAGTGTCATGGCAGCATCAAAGTTAAGGAAGGTGCATGAGCTTGTCATAGGCTTGAGTCGGGGGCAGTGCATAGAAACATTTTATGGAGCTGCCAATATTTAATTTTCATTTTTGGCTAGAATCACGCTTAATCTCTTGCAGATTAAGCTGTTGCTGGCTTGTCTCCCAGAAGAGATTCCTAAACGAATTTCAGGCTTGAGAGGAATTTACAATCTCTTCAGAGAGAGACACAGATGGTAAAGCAAGTTAGCAAGCTCTGCAGTAAAATTGCAAATCAAAGTAATGAGAATTGACATAATTCTCTCCTATTTCAGTTTATTTTCCAAGGTCTTTAGACATCTGTCACACCACCACAGGTCCCATATGTAGACACTGCAGAGAAAAGGCCTAGGGCTGGCCGGCAAGTGGGTATACATGGTAGAACCTTTGCAAATCGCCACTCACACCACAAGTGATCAGAGAGCGGTTGTGTAAGGAGCTGGTACTAGTTGACCGCTCAGGTCAGTATTCAGCCTGAATCCCTCTCCTGACCTACCAGGCCCAAAGCTCACTCTCTGCACCACCTTCAGTTCCAGTGTCAACTGACCTCTCTCTACCTCCCCCGGGAGAGGTGCTGGTGCCTAGCCCGTCTAGAGATTGTGGTATAGTTGTGTGGCAGCAGCACCCCTCAGCAGACATTTCTTGTTTGCTCACCATAAACGGCGACCAGGCCTATGCAAGTCAGATTTGGTCCTGCTCCAATAGGTACAGCCCACCCGGAATTCGAGGCAGTGGTCCCTTTGAGGAGGGAGCAGAAGCAACCCCAGAAGGCAGCTGCACCCAGAGTGAAAGTCTGCCTTTGCAAGACAGCGGCCAAATTGAGACCCCCCTGGAAAAGCAGAAGAGGATGGGGTTGGAGGACTGTAAGGAAACTATGCCTTTCAATGAAGAGAGACAACCCAAGTGTGACGGCCAAGGATATGGGAAGAAAATAGAAAAAATAAATGCTGAAAACGTTTTTATGGCACTGCAGCTGTGTATTGAGGTGGCCCCATTAGACTTCAGAGCTGAAGGAACAACATATGGATGGAGAGCATTGACGGACTCAAAGTTGGGTGAAACTTTTCAAGCCAATGGCATAAAAATCTTTGGGGCATATTTACAAGGCGGCGATAGAAAATTATCGCCGCTTTTGTGGCTGTTTTCGGCCAAAAAGCGGTGATAATTTTATCGCCTAATTAGCAAGGTCACTCTAATGCGTGAAACCTTGCATTAGCGCACCTATTCTTAACGCCCAGCTTTGCATCTCTAATGAGATGCAAAGTGTGCGTTCCTGACCTGACATGACAGGAGAAATGTCGCTAAGCGACATTTCTCCTATCATCAAGCCCCACGCTATGAAGCATAGCGGCAGGAAAAGTAGCGATAACCCCTGTTATCGCTACTTTCCTTACGCCTGCTTCAGGACTGACTTAGCCATGATATCCTATGGAAGGTGGATATCATGGCTAAGTTTGTGAGGCCCTATCATCAAGCTAACGCCACATTTTGTGAGATTATCGCTGGGTTTCCAGCAGTAATCTCACGTTAGGCAGTTAGCGCTAGGATTTTTATCGCTTTTGAGATAAGCGTTGCTAATAGCACGCTATCTCAGCGATAAAAATCCACGCTAGCCGGCGATAATTATCCTAGCGCTAAGTGTGCTTAGCGATAATTATCGCCGGTTGTTGCTGATATGCCCCTTAGTGATTAAAAACTAATGGGTACCAGTGCCTTGAGGAATTCCAGCCCTGGACAGTGATAACTAAACAACTAGAATAGAAGGTGGAACCTTTGTTTAAAATAGTAGATGACTAAGGTGAGGGTTGATTTGAGAGCCTAGCCTGTCTGAGGGGTTGGACCTTCAAAATAAAATGTGTTTTTTTGGCTAGGTCTTAGGGCTGGGGATGAAGGACTCCCCTGCCACGTCTTCTGGAAAGAAGGGGCACATAAGGCACAGTGCAGTGTTGGTCATTGTCTAGGACTATTTCTTGACTATTACTTGAAGGATGGGATCTCTAGATGAACCTCATCACTAGAGAGGCTGAATACTTCATTTGGGGGCTATGGGGAGCGTTCTATCCACAGACCCTAGTTTTAAAATAATACAGAGGCAGTGATTTGAAAGGATGGAGAAGAACTTAGGGTCTAATTTTAGTGGCAAATCCAATAAAAAGGGCAGATTTCCTGCTTGCGCCTACTCTTTTTAGAGTCCTCTCCCTAGCAGCCATGCCTATGGCTTTGTCAATGGCTCTACCAACGTGCGGACCAGCCGTCCAGTCTAGAGCAGCGGATCCAGCTTCATGTTTGGCTGAATTACCTCCATAAAAAAGCTAATAAAACGCTAAGGCTTGTTATCTTTCACTCAAAGGTAAGTATTTTGTTCCTAATATGATGTAAACACCCATAGAATTTTAAGGAGACAAGTTATATGAATAATGATCATGTACCCCAACTTAGGTGACGTTTTTAGTACCAACAGATGGTGGTGAACATTCCACCCTCCAACAATCCAACAAAGGTATTGGTGAACTTTGCTGGACACTACCACACGTCCCTCCCTTGAATTTCCTTATCCAAGTGGCTCTTTCAATGCCAGATTCAGCTGCTTTGGCATGAAAACCTCTGTCCTAATGGAGTACTCTGAACATGGCAGAGATTCATAGCCCACTTTGGGGTAGGTGTTAAGTCTACTGTACTAGACCAAACGTGGGGAAGGATACCAGGGACAAGGGAGACAGAGACAGCCTCATTAATTGTTTCTGAGTCTAGCGCTTTGAAGTACAGTCCCATTCAATGGGTGTAATTCGTGATCCTCTCGTCTTGGGGCACAGTCTATCGCTCTCTCATAGGATGTGAACCTCAAATACTGATGCACAATCTCTTGCATCGGCTACTAATATCAAACCTTGGAGAACAGTCTTACTGATTGAATTTGAGTTTTCATTCTTGGAGTATGGTCTCAGTCATTGTTGGTAGGTTTTAGTACTTGGAGCACAGACCTTCTAACTACTTGTAAGACTCAATGTTCCAAACTTATGTGTACAGGTTTACTGGTTTGGTGTGACTCCCATACCTTGGTCTAAAGCTTCACTCATTGAGTATGAGTGTTAATTCTTAAAAGTGATATTCACTCACTGAGTGTGTAAAATGTCTTGGATATCAGTTTCACTCTTTGGTTGTGGACCTTACCCTTTATCTCACTCTCTGAGTGAATCTCACACCTGTGTGCCCAATGTTACTCCTTTGACCTTAACCCGACACTGTGGAGTACAATCACACAAGGTGTTTACCTGTGGAGTGGGATGGACTCAATCAGTGGAAGAGGTGGGAACAGGATTTCAGCAGACATTTGTGCTTAGAGTTATCAGAGCAAAATGATGGTGTTTCTACTGAGAAATTAAGTTCAACAACCTATTCTGCAGGGGCCCTCCAACAGCGATGAGAGCTCCTGATTACTGAGAAACAGAAGTAGAAAAATATGAAAAGAGACTTTTAGGCCTTAGAATGCAAGAATGGTCAGGTTCAGTCTATTTAGATCCTGCAGGGTGGCGGGGGCAGATGAAGAGAGGTGCAGGGGTGAGAGCACAGAAAACAATAATCTCTGATCGCCAACATTATCTGGCATCTCGAGCAATAACAAAAAAGGGTTGGATTCTGGAATATTTACTACTGAATATTGTATTACAAGAACATCGTGACCAAAATATTGAGGACCAAAATATTGAGCGGGTAAGTACATATAGGTAAGTATAGACTTACTATTCTTAACTCCACATGTACGTAACTTATATGTATATAAACCATCAAGGTACATCTATGTAGAGTTATATATAGAAAATCTATACTTACCTATACATACTTACCTGTTGATATTTTGGTTTTCAATATTTTGGTCATGATGTTCTTGTAACTCAATATTCGGTACAGAATATTCTGTACCTACACCCAAAAAGAAGTGAGCAGAACATAAAACGGCATGGATGGGTATAGACTATGGCAGAAGAGAAGGAGACAGCCTGCAAATTGCAACTAGGACACAGGATAGGTCTTGTGGCCTTAGCTCCTCCGGTAGACTAGTGGTCATGCCACGAGGGAGAACAGGAAGTGGGGCCACTCATGAGCAGTGGAAATGAGGTAAGTGGGTGGTTGCAAGGGATTGCATCAACTTGGGCTATGCAAGCAACGCTGCTATTGGCTACTTGTGAAATGTGACGAGCATTTCTATAGCTTACATCTGCCCATAGTAACATTCGTAAGACCTCCTGATGCTGTTGGATCTCTTGATTCTGAGTTGGTGCGCGATTCTGGCCGGTGTAATGCGGTACATCTCCGGGAAACACAAGCCGGGCGTTTGGCAATTGGTGGACAGAGTTGCCTGAAGTTATGCTTTCACCCAAGAGGCTACGAAGATAGCTGGAGAAGATCCCATTTGAGTTGCAATGCTGAGGACTTGCTGAAATTATTCAAATAGAAGTACACACTTTGAACCAAAAGTACATCTAGTGTTTCACTCTGGACAAAGCACAAATAGGGGGCTAAATAGTGATTTTTGTTGGACCTATTGGGCCTCTAAACTTGGATTTGATCCATCGTGGGGATGGTACAGGAGAGATTGAAAAATTAAATGTTGTCAACTATGTGAGCTTTGTGTATTTTGATGCTATTTGCTTCCTTTGATCTTTTTAGGTGACATCCACGAAAATCTATGAAACTGGTAATGAGTTTCTTTTTTGCTTTTAAAAAGAGTCTTTTTTGTGATAATACTTTCAGAAATTCCCTAGATTCCTTTTACAGGAGGTACAACCAGTTTCTTTTACATACTTATTCTGTTTAATCCAAAAATTATTTTCACAGGGTTTATACTACCACATTTTAGTTAATTTTAATGTGAGGTCGTTGAAAAGAGAAAGTCTCATATTTGTACAGTAATCTCTAAAATATATCGTATCTTACAAAACACTTGGGTAGTAAATGCTTTAAAATGTATTTTTGCTACTTTTTTGATGAAGTTCTTTCACTTGATCTTGAGAATGTAATCCTAATTGAACCACCAAATAGGTTGAAACTGTTCATTTTGCTGTTTTTTTTATGGAAAATCTTTTAATGATATCCTTCAAATCCTCTTACTGATTGTTTCTCTAAAAACATTATACCCTGGTTTGAATAAATTGTCAGAAGTGTTACAAACATGAGTTTTGATTTATTTTAAAGTGGTTCTCTTAAAACAACTCTATCTTGCAAGCAGGACTCCCCAGACCTTCTGAACTGACATTAAAGGGGAGCACCAACCTTTTTACCTAATTGTAAATACACAGGATTTAGGCCCAAGTAAACAACCCTCCTAGCTGTCCCTGAGGGAATGTGCATCTTTCACTGTTGAAGGAAAGTAAATCATTTTTAGCAGTTCATATTCTTGTTTTTCACCCTCTGACTTTCTAGAACAGGTACGATTGGATTTTCGTAAAACTGGAATTTGCTCTTTAGTATTGCACTGACACCGCAGGATACCATCGGCCTTTATTTTACTCCTGTAGATTCTGGGTCCAATTCACAAAGAAAAAGAACTTTCAAAATTCCAGCATCCACCTCACAATTTCAAAAAGGTCCTAATTTTGGAATTCAGATACAACCCAACCCATTGCTTGGTCACAGAAATGTATGCAAACCATACCCTTCCATATAGTCACCTAAATTGCTGGAGGAATATCTGTCAGGTTACAGTTGTGTTACTTTTTATTTCTTTTTTAGTTTTTCCTCTACCTAAAAAATGTTTACAAGTGGATAGATCCTGTTGTACACCCATGTGAATTAAGGGAGTGTGTTGTACCCTCACGCCATCCTTCTCTGGTACTGAAAATTGCACAAATTAATGTGAAAAACTTTAGGGAGGTTTGTGAATATCAACAACGTTAAAACCTCTTGGTGTCTACTTTCTCAGTAGCCTGACCTTTTGCACCATTCCTGAGAACAGCAATATCTGCATCCCTAATATTATGCATGGGTGCGGAAAAGCTGTCATAAATGCAGATTATGCTGCAGCCGTAAGTAAAAGTTATGATCACAGAAATCATTAAATACTGATTCTGTGAAACAGGAATTGTAGTTTTTGACTGTAGATACATATAATCTCTTTAACACCTCATAATTAATACAATATAGCATATTCAAAAACACTGTGTAATACTTATCTGCTCAGAAGCAGCAAACAACAAGCATTGGCATAGCCAATAGGTCTCGCCTTTGGGACATTATAAGTGTTTAGCCATGCAAGAGTTGCAGAACTAAATACTTATAAGGTCCCAAAAGCGAGACCTATTGGCTATGCAAAGCGGCGAAAGTGAAAGTGATCACGATCAAACATCAAAGCGGCCGCGAAAGTGATAGTAATCGCGGTAAAGCACGACGCACTCGCCCGCGCACATGCACTGTAGATCTAGGCTGGCCTGGTAACACTTTTTGGAGCCCTGTCAATAAGTCTCGCCAGACCAGCGCATGCGCTGGGTGAGGCGAGACCTAAAAAGGGAAACAAAAGAGGAAGAACATGGAGGACAAGGAGATTCATTTGGACTTGAGAGTTCCATTCATTGTGCAGTCGTTTTGCGTTCTGATTCTTGCACCGTTTGAAGGTGCTGCTCATAAGGAGTAAATAGACGTTAATGCAGAACGCTAGTCTCCTGTCTTGGCTCCAAATTCAGCTGACACGCTATGACTATTATCACGGTACGTAGGTGTGTAGTTAAGAATAGTAAATCTGTACTCACCTATGTGCACTTACCTTCTCGATATTTTGGTCCTCGGTATGTTGGCTGGTAGCTCGATGTTTATGTTGTTAGTTTGACGTACAATCCTTTCAAGATTGCACTAGTATGATAAATTACTGTGTGCCGAAACTGGAGGTAAAGTTTAAGATACCTGTCAGGATGAGTTGAAACATAAAACGCTATGAAAATGTCTGATTTGGAACACGAGGAAGCTTAGAAGTATTTTTCCGATTGCTTTCCTTTTAGGGCTACGGGACACATTTTTACTCCGACAAGGAATACTACGAAGGGGACTGGAAGGGTGGTCAGAGAAGCGGCTGGGGGCGAATGTACTTTGCCAACGGCGACATCTACGAAGGAGAGTGGGCCGAAGACAAACACTCTGGCCAAGGGATGCTTCAGTTAGGTGGGTCTTTGTAAATAAAATAACATTTTACATTGATTTTGAATAAGATGCGTTCAGTCAAGCAGGGACTAAGGCTAGATATACAGCAGCCAATTCAGTCTTTGACTCTAACCTTTTGTGCTAACATTCCAAAATGGTGCTGGTGCCACGTCATACGGGAAGAAACACCTCTAAAGAAGGGGGGCATTCTTTTATTTCTTTCTTTATTTCATTGTTTCGTAAGGCACTTGCTTGCAATGGGAGCCACCTGTAGCCCTGTTGGTGGAGTGAAGGGTCATTCATGTGTTCGTATATGCAGAAGGTCTGTAATCAGCTGGGGCAGCACTTAAGTTGTGCCTGTGGTTGCCAGTGGGCACCACCTAGGCTTATTTCATGACACCAAGAATCGTAGAAATAGAAGAAAGACAACCAGTACAGCTATCCTTTACTATTTAATGTATTTGCAGACTTTTTGTTACCTCAAAATAATAGAAATAAAAAAGGGACTGTTGCTCTTTCTCTTGGGCTTTGTGCATGTTGCTCTACAACCACGGCGATGGTTGTGCAGCTGTCAGGCGCGTTTGGGGATCAAGGCCAATAATGGACTGCAGCTGCTTCCAGAACATGACATGAAAAAGTTAGAGCAAGTTAAGGAGGTTTGCGTTCCCACTCCCACTCCCAGGCTCCAATGCGTCCAACCACAGGATCCCGGTGTTTATTTGCCCTGTCCACGGAGATGGAGCTCGGGTAGTCCCATAAGTTTCTTGGACTGAAGGGATAGCACCTTTTTGTTTGTTGGTATTTTTAGATCCAAGAGGGACCAGGCACTAGGACTTGAAGAAGAACTGGTAACCCTTCACCAACTTTAGTGTTTTAATATGTAAATTCAGCTCTGTTTACTTAACGAGTACTTTAAAGAAACTCTGGAATATTTCCTAACTTAATTGTTATTCCTGTTTTAATATTTTTACTGAGTAAAAGCTACAAGTATTTGCTGGTTTTTCATTTTTTACAGGCCTGTGTGTAAAAATACTGCCCACGTTAGCGTTAATTTCAACTTCCTGTTCTACTGGTTTCCCCAAAATCTAATTAAGGCTTGAGCTAAGGTTGTGTGATTAGGTGTTTTCCACTTAATGCAACATAGTTGTTTCCTTAAGTAGCCCTGCACAATCTCTAAGCCTCTTTATTCATGCAAACGCTTCCCAGGAACTGCTTTGAATAACGAGTTCCTTCAACAGTATCGGGAATCATCACTATACAGCCATGGGCGTTTAAAATACCGCATATTAAAGATGCTCTCTGCAAAGAGGCAGAATATTATTTCGCTGAAATCATGGGCTCTGTTGCCTCGGCAGTGACATTATGGGGGGCTTTTGGGGTAGTTATTAAAGGCAGGGCACTGTCCCTTATGATGGGCCACAGGGCCGAGCGATTGAAGAGAGTATCTGAGCTAAAGTCGGACATTTCAGATCTGGAGTAGGCGGAGGCACGTGATCCTAACCCCTCACTTCAGCATAGCCTTATGTTCAAGAGGCAGGACTACAGACAGCTTCTCCAGGAGGACGCCACGGTGCGTGCTCTGTCTTCCCGACATAGGATTTATGAGCAGGGTGAAAGAACAGGCAAACTTCTGGCATGGCTGGAACGCAAGGAACAAGCTTCTAGATGGGTGCATGCGATAACCAACTCGGGAGGGTGCGCTCCTCACTGATCCTCAACAGATAGCTGACGCTTTCACGCTCCATAATGAGGAAGTCTATACTAGCTCCCCAACGTCTCAGGCCCCGTGGTCGGCTGATCTCCTGGCCACTATTGAGGTGACGACCATTTCTCCAGAAGGCAGGGAGGCCCTGGGGGCGGATGTCACGGGGACGGAGATCCAAAAGGATATACATGATGTTCGGTCCGGCAGGGCAATGGGCCCCAACGGGCTTCCCATCGAGCTTTTTAAGCCCATGGTGACTTTGCTGGCTCCCCATCTCATGAACCTCTATACTGAGTGCTTCGAGTCAGGTCAACTTCCAGCGGAGATACGTACGGCGTCTATTGTGGTTATCCACAAACCAGATAAGCCGGTTGAAGATTGGAAATCGTACCGCCCCATTTCTCTCTTGACGGTCAAGGCCAAGATCCTGGCCAAGCTCCTGGCCAATCGACCCCTCCCCTACATCACGGATTTGGTCCACTCGGACCAGTCAGGATTTATCCCAGGGAAGAATATGGCCCGGAATCTGCGGCGGGTACACGGGGTCCTTGGCAGGATCCACACTATCGAGGAAGACGTGATCCTACTCTCGCTAGACGCCTCTATGGCACTTGATACCATAGAATGGGATTTTCTCTTTGCCGTTTTGACTCGAATGGGGTTCGGTCCTAAACTGATACGTTGGATCATGCTACTTTACACGCAACCCACGGCACACGTCGTTGGTAATAACCATAGCTCCGCCACTTTTCCACTCCACCGTGGCACGAGACAGGGCTGTCCTTTGTCTCCGTTACTTTTTGCCCTGGTTCTGGAACCCCTGGCCGTTTGGGTCCGGGGAGATCCGGAGATACGGGGGCTTAAATGGACGCCGTGCCACAAAGACTGCATCTCGCTTTACGCGGATGACATCCTTTTGTATTTGGCTTCTCCAGCACGGTCACTGCGGAGGGTACTTCACATCTTTCACATCTTTGGGGCCCACTCAGGCTATCGTATAAATTGGTCCAAATCCCTGATGTATGCGCTGTGGGGCATTCCCCCAGCCCACGGGGCTACGAAATACCGGTGGCTCCCCGCGGCTTCCGTTATCTGGGCATCTTTGTCACCCCGGATGCTCTCCTCTTTTTTGAACGAAACCTATTGGCCCCCTTCAACGTTTCAAATCCGACGTCTCACATTGACGTTCTCTCCCTCTCACTCTCCTGGGGCACGCATCCCTGTTTAAAATGCTTTCGCTTCCGCGTTTTCGGTATACATTACAGAACACCCCCCAACCCAGTCCCAGAGTCATATTTTTCTCAGATCGATGGAGCACTTCAGGGCTTATTGTGGGAAGACCGCACGCCGCGGATAGCCATAAACAAACTCACCATGGGCTGGTATGACGGGGGTATCGGGCTTCCAGACCTGCGTCTCTATTATCAGGCATCCCAACTGATTGCTATTAATAGGTGGGTATTCAGCCCCCATGATGACCCTAATTTTAGAACAGATCATTGGCTCATGGGGAGGTGCGGCTATAACAGAGCACTGTACTCTAACCCTCGTAAACTTCATCTAACCGGCCCTACTGCTCGCATGGTCGAGGCTTGGCATGCAGTCACTAAACGACTGGGCTGGCATAAGCGTCTGACAAAGGCAACACCATTATGGGAACCTGACATTTTGGGACAGCTCAGTAGATGCCCAGGGTTCGACAAATGGGACACTATTGGGATATTGACGGTGGGGGACATTCTGGGGAAGGGGAAACTAGCCACGTTTGTGGAGCTTCAGGTGAAGTACCAGCTCGCCCATACCAAGACCTTCAGATACCTACAGATCAGCCATGCCGTATCGGCTGCTTTGCCGAGAGACATCCCCCTTCCTGACTTCTCCCCCTTGGAGGATCAGTTGTTATTAGATCCCATGGATCATAAAGCCATTTCACTCACTTATTGAAATTGATTAACAATCGTGCAGATCCGATGCAAAAGTTGATGGTAAGCTGGGAAAAAGACGGGTGATATAGAGGATGAGGACTGGCGTGATGCTCTGGCCTCCCCTCTTGAAGTGGCCATCCCAATGCGCATGCGACTCCTGCAGCTTAAGATTCTCCATAGGGTCTACTTTGACGCTAAACTCCTGTTTAGGATAGGTAGACACCCCGATCCGCTCTGTCTCCGAGATTGCAATCAAGTAGGCACCTTCTTCCACATAATATGGGAATGCCCACACATTCAGGAATACTGGGTGAGGATTGCCCGTCAACTCACGAGAGCATGCGGCAAGTCCCTGCCGCTATCTCCTCGCCTATGCCTGCTTAATATTTGGGGGGCAACTGATCTTTCTCAGGCTGAACAGACTTGGGCCTCGATGGGATTTGCCATTGCGAAGCGAAACATTGAGCAACAATGGGGGGTGGAGGCAATCCCGCTCCAGGGGGCCTGGGCAAAAGATATGGATACCGCAATGATTGCCGAAAAAGCGGTCTTCCAAGGCCGTGGATGCCCCAAGAAATGGGACCTTAAATAGGGAAAGTGGAATAAATACAGGGGGGACATCTGTATTTCCCCAACGGTGGAGCGAACAGATGGCCCAACTGATGGCGGAGGTGGTGGCTTCTCCTCCTCATAATTAATATTGAGGTGCCACTCCGGCCCCTGTTCTCTTCTGTACCAAGCTTTGCACCTCGCTGTACTGTGCCATGTTTAATGCTTACTAACACTTGACATTCTCCCTGTGATTCGTAAAGCTCCTGGTGTATTTTATGTGTGGTTGTTAACTGGAATTGTATGATGTGGTGGGGGATTATTCAGTGCTACCTCTCTATGTCATGTGCTGATACCAGATTGTTGTTGGAAATCAATAAAAAGTTTTTTTTTAAAAACAACAACAAAGCCATGTCTTTCCATGGCCCCCCAAAATCCTTAAGAAGCCACCTCACAATGAGAGACAGACTCAGAGGCAGAGAGCAGAGAGGGTGAAATAAAGGAAATAGGCAGAAGTGTGCTAGATATAAATAACGTTTATTTCCCAAGTTGCCCCTATCAAGGTGGGGGTGATGGAGCAAGGACTCGTACGTAGAAAAGGGGCACTGGATAATTGCCCATTTTGCCCATACCTTAAAATGTTTCTGCAGGGTGTGCAATGCTGTTTCAACCTACTTCCTGGCTGTTTAAAAAACAGGAACTCAGGCCAGACAACTATTTTATAAGTAAACTTTTTTTGTCTATATCTATTAATTGCAAATTGCCAGAGCGAGAAACTCATCTGGGGGGTGGTGGTAGTATAACACGGGCCCCTCTCATTTTTTAATATCCAGGTATTCAGCTAAACCACGAACATGGAGGTATATGAGAGGGTAACTGGAGTAGGGCTGTCAGATCGCTCCATTCACGAGCTTTGTTGTGGAGGTCCTATCCTGTCAATGGCGGGACGAGTATCCTTGTTGAAAATGATTACGCTTTTCTGCCTCTTGTATTTCTTCATTAACTTCACATTCCTTGCTTCCCCCGAATAACTTCCAATTTCTCACTCCCACCAAATAATACGTAATCTTGTTTCTCTTCTAGTGGAGCCTGTTGGGGAAAGGGTCGAGGTACAGTCGCACTATCTAAATTGAAACCGCCGAACTCGGGTGGTGATATGGGAGCACCTGATTTTTCAAATTCTCATCTTGTCGTGCAGCTCCAATGGGTGGCGTCCTGGCTAGTGAAGCATCAGCAGTGGGAGACAGAGCTATTGCGTACTCAGATACAGGCTGGCACCCCTCATAGTGCCTTGTTCCCTGGCACCACCTTCCCAGGACCATGCTTCCTACAATTAAACACAGCCATGAGCTCTCTGAAACGTAGTTTCCAACTTACTCTCCACGTCTTCCGCTCAAGAGAATCCCACGAAGGCGCAATATGGTTATAAATAGGAATTTGCGGCCATGGGGAACCGACAATATAAATACAGTAGGAGGTATGTTCTCCAATAGGACAGTGTTGACCTTTCAGGATCTGTGTGATCAATTCAACCTTCATAGAGGCTCCTTCTCAGTCTACACTATAAAATACGCGCTGACCCTACACCGGAATATAGTGGATCGGTAACAGCACACCAACCCTCTCCTTCGTACCCTGCACACCATTGGCCACAGTAGGCATCTTGTCACATGGCTTTACAAGTCATTCTAACAGGACTCTACAGTGGTGATCATGCAGCTAAGAAATTAGCGCGAAGATTCCCTCGGTTAGGCGTTCAGTGACTCAGTTAGGTTAAGAAATCTTAAACATCACTGGGAATCCTTCAGGAATGCCCGATTGGGATGCATTCAGTTTCATATCCTGCATAGGGCCTACTTAATTCCACATAGGTTAGATCTTATTTACCAAACAGAAACAGACACTTGCTCCAGTTGCCATGTACCTCAAGCAGACATTATCCATATGTTCTGGGCATGTTCGGCACTGCAACAGTTCTGGAGGGTGGTGCTGTCTGATATTCCACAAGTTACTGAGCGAACAGATGTTACAACTCTAAACAGTGCCTGGCGGCATTGATCCCCAGACACAAAAACAAGTAGGCTACAACACGTTTTATAGATCTGTCTCTCCTGCTGGCCAAAAGAGCGGTATCTATGAGGTGGAAGTCCCGCTTCGCCACTTCTCCTCCACAGTGGAGAAAAGCATGGACGGAAAGTTCTGCCCACCACGGTGAAGAAAAGAGAGGACTTCGCAAGCAACCTCTGGTGACTAAATGAGACACAATCCACCATGACTTCACGGAGCGTTCTAAAAATTACGCCAGAGCAGTATGATGTCCTGATTGCCTTACCTATGAATACGATAATTATATATACTGCGGTCCAAACCCTCAATAGCACGACTATGACATCCCATCCATAACAGTAAGGTTCTGTTTCAAAACGCCACCTGTTACTGAATGATCCTCTGTGTGGTTTGTTCCCTTGAAGCTCCCTTATCCACCTGTGAAAGAGAGTAGCAAGCCTACCCTGATTGTATTCCTTTCGGTGGTGAGATTTTGGGGGGTGGTGGATGAGTTGTAATGTTTCTCACGATGTTGGCTTTCCTCGGCTAACCCGGTTGGCAAGCTGGAGCATGTTACAGTCTATTTCACAGATTGCATCAGATTTACTGTCAATAAGAAGCATTGGTAATTTTAATTGTGTATGTAAATTAACAGAAAAATACAATAAAATATATAATTTAATAAAAATCTGTTATTTGTAAATTATAGTACGCTGCACAATGAATTTCCACTGAAGAAATTATATTTTGTCTTTCGAAACAGTCTGGAGAATTTTAAATGCACCCTTAAATGGCCAATCGGTCAGTAAAGGAGGTTTTCTGATCCTTGTCATTCACTGAATCAGTTCATGAAAGAGAGCTTCTTATCTTTGTTATTCACAGTGTCAGTGAGCCCAGGGGGTGTTTGTATCCATGTTTATCAGTGGGTAGAGATGGACTTCTTATCATTGTTATTCACCATATTAGCAAGTAACAGAGATCTTCTTATCCTTGTTATTGACTGTGTGCGTCGGTAATGGAGACTTTCGTATCTTTGTTATTCACTGTCTCAGTCTGTAAAAGAGATCTTATCCTTATTATTCACTGGCTCAAGTGGTAAAAAAAGATCATCTTATCTTTGTTATTCCCTTTATCAGTCAGTAAAGTAGATTTTCTTATCCTTGCTATTCATTGTGTGAGTTGTTATTCAATGCCTCAGTCAGTCAAAGAGATCTTTTTACACATCTTATTCGGTGTCTCAATTGGTAAAGAAGATCATCGTATCCTTGGAATTCCCTGTATCAGTTGATCCAGGAGGTCTTCTTATCCTTGTTAATAGAGATCTCGTTGCGCTTTTTACGTTCCTTGATCATTCAATAACAGATATTCTCGTATTTGTGATTCATGCTATGCCTCAGTCCATGAAGTTTTCTTGCCCTTGTTATGCCCTATATCAGTTAGTATAATAGATTTGCTTATCCTTGTTATTCACTGTGTGAGTTGTTATTCACTGTCTCAGTCAGTGAATGAGATCTTTTATACATCTTATTCAGTGTCTCGATTGGTAAAGAAGATCATCGTATCCTTGTATTTCCCTTTATCAGTTAGTATCATAGATGTTCCTATCCTTGTTATTCACTGTATGATTTGATCCAGGAGGTCTTCTTATCCTTGTCATGCCCTGTATCAGTTGCTAAAAGAGATCTTCTTACAGTTGTTACATTCCTTGCATCATTCAGTAACTGAGATATTCTCATAATTGTTATTCATGGTGTGCCTCTGACCATAAAGTCCTTTCATCCTTGTTATTCACTGTATCAGTCCATAACAGCGATCTTCCTACGCTTGTTATTCACTGTGTCAGTGGGTAAATGAGGTCTTCTTATCCTTGTTATTCGCTGTGTCAGTATAAGAGCTCTGTTCGCTTTATCTGTGGGTAAAGGAGGTCTCTTATCCTTGCTATTCACAGGATAACCCAGTAAATGAGTCCTGTTGTCCTTGTTATTGACTTTATCAAAAGTCTTTTGATTTTTACGTCACCAACATTGTTTCCAGCTTCTCACTCCCACCCTGGAGCAAATGTATCCATTGTCTGTGCAGAAGTGGATGTGAACCCCTAGATCTATGTTGGACTCACCTCTGCTAGAAAGATGCCACAAGGGCCCTCACTTCCATGCTGAGGGCCAAGGGTTCCTTTTGGTGTGTAATTGCAATCTTTCTGCTTTCAAATCTGAATAATACGCACGACCTTCATCTTTCGAAGATGGCCGCCACCTGTGTGGTTTCATGTTTGCTGCTGCTTGGGGGAAACAGGCTCCCACCTGTTTTTTCTAGCACTCCCCTGAGTTATACTGACTCACATATCCACCACCATTATACTAGCCAATGCAAAGGGAGTCCCCCTATTGCTGTGCCTCATTTACTGTCCACAACCACTTCCCCTCACTCACCAAAAGCCCTGAAGATCATCCGGCGTTCACTCTGGTTTATGTCTGCTGCCTTTTTCCTCCACTTCACGTTCCATGCTCCCCAGGGGAGGGAGGCTCCTAGCTACTAGGATACAAGTTGTTGTCTGCCAGCTTAGACCCACTCAATCGCCATTGCGAAGAACTGATCCTGGGTAGTTAGCAGGAGTTAAAGCCTCTCTGCTTCTTTTTCCCAAGCTTCATCTGAGTGGCAACTCAGTGGCTCCTGGCTTATCCATAGACGCGATCCCCCAGCACAACGAGGACACGGCAGCAGGAACTTTGGGTACTGTGTTCTTTATTCATGCTGTCCTACTGGTGAGAGAGCTGGTCTCCAACCACGTGTTCCTGTTTCATCGTCATTCCTCTACTGACCTTTTCCTGATCACTTCCTGGCCCCACCCCCTTCTGGAACTGGTGTCAGGTGCCCAGGGGAGTGGTCTGGGAGACATGTGGATGCTGGTTCCTTTTCCCCTGTCCATTGCACAACACCTCACATATTTTCCTACTTGTTAGACCCGGTCCTCGTAACATAGCCAGACCTGACCCCTGCACCTCACACCAGCCCCCGAGCCCACGGCCTAGCCGATCCTTCCCACCAGAACACACACACACCCGACCCGGACTTCCCCCGTCCGTGGCCTTCCTCCTTTCGGCCACACCGGGCCTGCGTGCCCACTTCATGCACCAAGATGGCCGCCCGGCCCAGCGCGACCCTGGCCTAGAGGCGCCACTCCGGCTGGAGGACATCGCGCTCCCCTTGGGATGAGAAAGGGAGGAGCAGTTTCCATCACACCTCTGCGCTTCCCTGGGAAGGTGGGTTTCGATCGACCCGCCGGCCTCCCCGAGGGCTGGCTCCACGCCTGCTGGGTGTCTGGGACTCCTCCCGACCCGGCCCTGGAAGGATCAAAGGACAATGGCAGGAAACCCCAACAAGCGACCCCCAGGTGACAAGAACCCTGCCTGCACAGACTCCGGACATCAAAGAGGAGTCGCCCTATAACAAGGGGTGCTCTGGGACTGTCCGGCAGATTCGCCTTGGAAACACCTGAGCCCTGCTGAGTGACTCGTGGCTCCCTGAAGATCGTAAGACCTCCGAACTTGTGCTTGAGCCCTGCTGAGTGACTCGCGGCTCCCTGAAGATCGTAAGACCTCCGAACTCGTGCTTGAGTCTTGCTGAGTGACTCGCGGCTCCCTGAAGATCGTAAGACCTCCGAACTTGTACCCGAGCCCTGCTGAGTGACTCGCGGCTCCCACAAACTCTCTTGGTCCCGCCGGACCCCACGATGACAAGCGTATCCCCCAGCTCGAGGATTGTGAGCTGTGCGCCGGGTACGCTCCTGCATCTGTTCCATATCCCCAAAGACTGTCCCGCTACCTCCTAACCCCCCTCCAAGACTTTGTGAGCCCGCGCTCCACTTGTATATATTTGCCTTGCTGATCATAAAGATCCTACAACTCCGATCTGATAAAGATTTATTCTTAAGAACTCTCGGTGTGGTGTCTCTTTGTCGTGTGGTGCCGAGTGTACGATCCTAGATACGAGATTTCTCCCCTGAGGAGTCTCCCGCCAGTGCCCGGCTACGATACCTCGAGGGTGGGTCTCAGGACCGTCAGGGCCCCCTCCGGGCCTCTCTGAGGTCGCCTTCTAACATTGGTGGCAAGCGACGGGATTCGGGCCCGTAATCTAGAGATCGTACCGTGAACGGCTGACGCACTACCGACAAAGATGGC
Source organism: Triturus cristatus (assembly GCF_964204655.1). Lineage (NCBI taxonomy): Eukaryota > Metazoa > Chordata > Amphibia > Caudata > Salamandridae > Triturus > Triturus cristatus. The sequence goes on from NC_140594.1 coordinate 165,971,503, forward strand.
AGAAGGAAACGCCGTGGTTCTCACAGAAAACAACACCAGTACCGTGTTCCAGGTGGAACAGCTGGAAGAGTACACACACAAAGAACTGAAGCAATTCTGTAAGGAACTCAGAATCGCTACCACTGGTCTCAACACCAAAGAAGATATGCAAAAGGCACTGAAAGCTTGGGTGGATTCTGGAGCCTCCCGCCCAGAAGGAGCAGGGGAGCCCCACGACGAAGCTGGACCCTCCCAAGGAGAACGCAGCAGCAACCAGGTGCGAGGCTTCGTACCAGACGGGGGCCTATCCCCGGAGGAACTCGCAGACAGAGAAAGAAGTCGCCATCACGAACTCGAATTAGCCAAACTCAAAATTGAGGGCGAGTTGAAATTAGCCGAGAAAAAGCTAGCGGTGGAACAGCTGCGAGTGCAGGGAGAACTAGAAGAGAAGAAACTCCAACGGGAACACGAAGGAAGGAGACTTCAACTGGAACATGAACGCAGCTTGAAGGAAATGGAGCTGAAAGCAAAAAGCGAAGAAGCGCGGCCCCCGGGGAACCGAGAGGCAGCCTCCCCGGCGGAACAGAAGGTCCACATCCCCAAGGATGTGGTCAAAGAATATTACAAAAACGATGACATTCAACAGTGGTTCCGGGCCTACGAGGTCGCCATGACCTCCCATCGGGTCCCGCAGAAGGATTGGGGGGCCGGGTTATGGGGATGATTCCTGAGCGAAGGGAGAGACACCCTGCTCGACCTACCAACCTCCATGCAGACCTCCTATGACCACATGAAAGCGGCCCTCCTCACAAGGTACGGCCTCACCCCGGAGATGTACCGCCAGCGGTTCCGGGACTGCAGGAAGATCCCGGGTACCACCTGGGTGGAGTATGTGAATTTCTTCAGCCGCGCCTTCGATGGGTGGATGAAGGGCAGCAAGGTAACCACCCTGGAAGAACTAACAGACCATATGTTGTGGGAACACCTGGCTGCGAACTGCTTTGTGGAACTGCGCCAGCATCTGCTCGACAGCAAGCTCACGGATCCGAGAAAGCTGGCCGTCGAGGCGGATCGCTGGACCAACACCCGGGTCTCCCGGGGCCCTGTAGGAGAGTACCCCCGAGCCAGTCAGGGACCACCCCGCCAGAGAGGGGGGGGAAACCAGGGAGGGCAGAGGGAGTCCCAGTCTAGTGCCCGAAGTCCCAACCTCCGCCTTTCCCGGCACCCCCACCAGCTGTATCCGGCCCCCCCCTGAGACGGGGGCACCAGGTGACCATCACTTGTTTCCGTTGTCAGAAGCCCGGGCATTACGCTAACGACCCTGAATGCCCCATGGCCCCACACACCACCCAGGCAGCACCCCCCGCTAGACAGATAGCCAATGTAGCACTGGGGGAGGAGGTTGAGGAGACCGAAGAGTGGGAACCCACAGCCATGGCCCTAGTATCCTTAGGAGATAGAGAAATGGTCCCTGGAAGCCTCCTGCCCTCCAACACGAAGAAATATGGGCAGCTCGTAACGATCAATGGCCACCAAGTAGAAGCCCTCCGTGACACCGGGGCCAGCATCACCGGTGTCCTCAGTCATTTAGTCCACGAAGACCAGGTCCTCCCCAACGTCTTTTGCCCGGTCATTTCCGCCGACAACACGGAGAGCCTATGTAAGGTAGCCCTGGTGCCTTTTGAGTGGGGAGGGGTGGTCGGTAAACTGAAAGTCGCAGTGAGAACCTCCCAGCCAGTCGACTGTCTCCTGGGGAACGACCTGGAAAGTTCCCCCTGGAAACAAGTCAAGCGCAAGACCCACCTAGGGATGATGGGCCTCCCTGAGTGGGTGTGCGCCACCACTCGATCCATGGCGGCCCGACTGACCCCCCTGAGGGAAGTCGACGACGCCCCGACCACTGAAGATAGGATGGTCCCCGCCGAGGGTCCCCACATCCCCCCACCAGAAGGGTCGGTCGCCAGTGACGAACCCCCGCCTTCCGACTCCGCCCAGGTCACCGAGTTAGGCGATCTGCCCGAATTGGCCCAGTGGCACCACGAGAGGGGCCCCTCCCGAGAGGAGTTCTGCCGAGAGCAGGCTACCTGTCCTTCCCTGGTCGGGCCCCGGCAACAGGCAGAGGCCCAGGCCACAGGCGACCAGACGGGGACGCACCGGGTGTATTGGGAGAATGACCTTTTGTACAGCGAGCAGAAGTCGGTGGAGCTAGGGTCCGGCCGGGTGCTGGTGGTCCCCCTACGCTTCCGAAACCTCCTCCTGGGCTTGGCCCACGACGTTCCCCTCGCAGGCCACTTGGGCCAGGACAAAACCTACAGTCGCCTCGTGACTCACTTCTACTGGCCCAGAATGAAAGCAGATGTAGAAGCTCACTGCAAGTCCTGTCCCACGTGCCAGGCCAGTGGGAAGAGCGGAGGAAAGCGCAAGGCTCCCCTCCATTCCTTCGTTGTCGTCAGTACCCCTTTTGAGCGGGTCGGGATCGACATCGTGGGGCCTCTGGACCCCCCAACCTCCCAAGGGCACCATTTTATCCTCGTCCTGGTGGATCATGCCACCCGATACCCTGAAGCCATCCCCCTGCGCACCGTCACAGCCCCCGTGGTGGGCCGGGCGTTGATGGGAATCTTCTCCCGCATGGGTTTTCCCCGCGAGGTCGTGAGCGATCGCGGTACCAACTTTATCTCCCGATACATGAAGTCCTTATGGCAACAATGCGGGGTGTCCTATAAATTCACCACCCCGTACCACCCCCAAGGAAACGGCCTGGTAGAGCGGTTTAACCGGACTCTGAAGGGGATGATCGCGGGCTTGGAAGAGCCCCTCCGGCGTAAGTGGGACGTCCTGCTCCCCTGCCTCCTATTCGCCTACCGAGAAGTTCCCCAGAAATCCTTGGGGTTCAGCCCCTTTGAGTTACTCTACGGCCACCCCGTCAGGGGGCCCCTCAGCCTGGTCAAGGAAGGGTGGGAGGCGGCGCCCCGAGGCCCCCCCCGAGATGTGTTCCGTTACGTCCTGACCCTCCGAAACCAGACTAGGAGGTTCCGAGAGATGGCCGAAGCCAACCTGGAGGCGAGCCAGAAGGAGATGAAGCGCTGGTACTGTGGAAATATGGATTTTTCTGATCAGTTATGTCCCCTATCTTGAACCCCAACGGTTCCATGTATGAATCACAAGTACATGTATGTTCCCTCCAGTTCCAATTATGAAGACGCAAACACATGTGCGTCCACCGTCAACATGTCCTCTTTCAGATCCGCCATGAATAGGCCGGATATTCCATTCCTAAGTACGAAAGGCCACCGGCTTTATATGGTTCACTCATGCCATTTTACAGTCCAGGCAAGTAGGCCCTGATTCTGTCATCAAGCTTTTCTTGCCTTCTGCCTCTGAAAGCTCCAGTCTGAGCCTGCATCTGTGACCATGAACTTTGTCTCATTCCCTGCGCGGCTCACGAAGCCTGACATCAGCCTGCTGCCTGCCAAAAACTGTATTTCACCTTCGAAATAATCTGCTCCGCTCCCTGCCCAATGCATTCCTGTCTAGTAGTTTAAGTAAACATTCTTCCAGCTACCGAGCAAAGGCCCGGCTTCTCTGTCTTTATGCAAGTAATTCATAGCCCTATTATTATGGAAGATTTCTACCCTTGCATCTAGTGTAGACACTTAGACGCTTGTACACGCACTAACAGTCAGTATAGTCAGTATAGAATAAGATTCTACTCTAAGAGACCTCTCTTTTGGATAACATAGTTCTTTAAACATAGGATGTTAGATATGATTTGGGATTAGGTTGACTTGACCCTCCAGACTTCTGTCGCCACATGTAGAGCTAAATGTCAAGCCCCCTTCACCCCCTAGTTGCACGTCAATTACACGTCATGCTGCTGCGCGCGCATTTCTGCCAAGTATTTCTGCTGACATTGCGAAATTCTTTCATGGAACCACCCTATTATGACATCACATCTGATGACGTTCTTTAGTCACACCCAGTTACACCTACTTTTGCTACGTATGTATCTCTTATCTACACTATCAATTGTTACGCCTCTTGCATTTGCTTCACTGTAATGCCTATTGTATAAAAGTGATTAATTATCAATAAAGTATGTACTTCACTTCCTGAACCTTCGTGGTGATGGAACTTGGAGCAACCGATTCGAATCGTCCATTGGAATAAAGCCCATTCCGAACCTCTAATACCACGGATTCTGCCTCTTATTTACTGAGCTATTTTTATTATGTTTCTGTATCAAATTAAGTCCCGGTAATTAAATTATTTACCACATGAATGGCGCCCGAATAGGGACACTTTCTCATCTCACGCGCCGGCGGTGCGTTGCAGGCCCGGTCTCCTGCCACAGCTGGACGGACAACAACGCGTACCAGCAGGATTTCCTGTATCTCCCTCCGGTCAAGCGGGGGCGACTGAGGCTGCGATCAACACCCAGACGAGGCGGTGAGAAGTGCGAAGTATCCCGACCAGAGCCTAGCTGAGAGAGCAAGATCCGAGGTATACAGAGGCCCACCAGGTGTCCGAAGTGTCCGAAGTTTTCGAGTCGAGTCCAGTCCGGTCCAGTTCAGTCCCGTTCCGAGGCCTTCCGTTCCGAGCTACCCGGTGAGTACCATTACTGGGGAGGCGTTCTGATGTGCACATAGGTTGTGCCGGTCAAGACGGGTTTGGGTACACAAATCCGGTCTGCACTGTTTTAGCAGTGTATCTGTACTGTTTAGCAGTATATCTAGTATATCAAGTATATAAATTCAGAATAATTCAGTTAATGTCGAGTATTATGTTTAATGATTACGTTTTCCTTAGATCGTCATTATCATTGTTGCTCAGTTAAATGTTAAATGTTAAATGTTTTAAATACGTTCTGCATATTGTGGTGTGAATGACTGTTCATTATTGTGTTTTATTTGTATTAAGTTTGTTCAAGATCAGGTATCAGATCAGTTCTCAATATGCCGCTCTTTTCGAAATTAAGACAGATCACAACTAGAAAAGGGGTACTCGAAGAAGCCGTTCCTATTCCTCCTAGGGACACTCCAGGGTACTTCATGTATCACAAACACGGCTTAGACGCTATATTATTTCTTGATTTATGGGTAGACTACACCAAGGAATTACCAGAAAGTCAGAGGTGGCCCGCAGCTGGGACCTGGGATGCAGAGTGCATCATGAAAGTAGAGGAAGAGTTATGGAAAAGGAAAGTCAGACAGTCACAGAAAGACGCCGTTGAGTTATGGCGTAAAGAATCTCATAGACGTACAGAAAAAGCACTCCGACAGGAAGAGAAAAATAAAGAGAGTTCAAATAAAGTCCGAGAAAATCTATTAATTGAAGAAGGTACACGAGTGAAATCAGAACAAGTAGACAGACAAAGAAATGCCCTTATGAATGGTATGTATCCCCTCCTGGCCGAGGGATTACCTAAGGCTACTCCGGAAATACCAAAAGACTTGCCAACCCCATTATTCCCAATAAAAATACATCCTAAGGGGCATCCTAGAACCGCAGAAGATGTTTTTCTTTCCTCATATTTAGATGACGCAGCTCCCAAGTATGCTAATCCCGCCCCACATAGACCGCCTGCCAGGGAGGTTCAACGCCAAGATCCAGTATCTGTATCTCTACAGCAACAAATCCTGACACAAGTTCCGGCAAGCACATCTGTTTCTACATCTGTTCCTACAGCTACTTCTATAGCTGTGTCCACACCTATAGTTGCTGTATCGCGTTCAACGAATCCTTTCACGCCCGATACCCCAGATGGGGCTACGGGAGGTGCTACCAACATTTTTTCTACGCCACCCAGAGTAAATAAACTTACCTTTCAAGAATCAGCACATTCACGTACCCCCAAACTCATAAATGCCCGCACGCTTAAGGAACTTCTTATAGATTGTAGATATGACCCTGTGCCCGGCAAAGAGGACGAAATGATCATGGCATCATTACGTATCAGACGAGCCGCGGTGTATCTAGGGAAGATACCAGGAATGACTATGCATCTAGATAATATATATCATTTTGTCCAAACAGGACGAGATTCTGAATGTATTAACAGAGCTATGGAATATCAGAAAGTGGAGATACAGGGGGAACTGCTACGTTTCCTCATAAATTGTGTGATCAGAAATCAAGACCGACCGGGGGTAGACCCGGAAGCAATGCAAATTCTTACCAGATGGAGCCAGAATATATCAGAAGGGAGACATGATAAGCAAAATTGTATAATAGCCATGTGCCGAAAGATCCGTAAAGAAATAGAACGCCTACACGAAGAGAGATTAGCGGTAGACCAGTTCGAACAAAGCGAGGAGGAAGGATCAGGACTGCCCACAGGACAGTCAGACACCATAGCCTATGTAGGTAGAGGAAGATCTTGTAATAGTACTAGATGTTTTATTGACCCGATACGTCCGATATGTCCAGATAATAACAGGAATTTCCAAACACCTATAATAAATATAAGGTCCCCCGAGCATTCGTTCCAAGCCGCTGACAAATTACTCCGAGAACGAAGGGGTTATCATTTTCTCGATTCTATGGATGAACAAGAATTAGCCAGGTCAGCCGTTCATTGGGTTGACAGTCCCGGAAAGTATGGTGATGATACAGTAGCACACACATTTTTGAATCTCACCCCAGATGAACAGCGTTTAGCTGGGATTTATATGATTCAACAACTCCTTATACTATATCAGGGTCAGCATTCAGATCCTGGTCCCTTACCTGATATATTGACTGAATTACTCACAAATAGATGGAGAGGTTCAGGTACTAAGTTAATTAAAGAAATACTAGAATCAAGAAAGCAGTACATTCTTTTTGCATGCCCAGAACATGTCTCATTGCCCATCAAGGAAAGAACTACGTATTACATGGACAGACAGAATCCTTTACGAGAGGTACACCCAATAAAAGGCGAGGACAATGAGTTTAAACGTGTATTTGTATATACGCCCATATCAAAAATAGAATTGTTACAAATGAAGAAAGTGGTACCCAGTCATGACAAAGACCCAGCGGGTTTCCACCGAGAAATTAAAGACATGTTACTCATGGGAGAGTATACCTATCCCGACATTATGACAATATTAAAGGTATTAATGCCTGCTGGCATTTATGAAAAACTCAAGGAAAAAGAGTGGGAGGTGGGAGACCAAAAGATAGACTGGTCAGCATTAGAAGCAGAAGAAAAGGCCCGAACTGCAGGAGCAGGGCTTGGGGATAAAACTAAAGCACTACCAGGTTTACTAGTACAGGTACTGCCACGTTTATTAACTACGAAAAAGGAAGACTGGGGTACAATTTCAGCCTGTAAACAAAAGCAAGATGAAGACACTAGTGATTTCTATGCCCGATTTGAAAAATGTTTTGGTATAAATAGTGGCATAAAAGCAAGTAGCGAATCATACCCACATCTGTTTGTGACAAAATTAGTTGAAAACTCCTTACCCCAAGTGAAGAATAGAGTATTAAAATTCGAGAGTACCTGGCAAGGTAACACCCCATCACAAATGTTGCAAATGTTACAGTACCATCACAATAGAATTAGAGAGGAACAAGAACATGAACAAAGACGCATGAAAGACACGAAGATGAAAATGCTAGTCTCCCAGACAGTTCCAGCTGAAGGACATAAAAAGGGTACGACACAGTCCAGTGTTTCGGCAGGTCCTGTAAAAGGGACATGCAACTATTGTAAACAGCCAGGTCATTACGTACACGATTGTCCAGTTTTAAAACATAATATCGCCATAGGTAATACAAAAGAAAGACCACGACCACCTAGACAGGATCAGAATGAACAAGGAGCCCCGCAGCATGCACAGTCCATGCCAGCTCCACCACAGTCTATACAGTTTGTGCCAGCTGCACCAGCGCTGCCTGTTGCTGCCACACAAACCACGACACGACAACTGTACCAGACCGCACAGTACGACTATCCTGATTATCAACGATACGCATGAACCAGCCTAGAGAGGGAAGTTGACTTACCCCTTATCGAGGTACCTGTAGACCAAGAAGGACCTTATGTACATAGTGAATTATTAGGCCAAGATAGAAAATTTTTACTTGATACAGGGGCAAGTCGAACAACCATAAAACGTAGTGAAGTTCCAGGGGCACCCCTCTCAGGCTCACAGAATATTTCCCTTGGTTTTTCAGGAAAACCTATTGTTAATGAAGTGTCACAGCCTCTTCCACTTACGATAGGACTTTGACCCGAACTACAGATTTATTGCTTACTAAATCATGTCCAGAAAACCTGTTAGGTATAAAAACACTGAAAGCTCTAGGAGCTATAATATGTTGTTCTCCGGAAGGAGTAAGATTGTTTTTACGTGATTTTAAAGGTCACTATGTGTCTAGAGACATGGATCCCCGATTGCAGACTTTACCTACACATCTATGGGCACAAGGCCCTACTGATGTTGGTTGCATGAATATTACATCATATCGAGTTACACTAAAGGCAGGAGTGGTACTACCACGAATGCGACAATACAAGTTACCACCAGATGCTGTAGTGGCTTTACTGCAAATCATTGACGAGCTCATTGCCCAAGGAGTGGTTGTGGAAACAGACTCCAACGTATGTAATTCACCGATAATTCCGATTCTTAAACGAACAGATCCAAAGGCCCCGCCAGTATATCGATTGGTTATTGATCTGCGCGAATTAAACAAGTGCATTGTGCCACAATTCCCTGTGGTCCCAGATATCTCGTCATTACTGACAGCTATTGATTCCGAAGCAACATTCTTTACTGTAATTGATCTCAAGAATGCCTTTTTCAGCGTCCCTATAGATCCGGAAAGCCAATACTTGTTCGTATTTAGTTTAAATGGACGTAGCTTTAAATTCTCACGCGCACCTCAAGGATTTACAGAAAGCCCCAGCATCTATAGCCAAGCACTGAAACGAGAACTCGACAGTATCCACATGCCAGTTAACACTGCCTTGCTTCAATATGTCGATGATCTGCTGATCACCGCTAGAAGCGAACCCGAATGTGAGAAAGCATCACTGACAGTTTTACGATTTCTGGCCGAAAAGGGGCACAAGGTGTCCCCTTCTAAGCTGCAATTCTGTGTCCAGCGAGTTGTTTATCTTGGACACTCGCTGTCCAAGGAGGGAAGGCAGCTTACACCCGACCGCATTCAGTTAATAGCTAACATGCCAATACCCAAGACACAAAAGGAGGTGCGGGCTTTCATAGGCCTCACTTCATATTGTAGGCAGTGGATCCCTCAGTATGCATTTCTAGCAAAACCACTCATTCAGTTGACAACACAGGAGGCAGCCACATCGACTGTTCTCCCTTGGACTCAGGAACATACACAAGCTTTTGAAAGCCTAAAGAAAGCTTTATGCCAAGCACCTGTTTTAGCAACACCATGTTACAATAAACAGTTTACACTCTTTGTTACTGAACGCGAAGGTACTGCCTTGTCAGTACTCACACAGGAACAAGCAGGATCACACAAACCATGTGCTTATTTTTCTAGTACATTAGATCCCGTAGCTCAGGCTTTGCCTGCATGCCTAAAATCAGTGGCAGCAACAGCTTTAGCAATCAGACAAAGCGATGCCATAGTGTTAGGACATCCATTGACAGTTCAAGTACCACATGCAGTAGAGGTTCTTGTGAATCGAACGCAAACACAACACTTGACTATAGCGCGACTTACAGGGTATGAATTAACATTGTTTCAGCCACATATAGAAATCAGACGTTGTAACACATTGAATCCTGCCACACTTTTACCTGTAATCGGAACAGACCCACTAGCTCATGATTGTATTGAAGTTATCACTATCACGACGAAACCCAGACAAGACTTAACAGATGTCCCATTGTCAGACTCAGACCTGACGTTGTATGTAGATGGTTCATGTATGAGAACAAATACAGGAAAGTTAGTGGCCGCTTACGCAGTCACAACAGACACTGAAATCATTGAAACAAATTGCATAAATACCTTGTCAGCTCAAGCCGCAGAGCTCATCGCTCTGACACAAGCCTGTATTCAAGCCACAAATAAAAAAGTCAACATATACACTGATTCACGTTATGCATTCGGAGTTGTACATGACTTCGGCGTGCTGTGGCGAGAGAGAGGTTATTTAACTTCTCACGGTGACCACATTCAGCACGGACCCCTCATTCATGCCTTATTAGATGCAATACATCTACCCACTGCAATATCAATTATGAAATGTAAAGCTCATACGAAAGTTACTGATATCATTTCCCAAGGCAATGATCTAGCTGACAGAACAGCTAAACAGACTGCTCAAACTCAAACATCCGACATGACAAAGACAATAGTCCCGACGCCAACACATTGTATGACGGTTAAAGATCCTACTCTTGATGTAATCGATATACAGACACATGCTACACCAGACGAAATAAGGAAATGGACTGAATTAGGAGGGATTCAAACGGATCAAGGATGGATGACGAAGGAAAAATCTGTGTGGTTCCTTCCTGATTCAATGGTCCAAGTCATTATTGACACTATACATAGTCCAGCGCACCTAGGAGAAAAAGCTATGCTAGACAGCATTCAACACATTTGGTTCAATAAACATTTACGAGCAGCAGCTAAACAAAAAGTTCGTACCTGTATGATCTGTTGTCAGTTCAACCCAGGAAAAAGCGTACCTGTAGAACAGGGTGGATTTCAGCCTCCTGATCACCCTTTTGAAGTCCTCCAGATGGATTATATCCAGATGGAACGATGTCGAGGATTCAAATATGTTCTCGTAGTTGTCTGTGCTCTTTCCCGTTGGACAGAGGCATACCCGGTTTCAGATTACACTGCCCCGACTACTGCCAAACAGTTGGTTCGAGAATTTTTCCCACGATACGGTTTACCACGTGTTGTCTACTCAGATAACGGCCAGCCGTTCTCATCCGAACTAATGAAACACGTTTCACTTTTGTTAGGCTATCAGTGGAAATTCCACTGTGTCCGACACCCCGAGGCAGCAGGTCTCGTAGATAGACATAATCAGATCCTGAAAATCAGATTGTCCAAAATATGCAGAGAGAAAGGTGTCGACTGGGTAGTAGCGTTACCAGTTGCACTCTTTTACATGAGAATGGTAGCACACTCTCGAACAGGGCTATCCCCGTATGAGGTGATCTTTGGCAGACCACCAAATATGTGGGGGACGCCTATACCACGAAAAATAACTGATATTGACTGTAATATGCTGACAGATTACTTGGCTTCCTTGGTGTCTGCACTACAATCTTGTCGTTCACAGGTAGCTGCAGCCTTTCCCGACAACACTGAGGTGAAACCCCATGACGTAATTCCGGGGGACCTGGTCCTGGTGAGGAACTTTGATCGGAAGACTCAGCTGGATCCTAGGTGGAAGTCACCGCAACTTGTCTTGCTCACCACAAGGACAGCCGTGAAGATCGAAGGCAGGAAAGGCTGGGTACATTCAAGTCATATCAAGAAATTTCATGGACTACCATCGGATGTAAATACCACACCTCGTGTGTCTTCACCTATTGACTCAAAACTTCCTTTTGTTGAAAAGAGTAATCACGAACTATATAAACTAAAAATCAGTCAAGCAATTTGATTGTTTAAGTCCTCTCCAAGGTGAAGCGGTTGAATTGTCTCTGACATGTATCCCTTAGACCTGAATAGAGAACAAACCCGAAAAATGTTGAAACGACATGCGTACTGTAAATCACTGCGTAGTCATTGCACAGTGACGTTATTAATTTTGTTTTTCTTAAGTCTTTTAATAATTACTGCAAGTATATTGTTGCACATATATTATCCTATTTCTAGACATGCACAATAACACGTTTATTAGTATGTTACATCATTCCCATCAGGTTAGCAATGCTACAAATTGTTGGATATGTGGCCGACTCCCTCCCTATCAGAATTATAAAGGAATTCTACCTCTTTTTCCATACCCGTTCACACACAACGGCTCCTGTGGAGCATGGTTTAGTTTAATTAATTCCTAGATTCGAATTCTGCAGTTTATCAAGATAACTGGGTATGGGGAAATTTGAACTTAGTTTTACTTAAAGTCTGCTACCCTAACAAGGAGGGACTTCCCAAGAGAACAGGAACTGATCTAGAAAATGAAGTGTATGGATTAGGTAATTTTACGCTTAATCTTATGATCCTAAATGTCGAATCCGAAGCTACTCCAATTTTGCCCGCTATGTCAATATTTCCAGTAAAAGGTGAATTATGTGTAAGAAAGAATGGTTCCATACATATGGGCCATAGTAGATGCACCACTGTAGTAGAATTTAGTGATCAAGGCAAGTCTACATTTAGAGCTTCCCGCCATTCCTATTTCATATGTGGTCAGACGGCATATGTACGTTTGCCTCTAGATTGGGATGGTACCTGCTACATTGGATTTCTTTTGCCACCTGTTTTCCTAGCTCCTCCTGACTATCACAGAAATACTCATTTAGTGCACAATAGAGGAAGGAGAGATCTCCCAATAGTCGATTACTCTGAAACAGCATGGGAAAAATACACAGATTTCAATAAAGGTCTCTTTCCCTATATAGGTACCGTTACTAATAGTAAGCTGATACGTAGATTAACTAGAACCCTTGAAGCAGTAGTGAACGAAACTATTTCCGCCTTAGGCAATTTAACAGAAGAGCAGTCTGCTATGCGGATTGTTGTGCTTCAAAATCGTCTTGTCCTTGACGTCATCCTGGCCGATAGGGGCGGAGCTTGTGGGGTCATCGGATCAAGTTGTTGCATTTTCATACCAGAAAATTCGCCATCTGTATATAAAGCCATAACTCGCCTTCATAAGATTGTAAGCCAGATACACCAGAATCCAGGCACCTGGACTTGGTCCGGTTGGTTTTGGAGTGTATTATCTACCTTTGGATGGAAGGTCCTATCCTTCCTAGGTATTGGCTTTCTCATACTATTCAGTTGCTGCTTATGCCTACAATGTGGACCAGCGATCTGTGGTCTGTGTGCCACATCGTGTATTCCAGCATCCAGATTTCATTCATCACAGAAGAAGAAAGAAGAACAAATGATGCTATATGAACAGATCAATGGATTGATGAAGATTGATATCTCTTAACGGGCAAGTAGGGGACAAGGAGGGAATGTGGAAATATGGATTTTTCTGATCAGTTATGTCCCCTATCTTGGACCCCAACGGTTCCATGTATGAATCACAAGTACATGTATGTTCCCTCCAGTTCCAGTTATGAAGACGCAAACACATGTGCGTCCACCGTCAACATGTCCTCTTTCAGATCCGCCATGAATAGGCCGGATATTCCATTCCTAAGTACGAAAGGCCACCGGCTTTATATGGTTCACTCATGCCATTTTACAGTCCAGGCAAGTAGGCCCTGATTCTGTCATCAAGCTTTTCTTGCCTTCTGCCTCTGAAAGCTCCAGTCTGAGCCTGCATCTGTAACCATGAACTTTGTCTCATTCCCTGCGCGGCTCACGAAGCCTGACATCAGCCTGCTGCCTGCCAAAAACTGTATTTCACCTTCGAAATAATCTGCTCCGCTCCCTGCCCAATGCATTCCTGTCTAGTAGTTTAAGTAAACATTCTTCCAGCTACCGAGCAAAGGCCCGGCTTCTCTGTCTTTATGCAAGTAATTCATAGCCCTATTATTATGGAAGATTTCTACCCTTGCATCTAGTGTAGACACTTAGACGCTTGTACACGCACTAACAGTCAGTATAGTCAGTATAGAATAAGATTCTACTCTAAGAGACCTCTCTTTTGGATAACATAGTTCTTTAAACATAGGATGTTAGATATGATTTGGGATTAGGTTGACTTGACCCTCCAGACTTCTGTCGCCACATGTAGAGCTAAATGTCAAGCCCCCTTCACCCCCTAGTTGCACGTCAATTACACGTCATGCTGCTGCGCGCGCATTTCTGCCAAGTATTTCTGCTGACATTGCGAAATTCTTTCATGGAACCACCCTATTATGACATCACATCTGATGACGTTCTTTAGTCACACCCAGTTACACCTACTTTTGCTACGTATGTATCTCTTATCTACACTATCAATTGTTACGCCTCTTGCATTTGCTTCACTGTAATGCCTATTGTATAAAAGTGATTAATTATCAATAAAGTATGTACTTCACTTCCTGAACCTTCGTGGTGATGGAACTTGGAGCAACCAATTCGAATCGTCCATTGGAATAAAGCCCATTCCGAACCTCTAATACCACGGATTCTGCCTCTTATTTACTGAGCTATTTTTATTATGTTTCTGTATCAAATTAAGTCCCGGTAATTAAATTATTTACCACACCAGAACGCCACTCTGGTCGAGTTTCAGCCGGGCCAGCAGGTATGGGTCATGGCCCCCGTGAAACCCTGCGCCCTCCAGGATAAATGGACCGGGCCCTTCAAAGTGGTTGAGCGGAAGAGCCAGGTCACGTACTTGGTGGACGTTCAGTCACCCCGGGACCCCCTCCGGGTCCTCCACGTGAACCGCCTCAAGCCCCACTTTGTGCAGACGGAGCTGAGCCTCCTACTGGCCACTGATGACGGGTCCGAGGAGGAGTCGGATCCTCTCCCTGATCTCCTGTGCACCAAAGAGAAGGACGGCTCCGTAGAGGGAGTGAACCTCTCCCCATCCCTCACTCCCCAGCAACGTGAGGACTGCCGCCAGCTCCTAGGGCAGTTTTCTGACCTCTTCTCCCTGGTCCCCAAGGTCACCGACTGGTGTGTCCATGACGTGGATACCGGGGACAGCCCACCGGTGAGACACCGAGCCTACCGAGTCCCTGATCGGGTCCGGTCCTGTATTCAAGCCGAGGTCTCAAAAATGTTGACCCTAGGAGTGATCGAACCCTCAGACAGCCCCTGGGCCAGCCCCGTGGTCCTGGTCCCAAAAGCAGCTGCCCCCGGTGTCGCTCCAGAACTCCGCTTCTGCGTGGACTACCGGGGACTCAATGAAGTCACCCGAGCAGATGCCCACCCCATTCCCCGAGCCGACGAGCTCATTGACCGACTCGGGGCTGCTCGGTTCCTCAGCACCTTCGATCTCACCTGCGGCTACTGGCAAATTGCGCTCACAGAAGGAGCCAAGGAGCGGTCCGCCTTCTCCACCCCGGATGGGCACTATCGCTTTCGTGTGATGCCCTTCGGGATGAAAAATGCCCCGGCCACCTTCCAGCGACTGGTAAATAGAGTCCTGGCCGGGCTGGAAAAATTCAGTGCTGCATATCTCGACGATATCGCAGTTTTTAGCTCTGAATGGAGTGAGCACCTCCGGAGGGTGCTGACCGCCCTGCACCAGGCAGGCCTCACCGTGAAGGCCAGCAAGTGCCAGATTGGGCAAGGTTCGGTAACCTACCTGGGGCACCAGGTCGGAAGCGGGCAGGTCGCCCCTCTACAGCCCAAAATCGACGCCATCCTAGCCTGGGAACCCCCCACTACCCAAACGGAGGTCCGAGCCTTTCTGGGCCTCACGGGCTACTACCGGAGATTCATCCGGAATTACGGCAGCCTGGTCGGTCCCCTCACGGGACTCACGTCCAAGAAACAGGCCAAGAAAGTGCAGTGGTCCCCTGCCTGCCAAGAGGCGTTCGATGCCCTGAAAGCGGCCATGTGCACTGCCCCCGTCCTCCAGGCGTTTGTGGTACAAACTGATGCCTCCGAGCATGGCATCGGGGCAGTCCTCTCCCAGGTGAATGACCAAGGCCTAGACCAGCCCGTAGCCTTCCTCAGCCGAAGGCTGTTGCCCAGGGAACAGAGATGGAGCACCATCGAGCGCGAGGCGTTCGCCGTAGTCTGGGCCCTCAAGAAGTTACTATACAATACCATTAGTAAATCAAATGGCTTTAACTTAATCAAAGGCGAGACCTATTGCATTTTCAATGCTTGTTTATTTATGTAATTAGGAGGATGCAGGGTGCTTCAAGTCGTCGGCATGGCCATATGGCATATGGTTTTTATCTTTTTTTTTTTTTTTTTTTTTAAACCTTTATTCTGTTAAGTCAGGGACACAGCTATTCAGCCGACAACCCGGAGGTACGGCAGCTTTAGAAACACAACACAAGCGAGCGTCCACATTTCACTGACAGGAGAATCAAAAGGTTCTGTTTTAAATAAACACACACCCAAACCCAAACACAAGCAAGGCGATAAGTACTTAAAGCACAAAAAGGGTTCCCATCAGGGGGGGCGAGCCCCATTTCGTCCATCAGACACAGGTCTATAGTAAGGGAAAGGAGGGGAAGGCAGAGACTCAAGAAGGCAAACACATACCAGCAAAGACTACAAAGCCGGAAAGAATGCTAAGGGGAGAGCTGCTCCTCAGGCGGGTCCGGGTCTGGGGGCAGGCATATGCCCCCTCTATACTGGTTCCATCGCCCCCATACGGTGTGCCATTTCCGGGGGCGCCCTCGAGCACAATATACTTTCTTCTCCCTAAACATGCTCCAATCCATGTTTTCCATCCACGCTGTCAATGTAGGGGGCCTAGTAGAGCCCCACAGGCGAGCGATGTCGCGCTTAGCTACCATGTTCCCTAGGGTCACCCACTGAGTCTGTGCCGCGTCGTGGTCAGTAGGACCCCAAACATTCAGGAGACAACACCGCGCCTCCGGCTGCATGACGATGCCCGTCACCTCCCCCATCACATCGTGGATTCGCTTCCAGAACTCCATGATCGCACCGCATTCCCAAATAATATGTAGGAAGGTGCCCACCATACCATAGCCTCTCTTACATAAGCCCTCCTCAGAGAAACCCATATGGACCAGCCTAGGCCCTGTCACGTAAACTCTATGGAGTATTTTAAGCTGCACCAGCCGCAGGCACGCAGGGATCGCGACCTCTTTGGGAGAAGAAACTGCATACTGCCAATCCTCATCATCTAATTCGAGGCCATCCCTAGTCCATTGATCGCGCAACCCTAGAAGAAGATCTGCCCGAACATTAATTAATTTCTTATAGATGAGAGAGATCGTACTCTCTGGCATATGGCCATCCAGGATCCGGTCCTCTAACGGAGAGGACTCAGGCACCGTCTCCCCCTCTACAAGGACTGACCGCAAGGCGTGACACACTTGAGCGTATCGGAAGAACTCCGTGCTCCCTAGCTCATATTCCTTCTGCAGCTCCTCGAATGACTTCACCCTACCCTTAACCAAAAGGTCTCCAACCCTGGATATACCGATCAGGTCCCATTTCTCAAACCCTTTTGTATGCCAAAGCTTTCCCAGAATATCGGAGTCAAACAAAGGGGTGGCGAGGGTAAGCTTACCCTTCCAGCCCAGTGAATCTGTCGCCACCTTCCAGACGTGCACGGCCACCCTGGTGGGCCCCGTTAGGGTTAAGTCCAACGACTTCGAGTACAACGCTCTGTGGTAATTACCCCCGCGCAGCAACCACCGGTCCATGGCGTAGCCGGGGCTCAGCGCCGGACCATAGACACCATGGTTAATCGCGCTCAACTGAGTGGCCCAATAATAACGTCGAATGTCTGGAAGCGCGATACCCCCGTCATACCACGGAAGCGTCAACTTAGCAATCGCTATGCGCGGTCGCCCGTCCCACAGTAGCACTCGCTGGAGGCTTTCGACCTCTCGGAAATAACTGGCCGGGACCAATTCAAGGGTATTCTGCAAGGCATAGAGGAAACGGGGAAGGGACATCATTTTAAACAGGGCGGCGCGGCCAAGGAGGGAAAGCGGCAACCGCCACCAGCCCGCCACGTCCCGCCGCAAACGTGCCAAGGGAGGGAGCAAGTTTTTCTCGTATCGTAAAGTGGGGTCAGTGGAAATATAGATCCCTAAGTACAAAAAGCCCTGCCGGGCGATCTGGATCGAGCAGTTTCGCGGGACAGGCGGGACATGACCACACAGGACATACAAGTATGACTTCCCCCAATTAATAACAAGACCAGAGTTCCTACCGAAAGAAGTCAAGACGTCACAAACCACTATGAGAGATTTCTTAGGCGAGGTGAGGTATAACAGAATATCGTCGGCGTAAAGCGAAATACGGTCCTCGTGGTCAGGCGACCATCGAATCCCACGTATATCCGGGTGCCATCGTATCCACGCCGCCAGCGGTTCAAGAGCAAGGGCGAACAACAACGGTGACAGGGGACAGCCCTGCCGGGTGCCCCTCCCGAGCTCGAACGGTGTCGACGCCCGCCCGTTCACCACGACGCTAGCAAGGGGCCCCTCATAAAGCAACCGCACCCAGCCTACAAAGCCAGGCCCGAAGCCGAACTTGGCTAGCACAGCCCACAGGTATGCCCACTCCACCGCGTCGAAAGCCATCGTGGCATCGAGGGCCGCCACAATGGCCGGCTCTCGCATCGTGCCCGTCCTAGCAATCACTCCATGAAGGCGTCTAAGATTCAGTGCAGTGTTACGGTGCGGGATAAAGCCCGACTGGTCCGGGTGGATCAAATCTCCAAGCACCCGGACCAGGCGGTTAGCAAGGATCTTGGCAAGGATTTTCGGCTCGGCGTTGAGAAGTGATATCGGCCGATAGGAACCACACTTATCCCGGGGCTTACCGTCTTTGTGTATTACAACAATCGTCGCCAGTCGTTGATCGAGCGGAAGAAACCCATTCTCCCGCGCCTCCACGAACATGGCGCACAGGTGAGGAGCCAACTTATCCGGACGAAGCTTATACAACTCAATCGGCAAACCATTTGGGCCCGAGGCCTTACCCGAGCGCAACGCACGGATAGCACACGCCACTTCGTCAACAGTTATATCTCCATCGAGGTCATCCCTATCTATGGCAGAAAGGCAGGGCAGAGCAATATCACACAGAAGGTCGCACGAGTCCTCAGTGGGCCTATCCGAAACCGAGGTGTATACCGTACGAAAATAGTCCGAGAAACACTGGACTATACCGTCGGGGTCAGTGACAACCTCTCCCCCATCCATCGACAACTCCGGCACCACTCGATTAACACGCTCTTTTTTATCCAACCACGCCAACAGTTTCCCGGCCTTATCACCGACATAGTACAATCGACCCTGCTGCTCCCTACTGAGGGTCTTGGCAGCGTTCGTCACCAGATCCCTGTATTCCAATTGCTTCAAGCTCAAATTATGCAGTGTGGCCGCCGCAACCTCCTCCTCCAAGGCCACGTCTAAAGCCGCAATCTCGTCCTCAACTTGTGTCACCTCGGCGTCTCTCCGCCGCTTGGCGGCCACTACCAAGGAGAGGGCCTCCCCTCTCAATACGGTCTTAAACGCTTCCCACAATGACACCGCAGATTCAACTCGAAAGTACCAGGGGTTAATGGGAGCCACCCTGCCCCCCACTACCCGGCCAATATCCAGACGGGCCCACACCGGCGAGTGATCGGAGATACCCCGTGCCATGTGCCTAGCCTCAGATACCAATGAGGCGTGCGCAGCCAGAGTGAGCAAGTAATCAATCCGAGAGAGACTACCGTGGGCCCCGGAGTGAAAGGTATATTGTCTCTGAGTGGGGTGCCGTAGCCTCCAACAGTCTACCAGGCCAAAAGTATCTATAAAGTCGGGAAGCCACTTCTGAGCCCCCCCGGTGTCCCTGGGCGGGTACCTATCGAGCAATCCAGATCCAACCGCATTGAAGTCCCCACCCACCACCAGCATCCCTTCAGGGAGTTCCAACAAGGCCTTGCCCAGATCAGCAAACGTGGAGGCCTGCAAGGCAGGAGGGACATAAACAGAAACCAATACCAACGTTCTGCCCTCCCACCTCCCCGCCACAGCCACAAGGCACCCCCTATCATCAGCAATGGTGGAGTCAACCTCGAATGGTAGGGAAGCTCTAACAAGTATGCCCGCACCCCTGGAGCCCGAGGAGAACCCCGAATGAGCAATGAATTTATAACCCTTTCTATTAAGTGCATAACACGTATTCCCTATAAGGTGGGTCTCCTGCAAGAGGACCACATCTGGCGAGGTCCGTTTCAAGAATTGTAGGACTATCCCCCGTTTAATACGATCCCCTAAGCCATTAACATTCCAGCTAATTATGTTTAAGCCCCTACCCCCCATCCCCGAACACAAAGAGACCTCCACCCCCCCGGAGAACCACAATCGGACAATACTGACAACAATTACTACGCCTTGCAAGAAAAAAAAACCCCAACAACAACCCCAACATCCCAAATCCCCCCCCCCTCCCTGCACCCCTGCGTCAGCTTGCGAAGCCCCCCCAACTTGCAGTGTGCCTGTCGCCCTATCAAAAACAAATCTACAAAAAGTACCCCAAGGGAGGAAAGAGCTCCTATCTTCCCCCCGCCGCCCTCCCATTACTGCAGTAGGGTGCTAGTCACTGTCTGGGGCTGAGTCAAAACAGACCGACACCGGATGTGTCACTCCTGTCCATCCCGGTCGCCTTCCGCTCCAACCACACGGTCCCCGCCGGGCTGTCGCCAAGGGAGCGCATCCAACCAGTCCCCTGCCATGTCCGGCGATTCGAAAAAGAAAGTCCGTTCCTCATACACCACACGTAGCCTGGCGGGGAAAAGCATGGCAAATTTCAGGTCCATCTCCCTAAGCCGCCTCTTCACCCCCAAGAAACTCTGCCTTTGCTTCTGCACCATCTGGGTGAAGTCAGGATAAAAGCTCACAGAGGCATTCTGAAAAGGCACCGGGCCTTTCACCCTTGATGCTTGCAGGATAGCGTCTCGGTCTCGAAAGTGAAAGATCCGGGCGACAATCGGTCGCGGGGGGGGCTCCCACCTTAGGCCTTCCGCCAGGCACTCGGTGAGCCCGCTCAACCGCAAAAAACTTGCCGAGGCCCTTAGGCGCAAGATGGTTCACCACCAAGTCCTCGACGAGTAAATCCACGGAGAGCACCTCCGAAGTTTCCGGGACCCCAATAAGGCGCACATTGTTGCGCCGGGCCCGACCTTCAAAGTCTTCGAGCCGGCGGGCGGAGAGGTCATTCGCGGTCCGTAACTTGCGAACCTCAACCTGGAGTTCCGAGACATCGTCCGCGAGGCCAGTGGTCTTGAGATCCAGGGACTTGACCCGCTCATTGGTTTTGCCCAGGTCCGCGCGAATCAAGTTGACATCAACCAAAATCATGTCCACCTTGTGCGCCAGGGTCTCGAACTGTCGCCCAATCGATGATTGCATCCCCTCAATCGCCCCCTTGATATCCTGCAATGATAACTCCGAGGCTGGGGATGGATCGGCCTTCTGCACTTCCAGCGACTGTCCCGATCCACCAGGCGACCCCTTCTGCTGGGCATAGCGATCCATATTGTTGGATTGGGTATAGCCTCCCCGCCTGGTAGCCTTAGACTTCGGCTTGTCTACCTCCGGTTTGGTCGACATCTCGAACAGCAGGGCGGTCAGTTACAAAAAGACGTCCCTCGCTCAGCCAGAGGAAACAGGGTCAACCAAAACTTCAACAGCCAGCCAGGGTCGAGTGCAGGTCCTCCAGATATCAGGGGATCGGCATGAAGCACTCCCGGGCCAGAGCAAACAAAGGGCGAGAAAGCGAAAGTGAAAGTGCAGCGGCACCCGTCCGCCAGTTCACACCTCCCAAGGCCGCTGTTGTTCAATTAGTGGCCGGGCATCCTGCCAACGCGAGCCCCTGGCATCCTTCGGAGGTAGGCCGCAATCTTCCGCCATGCACAACTTCGGTTCCCGGTGGGCGATCTTAGCCCGGACAACGTCAATCGCCCCAGCTGTGACTCATCTGCAGGATTCCGTGCATGAAAAACAGGATTTAGGACAGGATCATTGCAGGAGGGCGCGAGGGTCGCGGGAGCTCAAGGCTCACGCGGCCATCTTGGTCAAGCGCTAGGCTCCTCCTCTTTTATCTTATTTTTTACTACTCCCGTCACTGTGTAACTCCCCACAAAGCCCAGAGTTACCCCCCTGCTATGGTTATGCTGCAGATCAGGGCATACAAATTCTCCCTACTTCCACGGATAGAGTAATTTTACAGACACACGCACACACACTCATCACACACTTGGGCACATTTCACTAACATATGCTCGATTACTCTATCAGCACTGAACCTGCGGAGAGAAAACTCCTAAACACCCTGTATCTACAGTAAGGTCAATGTGATCAGTTTGATACTAGCAAAAAAGACTATCTGAACAAGTCAGATAGACAGGAACCTAACTGGGAAAAAACAGAAGGTGTAGGAAACAATTTGATCCTTAAAGACACCGTTATCAGAAAGAGAAATAATATCTTTTTCTATAGTCCCCTCACTCACCAGGGTTTCCCCACGGTGACATGCTTCATCATAGGGGTCCTCCCAGTCCTCTACGGACTGAGGCGTGCTGCGACTTGCGGTGTTACGTAGGAGCACTGAGAATTTTGTCAACTATGTGTGGTGTAAGTGAAGTAGTGGTGGAGTGGGAAAATTAAAAATAATCAGCTAGTGGGCTACAAAATAAACTTTATTGGTGCTCTAAGCTGAGAATATTAAAAACGGGGTAATATGACAAGGGACCCTAACTATGATGGAAAGGTATGCCTAGCATATTGTGAAGTCAACTAGTTTCGAGCTCCCCAGCTCTTCGTCAGGACTACACTGGGACCAGCCCAATGTCGAGAAACTTGCCACTCCTAGTCGACCTTAATAGGGTGAAATAAATGTGATGCCACAATAGTAAGGCATGCGTTTTAAAAATATATGTATACATACGTTATGTATGTCGGTATACTGATCTGTAAATTCCAAAAATCACAGTTAATGGCGAGAAAGGATATATATACATATATATGCATAGCGTAATACATAGTAATTACTAAAAATGTGAACACACTACACACAGGTGGATGCACACTTCCATGAATGGCGTGCCGCTAAGTGAAAGACAGAGAAAATACAGTTATTCACTCCATGCCGGCGTGGTGAAGAAAGAATTGTGCTGGAATTAAATAAATTATTAGGTCTGACTGAAACACACACAATAACATACAACATAAAACATGTAACCTACTTAAGAAAAAGCAACACTGTGCCTCATGGTCACTGGAGGGGATGTGGAGATCTCGTACATCTAATGGATGAAGGGAATCGAGATCGTTAGGAAAAAACGGCGTGTTCCGTTATGACGGATCGCCCAGCGTGGTATGGGGGAGAAAGAGAGTTTCCACGCTGCATTCTGGAGGATCGAGCACCGTAGTAATTTCAGATGTAAACGGGATAACACAAAGATGACCACACATTTCCTGGAAAAACGTCATACTCCCAACGACTTCAACTGGGTCGTTTTAGAACATGTCAAGAACCATCCCAACGTAGAGAAACAGCTACATGAGAAGGAACAACGTTGGGTGTTCAAGCTACGTTCGGACGACAGGGGTCTCAATGATGACATACCCTGGGGCCAGTTTATCTAAACAGTTTACTTGAACAATAATCACTGGAACATTTGCTGATCTAGCTTTTTATTCCCTACAGGTTATACTGGATAATGACCTGGCTCATTATTATCCATTAATATAAGATTCTAGTCATTCCATTACCATTTTCCCTCCCTCATTTGCTTAATCTATGTCTCATTTGTGGCCGCTATTATTATTTCGTCACAGCCCAACAGTCGATTATCACTAAGCACCAATTCGGAACCTATTCCAATTGACCATCCATTCTGTTCCCTTCCCATTCCAACATGGCGGCATCCATCGCAGTGGTTTTGAACTGACCCGGGCCTGAACAAACCCAACCGGTTTATTCATTTGCAGTTTGAAGTTCCTCCAAATATGAGCTTCATTAGAATACCACCTTTCGCACTCTTAGCCTCGTTGTGAGCGATTTCTCACACTGTCTGGAACATTGAGTGCGTACTGTAACATATTTGGATACTTATTAGTATTATAGACCGTCTGTCTCACTCCTTTCAAATATGGCGGCTCCACTTGCACATTGTAACTTGCCCCTTTTCTATTTCGAGCCTCGAGACAGTCCCGCCAGCACATAAAAACATCGCGGCTACGAGGACACGCTAGAATGCGGTCCGAGAGGTTTGGCTTCCAGTAGGTGTCAGAAGCATGTGGGGTTCAACGTACAAGTAAGTGCTGCCATGCTCACCTCCAGAATGCAGCGTGGAAACTCTCTTTCTCCCCCATACCACGCTGGGCGATCCGTCATAACGGAACACGCCGTTTTTTCCTAACGATCTCGATTCCCTTCATCCATTAGATGTACGAGATCTCCACATCCCCTCCAGTGACCATGAGGCACAGTGTTGCTTTTTCTTAAGTAGGTTACATGTTTTATGTTGTATGTTATTGTGTGTGTTTCAGTCAGACCTAATAATTTATTTAATTCCAGCACAATTCTTTCTTCACCACGCCGGCATGGAGTGAATAACTGTATTTTCTCTGTCTTTCACTTAGCGGCACGCCATTCATGGAAGTGTGCATCCACCTGTGTGTAGTGTGTTCACATTTTTAGTAATTACTATGTATTACGCTATGCATATATATGTATATATATCCTTTCTCGCCATTAACTGTGATTTTTGGAATTTACAGATCAGTATACCGACATACATAACGTATGTATACATATATTTTTAAAACGCATGCCTTACTATTGTGGCATCACATTTATTTCACCCTATTAAGGTCGACTAGGAGTGGCAAGTTTCTCGACATTGGGCTGGTCCCAGTGTAGTCCTGACGAAGAGCTGGGGAGCTCGAAACTAGTTGACTTCACAATATGCTAGGCATACCTTTCCATCATAGTTAGGGTCCCTTGTCATATTACCCCGTTTTTAATATTCTCAGCTTAGAGCACCAATAAAGTTTATTTTGTAGCCCACTAGCTGATTATTTTTAATTTTCCCACTCCACCACTACTTCACTTACACCACACATAGTTGACAAAATTCTCAGTGCTCCTACGTAACACCGCAAGTCGCAGCACGCCTCAGTCCGTAGAGGACTGGGAGGACCCCTATGATGAAGCATGTCACCGTGGGGAAACCCTGGTGAGTGAGGGGACTATAGAAAAAGATATTATTTCTCTTTCTGATAACGGTGTCTTTAAGGATCAAATTGTTTCCTACACCTTCTGTTTTTTCCCAGTTAGGTTCCTGTCTATCTGACTTGTTCAGATAGTCTTTTTTGCTAGATACATTTGTGGAGGGTGAACCTAACTTTTACCTCTACTTCCCCCTTTTTCTGAATTAGTATCAGTTTGATACTGTCCTGAGTCATGATTTAAACAACAATAATCACACTGGAATACTCAATAATCAACAAGAAATAATCACCAACACAGTAATTCATAAATGATATTTTATCTAAAATTAGTTCAAATGAAAGTCAGTCAAAAGCAAAAACCATTATTCTCATAATTACCTAGTCTAGCTAAATGTCATAAAGGGTCAGGACAGGTCTCTCAGTAAAGTCTCTCGAGTCGCCGTCCTCACAGCATCGATCCTCACCAACGCAGGTTTGGGAAGAAGTGGCCTTAGACCCTCTCTATTCTAACAATATTTATAACAAATCTTACAAACTAAAGCAACATAAAATGTTCTGAATATCCGTTAAACCACTGAGCAGAGCGAACAGGAAAGGATGTAGCATCGCTACATTTAGAAAATCTCCGCTCAGAAAAATCACAAAAATAAAAAGACGGAAGAAGGAAACTCGAGTTTGCAAATGTTTCTTTCGAAGCCGCTCTTCCTTGATATCTCTAGCAGAGCCACCGCAGCATTGTCATTGTTCATTGTGGCCTTATCCTTGTCCAAGGCACTTGGACTCACGCCCAGAGCTGCTGTCCTCACGGAAAACTTTTAAACCAGGCGAAGACTGTGGTCAGGTGACTCTCGACCATGTTCAGCAAGGCCCTCTCATCAAAATTCGATCACTCGAGTGCAGGCTGTAAAAGGCAGCCATTTTGTTACAGGCCAAAACGGACCATCTTAATTAAAAGAGACAAAAACAACGTTACCACAGCATAGTGATTAAACAGTGTTAACCCCACTAATACCCTTATGTGTATGTAATTATCTAGCCTTTTGCAACACACCAAAGCATTAGTACACGTTATTTCAAAAGCGTTTTGTGCTTTAAATCAAACAGCACTTAGCAACATTCATTTAATTAAACCTGCACATTATTATTAAGCAACATATATGCATTCCCACGTGTAGTTTCTCTTGTTAGTTATGTTGATTAATCAGAGTTTTCACACAAAACCAATAATTATCGATTATAGATTAGTGATTTTAGTCACGACTTATAGACAAAACTGAAGCTTTAAAAACCCGATAAATTTTCAACAGAAAACCCTGCTCCAGCAGTTACACCTCAGCGTACCCAAAATATATAGAAATATTGACATGTGCTCCACGTCTAACAATGTTCGCTCATGCGTACAACTACCTTACAAAATGCACATTTGTTAAGGAGTAGCATTATTGCGCTGTAAAACAGGCCGTGAAAAAAGAATACCCTCATGATGGAATATTTCAGGCACTGAAAGGTATTCCAGAGGGAGCATTATACACGTTACCTGTGGTAATGGTTTGCTATTAGGACACTTCATCCTCCTTATTGTGCACTGGTCTTTCGGCTCTTTGCAGCACTGTCCACGTGTATTTCGAGGCACTAGGTTTTAAGATGTTCTCAGAAAAACATTTTCAGCTGATGCTTGTTATGAGGAAATTACAGAGCCTGGATACCGGCATGTGGTTCGAATGGCGCCTTGCCGTACTTGATTCATTTTCACCTTAAGCAATAGTACTGGAGCAAGCTCATGACTTGCGTGTTTCACTGGTGAGTTTGTGAATATGAAGGCGGTTTACTCTCATTGGATCATGCGGTGCGTGTCCTTGCACAATGAGGAAATTACAGAGCCTGGATACCGGCATGCGGTTTGAATGGCGCCTAGCCGTTCTTGATTCTTTTTCACCTTAAGCAAAGTACTGGAGCAAGCTCATGACTTGCGTGTTTCACTGGTGAGTTTGTGAATATGAGGGCGGTTTACTCTCATTGGATCGTGCGGTGCGTGTCCTTGCACAACAGTAGCACTCTCAGCATTGAGCACTTTATGGAAGACATCTTGAAGAGATTGTGATGTCATGTCTTTCCAGCCAGCCTTCTTTCTCAAAAGATTGATATAGCAGACTTGTTAGTAAAAAGAACACGGGTGAGTTATAAGAGAGTGATGGACACTGCCAAGAGAGACAAGACAGTCCTTGGGAGAAGGAGGATACTGTGCGGTCGCGCAAAAGTGAAAGCGATCGCGCTAAGGCCACGCTATAGAAGGAGGATACTGCGCGGCTGCGCGAAAGTGAAAGCGATCGCGCTAAGGCCACGCTATTTAAAAGCACGCCGCCATGCGCGCACACGCGTGTGCGAGGGAAGACAAAATGGCGTGGGACTGTCCACTCTCCCACGGACACGCGCATGCTGTCTGCATTGGACAGATGGCAAGAGCAGCCATCTTTGTCCATGCAGACGCGTGCATGAGCCCACGGCGAGAATCGATTCCAAAAGGTCTCTCTGACGAGGGAAGCGCATGCACTGCTTTCGCCAGGCGAGACCTAAAAATGAAGTGGTTTTACTGAGGTCACTGAAGTAGAGAACTAGGTCATTCTTTTTAAATGCATTAATTTTGTCTGGAGTTCCTCTGCAAGGGGCATTCAGCCCGTCAACTGTGCCCTTCAGCAGACCTCATGCATGTGTGGAATTAATTCAGAAAAAGAAGAAACTGAGGAGCAAGGAGTCAAGGTTTTGCAAACGATCACTCAGTGTGTCTTTGATAGAAATCGGAATAAGAATCTAAATAACTTAGCTGCAGACACAGTGCCTTAACCTGAAGGCTACACGTTTCACCGCCCCCTCCATGTAGTGCTTTGGCATTTCTTTCAGCCCATATGTAAACGCATCTTTCACTGATGATGCTGCCGTTATGCTGGAGGTGAAACAAAACTGCTTCCAATCTGATTTCTTTTTTACAAATAACATAGTGACATTACCCCCTTATTGGTCCCCCTCGTCCCAGTCATCACAAAGTAACCCTCACGTTGTGATGACTGGGACATGTCAGCAGCAGCTCCTCTGCTAAGGAGGAGGAGCTCCGCCCCACTGCTCTCTGACACTGCAGAGGAAAAATAAAATGATAATAACAGAACATTATTATAATTTTATTTTTAGTGTGGAGCCAGGTTAGGATGGGGCAGCGCTGGGCTCGCGTCAGAAGGAGGAGTGGTTGGTGGACCATAAGGCTGTCTTGGGCCGGCTAAACCGTTATGCGCACTTTAGCATGTTCTCCACCCGGCTGTATTGCACAGCCTGGGTGGAGTACATGCACAGGCTCCCACTCCCTTTCTGAGCACCGAACCAGGCCGCTCAGACCAATCATGACGCTGCTGTCATGCTGGTGACAGCAGCGTTGTGATTGGCTAGGGGAGTCTAAGGGGCCTGGGAGCTGCCGGGAGCCAGGAAAACTGGGAGGACGAAGGAGAGGCGGAGGCTGGAGACCGGGGACCAGCAGGCAAGCCTTCTTTTTTCCTCCTTTTTTTCAGTTATTCCCCATGCTGTGAGGATTAACTTCTAATAGGCCTAGTTATGTGCAGACCTACTGTCTGCTACCTCTTTTGTTTTGGTGCGCAGTTTGGCTCAAGAAGGAATTAATTCTTAATAGATCAGTCATTTATGGCTGCATACAGCGGGATAATATGGGTAATATTCCCTGGCTGGTCTATGCTAAAGAGAGCTTTAAAACACTGAGGCGACCAGAGCTATTTACCAATCCACAGGAATTTATTAAGCATGATGGTTATGCGAGGCATTTTGCAATAGAGGTGCAGCTGAGAGGGAAGCCTCAGCTCTGGCCCAGCCATCATTTCAAAGATATACAGTGGTCCAAACAGTTCCCGGGATAGAGCCATACCTTCTCCTCAATATGCCTATTTATCAGCGCCATTTGCTGACCTAGTTTTGCTTGGGTTTGTTCCTTCAGCTGATCTGTCCCGAGGGTCTCTGGTTTAAGTACTTTGAATTACCCACTTGCAAGTGTGATCTGATATCTAAACAGGGCCGGCTTTAGGGCAGAGCGGCTGGTGCGGCCGCACTGGTCGCTGACCTGTGAAGGGGGCACCGACCTCAGGGGGGCGCTGTGTTTAACAATAGCTTATGATTGGAGAGATAAGGGGCACTTATGCCGCGTAGTAGTGAAATAAACCGAGGAGGCAGTCATGAGATGCGGGGGCGCCAAAAATGATAGTCGCACCGGGCGCAACCAGAGATAAAGTTGGCCCTGTGTCTAAATGGGATACTTTGTACATTGTTCTGCTGTGCAATTTATACTATTCTCTTCGGCATAAGTAGATAAAACCGCTTTTTAGCTCCCTGGATTATTATCAGGCTAGACCTGCCTTTTTATATTTGCAACTTTTAAATACACATAAAGTATGTTTTAATGTGTCAAAGTTGCTTATGGGGTCTATAGTTCTGCATGTTAGAGTTGATCCTGAGGACAATTGGCTTTTGATGATTTTGATTCTTGTATATTATATCTTTTTATTGTATTTTATGTATAATCCCGTGCTCACTACACCACTGGAGTGAAGCTATCCTGGCTGAAGAGGGGTGAAACCCCGAAACCGTCCTAGGATGCTTGATTCCGGTCCAGGGAAGACATGGCTTGGCAGTTCGGACTGGACTGTTCCCATGAGGCACAGGGTCAAGACTGATTTGCATATGGCCATGTCTGAACTGTGGTGGCGTGGTGAGCAAAATAACGATGGATTAAACCCAGATCTGTGACTGGGGGTGAATGTTTTGCCAATGTGCAACATTCCGTCCATCATCTTGTGTGTTTTGCTGTTCGCCCTATGTGGGATGGGTATGCCCAGACGTGGGTCCCGTGCTCACTACGCCACTGGAGTGAAGCTATCCTGGCTGAAGAGGGGTGAAACCCCGAAACCGGTCCTAGGATGCTTGATTCCGGTCCAGGGAAGACATGGCTTGGCAGTTCAGACTAGACTGTTCCCATGAGGCACAGGGTCAAGACTGATTTGCATATGGCCATGTCTGAACTGTGGTGGCGTGGTGAGCAAAATAACGATGGATTAAACCCAGATCTGTGACTGGGGGTGAATGTTTTGCCAATGTGCAACATTCCTTTCATCATCTGGTGTGTTTTTATGTATAATCATGTTGGACCTTTTTATGAGATGTTATGATTTTATTATGAAATCGAATAAAGTAATATTGATTGATACTGTCTGGAATTGTTCATTCCAGTCTCCTGGTTTCTACAGACTTAACTATGCTTACCTCACTCGGGGCTAACTTGTGAATCATCCAGGGGTAAAGAGAGTATAAAGGTATTTCTGTGTCGTGGGAGACACGATTCATATGCGTTCATGCCGTGGTTTTTATCATACCAATTACAGCGCTCCAAAAAGAGGAACTCATTAATGGTTACTTAGCGGAAGATTGCTCCACAGGGATCCAATCAAACTCACCCCTGAGAACTCACTCTGCTGGAGTCATCCCCATGAGTCCTATCCAGCCAAGAGCTTGTGAAAGACTTGAGTCTATTTTTACCTCCGTGCACAGTCGTGCTTACAGGCGCAAGCAGTTTTGTAGGTTTTATGACACTATATCAAAGCCGACAATATCAACCTGCACAAATGTTGCATTCTCCACATCGCCTATCACTGCATCATCAAGATAACTACATATACACTTTTGCTAACTCCACATCTACTTGCCTACCCTTGCCATACACCTGATCACTATACCTCGAGGTATTGTGATTATCGATGAAGTGGCTGTGATATTTATGTTGTGCAGTGTGGTATATGCAGACTGGTTTTACCTGGTGCGGATCTGCACTGGGAAATCTGGGGCAGGGGCTGAAGTGCGGGGCAAAGCCTGATCTCTGCCCGCCCCCTCAGCCACCATGGACCGAGCCAACAGTGTTTGCCACAGAGAGCCTACACGGCCTCCGTAGACCCCAGGTGCCCTACCTGCCACCTGCCTCACACTATCAGCCCACCCTGCTCGGATCAGGTGGTAAAGATTTGCATCTAACTCCCCAGAATCGGGAAAAGGCTGTGCAAAAGGATTTCATAACTTCAAGTCCAGAAGGTTATTCCCTATTCCAAGGGCTGTAACGTGTGATCGGCATTATCGCATGAGGAGATGTCATCCAGAGTCATTACTTCTATCCTCTCCTTTTTCCCCCTGGATATAATGGGGGACTCATAATGGAGGCCATAGTAATGCAATACCTTACTGTATAGAACATAGCAGATTGAATTGGGGTAAGAGGCTGTAAATCCTTATTAACAGATATACGCCACATACATTACCTGTTGATGTGTACCCTGCGTTTTTTTGGGAGAGTTTTATATAGCGCAAACTAGACCCGAAGATGTCGGGTATCATTACATGAGCACCAGTTTCGTTACAGATGGACACATTCATTTTTGTTAGGCACGGGGAGATTAATTGATTTCCCTAGAATCACAGGATGTTGAGCGTCGTTGATGAGACTTAAACCCGTTTCTCCAGCTTCGAGGTCGACTGCTCCAGCCGTAAGGCTACATCCTCTCCCCTAACATTTATTTCCAAAATATACCCCCTTTCCACAGACTGCTAAGCCCTTCATCAGTGGCCCATTCCTCGATTGGCTTTTGATGATCGAATGTCTGAGATGCAACGTCTTGGAGCATCATTGTCAGTCATCTCCTTCCCTTTATATAAAAGACAAAACCTTTCTCACTTTGTTAAACTTGGAAGCAAAGGCACATGCCTTATGGCATCACCTTGGAAGCGATTTGCTCTTTCCACTTCATTTAGCCTCCCACAGATCCAGGATTCTATCTTATACCAACAGAAGTCACTTGATGCTAAAGGGTTTCATTTACCTCTTAATGCTGTTGCGAGGCCAAAGCTCAAGATCCTATATGAGAATTTTATTGGTATATGTTCCTATTGCCAAGGCCTTTCTTCCACTGAAGTTTCTGAACATCATTGCCTGGGTCAATGTTTGTTCCATCGGCCAACTTGGGTATACCTTTTAAAGGCAAAGAAACTATTCATAAATCTCACACAAGGAAGAACTATTGTGGAAATTTCAAAACAATCCAATCAATGCATGCACAGGAAAATTTCCCAAAATAATTTTGAAACCCTTTATGTTTCAATATCGGCGGCGGTGCTTATGTTTTTACCTGTAATCATGGTAACACTGTTCTTTTATTTGATCCACGCCCAGACTCACCTCCCTGAAGAGCATCCAACTGTCACCCAATGAGATGTCTGTACTCTGAACTCCACTTCCCCTAGTGGCCAACACACCACCGCAATCCCTGTTTCACACTTAGCTGGATTGCGTGATTCTCAGTGTTTAATCTGTGCCGATGGTTGCCGGTGGCACTGGTATTTGAGGGGACTGGGACTCGTCTTTACTACTTTCAGCATTGTCGTGGATCCAGTCAAGCTTAGTCTCTCTTTTATTTCCACTAAGGTTCATAGTAACAGAAGAAGGACAGCCAATACATTAATCTATTTAGTGTATTCTATTTTCAAAACCTCAGTGGAAGTAAATGAAGAACTGTTGTTCACATTCCACACTGCATGCTGCTCCCGGCCAGACTGATTGTAGAGCCTCTGGCCTAGTGTTTGAGTTTGGGGCGCGAGTCTAACAGGGCCCCAACACATTTTGTTGCCTCTTGACACAGTGTTTTCTGCTTTGCTAACCCATGCCTTGACCAACCTGGCCAGACCTCCTATACGGGTCCTCCTTTGTTTATGAGCCTCAAATGCTCAGATCACACATCATTCCTCCTCGAAGGAGACCACCATCTGCATAGTTACTTTTTGGAACAGCGGCTCGTAGAGTTTATCAGTGGCTGCTTCCAGGGTCTTCTTGGATGATTAAATAAATCCTTCCCTAAGAAGGTTACTGCTAGAATGTGGTAAGACCGTGGCCAGGGCCTTCCTCTTCTCATTCGTTAGAATGGGGTAGTCTACATCCCATGGGGAGCCAGTGAAAAGAGGTTATTAGACGGCAAATCCAATTTCAATGGAGTGCACTTCTCGTACAATTAATAACAGCCAGCTAGTTTTGAAATCTTGTTTATTCCCTTAACAGATATTTCCCAGGGAACAGCTGCTCTGCCACATTTTGGTTTTTGTAAGAAAATCTTTTGAATATGTTACTACCATTCTATGACGGAGGAGAACGGTGGGATATATGCATTGCATGCAGACCCCCAGCTTTTTCTTTATCCCTAAATGCAGACTAATTCTGTTATAGCATTGCCCACTGCATAAAACAGATGAGAAAATCTTACTGTAAAGGTGAATAACTATATATAGTTTAACAGTTACACCAGCAGAGAGCTCTGACACTTTGCCTGACATCGTTAACTCATGCATGGGGCGGTATTTTACTGATCGAATGTGTAAAGACTTGCAAGAAGACAGGCAATTGGCGAAAAAGTAGGGCATCGCTGGTGGATTTGTTTCTTTCAGTTTTGTATGCTCTGTACTGAAAACATCAGCTTCCCTGTATCCCAGAATGCCTAGTTTCACTAGAAAGCCAGGGTCTCTTTCCTCTCAAAAACACAAGAAGCATTTCACTCCCGGATTGCTCCCACATGATCTACGCGAAATTGAAAGATTTGTGTAAAAGGAATCCAGTGTCCCTCCAAGACCTTCATCTTTGCATCTTTGTCTAATGTTTTATTTGGGGATTTTCTGGTAGCCAGGCATTTGTTTCTGTACACCTGTGATCCTGTGGGCTCGTAAAGCAAACATTGTCTGGTTGAAATGATACCCTGGATTGGAAGTTTGAGGGATCTGAGGCCCTTGATATTACGGGTAGCATTAAAGCCATCGAGGGACAGCGAATGTGTGGAAAAGGGGAGGCTTTCTGGATCACCTTTATGAAAGCCAACAGGAAACTCTCCTCTGTGCATAATATGAATCCGACCTTCATAGATGGTAGCACTTGGTTAAAGATTTACTGGAAACCATGCGTAGAATATCAATTAAATAGGGACTTTAGTTTGTAACATAATGACATGCTGCATCCGCAACTAGGAGCAGACACACTTTGGAAGGTCGACACTTCGTCAGTGAGGTTTTATCGAATCAATTCTAGTGAGCCTGGTTCTCACAAATGGGGAGGGAAAGCTAGGGGCAAATGTACTATTTTTTGTAGGCAATACTGCAGAACTACCTCAGTTGCTGCTCTGTGTGGTGTGAAAGGGTGAAAGATGGGCAGCGCCGTATGTACAAAGATATGGTGCTGCTGCTCTCTTCACAAGAGCTTGCACACTTTCTGTCTGCCTGGCGCCACGCACACACCTTTGCACTATACTACAAAGGTGTGTGAAGGAGTCTAGCATGGATGGTTCTGGAAGGATATCCTTCATGCTTTGAAAAAGACTATGCTTAGACCAACTTTAAAACTTTTCCCACTTTGTATGTGTGCTGTACAGTGCAGCATTTAGGCAAATTGAGAAAGGTTTGGAGAAAATAAAACTTTTCTCCTAATTTGCGCAATGCTGTATGTACAAATGTTAGTAGGTCGGGCTTTGCAGCAAACACCATGGGTGGTAGCATGGCAGGGTCCATGCACCACCACCTGCGGGACTCCCCCTTGGCAGAAAGTTGCGCAGAGCGCCACTTTCCATTACTGTAGGTCGATTTTCAGTGAATGCCAAATCAACACTTTTTTGCCG
This sequence comes from Triturus cristatus, assembly GCF_964204655.1. Lineage (NCBI taxonomy): Eukaryota > Metazoa > Chordata > Amphibia > Caudata > Salamandridae > Triturus > Triturus cristatus. The sequence continues at coordinate 166,006,181 of NC_140594.1, forward strand.
GTTTGCATCACTTTTGTGACTTTGCACTGGTGCAAAGTGTTAATAAATCTGGTTCTAGCTACCACTGACAGGAGAGTTTGAAGCAACAAACAGTTTAGACTTGTGTTATACTCAACCAAGAACATTAAATCAAAACTATTTGAATCATTTCCGGACGCACTTCATGGGTATGAAGAATTCAGATCTTTTTATAGGCATGTGGTCGCAAAAGATGGACAGTGTGTTGTTGGTTCAAGGCACGCAAGAGACTGAGAAGATTCCAGACTGAGAGGTAGTGAAGAAATTGACCTTCTTTTGGGAAATGCCATAACAACATCATCACAGGCTGTGTCCTTGGTGATTTGGCTGGTGTTCAGTGTCTGTCTGAAGCACTAAGTTTATGTATTTTTTAAGTTCCTTGAGATCAACCAACAAATCTTGAAACTTAAGAAATCCAGCACAACCCATCCTCTAAAGACTGGGTTCAGATGTGATTGGCCCTTTCAAACTAAGAAAAATCAATGCACAATCATGAGGAGGGACATAAACATATGAGGCTATCTGAGCTACATGTAATGAATTATTGAAATTAAATTTGACGCTTGTATTTTCTGTACCTTGTCTGCGTTGTTTTTTGTGCTTTCTCCCAGTTTGATCAACCTGTACACTTGTTGCGATTTACTAAATATTTTTTCATGGGTGTCTTTTTGGAATCAGGGGGGGTGTTGGTAGCTGAAGAAGTATGTTTGATTGGCCCATGTAAAGATTACACCTCATAACCTTGACATTTCATCTTCTCAATTGTTCTACTTCCCATTTTTACTTCTATTTTTCCTGCTTATTTCAAGTTTTTTTTGGTCTCAATGTTTTTGTTTTATTTTTCAAGTAATGTTTTCCTTTGTGTTTTGTACTTTTCATCCCGTTGTCTCCAGGTCCCTTTATCTTGTCTCGTTTTATTTATTTAGTGTTTAGCCCGGTCCCTCATCTTCTTCTCCTGTTTATATTCATTTTTTTGTTTATTCCATGCATCCTTTTTTTGCTTTTTTTTCTTATTTCTGTTTACCTTTCCGCTTCTCTTTTTAGTTATCCTCTTTTTGAGTTCTTCTTGTTTTTTAGAAGTGTTGAATATTTCGGGGTCTTTTTTTGGGAGCTGCCACTTTCGAATTGTTGAATTTGGAAGAGACGATTGCTCAGTTTTTAGGCGATGAGCATGTCAACGGTCTGAGAATAGTGACATCACAGCTCTTGCTGTATCCTCGTACGCATTTCATTATTCTGGGAAACCAGTCCTCTAATGCGCTGGAGTGAACCGGGCAGGCTGCGGTTCCTAAAATAGCTTTCTTTCGGTTGCTCCGTGGCTGCTGGTCCCAGTATCACCCCCCGTGATGCTGCCCTGGCTCGATGGGGGTGCTCACCGAGCCTTGAAGCCGTGAGCGGGGACAGAGTGTCAAAGTTAGGGAAATAATGACTGTGAGCCGCACGTTGGTTCAAAGGTCACGGGCAGATCGTGCCTGCTTCAATGTCAGGATCCAGGGAGGGAGGGATGGGGAGAGCTTGTGATGGAGAGAGACGTCAGATGGACGGGAATAGGATGCAGAACGGGGCTCTGATAGGGGGGCCGGATAGAGGCATTGTTTTAGGGGGGGGGGGGATGCTAACAATACACTGTGCGACCTAAAGAACCCTCCAGCGCCTCTACAAAGGTAAACACACTTTTTGGATAGGCCAAACTTTGGTAGAGTTGAATTACTGGGAGATCTGAGCCTCGACACCTTTATAGGTGGGGGATAAGAGATCAAAAACAAAGACCTGCATGGGTCTAGGCCGATGGTCCATAGCACCTTGTAAAGCCTCTGGGGGCACCCAGAGTTTGGCGGATGTCGGACACTTGATGGAAATTGATGGATGTCCCGTCTGCCCTATTTCGGTTGTATACATTGCTATACACTTATTTTTGGTGGATGTAAAGCCTCTGCTAGACTCTAAGGGGCAGATTTACCAACATTTAACCCAGCGCAGAAAAACAGCATGCTGCGCTGCGTTAAACGGAGAGGGCAGAAATGCGCCTCATTTACTGGCAGTTGGCGCATTTTTGCTCTCTGTGTGCGCTGGCACACTTGTGGCTGTCAAGTGTCAATGCAGGCACCCTTCGGCCATGGTGCCTGCATTACACCCAGGGTTGATTTTGAGCAGGCGGGGACACCTTCCCGCTTAAAAACAATCCTCAGAAGCATTTTCCTCTTTCCATATGTGCTGCACATGAGGAAATAACAAGGAGAAATGCGTCCTCATGTAATGCAACTGGCGCTATGTAAAGCGCTCTGAAACCCGATTCGGGTCAAGTTCCACTACAGAAAACTCTGTAAAAAAAAAAAAATATATATATATATATTTCTCCTTGTTACGCCTGTTGAGAAGGGGTGCCATTTTGAACCATTCCCAGGTTTACTAGTCTTAGTAAATATGGGAATGCTGCAAAAACCATGGGGGTAGGCATGGAAACACCCACACCCCACCCATGGAACACCTTCCCAATGCAGAGTGACGCCACGCAGCGATTTGCGCTGCTTTGCTTAGCTCCAGATGGTCTAAGCCACGCAAGATGGCTCTGCGTGGTTTAGTAAATCTGACGTAAGGGCTTGCTTTGACTTCTCTGGGCTCACCGGAGGGCAGTGGAAACATTTTAGAGGAAACTCCACTGCATTCGAGTTTCCACTTTTAAAGACGTCAAAGCAAGAAGCAGAAACAGTGGGTCTCTGGGGTCCGTGTCCATGAACAAATCCAAAATCAAGGGTTGTCCATCAGATACAGATTCAGTCCACTCATTAAATTGGGCTAGGTTCACCTGCTCGAAATCATTGATCCTACAACCATTGCACCATGATTTGATGCTGCTATTCTTTACCGCATTGTGTGCCCCCCTTCGTAGCCCGCTATATACCTGTTTATTGTATTACTCTCCTTGATTCGTCTGTCTGGGAATTATGTGATTATTAGTGTTGTGTATTCTTATTTGATGTCGATATTGGATTTATGTCCTTGCATTCTTTTGTAAAGTGCTCTGATATCCTTCGGGATCATGTTCGTGCTATAGAAAACTTTATAAATAAATACATTTATGTATTTATTTAATTATAAAGTAATGAGGGTGATGTGAAACCGCAACACTGGGAAAGGTCAGGCGAGACGAGAAGGTGAAGGAAGGACCTGTGGGGTTTGCAGCACTGGTCCTAGGGCAAGGCAAGTCCAGGGTTTTATCAGTAGGGCCAGATTATTCCTGTAAATTGTAAATGTTGTCCTTAAAGCGGAGATGGGAAGTGAGGGGCCAACATGCCTTTGTCCTTAGGGTGGCCATGTGCTTCTTTGCCCTGGCTTCAGGCATGCCTCTTTGTGTGATAAGGAGGTTGTATAACTGAAACCCGTGCATCATCATTCCTCTGCTGTATAATTTGCCTCCTCATATTTTCTGGCTTGCTGTGTGAATGGCTGTAGACAGTCTAATCCAGTGGGTGGCCCTAAGATTATCATTAATATCATTATTTAAATATATAGCCAGCGCCCCCGAAAATAGACATGAATGTGGGGGAAATGGAACAATTGTCTGGGAAACATATGTACTCCTCCACCCGAGGACTCAGATTCGGGCATGAGTGACTGATATCCCGAAAACGGACATGCCATGAGCAAATCCTAATGTGAGGCGAAGAAGTTTGGTACCTGTATGGAGGGGGGGGTGGACACACCTGTATCCCTATGTCTCTTTATTATGTACGCAATTACTGCATGTTACACTATGTGGGTTACTCTCTGTATACGGTCATGTATGTGAACTAATCTACTCAATGTGTATTACAACGCTAATAAAATGTTTCCCCAAAAAATATATAGCCAGCACAACACATAACCCAATAGGTTGCAGTGAGACAGTCAAAGATCAAAAAGCGAAGGTGTAGATATCACTGCTATGGCAGTGTGGTATGACGAGGATATAGAATTTGGTCTTGTATTTTCATTTCAGTTATATACTCCCTAGACCGATGCATGCTCTCAACTCAGGCAGTGGTAGTGCTGCTGCTGGGCTCAGGGTGAATATCAGATATATTCCACACAGAAGTTGTAACTATGGGGAACATGATGCATCTCGACTGAGCAGGAGTCCTTATAAAGAAACATAGTAATTGATATATATAGAAACTATCCATCATCCAGTCATCCCCACTTATGCTATTCGGCAACTGTGACAACGCAAGCAAAAGGCACCTACGGTTCTTGATATAATAATGTCTTTTTTGTGTAGATAAGTTTTTTTTGTAAGATCACTTCTCATCACTGCTTTAAAAGCAAATAAAATTCTAGAATTGTCTAGTGGTATTTATTTCCTTTTTCCCTATGCTTTAGCTAGACAAAAACACAAGTCCAACAAATTTATATCCAAGAGTTGGCATTTCAAATTAGCCGACACATGTTTTGCTTATAGTGGGCCTTAACTGTTCATACGACAACATGTTCGAACTATTTGAGTACTCACTGATCCCTGAATAAACTAAAGACATTATAACAAAGAGTCATACTCCCCCAGCACCCTTCTTCTAAGAGTTGTTGTACGACTTCCGTGCTTCCAGCCGGATTTTCCTACTTTGTAGGTTGTTTCTCACACTTTGTCATTTTATCAACTTGTAGGTACATCTGCGCAGGGGGCAGTAAACACCGATCCCCAGATGCTCAAGACTTGCATGTCCATTCGAAGTTGCTCCATGCTTTAGTTTGTGGTTCTTTTTTTTCCATTAAAGTTGGTAAGGGTTTTATTGGCATCAGAAACAGTGCATTAAAAGAATGCATCTACTGGAACATAAACTATAATGGTGTGATGCACAAGTGCAAATCCCAATGTGTCCATTTGTACGAAAGTCCACTGTTCTCAGAAGGGGAGATGTGTTATGTGGTGGGTGCACATACGGTCTAGTGAATAAGGGCCTAATTTAGATTTTGGCGGGCGACCCATTCCTTCGTCAGGGTGAGGGAGTATATTATTCTGTCGCCCTGGCGGAGGTGCCCCTACCCCAAATTGAGAAATGACCTCCAATCAGGTAGTCATTTCTTAAAGCAGTGGAAGTAACCGCTGTCACAGCGGTTCCTGTCAATGTTTTTTGAAGTTTGGTGCATGGCTCTGCCAATGGTACAGAACCTTGCACCAAACTGGTTTCTTTTTAATTTCCAAAAAGCAAATCCCGAAGTGGGATTTAGTTTTTGAAAATAAAAAAGAAAATGCTCCCCTCGGCATGGGAGTCCTTCCCCATGGCGAGGGAAGCTTTTGCCCTGTTTTCCTGCTGGTTGCAGGTAGAGAAAACTGACCTCTAATTCCACCCATCTAAATCAGTTGGGCGGCATTAGAGGTCTGCTTCCGATGGCCCTTACCCCGCAGGGCCGTTGGAAGGGTTTTACCACGGCGGAGATGATGAAGTCTCCACCGTGAATAAACGTCAGGTCCACCCACATCTAATTCAGGGGGTGGACCTTGATCTTGGCAGTATGTATACTCCGTCGCCCTTGCGATAGAGGATACATACCGCCAAGATATAAATCAGTTCCTAAGTTGCTGACTTTAGAAACTCTGCATTCTAGTCCCTCTTTAGGACTTGGCCAAAAATTTGTGAGATTCAGGGCATATCACTTGATCTCTGAGAGTTTGAAATTCGTAATTATGTACAAAAAAAGAACTGAACAATCCGCTGCCCCATTCCTGTGTTGATATTCTGTGGGAACCTGCGGGATTCCTGTTCCTGCAATTATTCTTGGCCCGGAAGCACAACTGGAGCAAATTTACAAAGGCATTTGTGACTACATCAAGTAGAACTCCAATAGTATTACTTCATGTATACTTCACTTACTCATACATGGCTTTTTTTTTTGCCACCAAATGCTTAAATTAGAAATATTCATATATGGTTAGCACACATAGAAAAACTGAGCCATCTTTGCACTTTTAGACCGTGCTTAATTTGTTCCAATATTTGCCGGTGCTCAACTCTAATAGGGTGGACATTTCAGGCACGATTCAAAAAAGGCATGTAAGAGTAAGCAAAAGAGTAATCCCAAACTGCTTCCCGTGCATATAAATGTCCTGTGAATCGGCCTCCTCAATGTCAGGACAATGTAAAGGCACCCTCAGCTGTGATGGGCGAGTCGGAGAGACACAGGTGGGCATTGGTGCATTCTGTAGCTCTAATGTTTTTGTTTTTGGGACAGAGGGTAGAGCAGTAGAAAAATACACAACAGCCCTGCTTGTATTTTTATTTTTTTAGAAGGAGAGATTTGGAAATGTCCAAAGAGCCCTCCATTTATTTGCTAACACTTTGCAGCTCTCCCATTTTAGCATGACCCCCCTTTCATACTTTTATTACAGAACACATGTATTTTGCTCCTTGGAAACGTTGTGCTTAATTAATGTTGCTAGGCCCCTTCCTATGGTTTGAGACTGGAGCAGGGGGACAGATAGCATGATTCATGCCTCCCAAGACTAGAAACATTTCTTTTGTTTAGTGTATTCAACTGCACACACGTTGACCTTGAATCATTGGCAGATGACCAACAACCGGTTCATTGAACACAAGGTTGAGGTTAATCCCTAATGCAATGTTAAGACTATTTTGTAACATGTTTTAGGCTTTGTTGCCAAAAATTCACTGACTTTGTTTTCGCCACATTTGTGTCACATCTACTGACAAAATACATCAGTGTCCATAAAAGGCAGCCTGTTCTTTTTGCGACCAATAGATGAAGTCTGGACAACTTTACCGTAGTGTTTCCTCTTCTAGTCTATTTCACTGAGGGCAGAGTTTGATAAATACTGTGTCTGTTCCAGCAGTCAGTAGGGCGAGTGTCACTGACTCCACCCTCATGGCTGTGCCCCGCCTGGCACTGCCTTCTTGCTGTCCTCCCTTGCCACAGTTTGTCTTGGAGTATCTTCCCATTTTTAGCTTTGCCAGATTCATTGATCCAATTTCCTTCTCTTCAAACCTTGGTATCTCTAATCCCTTCTCCAGTAGACCCCACACAAGGTTCTGTCCTACTTTAAGTACCTTTGTATTGTAGCTGCTCCGGCTACAATACAGTTTTCTCTGCAAAGTCCTCCATTCCTCCTTGGCTGTCGGTCCAATGCGTCATCATAAACTATTTGCATCCAGCAATATTTCTTTTACATCTACGTTCTATCACATATAAGTTTACATGAAAGAAAAAATGAAACGATAGTAAACTTCCTACAGCTTTGTGCACTCTCTATTCAGTAAGGTAGAGCGAACACAGCTCCGATTCTGATTCTAAAGTATGGAGGATATGAACCGCGCCTTTGAAGCCCATGTAGGGGTCAGGAAATAATTTGCACCTATTACTAAGAAGGATCCTTCTCTCCTTGTGTAGTCGGTCTGCTCTGTCGCTCTCCGTGCTCATTCTCTTTTGGCTCTTTTTCCCCTGTTTTATATCGCGCGAACTCGACCTGAAGGTATTGGAGCGCTTTACGTGAGCACCAGTTACATTACACAAGGACACATTCATTTTTTGTACGCATGGAGAAATTACGTGATTTTGCCAGAATCACAGGATGTTTAGCCGACGCCGAGACTCGAACCCGGTTCCCCAGTTCCAAAGTCGGCAGCTCTGGTTGTTATGCCACATCCTTTTTTCATGGGGTGCAGCCACAAGTCTCTATGGGCCACTGCCTCACTTGCTCCTGCATTGTGGTCCACTTCCACTCGTGTCAGAGGTAGAGATCGGGTATATGAAATCAACTGCGGCCTCTTGGGGAGCATCGCATTAATCCGAGCTGCATCCAGGTCAGAGACGCCTCCTTTCTCTGCTGGTGTCTCTCACTGGGTGATCTATCGCCCCTGTGCCAGACAGCTGGAAAAGATCTTTCTCAGATGTACAAAACTAGTAAACACCAACATTGAAGGTTAGTCAATGAAGGAGGACCTTCCTTGACAGCTTAGGAGAAGATACTTAAGGACTCGGAGGAGGACTCCGTAAGGCACAGCGGCACTGGCTCACAAGTAGCATCACTGCATCCTGTTGCTGTAGTATAGGATCCCCATCCCATGATGAGGGCACCGGACGGTCATTATATTTACCCTGGGTGGGAACCATCGTGTCAAGGGTAGCGAGAGTTGTAAGTACCGAACTCTGGCAGAATTAGAGGTGCAAGAGGGTACAAATGTTTCTATAAAATCAGGGTATCAGGGTGATCGAAACCAAATGTATGAGGTATATTAGGGACTAATTGCCTTCATCCTTCTCTGCTGCTGAGCTTTCCAGACCCACACCATAGAAGGAAGGCAAGCAAAATGATACGTTAGAGTGAAGTAAAGAGACCTGACGTGAAGTGTAGTGGAGGAAAGTGGCATGAGATGGAATCAAGACTAGGCGGCCTTGGTATTCAGTATCTCTGGCTCTTGACGGCACAGATGGCTGGCTCATAAGAAAACTGATGGGCTCCTGCACATGTGTTTTTTCTAATTAAGTATTGGCTCTGCTCCCTAACTACAGTTTCCTCAAATTGCATTTGCTCTGCAGGACCTGTGTCGCTTTAGGGGTTCTCCCTTCTTTAATACCAGGGGCCAGATTTATCAAAATTTGACTCAACGCAACACAGGATAACTTACTGCGCTGCTCTGTATCGAATGGAGAGGGCAGGAATGCACCATATCTATCACGATATGGCGCATTCCTGTACTCTTCTCACGCTGGCACTCAAGTGGTTGTCTAGTGCCAACTCAGGCACCCTTGCGCCATGGTGAAAGGGTGCCTGTGCTGCAGACAGGAGTGTTTGGGTGCAGGAAAGGACACCTGCCTGCACAAAAACAATATGTAGAGGGTCTTTCCTCTTTCTAAGTGTGCTGCAGAATGCAGCACATTTAGAAAGTTTCAACAGCGAGGAGAAATAAAGATATTTCTCCTTGTTGCGCCCCCTATCGAGAAGGCGTACAATTTTGGCATATTCCCTGGTTTACCAGTCTTGGTAAATCTATGAATGTGCCAAATTCCATGGGTGGATGCGTGGGAACACCCACACTCCACCCATTTAATGCCATCCAAGCGCAGAGTAACGCAAGGTAGTGACTTGCGTTACTCCAGATTTACTAAGCCACGCAGGGACACGCACGGTGGCCTTGCATGGCTTGGTAAATCCGACTTAAGGATTGTGTTGCATTAATATCACCTTGCGCGGGCAACACAACCCTAAGATAGATCTGGCCTTAGGACTCTTCTGTGACCACCATCCTCGAGCAGAGGCACAAGGAGACCGTTTTCTGATAAACAAGTCCTAGTGGCCAGGCCTCTGTTAGTAAACCAGAAAGCTGGGGCTTCTGCCCTCCCTTTCACTGCTAGCTCCACCTCAAAGACTTTGTGTCACTCAACCTTCTCATCAGAACTCTGACTGACTCTCAATTTGAATATTTTTATTTTATGCTGTTTCCGTCACCTTCCACATTTTTGGGATGTTCTGGAAAACTGTGAACACTACTCCTCTCTGTCATGGTGTAGACTGTGTTCTCATACAGAAAAGGAACGTGGGTGTGTTTACAATTGAGCGGATCAAATCTAAGAAACAAATAGCCATAAAAGTATAGCTTCTTTCAGAAATATCTGTGCATTGGTCCTGCCTGGCAACAGAATGAGAGCTCGGTAAGCAGCAATAGTGAAGTTGTAAATCCACTCTCAGCGTTGATCTTGTCCAACTGGGTGATTGCATGTATCGGCATCACAGTATAAAGGCTCTTGCGACTACTCGGGCAGACAATGTGATGTGTAGGGACACAGACACCCAGCCACTTCATGTGCTGTGGTTTGTCCTGGAAGCTACATGTAGTAGGGAAAGCACAGGAATAGGCAGCGGCAAACGGGTTACTTGAAGTCTCTCAAGGACAGTGAGTTCTTGCATCACAGCATTATTCTCCTGTTTTACAAAATATATTGAGTCTTCACTTCCTGTTATATGGGATTGATGGTACTTGACTTCCACACACCAGAATAGTGAGTAAACACAAATAGTATTTTTTCTCTGTTTGTTATTTTGGGATATACCTTTTTCACTGACTTCCTTCCTTGGAATGAGCGGATTTGCCATGTTGCATGGTTGGACAGCTATAATCTCTCCTTGATGGGCCAACATACAGTTCCAGAAATCATATGTTTTTTCCGGCTACACAAGAAAAACATTGTTATCTGCTGTAAAAGCTGCAATTTGATTCGCACAGGCCACAGAAACAACAAATTTACACCATATGATAAGGCTGTAAATTTGAAACCAATCCAGAACAGACTGCCGGCTAGATACGTAGCACTTGTGGCAAAATACTAGGTGCAGTTTGCCACCAGTATTTTTGTGACCAGTGTGGTAATTTGCGAGCCGACCTATTGTACTCATAGGTCGGTTTGCAAATTACCAATTCCTAGTGGTTGCATTTCGACCTACCTCATGAATGTTAATGAGGAAGGTCACAAATTGCAACCCACTAGGAACTACAGTCACCACCATGTCTGCAATTACATTTACTTAATCTTTTTTTATTTTATATTATGTTTTTATTTTCTACGAACAAAGTAGAACAGAGGTCCAAATTGACACAGCGTTAAGCCTACAACCCATTTAGGGCCGGCCGCGTTTCACCCAATGCTCTCCAAGATTATATAAAGGCATTAAGAGGCAGTTGAAAACACAGCTTGTCGCCTACAACCCTTGGTGGGTCAGCCGCGTGACATTGTATATATTGCAATATGAGAGTGGTGTGCGAAATCACAGGACCTTTTTGGTGCAACAACAAGAACAGTATGAACATGGGTATGAGGCCCATCAAAAGTAGATAATAGTGAAGCAGCAGAAACGAGTCGGAAGAAGAGGGGAGAAAAGAAAAGAGGAAATACACAGCAAGAAAAGCGGCTAGGTAGGCGGACGGGTATATGCGCGCAGGAGTGCATGGTATTGAAAGCGCATATCTTGAGGCTTGCCGTGGGAGGCGTCGCCCAGGGCTGGTATGGTTATGCAAGGAGCCTACTGGGGTCCGACGGGGGGTATAGCATCTTCAAAAAGTCGTAACGCTCTAAGCTTGGAGGGTAGATTACGCGCATGTTCTATTTTAAAGAGATCGTGAACTAAGGGTCGCCAAACAGCAGTAAAGCGGGTGTCGCGTGACTGCAATCGCACTGTAAAAAGTTCCATGGTTATTACATGCCATAAGCGCGTGAACCAAGCAGTTATTGGGGGCGGTTCTGTTTTTTTTCAGTACAGCGCTACAGGTTGTTTAGCCGCCCCAAGCATATGAAGTGCTATAGCCCAATCGCTGCGGGTAAGTGCCTTTAGGTTAGTGGGTTTAAGGCCCAAAAGGATTGTGGTTGCAGACTCAGGCAGGGGAAAGCCCAATACCTCTTTGATATAGCTAAGGACTTCCTTCCAGAGCAGGGTCAAGAGCGGACAAGCCCACCAAATGGGAATTAAATCCCCAGAAGAATTCGAACACCTCCGGCACAGGGGGAACACAGCAGGGAACATTTTGTGCAGTCGAGCAGGCGTATAATACCATTGCGTCATAATTTTATATGCATTTTCTCTTTGCGGTATGCTGCGATAGACCAAAGGCGATTCCACTGTGACGGTGTGATTTCCGTGGTTGACGTTGATTGCCATTGGCGCTGATACGAGTGTGCAGTAAGCATTGGAGGGTGCTGTAGAATCTGGTACGTCCGAGAAATAAGGCCTTTCGATTCATCAAAGGAGCGGATCAGCCATTCAAAGGGGGTGAATGGTCTGATAGCGGCCTGTTGTATCTCAGATGAGGACACCCAATGCCGCAGCTGCGCATATTGTAGCCTCGTGTTCGGTGGAAGACAAAAGTCCTCCCTGCACTGGGCAAATGTCTTAAGTGTTCCCCCCCCTATACAGGTCTCCGATCACTCTGCACACCCCCTGTAGCCAGTTGGCGAATGTGTGTGAATGGAAGGCCGGAGGGAATAGTGGGTTACCTGCAATGGGGGTATGAGGGGAGGGGAAGGTCATTAGTCCCTTGCGCACTGCTACCTTGTCCCATATGTCCAGAACCGTTTTAGTAGGTACTGCAATATAGGCACTGCGTTAGCGCGCCGTACGATGGTGCCATGCAAGGTCCCAGATGGAGCGTCCAGTTACTGTCCTGTCCATATGGAACCAGACCTTTTCTCTTTCAACAGCTATCCACTCCGAGACAAAGCGGAGATGCGAGGCCCAATAATAATCCAAAAGATTAGGGCATGCTAGCCCCCCTCTGTCTCGCGGAGATATGAGGGTCTTATGAGAGAATCGTGGCCTACGTCCGCCCCAGATGAAACGAGTGAGGTCTCGCTGGAGGCCCTGTATTTGGTGCTGCGGGATAGGGGTGGGGACACATTGAAATAAGTATAAGATTTTAGGGAGCATTGACATTTTCACGGCCTTAAGCCTACCCAACCAAGATATAGTTAGGGATTTCCATCCCCGTAAGTCTTCCAGAACGGTTCTCCTGCATTCTCGCCAATTTACCTGGGTCCAGGTGCCCAATGTGGGAGTCAGTTGAAGTCCTAAGTACCTAATATGCTCCGTGGCCCATTGATAAGGGGCGAGCGTTTTCAAGACTGGTATCTCCTCCTTCGGGATCGTAAGATTCAAAGCCCAAGACTTGCCATGATTAATTTTAAGGCCTGAAGCCTGCTCAAAGGACTGTAACAAATTGTGAAGCGCCAGGAGGGATGTATGTGGACGTGATATGGTGAGAATAAGATCATCCGCGAAGAGCGCTACCTTGTTCTGCCTGCCTCCAAGAGAAATACCATGTATGTCCGTATTCTGCCTGATCATCTCTGCTAAGGGCTCTACCACCAGGGCAAACAACAAAGGTGACAAGGGGCAACCTTGCCGCGTACCTCGATGTATGGTGAAAGGGTCTGTAAGTTGTCCATTAACCTGAACCCTATCTTGCGGGGATATATAAGAGGCCATGATCATAGAGATCATGTTTTGGCGCAGTCCGATCTTGTGTAGCACCGCATAATGAAAACCCCAGTCCACCCGATCAAACGCTTTCTCCGCGTCAATCGAGAGAAGGCAGGCTGGTATATTCCAGTGCTGTGCTTTCCCCACCAGATTCTGCGCACGTTGTTCGCCCCCTGTCTATTGCGGATGAAGCCAACTTGATCCGGCTCCACAAGGCCAGGCATGTGGGGATCCAAGCGTCTCGCTAGCATTTTGGTGTAGAGTTTGAGGTCTGTGTTCAGCAAAGCGATGGGGTGATACGACGCACACATCTTGGGATCTTTTCCCGGCTTGGGGATAAGAGCTATTTCAGCCATACCCATGGCGGGCGTTGGCCCTTCCATGTCCGAAAAGGAATTGTAGAGTTGCAGGAGATGGGGCTGGAGTTGTGGTAAGAACATACGGTAGAAGACCAATGGCAGGCCATCTTGTCCGGGCGTCTTCCCCAGAGGGAGATCTTTCAGCGCTGCCATCAATTCCTCCGCCGTGAGGGGACCTTCTAATTGTTTGGCATGATGTGGGTGAATTGGAGTCTAGGGGCACTGATTCAAAATAGCATCAATATGAACTTGGGAGGGCGTTTCCGCCGCATAAAGGGCAGCGTAATAGGCCCTAAAGGCCTCGCATTTAGCTCGCTCCATGATGGCCCAGTCTCCATCCGGCGATTGGATATTCGCTATGTGAGCCTCCGCTGCACATGCCCTCAAGCGCTTCGCCAACAATCTGCCCACCTTGTTCCCCCTCTCAAAATATCTTTGTTTTAGGGCTAGCAGGGAGCGCTCAGCTTTATTGGTGCGCAGGGCTCGGAGCTGACCCCGGAGGTTAGCAAGTCGCCGCCGACCCGCGAGCGAGGAATGGCCCTGATCTTGCCTCTCCAGCGCCTTAATATCCTTGGAAAGGCTATCTTCCAGACGGCGGGCTTCCCGCGCCTGTGTGATCAATAAAGATGTAATGTGGCCGCAGATTGTAGCCTTGAATGCATTCCACACCACAGAGAAGGGAGTCTCAGGAAGGTCATTGCTCACGAAATAAGAGTCAATAGCGGCCCGTATGCTCTCCACATCAGCCGGATCTCGCAAGGCATGCAGTGGCAAGCGCCACCGTGGAAGACGGGTGGGACAAGGGGCCAAGTCCTGCAAGAGAAGCTCCATGTGGGCATGGTCAGATAGCGATATGTCAGACATAGACGCCCCCAACCTGTACCGCATGATATCGTGCAAAATAAAAAGATAGTCAATACGTGAGTACGAACGGTGAATGTGAGAGTAGTAAGAATAATCCCTCACCTCCGGAGAGTGATATCGCCATACATCCAGCAGGCCAAGGTCTGTTATCTGTTTCCGGAGTGCGGAGGACATGGCCCCCGTCCCATTGGAAGAAGCTTCACTACGGTCCATCGCAGGATCCCACACCAGGTTAAAGTCTCCCCCCAAAATTAGGGAGGGGTCGCCGTGTGGCACATGTTCCCGCAGAAGCGCCCGGAGGTAAGAGTCCTGCATCTGGTTCGGTGCGTAGACATTGCACAGTGTAAGTAGGCGTCACCCCACCCTCACCTCTGCCCTGATGAATCGTCCATCTGGACTGCGAAAGACTTTGAGATCCCCCTGCCTGATATCTGATCTGCATAAGATAGCCACTCCAGCCGTTTTAGTAGTTGCTGTGGCCCAGAATTGGAGGGGATAGCTTGCAGCAGGTGGGTCTCTTGCAAAAAAATAATGTCTGGGCTATGCTGTCGTAAGTAGCGCCACACCTGTTGCCGCTTATTTGGAGAGTTCAGTCCCTTGACATTAAGGGTTAATACCTTCAAATGGCCGGGAAGAGCCATACTTAAAACGGATCCCAAGTTAGTCCATCAAGCCTCCGCAGCAAGCATATCAGGGGGATGGAAGGGAGATACAAGAGTAGGCCTTCCCTGGCAACAAGCGCGCGTCGTAGCCTTGGGGTCGTCCGTCTGCTATACCTAGTGAACAGAAAAGAGGGAGAAAAAAGGTACAGACAAGTGGGAGGATAGAGAAAAGAAAGATGCGTAACCATCTTTGGCCAACCGGGCCACATTGTCCTGTTCCAGTCACGGGCAAGCCTACACCCTAGGGTTCAGATAAGCCCAGAGATGTCACTCTCTCAGGAACAGAAGGGGGTGGGTCGTCCGCTGCTCTCTAGATCTTCCAGGCAGAGCACTCCAGCTCCAGCCACATTGCGAAACAGGAGCTGGGGGGGATACGAGCCTTGATCAAGGGAGTGGAGAGTCCGGACCTGACTCTGACTTGTCCCCTTCCAAAGACCGAATGTGCTCTATAATGTCCTGTTTAGCGTGCAAGGACACCTGTTCAGTGAAGGGTGGTGAGCGTCTGCGCCGGAGCACGGTCGACCAGGTCGGCTTGGAAGGGAACCGTGCAGAGGGCGAAGGGCGAGTGGGGCTAGTGGGCCGTGAGGTAGGAAGCCGGAGCAATTGAGCCGCATCTCTGTAGAACCGTATCACCCTGCGTTTGGACTCCCATGTAAAAATAAGGGCGAATGGGTGGCCCCACTGGTAGGAGATGTTCATGCTCTGCAACTTGTCCGTCACCGGTTTAAAGTCACAGCGGCGGCGCAGGGTAGTGGGTGCCAAGTCCTGAAATATCTGGATCTTGTGCCCCTCGTACGTGAGATCTGGCTTGGCTCGCGCTGACCGAAGGATACCTTCCTTTTCTGTGAAAAAGTGGACCCTGGTTAAAATGTCCGGAAGGAGGCCCGGCCTGCCCGCGGGCCCGGAGACTTGGTGAGCCCGATCCAAAGCTGGCAGGGAGGCGTCATCATCTCCCCACACCTCGTGTAGCAACTGCGCCACATAGGTCATAATGTCCTTCCCTTCCGCTCCGAGAGGAACCCCCCGGATGCAGAGATTGTTCCGGCGGCTTTGATTTTCCAGGTCCTCCTGCTTCAGTTGCAATTCTATGTGTTGGTCTTCCAGGACGGCTAAGCGCTGCCAAAGCTGCTCATGGTCTTCTGTACGGGCATCAACCGTCTTTTCCAGCCCGTCTACGTGCTCGCCGAGGTCTGTGACTTCTTTCCTGAGTTCCCAAACACAGGAGTGCACTTCGGGACGCAGGGAGCTAATCTCAGACTTCAGCTCTGACATGAAGGAGGCCATAAAAGCCTGTGTCACCGGTGATGAGTCCCCCCCCAGCCGGGCAGCCGAGCCCACCTTGCCCCACAATACCGCCACCGAGTTGTCCTTGGAGGTTGACCCTGAAACGTCTTTACCTCTGTTAGTGTGTGTCATTCTTGTGCTGTGGCTGTGCAACAGGCTTCTAGTCCCCAAGGCTAGCAAGAGACCATCCGCGGCGTCTGCAAATTACAGGTCCCAGTGGGAGCACCGCCCCCCGCCTCAAGACTGCGCAGTCAGGGAAGGCCACTGGCGGAGCCCACGCCGGAATGTCATAGGGGGGACCGCAAGCAGGCAGGCCAAAGATAAGGTCGCTGCGGGGGGGCAAGCAGTGGGGCCACAGTCTAACGCCCAGCGTCCACGCACCCCCGCGCAGTATCCCCCGTCCGGGTCGTTGCAGTGCTCAGGGGCCGCCAGAGGAGAGTACAAGGACCTAGGCCCGCAGGGGTAAAAGCGGTGCGGAAGAGTTGGTGCAGCGCCCCTGTCCCACTAGTCCGAAAAGGTCCAGGCGGTGTCAGGGTCGGTCCGTTCTGAAGAACGAGCGCGTCTATGCCAAGCCGGTCCTCCCACAGGCCCCAGCAGTATGGCCGAGTGTCTGGTGGCCCGGTGCAGGCCTAGAGGGCCACGGGCAAGTCCCCCTCTCCAGCGAGTCCAGAGTAAGGCCTAATGCACAGGCTGGGGTAGTTCAGGCAGGGTGCGTGGTCACTGCGGGGGTCTACATTCAGGGGCAACGTGCCAGCACCTCCCCTCCACCTGCAGCAGGGCCCCAGCGTGCCAAGGCCAATGCGCCGCACAGCAGTATCAGGCCAGGGCCCCGCTCCGCCCCAGCCCGGCGTCAGCCACACAGCAGTGCCACTCAACGCCGCCGGGTCCTGTCTTCAGGGGCCTGCCTCGGCGGCGGCCTTCTCCATTCGTTCCCGGCCGCCACCAGACCTGCACCCGTCCTCAAAATGGCGGGCGGCTAGAGCAACAGAGAGGAGCCCCCGGCGCGTTCCGACACCTCTGCCGATGGGGCGCGGCACCAGGGGAGTCCAGGGGGGCCCAGGAGATCGCCTTCGGGCCGCAGGTGCGACTCGGATTGAGAGGCCACAAGATAGCAGCCGTAGCGCCCAGAGTCAGGAGGCCGGTGCTAGGCCACGGTCCCACCGCCACCAGCGAGCCCCCGCTGTCGTCTGCTCGTCGGTGGAGGCTCCTCACTTTCCACAACCAGTGCGCCCCGAAAAGTGCCGCCGATTGAGCCCCAGCTCCGCGATAATGGCTCAAAAGTGTGGCAGCCGGCCGGAGCTCCTCGACGTGCGTCTCACGCCATTGACAGCGAGACCACGCCTCTTAATTTTTTTTTAAATGCAGCGTGTTTTCATCAAAAAGATAACAGGATGCGTAGGCAGTGGGCTACTCCCTACTCTTAGAAATGTTTTTGTCAACATTCACAAAGGGAAAGGGGGTCTCTTGGCGAATGGCTTACTTCCTCCTTTGAGGAGGTGATAAAAGAATAAATGTTTTGTGACCGGAATTTAATTGCAAAACATTAATTCATACCATACTGAATCGATATTTGGGGGGGACGCCCTACGCACACCCCTTTCAAATACCAATTTGGTATTTGGTCGCAAGCCTAAATTCTGTTTTGGTAACATTACCAAACCGTAATTCTGTTTTGTGCATACGAAATGAGCTTTTTGGGGTGGCAAACGGACCAATTCTGCAGATCAGATGCTTTGCGACCACAAAATTGCGTCGACATCTAGCTCTTAGCCTTCCATCGATGCATCCTCCGGCCAAAGATCCTTATTCAGCAAAGAAACCCTGAGGGTGAGTCCGGAAAAACTGAATGAGCAGAATCCAAGTCCAGCAGAATCACTCCTTCTCAAGCGGCTCAAGACTGGTCAAACCTGTTTTGCAAAACTCTCCTCCTGCATGGGCACCCGAAGAACAAAGACAAGATTGTATATTTTTTTCATGGCTTTGGCTTGAATTTAATGGTATTGCTTAACTGCACGGTTCCATTTCTTTTGCAACATGAGATTGTCCTTCTGTGAGTAGTTTTTAAAATTTTTATGTCTGGCATTGTTCAAGGCATTTTAATATATATTTTGTAATCTCTTTATTAAGTTTACAGTTCAAAACCAAGAACAGGCTTAAGCACAGGCATTTTAATTTTAATAAAATATATATACTTCTACATACTGGGGCATTTAAATTGCCCTCTGCATCAATTGGTCTGTTGTGGTGTTATTCACACTTTTCTTGCACCCGCCACTGTATAAAGCATGAGACAGTGGGTCAACTCATTTCAACCATAGGTTCCTTTATGTGCGAGTTGCATCATTCTGCCCAAGCACAATGCTGTAACCAGAGCAGAAAATAGTCCCCTAGCGGGCCAATATGTGCTTTATTTAAGCAAGGGCCTTGTTTCTTGTTTTATTTAGTGAAGGCCTGGTAGGACCACACACACTTCTGCTGGCCCCTAAACGCCATTTGAAGTGCATTACATCCCACACAGTCCCTGGCAGCAGCACTCATCTTTGAATGGTCTTTAAACCATTCAAAGATGGGTGCCTTTGTAATTCAAAGATGGGTGCCTATGTGTGCTCTCTATCCCTACCTCCTTATAGGTGGGTATGCAGTGGATTGTGGCTGTGGCTGTGTTCTCCTGTAGCTTCTGGAAGTAGAGAGAGTTGCTGGAGAAACATATTGGCCACAAGATCGGCTACGGTTGTCCACAAACTAATAATTGATATTTACTTTCTTTAGAGCCAATCATTATTTTGTTCTAAGGAAGTCGGGTGCCATTGGATCTTGTTGTGAAACAAGATACATATCCCATGGAGCTGGCCCTTTAATGATTATCGACTGGGCAGAAGAGGACTTCTAAAAACAGCAGAAAGCGGGATTCCTGATGGTGAGGCTGATGCTTTGCCATCAACAACATCATATGAATGGTGTAGGCACCTGCAAAACTGGTGTAAGGTAGGATGGCCAATTTAAGCTAGCCAGTCCATTCCTGTATCTCTGACACCTGCGCCGTGAAAGATGGTCAGCTAAAGCAAACAGTCTCTCACAGAACAGCAGCAGCGTGCAAGTGTCCTAGTCCAGCCATGAATCATTCCGTGGTACATCCTGATATATGTCAGTGACTGTCCTAGGTGCAAAAGCATGGAGTTCACTCCCCAGCCAACTTTGTCACATCCAATCTGAAGCTTCCTTCAGGAATTCCCTCAAAACCTGGATTTTCGGAGCCCCTGACTCTCTGTGCTTCTCGCTCATTTAATTCCTTCCGGGTCCCCCCAGGCAACTCGGACTCCCCTGTACCTTTTCTTTCTCCTATGTCTGCACAGCGCCAAGATGCTCCTTTGGAGTAATAGTCGTGCTTTAGAAATTCTGTATACAATACATACAATACAATGTCATGGTCAGCACCAAGATGCCGCCGGGCATTCGATGCGCTTTATAAAATATAAAATCAAAATCAAATCCTAGGATGCCACATGGGCATGAAAGAATTGCTGTGGTCGCCTTTGTCCCCAAGAGTTGGCTCTTGCCGTGGCCATTGAATCACCCTGTGTCAGGGGACACAGATGCAGAAATAGTACCTTCCCCTTCATATAGCAAACTTTACTCCACGTGTAGTGGCTGTATCATAATTTCTTTAGAGCATGGGTATAGTCCCCATAAAATACATGTTTATACTTTTTCTTTCACCCTCTCTAAAACCAGAATAATCAAGTCAAGTGAACCCTCCATTTAGAAATAGTCTAATTGAGGAAGACCGCGGTATCCAGCATGCACAGATGCCATTTAATGACATGCATTATCTTTAGAGCATAGCCTCTTGCTACTTATAGCAAGGAAAGAGTCCTAATTTAGTTGGAGAACTTAAGAGAACAGATACACAATATCCAGCGAGGTAAAACAAAGCAATTTTTAAAAATCCTGCCAAGGCCTCTTACGGATTTTTGAGGGCTGCGGCCGATACAACTGCTATCAAACTCAGCAGTATACTCGAACTTTCGATTAGGCAGTTTCGTTTGAAACGGCGTAACACCATATTTTAGTTCTTATAATCAAGGAAATTTAATTTGCACATTTAGTTGATGTCTATACAACCTAAATTTGGAAGAATAGCACCCTTCCTCTTACCGTCCCCCAGACCTCTGGGCTTTGCTTTCAATACAATTCTAACCATACAAGAGCAGCCCTGCCTGAAAGTCAACAAGCGCGAGGCGTGTTCAAAAACACCCGTGCCAACCATATCCCAATCAATTCAACGAATACCTTTGTGGAGAAACCACCACAGAAATACTTCAACAACACTTTTTAGAAATGGGATTAGAAGGATTCCTAAAATATAACTGCTACTGCGGATTCCTTTACTAGTAAAGTGTATTCCATTCAGCCTCTCCTACCCTTGACCCTAACCCTATACCTGGCCCTAAACTTGAGACTCACCTAATTCTAAACTGAAGCCTTATACTACCTGGGACCAGAAACCTTACTCCTGCTCTACTACTGACCCACTCCCCAGATTATACCCTTAACCTCATCTCTGCCCCTGATCTGTACCCATTGCCTAATATCATCTTTATGCCCTTTATATAAACGTATCGTTTATTAACTAACTTAAATAAAATATATACAATTTTCACTGGGTTTTGTTGTCCTTGTTCTTCGTAGCAGCCTAAACGACATTTTCTCATTAGGGGTCTCTCTGCACATATCTGGTCTGTAGCAGCCTTTCAGAGTAATGGATTTCTCAGTTAGGGTATTCCTCTGTAATGACGTCATCCCCAGCCCTCAGCTGCCTACTAGATGCTCCTTGTTCTGCAAACTTCACAGAAGGTAGGATAGTCACTTTATTTAGCTGATGAATATTGATGAACTCGATAGCAAAGCTTTTATGGATGCACACTGGCTCGTGATCATTAAACTATGAATAGCAAGTACCTGGTGCTAACAGAATAAAACTGCAAAACTGTGGTACAAATGCTGTGTAAAAATGAGTTATAACTCATATTATTAATTCATAGTCCATTTACATCACTGTGGAGTTAAATTCCGAAGACAGCTCCAACACTCTGCGTTTCCATTTGCAGCGTTCTTTCTTATTGTGGTTATATCACATTTAACCAGTAGTGCAGTACAGCACAAAGATGCAGTGGCAGGGTACCAGTAACAGATAATTGCACATACAGGCAGAGGAAACATTTGCTGTAATGGTTTTACAATAGATTATACCCATTTATGAGCCAAAAATGAGATTTATGGGGGTGATTACACATATGACATTCAGGAAAACATTATAACTGCATTGGGTTATTACCCCTTGATTTGTCACTGTAGCCAAAGTTATACCCTTGGTCTAAATTACCTTGAGTTTTACATCTCCCTACTTTTTTGATCCATAACATAACACGTGTATTTGTAAAGCGCACGTTCACCACTACGGGTATCTTGGCGCTGAATAACAGATGTTTATTGTTACCCAACTCAATGGTACTCATTTTATTGACCTCAGATGGATGAAAGGCTGAGTGGACCCGCCGGGATTTGAACCTGTGACCATGAGGTCGAACACAGGCCCCTGCAGCAGACGCATTAGTCCACTGAGCCACCAGACCCGGCACTTCTATTGGCCAGTACTTTGCCCGGTGTGGTGCAGAGCTCGGCGTGGCCGGGGACTGCACTGGGCAGTGCTCCGATACTTTGTTTGCTACTCAGGAAGCGTTTCTCTATTTCCTTTCATTAATAACATTGTTTCATGGTACAGGGCGCGTTTAACCCAGGTTTTCACATTGCCCCCCTGGAACTGCCCCAGGTCTACCACGGTCAGTCATGCCACCCAGGGAAGAGATGAGGCTTGGCAGCTGGCTAATGTTGCATCCCCTGCAGTCTGTCCACCCGGCTTCAGCACAGGAGCTGCTCTTAGTTCCTATAGTTCCTTCTCAGTGCTGTTTGCTGCAGCTCTGGTGAGATTGGCAGATGTGTGCAGTATAGTTGTGCATGGCATGAAGAGGAACATCTGTAAATCTGTCCACCCCCTTCTTTTACTTTTCTTTAGATTCCTGAAATTCCCTTGTTTGATAATACACGTGGTCTTCTTGGTTTATTTTCCCAGTTTCCCTCCCTCAAGGTACCGTTCCCTTCCACTCTGGTCCTCCCTTCCCTACGCGCTCTTCTTTGGTCCTTTAAACTGCTGCTTCCTCAGCGGCAGGAGCATCACTCATCGAAACAGAAGCAGTCGAAAGGCAGTCTTTTTTTAGTGAAAGGGGTGAGATCTCTCTGGAATGCCCTGCCCACCAACCTTCAAACTCAACCCATCCTATGGGCATTTCAAAGATCGCCAAAGACATTCCTTGGTCGCCAATTTGAGTTTGCGGTCCTATTCACGGGTGGAATATCTTTATTTCCCCATGCTGTTTACTCTTTCCTTCTCTATCTTTCCTTCCTTTCCCCGTTTGCTGTTTTACTCTAATTTGCTATCTGTCAAGACACATCCCGTAGAAAAGTAACCACTCTTGTGCCATGGAAAAAATTCTATTACCTAAATCATCTGAAGTATCAAGTGTGGGGTGTCTCAAAACCCTCTGTCTGTTGAACACAGTGGAGTCCCTTGAGAAGTGATTTCTGGAGTTGCCTTTACTCTAATTTGCTATCTGTAAGGAAAAATAACCACTCTTATAGTATGGAAAAAAACTCTTATTACCTCAAGCATCTTAAGTGTTCAGTGTGGGGTGTACTCCCTTTCTCAAAACCCTCTGTCTGCTCAACGCAGCGTGGTCCTTTCAGAAGTGAGGTCTGGAGTTGTCTCTTGTGTGTCCATCATACCCACCTAGGCCTTATAATTACTTGAGGTGACTTTGTAGCCAACAATCCTGCCACTTCCACCTTTGTTGGAATTCCTGTTGGATTAAAGACTCCACCTGGAGCAATATCTCCTGGCTGCAGCTCACAGCACTGCCACAATTTCATAGACCTAACCATTCAAGCTGATGGCACAGGCTAGGAATTTGCTGTCTGTGACCCACCTTAATGTATTGCTCCTTACATTACAGCCAACGAAAACCGGTACGAAGGCTCATGGAAGAACGGGAAGAAACACGGCCTTGGCAAATTCTTCTACTTGAACAAAGGGCAGTTGTATGAAGGTTTGTGGATAGAAGATATCCCAAAATCTGGAACCATGGTGGACTTTGGTCGAGAAGAAGCGCCTTCCCCTACCATCTACCCCATTCCAGAGGTAATTTACTGTTCCCTTTGCTTCTTTTTGCTTTGCAAATCAATTTTGGGATGAAGTGGGGTGGAAAGAGTGGGGTAAAAAGTAAGTTAACTACCAATGCCATTTTGGGGGGCGGAGGGTGTTTACTAAGTGTACAACAATGACCAGCATAAGAAAGTACATGAAAGGCACCTTTTTATATCATGAGTAAGACTCCCTGTTTTCCGTTTTTACAGATAAATTCAGACAGAAAACTTTTATTTTCCTGTCTGTATTTATTTTTAAATGTGGATAAAAACGAAAATAGTTTTTTTTTTTTGTGATTCTAAATGCTGTCAATCATGACTGCCAGACCAAAAGCTGTGCAGATTGACAGGTAAGGGGATTAAAAAAAAAATAGGGATTTTAGTAAAGAGCCTTGAACAGCAGTAGATTTTCATAACCTTGATTCTAAAATGTACATATTTTCTTATAAGTGCATATTCTACCATCTGAGTGTGTGTATATCATTGAAACCTGCCAGGCGTTCAGGCATGAGTGCACATTAACTGGTTAAATGCAGAAATATACACATTTTAGCT
Organism: Triturus cristatus; assembly: GCF_964204655.1. Classification (NCBI taxonomy): domain Eukaryota; kingdom Metazoa; phylum Chordata; class Amphibia; order Caudata; family Salamandridae; genus Triturus; species Triturus cristatus. Next base: position 166,030,138 of record NC_140594.1, read on the forward strand.
TCGTTTTTTCACAAAATATAAAATAGATATGGATAAATACAATTAAAATTAACAAAAAATAAATGTGGATTAATACAGAGGGAAATGAAAAAAATATAAATACCATAAATCCGGGAGCCCTAATCACGAGACTTGAGCACTCACTCTGCAGATGCACTCCATGAAGTTACGGATATTTGTTCCTAAATTGTTGCAGTCTTAATATATTTGTTTATAGACATAACCCTTCACAGGTACAAAACTAATAATTTAAAATGAAATTAGGCTAGTTGCTTTTTTGAGTGTTCCAGCAAACTATTGGTCTCACTGCCCCCCTCCTATTCCTGCAGATGGGAAAAAAACTGACTTTATTTGTCGGTTGTTCCTTGGAGCACACATTTTATAAAACAGAACCGTGTGCTGAAGTGTGCTTGCACAACTTGAAAAGCACACCCATAAACATTACTTTACGACTTGTTGAGTGGTCCAGAAACTAGCATGGTGCTAGGAATTGATCATATCTGAAGATAGAGGCTCATGTAAATTGGACGGTGGGAAGTTTTACGGAAGACAGAACCAGTCTCCAGTAAAATGAAACCAAATTCTGCCTCAATATGAGATTACCAGTAATGAGATGGGGAGATACTGGGACCAGACCTATTCATTTTTTTGGGTACCTTCTCTCTCACTGCTTACAGGGCATCTTGATTTTCTCACTCCAAAATGAGGAATAACATGCAGGACCCAGATTTACCAGGTCAAACACCGGATGAGGTTCCCTATTCCGGGGATTTTCCTCGTGCTGCAATGGATAATTTGCATAGAAACATTTTTTATTTTACTGTGTGTGTTACCGCACTCTGTAAAAATAGTATTCAATGTTTTGGTCCCCAAAAGCACACATGGCCCTAGTAAAGCCTGGCAGTGAAGACATGACTTTGTGTGTGGATGGGCTCCTTGTGAAAGGGCAGAATGCCGTCGCTCACAGTGAAGTTGGCCAGTGTTTGACGTGGGCTGACCCACTGGCTCATGCTGTATGTTGTAGAGATGGATGAAATGACACAATAACAGGTCAACAGATGAAGACGAATATGCAATTTATTTATTCGAACTAACATTCTTCTCGATATTACATTTCTACGACTTACACCTTTTCACAAGATAAACCCAATAATAACATACTAAGTCCCACTACTATTACCCAAGTTAATTTTCTATTTTATCTCCTTATTATATTTGAAACATTTTAATTCATTCATATTCTAATGATCACAACTCATAGCTTCCCAGCGCTGCCAGTTTACTAAAAAACATAAACTGCGCACCTTTCTCTCACGCTTCTTTATCCACCACACTGCTAGGCACTGTGTCCTTTAACACGATAACCGCTCCTCGGTGGTCATCACAAACAATATGGAAACACTTCCCACATACGATCATAACAGTTTGTATGACAGAGGCACGCACGACTAAACCACCCGTGCCTCTGCAATGAAGCCCGAACAACAAATGCATCTGAACAACGCATTCCTTTGCCATGCATGCCTTTACCACGCATGCCTATACCATGCAATTTTGTGGTAAAGACATGATTGGTAACGGGATGGGCGGTAAAGATCACACCCCAGCCCCTTTGCCCTGAGACCTAAAACCCTGGCAACCCCCCTTAAACAACCTGACCCCCCCCCGAGTCCTAAAGACTACCCCAGCCCTAAACCCTATAATTACCCTGTACCCCCCCCCACCCTGAGCCCTAAAACCCTGGACCTTGCCCTATAAACAACCTGACCCCCCCATAAGCCCTAAAAACTACCCCATCCCTAAAACTACCTCGACCCTCCCTGCCCTGAGCCCTAAAACACTGGCCCCTGCCCTACAAACAACCTGAACCCCGCTGAGCCCTAAAAACTACCCAATCCCTAAAACTTAAATCTACACCGACCCCCCCCTGTCCTGAGCGCTAAAATCCAGCCCCCTGCCCCATAAACAACCCTGCCCCATCCGTAAAAAGTACCCCACCCGTAAAACTATCCCAGCCCCCCAAACCCATCCCCTGCCCCTCTTACCAGTCTGTATCCTCTCCCCATCCTTCCTCTTCCTGTGCCCACTCATCCGCGCATCTAAACCGCGCACTGCCTTAACCACGCACATGCATGATTAAGGCATATGAGTGGTTAAGGTAAGCGTGGGTGCACTTGCAGGGAAACAAGCATGCATGGCGCTGCCCGCAGTGTAAACGCTGTTTCCCAATACAACACCCTTCCTACACCACACCCTCTGCAGAGTAGCATGCTATCCGCAAAGGCAAGTGCTTCAGTGCCCCACTTAGGGGTTTTAAGCAATATATAAATGTTATAATACAATACAATACACAGTCTACAAGCCTTCTCTAAATACAGAACCACATATTTTCAACTGTGAACTGTTCTAGCATCGCATTCATAGTTTGTACCATGTACACAATAATTTCATTTCATAATGTGAGTAATACACACTTTCTCATTTGTCCTGATCATGTTGTTTATTCACAGCCATCTGTTTCCCCAGTCCTTCTGAAGACATCCTGTTTTCTTTCCCACTGGCGTCTGTTCAATTTACCAAGTTATTGTGAGTCAGTTCCAGGGATGAATGATGGCTAAAGCTGCCTTGATGATGAGTCTGTTACTTTTTTCCCACAGACTCTTTCCCATTCTTAACCTGTGCTCTCCACACCACATAGTGAAAAGACCAGGAACGTCTTGTATAGCTATTTGAATGGAGCTTCGCACGCGTTGTGCCAACCACATGGGCACGCGTTATACACAGGCATGCCCTTTCCCTGCCACAGCTGTGTTTTGTCAATAGCAGGAGAGTGTTAATAAAGGGAAAAGCATCAGACTGATAATAATAAGCCCCATAATGTAACTATATCCTACTCATGTGTCCTGTCTATCTCCCATTCTCAAACTGTGGGTTGAATCCACAGCAAATAGAACAGAGACGCAGGAAAAAGCGACATTTGGCAACGTAGACCTATACGAACCCGTTCCTCAGAACCTTCGGACAGTATTGAACATGTGAGCGCATAGTGCCTTCAGGGTGCATAGCTGGCTTACTTATATATCGGATGGGCAAAAGCCTAGAGAAAGCCAGTACTGCAGCCTTGTTTTTTTGGGAGTGCACATTGACAAAGGATGGAGGGTCTGTCCCATGCAGAGTACAACAGTGGGAGATAAACTCATTCTAGCAGCGGTGTTCTTCGTTACAGCATGGCTGGCATCTTTTCCTCCAAATGATAAAAAACTGTGTGTCTGTTGAATATGTAGTGCCTTGGCTGTCAAGGTAAAAACATAAAGCCAGCTGAGGTTTAGCAGTGTCTCCACTGATGCAGTTATGGAAAAATGTCAGGAAGAAGAAAGTCCTTTGCATGGAATTCAGTTAGCATCCTGAGAACATTATGGGAGGAGTCCTCAGCACCGCCTTGTCCACATGGAACACCGTGTATGGTTCCGAGATGTACAGGAATCAATATTCAGAGCAATCATTATGGCAATTAGAAAAGAAGTTTCTTCATAAAGAGAGCTTTACATCACACAAGGCCAGGGGTTTGACAAGATGGTGCATCAGAGTGGTCATGATCCGTTTCAACTAATCACAGGGCGTCTGACCAAAGGAAACTGGTGAGAAGGACTTTCAGATGATGATGTGACCTCAAATTCAAAGATGGAGAATTCCCTTGATCTAGTCCTGTAGGGCTAGACTCTATTGGCCAGAAGGCAGGTCTCACAAACCTTCATCTAGATGCCTGTTTCAACAAGGTGTGTACAGGAGAACTTGCCACTGTCAGACAAGCAAGTTAGTGGGTTGGACATATCCATGGTCTCCCCCAACGTGGACCTCACTGCGTCCCAGAAAGGGTGGACCGAGAGGGGGGCGGAGCTTGCCGGCGACTATGGCGGACGTGTGAGCACAGAGCTCCCCGTAATAGCCCTCACACAATCCTTCAAACTATCCTTCACGGCAGAGCAGACAAGTGAACGGGAGGGGGGATTCCCTCCTATACCTGGCTGGTCCGTCTGAGATCTCCAGCGGCGGTCGGCGGAGCCCGGATGGGCGCGTGCGGCGGGCGGCGGCTCGCCTAGCGGACCAGGCCGCCATCCCCGAGCCAGTGGCGGCTGGTGACATTTGAAAATGGCGGGGCGTAAAAGTGCCCCATAACAAAGTCGCGTCAAAACGCACTCTCAAAACGACCCAACGGCCGAGCCCATCAGATGATGGTACGTAAACTCAAACTCCACTACACGCACCTTACACCCTCTGGCATCACTGCCACGTGTAGGCGCTGTGCCAAATCCGTACCTACACAAGGGGAGCATCCCCACGGCTCTCACACGATGCCCAATGCTCCCCCCGCAGGTTACACCACTATGAACATGCACTCTACCAACCATGCATAGCCAGCTGGGAAGCCTCTTCTAACCGGACCAGAACAGTGCTGCGGAGCCACACAAGTGCTGTGAAGCGCCATACAAATACTGAAAATTGAATGCGCTGAAGTAGAGCAGGCGGCAGTGCCTAGCAATGCGCCTTTACATCTACATAAAGATATGTATAGCATAGCGTGCAGAAAGCGTGGCCACTCTTCATCGTGTATGTACCTCACCCCATAAGTGCACAAGCAGCAGGTCCTCAGTATATGGAGACCCTGTGTCCTGTATGCAGACACCAGATCCTCAGCATGCAGCAGCCAAGTACTCATAATTCAGACACCAGATCCTCAGCATACAGCCGCCAAGTACTCATTATTCAGAGACCAGATCCTGAGCATAAGACTTCTAACACGTGCAGGAGACGGTCTTTTTCAATTCCAGAAGCACGAAAAACGACGAATGCGAATTTACAACGCATACTTCTTCCACAGATGAACTCCGCCTTGGAACGTTGAAAAACGCGGGAAATGGTATCGGTTCTAAACCAAGAAGGAATGCATTTGACTAAAACCATTTTCGAAATACTACTTCACTACGTTTCTTGCAAAAAGTTTCCCATTAAAAAAAGGGTCTCCAGAAGTGAAGAAAGATGAAACGAAGCCGAAATAACGACCCTGGAAGTAGCCATGGGGAGCACCCCCATAAGATGGGAGGAAACTGCAAGGGGTGCAAACAAACCAGGCTTGATAGATATTACGGCATGCAATCACCCCACCTGCGGGTGTGATAACTCCATCCAAGAAAAGAAACAGCCTCACTGGAGGAACAGACCTCTTCTGTCCTGGTGAACTACCCCACACATTCATTAATACATTCACATTTATTCAGACCACTACAAAACCATCTAGTCTAAGCTGTTTAATACCTTTTAGCTATATGAAAAAATCCCATATTTTTCACACCTTTATGTTTTACGCGTTTGAAAACAGCCTCCTGAATCTTGAAGCCGAAACATTGTACTCAGTTTCATCAATTAATTTCTGATTTTCCCATATTCGCATACACCCTATGAAGTTAAAATAAATAGCGAAATAGTTCGATTACAGTTGTCTAGGGCAGTTACGTTGTTTTGTCATCAGGTTAGCCAAGTGTGTGCATTGTGAACTTGTCCCACAACCGTTTCCCTTTACATAACTGGCTGATGCTCAGCTTTTCTGACACGAAGTATATACACACAAACATCCAAAAAAGCCCAGAATGAAGCACAACAGAATAAAACGGAAGAAAAAGGAAAGGACTATAACAATCCTCAAACCGCACCGATTATGACTCATGTACCCTAAAACCAAAATTAAAAAACACTTACCTGACCGCCTCTTCTCCTGGTCCGCGTTGGCGCCTCTCTGCCCCTTCAAACGGTCCGGAACACCACGTCCACGTGACGTGACGCAAGTGACTGCAACCCGGCCCTCACCCAATCCTGGCGCTGCAGCAGCGCCAGGATTGGCTGACGGCACCGCCTACTCCTCGCCCGCCGCCTGCCCATTAGGAGACCGAGGGGCTCCTAATGGGCATGCGCAAGGCAGCAAAAACACAAGTACGCATGACTGGGCACGGAGTAAAAATTAAGCTCCATGCCCACTCATGCGCACTTGTGCTGCCTTTCCCAAAGGCGTCTGACAATGATGTCAGTCAACATGACGCGGACCGCCCACGGTCCGACGTCATGCTGACTGACATTCACAGAGGAGGGAGCTAGGAGGGAGCTGCGGGCGTGGGCGCGGGTGGGGCGGCTACGCCCCCACGCCCCAATGGACGCACCGCGCCTGCCCCGAGCTATCCTGCGGCCCTCCCCGGAGTGCGTCACTTGGCGTGCGGCGTGCCTGGCAGGGGCAAGCTCGGTCGGCCGCGAACATTGGACTCAGTGCAGAGGGACGGCGGTGTTGGGGCGCTGACGGCTCCGGAGGGAGCGACGGACACGTGCGGACCCATAGGAGGTGAGGGGCGAGTGTCACGAAGTTTCCCCCCTGTCCGGCAGGGCCTTGCCTCGGGCCTTTCAGTGGCGGCAGTTCGACGCTCGTGGAGCCCTTGCGCCGATCGGCCCACCTGTGGATCCTGACTGGCGGCAAGCTGTACACGAGGGGGGTCACACCCGGAGACCCCCTCTGCTCCGGGAGGACTGGCAGAGCACTGACTTGGGCTGCGGAACGGACTCTGGGGGCCGGTGGACGGAGAAGAGGCCCTTGGCACACCTGTGGCACTGCACTAGCCGCATCCCTTCCCTAAATCCCCGCTGCGAGCTCCTCAGAAGCGTGTGAGTTCCCCGCTGGGTGAGTGCAATTGGGGGGAGTTGCGGTGGCACGGCCTTGTGTCTGCCTGGCGTGGAACCATACGGACTCACTTGGTGGTAGTATCCTCCCCCTTTCCACCCGAGGTCGCTATCCTGGACGCCAGGGATCGCGAAGGGATCACCATTCGTCTCCGGTCCGCACCTGGCCTGGTCCTTGGGAGCACGCTTTGGCTGGAGTGCCTTCTCACACTACCCCCTTTTCTGCAGGAGGCCAGTTTCTACCTCGTGGCTGTGCGGAGGGCAGCCCAGACTACTAGAGGGCAGAGCTATAGACTGCGGTGAGTGCCCGGAGGATTGGATCCCTTGACCCTGGCTGCGGCCTTGCTGAGTGTTTGGCGGGGACCTGCGGAGTGATTGTCTGGACTTGGGTGCAGCTCTGACATCTGCCCTGCATGGGTGGGCCTCGCTCTTGGCTGTAGCCGACTGCCATTCCAGGGGTGCCTCCCGGTGACGGACGGAGGCGGATAGCGTGGAGGAGTGTGGAGCGCCCCGCTTGAACGGGGAGAGCTGCGCCCTGCCTGGACCTGCCGTGGTCTTAGTGGATCGCCGGTGACGGAGGTCGGTTTGGAACCCAGCGGACTGGCCCGGAATAGGTGCCGTGAGGAGAAAAGGGAACGGACTCGTGACTCTGAGCTGGGGGCCCGGTGGCCTTGCAGACCCGACTGCCTCGGAGAGCCCAGCTGTTGAACCTCGGCGGGGTGTGGCGGTGTGCCCCTTGGCCTGTTTCGCTTGGGTTGCTCGCCGCGCGGTTCCCCGGATTGGAGCTGGAATCTGACTCGGAGCGGCGGGTCTGCCGGGAACGCTGATCCAAAGTACCAACATGGGCAAAGGTGACAAGACCCAGCCCAAGCTATCTTTCGACCCCCGAAAGCCGAAGGGAACCGGTGTCGTGATGCCGGAGACGTTACCCTGCAGTGCTGCCTCGGAGATCTCCATGTGCGCAGACATCAAAGAAATGTTGGCGACAATGGAAAAGGGTCTGCAGGGCAGTCTGACAGCGATAGGCACCAAGCTCGATGCACTCTCCTACCGCATGGACCGCATGTCGGAGCGGGTGGACAAGAATGCGGAAAGGCTGGATACGTCTGAGAAGAGAATAACGAAAGTGGAGGAAGCGCAGACGGAATGGGATTCGGACCGCAAACAATTCAGCAGATTGTTACAGGTCATCCAGGACAAGTCGGAGGATTTGGAGGCCCGTTCGAGGAGGTCGAATATTCGCATAACTGGCGTGGCTGAGTCGACACACTGGGCGGATGGAACCCTTTGTGGAAAAACTGTTGCATGCCCTGCTGGGAGAAGACGTGTTCTCCCCCATGTTTGTCGTTGAGAGAGCCCATCGTTCACTGGGCCCCCGCCCCAAGCCCGGGGCACCTGCGAGACCCATTATAGCAAAGCTGCTGAACTATAGAGACAGAGACACAGCCCTGCGGGTGGCAAGAGAAAAAGGGAAGTTGCAATTTGAAGGAATGGACATCTCCATTTACCCAGACTTCACGGCGAAAGTCCAAGAAGAACGGCGGCAGTTTGCACCCTACAAAAAACAGCTTCGCGACTTGGGCCTGGATTATGCTATGTTATACCCGGCGAAGCTTCGGATCAACAGGCAAGGTCACTCGCATTTCTTCACTGACCCGAGGGAGCTGCAGCGTTCCTTGAAGGAATGGTCTAGGGATCAGCGGAGCGGCCCGCGGGGCCACATTGACACTCGTGCGGATACCTCCAGCTTGGAGGAACAGGACTAGGTTGCTGGTTGAGGCTTCCATTTGCAGACTGCCGCGCGGCTTGGGTTAGCTGGCTGGACGGGGGGCATCCGCTACCCCGGCAGTGGCTTGGACTCCTGGAGCAGAGTGACGGCGGAGGATGTGGCGGTCACGCTTGAGGACTGCGCAGTCGCTATTTGGTGAGACCTTTCTGATATATTGAGGGTGTCTGGACACTGTGGCCCTAGACTCATGGGTTCTGAGGAGGGTGGATCACTTGCTCTCACTTGCCACTGGCTGGACTGCCCCATGGATTTTGTCACTGAGGGGTCCCCACTAGGTTGATTCCCTACATTTGCTGTGCTGGCCCGCTTCGGAGGCTATCGGATACTGGGCTGGATGTGTATACGGGAGCCCCCTTAGACTGGCAGGTATGCATCGCTAGACGGGACACTTAGACCCCGCTGGAGGTGTTGGGGATCCCCCTAGACCTATTGGAGAAGAGAGGAGAGCAGCTCGCGCTGTACTGTTATATGGGGGCAATGGTGTGGGGACACGTCTATGCCGTGGCCTGTTGAAAGGTTGGGGTTGTTGTTGCCTGGTGACCTCTGCCCCAGCGCTGTTAGCTCACATGGACCACTCGGGGGCCGGTTTGGGGAAGGTTCTAAGTGTTTGTTGTAATGGGGGGAGGGGGGTAGGGACGGGGTCCTGTCTGGCCAGGTTGGGGGCGGTAGGCTGTGGGAGGGGGGAAGGGAGGTTAGGGGGACGTTTTGGGGTTGGGGACTGGGATACGCACGGTACGCTGAGTGGCACGTCTTCTGTTCTATCTTTGCATGTTCGACCTATGTTGTCCGGTGGTGACTGGTGGGTGGCGCTACTCGCAGGGCCCCTAGCTGCAGAGACTATGGTATGTACTTGCCGAGATGTCTGATCCCAGAGTGGTGAATGGTGACAACGGCGATGTGGTCCTGAGAGCGTTGACATGGAATGTCAGGGGGTTGAATGATTTCCGCAAACTGCGAAAAGTGTTGAATTATCTCCACAGGCACCACATTGACCTGGCGCTAATACAAGAGACCCACCTCCCACTTTACTAGTAAATTGCTATCAGCGAAGGGGCTGACTGGTAACAGTGTGGCGGCGGGCTTTACGTCACACTCCAGAGGGGTGGTCACATGGGTAAACCCACGATCACACTTGAAATTAACGATGCTGGCTGCCGACTCGGACGGGCGTTATTCAATCGCTAGGTGTGTCGGGAAAGGTCATGATCTAATCGTTGTCAATGTCTATGGCCCCAATTATGATACCCCAGAGTTCTACGCCGCGCTGGCTGCACAATGCAGGCAATACGTACACGCTGGCATGGTGTGGGGCGGTGACCTTAATTTCACATTCAACTCGAACTTGGACCGCTCTTCGGCGCAGATGCGCCGCCCGGCGGCTGCCGCCTTGCATATGCAGGCGGAACTGGCTAGACGTGACATGGTGGATATCTGGAGACACAGACACCCTGGGAAAGGGGGATATACGCATTACTCTGCATACCATGACGTGCATACCAGAATCGACTATTGGTTAGCATCACGGTCGCTGCTGGCGGTTATCAGGGGGTGCGAGGTCTTACCACGTACTCTGTCGGACCACTCCACCCTCCTTTTGACACTGGCTACTCCGGTCAAAAGAATTCCGCCATTCACGTGGAGGCTGCCGCCCTACTCACTGTTAGACGAGGTGTTTAGGGGGGAATTGGCGGACGACATAGACTCTTTTTTCGCGATTAATTTGGGGTCTGTTCAGAGTTTCCAAACGGTGTGGGACTCGCTCAAAGCCTATATTCGTGGTATAGCTATGGTCAAGCACTCTAGCGTTCTTAAGTCCATACGGCAGCGGCTGGGGGCCCTGGAGACGCAACTTGCGCAGTTGGAAGATCGCCATGGGATATCCGCAGATCCCGAGGTAGCGGCTCAGATTCAAGAGCTGGTTTCTGAATACAATGGCGAAGCGGATAGGGAGGTGCAGCATATGGGCAAGTACGCTACGGCCCGTACCTATGGGGAGAGCGAGCGCCTGGGCACATTATTGGCGGGGATACTCCGCAACGCTAGGCGGCCCCTGGTCATTGACGAACTTGTTACTGCTTCTGAGGAGGTGATCACCGGTGAGAGAGAGATTATAGACGAATTCAGGGACTATTATGCTGGACTTTATAAGTCTAAGTCCTCTCAAATGGAAGAGGAAATAGATGACTACCTCAGTTATATTAAAATGCCCTTTTTATCTAACTCTCAGAGGGAATTTCTGGCGTTGCCCGTACAAAAGGATGAGATTCTGGAGGCGCTAGGGGGCATGAACACAGGCAGTGCCCCGGGAGCAGACGGGCTTACGGTGGCTTTTTACAAGGCCTTCCAGGATAAGCTCCTCCCGCACCTTATGACTCTCTTTGATGATATATGCCAGGAAGGTAGCATGCCTGACACGATGCGAGAGGCTCTGTTAGTCACCATTTTAAAACCCGGTAGACCCCCTAACTTGTGCGGTTCCTACAGGCCGCTCTCCCTGATAAATGTCGACGCCAAGTTCTACGCTAAGGTCCAGGCTACGCGCTTGGCGCTGCTGGTGCCGGAGCTCGTGGCTCCGGAGCAGGCGGGCTTTATCCCGTCCAGGAACCTCACATATAATATCCGCACAGTTCTAGGTGCCATGCAGCATGTGCGTCCAGAGTGCAAGGCCTTAGCTCTCTTCCTAGACATGGAGAAGGCGTTCGACTCTGTGGAATGGCCCTTTATGGTGAGGGTCTTGAGGAAACTCGGACTGGGAGAGCCTTTCCTGCAGATGCTTGGAGCATTGTATTATCGACCTACTGCCAGGCTGCGTATAGGCGACCACGTAACGGAGGCCTTCGAAGTCGGCAGGGGGACCCGGCAGGGTTGTCCCCTTTCCCCCCTCCTATATGCGCTAGTGGCGGAACCCTTAGCGTGCGCCATGAGAGAATATCATAGATTTGAGGGTATTAACTTTCCCACCTATAAGATATGTATTTCCACCTACGCAGGCGACACGTTGCTATACGTCCGCGATCCGGAGGAGAATCTCTCTTCCATATTGAGAGAGGTGGTCAGGTTTGGGGCCCTGTCTGGTCTCAAGGTGAACTGGAACAAATCGCTGGCATTCCCTCTGACTCCGGTTACTTTGCCGTTCCCTATGGAATACCCCCTGCAGTGGACGACAGACTCAATCCGATACTTGGGGATTCGGCTCCACAAGGATCCGGAGGTTCTACTCAGGGAAAACTACGGGGTGGCTTACACCAACCTCGTTGACGACGTAGAGGTGTGGAATAGACTCCCCCTGTCTCTGATGGGCAGAATAGCCATCATGAAAATGGTGGTCCTGCCGAGATTTTTGTTCCTCTTCAATAACATCCCCAAAAGCCACGAACCACGCATGGCATGCGCTACTGAGGGCGCAAGACCGTGTACTGTTGTATTCCCCACTGATGCAGGTGGAGTGGGCGGTCTGGCTCCCCCCCTGCGAGAAGCAGGAGTGATGCAGGCGTTAAGCGCTTTGGGCGTCGTTAGGATGGCTGATCTGTTTCTGGATGGGGTGGTTAAGACATGGGAGCAGATCGGCTCGACTCGACCTGAGACTACGCTACTCCAGCGCTTTCAATTTCATAGGGTCCGTAGTGCTCTGTTGGGGCCGGACATGGCAGAGCCTCCGGAAATCCTGGAACTTACCTATGTCATTAAAACGGTGGCGCCGTCTAAACTGGTCACGACCCTTAAAAAAATTGGAGACCAGCACAAGACACACCAGTGCTCCGCAGCGAGGCGAGACTGGCAGACCGACCTTCAAATGGATATTACGGATGAGATGTGGAAATATTGTTGCTCTAGCACCAAGAAGGTGTCCCTAAATGGTCGGCACAGACTGATACATTTTAAATACCTACAGCGGGTCTATTATACCCCGGAGAGACTGCATAGGTATGGGCTCCGCCTAACAGCGGAGTGTGAGCGCTGTCATTTCCCAGTGGCGGGCTTCATACATATGGCCTGGCACTGCCCGGGTATAGCCCGGTTTTGGAAGGTGGTGTTTCGGGAACTGAGCCAGATATTGGAAACGGAGTTACAACCCAACCCAGCACTGGCGTTGCTGGGTTATTCCAAGCCTCTCCCGCTGGCACTGCGACGTCTGACAGATATGGCGCTGTTAATAGCTCGGCGAGTTGTGGCGGAATGTTGGATGAGAGGGCCACTTCCCACTAAGAAGCGATGGGCCAGGGATATGCTGTATTGCAGCACACAGGCGGAGACATATAGCGAATTGCTACCCCCGAAAAGTCGCCCCAAGAACTTCTGGGGGTTGTATAGAACGTACTTGACTGCCGGGGTCACCGTAACGGCTGGTCAGGGGGAGACACAGAGTGACAAATCCATTGCTCACAGCGAGGCTGAGGGGGGCGCGGGACTAGATCAGGACCCTACGGGCGCATGATGGTGTGCGATGTCGGTATGACAGCCGGGATGGACGCTTATGCGTTGAGGGGGTAGAGGGGTGCCACTTGGATATGACTGGCGCGCTCTAAATGGGGTCACTCGGGATGTGAACGAGTACTGCAAGGTTGTTAACAGTCTGAATGTGGGGGGGCGCTATAGCTGGTTGCGGCTAGATGTAAGGACTGTGGATGTGTATGTATGTAGATGGAACGAAGGAGGAGACAGCATGTGTGCGGTGGGTGGGGTGGGTGCGTGGGAGCTGTGACTTGATTATTAATTCTCAGGAACTAGGCCAGGTTTGTAGGCGATGGTGGATAATGGTAGGCTTGCCATTCATACACGTAAGGCTGTAGTGTGGCCTGGGACTAATGCAGCCACCATTCTCAGAAGCAATCATGACTGGTCTATCGAATATGATGTTTTTATTGAGACGCCGCCGGTCCTCCGGGATGTCGGCTGAATGGCCGTTTAAGAGACAACTAAACTGCCCTGCTGGTTGGTAGGGTTCTCCCATTGTTATGTGATTCCACGGCGATCTGACCTGTCCATTTCCTATATGTCAATAAAGGTTTTTTTAGAAAGAAAAAAAAAAAAAGGGTGGACCGGAGGACATTCCGCTGAAAGATGATCCATGTCACAGGACTCATGGTCGCATCTCCAACAGGAGCAAGCCCACATCATAAAGCCGCACCAGTGCCAGTCCGGCAGAATCTTAAAAAGGCTGAGTTTCATCCAGGCCTCTCGGGTCCTCCTCCCCAGGGCCTGCAGTTGCTCCACCCAGTCCTCTTCCTCGTATTCCACCTGGAGACGGGCATGCCAAACATCTCTGAGGCGCTGCACTTGAGAGTGTGAGTAAAGATGGCGAATCAGAAAGTTATCAAAAAGGAGTGGATGTCGTACTAGGATCAGTCTGAAGAAGATTCTCTTTGGACCCTCAACAGTCATATTCGGTCAATGGTATGTTTTTAGCCATCGACATACTAATGGCCGGTAGTGTCATCATCGGGTCTTTTTTTATATCTCCACCAGGAGACACAGTTGCCCAGCTCGGTGAGGTTCTGTGGGATCTGCATCAAAAAGTGATTAAAATTACCTCCTATCCAACACCTCTGAAATTTAATAAAACAAGGGTAGGGGTAGGATTAAAAACAAGAAACAGATGTATAGAGGGGTGTATTAGGTGTTCCTCACATCAAACATATACTTTCGGTCTACATGTTTCAGCCATATTTGCGCCCCTGCAGGTCGGTGGCTTTCATCAGGACCAATGCGATTGAAGGATCCCTTTTTGTGCCAGATAAGACACTCTCCCTAGAGCTTGTACTTTGTTGCGACTGGTCACTTTTTGTGAGTGCGGAAGAAAGCAGTGTTCCCCTCTAAAATGAGAAAGAAAAAGAGAGGTATACTGTACATTTGAACAATTACTGGTTAGACTCTAGTTATACACAACAATATGGCAGAAGGTTATACAGCCCACACATCACGCCCTTAAACTGGCCCTATGTATTAAGGTATGTGAGCACTGGGGATGGGGGATAGACCAGAATTGTGGGCCTAGTCTGCTCATTAGGCAGTGGCGCAATTGCATGTAGCGCCAGTGCTGTGTTTGTGGCAGGCCAAATTCTTCCCTCAATGCTGCAAAGGACTTGAGCTCACCCCGAGAAAGCAGGTGTGTTAAGGTATGGATGGCCGCTGCACGCCAGGGAGTCAAGTCAAGCATGTGCCCGCCAATGTGAATGCCATGGTTGCGCCAGATTGGTGCTCTGTCATGAAGGTATGTATCCACCAAGAGGAGCTGTGCCTGTACCATAGCGTTCAGAGATCTAGCTCCGGTGGGTATGGGCAGGTAGAGAGGGAGAAACCCCGATGAGCCATTGACGAGCCAGTTTTCAATCATCACCCATGACTGGGGATCCTGAATCTGGGTGTGCATGAATACCAACTGCACCAGGTGGAGAGCCATGCAATAGTGCTCCACGAATGGGAGGCCTAGACCGCCTGAGGACCTGTGGGCGATACGTTTCCTAATGGCTAAGCAGGCCTCGCTGACCCCCAGACAAAGGCCTTGATGGGCTTGTCCACTTGTCGGAGTTTCAAGAGGGGCGTCAGCAGAGGGATCATGCCCAGCACGTATGTGAAGCGGGGAAGGGTCAAGATTTTCACTACTTGCGCGTGACCCCAAAGAGACAGGTCCAGGTGCGACTTTTGTCAAAGTCTACTGCATGTGCTCCATGAGCGGATCAAGGTTGTCCTTTATCAAGTGCTCCAAACCCTTATTGACACAGATGCCCAGATATTTGAGGTGAGCAGCTTTTCATTGAAACGGGAATCCGGCGATGGCAGCACAGGTGGTAACAGTCGACAGCGGGAGGGCCTTGCTCTTACCCCAGTTGACTTTATAACCAGATGTGGCAGCAAACGCCTCAATGATCTCCAAAACCGCAGGGATGGGAGAGGTCAGGGCCGAGAGAGTAAGCAGAATATCATCTGCGCACAAATATAGTGTCAAGGGTCCTCCGGGGGCGGGAATGGCCACGATCCGATATAACTGGCTGAAGGCTGTCGCTAAGGGCTGCATGGCGAGGAGGAATAGCAGAAGGGAGTGACGACAGCCTTGACATTTTCCCCGGTGAACAGGGAAGGGGTCAGAGAGGAGGCCACCACATTTTACCTGCTCCATGGGGAAGTCATAGAGCGAGCTTGGAGATGAAGCCCATATACATTTTCTCATAATGCAACTCAGTGCAGCAGGACCATATGACATCAGTTACTTTCAGCAGAAACTTATCTAGTTGTGCAGGCATCTGCATCTTTCCTCCAAGGAAGCACTTGAACGGCCTTAAGGGGAGGATATCATCATATCCACAAATGCTAACTCTGTTCTTCTCACTAAAAACCCCCTTTCTTGCCATTGTTGAAAATGAGGTTAGGCTTACGGAAAATGTGCCGTGCACAACATGAGGCATCATGGCTCCCGCCCTGCAGTTATCGGCTAATATAATAAGGTGACAAGCTTCAAAATAGAGGAAAACAACATTTATATATGGTCTTCGGCTAATGCAATCATAAATCTATTTATATATTGTTCCGCGCTTTTTCCATGAATATACAGAGTATAAAATAAAATAATTGGTTATGTTTTCACAGCTACTGTGTTACATAGTGCAGTGATGTTATTTTTGCATTGCCCATTGGTTGTTATGGCTCTATATTTATATTCAATATTCTTATTGTAACATTCTGCCCCTAGTGGCTTAACACTAGAGTTTTAAAAAGGGTAGAAAACATAGGGTTGTCAATGCACGTGATCACACTTTCCCCAAGCGCAGACCATCCATCATGGCTAACTGTCTTTCGCTTGCCCACTGTCCCAGCTCTCGTGATCACTGTATCTGGTATTCTAGTAGGCCGCTCCTGGTTAATATAGCTTTCCATCTGTAACGGAAGTGAGTTTTTTGTTTCAAATATTACCCATAAATCTAATTTGCAGTTGCCTCCATGTATATATGATGCTGGTGAATGTCTTTGAAAACGTTTACCCTGGATTCCTCTCTATAAATGTACCGGACGTCCTGACCCAGAGAACTTTGGAGGCTACCGTCAAACGATGAATATTCCTACGAAGAAAACAAACCCACCAGAAAGGAGAAGGTTCACACCTTGGAGCCTGGGCCCTGAGTTCAGGACTATCCTGCAAGTGCTGGTTTCAACCCTTAAATACCGATAGGCTCATCTTGCTTCACCCCTTAGTATAGCCCAGCATTGCCATTTAATTAAAAGAAGTGTGGTCTGCTTCTGGCTCTCACACAACAAATAGCCCGGCTCACTGCTCAACCCACACGGGCCTGTCGCTTGGGTTGGAATGTGAGGCCTAATCGGAAGTCGAGCATAAGCATGTAGATATGATAGAATCTGTTGAAGCGAGGGTGGTGGCTATTGAGCTCTGAGGCACCCATTAGAAAGCAGTTATGGAAAGCCACTAGAGAAGCCGTTGGTTTAGGAGAAGGCTGTAAATGGCAGGTCCTGTAAGAGGTTTAGGTTGCAGAAGACACTACTCAAGCATGCACTGATAAGAGAAGGCTTATGATATGAAGAACTCTTCTGGTATGGAAGGCATAAAAGCGTAAGACACTACTGCCAGCAACAACTGTTCTGAAAATTCCAAGCTTTTGTGGTCTTAATATCCTAAAAGGTAAGGGTCTTTCAAAAACCAGGAAGTCTGTGCCCCGGTCTCTTCAAATGGTCTCTGATCTTCTTACTTTCAGAAAGCAGTTATACACTTGGTCAGGGCCGGCTTTAAGGAAGTGGGACTGGTGCAGCTGCACTGGGCGCTGACCTGTGGAGGGGGCACTGAACTCAAGGGGGGTGCTGCGATTAAAAATAACTTATGATTGGAGGGATGGGGGCACTTTTGTCCAGTGGTAGTGAGAGAATACAAAGAGGTGGTCATGGGATGTGGGGGCGCTAAACATGATTGTCGCACAGTGCATCACCAGCGCTCAAGCCGGCCCTGCACTTGGTTGTTTGTCCGGTGATCCTCCCTTATGTAAGTAAAAGAGAAATGGGCATTCACAATCCAAACAACATCAATGCCCCTTGATGTGGGTTATTGACTAACCTTATGCTGATTCAGGAAGTTTCATCACCATATGATATGATGGAATTCTATATTTCAGGTGGCGTAAGTCCAATTCCCAATCCAGTATGAAGAAAGTCTATAGTGAAAATAATCCACAAACCCAGATCTTGCGTGTCTGCTTCGCTTATTTTATTCAATTTCTTTTTCTTCATTTAATGTTTTTTTTCATAATTCCATTGGTTTAAGAATAACACAAATAGCACTTGTCTGGTCCTTTCATCAAGCAGCAGCAGGCCACTCCTTGGAGTAACAAAACGCTTACTCCATTTTCATCAAATAAAATCTTACTGTTTCAAGTGTATTTAAGTATTTTCCTATATGGCTTTCTCATGGGATCCTTCACCCTGATCCTATAACTTATTACTTCTTGACAATTTAAGAGTGAGAGAAAAGAGTGATTCACATGCAAAGCTAGAACTCAGCTAGTGACTGCCCGCCTAATGAGAAGGTACCTTTGCTTCCACCCTTTCCACCTCATCAGGTCTCAACTGATCTCGTCAGTTTCTTTTAGCTCTATTGCTGAGTTTTCTCTTAATCACAAATAGGATGCTGTGGGATAAAGTTTATATTGATTTCCCATCAGTAAAACTCACCTTTAAGTGTTATGACACTCAGTGCATGCCCAGTCAGGACAACATTAATTGAATAAAGGCAAGTGACCTTCAACTTTTCTATGCTGAGCCCCTCCATGAGTAAACAAGCATTTGCAATGCAATAGGTCTCGCATTTGCAAGAGTTTAAGCTATTGGCATTGAAAATGACAATTTCTTTTATTGATCTGTTTTGATAATTAACACATATATGAAAGGTACTGTCATTTACAATGCCAATAGCTCAAACTGTTGTAGATGCGAGACCTATTTCATTTCAAAGATGCGGCCGCCATTGTCCCGGGCTGCTTGTAAGGTGAAAACGCACATGGTGCGTTGAATGTTGCAGGAAACCATGTCGTGCCTGCAGTAGGAGAAACTCATTAAAGAAAATAGTGCTTACAGACTAAAAAAGATATACCATATAACAACAGAAGTAAAAGGGCCAGTCCTCATTGGAGGTTACAAATGAAGACAAGGCGCTGCTAAGGAGGGACTAATAAGCCTATCAACGAATCAGAAGTCAGCATTTACAAAGGACTATGGCTCAAGCCAATGACAAATATGGGCGGCGAGTGGGCGGAGCTTCAAGGCCATACTCGAATACAGCATGCCTCGCAAAGCAGCGCATGCGCTGCCCAGACTCAACCTAAAAAAAAGAAAAAAAGCAGAGCAAATATTTTGTTATATATTATAGGAGAATCAACTGCAAATTGTGCTATGTTTAAAAGTGGGGGGGCAAATTAAAATAGAACTTAAAAACAACTGCAGGCAATGGCAGTCAAAATCGTTTTATGTCAGATACTAAAAAAAAAACCATACAATAGTTAAATATTTCATGTCACAATGGCAATATAACAAAGTAAAACTAAAATATTATTATTTGTTTGAACTCCATCTATTGCGGCTTCTAATATTACAAAAACACAATTTATAGAAAAAATGATGGGGCGCATGCTTAGTTGGCGTGGGGGCACCATCTGATGGCAGCAAGCCTGAGGCTGCCTCTGGTTAGACGTGTTCTGATTAGGGTGACCAGGCATCCCGGATTTGCCAGGGCGGTCCTGGTTTTTCACCAGCTGTCCCAGCACATTTCAGGAAATTTAGCTCATGTCCTGGTTTTTAGCGAGGGTCGACTGAAAATGCAGGGATAGTTAGCAGTTGCTTCAAGAAAGCAATTTAATTATCAGCCATGAGCGCTGTCATTCTGTGCGCTCGCTTGAAGTAAAATTGTAGTCCTTCTTCTATGTTCATGAAATGTCCCGGTTTTTAGGTCTCGCCTGACCTAGCGCATGCGCTGGTCTGGCGAGACTTTTAGTAAGGGCTTCAAAAACTGCTGCCATGGCCGGCCTAGAGCTTGAGTGCATGTGCACGGGCGCGCGCTTTTCACTCGCTGCACTATGATTGCGATCACTTTCGCGGCCGCTTTGAGGTTACGGCCGCATGGTCAATGCTTGTCTCAGAAAGCCTCAAAGATGCACGGACGAGCTCTAAATGTGCTGCGTTTAAGCTATAAAAGAAGAAGTGCACAACTCTGTCTGTCCATCCATGTATACACATCCTATCCCTGCGCACCGTCCACCACGGCCAAACAGGCATTGTTGGACTCGGTGGCGCCTCTCTCTCTCTCCCTATCATTCCTTCGCCTTGATTTACACATACATGTCCTCACTGCCAAACACCACACTGCAATGCGTCTTTGTAGCGCTCTGTGCATACAGGTAGATCGCAGCGCTAAGAACCCATCCATGCGAGGAGAGCTCATTGTTACACCCTCACACAGATAGAGGTGTGTATTGCACACACAAAGGGATATATATCAGGGGTCATGAGGACTAAGAGACAACAGCGAGAGGTGCGTCCGGCTCCGCGGAGCCCCCTTACCTCTGCTCCATAGGAGACGCTCCGGCATGTGCAAAATCCAGTGCTTTGTCTTGTCAACTATGCTACGGTGGGCAGCATCCACAAGAGACACACCAGGGAGTGGGATCTGTTGCTTGTCCGCCCTCATAGTCTTGGGATGTCTTCTTATTCCCCCTATTTTTTGGTGCTGTTGTTTCTTTTGGGGGTTGTTACCGGCGCCCCTTTTTCATAGAAAAGTGAAGCCGAAAAACGTGAGAGTTGTGTTACAAAACGTAATTCTTTGTTGGTTCCAGAGTACCGCTCATTAAAGCCCACCAAGCGCCCCCCATCCTTCGCCCATTTTTCATTTACAAAGGCATATAATAACAAATTGTAGAGTGTTTTACCCAAAGTGCTTTACAAAGAGCAACTTTCTGTGTCCAATTATCACTTGCTTTGAAATGGTACTCATATCGGCCTCAGGAGGATGAAAAGCGAAGTCTCCTCTGCTGGCGTTCAAACCTATGACATGTAAAATGTAGATACACACCTCGGAATAAGGTGCATAATCTACTGAGCTATCCTCAGGAGGTATCTGCTGAGGTCAGCATAGCACCAAAAGGGGTGGAGGCAGGCTCTGAAATGGGCAGAAAGGTGCTTCCAATTATGAACTTCTGTAAACGTTGTGGAGAAGTGTGGCTCAGGGGTTAGAGGCAGCAGACCTGGAAGCTGAGATCGGTCCTGGACCAGGGTTCAATTCCCCGCCTCGGCGGGTCTTGGGCTAAAAATTCCACGGACTCGATAATTCTCGCCCCGGTGCCTCCTCAACTCACGGGTTCACACTCTGCGACTCTGGGCAATAGCTTGCTTAATCTCCACAATGGCCCCTCGCAGAGGGATGCCTGACTTTCACCTTGTGGATACCCTGCTATCTCACAGGGGAATACCAGGACGGGTTCCCTAAGCAAGCGCCAGGAAACCCACTGTGGGTAGCTGTGCGCTATATAAGCTCAACTACATTTACATTCTCTTTGTTGTATGTAGCGCTAGCTGACAAAGCCTCACAGCGCTATAAATAACGTTCATTTTACCCTACGACTGGCGTTCTATTCCTTAAGCTAGGAAAGATGAATGGTTGTGTCTGTTCTATCGGGTTTTGAGCCTGCGGTGTGCAGTTGAAGACAGTTTTCTCCAACGGGTGCTTTAATCCACGGAGATACTCTGCTTTCTTTCTATAATTTTTCCTTTCGCTGTTTGGTTCAATCATTTTTTCCTCACAAGTCTCCACTCTTTATTTGCTTACTCTGGTTCTCTTCATTCCTTTTGATTCCCCTCTTCATTTGCTAGATGATTTATTACTCTTCCCGCGCCCTGTCACTCCCCAGGAGTGAATGGGCGAATCAGAAGGGGAACGAAGGGTTGGTGCCTAACAGCCAGGATCCTCGGCATTAGAAGGATGAGTGGTGGGGTAAAGATGGCAATTAAACTCTAGCCTGCAGAGGCCACAACCACACGCACACAACTACAGCAGGTGCATTAGCCCAGCGATCTCACCAGCTTTAATCCTTTCCATTCGATTGGCTGTACTCCTTTGCTGTCTTGTGGAATCTCCTCTATTTCATCAGTTTAAATCCTCGTTTCTCCAACTACCCATATCTGCATTCCATACCGTGTTCCATTCTCCTTATACCCATTTCACCATTATTTTCTCTTTTTTCTCTATATTCTTTCCTTCATTTTCACCATTCTCTTCCTCTTTATTTCACTATATTCCACCCTAGTTCTTGCACCCTTGCTCTGTCCTTCGTTCACCCGGCCAACCATCCTTTCTATGACCCCCCTCATGGTTACATTGACATAAAAGGCACACTTGTAGAATTGAGGGAATCTGCTGAAGGGCCCCCACAGATAATGGATGGTTATTGCTACTCCATTCAATGGTAGTTGCTTTTTCGACCTCAGAAGGATGAAGAGCTAAGTGTACTGGGATTCGAACCCGTGACTGTGTGCTCAATCACAAGGCACAGCTTATTTCCTCCTCTCCCCTCCCCATTTCATTTTTCCTTTCGTTTCTTTCCTCTTCCCATTTCTCCTGTTCTCTTTCCCCCCTCGTTGCCCTCCATTACTACTCTTTCAATGTCTTTCTTTCTTTTTTCCTATTGGTTATGATGAGATCTCACTGGCAGTCCAACATTCTTGACATGTAGTGAGACGAAAGCTGGCATGGATTTGAGGAGTGGATTTAAGAACGGTCACATATCTTTCAAATAGGATGTATTTTATTGAATTCACTCTGTGCTGATGGAGGCAAATATCATCTATCCCTACACGCCCCAACTAACATCTATGTATGAATTAGATATAACTGGCCGCACACTGCTCGTCATACCAGCAAGTTGCCCCATGGAACTATGGGCGATGTAATAGCGACGGCGAGTACGCCTATGCTACGAAGTGTAAGAGTAAGTATGTGTCGCATTAGCCATCCCTGGACACGTGTTTCGAGGTAGTTGCCTCTCGTCAGCAGGGAGTAGGTAAGTGTAGAGGGGTGCCGTGTAGACTGCCTGCAATTAAAAATAGGTAAAGTACCTTTCAAGGCGCGCAGGTGCCGGTCAAAGACTCGTCAGTCCGGTAGCTCAGGAGAGCCGTAATGAATTAGATATAACTGGCCGCACACTGCTCGTCATACCAGCAAGTTGCCCCATGGAACTATGGGCGATGTAGTAGCGACGGCGAGTACGCCTATGCTACGAAGTGTAAGAGTAAGTATGTGTCGCATTAGCCATCCCTGGACACGTGTTTCGAGGTAGTTGCCTCTCGTCAGCAGGGAGTAGGTAAGTGTAGAGGGGTGCCGTGTAGACTGCCTGCAATTAAAAATAGGTAAAGTACCTTTCAAGGCGCGCAGGTGCCGGTCAAAGACTCGTCAGTCCGGTAGCTCAGGAGAGCCGTAATGAATTAGATATAACTGGCCGCACACTGCTCGTCATACCAGCAAGTTGCCCCATGGAACTATGGGCGATGTAGTAGCGACGGCGAGTACGCCTATGCTACGAAGTGTAAGAGTAAGTATGTGTCGCATTAGCCATCCCTGGACACGTGTTTCGAGGTAGTTGCCTCTCGTCAGCAGGGAGTAGGTAAGTGTAGAGGGGTGCCGTGTAGACTGCCTGCAATTAAAAATAGGTAAAGTACCTTTCAAGGCGCGCAGGTGCCGGTCAAAGACTCGTCAGTCCGGTAGCTCAGGAGAGCCGTAATGAATTAGATATAACTGGCCGCACACTGCTCGTCATACCAGCAAGTTGCCCCATGGAACTATGGGCGATGTAGTAGCGACGGCGAGTACGCCTATGCTACGAAGTGTAAGAGTAAGTATGTGTCGCATTAGCCATCCCTGGACACGTGTTTCGAGGTAGTTGCCTCTCGTCAGCAGGGAGTAGGTAAGTGTAGAGGGGTGCCGTGTAGACTGCCTGCAATTAAAAATAGGTAAAGTACCTTTCAAGGCGCGCAGGTGCCGGTCAAAGACTCGTCAGTCCGGTAGCTCAGGAGAGCCGTAATGAATTAGATATAACTGGCCGCACACTGCTCGTCATACCAGCAAGTTGCCCCATGGAACTATGGGCGATGTAGTAGCGACGGCGAGTACGCCTATGCTACGAAGTGTAAGAGTAAGTATGTGTCGCATTAGCCATCCCTGGACACGTGTTTCGAGGTAGTTGCCTCTCGTCAGCAGGGAGTAGGTAAGTGTAGAGGGGTGCCGTGTAGACTGCCTGCAATTAAAAATAGGTAAAGTACCTTTCAAGGCGCGCAGGTGCCGGTCAAAGACTCGTCAGTCCGGTAGCTCAGGAGAGCCGTAATGAATTAGATATAACTGGCCGCACACTGCTCGTCATACCAGCAAGTTGCCCCATGGAACTATGGGCGATGTAGTAGCGACGGCGAGTACGCCTATGCTACGAAGTGTAAGAGTAAGTATGTGTCGCATTAGCCATCCCTGGACACGTGTTTCGAGGTAGTTGCCTCTCGTCAGCAGGGAGTAGGTAAGTGTAGAGGGGTGCCGTGTAGACTGCCTGCAATTAAAAATAGGTAAAGTACCTTTCAAGGCGCGCAGGTGCCGGTCAAAGACTCGTCAGTCCGGTAGCTCAGGAGAGCCGTAATGAATTAGATATAACTGGCCGCACACTGCTCGTCATACCAGCAAGTTGCCCCATGGAACTATGGGCGATGTAGTAGCGACGGCGAGTACGCCTATGCTACGAAGTGTAAGAGTAAGTATGTGTCGCATTAGCCATCCCTGGACACGTGTTTCGAGGTAGTTGCCTCTCGTCAGCAGGGAGTAGGTAAGTGTAGAGGGGTGCCGTGTAGACTGCCTGCAATTAAAAATAGGTAAAGTACCTTTCAAGGCGCGCAGGTGCCGGTCAAAGACTCGTCAGTCCGGTAGCTCAGGAGAGCCGTAATGAATTAGATATAACTGGCCGCACACTGCTCGTCATACCAGCAAGTTGCCCCATGGAACTATGGGCGATGTAGTAGCGACGGCGAGTACGCCTATGCTACGAAGTGTAAGAGTAAGTATGTGTCGCATTAGCCATCCCTGGACACGTGTTTCGAGGTAGTTGCCTCTCGTCAGCAGGGAGTAGGTAAGTGTAGAGGGGTGCCGTGTAGACTGCCTGCAATTAAAAATAGGTAAAGTACCTTTCAAGGCGCGCAGGTGCCGGTCAAAGACTCGTCAGTCCGGTAGCTCAGGAGAGCCGTAATGAATTAGATATAACTGGCCGCACACTGCTCGTCATACCAGCAAGTTGCCCCATGGAACTATGGGCGATGTAGTAGCGACGGCGAGTACGCCTATGCTACGAAGTGTAAGAGTAAGTATGTGTCGCATTAGCCATCCCTGGACACGTGTTTCGAGGTAGTTGCCTCTCGTCAGCAGGGAGTAGGTAAGTGTAGAGGGGTGCCGTGTAGACTGCCTGCAATTAAAAATAGGTAAAGTACCTTTCAAGGCGCGCAGGTGCCGGTCAAAGACTCGTCAGTCCGGTAGCTCAGGAGAGCCGTAATGAATTAGATATAACTGGCCGCACACTGCTCGTCATACCAGCAAGTTGCCCCATGGAACTATGGGCGATGTAGTAGCGACGGCGAGTACGCCTATGCTACGAAGTGTAAGAGTAAGTATGTGTCGCATTAGCCATCCCTGGACACGTGTTTCGAGGTAGTTGCCTCTCGTCAGCAGGGAGTAGGTAAGTGTAGAGGGGTGCCGTGTAGACTGCCTGCAATTAAAAATAGGTAAAGTACCTTTCAAGGCGCGCAGGTGCCGGTCAAAGACTCGTCAGTCCGGTAGCTCAGGAGAGCCGTAATGAATTAGATATAACTGGCCGCACACTGCTCGTCATACCAGCAAGTTGCCCCATGGAACTATGGGCGATGTAGTAGCGACGGCGAGTACGCCTATGCTACGAAGTGTAAGAGTAAGTATGTGTCGCATTAGCCATCCCTGGACACGTGTTTCGAGGTAGTTGCCTCTCGTCAGCAGGGAGTAGGTAAGTGTAGAGGGGTGCCGTGTAGACTGCCTGCAATTAAAAATAGGTAAAGTACCTTTCAAGGCGCGCAGGTGCCGGTCAAAGACTCGTCAGTCCGGTAGCTCAGGAGAGCCGTAATGAATTAGATATAACTGGCCGCACACTGCTCGTCATACCAGCAAGTTGCCCCATGGAACTATGGGCGATGTAGTAGCGACGGCGAGTACGCCTATGCTACGAAGTGTAAGAGTAAGTATGTGTCGCATTAGCCATCCCTGGACACGTGTATCGAGGTAGTTGCCTCTCGTCAGCAGGGAGTAGGTAAGTGTAGAGGGGTGCCGTGTAGACTGCCTGCAATTAAAAATAGGTAAAGTACCTTTCAAGGCGCGCAGGTGCCGGTCAAAGACTCGTCAGTCCGGTAGCTCAGGAGAGCCGTAATGAATTAGATATAACTGGCCGCACACTGCTCGTCATACCAGCAAGTTGCCCCATGGAACTATGGGCGATGTAGTAGCGACGGCGAGTACGCCTATGCTACGAAGTGTAAGAGTAAGTATGTGTCGCATTAGCCATCCCTGGACACGTGTTTCGAGGTAGTTGCCTCTCGTCAGCAGGGAGTAGGTAAGTGTAGAGGGGTGCCGTGTAGACTGCCTGCAATTAAAAATAGGTAAAGTACCTTTCAAGGCGCGCAGGTGCCGGTCAAAGACTCGTCAGTCCGGTAGCTCAGGAGAGCCGTAATGAATTAGATATAACTGGCCGCACACTGCTCGTCATACCAGCAAGTTGCCCCATGGAACTATGGGCGATGTAGTAGCGACGGCGAGTACGCCTATGCTACGAAGTGTAAGAGTAAGTATGTGTCGCATTAGCCATCCCTGGACACGTGTTTCGAGGTAGTTGCCTCTCGTCAGCAGGGAGTAGGTAAGTGTAGAGGGGTGCCGTGTAGACTGCCTGCAATTAAAAATAGGTAAAGTACCTTTCAAGGCGCGCAGGTGCCGGTCAAAGACTCGTCAGTCCGGTAGCTCAGGAGAGCCGTAATGAATTAGATATAACTGGCCGCACACTGCTCGTCATTCTGTGGTAAATAAAAATACCGGACTGAATTTCATACGGAATCTTAAAATAAAGTAAATAGCTCAAAATAACAAGAGGCAGAATCCGTGGTATAAGAGGTTTTCTAAATGGGCTTTATTCCATCAAAAATGGCCGACTCGAGTCGCGGCCTTCAGGTTCCGTCACCACGAGGGTTCAGGAAGTGAAGTACAATAATTTATTGACAGACATGTATTTTTATAATAAGTGCATTACAATGAAACGAATGTAGAAGGCGTAACATTTGATAAGAAGAGTGACAAAACAGGTACGTAATCGAAACTAGGCGTAATAAGGAATAAAAGAAACATGATTGGTTTGCATTATCAGACATAGGTGGATCTATAAGATAATACTTGGCATAGATGCGCGCGCAGCAGCATGACGTGTAATTGACGTGCAACTAGGGGGTGAAGGGGACTTGACATTTAGCTCTACATGTGGAGACGAGAAGTCTGGGGGGTCAAGTCAACCTAATCCCAAATCATATCTACCATCCTATGTTTGGAGAACTATGTTATCCACAAGGAAGGACTCTCGGACAGAATCTATTCTATACTAACTGTGTGTGCGTGTACAAGCGTCTAAGTGTCTATATGAGATGCGAGGGGCAGAAAACTTTCCATGGCAGCAGGACTATGAATCACTTGCAGGAGGACGGAAAGGCTGAGTCCTTTGCTTGTGAGCTAAAGGAAATGTTTACCTAAATCACTAGACAGGAATGCATCGGCTGGAGAGCAAA
Organism: Triturus cristatus; assembly: GCF_964204655.1. Lineage (NCBI taxonomy): Eukaryota > Metazoa > Chordata > Amphibia > Caudata > Salamandridae > Triturus > Triturus cristatus. The sequence continues at coordinate 166,057,499 of NC_140594.1, forward strand.
ATAGATAATTCGAAGGTGAAATACAGCTTCTTGGCAGGCATGCGAAAACTGGCCGAGGCAGGCACCGTTAGCTGCACAGGGAGTAGGACAAAGTTCATGGATACAGATGCGAGCTCAAGCTGAAGCTGTCAGAGACAGAGAGCAGGGAAAGGCTTTGAGGACAGAATCGGGCCTACTTGCCTGAGCTGTAAAAATGTAGTAACTTAGCCATATAAAGTCGGTGGCCTTTCATACTTAGGAATCGAATATCCAGCCCATTGATGGCGGATCTGACAGAGAACATGTCGACGGAAGACACACATATGTTTGCGTCTTAGAAACTGGAACTGGAGGGAACATACATGTACTTGTAACATGCATATAGAACCGTTGGGGTCCAAGATAGGGGACATAACTGACCAGGAAAATCCACATTTCCACATTCCCTCCTTGTCCCCTTCTTGCCCTTCAAGAGATATCAATCTTCATCATTCCATCGATTTGCTCATGGAGCATCATTTCTTCTTCCTTCTTCTTCCGGCATTTTGAACGAGAACTTTGATATGGAATGCATGATGTGGCACACAGACCACAAATCACTGGTCCACATTGTAGGCATAAACAACAACTGAAGAGCATAAGAAGGCCAATACCTAGGAAGGATAGAACTCTCCATCCCCAGGCTGATATCACACTCCAAAACCACCCGGACCACGTCCAAGTGCCTGGATTTTCGTGTATCTGGCTTACAATCTTATGAAGGCGTGTTATAGCTTTATATACAGATGGCGAATTTTCTGGTATGAATATGCAGCAGCTGGATCCGATGACCCTGCAAGCTCCGCCCCTATCGGCCAGGATGACGTCAAGGACAAGACGATTCTGGAGAACAACAATTCTCATCACTGATTGTTCCTCTGTCAGATTGCCTAGGGCGGCTATAGTCTCGTTTACTACAGCTTCAAGAGTCTTGGTGAGTCTGCATATCAGCTTACTATTTGATATAGTACCTATATAGGGAAAGATACCTTTATTGAAATCTACATACTTGTCCCATGCCGTCTCAGTATAATCGACAACTGGGAGATCTCTTCGCTCTCTATTGTGTACTAAATGAACATTTCGATAATAATCAGGGGGAGCTAGGAAAACAGGTGGCAAAAGGAATGCTATGTAACAGGTACCATCCCAATCTAGAGGCAGACGCATATATGCCGTCTGACCACATATAAAGTAAGAATGGCGAGAAGCTCTAAATGAAGATTTACCTTGATCACTATATTCTACTATAGTAACGCATTGGCTATGGCCCATATGTATGGAACCAACTTTTCTTACACATAATTCACCCTTAACTGGAAATACAGACATAGTGGGCAGAATTAGTTCAACTTCGGATTTGACATTCAGAATCATAAGATTAGGCGTAAAATTACCTAATTTATACACTTCATTCTCTAAATCAGTTCCTGTTCTACTGGGGTGACCCTCCTTATTAGGGTGACAGACTTCGAATAAAACTATATTCAGATTTCCCCATATCCAGTGTTGTTGATAAACTGCTGTGTCTGGGTCTATGGAATTTAATAAACTAAACCATGCTCCACAGGAGCCATTGTGTGTGAATGGATGTGGAAAGAAAGGCAGAACTCCTTTGTTATTCTGATAGGGAGGGAGTCGGCCACACACCCAACAATTGGTGGCATTACTAGTCTGATGGGAATGATGTAACATACTAATGAATGTGTTATTGCGCAGCGCAAGTCTATAGGACAACTCATGTGGCGGTAGGTCACTAAAAGAATGTTCATCAGTTATATTGAAAGCACGTTTAGAAACAGGATAATACATATGCAACAATATACTTGCAGTAACTATTAAAAAACTCAAGAAAAACAAAATTAATAAAGTCACAATACAGTGGCTACGCAGTGATTTACAATAAGCATGTCGTTTCATTATGATTCTGGACTCTACATGATTCAGACCTAAGGGATACATGTCAGGACAGATTCAACCGCTTCACCTTGGAGAGGACTTAAACAATCAAATCGTCCGACAGTTTAGATCTGGACCTGAGTTTCTGTTTATAGAGTTCGGTGCTACTGGCCTCAGCCAAAGGTAGCTTTGAGTCAATGGGGGAAGACACACGGGAAGTACTGTTTGTGTCAGGAGGAAGTCCATTAAATTTTTTTATATGGGTGGAATGCACCCATCCTTTTCTTCCTTCGATCTTCACAGCTGTTCTGGTCGTCAGCAGGACCAACTTAGGAAGCCTCCACCTTGGCTCCAGTTGGGTTTTCCGATCAAAATTTCTGATGAGAACATAATCACCGGGAATTACATCATGAGGTTTCACCTCGGTGTTGTCGGGAAAAGCTGCGAACGACAAGATTGTAGTGCAGACATCAAGGAAGCCAGGTAATCTGTCAGCATATTACAGTCAACATCAGTTATTTTACGGGGTATAGGCGTCCCCCACATATTCGGTGGTCTACCAAAGATCACTTCATAAGGGGATAGCCCTGTTCGAGAGTGTGCTACCATTCTCATGTAGAATAGCGCAACTGGTAAGGCTACTATCCAGTCCACACCTTTTTCCTGACATATTTTAGACAATCTGATTTTTAAAAGTTGATTATGTCGTTCCACGAGACCTGCTGCCTCGGGGTGTCGGACACAGTGGAATTTCCACTGATATCCCAACAAAAGTGAGACATGTTTCATTAATTCGGATGAGAAAGGCTGACCGTTATCTGAATATACAACACGTGGTAAACCGTACCGTGGGAAGAATTCTCGAACTAGCTGCTTGGCAGTAGTCGGGGCAGTGTAATCTGATACGGGATACGCCTCTGTCCAACGGGAGAGAGCGCAGACAACTACGAGAACATATTTGAATCCTCGACAACGTTCCATCTGAATATAATCCATCTGGAGGACTTCAAAAGGATGGTCAGGAGGCTGAAATCCACCCTGCTCTACGGGAACACTCTTTCCTGGATTAAACTGACAACATATCATACAGGTACGAACTTTTTGTTTAGCTGCTGCTCGTAAATGTTTATTGAACCAAATGTGCTGAATGCTGTCTAGCATAGCCTTCTCTCCTAAATGTGCTGGACTGTGAACTGTAGCTATAATGGCTTGAACCATGGAATCAGGGAGAAACCATACAGATTTCTCCTTCGTCATCCACCCTTGATCTGTCTGGATCCCTCCTAGTTCAGTCCACTTCTTTATTTCTTCTGCTGTGGCATGTGTCTGTATGTCAATTACGTCAAGTGCGGGATCCTTAATTGTCATACACTGTGTTGGTGTCTGAACTATTGGCTTTGTCATGTCTAATGTGCGATTCTGAGCAGTCTGTTTAGCTGTTCTGTCAGCTAAATCATTGCCTTGAGAAATGGTATCAGTAACCTTCGTGTGTGCTTTACATTTCATAATCGATATAGCAGTGGGTAGATGTATTGCGTCTAACAAAGCATGAATGAGGGGTCCGTGCTGAATGTGGGCACCATGGGAGGTTAAATAACCTCTCTCTCGCCACAGCACGCCGAAGTCGTGTACAACTCCGAATGCATAACGTGAGTCAGTGTATACATTAACTTTCTTATTTGTGGCTTGAATACAGGCTTGCGTTAGAGCAATAAGTTCTGCTGCTTGGGCTGACAAAGTATCTATACAATGTGTCTCAATAACTTCAGTGTCTGTTGTGACTGCATACGCGGCCACTAAATCTCCTGTACTTGTTCTCATGCACGATCCGTCTACATACAACGTCAGGTCTGGATCTAACAATGGAACGTCTGTCAAGTCTTGTCTAGGTTTCGTCTTTATTTCAATGATTTCAACACAATCATGAGCTAGTGGGTCTGTTCCAATTACAGGTAATAGTGTAGCAGGATTCAATGTATTACACCGTCGGATCTCTATGTGTGGTTGAAACAATGTCAGTTCATAACCGGTAAGTCTTGCAATGGTCAAGTGTTGTGTTTGTGTTCGGTTCACAAGAACCTCTACTGCATGTGGTACTTGTACTGTCAATGGGTGTCCTAATACTATGGCATCGCTTTGTCTGATTGCTAAAGCTGTCGCTGCCACTGATTTCAGGCATGCAGGCAAAGCCTGAGCTACGGGATCTAATGTACTGGAAAAATAAGCACATGGCTTGCGTGATCCTGCTTGATCCTGAGTGAGTACTGACAAGGCAGTACCTTCGCGTTCTGTAACAAAGAGTGTAAAATGTTTGCTATAACATGGTGTTGCTAAAACAGGTGCTTGACATAAAGCTTCCTTTAGGCTTTCAAAAGCTTGTGTATGTTCCTGAGTCCAAGGGAGAACAGTCGATGTGGCTGCCTCCTGTGTGGTTAACTGAATGAGTGGTTTTGCTAGAAATGCGTACTGAGGGATCCACTGCCTACAATATGAAGTGAGGCCTATGAAAGCTCGCACCTCCTTTTGTGTCTGGGGTATTGACATGTTAGCAATTAACTGGATGCGATCTGGTGTAAGCTGCCTTCCCTCCTTGGACAGCGAGTGACCAAGATAAATAACTCGCTGAACACAGAATTGCAGCTTAGAAGGGGACACCTTGTGCCCCTTGTCGGCTAGGAAATGTAAAACTGTCAGAGAAGCTTTTTCACATTCTGACTCGCTTCTCGCGGTGATCAGCAGATCATCGACATATTGAAGCAGTGCAGTATTGACTGGCATGTGGATACTGTCAAGTTCTCGTTTCAGTGCTTGGCTGTAGATGCTGGGGCTTTCTGTGAATCCTTGGGGAGCGCGTGAGAATTTAAAGCTGCGCCCATTTAAACTGAATCCGAACAAGTATTGGCTTTCCGGATCTATTGGGACGCTGAAAAAGGCATTCTTGAGATCGATTACAGTAAAGAATGTTGCTTCGGAATCAATTGCTGTCAACAATGATGATATATCAGGGACCACAGGGAATTGTGGTACAATACACTTGTTTAGTTCACGCAAATCAATAACCAATCGGTATACTGGCGGAGCAGTAGGATCAGTTCGTTTAAGAATCGGAATTATCGGTGAATTACATACATTGGAGTCTGTTTCTACAACTACTCCCTGGGCAATCAGCTCATCAATGATTTTCAGCAAAGCCACTACAGCATCATGCGGTAACTTGTATTGTCGCATTCGTGGTAGTACCACTCCTGCTTTCAATGTAACTCGATAGGGTGTAATGTTCATGCAGCCAACATCCGTAGGGCCTTGTGCCCATAGATGTACTGGTAAAGTCTGTAGTCGGGGATCCATGTCTCTAGACACATAGTGACCTTTAAAATCACGCAAAAACAACCTTACTCCTTCCGGAGAACAACATATTATGGCTCCTAGTGCTTTCAGAGTTTTAATTCCTAACAGATTTTCTGGGCATGATTTAGTAAGTAATAAGTCTGTAGTTCGTGTCAAAGGTCCTATCGTAAGTGGTAGAGGCTGTGATACTTCATTAACAATAGGTTTTCCCGAAAAACCAAGGGAAACATTTTGAGAGCCTGAGAGGGGTGCCCCTGGAACTTCACTTCGTTTTATAGTTGTTCGACTTGCCCCTGTATCGAGTAAGAATTTTCTATCTTGACCTAATAATTCACTATGTACATAAGGTCCTTCTTGATCTACAGGAATCTCGATAAGCGGTAAGTCAACTTCCCTCTCTAGGCTGGTTCATGCGTAGCGCTGATATTCAGGGTATTCATACTGTGCAGTCTGATACATTTGTCGTGTTGTGGTTTGTGTGGCAGTAGCAGGCAACGGTGGTGCAGCTGGCACAAACTGTATGGGTTGCTGTGAGGCTGGCATTGCCTGTTGCTGAACTGGCATGGACTGTCCATGCTGCATAGCTCCTTGTTCATTCTGATCTTGTCTAACTAATCGTGGTCTCTCCTTTGCAATACCTGTAGCTATATTACGTTTCAGGACTGGACAATCGTGTACATAATGGCCTAGTTGTTTACAGTAATTGCAGGTTCCTTTTACAGGAACTGTAGAATCACCAGAATGTGTCACACCCTTTTTGTGACCATCTGCTGGTACTGTCTGAGAAACTAGCATTTTCATTTTTGTATCCTTCATGCGTCTATGCTCGTGTTCTTGTTCATCCCTAATTCTATTGTGATGATACTGTAACATTTGTAGCATTTGCGACGGAGTGTTACTTTGCCAGGTACTCTCGAATTTCAATATTCTATTCTTCACTGGAGGTAATGCATTTTCCACTAATTTTGTCACAAATAGATGTGGATATGAGTCACTACTTGCTTTTATACCACTATTTATACCAAAACATTTTTCAAATCGAGCATAATAATCGCTTGTGTCTTCATCTTGCTTTTGTTTGCAGGCTGTGATTGCACCCCAATCTTCCTTTTTTGTAGTTAATAAACGTGGCAGTACCTGTACTAGTAAACCTGGTAACAGTTTAACTTTATCCCCGAGCCCCGAACCTGCAGTTCGGCTCCTTTCTTCCTCTGCTAATGCTGTCCAGTCTATCTTTTGGTCTCCCACTTCCCACTCTTTTTCTTTCAGTTTTTCATAAATGCCAGCAGGCAAAAGCACCTTTAATATCGTCATAATATCGGGAAAGGTGTACTCTCCCATCAGTAACATGTCTTTAATTTCTCGGTGGAAACCCGCTGGGTCTTTGTCATGACTAGGTACTACTTTCTTCATTTCTAATAATTCCATTTTTGATATGGGTGTGTAAACAAATACACGGTGAAACTCATTGTCTTCGCCTTTTATTGGGTGCACTTCTCGTAAAGGATTTTGTCTATCCATATAGTACGGCGTTCTTTCTCTGTGGGGCAGCGAGAGAGAATCCGGACTTACAAAAAGGACATACTGTTTACGTGACACTAATATCTCTTTAATTAGCTTGTTACTAGAACCTCTCCATCTGTTTGTGAGTAGTTCCGTTAATATATCAGGTAAAGGACCAGGGTCAGCATGTTGGCTCTTATATAATATGAGGAGTTGCTGAATCATATAGATTCCAGCTAAACGTTGTTCATCTGTACTGAGATTAAAAAACGTGTGTGCTACGGTCTCATCACCGTATTTTTCAGGACTGTCAATCCAGTGAACGGCTGATCTGGCTAATTCTTGCTCATCCATGGAATCGAGGAGGTGGTAACCCCTTCGTTCTCGTAGTATCTTGTCTGCGGCTTGAAACGAATGTTCAGGAGACTTCAGATTTATTACAGGCGTCGGATACGTTCTGCTATTATTTGGACATACAGAGTGTATGGGATCAGAAAAACATCTAGTACTTTCACAGTATCTTCCTCTGCCTACATAGGCTATGGTCTCTGACTGTCTTGCGGAATTCCCTGATTCGGACACTTCATCTGGCTCAAACTCGTCTGTTCCCAATCTTTCTTCATGAATACGCTCTATTTCTTTACGTATTTTTCGGCACATGGCTATTATACAATTTTGCTTATCGTGTCTCCCTTCTGATATATTCTGACTCCATCTTGTAAGAGTAAGCATTGCATTCGGGTCTACCCCTGGACGATCTTGATTTCTGATTACACAGTTTATGAGGAAACGTAACAGTTCCCCCTGTATCTCTACTTTCTGGAATTCCATAGCTCTGTTAATACATCCTGGATCTCGTCCTGTTTGAACAAAATGATATATGTTGTCTAGATGCGTAGTCATCCCTGGTAACCTCGCTAAATACTCTGCGGCTCGCCTGATACGTAATGATGCCAGGACCATTTCGTCCTCTTTACCAACCACCGGGTCATATCTACAATTTACAAGGAGTTCCTTAAGCGTACGTTCACTTACGAATTTAGGTGTACGTGAATGTGCTGACTCTTGAAAGACAAGTTTATTTTTTCTAGGTGGTGTAAAAGTACTGCTAGCACCTCCCGTGGCCCTATCTGGGGCGTCGGGTGTGAATGGGTTCGTTGAACGTGACACAGCAACTATGGGCGTCGATACCTCTGTAGAGTCGACTGCGGAGACAGATGCGGAAACAGATGTGCTTGCCGACGCTTGTGTCGGAACTTGCTGTTGCACGGGGACAGATACCTGATCCTGACGTTGAACCCCTCCGCCAGACGGTCTATGTGGTGTGGCGTTAGCATACTCGGGGGCTGCATCGTCTAGATATGAGGAAAGAAAAACATCTTCTGCGGTTCTGGGATGCCCTTTTGGATGTACCTTAATTGGAAATAATGGGGGTGGCAAGTCTTTTGGCATCTCTGGATCAGCCTTAGGTAGTCCTTCGGCTAGAAGGGGATACATACCATTCATAAGAGCATTTCTTTGTCTATTTACTTGTTCTGATTTCACTCGGATACCTTCCTTAATTAATAGATTTTCTTGAACTTTATTTGAACTTTCTTTACTCCTCTCTTCTTGTCTACGTGCTTTTTCTGTTCGTCTATGAGATTCTTTACGCCATAACTCAACAGCGTCTTTCTGTGACTGTCTGACCTTTCTTTTCCATAACTCTTCCTCCACTTTCATGATGCACTCTGCATCCCAGGTTCCCGCTATGGGCCACCTTTGACTTTCCGGTAATCCCTTGGTATAATCTACCCATAGATCAAGAAACAATATGGCATCTAAGCCATGTTTATGGTACATAAAATGCCCTGGAGTGTCCCTAGGAGGAATAGGAACTGCTTCTTCAAGCACCCCTTTTCTAGTAGTAATCTGTCTTAACTTCGAGAAGAGCGGCATATTTACAACTGATCTGATACTTACTCTTGAATTTACTTAATATGAAAAAACACAATAATGAACAGTGAACAATGAACAGTCATTCATACCACAATATGCAAGACATTTTCTGAATACTTTAAACATTAAACATTAAACATTATAACAATGATCGACAATGATGACAGTCTGCCTAACTAATCACCACGCTGAATTCTTGACAATAACTGAATACTTCGGAATACTTGATATACTGCTAAACAGTACATATACACTGCTAAACAGTGCAGACCGGATTTGTGTACCCAAATCCGTCTTGACCGGCACAACCTATGTGTGCGTCAACACGCCTCCCCGGCGATGGTACTCACCGAGTAGCTCCTTGAAACGGAAGGCCTCAGAGAATGGACAGGACTCGATAACTGCGGACAGCGGACCCTCTGGACGTCGGGATTTCGGAAAACCTGGTGGGCCTCAGTATACCTCGGATCTTGCTCTCTCAGCTAGGCTCTGGTCGGGATACTTCGCACTTCTCACCGCCTCGTCTGGGTTGATCGCAGCCTCAGTCGCCCCCGCTTGACCGGAGGGAGCTTACAGGAAATCCTGCTGGTACGCGTTTATGGTCCGTCCAGCTGTGGCAGGAGACCGGGCCTGCAACGCACCGCCGGCGCGTGAGATGAGAAAGTGTCCCTATTCGGGCGCCATTCTGTGGTAAATAAAAATACCGGACTGAATTTCATACGGAATCTTAAAATAAAGTAAATAGCTCAAAATAACAAGAGGCAGAATCCGTGGTATAAGAGGTTTTCTAAATGGGCTTTATTCCATCAAAAATGGCCGACTCGAGTCGCGGCCTTCAGGTTCCGTCACCACGAGGGTTCAGGAAGTGAAGTACAATAATTTATTGACAGACATGTATTTTTATAATAAGTGCATTACAATGAAACGAATGTAGAAGGCGTAACATTTGATAAGAAGAGTGACAAAACAGGTACGTAATCGAAACTAGGCGTAATAAGGAATAAAAGAAACATGATTGGTTTGCATTATCAGACATAGGTGGATCTATAAGATAATACTTGGCATAGATGCGCGCGCAGCAGCATGACGTGTAATTGACGTGCAACTAGGGGGTGAAGGGGACTTGACATTTAGCTCTACATGTGGAGACGAGAAGTCTGGGGGGTCAAGTCAACCTAATCCCAAATCATATCTACCATCCTATGTTTGGAGAACTATGTTATCCACAAGGAAGGACTCTCGGACAGAATCTATTCTATACTAACTGTGTGTGCGTGTACAAGCGTCTAAGTGTCTATATGAGATGCGAGGGGCAGAAAACTTTCCATGGCAGCAGGACTATGAATCACTTGCAGGAGGACGGAAAGGCTGAGTCCTTTGCTTGTGAGCTAAAGGAAATGTTTACCTAAATCACTAGACAGGAATGCATCGGCTGGAGAGCAAAATAGATAATTCGAAGGTGAAATACAGCTTCTTGGCAGGCATGCGAAAACTGGCCGAGGCAGGCACCGTTAGCTGCACAGGGAGTAGGACAAAGTTCATGGATACAGATGCGAGCTCAAGCTGAAGCTGTCAGAGACAGAGAGCAGGGAAAGGCTTTGAGGACAGAATCGGGCCTACTTGCCTGAGCTGTAAAAATGTAGTAACTTAGCCATATAAAGTCGGTGGCCTTTCATACTTAGGAATCGAATATCCAGCCCATTGATGGCGGATCTGACAGAGAACATGTCGACGGAAGACACACATATGTTTGCGTCTTAGAAACTGGAACTGGAGGGAACATACATGTACTTGTAACATGCATATAGAACCGTTGGGGTCCAAGATAGGGGACATAACTGACCAGGAAAATCCACATTTCCACAATACCAGCAAGTTGCCCCATGGAACTATGGGCGATGTAGTAGCGACGGCGAGTACGCCTATGCTACGAAGTGTAAGAGTAAGTATGTGTCGCATTAGCCATCCCTGGACACGTGTTTCGAGGTAGTTGCCTCTCGTCAGCAGGGAGTAGGTAAGTGTAGAGGGGTGCCGTGTAGACTGCCTGCAATTAAAAATAGGTAAAGTACCTTTCAAGGCGCGCAGGTGCCGGTCAAAGACTCGTCAGTCCGGTAGCTCAGGAGAGCCGTAATGAATTAGATATAACTGGCCGCACACTGCTCGTCATACCAGCAAGTTGCCCCATGGAACTATGGGCGATGTAGTAGCGACGGCGAGTACGCCTATGCTACGAAGTGTAAGAGTAAGTATGTGTCGCATTAGCCATCCCTGGACACGTGTTTCGAGGTAGTTGCCTCTCGTCAGCAGGGAGTAGGTAAGTGTAGAGGGGTGCCGTGTAGACTGCCTGCAATTAAAAATAGGTAAAGTACCTTTCAAGGCGCGCAGGTGCCGGTCAAAGACTCGTCAGTCCGGTAGCTCAGGAGAGCCGTAATGAATTAGATATAACTGGCCGCACACTGCTCGTCATACCAGCAAGTTGCCCCATGGAACTATGGGCGATGTAGTAGCGACGGCGAGTACGCCTATGCTACGAAGTGTAAGAGTAAGTATGTGTCGCATTAGCCATCCCTGGACACGTGTTTCGAGGTAGTTGCCTCTCGTCAGCAGGGAGTAGGTAAGTGTAGAGGGGTGCCGTGTAGACTGCCTGCAATTAAAAATAGGTAAAGTACCTTTCAAGGCGCGCAGGTGCCGGTCAAAGACTCGTCAGTCCGGTAGCTCAGGAGAGCCGTAATGCACCCCTTTACACTGACCTGCTCCCTGCTGACGAGAGGCAACTACCTCGAAACACGTGTCCAGGGATGGCTAACGCAACATATACTGTTCTTTATACATCGTGGCATAGGCGTACCCGCCGTCGCCACTACATCTACCACAGTCCCTTGGGGCAACTTGCTGGTGTGACGAGCAGTGTGCGACCAACCTTTGTATAATTTATTACGGCTCCCTTGAGCCAACGGGCTGACGAGCCTTGGATCTGCACCTGCGCGCCATGAGAGGTACTTGACCTGTTTTCATTACATTTTGGCAGTCCACGCGGCACCCCTTTACACTGACCTGCTCCCTGCTGACGAGAGGCAACTACCTCGAAACACGTGTCCAGGGATGGCTAACGCAACATATACTGTTCTTTATACATCGTGGCATAGGCGTACCCGCCGTCGCCACTACATCTACCACAGTCCCTTGGGGCAACTTGCTGGTGTGACGAGCAGTGTGCGACCAACCTTTGTATAATTTATTACGGCTCCCTTGAGCCAACGGGCTGACGAGCCTTGGATCTGCACCTGCGCGCCATGAGAGGTACTTGACCTGTTTTAATTACATTTTGGCAGTCCACGCGGCACCCCTTTACACTTACCTGCTCCCTGCTGACGAGAGGCAACTACCTCGAAACACGTGTCCAGGGATGGCTAACGCAACATATACTGTTCTTTATACATCGTGGCATAGGCGTACCCGCCGTCGCCACTACATCTACCACAGTCCCTTGGGGCAACTTGCTGGTGTGACGAGCAGTGTGCGACCAACCTTTGTATAATTTATTACGGCTCCCTTGAGCCAACGGGCTGACGAGCCTTGGATCTGCACCTGCGCGCCATGAGAGGTACTTGACCTGTTTTAATTACATTTTGGCAGTCCACGCGGCACCCCTTTACACTGACCTGCTCCCTGCTGACGAGAGGCAACTGCCTCGAAACACGTGTCCAGGGATGGCTAACGCAACATATACTGTTCTTTATACATCGTGGCATAGGCGTACCCGCCGTCGCCACTACATCTACCACAGTCCCTTGGGGCAACTTGCTGGTGTGACGAGCAGTGTGCGACCAACCTTTGTATAATTTATTACGGCTCCCTTGAGCCAACGGGCTGACGAGCCTTGGATCTGCACCTGCGCGCCATGAGAGGTACTTGACCTGTTTTAATTACATTTTGGCAGTCCACGCGGCACCCCTTTACACTGACCTGCTCCCTGCTGACGAGAGGCAACTACCTCGAAACACGTGTCCAGGGATGGCTAACGCAACATATACTGTTCTTTATACATCGTGGCATAGGCGTACCCGCCGTCGCCACTACATCTACCACAGTCCCTTGGGGCAACTTGCTGGTGTGACGAGCAGTGTGCGACCAACCTTTGTATAATTTATTACGGCTCCCTTGAGCCAACGGGCTGACGAGCCTTGGATCTGCACCTGCGCGCCATGAGAGGTACTTGACCTGTTTTAATTACATTTTGGCAGTCCACGCGGCACCCCTTTACACTGACCTGCTCCCTGCTGACGAGAGGCAACTACCTCGAAACACGTGTCCAGGGATGGCTAACGCAACATATACTGTTCTTTATACATCGTGGCATAGGCGTACCCGCCGTCGCCACTACATCTACCACAGTCCCTTGGGGCAACTTGCTGGTGTGACGAGCAGTGTGCGACCAACCTTTGTATAATTTATTACGGCTCCCTTGAGCCAACGGGCTGACGAGCCTTGGATCTGCACCTGCGCGCCATGAGAGGTACTTGACCTGTTTTAATTACATTTTGGCAGTCCACGCGGCACCCCTTTACACTGACCTGCTCCCTGCTGACGAGAGGCAACTACCTCGAAACACGTGTCCAGGGATGGCTAACGCAACATATACTGTTCTTTATACATCGTGGCATAGGCGTACCCGCCGTCGCCACTACATCTACCACAGTCCCTTGGGGCAACTTGCTGGTGTGACGAGCAGTGTGCGACCAACCTTTGTATAATTTATTACGGCTCCCTTGAGCCAACGGGCTGACGAGCCTTGGATCTGCACCTGCGCGCCATGAGAGGTACTTGACCTGTTTTAATTACATTTTGGCAGTCCACGCGGCACCCCTTTACACTGACCTGCTCCCTGCTGACGAGAGGCAACTACCTCGAAACACGTGTCCAGGGATGGCTAACGCAACATATACTGTTCTTTATACATCGTGGCATAGGCGTACCCGCCGTCGCCACTACATCTACCACAGTCCCTTGGGGCAACTTGCTGGTGTGACGAGCAGTGTGCGACCAACCTTTGTATAACATCTATGTATAGGGGCAGACATTATAAAACTGTAAAAAAAAAAGCTTTTAAATGGAACAATGTCTAAAACAACCACCTGTTAGCAACATTTTCAAAGATAATTCCACCCTTTTCCTCGAGCTATACTTTAAAGTGGACCTTAAAAATGTCAAAGTTTTGCGGACTGAATGCCTGGTGTCTTATGGGTAACTCCTTTGAGGATACTCAGAGACAGATTAAAAACACACTGTGCGGAAGACAAGGTTATGGTGAAGGAAGTTTTCTTGAGACATGAACATCAGAAGAATAAAGAAAATTTCTTTATTTCTACATAAAACATAATGCTCTAAAGTTATATTTAAGTTTTAAAAAAATCTGCTGGCGAAACACACCTTGCTCCACAAGCGCAAATCAAAGTATTTCACTTTTTGAACACGGATATAAAAAAGACAAGCATAGGCATAGCCAATAGGTCTCACTTTTGGGACCTTATAAGTAATTAGTTATGTAGCACAATATCCTTGGTGCAACAACATCAACTGTTGCATGGCTAAACACTTATAAGGTCCCAAATGCGAGTCCTATTGGCTATGCCAATGCTTGTTGGCTTTACAATGCTGGTCACCCTAGTTCTGATGCCATGTCTCTAGGGGCACATGGCACTTTTCTGCACAAAAACACTGACATTGCTTTTTCATCAGGCCTTCTACCGGGGGCTCGCTTGTGCTGCTGCCGACCACACACGAGCCTCCGGCCCTCTCGAGGGAGCAGCGCGCTTCCGGCTTCTGAAACTGGCGTCGTCACCCGAGATGCTATCTCATCCAGCCTAAGTTTAAACGCGTCGCCGTGCCCGTTTCCGTCTAAAGAAATGCTCCAAGCTGGAAACACGCTGTTTTTCGCCCACTGTTTCTCGTAATCATGCCCCAGGGCCTGTATTCACAGTGTCAAAATGCATTCCTAGGTGAGGTCAGACCATGGCTGGCACCGGTCGAGGCTACATTAGGGCGAGCCCCGCCCGACGAGCCTTGGCTGGTCTTTGCTTCCTTGTTCTAATCATTCTGTTGCACTTACTCCATTTTGCGAGTGGAAAAAAAAGCATTTTGCCACTGATGAGGCGCACAGGGCTTTCCGGATTTCAGATTGGGAGGAAATAGTGATTATTCTCCTCCTCCTACTTGCCCCAGATGAGGGTAAATCGTCACTGGTGGCGTCTGAACATGTGAAGAATGCACCTTGTATATAATCGTCCTGGTCTTTCTGCACAGATCATCCATGACCAGACCCACTGGAATTATGTGGTTGTGCAGCTGCAGCGTTTCCCACATAATGATTCTTTTGCCACATGCTCCTTCATCTGTCATATAATCTGCATATTTTAGCAAACAAAAAAAACGTTCTATCTCAAAATGTTACTAAAAACGCAGCAACATGTGTTGCAGTGGAAGGCTCGTTGCAAAGCATGACTGGTTACCTTTCTGTTGCGAATTGGTATATTTGGGTGTTATAATGGTACCAGTTAGGTGCAACCATGCCCAGACGGCGTTAACAAGTGTAAAAAAAAGACAAAATAATGAAGCAATACTATCACCAAACGTGTCTCATTATGACGCATAATTTGCCTTTTCTGCCACATAATTCCAGTAGCCCAGTCCATGACTTACTCTAATGAAATCAGAGGAATAAATCCTGGAGACAGGTAGAAGTAGAGCCAGGGGAAAAGAATTCTGGAGGAAGTTGTCACGGTTACATGGCGGAAGAGGTGCGTGCGGTTTACCTGCAGAAAATGACACCTCACTACAACCCATCCAGAGGACACCAATCAACCGGGATTTGTAGAGCGTGGTTGCTTCACCTGTGAGGGTCTCGAGGCGCTGTGGGATCCTTCTGTGGGATCACGCTGCCTGTTCCTATAGGTTGAACATCCAGGTCTTGAGGTCCTTACTGAACTGCTGGAGCGATGGAGGGGCTCTGAGGTGTAGTGGGAGGGTGTGCGAGGGTTTCCAGGGAACTTTGTTCAACATCACCCCCATTCGATCACCAAACAAGCGTTCTTAAGGATGGAACATGTCGGGAGTTCAAAGGGTGTTCAAGGATCTTCTCTCTGAAATGCCATCCGTCCAGATTTTTGAAAGTCTGCTATGCAGACTAGCTACTAACTGAACTCACGTATGGGTAGGGGTTGTGATGGACACATTTGGGACACCCTCAGTGCTTAATTTGAGCCGGTGGTTCCGGTGGGAGCAACCAGCGTGCATTGGTAGGGATTGACACTTATTTTTGTGCATCAGTCGTCTACAAAGAGCAAGAAAAGAAAAAACAGAGGAAAAGAAAAACGGAAAAACCATCACAAAGGGAGAAAGCAGGAACTTGCAAGAGTTAAATAAATGGGCAAGGAGTGTCTGGTAGTGGATTAAAGAGGCATGAGGCGGTTTAAGACTACCAGCCTTAGTATTCAGCGCGCCAACGTTTCCATACCGGGAGCCAGAAGAAATACCAACAACAACTGGCTCAGAGACAAAATGGCCACCAGGAAGATCCGTTTGCAGAGCATGAAAGGAAGAACTACGGAATGTCTCCTCTAACGAATGACCCATTGAGAGAGGCAAATAACATACAAACCCCAATCAGTAGAGGACACAGAACATGCAGTTGCCATTGTCAAACAAGTCAAACGCTACAAGCCAGAGTAAATCCCTGGGGTTTGGAGTGGTAGGCTGGACAGGAGTCTGGAACAGGAAGCGAGAATGGTCTATACGCAAGTAGTCTCTGCTGTGATGGCGAAGACAAAACGGATACAGAGCGGAGGTGGGCATCCTTAGGCAGGTGGAATGTTTATGGGCAGACCCTGGCAGTCTATAGTGCAGAGAATAGTGGGCAGTGCCCAAGAACTGGAGCACCAAGCTGCCTCTTCAAGAGCAAGGGGTTCAAACCACTGAGGTGTCTAAGAGGGGAAAAAGCAGCAGGCACCGCAGATATTTAAATAGGGGTGTCAGCAGGCGGCTAGCCGCTGCGGGATCAAGATGAGGCATACTGCTGGGAGCTTGCAAGTTCACTAGAAGACATCTGTGATGCAGCCACTTGAGCAGACCCTCATGACTTTGTACTGCACTGCACGATAAAGTGTGGCAGGACATCGCTGTGTCTGAGGGGTTCAGTTTAATTTCTCATGATGTAAGGTCTGCGGAGGGAAAGCCAGATTATCTTTTTGAACACAAAATTGTTAAAGTAATCCTCATCAGACTGGGTCCAATCTTCCTCCTGACAGCTGTAACTCCCTCCCTTTTGTTATTTGAACTGGACCAGGTGGTTGCCACCTGTTTCCTCTAGGAAAGAAAATAGCCATTGTTTCTATAAGGCAGGTGCCTTACAGAAACAATGACTATTTTGTTCCCCTAGTTTAATATAGCGCGAACTTGATCAGAAGGTTTCGGGTATCAGAGTGCTTTACATGAGCACCAGTTGCGTTACACAAGGACACATTCATTTTTGTTAGGCATGGGGAGATTAAGTGATTTGCCCAGAATCACAGGATGTTGAGCATCATTGCCGAGACTCGAACCTGGTTCCCCAGATTTGAGGGCGTCCACCCTAGCCGTTAGACCACATCCCCTCCCCAAGCAGATATTGATTAGGCTTTTGGCTTATATGTGATTGTGCACAGATAAGTACGAGACGGGGCATGTCGATTTTTAAATCCCACATTCTAAAAATTAATCATATGAGATCAGGCCAAACACTCTAAAAATTGAGGTGTAAAAAAAATAAAAACCTAAATTCACGTCAACAGTGAAATTTTGCAGTGATTATATGCAGACAGCAAAAAAGCGACGATAAGGCTTGAATCAAATAGCCACTGGGCAGTCTCTCACCAATTATAGCTCCTTTGTGGAATTGCAGACTGAGCTCATCCATGTGGGAGGCTGCATTGGCCTCACCCCCAAGGGAACAGTCCAGATCGAATTCTAGGCCACACCCCCTGTGAAAAGGAACCAAAGCAGCCCCTGATGCCGCGCGGCTATTTACAGGCACGCACTGTCTTGGGTTTTTACATGTTTCAAATTCTTATGTTTTTAAAGTAATTATTACCATGCAGTTTACCAAAAAAATAAACAGTATTTAAAAATTAATTAAGATAACTTTACACCCATTGTGATTCACAGAACTGAAGCAGGACCCAGTCACTTGATTTTACCTTAATGATCCCTGTAACTTTTGTATTTTAGCTTGAGATGCAGTATTTGTCCGTTATAAAATATTATTTTTTAAACTTTCTTTTTATTAAACAGTTGCTTCAGACACTATTCAGTACAGTGCATGGATAGGATGAAACATAGTAGGAAGTGAGTCAAAGTGTTCACACCTAATCCATTTACAATGCTCTATGCAACCAGTGAGTATGGCTATCTGGATCTCACTTCTCCCTTCTACATCTCAGCACTGCAACCCCCTTCCCTTCCCTAGCCAGTTTGTCCCTCCCGGAGTTAGCGCCTATAATGACTCCAAGCATCCGAGATCTTTTCCCACTTATGGCGGCAGCCCCTCTCTTGATAGATGTTTTTTGGTGCCTGTTGGCACCAATCTAAATCAATTTTCATACTCCAATCTTTGGAGCCTCAACAGCTCAATATTCCTCTTTGCCACTCCATCTGCCAGCCTGAGCCATATTTTTGCATATTTTGGCCAGACTATCGCTCCCGTCACTCCCAGTATATGCCATTGTGTGTCAACCGGGACCTGTAGGCCCACTACTGTTGTCATCACCCGGGCAACTCTTCTCCAGTATTGATGAATTTTGGGGCTGGACCACAAAATGTGAAAGAATGTGCCTGTCTCCCCACACCCTCTGGCACATTTGTCCGAGTCGCAGCAACTCATGTGATGTTGCAATGTCCTAGGGGAATATGATCTCTGCAGGATCCGAAGTTGGATCAGTCTAAACCATGCCTGTATAGCAATTCCCCAAGGGCTCTGTATGGCTTCATCATCCTCCAGTAGCCCCACATCTGATTCCTATGCCATCCTTATGGGACCAATATAGTCTGGGGAGTTATTCATGATTTTCCGATATGTTAGGGAGATAGCTTTGTCGATCATTGGGTCGAGTAAAAGTCTATCTTCTAGCGGGGAGTATTCCGGTAACAATTCCCCCTCCAACACATGACATCTGAGGGCAAGCCTCAGTTGTATGTACCAAAAATATTCCCCCTTTCCCATCTGGTATTCAGTTTGCAATTTTTCAAAGTCAACCAATGTCTCACCGTGCCAGACATCTCCCAAATGTTCTATCCCGATGAGCCCCTACTTGTGAAATCCTTGCAGAAGCCGATCCTCTCCCAGCAGGTCGCAGTCCCAGAGTGGGGTTTGCTCCGTCAACCTAGCACCCCTCCCTAACGATTTTGTGGCTTTTTTCCACTCTCGGACTACTGTCGGCATGTGCACCGGGAGCGACTTTTCACTATTCATACTGTATAGCTCGGTCGGATATCTGGCTTTTCCCATAGCTAGGAGGTCCACTTGGTTCGCGGGGTCAGAGGTTAGAGCGAAAACCCAATCATTACTGTTAATGAGATGAGACGCCAAGTAGTAGTTCCTAATGTCCGTTACCACCAGACCACCCTTGTAAACCCCCCGTTGCAGTGTGCGTAGCTCGATGCGTGGGCTTCCACCCACCCACAGCAAAGTATGTTGCTCTGCCTCAATCGCCCGGAAGAGGGCCTCTGGTCTCTGGTATGGGGTGTTTTGCAGTGCATACAACAGGCGCGAAAGAGCCATCATTTTGAACAAACGCGCCCTGACCATGAGGGACACCAGCAGGCACCGCCAGTGGGCCACTTCCTCCCGTAACCTCGCTAGCTGGGCAAACACATTTTGTTTAATAAAGTCCTCTTTCAATTTAGTGATCCAGATACCTAGATACTTGAACTCTTTTTTGTGGACCAAGGCTGCGCAGGCTGATGTCAGGGATGGAATCTCACCTGTCAACGAGAAAACCAGGGACTTGTCCCAGTTTATCTTGTAGCCCGAGTAACTACTACACAGTTGGAAGATGTGAATAAGTCTATGAAAAGTTTGACGGGGTTTATGTGCTTAAATCAGGATATCGTCTGCATAGAGGGATATGTGCGCCTCCCAGCCACCCCCTACATCAAAGCCACGTACAATCAGATCCCCCCCAAATCCATGTTGCCAGCGGCTCGAGTGCCAGCGCGAAATGCAAAGAGGGGAGTGGGCACCCGTGTTGCGTGCCCCTGCGCAGCACAAATGGTCTTGAGAATGCCCTATTTACCCAGACCCTTGCCAGTGGGGTGCTGTATAGGAGTTTGACCCAGGCGCAGAATTGCGGCCCAAAACCCATTCTGGAGAGAACTGCAATGAGACATGGCCATTCAATACTATCGAATGCCATTTGCGCGTCGAGCGACAACAACGTGGCGGCCTCGGTCGGGTGATTTGTTACCATGTGCATAATTCCCTATAGGCGTAGAAGATTCAGCCTGGTGCTTCTGTGCGGCATGAATCCTGACTGATCAGGGTGGATGACCGTGGACATCACTGGGCCTAGTCGGTTGGCTAGCACCTTCGCAAATACCTTAACCGCAAAGTTAAGTAGGGATATGGGTTTATAGGAGCTGCAAAGCACGAGAGGCTTCCCTTTCTTTGGAATGACTACGATGGTCACCAACCTCGGATGTACTGGCAGCTGACCGTTAGCCCTTGCAGTGAGAAACATATTCAGCATGTGTAGGGCAACACACTCTGCCACACACTCTGTTCGGGCCTCCTGCCTTCCCCGACTGCAGGTCACCAATGGCCCCAACTACTTCTTTCTTTTGTCAGGTCACGGTCAAGTGCCTCTTCGTCTTCCATTGAGAGTACCGGCAGAGGAATATCCCTGAGCAGTTCGACACTGTCTTCACCCGACCTCCCAGAGACAGGTTGATATAGTAGGTTGTGAAGGCCCATGCTATATCAGCGCTTGAGCTCCATGGGGGACCATTGGGAGTCCACAGCTCCGGGACCCAGTTTTGGCTGCTGTTTCTCTTCTCTAGCCATGCTATCAGCTTGTTAGCTTTATCACGGGGTCGTATATCTGTCTCTGCGCAGCTACTGCATGTGCTAAGGCCATGTTTTCTTCTAGGTCTTTGAGTTCTCTCTGTTTGAGACTCAACCTATGTTTCAGTGTCGGGTCGATCTTCTCCTCTGCCCCCAGCTTAGTGTCGATGTCTGCTGTTTCTTGCTCCAGCGTCTCACATCGTTAGAGCCGTTCCTTCCGCTTAGTTCCAGCTACCGCCTGTACAAATCCCCAGCCCACAACTGTATACGCGTCCCAGAGAGTGCTATGTGAGTCTACTGAGGCTGTATTCTCGTCAAAATATTGTTGCATACGTTCCCTGAACTGGTCTCGGAATTTGTGGTCTTTAAAGCAGCATGGGTCTATACATGGTGGGAGAGTATAGTCTCGAAAAGGGCCCTGCAGGAGCACTTCGACCGGAATGCGGTCTGATATGCCCTGTGTCGCGCATCACGAAACTGTCCCATGTACGGTGTGTGTGTGTGAAGATGTAGTATAACCAGGATCTGCTACCATGTGCTGCTGAGATGCGAGTATAGTGCTTTGCGGTTGGGTTGTTCATCATCCATAGTCCACAAGTCCCAGTGCCTCCGCAAAGGCATTCAGTGGCTGTGGTCCTATTGTTCGGAGGAATGATGGATCTCGGTCTAGTTCTAATGACATAGTTGCATTCATATCTCCACCTAATATAAGGGTGACCGAGGGTTCCGCTGGGTTAGAGGGGGGGGAATGCACACTATTCGCCCCCGCTCGGTCTTAGCATTCCGAGCCTTCTCCTCTGGGCCACCGCTCACCTCAGACGTTTTATTTTGTCTGCTCCCGCTCAAAGCGCGCGGCGTTTGCCTGTGGTGCCGGGCAGACCCCGGCGATCACTCCCAGACCGAGCTGCAGGATCGGCTTCAGTCCTAGGGTCGAGCAGTACTTTCGGATGATCATATTGGTGCACTTTACCACACCAGTTAGTGTATTAATGCTGGAATTCAGGGATGGCAGGAGGGCCGGCCGTGGAGCTCACGGTCTATGTTGCCATCTTGGCTGGCGCCAAGCCACGCCACCTCTCTGTTATAAAATATTTAACACAATTGCTGAAATTATTTAAAAACTTTTGGATCTGACTTTTTAACTGATGTCCTTTGGAGCTGACCTACTGAGAAGAAAGTATGGACAGGATTTTGTTTTTATGCTACCACGGTTGCCAGGATAATTCTTATGAGGCAGCGGCTGGTGGAAAATCCATCTTTTCTTAGCATTGTTGAAGTGTAACAGCATCTCATGGAACGCCCAATTCTAACATTGTCTCGCCAAAGCTGGATATTGGCAAGAATTTGGGGAAACGTTTTTAAAGTTTTGGGGAATTTGCTTCTTAAGCTCTTTTTGGTGAACCAATAAGTTGGGATCATGAATTGTATTTAGGAAAGCAAAATAGATGTATAATTTTTTTCAGAAAGACAGGACATTGTAGGCATGCCGACGACACTCAGATGATATTCTAATTATCCACCACTCATCTCCCATCTTCTGTATCTGCTGTGGTTCATAATTCTCTTACCATTTTACTTCACAGTTGTGCCCCATTGGATGGCTCACTGACTACATTACATCTGCCCCATTCTGTCCTACCTGCACTGGTTGTTTGCCAAAAAGACCATTTTGGTCAAGTCTCTGGTAGATGCCATGGTTCCAGCCCTGCATTTCTGACTTCCAAATTCAAGCTGCCCACCAAGCCTCAGCGCTTATTGTCCTTGGCTGGACATTATTTATTGGGCATCCTTTAAGACTGTTACTTTCAATGACAAGCGCTTTCTCTTTCGTTTACGCAAATGGAAAAACTACAGCTGAATCTCCGCTCACTCTCCTCCACTACATCATTTCGTAAGACACTGAAAATTCTTCTTTTTACCATATAAGAACAAATAAATGATCTGTCAGGTTTGTATATTTTTACTTGTTTTTTTATAAAGCACCATTAATTTTCGGTGTACGTGCACTATATAAGCAAACCATATCATAACATTATTGTGATTGAACCATATCCACTTCATGTAGATGCTTGTCTCAGTGTATTGGGAATATGCTTTATTATTAACAAAGAGTGGGACCCATTGCTACTCAGGCCAGTCTGCTACCATCTGCTGCACAGCTTAAAAGTTTTGGAGCTCAAAGGGTCAAGGTTTGTGAGTCCAGACTACTTCTATGGCACAAGGTTGCCTCTCTGGGCATTCAATTACCTTGTAATGGACTTCTAAAGGTAAATACAATTGGATGCCACCGGCAGCAGGTGTGAGTTGGTGCCGTACATGTCAGGCATCTTGAAGCCACAGTATAGATATATAACATTAATTCAATTGACTCTCCCTATAATGACGCTGAGTGTGAGAATGAAGGACAAGAAATTCATTCACGGAATGAATACTCCATGCATCTCAAGGGCACCCAATAACACTCAGCCCTGGTGGATCATGCAAGGGCTGTGCATGTACTGGACACGTGTAGTGAAGCTATTCCTGGTTGACGCCCGTGTCTGTACCATCCACATGGCCTCAGCCCACTTCTCAGAGACGTTTAAAGGCATGGGCAAAATGGGCAATTGCTAGAGGCCCCCATGGTAAAGTGATATTTTTTCTCACTCCATCTCACCTTTGTCAATTTCTCTGTCAGAACCTCTCTCTGCCTACAACTACATTTGACTATGTCTCTCTCTACCCAGTGTCATTTTAAGAATTGTTGTCCACTGGGCTTGGCATATAGTTTTTGTGTGAAAGTTAAAGTATAATTTTATATTGTTTAGCATCATGTAGGTTTGTCTTGAATTAGCAGAAAAAGTGATAAAAAAACAAAGTTGTTCCAAAGAGGGTGACCTAAAATCCTTAATGTGACACTGACACTTACTTCATTTGCACCCAAAAATATAAGTCCAACACCGCGAGCATGGCCCACCCCGAAAATGTTATTCTTCTTTTTCCGCTGGCTGGTTTTCACACAGATCTATTGGCCTGTCTATTTGCAGTTTTATGGGCAACCATGCTCTCCTTCTTGACCCCTCTAAAACTAGTGTGCTTTTCCAGCTTTCTTCTTTTTATCCACCTTCACCATTATTCGTGGCTCCCACTGTATGTGTTTGTTGCCATGCTTTCATGTTTACTTCTTTTCTTGTCTTTTGTAAATCTTGCCATTCACTGGAACAGGTCGCTTTCAATTAGAAATACATTATCCCCTCCATTCTCTTCTCACAACTTATTACCCCAAACCCATGTTCTATACAGCCAGAACTATTGTTGTTTATTTTAATTAGCTTTAAAAAGTTACTTTCGTTGTCAATTCCTTTCTTATGGGTTGTTCTCATGTGCCAGCGTTCTTGCTTCTCCCCATCTTTCCAATCTATTGCTCCTCTATCAAACTCTTAGTCATCTTAATTTAGCCTCTATTGTACAGGCCCTTGTTACATCCTGCCTAGACTATTGTAACATCCTGTACCTAGGGGCGACTGCAAGAAATCTCAATATCTTGCAGAAGGTCCAGAATGTCGCAGCTCGGCTAATTTTGAACATCCCTAGGCGGGGGAGGCCCTGAGGAAGTTACACTGGCTCCCTATACAGGCTAGGGTTACCTTTAAGGCTTTGTGTGTTGGCCACAGGATCCTCAATGAGAAGGGGCCAAGATTCCTGCATCCCCTTCTCACTGCTTATAGGCCTGCGCAGAACCTGAGATCTCTGGGCACAGCTAAAACGACTGTGCCTAAGGTGCGGAAGGTACGTTCTTGCGGCCAAGGAATGGAATGAGTTGCCTATGGATTCAAGGACATGTGCATCTGAGACTCTGTTCAGGAAGAAACTAAAAACCTGGCTCTTCCAACACCCTCCGGATGTCCGGAAGTAGGCCTTATTTCTCGTACCCTTGGGGCTAGAGGTAGATAGAGGGCGGTACTTGAGGGCAGTTGCTGTAGTACGGATGGTGTTCTAGCACGGGGACACTCCATTGGAGTAACCAAGCGCTCTACAAGCTAAATAATAATATTGTTCTCTCATCCATGTCCCCTCTTCTGTGATTAGTTATTTAAGACTCTTTAACCCAGAACTCTGGATATATCCCTCCTGGTTGGCCTCTGTCTGTCATGGTGCAAGCACTATTTGTTACATTCAGTGCTCTGGACCAAGGACTAAATCCAATAAATATACTCTCCATGCTATCGGCCATAAAGTTGAAAAGTCAAATGTAATTTTTGGCCTGATAAGAGAATCACCTGCCCTTCAAAGACTACTAAGTGCTGTAAGGTCGGTTTTGTACAAATAAATAAAATTTCTATAAAATGGGTCCCATTCTACGGGTACCTGTGCGGCCAAAGGAGTACTGTGCGGTTCTTTCTGTTTAAGCTCTTTGCAATGGAAGCATGAGCGTGGACAAAAGTCTTCAGCTGGTACAACAGTTTAGTCAATGGGTGCCCCACGTTAGTCATCAAGAGTTGGAGCCATCCCATATTTCAGGTTAACCATTCACTTTAACTTCCATGAGATTCTTGTATGTACACGTATCCCGTATGGGAAATCTGTCAGACATTTGGCCACTCCCGGACATACCTTGCATACCGCTGGTTTCATTAATGCAGCCTGATAGTGCTGTAACGAAGGGTACCTCCTGCTAATAATGTGAGTTCCTGTTCCTAAAGCAGCGGAAAAAATATCAATTTACAAAAACCAGAGGCAAATCAAATGCTATACATCACAAACCCTAATTTATTAAAAAACACATTCAACAGAAAAGGAGGGCTAAAAAAATCACATGGGGATTAGAGGTTTGCTATGCAGTATATGACACAGATGTTAATAATGTTAGGGGCAGTCGTTTACAGACCAGAATGGTTTATTTTCTTGCTTTATAAATGCTATATAGTAGTCACCTGCTCAGAAACAGATATACTGTTTGATTTACAATGTATACATTTAATTCTTTGTAATACATGGGATTACTTTATTTGATGACTCAATAAAAAAAAGAGTTTTGAAGAAAGAAAAAAATCACATGGTGGGTGTAAATCAAACAAAATGCTTTTTATTTTTTAAAGTCCTTATTATGCAATGTAAAGAAAATATTAAAAACACTGTTGAACGAAGGCGGTCAGCATAGGGATTGGAAATTTACAGCACTAATCTATGACTATCGTATGATCATTCATTCAATAAAACTCACTCGCTCCCAAGACAGCAGAGTACATCTAATATGAACAATAATGATTTTATCATAAATAACAAAGGATGGTTTAATAATCAGAAAACAACATAGTAAATGAATTTAATATATAATCGGTCTTTTTGCGGCTTTTATTCAATATCTCGAATATTAAAGGAAAGCCACAAGAAGGTTGATTATATATTAAATTCATTTACTGTATTGTTTCTATTAGGATGTGAATTTACAATAGTATACAATTGTGTAACGTTCTTTAAAACAGAAGCATTAATTAGGTTTCCCTTTATTACAGATTAAAGTGGCAGATCCAGAAGGAATTTTGTCTACGGCACAGACAGACCTTTTGAACAAACACGATCCGGCACCGTTTAAGGTGGAGAGCACATAGTGGAAACGACAGACTTGGCCCAAGCTCTCCAAGTCATGGGGAGCGCCAGCTTAGCACTAAACTGAATCATGAAACTTGAAGAATTTTGTTATGTTATAGATACTGAGAAGCTCATTGCCAAGACAAATAGTATTCCTTTGTGAACCTACAGTGTTTGTACTACTAATTATGGAGTAAGTGTTTAAGCCTTAGGACCAGTGGAGTACAAATAAATCAGTTTTCAAATGTCAACAAAAAGTAGCAACTGTGATCACCCAGTTTAGCTGTTAAATGGTCCTTTATGAAGACAGTTTATTTCCTGGGTTTACTGATGGTGATGATAATTAAATGCAATGGACTAGCAACTTGTACCTCATCTGTTACATGGAACTTTAGGTCAGAATTTGTTAGGGTCTTATTTATTTTCTTTTAATTCTGGTGTGGTTCTCAGAAAACATCCACAAAGGAAAGCCTTCAGATTCATTGTTTCTTTGTGAAGTCCCTGGTTTGAAAGTTAACTTTATAAAAATGTGGGCTATCATTGGAGGATTCTGCAACAGTTGCTTGTATTCAGGATTTACACGAGTTCTCCTGAAACGAGGAGCGCAGAAAATACTAAATTTGACTTTACAACTTGGGAGGCAGTCCTCTGAAATACCCAGAAAATGGAAATAGCTCAGCTACAAACCAGAAGGCAAAATGGGTATCTGAAGAAGTTGAAATGAAGACATGTTCACTTCTAAAAAAACAAAAAACAAAAAGAATCACTCCTGTGATGGACAGCAATTCAATTCCTCCTGAAGCTGCCGCACACAGAAACAAAGCCTCTTCCTTTATTTCTATTGAGATTATTCTGGACTCTTAAGAACACCTAGTGCCGCTTACATGGATGTCCGCTTTTGAACTTGAATGACCTGATCGCTTTCTACATGTTCTGTTTAGTTTTCTCCCCTCCTGGTGATTGTGTTTATCCTATTACTATGTACAGAGTATCACTTCCATCCTCCAGCACAAGCCCAGCATCCTTTCCTCATCCCCGTGACGTCAGATTGCTCTCCTGGGACTGTATTACATATAATGCTCATGGTCCTACTCTGCACCATGACACAGCCATCTAAGTACGCCGTCCTACTCTGCACCATGACACAGCCACCTAAGTACGCCGTCCTACTCTGCACCATGACACAGCCACCTAAGCACGCCGTCCTACTCTGCACCATGACACAGCCACCTAAGTACGCCGTCCTACTCTGCACCATGACACAGCCACCTAAGCACGCCGTCCTACTCTGCACCATGACACAGCCACCTAAGTACGCCGTCCTACTCTGCACCATGACACAGCCACCTAAGCACGCCGTCCTACTCTGCACCATGACACAGCCACCTAAGTACGCCGTCCTACTCTGCACCATGACACAGCCACCTAAGCACGCCGTCCTACTCTGCACCATGACACAGCCACCTAAGTACGCCGTCCTACTCTGCACCATGACACAGCCACCTAAGTACGCCGTCCTACTCTGCACCATGACACAGCCACCTAAGTACGCCAGTCGTGGGCTGTGCCCTATTATTGTCAATCTGCTGTTCAGAGTACAAAAGCATTAGTGATGGAGATCTCAGCTATCTGAAGCCACTAGTCTGCCTTTCACCACAGGCAGAGTCTTGGCCTCGTTTGTAAAGGGGGGTGCAGTGACTGCACTTATATGTGAGAGGATGATTGGGAAGTCCCTGGGACCCCCTTTCCCTACTTCCAAGGGGCGACGTTGGGAGGCACGTAGCTTGTGCATCGCCCCACACGTGGTGCAGTCAGCGTGCCTCCTGGTTGCTTTCTTGTCGTTGCACCCACTTCTGTAATACAGCACAGACACAATGGCAAAAGGTTCTCTCATTTGCATGAGGTAAGCCCCCTTTCAAATAAGGGAATGCCTCATTGTGAGCGTCAATTTAGCCATTTACTGGTTCGGTTCTATTTGCCCAAATAAATGTTTACTGAGAGCACATTGAGAATTCCAGCTTGCTGTTCTTCAGGTTTTCTTGTTTTCAATTAGTCCAATACATGCTACCAAAGCATGGGGTGCGCAGATTTCTCAGGAAGGGTGAGAGTTTTGGAGTACCACATATGCTTGTATCCTCTCCAGAATAGGCCTTCATTGGAGTTCATAGAGGATAAGCGGCACCTGTGAAGCTGTGGCTGATATACAGGAAAAGAAACAATTCTATGGGGCAGATTTACAAGTCCCTTGCAACAACTTTAGGCCGCTGTTGCGGCACTTCTGTGACGCAGCGGCATCGTAAACAATGCGCCACGATGATACATATTTATAACGTGACACATCTAGGGAGATGCGTCACGTTGTAAAGCCCTGCGCTACATTATACCTGCGCCAGGTATAATGTATGCAGGGTGGGCGTTTCGTCGCAAGGAAGACTCGTAAAAGTGACGCAGTGAAATTTACAAGATTTCACTGAGTCACTTTTACATCGCCACTGCGTCAAAACCTTGCACCTGCTTGACGCAGGCGTAAGGAGTGACGCAGTATGATGGGAATAGGCATTCCTGACCACTGCTGGAGTTGCGTCGTGCTTACAACATGACTCCAGCAATACACTGCCAAAAGATGCATCAGACATCTGTCTTTCCTTCCGCCACAGTGCGCAGCATCATAAATGCGACGCATCCATGGTGGCGCAAGGCTTTTTTTTCGTCACGCAAATGAACTGGCGCATCTCTGCGAATATGTAGAGATGCGCCAGTTCTTGTAAATCTGCCCCTATATATGTATCAATGCGGCCAGTGTGGAACTGGATAGATTAAAATGTTGTTTGGTAAGTAAGTTTCCCATAGAGGACCCATTCATGACTGATCACCAAGCTAAGCAGTTCCGGCTTACTTCTAGTTTTTACCCTATTTAGTGCCACTGCCTGGATGTGTCAAATAATAAACACACACAGTTGCTATCAAACGGGCAGCAGGTTAAAGAGTACCTTTGCCAGAGAGATTGCTTTCACCGCAGTTAACAGACCGTACTCAAGTCTGGGCTTTATCTTCCTGTGTCTGTTTGTACAGCATGACAAATTTACCTGACCCCATGCTCTGAGGAGGAGAAAAAAGCTTTTGCAAAGATTGCAAGGCTAGTGAAAAATACAACCTTGTACAAGAGTTACCTAAAGAAACTAAGACCTAACGCAAGAGAGAGAAGGGAAAATGCTAAATACTGGAAGGAGAATACAAATCAAATATGAGTGGAGTGGTAGTAATTAGAGTTTGAACTAGAACCTGAGTTTTGGTCCAGAGAAAACATGTGCTAACAGAGAAGATATAGGAGGACAAGCAGAAGATCTTAGAATGTAAGACCTCTGTCCAATGATGTCAGTCAAAGTAGACTAAAGTGACATTGGTCAAATGATTTGGAGGCACAGCAGTGAGAAATGGAGGAAAGTGAACAACATAAGGAGAATGAGAACAGCAAGAGAAAGATAATAGAAAGAATTTTAGAGCGCTCAACAAAAATGATGGTAAGAGTTTAAAACCAACTAATCAAAAAGATGGCAAATACAAAATATAATATAGGTAGAATATAAAAGATCCTGAAACTAAATTTCATCCCATGAGATCATTTCTCCATCGATTCTAAAACTAACAATAGCGTGTCCTGGTGAAGCACACCAGAGATGTCTCGTAAAATGGGTTTAAAGCAATGTTATGTTATCAGCATTTGTCCAGCGAACATCGGGTTCGTATGGCCTTATAGGGCTGTGATCTGTCCGGGATGTGTTAGATTGGAGTCAGTATGTATTCTGGTCCATCCCTAAGACTTTGTTGCATCCATTATGCAATGTCATGGTTGATCATTCGGTTCAATTGCTGGAAGACTATAAGTGATCAGGTTTGATGGCTGGGTAGTTGAATTTTATCCATTGAGTTGCGAGTGTATGATTTTACTATGGGAGAGTTTGACAAATCTCTGAAGTGGATGGGATGCCAGTTTACTTGTAGAGTCAGTCTTTGTGTGAGATGTTACTTCCTGTGGGCCGTTTCTGGGTTGGGTTGTTCTGTCTATAGCGTTTTCTTGTGGGGCTTGTGATGTGCCAGTCTCCTCGGTGGATCAATAGTATGCAATTTAGCATATAATTTCTCCACTAGCTATATGTGAGTTGCTATCAGGAAAGTAGTTTGTTGCACTGAGTGAAGACTGGTATTTTCTGTTGTGTTTCCTGATGTCTGGGGCTGTTGGTACAACATGATAGCCAACAATGGAACGTGTGCAGTAACGTATGTAAGATGTTCTGTCTAATGCTGTATTTTGTTTTGTGTGGCATATTTTGATGGCTGTTGCTGTTATGAGAATCATAATATGAAATGTAATAAAATGATATGAAATGACGCAGGGAAAAGAGATTGGTGTAGGTTTAGCTAACAAAGAAACAGCAGAAATCTGTAGAAAATGCTACTGGCTCAATAATGAGTGGGATTGAAGCGGGGGGGGGCAGGGGGGTGACCCCCTCAGGATCTCAGAGAAGACAACCACGTGGAAACCCCTTTATTTATTGGGCATTTCCTGGATGAGTCACCTGTACAGAGGAGCCTGTGAGCTGGAGAGGTGCATATTGCTGGCCTCTGCCTGCGTCAATAAAGTATACCTTCAGTATCAGTAGCTCTGCTGAGACCCTTGCTCAACATATCTGGTCCCATGACTTCCACACACAGAATTACACGGATGACCTCAAGACCCTCCTCTGGCAGGACAGTAACATGGATGCCACTGCACCGTAAGATGGTGGTCTGAGATTGGTTGGAAAACAATTGACTCCTTCTAGCCAGTGGAATTTAGACAGTATCATCTACCAGTTAAATGGGGAACGAACTTGGGGGTCAAGTTGGCTTCTCATTCTGAAAAGCAGCTGTTGTATCATCGTCAGATGGTCCAAAATGCTGTGACCTCACCGCACTTCTTTTTTCTTGGAACCTGTAAATTGGAGTCAACTACCATTTTGTACAGTTCACTCAATTGGCTCCTGAACTTGGCACATGTGTGGACTTGGCCATTCTGCATTGTCCCCATGCAACATATTCAAATTTACTGATGCAAATTCATTGAAAAAAGAAAAAGAAACTCCTCAAAAAGTATGTAAAGAGAATAAGAAAAGGGAAGATCGTGTTCTGGTCCAGTTATCTCAAGACACTGTGCAAATAATGACTATATTTTGCTAAAAGAAGCTCATGACACGAGTTACAAATTAAAAGAATCCTTATAAATGTGGCTTCCCTTTAAAATTGGTTTCTAGCAGGATTACACCATCATGGCTTCCACACCTATGGAACAATTGTAGCTGATTTTCTTTCAGCAATGCACAATATGCAAGAAGCCACGAGTGGGTGAAAATGATGTGCAAAACACTGTCCTACCATGCCTAAAAGTATTTCACTTAGAAACTGTCTGATATGCAACACCGGTGAGGGCGAGTATACTGCCCTAATGATTCACTTTTAAAAGAAAAGTATTTTACATTTTAGAGGAATATTAGAAGATGAACGATAAGTGTAATGGAATGGAATTGGAGACTCTCTGGGATGCCTGCGATGCAGTAGGTAGGGATGAACTGAAACAATTTCCAGCTGCTGACAAAAGGCCCAATAAGCAACACGCTTGGCACTAGGAAAACAGCCATTGCAATTGGAAAAAACATCCCTCAAGATGTTAAACAACTGTACAGAAGCAAGGCAACAGATGGACAGAAGTGCATGACGGATATTGTAGAAAAGTAAAACTAGAAAAGTGAAACTGGTGAAATATTTAAACAAGCATTTGCAATGAAATCGGTCTCGCCTTTGGGACATTATATGTATTTAGCTATGCAGCACATTAGCTTGGGTGCTGAAACATCTACTATTCTTTAACATGGAGGGAAAGTAAGCACCAAACTACATGACACCCCAGGTGTGTGAACACATGGAGAGAAATATTGCCTTTCAGCGGAAAATGGTATAGTCCGAAGCTCTGTTTTTAATATAAAATTAGGGCCTTCGGAAGTCTTATCACTGAAAATACAAGATTTGAAAAAAAAAAAATTGTCTACGGGTGCTTGTGGAAGACAATTTCTATGGACTGGAATCTAGAGAATGCTAAAGTGATTCTGGTATTTTACTGACTTCTGCTGGTCATTTTCTATCAAGAAAGTTAAATAGAGGCAGTTGCTAGAAAAATAGAAAAAAAGAAAGTCCCTCAGTAGAAAGCAATTCTGGTATTTTACTGACCTCTCCTGGTCGTTTTCTATCAAGACAGTTAAATCGAGGCAGTTGAACAGAAAAAAAAAGTCCCTAAGCGGAAGCAGGCAAGTCCTAGGGCTAATCTCCAGAGCCCACAAAGTACATATAAGTATATACAAAAATATATACAAGAGGTCTTGAATGCTAGACCTAAAAAAAGACAACATTTTAAAGGTGAGAGATTACAAAACGAAAAAGATGTTTGTGAACTATATAAAAGGCCACTATAAAGAAAAGGGGAAGGCAATGAGAAAATCGATGCATATTTGGATAAGCTGAAGTTAGTGGAGTCACCAGAGACATTTCAAGGGCTAATCTCTAGCACAGCCAAGTGTCCCCAAATAAGGCCACAGGGTACCATGGCTTCGTTATGTTATGTTAATAAGAATTTCTTTAGCGCACATACACCGGGAGGTTTTTTGGCGCTTTGCCTTGGACAGTATCAAGGTTTCAACGGATTACGCATGAGCCTGCTCAAACAACCATGTCTTGAGCATTTGTCTAAACCCCAGGAGGTTGTTGCATGATTGAATCCCTAATGGTAGGGCGTTCCAGAATTTGGGGCCCAGATAGGAAAACCTACACCCTACCTGGCGTTTGAGCTTGAAGGTGGGGGGTGGTTAGCAGCTGGAGATGTGCTGAGTGCAGGTTGCGAGACGGAACATGCCTCGATATCAGGCAGCTGATACATTTAGGACTCCTACAGTGAAGGGCCTTTTAAGATTAAGTACCCTGTCTTGAAAGCTGCCCGTTGTGCGACTGGGAGCCAGTGAAGTTTTACTAATAAAGGTCTGGCAGATTGCCATTTTTTGTTGATTGTGAACAAGTCTCGCAGCTTGGTTTTGCACCAGCTGGAGACGTTTAAGTAAAAATAGTGGCAAGCCGAGGTAGATTGAATTCTAGAAGTCAAGATGGGAGAGTACCAGGGCGATCACCACCTGTATGAGGGCGGCATGGGTTAGCAGGTGGGCGATCTTCTGGATTTTGCGTAGCTGGAAGAAGCAAGTGGAAACCACTGCCCCTACTTGGCCTCCAAGCCAAAGATCAGCGTTTATGGTGACTCCTAGGCTTTTTACCGAGGGGGTAAGGGATTGGGGGGTGGTCCCAGTTTGGTCAGCCAGTAGTGTGGGCCCCAAAAGGTCTGGACCTTCCCGACCAAGACTAATTCGGTCTTGCCCGGGTTGAGTTTAAGATGGTTGAGATCCATCCAACGCTGGATATGTAGCATGGTGGCTTGGAATTACTGCATTGAGTCAGGGGAGTTATCAATAGTAAAAACCAGCTGAAGGTCATCCGTGTAGTTAAAAAAGGTTACCTTCCTGTTCCTTAGGGAGTGAATCAAGGGCAGGAGGTAAAGATTAAACAGGTGGGGAGACAACGATGAACCTTGTGGGACCCCACACATGGGAGCGATCCTTGGAGCAGTAAAAGGAGCGAGACGCACTGCTTGGTTGCGGCCCTCAAGGAAGGATTTGCCCCGTATGCCGGCCTGTCTGACACGGTCCATCAGGATTTCATGGTCGACAGTGTCAAATGCGGCTGAAAGGTCCAAGAGCACCAGGGCCTGAGGCGTGCCCTTGTCCGCCTTAGCTCGTAAGGCGTCCAGGACCGCGAGTATAACCGACTCAGTCGAGTGAGCGGGTCGGAAATCAGCTTGGTGAGAGTCAAGGTGACCTTACATTATCTGTTTAAGGGGAACTAGTGTAAGCCATTAGCTATGGACTTTGTTATTAACATACCATTCTTGCTTAAGGCCTAAAATGACCCAATGAACCATGCTGCTTACTTCAAAATCTGGACAATGAGCTTCCTACAACGATCTAGCTACGCCAAACAAATTTCATTTGCAGCCTCCCAACATTTGACAGTGTTCTTCTAATCATTAATATTGTCAATCAGGTTCATCAAACCAGTATAAAATATCTATTAGTCTTGTGATTGAATTAACTGGTTATACCTGAAGCTCCCCTAGCAAAACTTCTTTGGACGAATTGTGACCAAACTTATATTGGGTATTTTGCAGATAGCATCTACTAAAATAAGCATCAACAACTGGGCTTTAAGCAGAGTGTGACCTGGCGAAGGAAACATGCTGTGGTTCAAAGCTAGTATTCGCCATGTAGCTAGAAGCCTACAAAAACAGATCTCAACAACCATCTTAATGAAGGATACTCTGCAACGCACCAATACCTGGTCGTATTCGTGGTCATGTTGGCTCAGTTTAAACCCACAGACTCTTTTAGCTTTGTTGTGGGTTTGGTCTATAGATCCAAGGCGTCAAGACCCTCTTTGGCACTAATCAATGTTTTTTAGCACATTTTATACTTAGTCTCCACCTTTCTGCTGCTGGGGGACCTTATTACATGTCAGTAGCTGCTTACAACAAGTGAATTACATATGAGAGAGACCCTTTGGTCTAGGTTAAAACACGAACTGTAAAAGCCAATAGGACTCAGCCAGCACTGTAATTTGGCTTTGCCAATGGTTGTTTTTTCATTGCTTTCCTAAAGCTTTATTCTTACATGAGCTGCGATGACTTTGCCAATATAGCAAAAATTCCAAGAAACTTAAATATGTTTTTGTCTCAAACACAATGTATTGCTAAATTAGTGCACGGCACTATTAGGAACTTCTTCGTGTGAGGATACGCTCCTTGTGAAATGAGAGAATGCCATAACCAACCATAAAGTTAGCCAATGGCTGAAGTGGTCTGACCCCTCTACCCCATGCAACACTGTTGTGGGTGGAAGAAACATTGTGAATGACACAATAGAGCAAAGAATGAACAGACACCTTACACTTTGAACAATCCCACAAATTGCAATGCTTGGTCGATGGTTTGCGAACGTGGGAACAGTTAGCAGTTACTGTAGTAGGCTAGAGGGACACGCCCACCAATCAAGGTCTGGAGGAACTGAGAGCAGGATCTCCACTGGAGTGGAAAGGCTTTCCTGATGCTGAAACCATCCCTCCCATGGCAACAATGGAAGGACCTGATCAGCCACCAGAAAAATGCACATGGCCATTAAGCCCAACAGGCAAAGGACTTACAGGTGCGGAATAGACACTGCAATTCTCAGGCGCAGGAACAGTATTTTTCCCCAACCATGTTTATTCACATTTTTTCCTATAACTCAACAATACCGAGGCAGCATTCCATCATAAAGAAAGAGAATGAGGCATTAGCACCTGGAAATTGACTTGGACACAATAATATCCATGCAGTGTTTACAATTAGTATTTCCATTAGATCTATTTACATCTCAAGTGAGCCGCTTCGTGTGCCAGGGACTGATTCCTTCCTGATTCCCGCATTTCACGGACTACACTGCCCAGGAGGCTGAGCGGCGCTCTAACTGGACGCAGCTGACCGCTGCATGGGCCTTCAAAACTCCTCGCCGATCCCGCTGCGCGGGAGCCGCTTCGTGTGCCAGGGACTGATTCCTTCCTGATTCCCGCATTTCACGGACTACACTGCCCAGGAGGCTGAGCGACGCTCTAACTGGACGCAGCTGACCGCTGCAAGGGCCTTCAAAACTCCTCGCCGCTCCCGCTGCGCGGGAGCCGCTTCGTGTGCCAGGGACTGATTCCTTCCTGATTCCCGCATTTCACGGACTACACTGCCCAGGAGGCTGAGCGACGCTCTAACTGGACGCAGCTGACCGCTGCAAGGGCCTTCAAAACTCCTCGCCGCTCCCGCTGCGCGGGAGCCACTTTGTGTGCCAGGGACGGATTCCTTCCCGATTCCCGCATTTCACGGACTACACTGCCCAGGAGGCTGAGCGACGCTCTAAGCGGACGCAGCTGACCGCTGCAAGGGCCTTCAAAACTCCTCGCCGCTCCCGCTGCGCGGGGCGCGCGCCGGGCGAAGCCTGGGCCAAGGGCGGGCCCGTTTGAGCCCGTTAGAGGCCGGACGAGGCTGGGATGGGACACCCCCCGTAAGCTCAAGACAAGGGTCAGGGACACTGTAACACTTCCATGCGTTTGAATACTTGCTTGAGTGAATTGCTCGTGGTTGTTGATAGCTTGTTGCACCGCTATAACATTACGCTATAAAATGACGTCTACGAAATCTATTGTGGGAACACTTGATCAATTCCTAGTGAGAGTATCATCAATCTTAGACAAAGAAATTGACCAGTCTGAAAAACGTTTATCCTTGGGTTCCTTGGCAGAGAAACGCTCCTCCTTGGGACATTTAATTAATGCTAAATCCCCGGCGCCTATTACAAGAACGAGACCTGGCAATGAGGTAAGCTCGGTGTCCTGTGAGATTGTAAATAACTCTGTTCCTGACAAAGAGCTTTCTCACTGCCTACCTCAATCTGAAGGGCTAAACTTAAATTCAAGACCAAGAGTAGGTCAAGCTAACATTAGCCTAAAGGATAGTGCCCCCCCCTGTGTTAAGACCCGTTCTGCCAAGAACCCTAAAGACAAAACTTTAATTTTGACCGACAGGGGGAACAACAAGAATCAGAGATCCAAAAGGAAATGTGGTGACCCGCCAAATAA
Organism: Triturus cristatus; assembly: GCF_964204655.1. NCBI lineage: Eukaryota > Metazoa > Chordata > Amphibia > Caudata > Salamandridae > Triturus > Triturus cristatus. The sequence goes on from NC_140594.1 coordinate 166,094,652, forward strand.
TGGGCAAAAAGTAAAGGCCAGGCGAACAATCCCTGATGATCACTGTGGGGAGACTCAAGCCCTCGCTGGAAAATCTACTCCCGGCACAGAAGATGGAGGAACATCACACCCTCCCTTGATCCCATCTTCACACTTGCCGCAAGACCTAGGTGATGACTTTTGGGGGAAGATCAAATCAATCTTTTATAAAACCTGTCTTCCAATCTATGACAGATTGGATGCTATAGAAAATAGACTGGTTTGTTTAGAGTTATCTCATGCCTCAGCATTTTCTATGCAAAAAAAATGTTAGTAATCGCAAAGAGTCTGGTATGGTGCCTGGTAAACTGCCAAATAGATGTTATACTACAGTGAATACCGCTTCCATCCCTACCTCCACCTCAAGTAATCCCACCTCATTAACAGCAGGGCAGGAAACCCGGGACACTAGTAGGGATATTGTTTGTAATCCAGTGAGTGTAAGGGGGACATAAGTTAACAAAAGCCCAGTAGGCACGCTTTCGAGGAGGGAATCATCAAGTAAGACTGTAGTAAAAAAAATCACTAAATTACACCTTCCTCCAGAGTCCACTCCCTACGTAGTGGTTTTGGCAGGGGTTAAACCACTAGGTCTAGACAAAGGGGAAGACTATTGGGAATTGAAAAACAAGTGTATATATTGGCTCAACCTAAACCGCTCCCTACCCCAGAATGTCTCAGCAGAGATCCTTTTTGCTAGAAGAGTTGATTGGGTAGGCCCTAAGAGCAAAACGATCAAGGGAGACTGCATTGTAATTAATTTTAGAGATAAGAGGGCAGTCGAACACATTTGCAGTTGGCAGAAGCCGAATCCTAATACCCCCATTCTTTCATTACCCCTGTCCTTTTTTTATTGCGATCATCCACAGCCTACCCTAGATGCGTGCGGCCATAATGGTCTAGTTAACGAAGACAGGTCCTATAGTCACTCTAATGCACAGTGTGGGTCAGCTAGGTCCTCTGGCTTAGAGGACTGTGATTGACGACGACACAGGGATGGGAAAAAGCCACCTAAGATTGGCCAAGCTTCCTTTAAGAAAGGTAACAGATGTAACCGCACAAACACAATTGTATAGGACATCGATTATTGTTCCGACAATGAATTAAATCTGCAAATTGGGCAATCATTAATAGATTTAAACCAGATGGGTGTGGCATGCCAAAAATCTACAGGGGATAAGGTGGGGTGTCTGATATACCCTCTAAGTGGTCTAAGTGGTATAGGAAGAGATATTATAGAGAACACCAAGCCCAATACGGGTATTAGTATGAAAGACAGCCTGGTCTACTCTGAGAGAGATAGTATAAATATCCCATTAGGGAGCCTAGTCAATAATATGGGGGAAAGTAGAGAGAAGGGCATTTTGTCTATATTATCGTGGAACATTGCCGGACTAGGCTCTAAAACTGACAATCCAGATTGGATGGGTTTTCTAACAAAATATGACGTTTGTCTTTTTCAAGAGACTTGGTCAATTGACCCTATACATCGTAATGGTTACCTCAATTTTTACGTTCCCGCACTAAAAAGTACAAGAGGCCGTCCCTCTGGCGGTCTAACTATATGGGTAAGGCAGGATACGGGGTGTTATGTAAAAGTAGGCCCTAGAACCAGTAACGATATATTATCAATACGAATAACCTTACAGTCAGGATTTAAAATAGAAATCTTTAACGTGTACGCACGTGGTCTTCCGGGAGGCAAAAAGTCTCCAGTTGTAAAAGAACTTGAAGACATTTTGGACCTTCTGCCTCCTAATATATTACCCCTAGTAGCAGGCGATTTTAACACCTCTTTTGTGCCCCTTGGTCATGATATACCACAGTTTACCGCAGAGGAGGATTCTAGCTGGGGAATTCCTCCCCTAGAGATTGCCCCTATAAAAAGATGGACTGAGGCAGCAATCCAGCTAAAAGGTCTGTGTCTGGGTAACCATCTGAGGGCAGCAAATGGTAAAAGTAAGTCAGACAAACTTGCAAAAAACACTTTTGACAATGGACGCAGGGTGAGTCGTATAGACTACCTACTTGTCCATGTAAAGCTCTTGGCTTGTCTTATTGATATGAATGTTATTAATCGTATTGAGAGCGACCATCACCCACTTGCAGCACAGTTTGATTTACCTTTCCCTGGTAGACAACCGGCTCGGCAAGGGAATTTTGAGTCGGAACAATTTTTGTCCAATAACTTACGCTATCTAAAATGGGATAGGATTATAGAAGATCCAACAACTGTGACTGCAATAAACAAAGAAGTAACTGATGCTCTACAACCCCGTGGAACAATGGTAGAAGACATGAGCTCTCACCAGTCTGTGGTGGTAGTACATAACAAACTTTTTGAGGGTTTGAAGAAAAACTTTGTTAAAACTACTTCCAAAAGACGTTCCAAGTATCACAATACTGTGGGTTGGTATAATATTAATTGCAGGAAAGCCCGAGCTGAACTTGGTAGCGCCCGAAGGACGAAAGATGCACTTTCGGTAAGATCAGCTAGATTGCATTATAGGAGGACACTGAAAGAGGCAAAAGGAATGTGGGATAACAAAAAGTGGAAAGATCTCCTTGATGCTTGCAGGTGTAGGAACAGCAAGCAATTCTGGGACATATACAAATGGGATAGGGGGGGCTTACCAGAGCGCCCTCAGAACAATGTGGCTCAGAATGCGTGGGTTGACCATTTCAAACCCCAGTATGCAGCTCCCAGTGACGAAGTAAACTCCGGTGTTACCTACTGCCATGTGTATTATGAAGAAGCAATATTTCTTCAAAAAGACGTGGAACAGGCTCTAGATAAAGTGATCAGGGGTAAAGCTCCCGGCATGGATGGAATCCCTGCAGACGTGTTTATTGGCGATAGACTCCTATGGTGCAGGTATATCATGCGCCTTGCAAATGCAATCGCCCAGGGTGCTGACATTCCCGTCTCGTGGAAGGGAGCAGAAATAGTCCCTGTATTTAAAAAGGGGGACAAGTCTATTGCGGCCAACTATAGGCCAATCAGCCTAATAGATTCAATACAGAAGATTGTGGGCCGTATGTTCCTACATAAGATTCTATCATGGACAGAAGATCAGGAAATTCTAAGCCCTATGCAGGCAGGTTTTCGCCGGCGGACAAGCACTATTGACCAAATCTTCCGCTTTGTCATCTTATATTGGAAGACGGTGATTTTAGGTAAGGGCGCATTATATGCGGTGTTTGTGGACCTAATAGCGGCTTTCGATTTGGTTCCACAAACTAAACTTTGGCAAGTTATGAGAGAAATGGGACTTGCACCTGAACTTCTTTCTGTGGTCATTCGCTTGCATGAGGGTAATGTAGCTCGGGTCCGCTGGGGGGATGTGGGAGAGGTGACGGAAGACTTCCCGGTTGGCAGGGGAGTGAGGCAGGGGTGCGTCTTGGCGCCGACCCTGTTCTCGCTCTTTGTCAACGGGGTGGCCGACTTTCTCTCACAGACCCCCACTGACGCTCCTGTTTTGGCTGGATCACGCGTTCCCATCCTCATGTTTGCGGATGACACATTGATCATTTCTAAGACCCCAAGTGGTTTACAGAAGGCACTCGGGCGTTTCGAAGAGTTTTGCAAAATGAGGGGACTGGTAGTTAACACCGAAAAAACTAACTTTATGTCCTTCAACGCACACAAATCATTCAGGGTAAGAATTCTTATGAATGATCTGCCCCTGGAGGAGGTAACCTCTTTGACATACTTGGGTATCCATTGCAGAAGGATATGCGTTGGGATTCCCAATTGGATCGAGCCGCACTACTACATAAACAAAAATCAGGTGCTCTTCTAGCCATATTTAAAAGCTCATGTACAAAACCAATTTCACCAGCCCTTGAAGTTTATGGGACAATGGTATTGAGTACATGCTTATATGGGTCTGAGCTCTGGGGCTTTAGTAATTTGAATAATCTGACGGTGCTTGAAAATGCGTTTTTACGCAAGATTACAAGCCTTCCTGTTAGTACTCCATTGCGCCCTTTACTGCTAGATTTAGGGAAAAAGCCACTAGCACACCTCGTGAAGCTACGTCCAATACTTTATTGGCGCCGGCTTTGGTGTACAGATGAACTTATACACTACAAGAGCGTCTTTAGTGATATACTAAAATCTGATCTATCACACAATATACACTGGTTGCATAGTATTAAGTCCCTTTTGGGCAGTATAGGATTGATTGAACTATGGAATGACCCACAAAACGCTATTTTCCCTCCTCAGGATAAGCTGAAAGCTATATATTGGGAATGGGTTTTTATGATAGAAACAACGCAAGGTCTTTCCTCCCATCTAACAGGTCGCTTTTTCGATCTAAAAGTTAGTTCATCGCTTGAGAGGTACTGGGATATAATAGAGAGGCCCTCTGATCGTAAGTTGTATTTCCAGCTACGGGTGGGCACCCTACCGGTTGCAGAATTCACCGCTGGTTGGGGGGTTCACCAAAACAAATGTGACAAATGTTATAGATGTACAGAGGAACGTGAATCCGTAGAACATTTGTTATTTTTCTGTCCTATGTATGCGGCACCCCGGAAAACCTGGATAAAACCCGTCTGTAGATCATTGGGTATCCGGAACTATACCATAGCCCTTCGTATCCTGAGCACTGACACTGCTCCTTCTATTTGCATAGCTGTGGCTAAGTTCCTAGGGTGGGCCTGGGGCATACGGACCAAAGCCTTGAGACATGATGGTAATTCCTCGTAAACATCCACAATTGTACAAGTCTCATTTAAAGCTCATTTCAGGTTGGAAGCACAAACAGTAATTCCACCAAACTGTGTTACCTTATTCTGAGAACAAATGTATAGGTTTTAGATTGTTTTTAGCTTTTGAGACGGTTGTATTAGGAATTTAATTCTAGTTTTAAAAATTTTAGGTAATTTATATGTTTTTGTGTTATGATTGTAATGTGCTTTTATGACTCAACTGTCGAATAAAGCTTGATTGATTGAGTCCATATTCATACTTCCCATCCATTGAGGACCAGAGAGGTCCCACACCAGTCTGGTCCAATCACATCCTAATGCCCCTTCGAGCGGGTTTCACTCCATCTACGGTCAACTCAATTAGCATCTCTCACCACTCACTCAAGTCTTTCCCCAGTTTGCACTTGTTTCCTACACATTTATTCCACCAACATCCATTCCTTAGCGTCCTCCTTTCACAAATATTAGGAGGAGCCCACACGGTTCAGCCAAAGTATCCTTTATCTTTTTGCTAGTAGCAATAACAGGACCACAAACGTAAAAGAGGTTTCTGTGTTGGGTGAAGTCGCAGCAGGCAGCATCTCCTGCTATGCAAAATTATGGGATCTGCCATTTCTGTGAGCGTGTCCACTACCGGTCTCCAGTATGCCTCTGCCACTGTGCAGATCTGTATCATATGCAGCCAGTCAGCGTCATTGTGCAGCTGGCATCTTGGGAAGTCCCTTTCATAAATCTTACTCAGCAGTTTTGGGTTAGATGGTATTCAACAAAGGGGGAGTCTGAATCGGACACTGCCAGTTACCTTCAAGTAGTTTAGTACTCCATTGCATTCAGTATGCGTAAGCTATTTTCCCATATCACCCTCTCATCATTCTGGTATGGCACTGGTTGCTTCTCATTGACCAGGGCTCCGTACAGGAGTGAGATCAGTCAACCCCTTGTGTCAGTGCTATTAAAGTGGACCGTATCTGTGAATCACGTGGTCTACCAGGAAATCCCTTCCAAGTGATTCATGCAACCCTCCTCCTGTTAGCTTAAAAGAGGAACTGGTCGGCTCCCCCACCAAATGTAGTTCTGGCTTTGTCAGAGGTCATTAAAGTATCACTCTCATATACATGTCAATAGTCTAGCGCCCCCATTGATCCTTGAACTCGCTTGCACTTCTGTTTTAATTTTGAGATGCCTGAGTCGTCTCAAACTGCAAATGTAGGCAAGAAAGGGACAGGACTCAGTATCCGATTTGTCGCCTAGTTCCAAATCATAGACATCAGGAAAGCCAAGTGTGGTGTCCTCCCGTCCCGGTTTTTGTGGAGACGGGAACAGCTGGTGCAGCGTGTTGTTCTCATAGCAGGCCACCAGCGACAATCGCTCATGAGTAGCTGTTGGATCTAACCACTGTGGTAGGTATTGGAGGTGTGCTTTCAGACAACAGCATTCAAAGTCCAAGGCGGCCAGTCCACCGCCTCTGGCACAGGGCAATTGATGAGTGTCTAAACTTGATTCTAGGCAGAGTCTTTGCCCACAGCAGATCAGTTACTTGGCTGTCCAACCTCCAAAACACCCATCCGGGTAGTACCTGCATAAGCCCCTGCCATACATAAAGGACTTTAGGAACTATCAGAATTTTTACTTCCATAAGCGTCCCATCAGTGAGAACAGCAACTTTTTCCAGAAGGGTAGCAATTGCACGTCTTGCAATGGAGTATCCGGTCCATTGGCTTATGCTCCTAGGAGGAACAGGCGTGATTTCGACTAATTTGTCTTTACGCTGGCATACTCATATTTATTGTGTGTTCTGAGAACAGGGCGTGGGGGGTAGGAAGGAAAAGGCCGAGCCGGATCTCTCAAACACTGGTGTCAGCAGCATATAGTGATTACATTCCTCCTGTTTCCCTACCAAAACTCCACATTCAGCAATCTCATTCCTTATTACATTTACAGGAGGTTCCATAATTAGGAAGAGAAATGACAACAGGCACCCTAGTATTGTTCAATAGCGCAATGTCCACACCTCAGAGACTATACCGTTAGTCCTTATTCTCCTTCTTGTGAAGGAGAATAAAAGTTCTGACCCACTTCATTATATCCAGTCGAAAGATATAGTTCACCAGCGCATGAAACAAAGATTCATCCCACTGAATCAAAGACCTGTTCTATATCCAGGGAGGCTCCAGTGTAGTCATCCCCAGTGTCACACATGCAACTTCGGCCACGTGCAAGTCTAAGGATATTTGTTATTGTGTTTCTATGTAATATAAGCCTACTTGGTTTTGGGGAGCTAGCAGTGGGACCGCCAAAGCTTTACTGAGAACTTTCACATCCATGTTGATCACAGACCGAAAGCCTGGGGGGGTGGGGGGGTTGTTCTCTGGCTTAAGCCAGTTCTTTTTAAATGTTGCTGAAAATCTCCAGGATTCAGTTAACTTTTGTGTGTACAAATATTTAGGATATCTATGGATAATGCGATTAATGGCTTCCAGTGAGTTCGGGTTTGTCCCTCTCTCATATGTGCGATATGGCCTCTCGCCTAAATTTCCTTTTCAACAACCATGCTAACATCTTTCCTGACATGTCCTCCTCCCCTTGAGGGATAGCCTTTTGAAGGTAAGGGTCGAGTCGGTTTCTCCTCGAGCTCGGGATCATCTAGATGTCAGTCTCATTTATTCTTCTTTAGAATTCTCGGACAACGCCTTGGCTACATTGAGAGATCGATTTGCACCGGGATCAACTGTGTGACTTGGATCAGGATCAACCTTGCATTTTGTGCTCAGCAACGTAAGAATGTGGCTCCCCGCTGCCTGGTGGCTTTGGGATTCATCAGGGAGCCCTCGCCACACAACTTGGAATCAGATTTGGTCCAGAAGCACCACAGATGGACAACACGGATCCATAACAGACAACAACTTCAAGCAAGCACAACAGCTTGAAACCAGTTACTAGTAGAAAACACAAAGGGCTTCAATGAAACTACCAACATCAGTAGGCAAGGAGCTCCAGGTCTGTGTTGCAGAGGGCCAAAACAAAAAAGAAGAGGAGCTGCTGTCAGCGCACAAGTGTGGTGCCTATATGCAGCTGTGTGTGATCGTGTCCAGAGCAGGGATGGAACCTGGAGCCTGGGGAGATTCACAAAGTGAAGATTCTGCAATTTAGAAGTAGCCACAAAAAACTGCTTTCAGAAACCGACTTCCATATCATACTGAAAATGCCAGGAGAGCTGGGTGAGCTTCTGTCCTCCACCCACAAAAATATTACCAACCATGTAAATATTCTCCACCCTGGATGCCTTTCTATTGCATGAAATCATGAAATCTACCTGGACTGCTAATGAGGGACTATGGAGATGGAGTAGTTTCTTTTCTGTAACTCCAGTTCTGTAGTAGGGGTATCTCTGTGATAGTCATAATCTAGTGAATAGTCCCGCCCATGTGCGGGGACCCCGGAGCAATAAAAAAAAAAAATCTCTTAAGGTGTCAAGCCATGCAGACCTGCATCTACACTTAAGAGAGAATTTAATCTAAAGACAGATAATGCAGCCTATACACACAGGCTACACTATCCAGTACTTCAACTAGGAAATTCCACCAACATCCACAAACAGCACTGCCTGCCCAGCTTTTTCCACAAGGAAAAAACCTGCCTCTACCAGCAGAAGCCTCTGGAATGATAGAGAGAAAGGAATGGACAGACAAGCCCCATAGGCTGCCATTATGTGGCTCAGAACAGGATACTGTGCCTTTAAGAAAACTTTCCAGAACGTTTCCCAGTATCCCAGAATGCACAGCAGGTCCCTTTTACTTTCAGTTCTTTTCGAAGGCGTAGCACGCCAGACCTGTAGCATTCCTTACATTAATAATTATCTCTCCACCGGGGAGGCGGGCGGGCGCTTATGACTATCACAGAGATACCCCTACTACAGAACTGGAGTTACAGAAAAGAAACTACTCCTTCTGTAGTAGGGGATCTCTGTGTATAGTCATAATCTAGTGAATAGAATGGCAAGCCCATCCCCACACCAAAAACGGCGGTGGAGAAAAATTCTAAATAACACCACTATTGTGCGAACAAATTTCGCAGTGAAGCCTGCCCAACCTGAGCATCTGCCCTGGCATCCGTGTCCAGACAGTAATGCTTAGCAAAGGTATGGACCGACCTCCAAGTGGCCGCCTTGCAGATTTCTGCAATCGGAACATTACGTAGCAAAGCAGATGTAGCCGCTTTGCCCCTGGTGGAATGAGCCTTAGGTTTACCCCCTAAGGTCTTATTAGCCTTTTGATAACATAATTGTATACAGGACACAATCCACCGAGAGATGGACTGTTTAGAGGTAGCAAGACCGGTCCTGACTGATCCATAATTGACAAACAATTGGTCTGACCTACGAACATCCTTGGTCTTATCAAGATAAAACTTCAACACCCTCCTAACATCCAGGGAATGGAGAGACCTTTCCGCTGGAGAAAAGGGATTCTGAAAAAACGTAGGTAAAGTTATGGTCTGGTTGACATGAAAATCAGAAATAACCTTAGGAAGAAATTTAGGGTGAGTACGCATAACAACCTTAGCAGAATGAAATACAGTATAAGGTTCTTGACAACATAATGCCTGAAGTTCACTCACCCTGCGGGCCGATGTAATGGCCACTAGGAACGCCGCCTTCCAGGACAGGTGCTGCAACGAAGCCTTGTGAATAGGTTCAAAAGGCTCCCTCATCAGTCTGGACAGCACCACATTCAATTCCCAGGAAGGCGAGGGAAGTCTGACAGGAGGGAACACCTTCAAGCCTTCCAAAAAATCCTTGACCACAGGGATCTGAAAGAAGGAAGTCTGTGAAGGGCATTTCCTGTAAGCAGTCAAAGCAGCAAGATGAACCTTAATGGAGTGGAAATTAAGGCCAGACTGCGCCAAATGTAAAAGATATGGAAGGATGACATCTTCCTTACAGGTCTGTCGTAAATAAAGTATTACGCACGCATAATTTCTATATGTATCAATATGATCATGCATAAAGCAAGAGGCTGAGTCGGTGGTATCAGGTTCAAAGGGCTTTATTCCAATAAATCGAGTTATAGGGAGAATAGTTCCATCACCACAAGGGATCAGGACGGGTCTGGGATTTCTCAATAATTCTCAATCTTTTATTCACAGAGTACAGTATATATACATTCAATATTATACGTAAGCAGGAGTGCTTCAGGCAGAGCAAGAGAGAATGAGATAAGAGCATGTGGGTGTGTAAGTAGGCGTGAAGGTGGGCGTCCATGTGGGCGTCCACTTGATGATCATAGGTGAATGTCATAGGTGGGTGGATGCCTAGAGGGGGTTGCGTGATCAGCTGGAACTTTACTGGAACTTTGCCTTACTTGTGCTCAACTCGAGCATGACGTGTAACTGACGTGGGTAAGGGCTGCTGTGCAACCGGGGAGTCTGGAAGTGAGGCCTTCAGTGTCAGGACGACCAGCACATCTTGTATTATCTGATATCTAAAGTCTGGGGCAGGGACTGATTTGTGACATAGGTTGCCCATCACCAAGAGCCAATGTGGCATCTATTTCTTCATTCACTGCGTAGGCCTTACATGGGGGCTATGGGCTTTTCACTGACGTGAGCTTTGCAATCACACGAAAAGAGACAGAAAGGCTAGGCTCTCTCCTTTGCAGACGGGTCGTGTTTATTCCTCCTTCTCCAGGCAGGAATGTGGTTCAGTAGGAGTAAGCAGATAACCGTGCTCAATACTGTCTCGGCACCTCGGACAGGGCCCCTTTGGCTGAGGCCCAAGTGTGCAAGGCCAAGGATACGCAGCTGCAGCTCTCAGAGCGTCTGAGGCCTGAAACCTCTTTTCGGCTCTGGCTGAGCCACAATAATGGGTTTTCATGAAAATGCGGGAAAACATGATGAAAAACGTGTAGGCCTCAGTGCAGATTTGTCGTTTCTCTCATGGGAGACTGGATGATGGCAGGCCACGTTATAGCATAAGCATCACGATAGACAGGCCATGGAGGGGAAATGCATGGGTTACATGCATGTGTACATAAAGCGTTGGGGGGCACATAGGGGACACATAGGTCTCACAATTTTTTATTTCCTCATTCCCTCCTTGTCCCCTAGTGGACCCTTCATGTCACATCTATTCTCATGAGACAGTCAATCTGTTCTTGCAGCATTATTTTTCCATTTTCAATGCTCTGTAAATGGGGATGTGGAACACATGCAGTAGCACACAGACCGCAAACGGCCGGGCCACACTGCAGACATAGACAACAACTGAATATCATTAGTAGTATTAATCCACAGACGGTCAACACTTTCCATCCCCATGCCGATATTATTCCCCAGAGCCAACTGGACCAAGTCCACGTGCCTGGGTCTTGATGTATGCTTTGGGCAATCTTGTGGAGCCTTGTTATTGCTTTGTATACAGACGGTGCGTTATTAGGGATGAAAACGCAACAGCTGGAGCCGATGACCCTACAAGCCCCGTCCCTATCCGCCAGGATGACGTCAAGAACAAGACGATTCTGAAGAACGACCATTCTCATAGCAGACTGTTCCTGGGTCAAGTTCCCCAGGGCTGATGCAGTCTCATTTGCAACTGTTTCTAGAATCCTTGTTAGCCTGCGGATAAGTTTACTATTCTGGACGGGACCTATGAAGAAAAAGAATCCTTTGTTGAAATCTGTATATTGCTCCCAAGCTGTCTCAGTCTGGTCAATGCCGGAGGCATCGAGCCCTCGTCTGTGTCTGATAAGTGCTAGTTGGAGATCTTGATGATAGTTCGATGGGGCCAAGAAAACGGGTGGTAAAAGAAATGATATGTAGCACGTCCCACCCCAGTCTAAGGGCAGTTGCACATAGGCTGTCTGGCCACAAATAAAGTAGGTGTGTCGTGATGCTCTGAAATAGGACTTTCCTTTGTCTTTAAACACTATTATAGTATTACACTCGCTGTGCCCCAAATGTACTGAGCCTTCTTTTCTGACACACAAGTTCCCTTTTACTGGCAGGACTGTAATTGAGGATGGACCTAAATTGTGTATGGGCTTGACATTCAACACTATAAAGTCGAGGGTCGCATTCCCTTGCAGATACTCTTCATTTTCTAGATCTATACCTTTCCTTTGGGGAAGACCTTCTTCATCTGGGAAACATGCTTCATTCATGACTTTATTCAAGTTACCCCATACCCAGTCGCCCCTACACTCCTTGTCTTGACATTCTTTGGCATCACTGTTGATGGATGTCATTAAGGCAAACCATGCTCCGCAAGAACCATTATGGGAGAATGGAAAAGGGAAAAGAGGCAACACTCCCTTCACCTTCTGATACGGGGGAAGTCGGCCACAGACCCAGCAGTCTGTAGCATTGCTAGTCTGATGTGAATGGTGCAGCATCTGAATAAAGGTATTGTTGCGTAAGGCAAGTCGATATGATAGCTCATGGGATGGCAGATCACTAAATGTGTGCTTTATGGTATCATTAGTGGAGGAGTGTAAGAGTGAGGCAATAGGAGGAAAAATAGCATGTAGTATTAAGCTGATACATATTATCGTGATGCACAGAAGAAATAGAAAAATCAAAGTCACTATACATCTACCACGTAATATTTTACAGTATTTGCTTTTCATCTTGCTCTTTTTATCATTATTATTGTCCGAGATCTTATGCAAGCCAGAATACATGTTCAACCGCTTCACCACCTAGTGGACTTAATTGATCAAACGGGTTCTGACTTTTTAGATCTAAGTTTAGCTTTGTACTCCTGTTGGGGAGTCTCCTCTAGTAAAGGGGGCTCAAAGTCTGAAAAGTTTGTGTCCTTTTTAAAAGAATCGTTTTTCCCGAAGTAGCGTTTACAATGATGAAGATGAACCCATCCTTTCCGTCCTTCGACATCAACGGCTGTCCTCGTGGTTAATAACACTAACTTCGGCGCCTTCCATCTCGGCTCAAGAGGGCTTGATCTATCAAAGTTCCTTATTAGGACATAATCCCCAGGAGCGATGGAGTGTTCCTTGACCTGGGTGTTGTCAGGGAAGGCGGCAGCAACCTGCGAACGACAAGAGAGTAGTGCAGACATCAAGGAAGCCAGGTAATCTGTCAGCATGTTACTATCAACATCAGTAATCTTTTTAGGCATTGGAGTGCCCCACATATTCGGTAGTCTACCAAAGACCACTTCATAGGGAGATAAGCCTGTTCTAGGAATGGGCTACCATTCGCATGTAAAAGAGGGCAACCGGCAGGGCTACCATCCAATCTACACCTTTGTCTGCGCAAATCTTTGCTAGTTTTATCTTTAAGGTCTGATTGTGTCTTTCTACAAGGCCTGCTGCCACAGGATGTCGTACACAATGGAACTTCCAGGTATACCCTAACAGAAGGGACACCTGTTTCATGAGTTCAGAGGAGAAAGGCTGACCGTTGTCGGAATATACGACACGCGGTAATCCATAACGTGGGAAAAACTCTCGCACCAATTGTCTGGCGGTAGTTACAGCAGTATAATCAGGAACTGGATAAGCTTCTGTCCACCTTGTCAGTGAACATACTACTACCAGGACATATTTGTAACCTCTACATCTGTCCATTTGGATATAATCCATCTGGAGGACTTCAAAAGGGTGGTCAGGTGGATGGAATCCACCTTGTTCCATCGGAATGCCTTTACCTGGATTGAATTGGCAACAGATCATACATGTTCTGACCTTTTGTTTCGCTGCTGCACGCAGGTGCTTGTTGAACCATATATTCTGTAAGCTGTCTAGCATTGCTTTCTCTCCTAAGTGTGCAGGACTATGTGCGGTATTTATGATCACTTGTACCATCGAATCAGGAAGAAACCATGTTGTTTTGCCCTTAGTCATCCAACCCTGATCAGTCAGTACCCCTCCTTGTTCCGACCATTTCTTTAATTCGTCTAGAGTAGCATGTGTCTGAATGTCTTGTACATCCCTGGAAGGATCCCTAACTGTCATGGCTTTGGACATAAATGGTATGTGTGAGTTCGTCATGTCTAGTGGGGTCTGAGCTGTCTGTTTAGCAGTTTGGTCTGCCAGATCATTGCCTTGAGAAATGGTATCTGTGGCTTTAGTATGTGCTTTGCATTTTAGGATAGCTATGGCTGTCGGTAAATGTATCGCTTCCAGAAGGGCTTGTATAAGGGGGCCATGCTGTATCTTGGCCCCGTGAGAGGTCAAGAAACCTCTTTCTCTCCACAGTACTCCGAAGTCATGAACTACCCCGATTGCGTATTGTGAATCGGTGTAAATGTTTACTCTCAAGTGCTTAGCTCTTCTGCATGCTTGTGTCAGAGCGATGAGCTCTGCTGCTTGTGCTGACAGTATGTCTATTCTTTTAGTCTCTATAATTTCAGTAGCAGTGGTCACTGCATATGCTGCCACTAATTCTCCCGCCCCCGTCCTCATGCATGAGCCGTCAACATAGAGTGTTAGGTCAGGGTCTGGGAGTGCAACATCTGTCAAGTCTTGTCTTGGTTTAGTCACGGTATGTATCACTTCAACACAGTCATGTGGTGGAACGTTTTCGGTACTAGAGGGCAAAAGAGTAGCAGGATTCAGTATGTTGCATCGTCTGATCTCTATGCGTGGTTGAAATAACGTCAGCTCATAACCTGTCAGTCTCGCTACAGTCAGGTGTTGGGTTTGTGTTCGGTTCAAGAGAACCTCCACTGCGTGCGGTACTTGTACTGTCAAGGGGTGGCCCAGCACTATCGAGTCACTTTGTCTTATGGCTAAGGCCGTTGCTGCAACAGATTTTAAGCACGCAGGCAAAGCCTGTGCTACCGGGTCCAATGTACTAGAGAAATAAGCACAGGGCTTGTGTTTTCCTGCATGATTTTGTGTTAGGACAGATAGTGCTGTTCCATCCCGCTCTGTCACAAAAAGCATAAAAGATTTGTTGTAATCAGGGATCTCTAAAACTGGTGCTTGACATACAGCGCTTTTTAATTCTTCAAATGCCACAGTGTGTTCTTGTGTCCAAGGGAGGACATTAGTAGAAGCTGCCTCCTGTGTCGTCAACTGTATTAGGGGCTTGGCTATGTAAGCATACTGGGGGATCCACTGCCTACAATATGAAGTGAGGCCAATGAATGCACGTACCTCCTTTTGTGTCTTGGGCTGTGAAAGGCCAGAAATCAATTGAATACGTTCTGGTGTCAGTCGCCTACCCTCCTTGGATAGCAAGTGCCCAAGGTACGCCACTTGCTGTTCACAGAATTGTAGCTTCGAAGGGGACACTTTGTGCCCCTTGTCAGCCAGGAAGTGTAAAACCGTGAGTGATGCATTTTCACAGTCAGTTTCCGATCTTGCAGTGATGAGAATGTCATCTACGTACTGTATCAGTGCTGTAGTGGTAGGCATATAAATACTGTCTAGTTGTCGTTTGAGTGCCTGACTGTAGATGCTAGGACTTTCTGTGAAGCCCTGTGGTGCTCTTGTGAATCTGAAGCTGCGGCCTTTTAAACTGAAACCAAAAAGATATTGGCTGTCGGGATGTATTGGGATACTGAAAAATGCGTTCTTCAGATCGATAACTGTAAAGAACGTAGCCTTCGCATCAATAGTAGTCAATAATGAAGAAATGTCCGGGACCACAGGGTACTGTGGCACCACACATTTGTTTAATTCTCGCAGGTCCACAACTAATCTATAGACAGGTGTTGTATTGGGATCAGTTTGTTTAAGAATAGGAAGAACAGGTGAGTTGCATATGTTTGAATCCGTCTCTACCACCACCCCTTGTGCAATGAGTTCATCGATTCTCAGTAACCCTACTTCAGCCTCAGGTGGGATTTTGTATTGTCTAATCCGTGGCAGCACTACTCCTTCCTTGAGGGTGACCTGGTGTGGTGTAATGTTCATGAAACCTACGTCAGTCGGGCCTTGTGCCCATAGGTGCTGTGGTACATTTCGGAGCCTGATGTCAATATCTTTCATTACAAAATGTCCCTTGAAATCACGTAAATACAGTCGCACTCCTTCTGGCGAGCAACAGATAATTGCTCCCAGTTCCTTTAATGTCTTTATACCAAGTAAGTTTTCTGGACATGATTTAGTAAGCAGTAAGTCTGTTGTATGTATTAGTGGACCAACTCCTAAAGAGACTGGTTCTGAAACCTCATTAATAATAGGCTTTCCTGAAAAGCCCAGGGATATGTTCTTTGAGCCTGAGAGGGGTGCCCCTGGAACCTCGGAATGACTGATGGTAGTTCTACTCGCCCCAGTGTCAATCAAAAACTTTTTATCTTGTCCTAGTAAACGTGCATGTACATAGGGAGCCTCTTGGTCCACAGGAACTGGAATAAGGGGCAAGTCGAATTCCCTCTCTGGGCTGTTTCATGAATATGCTTGGTATTCTGGATAGTTAGTTTGAGCGTGCTCATACATTTGTGTTGTGGAGTGGGCTGGTGCAGGTGCATGGACAGGCGGTGGCGGCGGTGGAAACGTATCTGATGTCTGATGTGTGTTATTTTCCTTGGGAGGATAAGGACGTGGCTTTGTTTTACCTATAGCTATATTGTGTTTCAGGACTGAACATTCATTTACGAAGTGGCCTGGCTTCTTGCAATAATTACAGGTCCCACTAGTTTGTTTCGTGCTATTCTTGTTCGTGTTTGTGTTTGCCGGTGTCGATTGGGCCACCAGCATCTTCATCTTTGTGTCTTTCATGCGTCTCTTTTCCTGGTCGTGTTCTTCTCTAATTCTGTTCTGATGATATTGTAACATCTGTAACATTTGGGAAGGGCTGTTTGCTTGCCAAGTACTCTCAACCTTCAGTACCCTATACTTTACCTCTGGTAGGGAATTTTCTACTAGTTTGCTCACGAACAGATGGGGATATGAATCGCTACCGGGCTTAAGGCCACTATTGATAGTAAAACATTTCTCAAACCTAGAGTAAAAATCGCTAGTGTCCTCGTCTGGTTTCTGTTTACAGGCTGAAATAGCATCCCAGTCTTCCTTCTTAGTAACTAATAATCTAGGCAAAACTTGTACAAGGAGTTCAGGTAAGTCTTTAGCTCGGGGACCCAGACCAACCCCCAGGCCTCTTTCTTCTTCCTCTGTTTCCAACAGATCCCAGCTAATCTTTTTCTCTCCCACCTCCCAGTCCTTTCCTTAAAGCTTCTCGTAAATACCAGCAGGCAATAGTACTTTTAATAACTTTAGAATGTCAGCATATGTATATTCTCCTAAGCGGAGAATGTCTTTTAGTTCTCGGTGAAAACCCCCCGGGTCTTTATCATGGGAGGGCAACATTTTTTTCATTTCCAGTATCTCTAATTTTGACAAGGGGGTGTAGACATACACCCGTTGCAGCACATTGTTTGCATCCTTTACAGGATGAACCTCTCGTAGGGGGTTCAGCTTGTCGTATAACTGTCCCTTATCCTGTGGTGGAGCGGGAAGCAGGGACCTAGTCACGTATACTATATATTTGTGTCGCTGATCCAGGATGACATTAATCAATTCAGTACCCATGTTCATTCACCTGTCTAGTATTATGTCGTCCAGCAACTTATACAATAGACCAGGACCAGAATATTGACTCTCATACAACGTAATCAAATGTTGGACCATGTAAACACCAGCTATGCGCTGTTCGTTTGGTGGGAGGCTCAAGAACGTTTGTGCTACGATATCATTATTATATGTATCATATTGGGATACCCACAGGGTGGCTGACCGTGCTAATTCATTTTCGGTCGGGGTGA
Source organism: Triturus cristatus (assembly GCF_964204655.1). Lineage (NCBI taxonomy): Eukaryota > Metazoa > Chordata > Amphibia > Caudata > Salamandridae > Triturus > Triturus cristatus. Next base: position 166,112,116 of record NC_140594.1, read on the forward strand.
GGGGCTGATCGTTACCTAACCATTTATTCACCGCTTTTTCGGTGATTTGGAATAAACTTTCAAGGGAATATCTTTCTTTTATAGCCGTTCCCTGTTTACGGTGATTGAGGCCCTTGGGCCTCTCGAACCGTCGGGCATGGCCCACATATAGTACTCTGTCTTTGTCCCCTGCTTCGTCATCAGAGGCTGACTCAGCCTTTTCGTCCGGTCCTGCTTTATGTGAGGCTATTATTGCCTTTCGGATTTTGGCCAACATGTTGTCTGTCTGACCTGATTTATCATGCTGACCAGCATCTATGCGATCACTCCAACCAATATAACAACGGTCTACGTCCCCGTCACCTTCGTCTTTTTCCCTGATCAGACAGTTAATCAGGAAGCGAAGGATATAGTTCTTAATAATTACTTTTCTATTTTGTATGGCTTCTGCTATGCACTCAGGACCTTCCCCTGTTCTTATGAATGTGTACATTTTCTTTAGATGTTTATCCATATCTGGTAATTTTTCCAAATCTGCGACTGCTCGTCTAAGCCTTAGTGAAAACACGAGCATTCTGCCCTTTCCTGGATCTGGATCATATATACATTCGGAGATGTCTACTTTTACTGTCGGTCCCCCTCCTGATGTTGTCCCGGATCCTCCCTCCCCGCCGTCCTCGAGCTCCTGGAGCTGGGCTTGCGTTGGGGGTGCAGGGAAAGATCCGTCCACGTATGCTGGTGGGGATTCCTCTAGGTAGGTGTTAATAAACGTTTCGGATGCTGTTGGTTTTATTTTTCGGGGTACTTGCGGTGGCACTCTAATGGGTCTTTCTACTGGGGCCACTCTTGCTAGTTCCTCTGAAAGGACGGGATAAATACCAGCAACGACAGTATTTCTTTCTCTTTCAGTCTGCTCTCTTTTTACCCGTTCCCCTTCCTCCTGTAATTTCTTTTCTTTGGCTTTTTCGGACTCCTGTTTACTTCTCTCTGCTTTGTGGAACTCTTTCTCTGTTCTTCTATGTGACTCCTTGCGCCAAAACTCAATGGCATCCTTCTGAGCAGGTCTACATTTTCTCTTCCATAGCTCTTCCTCTACCTTCATGATGCATTCCGCATCCCACGTTCCCGTGATAGGCCATCTATACTTTGTCTCTAAATCCTTCGTGTAATCCACCCATAGTTCTAAAAACAACACAGCATCTAAACCATGCTTACAGTACATGAAATGTCCAGGTGTGTCTCTAGGCGGAATGTTAACTGGTTCCTCTAGTACACCTTTTCTGGTACATATCTTACGCAGTTTCGAAAACAACGGCATGTTGGAATGTAACCGGAAACAAAAATCACAATGACTCAAAAAACAAAAATCAAAATGAAACAAACTTACATAAAAACTTGACACATTCAAACCTAACTGAACCTGACTAAGACAATAACATCCATACAGTTATATCGGTGCACCTGAATGCTTGGATTACTTTAATTCATTAATACTTGATGCATGCTCTTGAATACTTGAAACCTTGAAAACATACCGGTCTCACAAGTGAGACACGTCTTTACCGTGTTCATTAAATGAACCCGTCTTTATGCAACCCCCATGAAAAACTCACCGGGAAGCAGAACTTGAAGGCCTCAGACACTTGACGCTGCGCAGTGAATGGCGTATCTTTGGTGGATCTCTAGAAACCTCGGACACAGCTCTATCGCAGGGTGGGCTCTGGGTCGGGACGATCCGCAATCCTCACCGCCTCGTATGGATGCCTGGTCGCAGTCCGTCTCCTTCGTTGGCCTGAGGGAGTTGGCGGGAAAACCCGCGACGTGTACACTTGAAGTCCGTCACGGCTGTGGAAGGGGGCAAAACTGGACCTTCATCTCCGGCGCGTGGGGAAAGAGATTTGTCCCTGTTCGGGCGCCATTAATGTCGTAAATAAAGTATTACGCACGCATAATTTCTATATGTATCAATATGATCATGCATAAAGCAAGAGGCTGAGTCTGTGGTATCAGGTTCAAAGGGCTTTATTCCAATAACTCGAGTTATAGGGAGAATAGTTCCATCACCACAAGGGATCAGGACGGGTCTGGGATTTCTCAATAATTCTCAATCTTTTATTCACAGAGTACAGTATATATACATTCAATATTATACGTAAGCAGGAGTGCTTCAGGCAGAGCAAGAGAGAATGAGATAAGAGCATGTGGGTGTGTAAGTAGGCGTGAAGGTGGGCGTCCATGTGGGCGTCCACTTGATGATCATAGGTGAATGTCATAGGTGGGTGGATGTTATGTTATGTTATGTTACGCATTTTTATAAAGCGCACAGCTGCCCCGACAAAGGGGCGTCCCGGCGCTAACCACAGAAGTCCAGAGGGAAGGAAGGAGGAGATCAAGCCACAGGAAAGAGGTAGGTCTTAATAGCTTTACAGAATGTGGTCAAACAGTCCATTGTACGGATTGACAAAGGCAGGGAGTTCCAGAGCTTAGGTGCCAAGAAACGAAAAGATTTGCCTCCAGCTCTGGATCTCTTGACTCTGGGGACAGCAGCCAGCATCAAATGCCTAGAGGGGGTTGCGTGATCAGCTGGAACTTTACTGGAACTTTGCCTTACTTGTGCTCAACTCGAGCATGACGTGTAACTGACGTGGGGAAGGGCTGCTGTGCAATCGGGGAGTCTGGAAGTGAGGCCTTCAGTGTAAGGACGACCAGCACATCTTGTATTATCTGATATCTAAAGTCTGGGGCAGGGACTGATTTGTGACATAGGTTGCCCATCACCAAGAGCCAATGTGGCATCTATTTCTTCATTCACTGCGTAGGCCTTACATGGGGGCTATGGGCTTATCACTGACGTGAGCTTTGCAATCACACGAAAAGAGACAGAAAGGCTAGGCTCTCTCCTTTGCAGACGGGTCGTGTTTATTCCTCCTTCTCCAGGCAGGAATGTGGTTTAGTAGGAGTAAGCAGATAACCGTGCTCAATACTGTCTCGGCACCTCGGACAGGGCCCCTTTGGCTGAGGCCCAAGTGTGCAAGGCCAAGGATACGCAGCTGCAGCTCTCAGAACGTCTGAGGCCTGAAACCTCTTTTCGGCTCTGGCTGAGCCACAATAATGGGTTTTCATGAAAATGCGGGAAAACATGATGCAAAAAGTGTAGGCCTCAGTGCAGATTTGTCGTTTCTCTCATGGGAGACTGGATGATGGCAGGCCACGTTATAGCATAAGCATCATGATAGACAGGCCATGGAGGGGAAATGCATGGGTTACATGCATGTGTACATAAAGCGTTGGGGGGCACATAGGGGACACATAGGTCTCACAATTTTTTATTTCCTCAGGTCGTCGGGTCAAAGTTCTTGGACTTGCACCAGATGCAGAATCTCTTCCACTTGTAAGCATAGGAAGTCCTAGTGGAAGGACGTTTAGCCTCCTTCAGTATGTCCATACAATCTTCTGGTAGATTCAAATGGCCATATTGCACTATCTCAGGATCCATGCCGCCAAACTCAAAGACGAAAGGTTGGGATGCACCATCCGCCCCCCGAACTTCGTGAGAAGGTCCGGCCTGCACGGCAGCCGCATGCGAGGAAGGAGAGACCGGTGAAGTAGGTCCGTGAACCACCACTGCCTGGGCCATTCCGGGGCAATGAGGATCATCCGCGCTCCGGACTTGGACAGTTTGATGAGCACCGCCGGAATCAGGGGAATGGGTGGAAAAGGGTACAGAAAGCTGTTCGACCAGTCGATCCATAGCGCATTCCCCAGCGTCCCCCGCTGGTAGTACCTGGATGCGAATTCTCGGCATTTGCTGTTTTCGGCGGTGGCGAACAGATCTACGTCTGGAGTCCCGCACCATGCGAAGACTTCTCCTAGTACTTCGCCGTTTATGACCCATTCGTGGTTTTCCTGAAGCAGCCTGCTCAGTGCGTCCGCCTGAACATTCTGCACCCCCGGCAGATGCGTGGCCGTAATCATCAGTCCCCGTGCCAGATCGCCTGTGCCTACTGCGACAGAGTGCGCGATCTCGACCCCCCCTGCTTGTTGAGATAATACATCGTGGTTGTATTGTCTGTCTGTATCAGCAGCGAGTTGGTCTGGAAGGACGGACGGAAGGCCTTCAATGCTAAGGAAACGGCTCTGAGTTCCAGGAAATTGATGTGGTACGTAGACTCCAGCAGGGACCACTTTCCTTGTATCTGTAAGTCTCCGGAGTGCGCTCCCCAGCCTTGGAGAGACGCATCCGTCACGATACTCGTCGTGGGAATGTCCTTGTGAAAGGGAACCTCCCTGAGGAGATTTTCCGCCGAACACCACCATTTCAGAGACTGAAGAGCATGCAGAGACAGTCGTATCTTGTCGTCCAGAGAACCTGTCCTCTGATCCCACTGATCCTCCAAGCACTCCTGCAGTGGTCTCATGTGCAGCCGTGCCTGAGGAAGATACAGGAGGCCATCGACCCCAGCAGCGAAGACACCTTCCTCACCGTCGTGGATGGAGCGGTCATGAGGTCCTGAGCCTTCCGAAGGAGCGATAACCGTCTCCCCTCCGAAGGAGACACGCTTGCTGACAGCGTATCTATGGAGGCCCCCCAAGTACTGTATGCACTGGACCGGGGTCGGGACAGATTTGGACATGTTGACGTGTAACCCCAGCTTGTTCAAGAGAGCGCACGTCCTCCGGAAGTGCGCCTGCGCTTCCGAGAAAGATGAGGCCTTGATCAACCAGTCGTCCAGGTACGGGTAGACAAACACCTTGTTCCTCCGCAGGTATGCCGCTACCACTGCCATGCACTTCGAGAAGGTCCTGGGCGCAGACTTTAGCCCGAATGGCAATACTGTGTATTGATAATGATTGGCGCCGACTTGGAATCGCAGGAACTTCCTGTGTTTCCTTGCAATGGGCACATGGAAGTACGCATCCTGTAGGTCTATGGCACAGAGCCAGTCTCCCCATTGCAGCGGAGGGTAAATCTGATGCAACAATAGCATGCGAAACTTCTCTCTGCGAATCCATTTGTGTGCTTGCCGCAAATCCAGAATGGGCCTGAACTCGTTCTTGTCCTTCTTGCGAACCAGGAAGAACCGAGAGTACAGACCTCTTCCCCTTTGAGACAGAGGTACGTCTTCCACCGCCTTTTTCCGTAACAGGATGTCCGCCTCCGCCTGGAGCTCTCGCAGTTGATACTGCGAGCTTACCGGCGGAATTGCTGGAGGCGGTCTGATGAACTGAAGACTGTATCCATTGCAAACAATATTCAGCACCCACTTGTCCTGAGTAATTTTTCTCCACTCTGCCAGAAAAAAATTGAATGCTTCCCCCCACTGGAGTGGGTAACGGTTGCAGGGGAAGTAGACGCTCAGGGCCGAGACCCGGCAGGGCCCTTGGTAGCAGTAGCGGACTGCTGGCCCCCTCTACCCTTCTGGCGTTTCTGGAAGGGTTTTCGGAACTGCTGCTGCTGGTGTTGCTGCTGTCCCGAGGCCTGCCCACGCCCTCTGCCCGCAGACCCGAACGGGCGCTTGTTCTTCTCGGGCTTCTCCAACCCGACAGCCGTCAGGGTCTCTGCCTCCGTCTTCATGCGGGCCATCTCATCGTCCGCATGCCTGCCGAAAAGGGTTTCCCCCGAGAAAGGCAGATTGGCCACTCTATGCTGAGCCTCTGGCTTGAGCGAGGTAAGGCGCAGCCACGCGTGACGTCGTTGGTGGACGCCATGACAATACCCATGCGCCGCCAGCAGGAACACGTCCGCTGCCACACTGATCACCTGGTTCGATACCAGCATCCCCTCGCGCAAAGTCTCCAAGAAGTACTCTTTCTTGTCGCGAGGCAGCAGCTCCGCGTACTGCTGGAGAGACTCCCACAGGGCACGGTCGTAACGCCCCAGCAGAGCCCCGGCACTTGCCGCCTTCATGGTGGTAGAAGCCGTCCCACAGACCTTCCTGCCCGCCGAATCTAGCCAGCGGCTCTCCTTGTCGGGCGGAACAGTCGATGAAGGGGTGGTAGCATGCTGCTTCCTCGCCGCCGTCACAATACCCGAGTCCGGCTTTGGGTCCATCCTCAAAAAAGTCGGGTCAGAGTCCGGCGCCCGATACTTTTTCAGGAGCCGTGAAGGGGCGGATTTCGTCACCGTCGGAGTGAGGAACAACTCCATAGCGGGCTCCACCAGTCCCGGCACTAGAGGCAGCAGGGGGCGAGACAGGTGCTTCTTGTGCAGCGTCTCGAATATCACGGATGTCGTAGGTGTCGGTACCGTCACCGTGATTCCCAACTTGGCTGCCCCCCTCAGGAGTACCTCCTGGAAGGAGACTAGGTCGTCAACCGGCGACACCCTCGTCCCTGGCGAGTCCGACAGCGTCGGCGAGAAGTCCCTGGCAGATGACCGTGTGCGTGATCTGGATCTGCGCCTCCTGCGGCGTCGCCCCGATGTTGACGACGAACGCCCACGGCTCCTCGATCTCCCTCTCCATCCGGAGTGGGAGCGCGATCTCCTTGGTTACGGTCTGTCCGCCGGCCTCGGCGGGCCCGGCGACGGTGGCTTACCCTGGCGCCGCGGCCTAGGAGTTCCCTGCGGCGGAGTCGGATACCTGGGCAACGAGACCGACCGTGGTGGTGGAGGAGGAGGAGGCGGCGGTGATGGGGTCGGTAGGGGTGGAGGAGGAGGAGGAGATGGCGTAGGGATCCGCGGCGCGGGCTCCCGTGGCAAAGGAGTGCAGGGCAGCGACCCAGGCCTCGTCGGTGTATACACCACGGAGTATACCGAGCCCGGGGACCTCCTGCGCCGCCTTGACGTCGATGACTCCCTCTCGACGTCGATCGCCTCCTAGACGTCGATCGCCTCCTAGACGTCAATCGCCTCCTAGACGTCAATCGCCTCCTAGACGTCAATCGCCTCCTAGACGTCAATCGCCTCCTAGACGTCAATCGCCTCCTAGACGTCAATCGCCTCCTAGACGTCAATCGCCTCCTAGACGTCAATCGCCTCCTAGACGTCAATCGCCTCCTACGCCTCCTTGACGTCGATCGCCTCCTAGACGTCAATCGCCTCCTAGACGTCAATCGCCTCCTTGACGTCAATCGCCTCCTTGACGTCAATCGCCTCCTTGACGTCAATCGCCTCCTTGACGTCAATCGCCTCCTTGACGTCAATCGCCTCCTAGACGTCAATCGCCTCCTAGACGTCGATCGCCTCCTAGACGTCGATCGCCTCCTAGACGTCGATCGCCTCCTAGACGTCGATCGCCTCCTAGACGTCGATCGCCTCCTAGACGTCGATCGCCTCCTAGACGTCGATCGCCTCCTAGACGTCGATCGCCTCCTTGACGTCAATCGCCTCCTTGACGTCAATCGCCTCCTTGACGTCAATCGCCTCCTTGACGTCGATCGCCTCCTTCACGTTGAACGACGTCAAGGCGAACGCCGCCTCGACGGCGAGCGTCTCCTCTTCGCCGACGGCGACAGGTGACCTCCCCTCGACGGCGAACGCCGACGCCGGGCCTGGTCTCGACGTCGATGACTTGACGGCGACGTCGACGAAGACGATGACGTAGACGGCGGCCTGTTCAGCTCCCTCGACGTCGAGCGTCGACGCCGCTTCTCCCCAGAGCCCTGGGGAGAAGGTGAACAGACGCCGTAGTCGACGGAGAATGGGGAAGTTTGCCAGTCTTCCTGCCCATGGGGAGCCCCCCAGAGGCCTCAGCATGGGCAGAATCAGCCTCTCCAGACCCACCTTGTGCCTTCAGCCTTCTGTCCTCCAGGACTTGGAGCCTGATCTTCATCCTCTCTCTCAAGGTCCTGGCCGAGAACGAGTGGCAGATTTCACACTCCTCCGGCACATGGGACTGGGGAAGGCAGACGATGCACACCCTGTGTGGGTCTGATTTAGCCTTCTTCCTATCGCACTCTGGGCACTTGTCAAACAAGCCAGGCATGATGACAACACCAGAAAGAAGGCCACAACACTAAAAGTCGGTACCGTCACCGTGATTCCCAACTTGGCTGCGCCCCTCAGGAGTACCTCCTGGAAGGAGACTAGGTCGTCAACCAGCGACACCCTCGTCCCTGGCGAGTCCGACAGTGTCGGCGAGAAGTCCCTGGCAGATGATCGTGTGCGTGATCTGGATCTGCGCCTCCTGCGGCGTCGCCCCGATGTTGACGACGAACGCCCACGGCTCCTCGATCTCCCTCTCCATCCGGAGCGGGAGCGCGATCTCCTTGGTTTCGGTCTGTCCGCCGGCCTCGCCGGGCCCGGCGACGGTGGCTTACCCTGGCGCCGCGGCCTAGGAGTTCCCTGCGGCGGAGTCGGATACCTGGGCAATGAGACCGACTGTGGCGGTGGAGGAGGAGGAGGAGGCGGCGGCGGTGATGGGGTCGGTAGGGGTGGAGGAGGAGGAGGAGATGGCGTAGGGATCCGCGGCGCGGGCTCCCGTGGCAAAGGAGTGCAGGGCAGCGACCCAGGCCTCGTCGGTGTATACACCACGGAGTATACCGAGCCCGGGGACCTCCTGCGCCGCCTCGACGTCGATGACTCCCTCTTCGACGTCGATCGTCTCCTTGACGTCGATCGCCTCCTAGACGTCGATCGCCTCCTTGACGTCAATCGCCTCCTTGACGTCAATCGCCTTCTTGACGTCAATCGCGCCGATCGGCGCGGAGAAATCAGCTAACCATCTCGGACGCGATCGGCCCATCAGTGCGGACTAACTCTCTGATTTATGCAGTTCCGGTTGAGAATTTAAGACGACCATTAGCGTCTACAACCGAGCGGATAGAAACGACATGACCTCAAGAGGCTCTCTTTAAAGTTACTTATTGAGGACCAGCCCAACACGTCCCCTTCCTGTCCTTTCTAAGCACAAAGTAATCAATTATGGTCAAGTGATACACGTCCCTCCCCTCAACATAAAACCACTTTCTATCACTACTCGCCCGTCTCCATGTGATACAAGGTCCTGACGAGAGACCCAGTGATCTAAGGGTCTCGAAACGCGTAGACCTTATATGACGACCACAAGAAATCCAAATATCTAAACAATTAGGAATTGTTTATAGTTAAGCTTGTCGCTTGAACAATCCACTTCTGTGGTCCTATAATTGAAAAAACGTTTTTCTTTCTGTGTCTCAATGAACAAGCCTGTGTGATTGTATGAATGGATCAGAATGTATGAGATTTGTTTATAGTATGTTAGCAATGAGCGAATGATCGTTGTGATGTAAATATTGTGTAAAGAACTTTTCTTCTTTTGTGATTCCTTTTCTAAATCCGGCTGCTTTGGCAACAGGAAGGTTTAAAAAATTTAAAAATTAAATTTCTAAATATTGATTAATTCAAACAAAAGAATAAATACTTTTTTGACACTTTTTGTTTCATCCTTTCAAAATGTGTCCTCCAAAATAATATGGAGCTTTTAGTTTTAGGGCAGTATTAGCATTCTAATTGTTTAATCTATTATAGGCTCAGCTTGACTGCTCTTAGCCTACCTCCAATATTGTTCATGAACACCAGAAAGAAGGCCACAACACTAAAAGTCTTGAGAAGTGACAAAAACACTAAATAAACCCTTGAAAAGGGAGAGCTCAATGCTCCAGGGTCCTGCTAGCAGGAGCCGGAAAAAAGAACAAAGTAAAAGGGACCTGCTGTGCATTCTGGGATACTGGGAAAAGTTCTGGAAAGTTTTCTTAAAGGCACAGTATCCTGTTCTCAGCCACATAATGGCAGCCTATGGGGCTTGTCTGTCCATTCCTTTCTCTCTATCATTCCAGAGGCTTCTGCTGGTAGAGGCAGGTTTTTTCCTTGTGGAAAAAGCTGGGCAGGCAGTGCTGTTTGTGGATGTTGGTGGAATTTCCTAGTTGAAGTACTGGACAGTGTAGCCTGTGGGTATAGGCTGCATTCTGTGTCTTTAGATTAAATTCTCTCTTAAGTGTAGATGCAGGTCTGCATGGCTTGACACCTTAAGAGATTATTTTTTTTATTGCTCCGGGGTCCCCGCACATGGGCGGGACTATTCACTAGATTATGACTATACACAGAGATCCCCCTACTACAGAAGCAGGTGATTAAGTACAGAGCGTGGCTGCCTCTCAGAAACCACGACCATCAGCATTTATGCTGGGGACTTGCGTCTAGCCGAATATGTAAACGAAACGTTCCCTACATGTTCACACCCCTTACAGGTGGGCGCTGCTCAGAAGATATTCAACTAGTTTTGTCATAATACATAGACAACAGAAGGCAACATTGATCTGCAGTGCCAAAAACTCATCTTATGTAGTTGACTATTCATGGGATGAAGTGCAGTGTGAAACATACGGGTATATACAGTAACGTCAAGGATGCACACAGTAACGACAAACCGCAAAGATCCTCCGCTGTTAAAACCATAGCTATCGAAACTATGTGGAAAGCACAGTGGACCTCACACAAAGACCACTGCATTCTGGCTCATCAGAGCATCTCTGGCCATTCAACTAGGCACCTTATACGCTTTGTTCACCCGGTAACAGGAGAAAAGAATACAAAATGACGGCTCCCTGCTTTCTCAAATATCAAAACCTAGCTTGAATTCAAAGCACTCACCAGAGTAACCAGAAGACCTACAAACTGTGTTAAAAATATCTTCAAGATTGCTTCGTCGGCTAGTGCTCAATTAGAATGCCTGGGTCACTTTCAGAGGACACTGCGCCAGTCCCAAGGCGTTAAAGATTCATTAGCAGGGAGAACAGACTACTGGGACGGGTGGAGCAAAATAGCCTGGGAATTCAATCCTGCAGTAAAGGTTTCAAGGAAAATCTAAAAAGTGACTTCTCAACAACCAGTTTTCGGGACAGGCCTACATTTCATCTATGAATTAATGGTGGTACCTTATAAGTTAGAAGTGATTTAACACAAGTTTATATATCTTCTGTGTATGTGTGGATGTGCAATGTGCATTCTAGCTCTAGAGAACACAAAGTTTTTTCTCCAGTAACTCGTGAATAATTAGAAATCTGCATTTTTATTTTCTCAAAGGAAGAGCGTTATTTACAAGATACTAAAAGACAGCAATGTGTTTTTTTTACTGAATATCTTCAATTTAACAGAGTTATACTGCATACAACAGAAAGGGCAACACATATGGACTAGCGTAAATAAACTTAGGGGCCATAAACCCAGGGCTCTCCAGTGTACTCAGATAAACCCGGATACGCCTGTTGCAACAACGTGAGAACTTGGTATTGTCATGTCAAATTTAATTCCTTCGATGTAAACCATTTAAACTCCACCTAATCTAACTTTCCCAATATAAAGTCTGTTTAAAAAATAGAAAAACATCCTACTTGAAAACCGAGCCTAAACTCTCCCCCATGATCATTCCCACGGATTACTTTTAGGGCTGGGTTTTGATAGCACAGCTGTAAAACAAATCTATTGCTAACAGAGTGGGCTTTGTGGGTGTGCCATCTTACAACCATTGGCTTTCTTCGACCAGTCTATTTCTGCCACTGGCTTGAGACTAGGTCCACTGGGCTAAGCCAAGACATGATTGATAATTTATCTATCACTAAATGCTATTGGCTGTTTGTGTATATCCTTCCACCACGACTCGAGTGTGCTTGCAATTAAGTGCATGAGGGACTACTTTGCAACTATAGCCCTCCCTGTCCTCTGCTGCTGGACGGCCATGTGCATGTGTTAGCACATTAAATCTGGTTATATCAGCAATTCAGGTGCCCCCGCTGCCTGTCCCCCTCACCATTCCCTTCTAGCGATGCACGTGAATACAGCTAGACTTGTGAGCTTTTTAAACTGCACAGGGCACGTATTTGGGAAACGATGTACCTCCAGCCTCAACTGCAAACCAGCTTCTTCTGTAAATGTTGATGCAGTGGAGAAGGGATGCCTCCATTAGTGTTATCATCAAAGGAAAAGGAAAGCAGAGTTGGTGTAGACTTCGGCGGGCTTTGGTTGAGTTTCAAACTAGGAAGTTCCTTGCTGATTGAAAAACACCAGCTCAAAACCAGAGATCTAGTTATTTTAATGCCTCCTTGCGGTCCCTTGTTGATGACCAAGGGAGTGATTTGGGGATAGGCGAAAGTTGGACATCAACCACAAACCAGTGCAGGTGCCGCTCCACCAAACTTGCCATTGCCCTGCCTCATTTAGGACAGTGGAAGCGGATGGATTCCAGTGACTAAACCTCAGATGACTGTTGGAAAGCATTTGTCTGGTAAATAATTTGCTACAAGTAGGTCCTCAACAATATGTCGGAAGGACCGCTCCAATTAGAGTGAGCCTTCTGAGGCATATTTTTAATGCATGGACGATTTAAAAATGCGCATGCACTGAAAGAAAACTTCCAGTGTATCTTGACAGTTCATTATTTTCTTTTGCAGGAGAACAACCACTTTTTGAGAGGATATTTCTGTAAAACAAAAACAATTCAGAGTGAGGCGCCATCACGTTTCCTCACGTCCGGTACTGCATTGTTTGACAACAAGCATTGCCAAAGCCAATTTTTCCTGCCTATGCAAAAGCAATTGGCTTTGCCAATATAGATTATCCATGTTGTACACCTGCGTGGCTGCTGTTCAGCATGGCTAAAAGATAGTGGTGTAAAGGAGTGTGGCGTGGAGTGGACTGTCGTAAAGTAGAGGGCCGTGGAGTGTTATAGAGAGTCCTGGAGTGGCGTAGAGTCAAGATGAGTTGTGTGAAATGGAGTGGCGTAGAGTGTCGTACAGTTGCGTAGTGTGTCAGAGTGGAGTAGAGTGGACTAGATTGTCGTAGAGTGGAGCGGAGCGGAATAGTGTGTCATGAAGTGGCGTAGAGCAGAGTGGCGTGGAGGGGGTTGCGCAGAGTAGTGTTGTAGAGTGAAGTGGCTTAGATGGGAGTAGAGTGGTGCTGGGTAGAGTGCACTGGCATAGAGTGGAGAGGTGCAGAGTAGAGTGTCAGTGTAGTGGCATAGAATGCATTGGAGTAGAGTGCAGTGGCGTAGAGCTGTCACAGGGTGCAGTGTTGTAGAGTGCAGTGGTATATAGTAGAGTTGGGTAGAGTGGCCTAGAGAGCAGTGGCATAGACTCAAGTGGTGCAGAGTAATACACAGTGTGGCGTAGAGTGCAGTACAGTACAATGGTGTATTGTGTTTTAGAGTAGAACATAGTGGCTGAGGGTGCAGAGTAGATTGGTTTTGAGTAAATTGGTGTAGAGTGTATTGGCATGAGTTGCGCAGTGGTGTAGATTGGTGCAGAGTAGATTGGTTTTCAGTGGAGTGGTGCAGCATAGATTGCAGTGGCATAGGGTGCAGTGGGATGGGGTGGCGCTGACTGCAGTGGCATAGAGGAGATAGTTTTACAGTAGAGTGAAGTGGCGTGGAGTGCAGTAGTGTACGGAAGCTGGGAGTTGTGCAGCAAAGTGTGCAGTGGCATAGAGTAGATTATTTCAGACCAGAGTGAAGAATTGAAAAGAAAAACAAAAACTGATCCTGCAGCTGACTATATGTTAAGCACTTCAATCTTAATGTCCACAGAATAATAGAGTCCTGTGCCAATCGCCTCTGAGACCTGCTGCAGTTAGGTTTCACTAGAAATCCAGAGATACAAATTATAGAGAAGTGGAGTCAGCACCAGGGATGAAGTCACACTTTAGCCAGTATGGTCATTTCAAATTCCTTTATTCTTCTTTGTATAGAAACACAGGACAACAGCCAACGCGTTTCGTTCCCTTTATGGGAACTTCATCAGGGCAAAAAGTTTTTGGGATGGACCACGTTCCATTTGATGAATCAAGGCAATAATAAGCCAAATAAGGACAAAGTGGAATCCGGTTTCTAGATGATGTCAGCACAGCGTCACAGCTGGGTTCTGTTTGCTGCGGTAGATCACTCAGGGTTGTCGGACAAGATTCTATATATTAGGATGAATTATACGTACACAGTCTCCAAGGAGTCCGAAGAGAGTTCCGCTTATATGTAAAACGGCACGGAGTTATGTTTGATGTGGTAGTTCGCTCAGGGTTATCTGGCAAAGTTCTATTTAATAATACGAACTGTATGCATCCAGAATCCAAGGAGTCCGGAGAGAGTTCCGCTCACATGTAGATGCTCTTTAGTGTCTGCATGGGCAAAAATGATATTGGGACTGGAAGGTGGAATCCAACTGTAATCAAATCAGTAATCCGTAGATGACGACCATCTTTCGGTATGAATGAGGTTATGATAAACCACAATCGTTGGAATCCAATCAGCCTTGGAGTTCGGCGATAGTATACGTCCAAATCCATGGTACGGAAAAGCAGAGTGAAAAAGTGTAGAATGGACTGGTGCAGGTGGAGAGAAGCGTGATGCGGAGTGGCGTGAGGTAGAGCGGCGTAGAGTGCAGTGGAGTAGAGTAGAGAGGAGTGGTGCAGAGTAGAAGAGTGCATAGAATGCAGTGACGTAGAGTATAGTGGCATAGAGTGTTGTAGAGTATAGTTTCATAGAGTGTAGTGGTGCAGAGTAGATTGGCGTAGAGTGCATTGGTTTTGAGTAAAGTGCTGTAGAGTGCATTGGCATAGAGTGCAGTGGCCTAGAGTAGAGTGGTGAAGAGTGGAGTGGTGTAGCATAGATTGCAGTGGCATAGAGTGGAGGGGTGCATGACAGAGTGGAGTGGAGCAGGGTAGAGTGCAGTGGTGCACAGTAGATTAGAGTGACATGGGGTGGATGCATTGGCATAAAGTGCAGTGTTGTGGCGTAGACTGGAGTGGTGCAGAGTGCAGTAGTGCAGAGTGGGGTGGGGTAGATTGCACTGGCATAGAGCAGAGTGGGCCAGAATATAGAGGAGTGTAGTGGTGTAGAGTAGAGTGCAGATGCATGGAGTGGTGAAGAGTAGAGTGGGGTTAAGTCGAGTATGCATGGTGTGGTAGTGCACTGCTATTACATACAACACATCTTCAATTGAAATAGTCATTACATTTGCACAGACATACAGTTTTACTTATAAAAGTATACAGCGCGAAAACATCAATGTGTGGAAATGTCATCATCTAGTGTACTGATATGTTTTGATCGTATTAAAATATTTGGTTCCACCACACTTCAGAATTACTGAAAAATGAGCATTTGTGCTTTCTTAATTCTGATATATTTTAAAAATATGTACAGTTAATTTAAAAACATTTACATTTTGTTGTGTGCTTGAAAAAATAACACCCTTCAGCCTTTGTCTCAGCACACCCAGAGTAGCCAGCATGATGGTCACATAAATCCTTTCACTTTGAACTCAGAAAAAAAAAAAAACACACCAAGCTCCCTCAGAAGACACAGCCTGGTATTTGACCTCGGTCTTTGAATGCACAGCAAGATACAAACAAGATTTAAAGAACTGTTTATAGAACGTGAGCAACTGGAAGGATACAGTAAATGAGGTATGGGCCACGGAAGGGACGATCTCAAGATGGACATCCTAAAACAACAAGCATTGGCATAAGCCAATAGGTCTCGCTTTTGGGACCTTATAAGTGTTTACCCATGCAACAGTTGATGTTGCACCAAGGATATTGTGCTGCATAACTAAATACTTATAAAGGTCCCAAAAGCAAGACTATTGGCTATGCCAATGCTTGTTTTACATTAGGTCAATGGATGAGAGAGTGGGGCATAGTTGGTCTCCAATCAGCATCAATACGATTGACTGTCCCAGCCTCTCTGGCATTTCAGAGGCATCAGCCATTTTTTATTTTAAATTGAGAGGTCACGATGGGCCTGGCTGACAACTATTTAGCCCCTTATTAGATTGATATTTGCCTCCTAATTAACCTTTTATTCTTACAACATCTCAGGACAGCATTTGTGCTCTGCTGATCTGTCCCATAAACAAAACAATCTATATTCATTAGGGATACTGGGTCTAAAATCGGAGTCGAACTACTGCCCCAAATGTTTCAGGCACAGTACATTTATGAGAGGCACGGGCGAAGAGTGTTTCTTCATGGCAGCAGATAATTGCACCCAAACCAAGACGAACCCAGAAGTTTTTTAAACGCTGAACAACACTTTTAAATATCCATTGTTCCAGGTTGATGTTCCATTTATCTGTTTTGTTTAATGCGTCTTGCGTCTTCTTATAACAACGATTAAAAAAGATGATGGCGATAGATACACATCTCTGTTCACCTATGCTTGTTATACATTGGGTGAAGTAAATGGAAAGTAAGAGTGGTGCTTAGAAAAAACAAAAAAACGTTCTGCCTCTAGGCAGCAATGTAGTCGCCCAACTTTCCACCATTGACATCTGGCTTACTTTTTTCATAAGCAGATCCCTTCTCCTACAAAATCGATTATGCTCTAGTAAACATCTTCAGTTTTGTATACCAGACATGAATTTAAAGGTTTCACTAGCAATGGATATTGCAGAAAGTACCATGCCTTTTAAAATGTGGCAACCCCATCTATAAAAAAACAATCCAACATGTCCATCTTCTGTAATGTGCCTTGACGCCAGATATTTTGATCTTGCGAAGTGCCATGGACGACTTTCTAGCATTCAAAAGGATGCTTTCATTTTGAAACATAATCTGAAGACTGGCCTTGTTCATGTTTTCCCAAGAGCAGTCTCTTTCGCGATAGATCTGAGCAATCCCAAGTTTCACAAGCCAGGGTTGTTTTTGGCACGTGTCCTTCAGTTGGCTTCCAGAGGTACAAGATTTTCTTCATGGTTCCCTCTGTCAAAAAACAAGAATTTTGCCACCTCGTCATTTGGAAAGATCTCTTGTCTTTCGTTTGGGCCCATATGGCCTATCGTCACCAAGCATGGTCGCTGCTTTGGATTGCAGAATTTGCAAATGTATGTTTTTTTTTTTACGAAGTGGACGGTGAATCTGGCACAGAGTATGAAAAGTTAATATTTCCAAAAGGAGAGAGGAACAGGACAGGTACAGTCTGAAAAGTTGCAAAAGATGAGGTCCGAGATAAGGAAGGTAGCAATGGTGCCTGAGGATTGCAAGGAATGTCTTTGGTCAATATATATATATAAACGATTTAACAAAGTATTTAAGTTTACAGGACAGTTTAAAACAATTGTATTACTGTCGACTACACGATATCTGTATTCTTGACTAGTCTGTTGCCTATGTCCATTATCATGTGACACAGGAAGTGAAACTCACGAAGCGTATTTAAAATGTATTGGCAAACCTGCTATGAGTGTGTGATCAAGGGTACGGCTGTGCCCGAAACGCGTCACTGAGCGAAGGACGAGAATAAATCTTCCTGCCAGCAATCTGGGTCCGTTCTCCTTTGTTCGCCGCTGCCGCTGCTGCTGTTGTTTTGAAAGCGGAGGTTCGGAGGAGCTTAGCAGTTTCGTATATATATATATATATATATATATATATATAAATAATGAAAGTGATCTGTGACGGTCGTTCAAGGAAAGCAAGATCTGGGGCTTTATTCCAAGATTAGATTACTGGGCAGCAGTAATTGGTTTCAAGTCTTCCTTTCTCATCTTCCGAAAAAACCGAGAGACACGATGATACATTTACAAAATGCAAGACTGGGGAAAGATTAGTTTGCAGTGAAAGTGTTGCCACGTGTACGAGGAGGAAATAAAAAAGGAAGGGAGGGGAAAAAAAGAAAACGGTGGTGAGAGATGTTAAGAGTAGTGTGGTAGAATGGAATAGCGAGAGAAAGGAAGAAAGGAAAGAAGGGAAGTGGGAGGAAAATGGTATGAAAGGAAGAATGGAAAAAAGAAAAAAAAGCCCACTTACATGAAACAAGACGCGCGGCCGCGAGACATGCTCTGTGGTGGGCTCTCTCTGTGGTGGGGGAGGGGCGAGCAAGACAGAGAGGCGGAGCGAGACGCCATCGCATATTGTTAGCAAGATTTAGCTGTGGTCTGGATTGCATTAAATTTCAGCTGTCTGTAAAATTACATTACTACTGTCCAAGTTATGTAGCCGCTGTCTTATGTTACCTTTTCTGTTGCTGCTCGCTGATTATGCTAGGCACCTTTGGTGCCGATTTGGTACCTCCATGTGGGCAGCGTTAGTCCCTGCTACCAGTTGACTAGGCACAGCGGGGCATCAGCAGTGGACCCGGGGCCACACGGCCAGAGATCAGCAGCAGCCTCCCAAACACTATATGGTGCACAGCACTCTCCCTTGCACTGGGCATGGCGGAGCACATCATCGGACCCGGCACTGCACGTCGGGCGAGCCCGGGCCACAAAGCACACAACCCTCCCGCTGGAGTGGAATTCACCGCCGAGATGGTGGTCTCCTGCGTTTCTCCTCTGTTATTGATGAGCGGTTCTCGCCGTGTCACCCTGTTCCACAATCCTGGGCTCCACTGTCCGCCATGGGAGATCCCGTGATCGCCTCCCTCGACTCCAGAAAAAACGTTGGTTAAATGGAGGGGCTCCGCATGAAAATTGTTAAAGTTCATTCGAAGGGCCAAATAACAGCACATTTGGGCCCACGAAGCCTTGGCAAGTACAAGTTCTGGCTAGAAGTCAGCCCCGTGGAGCAGAGGGCGGGTAAGCGGTAGACCAGTGGGAGGCCAGAAGAGGGCACAAAGGGCACGAGGAAGGGTAGCAGAGATTAAGTGAAATCACCAAAATTTATTAAGCGCAACAAATGCCCATGGGTGTCCAGGTGCTCCGGTCTTGCTGTGCTGCTCGAAAGGAGCTGGTGGTAAAGCTCCCAGTTATACTGGGTCTTCCTACAAAATAAACAACTAGGTTTTAGAGCCTTTCTGGGACACAGTGGACAAACATAGGGGTAGAAGAGGCCAATGAGAACAACAGTGAGCAGCAAAGAGTTTGGCAAGCTGCGCAGCCGCCATTGTACTGCTGAAAATAAAGGACATATGAAAAAATAAAGGCGTGTGGCAGATTTCGCAAGACACGCGGCTGCAAGATGTGCTCTGTGGAGGGGGGGGGGGGCGAGCAAGACAGAGGCAGAGCGAGAGGAAATCCAGATGGCGCCTCTGCTCGTGCCTGTGCGCGTAACCGCACGCAGAATGCCACACAAAAAGCTGTGGTAGTTCTTTTAAAAGCCCACTAACAAAGTCTCGCCAGAGCAGCGCATGCGCTGGCTCAGGTGAGACCTAAAAAAAAGCTAGCAAACCGATAGCAAGCAAATGTGAGTTACAAACCACAAATCCAGTGGTCAACAACAGCCGGAATGCATTCCCAAGGTGGCTTTCAGAATGTCCCCAAGATGTCTTTAGCAAACCAGATAGCGCTTTGACCTAAAAAGTGCTGCCACCATATCAGACGGCAGAGTGGGCTAAAGAATGGTGATGGATTAAACCCAGATCAGTTGACTGGGGGTGAGTGCTTGCAATGTTCAACACTCCGTCCATCATTTCCTTTGGTTTTTGCTTTGTTCGCCATAAGTTGGCAGGGTATGCTCAGACGTGAGTCCCTTGCTCACTTTGCCACTGGATTCAAGCAAGCCTGGCTGAAGATGGCTGAAATGCCAGAAACCGGTCCTAGGAAGCTTGATTCTGGTCCAGGGAAGACATGGCTTGGCAGTTCAGGCTGGACTGTTCCCATGAGGCACAGGGTCAGACTGATTTGCATATGGCCATGTCTGAACTGGGGTGGCAGAGTGGGCTAAAGAATGGTGATGGATTAAACCCAGATCAGTTGACTGGGGGTGAGTGCTTGCAATGTTCAACACTCCGTCCATCATTTCCTTTGGTTTCTGCTTTGTTCGCCATAAGTTGGCAGGGTATGCTCAGACGTGAGTCCCTTGCTCACTTTGCCACTGGATTCAAGCAAGCCTGGCTGAAGATGGCTGAAATGCCAGAAACCGGTCCTAGGAAGCTTGATTCTGGTCCAGGGAAGACATGGCTTGGCAGTTCAGGCTGGACTGTTCCCATGAGGCACAGGGTCAGACTGATTTGCATATGGCCATGTCTGAACTGGGGTGGCAGAGTGGGCTAAAGAATGGTGATGGATTAAACCCAGATCAGTTGACTGGGGGTGAGTGCTTGCAATGTTCAACACTCCGTCCATCATTTCCTTTGGTTTTTGCTCTGTTTACCATATCAGACGGAGCACTTTCGAAATCAATCCCATGCTAGAGGGGCATGGAACATGTAGCAGGCCCGTCCAACTTCTGTGTCCCGATTTACAGAACACATTACGTATTGCTCAAACACAAACATGCTTTCATTACTCTGCTTGTCAGAAACATGAAATGCAGACCCTGATGTCATGTCCAACAACTGACTTTTCACTGTACATTTTGTGCATCCCAAAGGCTCTTCAATCTAGTAATACCACAACTTTTCTAATAACTAGAAACCTACTTCTTGCAGAGTAGAGTCCAGCTAGGAAATTGTCCCAAGCCTAGTTTGAGCACATAATGAATGATCACAGCATCAGCTATCGCATGCATACAGACTACCCAGATTTACCTTACGATGGAACAAGGAATGTGGCCCCCCCTTGGGTACCAAACTGTCTGACTCAAGTCCAAACTTTGATGCACCGTGTAGGAAGGTGGATATCTGACTATGGTTACCCCCAATTTTTTGCCTAGTGTCTAGCTGGTTTTTCGACTTAGTTGGCCTGAGATCCTGCCATTCAGGATCTCAGCCCATCTGTTCTCTCTTTAAAATGGACTCCATGTACCCTAGGTACATACCCAATTGGTTGGATCACCCTGTGAGCCCCTGTACCAGTGTACACTAGGTACCCAGGGCATTGCTGTATCTAAGGCCTGCCAAGGGCTGAAGCATGTATTATGCCACCCCAGGCTTGGCCTAACAAATTTGACACAACTGGCTGATCTCTCAGCTGGGGTAAGTTGGTGTAACCACCTCTTACTTAGGTGTAGTATACCTATACCTAACCTTAAATGGGACACATGTAACCTATAAGTCACTCCTATGGCAGGCCTTGACAATCCTGAAGGCAGAGTGCTTGGTTTCATGTGAGATGGTGCTCTGGCATGAGCTGAGCCTGTCTGCAGTGATCGGAACCACTTCCTTTTGCTGTTTCCAGATATCGCCATACCATATACTCTTAAGTGCATTATGAACCTCACGGTTAAATGCTATCTTTGGTTTGGCTTTATCAAAACATGTCGAGTAAGGTGTCATACGATTTGGAATACTAACCCCTCGCCAATTCTGGCGACGGGGTTAGCATTCCACCCTTCTAGAGGGACACGACATGTACAGTACCTGAAACCCGGGTAAAATCAGACATAGCCTCAGCTCCACAAAATGGATGCTGCCACCACAGACACAAGTCTGCCCTCCTGCTGCTGGGAGTCCTTCCAGCTTGGGAGACGTGGACAAAGGGTTTCCTGTCAGGGGAGGTGCATGCACCACCCCAGACAGGATTTTGTGTATTGGTCAGGTAGGGCTTCAATAGAATCAGACATGCCTGAGGCTCACAAGGAGCCTCGGTGCATATGCCAGTTCAAACCGGTCCTGGGGCACACCAGCCCCGGACCTGGGGCGAGCTGGACAAAGGATTGGGGGTGTAACCACCCCCCTTCCTGGTCCCACCCATAGGGAGGGACCTAGCAGGTAGTCCGGCCCCTAGAATCCGCTTAAAGGTAGGAGCTGTGTCCTAAGACTTCAGACATCCTGGAATCAACTTAACCACAAGAAGAAGACGGGAACTTCGACGCTCTGCTGCACAGAGGACTGAAGGAAATCTCCCCTATGGTCAGGGAGTGACCATCTTGCTAACGCAAGCACCAACCAGCTATTGAACTTCTGTTTTGCCGCCGCCTCCAGCCGGAGCCCGAGCCCAGAGCCCAGAGCCCGACAAGACCTGGACCTCCAGACCTCTCACCGCCCGATCCACAGTCCCTGCAAAGAAGGAACCCGTGGAGGCACCGAGACACGTGGAGCCAGCCATCTTGGAAGACCAACGACAAGCTGCAAGCGCAACGACAGAGGCTCCCTCCAAGTTGTGCTTTGGGTCCTGAGAAGCCTAACACCCGAGCAGCATCTGCACCAAAGGTGAGCCCTCCAGCATCTCCACGATCTGCGTGGGGCCCCTCTGCACTTTGCATCTCGACGCGCCTGCCCGGTCCCTGGCCCGGTGGCTAGTGGCCATTTTGGCGACCTATTCGAAAATCAACGACGCTGGTCTGGTTGCTCCAGACTGGCCCTAGCTGCTCTCCAAAAGAGCAGCCCCTCTGACCTTGCTGGTCAGAACAATCAGCTTACATCTCTTTTCCACGACTCCTGCCTTTGCCAAGGCTTGTTTGCTTCTTTCGAGTCGCCGACACCGCCGACAGCGAGAGCCTGCATGGGACAGCTCGTGAATCGACTCCTGGACGTCGTCGACCTTCAGGGACCACGTGGCTGCGAAGACAAGCTACCCCTCATCACCTGTTTGCACCAGACATCGCCTGGTACCTACCTGGTGCCACGCCGGTCACTGGCTAGTGACTGTGAACACTGTCCCCTCTGCTTTCAGGTCTTCTACAACTCCGATCCACCCTTGGATCCAACGCATCTCTTCTGGACCGACCGCCTGCAGCATCTTTGTCATCAGGCCCCATTGAATCGATAGAAGAAACCCGACGCACTTCGAGACCTATGCACCCGCTTCCTGTGGGTGAGGTAACGCTGGCACTCCGGTGCCCAAGTGTAGAGAAACATCTCTAGTGTCTGTGTTTTGAATCTTGAGATCGTAGTCCAACCAGAAGATCCTTTCTGCAGTAACTTTTTAACTTTTACGCACCCATTGAAAACCTATGGGAGCCCGCGTGTGACTTTACTCACTGCACACGCGACCCGTGGAGCTCCTGGTCACTAACTAACGTTAGCTCCTTGTAGGCCCAGCGATTCTAGAGGCCCTAGGCCCTTTCCCTTTCCTGTTCGTGGTACTTATACCACTATTTTAGTATATGGTTTGAGTGGCCACCAGGGCCCATCCATATAAAGTGCAACTTGTGTGTATTACAACATTGTCTTGTTTAACGATTTGTGCTCCTGTGCTCATAAAGAGTCTAGGGGATACTTTGAGAAATAAATACATATATATTTTCAATATATATCTGTGTGGTGTCCTTTCATTGGTATAAAGGGGGGTTACATTTGGTAAAACAGCCTGCTTAACACGCTTTAACGAGTTTAGCCTCAAAGACTGCTTAGCCTACGCTACCACTAGGGCAGCTAGTCCGAAAAGGTTGACTTACAACCACACCATAAGGGTTGCTTGGCATGGTACAAGGTGGTCACTTTAACTAGTGGACATCATATACCAGGCCAACTTCTCACATTGGTGAGCAGCGGTTGGATTTGAGCTTGCTGTGTTTTACCATTGTAATCTCTTGGTTACCAATTGAAAGATCACATAGGTACCTGTAGGTACATATAAAACAAGATAGATATACTTAAGTTCTACTGAACTTAGTTGTTGTAGAGCAAAGGGAGTAGCACACCCTGACTACAACTACTAGATAAGTTTAGTAGGTAAACCCAAGTGTAGGTAGATTGCAACACATCCACCCACACTTAAGAGCAATGGAGGGGGCAGAGGGGTCCAAGGTACCCATCTCTGTCGAGAGTGACCCCCAGAGGGCACCAACTCTCTTTGCTACCCTAAATCAAAATGAGCTCAGACAGTTGGCAAATATCAGGGGCCTTAAACAGCCCAAGAACCCTACTTCTGCTCTACTCAGAGAGCTTTTGCAAGCTGATGAAGATCAGAAAGCTCTCAAGAAAGCCTCCCAGTTAGGCCCCTTAGAGACTGGAACAGGAGGCCCCCCTTCTGAAGATGCCACTGAGGTACCCCTTTCCAATAATCACCCCTTAGATGAGATTCATACTACAGAGGATGAAAGTGATAGGGATACAGATGGTAGTGAGGATGAAGGGAGAAATAGCCCAGTGCCAAGTGTTATACTTGGACCAGCTAAACTAAGGCTATTGGGGACTGACAATGGGATCACCCCATTGGATCTCCCCAGTGGACTTAACCAGGGGCTTGGGAGGCAAAGGAATCACTCAGGTGAATCTAATGCTTCTCATACCTCTAGAGGCTCTCACGGTCACTCCAGGAGAAGGATGACCACCCCTCAGAGGAGGGAGCATGAGGCCAGAATGCAGGAAGCTCAGCTGAGAATCAGGAAACAGGAGCTAGAAGTAGCTCTCATGGAGGAGAAACTGAGTAAGGCTAGGCAACCTAAAGAGAGTGGGTCTATACCCACTAGTGGCAGCAATGTCCCTAGGGACAAAGATAGGGTCTTTGACAATAGGAACCTGTCCAAGGTTGTGCCCACCTACAAAAGTGGGGATGATATCCACAAGTGGATGACTGCTCTTGAGAGAGCCTGCAAAGTGCAGCAGGTTCCTGAAGACCAGTGGGCAGCAATCTTATGGCTCTCCTTTGAAGGAAGAGGCAGAGATAGACTCCTCACTGTTAGGGAGGAGGATGTCAGAAATTACAGAGCCCTGAAGAGTGTCCTAGTTGATGGGTTAGGCTTAACCACTGAACAGTACAGGTTAATGTTCAGAGACACCCAGAAGACACAGACTCAGGACTGGTCTGAATATGTGGAATGTGCCACTAAGGCTTTGGAGGGTTGGTTGCTGGGAAGTAAGGTGTCTGATTATACAGGATTGTACAATTTGATGATGAGAGAGCAGATTTTAAGTAATTGTCAAAACCAGCTTCTCCATCAACACCTGGTAGACTCAGATTTGACCTCTCCCCAAGAATTGGGAAAGAGGGCAGATAAATGGGTCAGGACCAGGATCAGGCCTAAAAACCAGGGTGGTGACCAAAAGTAAGATACCACCAAGCCTCAAGAGAAGGGTGGGGATAAAGCAAAAGAGAAATCTTCCTCAGGGCCCCAAAACTCCACACAGGGTAGTGGGTCCCCAGCTCCCTCCTCTACCACAGCTAAAAAGCCTTACTGCCATGAATGTAAAATTCCTGGGCATTGGAAAACTGACAGCAGTTGCCCAAAGGCTAAAAACAAAACTGTTCCTCCAATTACTCCAGTCACACCACCTATTACTGTCAGCAGTAATCCCCCAGGTGGTGGGAGTGCCCCCAGAAATCTGGGTGGATTTACTTGGGGAACACAGGGGGACCATGGCTTAGCCAATTCCCCTACAGCAACTACTCTTGTCTGTGATGGTGGCATGGGGTTTGCCAACTTCACTGCCTGTCCCAACACTTTGGGTAGGTACAGACAGGAGCCCTACATCAATGGTACAAAAGCTGAGGCCTACAGAGACACTGGAGCTAGCATCACTATGGTGGCCCATTGGCTAGTTTCCTCTGAGCAGCTTTTGCCTGGTTTCTCCTACCAGGTAACAAACATTGATGGCAAACAGAACAGTCATCCCATGGCAGAAGTATGTCTCAGCTGGGGAGGTGTCACTGGCCCTAAAAGGGTGGCCGTGTCCCCAACCTTGCCTGTAGATTGCTTACTGGGGAATGACTTAGAACTCTCAGCTTGGGCTGGAGTTGAACAAGACACCCATTCTAAAATGGTAGGCCTTTCAAAAAAGGGTAGTGGGGTTGTGCCATTCACAACCCCTGTCCAAATA
This sequence comes from Triturus cristatus, assembly GCF_964204655.1. Taxonomy (NCBI): domain Eukaryota; kingdom Metazoa; phylum Chordata; class Amphibia; order Caudata; family Salamandridae; genus Triturus; species Triturus cristatus. The sequence continues at coordinate 166,137,579 of NC_140594.1, forward strand.
GATTTCCTGCCTGGAAAGGTTGGAAGGGCAGTGGTAGCCACAGCCCAGGCACAGACAGACTTCCCTGGTGAGACTGGCAAAGCTGTGACAGTCACAGCTCAAACACAAACAGAGTGCCCCCCTGAAAAGGTTGGCAAGGCTGTAATGGTCTCAGCCTATACTCAGACTGACATAGGTGTAGTGAAGCCTGAAACTATGGATCACTCCACACAAACAGAGAGTAGTGGGGAGGAAGAAAAGTCTCCCTCTCCCCAGACATTAGGAAAAGGTCAGCCTCCTCAGGGATCTGACCTCACCCCTTGTGAAGGAACTGCCCCAGAGGTAGCCAGGCCTGGCCTGGCAGAGCCTCTGATGTCAGTGGCCCCTTTCAAGGTGGGACCCAGTCTGGTGCAGGTAGCCTGCCTCTCTCTACCCTGCCTCAGTCAGCCCAGGGCTGCAGAGGTCAGGGAGGCCAGTGGACCCCAAGAGGGCCCCTGTCCACAAGAACCCCCCATCAAAAGAATGAGGATTGCCTGGCTAGTAGCCCTAGTCAGGTGATGGGTAAAAACATTCCTGAGGGATCTCCTTTACAGGTAGTTAGGGACCTCCCCCAGAGGGATTCTGTTGGGCACAGGCAAACATGGGACCTTAGGGCCCCAAACCTGACCTGTCCCTCCAGTAAGCCCACAAAAGGGACCCAGCCTCCAGCGTTAGGTAGCCAGAGGCGGACCCTGAGAGCACAGTGCAACTCAGTTAAGGAAAGAAAGGCATCCATGGTGGAGGATGATTGGAGGAAGCTGAGGCCTCACTTTGAGGACACTCACTTCAGTACTCCATCTCAACACCAGCCTTTTACTTTGCCAAGACACACCAAACGTAGAGATTCCCTATGGTGGAGACCCTCTGATACCCTTAGGGTGAGGGATTGCTTAGTGGACCATGAGACAGGGGGTAACCATGCCAGTGCTGGTTCCTCCTTATATGGCCACTTGGGCAATATAGGCTTACCTGGTCAAGGACAGCCTTATCTCCCTTCGTTGGGGGGGGGGGGGGGTTGTGTAGGAAGGTGGATATCTGACTATGGTTACCCCCAATTTTTTGCCTAGTGTCTAGCTGGTTTTTCGACTTAGTTGGCCTGAGATCCTGCCATTCAGGATCTCAGCCCATCTGTTCTCTCTTTAAAATGGTCTCCATGTACCCTAGGTACATACCCAATTGGTTGGATCACCCTGTGAGCCCCTGTACCAGTGTACACTAGGTACCCAGGGCATTGCTGTATCTAAGGCCTGCCAAGGGCTGAAGCATGTATTATGCCACCCCAGGCTTGGCCTAACAAATTTGACACAACTGGCTGATCTCTCAGCTGGGGTAAGTTGGTGTAACCACCTCTTACTTAGGTGTAGTATACCTATACCTAACCTTAAATGGGACACATGTAACCTATAAGTCACTCCTATGGCAGGCCTTGACAATCCTGAAGGCAGAGTGCTTGGTTTCATGTGAGATGGTGCTCTGGCATGAGCTGAGCCTGTCTGCAGTGATCGGAACCACTTCCTTTTGCTGTTTCCAGATATCGCCATACCATATACTCTTAAGTGCATTATGAACCTCACGGTTAAATGCTATCTTTGGTTTGGCTTTATCAAAACATGTCGAGTAAGGTGTCATACGATTTGGAATACTAACCCCTCGCCAATTCTGGCGACGGGGTTAGCATTCCACCCTTCTAGAGGGACACGACATGTACAGTACCTGAAACCCGGGTAAAATCAGACATAGCCTCAGCTCCACAAAATGGATGCTGCCACCACAGACACAAGTCTGCCCTCCTGCTGCTGGGAGTCCTTCCAGCTTGGGAGACGTGGACAAAGGGTTTCCTGTCAGGGGAGGTGCATGCACCACCCCAAACAGGATTTTGTGTATTGGTCAGGCAGGGCTTCAATAGAATCAGACATGCCTGGGGCTCACAAGGAGCCTCGGTGCATATGCCAGTTCAAACCGGTCCTGGGGCACACCAGCCCCGGACCTGGGGCAAGCTGGACAAAGGATTGGGGGTGTAACCACCCCCCTTCCTGGTCCCACCCATAGGGAGGGACCTAGCAGGTAGTCCGGCCCCTAGAATCCGCTTAAAGGTAGGAGCTGTGTCCTAAGACTTCAGACATTCTGGAATCAACTTAACCACAAGAAGAAGACAGGAACTTCGACGCTCTGCTGCACAGAGGACTGAAGGAAATCTCCCCTATGGTCAGGGAGTGACCATCTTGCTAACGCAAGCACCAACCAGCTATTGAACGTCTGCTTTGCCGCCGCCTCCAGCCGGAGCCCGAGCCCAGAGCCCGACAAGACCTGGACCTCCAGACCTCTCACCGCCTGATCCACAGTCCCTGCAAAGAAGGAACCCGTGGAGGCACCGAGACACGTGGAGCCAGCCATCTTGGAAGACCGACGACAAGCTGCAAGCGCAATGACAGAGGCTCCCTCCAAGTTGTGCTTTGGGTCCTGAGAAGCCCAACACCCGAGCAGCATCTGCACCAAAGGTGAGCCCTCCAGCATCTCCACGATCTGCGTGGGGCCCCTCTGCACTTTGCATCTCGACGCGCTTGCCCGGTCCCTGGCCCGTTGGCTAGTGGCCATTTTGGCGACCTATTTGAAAATCAACGATGCTGGTCTGGTTGCTCCAGACTGGCCCTAGCTGCTCTCCAAAAGAGCAGCCCCTCTGACCTTGCTGGTCAGAACAATCAGCTTACATCTCTTTTCCAAGACTCCTGCCTTTGCCAAGGCTTGTTTGCTTCTTTCGAGTCGCCAACACCGCCGACAGCGAGAGCTTGCGTGGGACAGCTCGTGAATCGACTCCTGGACGTCGTCGACCTTCAGGGACCACGTGGCTCGGAGACAAGCTACCCCTCATCACCTGTTTGCACCCGACATCGCCTGGTACCTACCTGGTGCCACGCCGGTCACTGGCTAGTGACTGTGAACACTGTCCCCTCTGCTTTCAGGTCTTCTACAACTCCGATCCACCCTTGGATCCAACGCATCTCTTCTGGACCGACCGCATGCAGCATCTTTGTCATCAGGCCCCATTGAATCGATAGAAGAAACCCGACGCACTTCGAGACCTATGCACCCGCTTCCTGTGGGTGAGGTAACGCTGGCACTCCGGTGCCCAAGTGTAGAGAAACATCTCTAGTGTCTGTGTTTTGAATCTTGAGATCGTAGTCCAACCAGAAGATCCTTTCTGCAGTAACTTTTTAACTTTTACGCACCCATTGAAAACCTATTGGAGCCCGCGTGTGACTTTACTCACTGCACACGCGACCCGTGGACCTCCTGGTCACTAACTAACGTTAGCTCCTTGCAGGCCCAGCGATTCTAGAGGCCCTAGGCCCTTTCCCTTTCCTGTTCGTGGTACTTATACCACTATTTTAGTATATGGTTTGAGTGGCCACCAGGGCCCATCCATATAAAGTGCAACTTCTGTGTATTATAACATTGTCTTGTTTAACGATTTGTGCTCCTGTGCTCATAAAGAGTCTAGGGGATACTTTGAGAAATAAATACATATATATTTTCAATATATATCTGTGTGGTGTCCTTTCATTGGTATAAAGGGGGGTAACATTTGGTAAAACAGCCTGCTTAACACGCTTTAACGAGTTTAGCCTCAAAGACTGCTTAGCCTACGCTACCACTAGAGCAGCTAGTCCGAAAAGGTTGACTTACAACCACACCATAAGGGTTGCTTGGCATGGTACAAGGTGGTCACTTTAACTAGTGGACATCATATACCAGGCCAACTTCTCACACACCGGAATAGGCCTTTCTTAAACAGTCCGAAATATTGCCGCTGAACTTTCACTTCTTAATTTCATCTAGCCTAATGTTAACAAACAAAATGATACTTCCATTTGTCTAATAAAGACACTAACACACCCAATACTTACTCTCTGATTAGTCTAATCTTTCAATACACACTATGCAATACAAAGGGCACCTGAAATATCGCTTCTAGGAAATTATTTTTCCCATCATCATAAAACCATAAAATACAATCATCTTCCTCATTTAAAATTCACAATGCACAATCACAATTTTTCACGATACAAAAATATGTATAAAAGTTGCACCCGAATTGCAATTAATATATATTATGCAACTGATCAGCATTTTTCTGATGAGAACATATAGGTGTGTATTTTCTCATGCGAAAATGGAACTCACTAAAGTTTGCTGGGAATATACACTTTCTCTAAGAATAGGGCTCAGAATTTATTTTCATGTTACACTTACTATTTCCCATTGTACACTAAATCTCCATTAGTAATATTTTTTTAAAAACAGCCTGCAACAAACACTTTTTACTAAATGATGCCCTAGAAATATTACTTAAAAGTTGCACAACAGTTTAACAACACTTTGTTATCAAGTTCCACATTTGTTGTGCTTTTTCTTTAAAAGCAAACGATCACCAATCTTGCTTGAATACAATTGGAGAGCTTTCTGAAACGTTTACACACTTTTACGCTAGCATGGGTGAGGTTTGCAGAAGGTTCTATGGCGCTCTACAGAAGTACACTTGAAAGTTGTCATGAACTCAATTATGAGCGGTGCTTTGAGGTGGAGAGATTACCCACTCCCCAGTTGGACGACCAAAATTACCCAGTTCATACAAAAAATTGGTTTCCCCAGCCAATGCTAATGTCAACTTGTATTACATAAATAACAAATATCAACAATTCTTGTCTTTCTTTCTATTGGTTAGGTTTATTCTCATTTGTTCTCGTTTGGTTCTTTTTTTTTGCCTCTTATTAGCCAACACATGTTTCGTCGCCCATGGCAGATGGCCGCGACTTCCTCAGGGCTGTTTCGTCTGCATGTTAGTGTTATCTATTAACCAGTTGCAATTCCGTGTCGGTTTCCCCAAATAGTTCCTTGTCTTCGTTCTTTTTTTCTCTCCCAACCGTATCGGTACTATCCCTTATTATTTGTTGTCATCCGTTTTACAGCCTTTGCTCGTGCAGCCTTCCGTCGTCCCAGCGAGTACGCTTTGACGCTCTGCTATGGGCGATGAAACATGTGTTGGCTATAAAGAAGCTATAAAAAAAAAAAAATTCAAAAATTGAAAAAAAAAAAAAAAGAACCGAACAAGAATATGAGGATAAACCTAACAAATACAAAGAAAGACAAGAATTGTTGATATCTGTTATTTATGTTGACATTAGTGTGTGTTGGAGGGGAAGGGGGGGGAAGAGAGAGGGAGAGGGAGAGACAAAGAAAAAACATACTCCCTTTATTTCAGTTTTGCAAAATAAAGTTATGCTGTGCAAGAAATCCCTTGACAAACTGCAAAGAGCTCATAACTGAGCAGTAAGCCTCATTGGTGTCCTGAGAGGTAAAGACCACATGACTCTCAACCCAAATTACTACATTGGCTCTTATTCAAAGAAAGATTACTTTAAAATGGTGTGTGTTACACACTGATTGGTCCAAGACCATGCACAGGTTATCTGACCAGATTCTTTCTGTCCCATTTCATCTTTAGATATTTTGCTAACCTCCTGGCCATTCAGCCTCTCCGAAGCTTACAAGATTTCATGGCAGATCACCAAGTGCAGCCCTCTTTACCACGATTTAGATTGGAAAAAGTCTTCGTAAACTTCAGTAACATTCAGGCTAGGTCATGAGACCTACGGCCATAAAGACTTACGAGCTGGAATCCAAAAGGCTCAGTCAAAAATAACACTTGGTTTTCCTCATGAGCAATTACTGAGACTATTTATTTTGTAGACCTTTTTCTTAAAGGCTTTACCATCATATAAGACTCAATTTATGGACTTTCTTTGAATATTCTGACCCAAGCTCCCATCTAAGTCACATCTTTTGCAGCAATGGTCATCTTGTCTTAATTTCAACCACCTACCTCCATATCACTTAGACCGCATCTTTGTGTGAATGCTTTACAAAATCCACAAATATAATATATACATTTGACCACAATTTGAGCTCAGCCGGTTTTCAGGACCATTCATAAAAATCCAATAAAGCTCCTTAAGAAAGCCAATGCTTTCTACGAAAATACAAAACAAATTGGAAAGAAATCACCTAAATGCATAGCCGTTATTAATTTGTTAGTATTTTTATAAATGTCTTTTTTGCACACATGAAAAATTTCTTGAAGTACAGTAACATAGCTCGTGTTTCACATTTCATTCGTTGTACAGTGCATAAACTCATCTAAACGTGATTCATGTCCCATCAACTCTGCTGAATGACTAAAATAATTGGATCCTGCTCAACAAGTACAAATCAGTCTTTTTTTTTTTAAGACTGTGATGGGTACCCTCCAAAGTAAGGTATTGATCCTCTACAGTGATGGCACGTGTTGCTAAAACTGAACTATGTCCTTGGACAGAGTGAAATGTAAAATTACATTTATAAACCATTATTGGTACGCAACTCGACATAAGCATTCACTAACACAAAGCAAGCCCAAAAGATCACTGACTAGAAGCACCTTACAGGTTTACTTTAAAGGATTTTTTCAAACAATTCTCTAAAAAAGTATAAAATAGATTGGCACTTTGGTTGGAAGAACTACAATGCGGATAGAGGTAAACTCCTGCGTTCATGGATAGAAAGCAGGAGCCAACTTGAAGAGCTAAGATTTAACGAGAAGTGGCAATCCACTCACCAATTCAACACAACTTTGTTAGATCAATACAGACAATTGTATTCTTTTCAGAATAGGTGCCAAGGTGTAGACAAAGTTGGCAAGACATTCCCTACATTCTTCTCAAGGAAGAGTACATATATGCCTCAATCCCACACATGGGGATCACATAAAATAGCAAAAGAAACAAACCCGGGATATAACTTATATTGCAGTTTTGATGAAATCCATCACATCACATATCTGGGAGAAGCCCCCATTAAATTGTGTATTGTATCCAACCAGAGTACTGATCTAACGATCAGGTCCCAAGATCACGCAAACAATTTTGGCTGAATCATGCAACATGTAATGGATGGTAATACTTGGGAATAAATGTTGCCAAACAAAAAAACAAAAAAAAGTTTTCTTTTTTTGTCCTTTACATCAATTGCCTTTTAGGAATTGTATTCCCTATATGTACATAACCGTCAAATAATAAAAATAAAAAGATCCAGTGGAAACAACCAACCAACAGAGTAACGTTTGCATGCAGTGGAGTCACACATTTTGATTCTCTGCAGGTCGGAAGAAATCATTGCAACACCGAAAAAAGTGCATTTCTTTCTTAAACAACGAATTACAGTATTTGAAATCATTTCAAAAGGTTCAGTTCAGGAAGTCCATGCATAAGGTAGTCAACACAACGTAAGGCAAAAGCAATACATATTTATATTTTAAAAAACATTATTTATGCATAATGTGACCCAGGGTGTTGCAGGGAATCCCCTCTGTGATCTAGCTGGTCTTGGAGACGCGCAAATTCAGAAAGTTCATTCAACTCCTGGAACTGTCTGTCCGTTTTGTGGCTGACCAGTGATCTGTAGAAATGGACTGCAAAGACAATAAATACCAGTCCGAAAGGAACCATGATAGTTGTGGATGCAATGGCCGCTGCCTGTCCAGGCGTTATCGAGCTGTTATTGACCATATCCTTGGGACTCTTTTTCAATGGAAGAAACTTGACCCAACATAGCAAGACAACTTCTGCAAGGAAGAGCAACGTCCCGATGACCGTGGAGAATGCCCATGCCAACTCAATGTGCAAATGCATCCGTTCGTGGGGAGATTCCTTTACTGAATTTAGATTGTGCACGTTGCTAACTGCTTCGATATTTGGAAGAATGCAAGTGCTTATCATCAGAGCAAAAAGGTGGACTGCAACCAACACAGTGGTACAGGCGCTGAAAGCGATCAGAAGACCAGGAGGATAAACATGGTCTGCCTCGAGCTGAACTTCCACCATTGCCACCTAAAAATTAAATGTAAAAAAAAAAAAAATTACAATTTTTCTGCAACTATCAGTTTACAACAGTTACATTAGTACTCAGCATCCTACTTTGTTCGTTTTATTTTAAACAAAATAATATCAAACGTACTGCTCTGGCAACAAAAAAACAAAACAAAAAAAGATAAATTAGAGTAGGTTTTTGGAAACAATTCCTGAACAAGTATTGGTACACCCCATTTGGTCTACAGGATGGCCAGCATGATTCGTGGAGGATAAGCAGGGATAAGATACTCAATTGGACTCAGATGCTATGCTTCTAATATTGTGATCGGATTTTCAACACCATGGTCTCACATTTTTCATTCACAATATTTTTTTTGTAAATTTTGTTTATTTTTGTAACATGTTTTATTTCTGCTTGGGCTTTGCAGGTTTAATAGTTTTCTCTATTTTACTTTCTCACGCACTACCCATAATTATTTTAACCATATATCCTTTAGGCACTTGCATGCCCATGATGGATAAAAAGCAGGATAAAACACCTTTCTCTGCAAAACACAAGCTATGAATAAATTCACTTCTATGTCACGTGGATGCTTCTCTGTCATCATTTTACTTCTATAATATCGCAACCCAAATAATAGCTTAAGAAATCTGTGTCTGTCGGTATATAGACCTTTAACCTTTACTAATGATGGATGCAGCATTTCATTCATATTTTTTTTAAATTTAAAATGTATTTAATTTTAAAAAGTTACAAACCAATAGTCGGCGAATTAAACAATGCAATTGTTTATAGATATGGTACATAATAAGTTCCGCAGATCGCCTTGTCGTTAGTGGACAGCAGCCTCAATAGCATGCCTCACACACTGTATATCCCCATCGTACATCCCTTGGGGAGCAAACAGGCTGGTTCCCACTTTCGAACATTTATACTACTACCCAAGCCCCAACTATGCGGTCCAGCTCCCCCACAATTTCTCAAACTTGCCAATTCATCCATGGCTCTGACACCACCCGTTTAGCAGCCATTCACTAATCCACATCCCTGATTTTTTCTTCGATCACTGGAATGGTAGGGCTAGCCTCCTTTCTGGTGATATCAATTTTTGCTACAATAAGAACTTGAATTAATAGGGTTTTTTTGTTATCAGATTAGATCTGTGGTCTCAAATGTTCCAAGGACCTTGGACAAAGCCCATATTTTCTGTGATTTCAGTTTGCCACATACCATTCTCCAGTAGCTTTCTATTAGGGTATGCTACCATAAATTGTGGAAAAATGTGCCCACTTCCCCTTTTATACTGCTATCAGCTTTGTCTGTCCCCAAACGTCTACATTTGTTCACTAGACCTGTAAACCACTTGTAGATTCTTCAGCTGAATTAGCCTGAAACTCGCCTTGATTGACATTTCTTGGGGGATGCTTAGGGACACCCACCAAATGTCATCTTTTAGTGTTACCACATCCGAATCCTATCTGATTCTCAGTTTTGTCAGATCCTTGCATGTGCTATTCATTAGAGTGGTGTATGTTATATATATAGCCGTTCAATGCATAGCTGTGACCAGTCCCCTGTTTTCTAAAGGGAACCACCACATCTCCGCCATCCCCCATGGAAGCTGTCAACACCGGTCTAAATTGTAAGTACCTAGAGGTCCGGGAGTCATGCATGTTGTATTCAATTTTAAGGTGCATGAATGAGGCCATACTACTGGTGACCCAGAAATCCACCACTTTTGATATCCATAGGGTGTCCCAATCTCCGATGCCTTTCAGTCTGGTCACATCTTTTAGCCTCATGCCTACCCATAGTGGTGCTCCGGATGTTTGCCAAAACTCATTTTTCGATCAAGTTTGTGTTATGCTTTAACAATGGAGTTTATCCCATGTGTAGCCACATCAGATAGCAAGCCCCAAGGCAGAGTGTTCAGGCAGGGTTAGTTTGGTTCATTTACTTTTTTTTCGGCATTTCTCTTAAAGTTGAACGTGAGAGCTGCAATTAAAGCAATTGTTGGCAGACCTACACAGTACATTGTGGAAACAGCGAACAGAACGTTACTCAAGTCAAATACTGCTGTTATAAAAAACTTTAAAGTTTCAAACGTTTGGGAATGTTGGCAGCACACATTCATTAGCAATGCTTCTTGTCCATGCTACTCAGCAGTGCACCCAGCAACACACTGATACTTTAAACATGCAAACATTTCTGATGTATGGTGTTAAACACCACACTGGAGCCTTCAAACAACCAGTAAAACATTCTAATGCTAAATTAATAATGAAACAAGTATTGTAAGTGCAAGCATTCTAATTACCATGAAAGTTGAAAGGCTTCCGGTCAACAAAGTCTTGGGTCAAAAGACAGGGCTATGGAAAGCAGAGTTCTAGCTCGAAGCAAACAGATGGATTACATTTTACAGACATTTGAGCTTCCACTAATGTAAATGACAAAAGACAGAGTGTATGTGCCCAATTTAGAACTCGGCGGATGCAAGACTTCGGCCAAAAAGCAGCAGATGTCTTCTTCACCCTAGACTAGTGTATAACCACCGATAGATTCTAAGATTCCAGCAACTCCAATGAACTCTTCAGCGCCATCCAGGAATTCACCAAGCGCCTCAGCAAACCACGGTCATCACCCCTTCCCAGGACCTCTGCAACAAGCTTGGAAGCTACTTCCATCTAAAAACCACGAGCCTCTAGGACAATTTCAGCGACCAGACACCTGACTCCACAACCACTCCCTTCTCCAGCAACGCCAGCCAGCCCACCATCTCCTCCTGGACACTGGTCACGACTGAAGAGACCACTTCGACCATAAAAGGCATCCACTCGGGGGCCCCCACAGACCCCTGACCGCTGCACATCTACCACAGAGCCGCCATCGCTCCAGAACTACGATGCACCATCAACGCCACCTCCATGACCGGCACCTTTCCAGACGACTGGGAAACAAGAATAAGTCAGACCCCTGCTGATCCCACGGACCTCAAGAACTACCTGCCCATCTTCCCTCTCCCCTTCACAGCAAGTCACTGAGAAGACCGTCAACGCACAACTAACAAGGTTCATCGAAGTAAACTCCATCCTTGACCCCTCCCAATCTGGATCCCGCAGCAACCACAGCACCGAGACCGCCCTACTTGCCGCCACAGACATCCGACATTCTCGACCAAGGACACACCGCAGCCCTGATCCTACTCGACCTCTCAGTAGCGTTCAACACCATCTCCCACCGCGCACTCGCCGTCTGACTCCAAGACGCCGGCATACAAGGACCCACCCTCGACTGGATCCGCTCGTACCTCACCGGCAGAAACCAAAGAATCAAACTGCCACCCGTCCTATACGACCCCACGGAAATCAACTGCGGAGGACCCGAGGGATCATCGCTCAGTCCCACTCTTCAACATCTCAATGGCCCCCCCCGCGTTGCCATCGTCAGACAGCACGGTCTCAGCATAGTATTCTACGCCGATGACACACAGCTCATCCTCCCCTTCACCAATGACCCCACCACCAGCAGACTCAACTTCCAGGAATGAATGCAGGACATCGCTTCCTGTATGAGCAACAGCTGCCTGAACCTCAACTCTGAGAAGACAGAAGTCCTTGTCCTCGAACGTAACCCCTCTGTATGGGACAACACGTGGTGGCTCACCGCCGTCGGCGACTCCCCTACCTCCACGGACCACGCCCGAAACCTTGGCATTGTACTCGACTCCTCTGTCTCCATGAACCGACAGGTCAACGCCATCGTATACAGCTGCTTCAACACCCTCTGCATCCTCTGAAAGACCTTCAAATGAATCCCCCCCCCAGAGTCAAGGAAGACCATCACCCACGCACTCATAACCAGCAGACTGCTACGGAAACGCCCTCTACGCCGGGATCAACAAGTCTCTACTCCGCAAGCTCCAAAACATACAGAACACCGCAGCCAGACTCGTCCTCGGCATCCCTCGACACGAACACATCACCCAACACCTACGGAACCTCCACTGGCTGCCCGTTGAGAAGTGAGTCCCTCAGGATCCTCACCCACGCCTACAAATGCCTCCACAACACCAGACCCCAATACCTCAATGAGAGCATCTCCTATCACGTACCCAAGAGAAACCTCCGATCCACCAACCTCACCCTCGCCAAAATCCGGCGCATTCCGCAGAACAGGAGGAAGAGCCTTCTCCTACATCGCGGCCAAGACCTGGAACGAGCTCCCGAGGGATATCAGACGCGCCCCCTCCCTGAACGCCTTCTGGAAGAAACTCATGACCTGGATCTTTGACTGAACAGAGCTACTTAGCCCCCCCCCTTCTCCCTCCCAACACCTTGAGACCCTCACAGGTGAGTTGTATGCTTACAATTTCCCTGATTGATTGTAATTAGGTCAAACAAGACATCTTTTTCCTGGTGGATGGCTCACATCCATCACACTCTAAATCAGGCTCGGAGTCTGCCTTGATGAGGGCGACCCGCAATTTAGTTGGATAAGGTGGAAGGTGGGGGGGCACCACTGTGACGGGAGGGCAATGGGACAAAGCTGTGTGAAGAACACCACGACCAAAACTACATAGCATCAGTGTAGCTAGGGAGAAAATACGTTTGACCTCAAAGTGGAGCACTGTTATCCTGAGTACACATTCATTTGCATGGAGACCCTATCCCTGTAGGTGCAGAGCCTGCTCCTAGGGGTCTGAGTAGCTGTCCATCATCTGGCCTCCTACCCGGGGGCCTAAGTTTCAATTCCCTGAAAGTTTATCACATCTTCTGATCCCTATACTTCAAATAATGGTGTGCTAATTGTATTTATTACTTAACTGTGACAATACGTTGTTTATCAGAGATGCGTCCTTTAACGTATATGCATCTAACCATGTGGAAGAGTTTGCAACATTTTACAAGGTTCGTGTGTTCTCTCTCACTATATATATATATATATATATATATATATATATATATATATATATATATATATATATATATATATATATATATATATATATATATATATACATATACATATACATATATAACACATATCAGGCAGCAAAGCCTTGGCCATACATACAATGACTTTGGGTCACGTAAACATGCTTAACTAACCTGGTTAGACTAAACTTGACATAAATAGAGTACGGAATATCCACTAATTTTTGGTGGGGGTCTTGCATTCGCCAAACTGCAGATTTACCACCCCCTCCCCCTCTGTTTCTATGTATTTCTGTCATTCATATGAGGGCTGGATCGTTTACACAACATTCTAAATCTTGTAATTCACTGCTATGTTGTAGCAATAGTTGATAACAAAAGTCGCCACCCACTGTTACTACGTTACAAAGGCCACATACAGTTGCTAAGTTATAAAGGCATTCCAGGTCCGGCTTGCCAGGCTCTTTGAGAGCCTGTCAGTGCCGCCCTGCTAGCCCACATTGACTGAAAGCAGAAAGCAAAGCTACAAGAAAGGGAAAAGGAAGACATGGAAGGTGGAGGGATTCAAATAAGGATGCTAGATGCGGTATTTTTCACATTTGGTGCAGGGAGGAGAGGACATTTATGTTTGGTTCCCCTTTATTCTTCTGCTCCTGCTTAGCAGTTACAAGCAGAAGTAGAAAATTTGAATACTAAGAACGCATTAAAACAAATATTACATGCTTATCAGTCTTAGTAACTAGATTATACATACATGCGTCAGACATGAACCTAAGATTACATTAAGTAATAAAATAGCCATACAAGAATTAGTATTCAAGTATTCAGTATTCTATAAGTATTCTATAAGGTAGTCCTTCATTTTAGCAGGGAACTCGTGGCATCGTACACTCCTCCTCATACTTGAAACAGGGCCTTCTTTCCTGTCTAAATGTGAAATCACACTAATTGTTCCTGAGTCAACACTCCTATCACTGGATTACCCTGAAAACCATCCCAATGTTGCTGCTCTGCTCACATCTCCTACCCCTAGAACATACAAAAATACAGAATCATTTGCAGGATTAGAAACATTTAACTCACCCTGCTCTCAAACTCTCTCATCACAAAGACACCCTATTAAAATTCCATACCGCACCACCTTTAAATCGGACAGCGATACTGAGGACCTTATTATTTGGACAGTCAGAAGCCGATTTCAGTCTCACCCAATTTCACACAACCCCTACTACTTTTTCTCCCTCTTAAGATCCATAAACATCTTCATCCTTTATTGCACATATTAACAGCACACTTGATCTCATGATAATCTCTCTCAAAACTCTTAGCACATTTATTTTTCAGCCACTCAGGAACAAGCTTTGATCCCGCTTTATGTTCTCTGAACAGTTCAAATGGAGATAGTTTGGTGACTTGATTGGGAGTGATCCTGTATGTGAGAAGTGTGGCTTTCCTCCAATCTACACCTCCTTTAACTGCCAACTGAGTAACCTCTCCACTTGATCATTAGCCTGGGGATAGAACAATGACATTCTCTTGTGTACAATACCCCATTTTGACAAAAACTTCCGCAATTACTGACAAATTGGGGACCATTATCTGAGACAATGACTTCAGGTAATCCTTGGCCACAGGACAACTCATCCAAAAAACTCAGCAACAGATTCTCAAGTGATTTCCCCATCATCCTCACCTCAGGCCACTCAGATTAACAATCCACTGCAACTATGGCTAAAATGCCTTCCCTAGTAAGTACAGAAAAGGGAGCCAAAACATCAATACCTAGTTTCTTCCAAGGTCCCTCAGGTAATTCAAAAGCGATGGATTCAGCTACTAATGCCTTAGCTGACTTGTCACTCGAACCACACAACTTGAATGACTTCACCCAGTCTTCCACCTCAGCATCCAACCCAGGACACCAGCATTGTTCCAGTATTCTTGTGCCTGAAATACATATGTGGCCCTCATGTACACAGTCAATGATCTTCCCCCTTGAATATAAAGGAGTAATTGCTTAAACACCTATTTCATCACGAATCTTATAAAAACTCAAATTCACCAGAGACACACCTGGCCATCCTTTGGTTGTGCATTCTTTCACCTTCTTCAGAGTTGTATCTTTTTTTAACTTCTTCAAACCATTTTTCCTCTCCTCCGTTATATATTCTGACTTTCCATAACCAACTTACATATTAGAAACATCAGAAAAATTCAAAGCTACCTCACACTATGGTTCCTCATTCACGCACGGACTGTCTACTTCCATCGGCAGTCTTGAAAGGCAATCTGCGTGCACATTATTTTTTCCTGGTACACGTTCAATCCTGTATTGGAATGCTTGTAATTTGGAAGCTAAGCCAGATAATCTTGCAGCCAATATCTTGCCGCTCCCCGATCTCCGGAGAAAACATATTAACCAAAGTTTTGTGATCCATTCTTATGTCAAATTTAGTCCCCCGTAAGAACATCCTAACGAGTTCTGCTCCCCGCACTCAAGCTAAAAGTTCCTTCTCAATGACTGAATCATATTTTTCAGAATCACGAAGCTCTCGAGCCATAGGATACAATCCATTCCTTCCTTCATTTTGTAGCAAAACTGCACCTAGGCTACAATCGGGTGTGTCCACTGCAATAATAGATTTCTTCCCTTCAATAAATGGCTCTAGACATGGTGCACTGACAATTTTTTGTTTAAATAAATTAAAGGCTTTCAGTTGTTTCTGTTCCCAAAGGAAATAACTTTTCTTAGAGGCTCCATTTTGGTGGCATAATCTTATATAAATTTGGCATAAAACTCAGCCAAACCCAGAAATGTTACCAGCTGTTCTTTGGTGGTAGGAGAAAGAGCTTTCACTGTGGTTTCTATGTGGCACATTTTCTGTTTCATTTCATCACTTGATATGGTAAGGCCTATGTATTCCACTTCACATTAACGAAATTTGCATTTTGAAAGTTTTAGAGTCAAACCTTTCGTCTGTAGGGCAAATAATACATCAAGCACATTTTTATCATGTTTGGTGAGGTCATTACAAAAAAATAAAATATCGTCCTGGAATGCAACTGCTCCTGGAATCCCCTCTAATGTTTCCTTCATCAACCTTTGAAAAACAGATACTGCACTGGCTAAGCCAAAAGGCATTCTACGATAGCGGAACATGCCTTCAGGAGTGACAAACATTGTCCTATATTTCAATTCATCCCCAGGAACAACCTGATGATACTCACTTGCTTTATCTACTGTGGAAAAGATGGATGCTCCTCCTAAGGTAAATACCATTTCATGTAAATTTGGCAAGGGGTGTGAGTCTACCCATATTTCATCATTTTTTTTTAAATTTTTTTATTGTGCATAAAAAGGGTTACAAACACGGGCCTACAACCACCAGGGCCGGCCGCTAGTAGTCGAAATGTTCCAGCATATCAGAAAACAATGACTGGCCCACAGGGGCTCCGCACTATCACAGTAGATCAGACTGCACATAAGGGAAATCAGAATACACACTTTTAGTGTAAATAACAACCAAAAAAGAAAAATACAACAAACAAGGCGAAACGACTTATGGAGGGCGGCGAACACCAGCCGGGGGAGTCAACACCCAACCACCCGAGGGAGGTCAAAAAAAGAAGACCTGAGAGGGAGGGGGGGCCACAAGAGAACCAAATCTGTACTCCAAAGTACGAGATACACAAGGAACCCTCAAGGATCAGGGGGACGAGGCAACCCCGGACGTATCCACCAAAGGGGGAGCACAGATAGACCCACGATACGCGTTCCACTGCCCCCAAATTCTACCCCAAGCCCCCGGTTTACCACGAGCCACATACACCGTTTTCTCCCTGAACATGCACCAGTCCATGTTCTCCTTCCAGACGGACACGGTGGGAGGCCGCTGGGAACCCCAAAGCTGTGCAATATCTCTCTTTGCAATCATGTTCCCCAAGGCCGCCCACCGAGCCTGAGCCGCATTGCAGTCATTGGGCTCCCATACATTCAGCACACAACGACGCACCTCCGGCAGCAGAGCGACCCCGGTGACTCGTCTCATAATATCATGCACCCGGAGCCAGTATTCCGCCACCTCGCGGCATTCCCATAGGATATGGAGAAAGGTAGCACTGAACCCGCAGCCACGCCCGTAAGGGCCCTACCAGCAGACCGCGAGTAAAGCGCTCTGTTATAGTTACCGCCGGGGAGCAGGAATTTATCCATCTCATATGCCGGGTTCGAACCAGGAGCGTACGTAGCATGATTAATGGCAGACAGCTGGGAGGCCCAATAGTACCGTCTAATATCAGGAAGCGCGATGCCCCCGTCATACCAGGAAAGAGTCAGCTTGGCCAAAGCGATACGCGATCGCCCGTCCCAAACCAGTCTCCTCTGCAAACTCTCCACCTCCCTAAAGTAGGCCGCAGGAATTACATCGAAGGAGTTCTGGAGTGCATAAAGGAATCTGGGAAGGGACATCATTTTAAACAGCGCCGCGCGACCAAGCGGAGACAAGGGCAGCTTACACCACCGAGCCGTATCTGCCCTCAAACGCCGGAGTGGAGACAGGAGATTCTGCTCATAGCGGACCGCCGGATCCAACGAAACTTACACCCCCAGGTATTTAAAGCCGGACTGAGATATTTGGAGCGGAAGCCGAGGCGGCAAGAGAGGAAGACCACCAGAGATAGGATACACACAAGATTTGGACCAGTTGATTGTCAGACCCGAGTTTTTCCCGAAGGAAGTAAGGACATCAAAGAGAACATTGAGCGACTTCCGCGGTGAGGTGAGATACAAGAGAATATCATCCGCGTACAATGAAACCCGATCCTCGAAGCCCGGGGCCCACCGGAGCCCTCTAATCGAGGGCTCCCAACGGAGCCAGGCAGCGAGCGGTTCCAGGGCGAGAGCAAAGAGCAGCGGGGACAACTGGCACCCCTGCCTAGTTCCCCTCCCGAGAGCGAAAGGCCGAGAAACCCGCCCATTGACAACCACCTGAGCCATTGGTCCAGCATAAAGGAGCTTCACCCAGCTAAGGAACCCCTCCCCAAAACCAAACTTCGCCAAGACGGCCCAAAGAAATGGCCATTCAATGGTATCAAAGGCCATCGTGGCGTCTAGGGAAACCAATATGGCCGGGTCAGCGAAGTACTCAGCCCTAGCGAGGACGCCGTGCAGACGCCGTAAGTTGAGAGCGGTATTACGATGAGGGATGAAGCCACATTGATCCGGATGTATCAAGTCACATATAACGCTCAGCAAGCGATTGGCGAGGACCTTAGCAAGGATTTTGGGTTCGGCATTTAGCAGGGAAATAGGCCTGTAGGAGGCACAGCGGTCACGTGGCTTACCCTCCTTGGGAATCACCACTATAGTAGCCAGACGCTGGTCGTCAGGAAGGGAACCCCTCTCGAGCGATTCCTGAAACATGTGACGGAGGAAAGGCGCGATTTTATCCGGGCGCAACTTATATAGTTCAATCGGCAGACCGTTGGGGCCCATAGCCTTGCCCGAGCGGAGGGAGCGAATCGCAGTAGCTATCTCTTCGACAGACAAAGGGGCATCCATCAGCTCGCGGTCCTCAACGGATAAGCCGGGCAGGGCAATATCCCGAAGCAGAAGACGAGAGTCGTCCTCATCTCTATCAGACACCGGGGAGTACACTGCACGGAGGTGGTCAGCAAAACACTCAACAATCTCACCAGGCTCAGTCACACACACTCCATCCGACACCCGAAGCTCCGGGACCACACGATTCACTCTCTCCTTCTTGTCCAACCAGGTATTCAGCTTACCCGCCTTGTCTCCGGCGTCATACAACCTACCCTGCTGCTCCCTATACATAGTCTTGGCAGCATCAGTGACGAGAGACTTATATTCAAACTGCTTCAGGCTGAGGGCATGCAGCCCCTCCGGGGTGACACCCGCCTCCAAGGCTGCCTCCAGCCCCGATATTTCAGTCTCCAGCGTCACAACCGCCTCTCTCTTAACCCTCTTGGCCTCCACTATCTGGGACAGGGCATGCCCGCGGAGCACTGCTTTGAACGCTTCCCACAGGGACACCGAGGACAACACCGACCCCTCATTCTCAGAAAAATATTGATCAATCGACTTAATCAGGCTATCACGGATCTTGGGGTCTCGCAGGTACCAAGGGTTAATAGGAGCGATCCGCCCAGCGGATCGCGACCCGGTGTCAAAAAGCAACCACAGTGGGGAATGATCAGAAATACCCCTGGCCAGGTGTTTGACCTCTCGAATCCGAGTAGCCTGGGCCGCGGGCATAAGGAAATAATCCAGTCTGGAGAGACTCCCGTGGGCCGCAGAGTGAAAGGTGTACTGACACTGTGTCGGATGCATTAACCTCCAACAGTCCACCAGACCGAAGGTCTCCAGGAGCCCGCCCAGCCACGCCTGGGCAGCAGGGAGGGCCCTGGGCGGATGACGGTCCAGGTCACCCGAGACAACCGAATTAAAGTCCCCACCCATAAGCAAAAGACTGTCAGGAAGCCCAAGCAACATACGACCCAAGTCTGAGAAGGTGGAGTTCTGGAGGCCCGGGGGAACATAGACTGAGATCAAGGAAAGGGACTGCCCCTCCCACCTCCCAGTCAGAGCCACATAGCGCCCTCTATCGTCTGGGACCACCCTGGTGATCTCCAACGGAAGTGAAGCTCGCAAGAGAATGCCCACCCCTCTCGAACCAGTGGTGAAACCAGAGTGGGCCACAAGTCGATATTCCCCCCCTGTTCATAGCCCGACAAACATTGCCAACCAGATGCGTCTCCTGTAAGAACACCACATCAGGAGTCAGACGACGCAGATATTGCAGCACAACACCCCGTTTGATACGGTCCCCCAATCCATTGACGTTCCAAGACATCAATCTCAACCCGTCCCCCCCCATCCCCTCCAGTAGATCAAGGGCCCCCTAGCAAAGAGCTCAACACCCAAGGATGAACCATAGCCAATACTTCGCCTTGAAAACAAAAAACACAAATCCAAACAACCCCACCCACCCACCAATCCCCCCCCCCCAACTCCAACACCCCCCACCCTGCACCCCTGCGGTCCAAAAAACCACCCCAACTTGCAGTGTGCCTGTCGCCCTACAAACCCCATTCTACGAAAAGACCCCGGAGGAGGGAAGGGACCCGTCCCCGCCCGCTCCCCACACACAACATAGTGAAACAAAATGCACAAAAGAAGTAGAACCCAGCCGAACAGTACAACATGGCAGAGTCCGGGACCATAAGTCACTCCAAAGGAGACCCGCCACCCTCGGTACCGGCAGAGGGCTCAGTCCGGTCACCCCGGTCCGGCAGCGAATCCAGCCAGTCACTCACAGTCGCAGGAGAGTCAAAAAAGGTAGTCCGATCTTCATGTTCCACTCGGAGCCTTGCAGGATAAAGCATAGAGTACTTGAGACCGAGGTCCCGGAGACGCCGCTTCACCCCCTGGAAGCCCATCCGCTGTCTCTGGACAAGTTGGGTGAAGTCCGGGAAAAAGTTAATGGACGAGTTCTCATGTCGGACCGGGCCATGGACCCGTGAGGCCTGCAGAATCGCGTCTCGGTCTCTGTAATGGAAAAGTCTCGCAACGATAGGCCTCGGGGGGGCACCCGGTCGCGGCCGGCCACCTGGGACTCGATGGGCCCGCTCCACAGCGAAAAACTTACTCAGGCCAGCGGGAGCAAGATGTTCGAGGATGAGCTCCTCGACCAGGAGATCAACCGGGCGGTTATCGGAGGTCTCCGGAACGCCTATGACGCGGATGTTATTGCGGCGGGCCCGTCCCTCGAAGTCTTCCAGCCGCCGGGCCATCAGATCATTGGCCGACTTGAGATCGCCGAGAGTGGCCTGCAGGTCCGACACGTCCGTACCAAGGGAGGACGTCCGCACATCCAGCGATTGAACCCTCTCGTTGGTCTTAGAGAGATCCGCCCGGATTAGCGTAATGTCAATGGCCACCGTGTCGATTTTACGGGCCAAGGCCTCGTACTGCGTAGCGATGGTCTCTCTGATGCCCTTAATGGCGCCCATGATGTCCTGCAGGGACAGATCCGGAGAAA
Source organism: Triturus cristatus (assembly GCF_964204655.1). Classification (NCBI taxonomy): domain Eukaryota; kingdom Metazoa; phylum Chordata; class Amphibia; order Caudata; family Salamandridae; genus Triturus; species Triturus cristatus. The sequence continues at coordinate 166,158,496 of NC_140594.1, forward strand.
CGGACGGGCCACCACTGGTGTCCTCCGGGGGGACATTGGCCGTCCCGGGGGATCCCTTACCCTGAGTGTAGCGGTCCATGTTGTTCGTCTGGACCGGTCCCCCACGTAGGGATGCTTTGGTCTTACGCCTCTCGGGGTCTCCCTTGCCTCCCATGAGAACCTCGATCGCCGAAGGGGACTACCGAGGAAGCGTCGAGGTGGCACAGGCCAGGCAGACGCGTGTCGCACCACAGGCCGCAATATGGCGGAGCGAAGGGACCACCGTCAATGAGCACACTGGCAGCAGACGAAGCCACCGGCATCAAGCGAAGGCACAATGAAAGCCCAGTCGCACCAAGCAAGTCCACAGTCCAGCCCCTCAAAGACCAAAAGTGAAACCGAAAGTGATGTGACGGCCACTGGCACAGCCCCGCTGCCGTTGTTGTTCAACTACGCCCCGGCTCCACAGATCACCCTCGCATCGGGCACAGCCGTCGGGTGGGCCTCAAAAGTTCAAACCACCATAACTCCGGATTGCCAGGTCCGATTTGATTTCCGAAAGGAGTTTAGTGTTCAGCCAGCATTCGTCTCCCAGATTCCATCAACCAAGTCAGGATAGTCAGGATAAATTCCGACGAGCAGCGAGGGTCCGGGGAGCCCTGTGCTCACGCGACCATCTTGGATACGCGCTAGGCTCCTCCTCCCCCATATTTCATCATTAATACTGCGAAGATTAATGCATAACCTAAGTTCCCCAAACCTTTTGACAGATTTCCCACTTGAGAAACCCATGGAGATGATGATACAGGTTCAATAATTTATTTCCTTACCAAATTGGCCGATATTTCCTTGAGTTTACTTCTATAGGATAAAGGAGCATTTCTTACTTTATGTTTAATTGTAATAGCATTCTCCTTTAAATTTATTTTATTTTCAAAACCTTTAAATTAGCCCAATTTATCAACAAAGACAGAACTAACTTTTCCCTTTAAATATGCCAAAAGTCCATCAAAATCTAAAGTGGTACACTTACTACTGTTGGTTTCAACTGAAGTGCTAATGTATACTGGAGTATCAGATCTAGGGTCAAGTTTAATACCCATCTCTTCCTGATGGGGTCATCCTAACAATGACTATCCTTTCTATGAAAGATCTATTTTTCCTCTAGTGCGCCTCCCAGAAAATTCCAAATCAGACCAAAATAAGCAAATTGATCTTATGCTCAGTATACCCGCCTAGGGAGAAATGGAGTGCAGACAACTTCTTATTGGGCAAGCGGTCATCAAACACATCATTACTGGTTGAACTCGAAATGACACGACAGATTCCTGTAATTGTGATACCCGGTTGTATTGTTGTATCTTCAGAGATATTTTCCTTTATATGACGAACCGTATATCACGATATATGTACATGACAAATGTTTCATTAATAAAATGTTATTGAAGAAAAAAAAAACACATTACTTAAAATAGTAAACCACGCACAAGAACCAACAAATAAGCTGTTTTTAATCAATGTTAACAATGCACGAGGGAAACTCTTGCTCTTCTGCGGTTTGAATAATTTGTCATCAATAATGAGAACCAAACTGGGATCATAATAGCATCCAGATGTAGCATTTGCATCTTCTTTTGTTAAAAAATGTTCTTTCTTGCTGTCTGCACTCTTACACATTCTACTGAAATGTAGCTTTTTTCCACATTTAGAACAAATTGTCTTTAAAGCTGGACATTGTTTTTAATTTCCTAAGTGTGTTCGGCTACCACATCTATTCAAAATGGAGTCTATTTTTTCTTTCCCTCCGATAAGCTTTTTTTTTTTTTTTTTGTTTCTTCCACATTTTTTAAAAATAATATTAACTTGGACTTTGGGCTCACCTCGCGTTTCCTGAACAAAACATTCTAAATGTTCAGTCCTTGTAGCTATTTCTGTAGCAATGTTAAGTGTCACGTCAGCGGTTAATCATAACCTTTCTTGTACCTTGTTGTCAATGGTTTTCATCAAGCATCCAGCATCCGGCACACGACACGGAGAAGACTGCCGGTGTTTGATTGTTCCAATGAAAAGAAAGTGCAGAGTACCGCCAGGTAAGAGAAAAAATGAAATCCTTAAATAAAAAAAAAAGAAACTGGATGTTCCTGCCTTGCACAATCGTCGCCAGTGTGACGTGGAGGAAAAAGATGCTCATAACAAACCAAAAGGGTCATCAGCAGCAGCTTCTTTCCACCGAAGTATATAGGGCTCCACCAGGGACGTCCAACCAGGACTGCCACATTGAAGTAAGAGACCAGTAGCAGACCTGTACACTCCAAGCAAATCATTCTGCAAAATCAGGTGTACACAGGGAAAAGAAAGTGTGAAAGAAGAGAACAGGAAACCACAGGTCTCTAATACCAGGACCAGGTTTCCTCCGAGTAGATCTGCTCACACATACATGTCCAGTCAGTGTCTTAAATCTCTAAGAAGCGACATCCCAAATTGAACCCAATCAGAATTCACAGATCCTTGCACGGAGCACAAACAGAGAATACTCGATTCCTATATTACATACATTCATTTATTTAGCGAGGGGTTATGCAAGTTCTGCTCTAGACACCCATGCAGTATGTAGGCAAACACCTGCATTCTGCCTTTTTACACTTGACAGCATGCTCTGAAATATCTAATTTAGGCACGGTTTATAACGAAGAATGCATGCGAGTTACTCAGATAAAATGTACCACAAAATAGGTTTTTACTTTAAGAACATGATCGATAACAACCATCATTTTTTAGAATTTTGGTGGTTAATATAGCAGGATTAAGCTACATTGTGGCTGCTCCTGAGAAATACAGAGAACTGGAAAAATAATGTACTTCGAATATAAACTATCAAATCGCAAGCACCAGGCAGTGTGTGTGAAAGCAGCACCTGTACCACTGCACGGATGCGCTTGTGATTTTTCAAATTCAGAAGTACATATTCTAGAAGAAGAAACCACTAAATCAATCTAATCTGCCCACTCCATGTCCTGGCTGTGCAGCCCTTCAGCACTTAACACCTGGGATAGAATTTGCTCTTCTAATATGTGCCAGAGTGAGACCAATCATTCAGCAGGGCAACAGAAGCCTTCCAAACACAGCCGTAAACTCAAAAAGAGTGAGGTCCTGTGAGCCCCACCTGAGGAGATGCCTTAACAGGTCTGTCAAAGCTGCTAGGTTGTCTACAATATTCCAGGTTAGTGGGAGACCATCTTCCATTGAGGCAGACAGGGTGGAGAGTGAAGTGTGTATGTTACACAAAGAAGCTTTCATTTAGTGCAAGCATGAATTGCTGAACTTGCAGCAGGCACTGGCTGTCTTAACATCGGTCAGACTTTGAGGGGCTGTCCCTTTACCCGTCACATAAGCACTCAAGTACATGGTTTTGGTTACTGTATGTGCTCAGGTCCCAGCAAACGTGAACGCCAACTTCATTTAAAACACATACATTAAACAACTCAACAAACATATGTAACATCTTACTATGCCTGATTAAAATAAAAGCAACACAGAAACAATTCCCCTATCAACATGAATACAAAAACTGTCGATTTCAGCTTTAACATGCTAAGACTCTGCACCTTGTCAAACAGATTGCCTTCCTATCCATTAAGGCAAACCTACTTGATGTGGAAGTTGCAACAGATGACACTTTGCTGTACCATATTCTGCCTTACGGTATCATGAAGTGTACATCCTCTTACCTCCCCCAACAAATTGCCTCCACCTAGTTTCACATGTTACCACTCTGGTCGTCCCTTCCTTCAATCTATTCAAATTTGTGTTAATTTACTTCATAGGATCACGGGGACATCATGATGGTGCTTTCTCCGCTTTAAAATAACTAAAGCTCCTTCACAGGGTCTTAGTTTGTGCAAACATTTGTTTTACAGGAGGCTTAATAACCTGAAGATAAAGAGCTCTAGCTCCTTGTTAACCCAGTCTCTGAGTCTTGATTATCAAAACACTGTTTCATAGGATTGGGTCTATTTAAACCAGAAGTAGAGGAAACACTATGAAAACAGGAGGGTGGATAAAGGAAACTGCATAACAATGCCTCTACGGAAGGATACGAAGAGTTCAAATTGTGGTCATGTTCAAGACGTTTCAACCATCCCACCCCACCGCACTCACATACCAGCACAATCATACAAGAAACACACTTGGAAAGCAGCATGCAAAGCACCTAAGGAACACACATGTGACTTTCTTGCATGATGCTCCACGTTGCAGTGGCCCGGCTTCAAAAATCCACCAAAGAACAAACGCACCATGACAAGGGTCATCCATCTTTGTCAATAATCAACTTTAAAAGCAGTGTTAATCAGCAGAAAATATTTCTGCACGTTTTACATGTTTCACATTACAAAAAAAAAATCTAGGAAGGGTCATTTCGCTTCTGCCAGTCTCACATTCTACATCTGAGGAGTGTGGTGCAGAAGCAGATAAAGAGGCAGCCGGGCGAACGACTGCTAAAGATACTGTGCCAATTGCTGTAGCAGTGCCTGACAGTGGTGCACCATGACCATCTGAGGTTGTACTAATGAGTAAAGAGGTTAAGTAAAGGCATGTATGTAGTTCACCTTAGAGGCACACCGACCCACAGAAGGCCAGACAGGGACAATATGAATCAAAATTGAATTTATCAGAAAATCAAAATGCTCACATAAAAACTAGAAATTTTAAATTTTAAACGTAACAAAATTAAATACAATTACAGTTCTATATTTGATGCAGACAGAGAAATGTGAAATAACTCAAAAAAATTGCATTATGCAGAAGCAGGTGTATCCCTTCCATAAAGCTATTGAAATGACTGTCTGACCTAATTCCTCTGATTTTAAAAAAGCTGCCATAAATTCAATTTTCTGGAGCACAAGAGTTGAGGGCAGACAGAATATAAAGAAATGGGGCACTAAAAGTCTTAAAGGAACAGTTGCGCATTTCACTAAAAGGAGCTCCACTTATTGGCGGTGGGGGCGGAGCATGTTCTGCTTTGAGCTCGTATCCAGGCAGACGGAAGATGGTGGAGGAGGGGGCGGGATTTGTGTGACTGGGTCGATGGCACTGGGCCCGAGCTGAGCGTGATCGAAGGCTTTACTACCTTCTTTCTTTGGTAAAGGCAACGGGAATCGGACTCCAGGCAGCCCCAGAGGGCAGTGGGAACTACTCATGTCCACAGACTTTTAATGGAGGTACCTTGTGCCCAGGGCACAAGTCCTAAAAAAGAAGTGGGGGGACGCTCGAGTTAGGTTGTGTCAACGGAAGTGACGTCACAACAGGAATTGTCACGAAATTTGCTGGTCTCCGTCTGAAATGCGTGAATACATACAAGATACAAGTAGAGGTATAATACTTCAATAAGTGGCAGTCACTCAAAACACAAGAACACACTATACACAGAACCCATTCCTCGGACTACACGGTTATTACAGACTCGGGCCGTAGGCAGTACGGGCATCTGTCGGGATCCCTAGAAGTGACATGCTCGGCGTGTTGATAGCGCAGCTCCTTGAAGCCTTGGCTTGGCTCTGAGAAAGGCTGGCAAGGGGAGGGCGCGAGGTGGAAGGGGAGATTATTCTGAGCCTCGGGTGCATTTGAAAGGCATTCATTCGCACGTAGGTGCAGACTCGGATACCGGCTACATCTTTTGGGCAGGGGGGACGGCGTCCACCCGGTAACAACCCAGTAAAATAAGTGGGGGGACGCCGTCCACCCGCGTGGTACCCCGACTCGAGCCCTGCTTGTGCCACCAGCGTTGGGCGAGCCAGCAAATTAGCAGCAGGGAGAGCCGGGCCAAGGGTCTGGCTGGGCTCTACGAGGTGAGCCTTGAAAGTTTTTATCATGTAAATCACACAGGGCGGAGCTTGGCTCGCAACGTGAATGGCTGCCTGAGCCTTGAGCTCCGCTGCGCAGCGTGACGATCCGGTAATTATCCCCTCTACCACTGGGAACCTGTCGTGGATGCTGTGGCCCGAGAGCGAATGCCGGTTGGTGCAGAGGCTGAAACGCGAGACTCCGTGAGAAGCTGTGTCCGCTGTTTGCCGGCTCCCGGAGCGGAGAACGGAGGCAGGCTGCTGCACCCCGCGCTCTGGTAGCGGACGCTGCTGGTCGACGTAGCCGTGCGTGCGGCAGAGCTGTGATTGGAGTCCCGGCCCCCCGCATCGTACTAACTCAACAGGCTTTGCGGACGGTACCCTACCGACTGCGGTGCGGGAGAGACACTGTGGGGGCTGCTGAGGTGACCTTGTGTGTAACGGAGGAGGAGCGTTGGAACGGCGACTGGGACTGCTGCTGGTCTTGGTGCGGGCCTGCCATTGCCCTACAGCGACGCAGAGGTGCTCCGGAATACGCCGATAAGACAAGGTAAGTGGCCGCGCTCGCTGCCCTGGTGGAGGGGAGGCCTTGTTGGCGCCCTACTTAGTTGGGTGTTGGAGACCCCCCCCCGGTGCAGATAACCAACATCTTGTAAAAATATGACAATGTTTCTTCAAAATTAATAAAAATGTATATTTTGTTTACATGTGGAAGCATTTCGCCTCAGTACATCCGATTGGTTAACATATTGAAGATATTCCCATAAATGATCATTTAAATAAAAAATACATTACTTGTCAAGGATCACACGCTGTTATGAAGCAGGGAACCCGTGATTGATCTCAGGGTTTCTAGTTCTACTTTGTACATGTCAGCCACTGAAAGAGTACATGTTTCTCTTGTAGGTTTCACATCAAAAGTTACTGCTTTGCCTATAGTTCTTGGCGCACTAAGGTAGAGTTTAGATGCAGCCAGAAGCCACATGAAAGCTCAGCTCACTTTGGGCTTGAGTGTCCAAGAGAACTTCGAGGTGAGCCAGGGACTGCTAGGAGGCTGGAGCCTGGCTCGAGCTTGCAGTGGTCCGCTCACCCTCTATGTGCAGCAAAAGCTGACACATCATGGTCTGCACAACAAATAAGTTATCTTATTAGTCTTTCGTTGGAAGCCCTCCTCTCACTACAGTCGATCATGTGTTGAACATCACTGCTGAACACACAACGAAGTCCTCAACATGGAAGGTCTGCAGTGTTACCAAAGTTTCGAAGTTTGGGGTTCTAGAATGGAAGCCATAGTGGTTCTAAAATGGGGAAGAACCCATTTGCATAAATAAAATCATTGCACCAACCCCCAACACAGACACCTATAACACCTGATGGACTCTTAAGGGTACATGCACAGCGATGGTTAGTAAAGTAAGTATTTATGTAATGCACCAGCGTCCTCCCGTTTTATAGACCATTTCTTGTAATAGCACTGCGATAGTGTTTCTCAAAGGGTGCCACTATGTCAAAATGTAAGATAGTGCTACCTTAGTCACAAAAGCAAGAGTGTTTTGAATAGCACATTGTAATGCACGCTAGATTCAAAATCTAAGGATTCCAGGACCCTGTCTGAATTTAAAGACCAAGTTACTTACCTTCGGTAATGCTCTTTCTGGTAGAGATTACGTTTTCGAAGATGCCTCATTTTTGGAATATTCCCCAGGTGTGACACTGGATCCAGAAACGTTTAGAGTTCCACTGTGGAAATATGGGTGCTACTCCAGCACACTGTCAGTTGCGATTAAGACTGTACGCACCCCCGGATGCAGAGCCCCAAAAGCAAACTGGTAGACAGTGTGCAGATTCCTAGACTTAGATTCCTACTACTGAATAAAGTCCAACCACAGAAAGGGGAAGATGGGAGGATTAGTGAGTAATTCTAAGGCTAGACAGAGTTCCACCAGAAAGAGTGTAACCGAAGGTAAGTAACTTGTTCTTCTAATAGAGACTTCTAGCCACAGATTCGTCATCCTTGGAATAGATACCAAAGCAATACCTAATCAGAGGTGGGTCTGTGGATGGACTCAAACTAGAAAGTCCTGCAGGGCCAGCCGGGTGGGCAAAATGTCAGTGTCCACAGAACCAGTTTGTCTGGGAAGAAGGAAGAGTATGGCGAATTGACACAAAGAGCCTGAAGGTGAAGTCAATGAGCAACACAATCTTGCTAGTAAGGAGTCGTAAAGGACAGCTGCGAAGTGCACATGAGATAAGTCAGGAACAGATTAAGATCCCACTGGGGCATTAAGAAAAAAAGGAAAACATTTGCAGCCCTTTCACAAATCACATCAAAACAAGTGACTCAAACAAGGAGGACTGATTAGGTAACCTTAAGGAGGCCGAAAGATAACCCTTAACTGTGCCCAAGGCAAGCCTTGCCAGGTAAGAGACAGAAAAAAATAACAGTCAGATAGCTTGGCCTGGAGGAGGTCCCTCTGTTGCGCACCGCACCACACTACAAATCTTTCCCAATGACAGGCGTATACAGTTTTTGGTGAGGTACGCCTGACTGCCAAGATGACATGAACCACCTTCGGCGGAAGGTGTTCAGCTGTCACCGCTCAACTTCCATGCATGAAGGTGGAGATCGCGAAGGCTCGGGTGCAGAACCCTGCCCTGTTGTTGCGACAGCAGGTCCTCCAGGAGGGGCAGCCTGACTGGAGGACATATGCTCAAGCCCAGGAGTTCCGAGTGAGTCAAGTGAGACTTCAACGCACTGATAGTGAGCCCTGGTTCACTATACAAAGATGACTGATGACTGTTGGGGCCAGCATGCCCTCAACAGCCTTTTGTCAAGGATGGTAAAGATTAGCACACCTCACACCTTCTTAAGTGTACTGCCACCACCACCACCACTTTTGTGAACACCCGAGAGGCACTGGTGAGACCAAAGGGGAGCAGAGTGAACTGAAAATGCTCCTATCTCAGCATAAACTGCAGGAAGCGCTGATGGGCCGGCAGGACGGGAATATGGAAAGAGGCTTACTGCAGGTCCAGCGCCACCACTGAGTCTCCAAAGCAGGCAAGACCTGCATCAGTGGGAGGATTTTGAACTTCTCCTTCCGGAAGAAGTCATTGGTCGAGCACAGATCTAGAATAGGCCGATAACGTCAGTCCTTCTTGGGCACTCGAAAGTAGCTGGAATAACAACCATGTCCTACTTCTAGCACCGGCCCCCTTTTGAAAGCCCTTTTGGCAGACAGGCTTGCATTTACTGCCGCAAAGCGGAGAGATGGTACTCAGTTGCTGAGCAGGCCTTGCAGACATGGAGTAGTACGGCAAGATCTAGAGAGGGGCCCCTCCTATGGGCCCAATTTAAGGAGACACATTCTGCAGATTTGCCCTGCTGCCCCTAAAGAGTCGCCACAGGATGGGAAACCCATTGTCCCATAGTTTAGTGCCCCAGCAGTTTACCCTCTCAGAAGATAAGCAACCATCACACCTTCAGCCCTATATGAGCTGTAAAAGAGGTGCAGAGGGGTAGATGGGGTCATCTATTGCGATATAACAGCCCTGAGTCATATCGTATGCAAATTAGAGGGGCGTCGCACATTCCTTTTCTGCCCAAGTCCCTCAAAATCCTAGAACCGACGCTGCATGTGGTAAGAGTTGGACACAGGGGGACCTTTGAGGGAAGAGAGTGGGGGGGGGGGGGGGGGGAAGGGGGGTGAGAAGGGCACCAACATGGGAGTTGGGCAGAGCAATGTCGAGGCAGAAGTAGATGGTAAGGGGAGGCGCTGAGAAAGAGTGATGCGTTCATTCTGAAATGGATCCCCTGCTCTGTCCGAGGGCACCCGTGACACGAGAGGCGCGCGCCCGGCTGGGCTCAGCAGGAGCAGCAGAAACGAGTCCCTGCTGCCAAGGGGGTCATTTACTGCCCCGGGTTCGGGTTCCTCTTTCTGGCCCCAATCCCTGCCCCTGCACAGTTCCTCCTCCCTCGCTGCCTGCAGCAGGACATACCACGAGCGCCGAGAGCCTCTATTCCCCTCAGCCTGGGGTGTTTCTCGTTTGTCTGTTTTTACTGCGACCTGACGGCACACGACTGTCTCCGTGCCATCCAAGCTTTATATGTTGGCGACAGATAAACAGAGCGGCACACAGCAACGGGCACTGTAAACACTTGGTTTGCGGTGCCAGTGTGCATGGAGCAATAAACAGGAAGTGGGAAGCGTCGCGTGCATTTAACCTTCCTGTCCAACGAGCCACTTATCTCCCTCTCTTCTGGCTACGAGAGTTAGATCCGGCGTGCACTGTAGCCCACCCCTAAAACACAGTTTTTTTGCCCACGCATATAAAGATATGCAAGTCAGCATGGGTACTTTATTCAAGGCACACTGCAAACGTAATCGCCCTTCCACGCATAAAAGACAATAATTGCATCAAAAAATAGTCCACGTGGACTCTCGTTAGCCACTAGCCCCAAGACACTCAATAAGAAAAGTGCGACCTGGACTGATTTTTTATTTTTTTTTTAAACAGATTTTATTAAGTTTTTCTATACCTTTCATACGATTGTACACATTGCATTGTTAATACACTTTAACATAATATATTTATGCAGCTTCGTGCCATGTCTGGCATTATTAACCTTCTGCGCATAGGCCACATTATACTACAATCCATATCATAGTCCCGTCATCTCGTGCCTGCTTCGCATCATTCCAGGCTGCATTCTATTCCTTTGCCGTACCTTATATCACTGCTCAGTATCTGTACGTAAATCATATCTTTACTTCTTAGTACCCATTAACTAACCAACCCCTTATCTAATCGCTCCCTCCCCCCACCCACTAGTCCTATAACCGCATGTGATGACGTCTGAAACATGCGGGCTCGGCTGCTTCCCAAGCCATACCTCGTGGAATAAGGTTATGTCCAAGTCTAGGTTGTTCGGGTTATGTCCGCAGCTCTGTAGGTCTTATTGCGTACTACTTGTTGCATTATGGATGGCTATGTCCAGTGCTTTACGGTAAACAACGTTTACCCTGAAACATTTTCCCCGCTTGGAATCACAACGTGGTTGTTACAACGACCGCGTTGTGATTCCGCATACCGTTACTCCGCAAGTCGGAGGAACGACTTGGGGAGGGGTGTTGGATTTAAAGTCCAACACCTTCCCTAGTGTCCGCACACACTGGAGTTGGAATAGTAAATTATACTATTCCAACATCCAGCGCCCCCCCTCAGCAAGTCGTTGTTCCGACTTGCGGAGTAATGGTATGCGGAATCACAACGCGGTCGTTGTAACGACCGCGTTGTGATTCCAAGCGGGGAAAAAGGCGGCGGAATAACGTCGTACATTCGTGCTTTACAGGTTTCCAGCATGGCAACCCATTCTAGTGCTATAGGAATTTTCCGCAACCCCCTTGCTTCTTCCCTCCGTATGGCTGCACTCTCTGCACCACCCCAGCGTAGTAATTCTCCATACCATGTATGTTCAGTGGATGGTGTCTTGGACTTCCACCTCATGTGCGACCTGGACTGATAATCGTCCGCCCGTGTCTTCAACTGGACACTCCGGAAAAAATGCAATTTGATATTTATCAGCTTATAGAAGTACTGATTCACAGCACAAGTGCTAGACTTCATGTCTGAGTCAGTGCAGATACTACTGTGAGGAGTAACAGAGTATTCGAACAATCAGTGGCTAAACAAATACACCCAGTCTTTTTGACCTACTGCCTTTGGTAATGTTTTACACGCCACTGCTAGGCAGCATCAGCAAAAATATATAAAAAAGGATTCTTTTTCTTAAAAAAGCACACTGACGTGCGCAAGTACAAAAAGAACAATTGATGGACAGAATGCAGAACAATGTAATAAATTCACCCCAGTACAGAGATCTGGCATAAATCCATCGTTTTTTTTCTCACCATGCCATTCCAGTTTGGACCCAGCCATATGTAAATCAGTCTTGACCCTGTGCCCCAATGAGAACAGTCCAGCCCGAACTGCCAGGCCAGGTCCTCCCTCGACTGAAAAGAAGCATCTCGGGACTGGTTTCGGGCTTTCAGCCCTCATCAGCCAGGACAGCTTGACTCCAGTGGCATAAAGAGCACGGGACCCAGGTCTGGTCATACCCGTCCCACTCGGGGTAACAAATGCAAAAAGAACAATTGATGGACAGAATACAGAACAATGTCATACATTCACCCCAGTACAGAGATCTGGGCCTAAATCCATCGCTTTTTTGCTCACCATGCCATTCCAGTTTGGACCCAGCCATATGCAAATCAGTCTTGACTCTGCGCCCAATAGGAACAGTCCAGCCCGAACTGCCAAGTATGCATGCATCATTCCGTTATAGTGGACTAGTTTGAAGATATACATGCATCAACATACATGCATGCACAAATGGCATGACAATGCATATATTCATATTCAAGTTCAGTTATATTGCAAACAACATTTGAATTTGGAGTGGTAAATAAAAAAAAAAAAATATAGAAAAACAAAATTAAAGATGCACCAAAGCACTTTTGGGAAATAAAATACAGCCAGAGACAAATGGCAGATACCATGCCATTCAAAAACGTGTATATATATATATATATATATATATATATATTCACTTAAAAACCATAGGTTTCACACATGTTATAGTTAGCTGGACATTTCCCTCGTAAAAAAACAATGAAATTCCCCAGTTATAGTTAGTGCAGGCAACTATAACTCACGCGACCGCAATCCTCTGCTGATGACGTCAGATATTACATCACTGTATTTAGACACCTATTTACATATGTCTTCTTCCATTAATCTTTAGCTATACATATATTACAAATATTTATTTTTCAGAAAGACACATATTTAATCAGTGATGTAATATCTGACGTCATCAGCAGAGGATTGCGGTCGCGTGAGTTATAGTTGCCTGCACTAACTATAATGGGGGAATTTCATTGGTTTTTTACGAGGGAAATGTCCAGCTAACTATAACATGTGTGAAACCTATGGTTTTTTAAGTGAATTTGCAAGGTTTTTTAAATGCTAATTCCTAACTATAACGTGTGTGAAACCTATGGTTTTTTAAGTGAATTTGTACGGTTTTTTAAATGCTAAGTTATGTATTTATTAATATTTTTTTTTTCAGGTTCTTCACCGTGCGCGCACCATGCGCGCACCATGCGCGCGCTGTGGGCGCTCGGTGCGCTTCGCGCACCAAGCACCCACGATGCGTTGTCCGTGCCGTGCGCGCACCCCGCGCTTTTTCGAAAGAAAAAAAAAATGTTTTTTTTCATCCTTGGGGGTCCTTCAGTGACCCCCTGACAAAGGCTAGGGGGTTAGGAACTGTCCACCCTGCCCCCTTTTCACATTCTCCACCTTTGTTTTTCACTGCCTCAGACTGCGAGAGACAAAATGGTGGCCGACACTTCCTGATTTCGACCGACTGGAATGTTTACTGTCATGTAACCACCAATCAGAATTACGCTCGCGCACGTCACCGTGCGCGTACGGTATGCTTACCGTACACACACGGTGCGCGCCTATAGATATATATGTACTTTTAACTGAAATTTTCTCAGGAACTACTGAACAGATTGACTCCAGATATACAAAAGGCACATCCCTGACCTGAGGACTTTCTCTTTGCCAAATTTCAAATAATTCTGTTCAGCCGTTCGGGCTGTACCTTGGACTAAAGGTCTCTATGGAAAAATGCATGGGGAAAACGCGTTTTGGGACCCCCCTTTTTTCTCGGCCCCCGCTTGACTAATCACTCCAAGACTTTCAGGGTAGGAGCGGAGCGCCCCACCTATTTTGAAAAATTTGCGAGGATTCGTCAACCGGCGCCAAAGTTATTCAAAATAGAATTTTCAGATTTCCTATGAAAACACGGTCCTAACTATAACTATCTACTGGCGACCGCCAGTAGATTATATATATATATATATTTTTTTTTTCCTCCCAGTAAAAAAACAACGGTTACAGTAACATTTTAGATAAGTGAAAACAATGTAACATTTTAAACTCTAAACACCACTGAAATTCACTAGTTATAGTTATCTCAAGTAATCAGCGGCAGCCACCACAGGTAAACACGGTGGGGGTGAGGCAGGGCGGGGGAGTCGACTTACGACAGAATAGGTATAATTAAATAAATTATTCCTATTTCCTCGGCTGTCGGATCCCCCTCCCCCCGCCACACCACGCCCCACAACCCTGGTCTGTGCTGGCCGCCGCTGCAAGTAACTTTAGCTCGTGCCCCCGCCATAGTTTTCTCATCAATACTTTCACTGCATATGCTACAGTGATTTTAATGATGTCATGAGGGATGGATTATGTGAGGTAATTAGCAGTGCATGGCGAGGCCAACGCCACACTGCACAGGGCCATCGGTCGTGCACAGGGCCTGGCAGCAGGTCACTTGTTGGTTCGCTCACAACAGATACGCGGAGGACATTACGATGAGCTTTGTGTCACTTGTTTTAAAACCCAATATGTTGCACACTTTACAAATGTAGTTAGAAAGGTAGGACAGAGTACATTGGATGAGGCATTACCACTAGAACATCTGTCGGCCATGGAAATGGGTTAGAAATGATGCTGCTTGATTAACCGTGGTCTTCACCTTACGTAACGTTATGAAAGGAGCTGTCAAAGCCCTCCCTTTGGTCCAGTAGAACACGGAACAGAGTTGTATATCATGCACGGTGCATACAAGACATGGGGTCTGAAATCTCTGCACACATCCCTAAAGTTCCTTGCCGCTAAACTGCTCCATTCACAGAATACCTTGCTTGTATTGTCCACACCACAGAACCCATTCTATTTTCAGAGAATAAAACTGTATGTGAAAAGGTCCAGCATATGAATGTCCTCAGCAGACTTCCTACCCATTCAACACATTTTACTTAAAGTAGCGACAAAGGAGATGTCTTGCAAGTGAATGGCTAGCGCCTTCTTCTCTCACCCATAACAATACCCTACGTGTTTTTCTTTGCCTTTTCGTATTCCATGTGTAATTTCCAGTTACTGATGTTGCCAATAGCAGACATGTAGCTATACATAAACTATATAAATGCAAAGAAAAATACTGCAACAAGATTATAACAAGCATTGGCATAGCCCATAGGTCTCGCTTTTGGGACCTTGTAAGTGTTTAGCCATACAGTTTATACATACATGGAGTGGTCCATCAAAGAGCGACACACACTTCTGTAGGCCAACACTACGGAATGTAGAACTGGGTAGGAAAGGCACCAAGAGTGACTGCTGTGTTTAAATAGAGAAGTCGTCAGTGGGAGCGTTGTACGATTCCTGCAGCACTTAGGCGGGCACTAGTCAGGCTGCCTCCGCCTCTGTAAATTCCCCAGACATACATTAGTGAATAAAAAAGCCTATCTAGCAATAAAAATCGAGAAAGCATTACAGAAGTACAACAGCACGGGCAAACACAGACATAACATTTATGCCATGGCTTATAAACATGCACACACGCAAGGAAGTTAGCGCTGAATTGGTTTCCTGTAAATAGTCAAAAAAAGTTGTTGTTTTTTTGATTAAGTGATTTTATGTACACTTTAAAAAATGCAGCCAACTTCAAAGCAAACAGTCGTCGTGCACAGAAAAGGATTATGACCTACTCCTTACTCCTTTCTTTCCACGTCACAAAGGAATCCACCATTTTTGGGTCCGGCCTGTTACCCTCTGAAGGCGGCTTTGTTAGGTTCCGAGCGTGACGTCACAGAGGGGCCTTACTATGACATCAGAGATAAGCACTAAGAGCTCTGCTAGACGGCCACTTTAAATCTCTTTTCATACAGAGACCGTATCAACGCTTAAGAGTAAAGCTTTTGGGTTTCTGTGGGCCTCTGAAAGCCTGGTGCCGCCGCAGGGCTGATAGCTGCGCCCCTGCTGGTCTGTAGACGCTGAGGGGGAGGGGGAGTGCGGCCGAGAGCCCACAAAGCGTTTCCCTTGCGGGAGCGAGCAAGGGCACCATCTGTTTGAAAGTTAATTACAAACAGATGGTTTTAAAGCTCGCTCCCGCAAGGGAATCGCCAAACGTGCACGCGTTGCCATTGAAAGCAATGCAATGCGTGCACATTTTTGGCCTAAAAAGGGAATAGATTCCAAGAGGTCTCCTCCTATGCAACGCATGCGTGCTGCGTAGGCGAGACCTAAAAACTTCTATAGGCAGAAAAGCTTGAAGCAGACATTAAGGGCAATAACAAGGGAAACATTTAACGCACAGAAGAATAACATTTAGGCTTGGCGATTGCTGCAGAGGACAGAAACACACAGTTTAAGTCTGGAGAACTTTTGGAAACCGATGCCTGTTCATGATAGGAAGCTAGAAGGCAGGTGTATGTCTCTCACTTTATCAAGGTCTATGCCATGTGCTACAAAGCATAAACTCGTGTTTTGATCCCCTTTCAGGGAAAAACATTTGGAAGGTGGTCAAGCCCAAAGGAAAAATGTACATTATAAAGACACTGGAGGTCTACAGATGGTTGCGAGATTCAAGCTTGCTTCAGTGTTGTGAACAGAGAAACAATCTTAAAGTGAAAATTAATTTTAGGGGGCGCACTCCAGATGCATGGAAAGGAAGCAGGGGTGGATATTATTAGTGAATCTTGTGGCACTCGTTAGTACTTGGTGTTAAAATCTGGAGCAAGTAAAGTTTTGCCGCCCGCAAACCCCCAGACATTTTCAGTGTAGCTCTCGTCAGGGTGGCAAAGTGCGCATGACCAGAGGCCAGTCTTGATTTACATGCTGGAGCGCACTGGTAACCAGTCCAGGGCTTTCAGTGAGGAAAAAAAAGTGGGTGGGTCCCGCCAAAGGGGGCGTGGCCTGTGTAATTAAGAAAGTAGCTTAAACTTGTAAAATTAATTTCTGTGCTTCCCATAGTGAGCCATCTGACCAGTATTTTGGTTCCTATCTGAACGTTCTCTTATTGCATCCAGATAGATATCACTACAGCGGACGTACATCTAAAACCAGCAAAGGCTATTGGTTCTGTCAATGGCCGTTGGATACCCTCACGGGTGATTAGCCTTGCTTTTAAAAATCCGAATTGATAGATTTTAAGATAAATGAGTAACATGGATTTTGTTCTACATAATAAATATAGAACACATTTCAATTCTGAAATTATGAGACTGTGAATCAAACATTACTGAGGCCTGAGGAACGGGTAGTGGTCTATAGAGGGTCTCAATCACTCGTGTTATGTTCACTCTGTGTTAGACATGAATGCCTTTTTCCCTCCACATCTCCTCCACCTACATTTCAGACACTTCATCTCTTTTCCCCTCAGCATCCTCTTTTTACTCACTCCTGAAAGCACTTCCTCAAATCTGCTTCAGGTCAGCACTTCAACACTCAACACACCTACTCACCTGCATTTTCTTTTACTTTCAGTCTGTCAATATTTTGACAACTGCGTACCTCCTACACACACATTTGCACAGAATAACGCGACCATAGTTCGCACTTCGCTCTGTGCTCTCTGTAGAGAGGCCAAGGAGTGAATGATCATGTTTACTGAACACCTTTCTGCCCCTGACAGGCACAGTGAGAACCTCACACTGGCTTCATCCACTAATCCAGAGCGCTCAGTCGTGGCCAGTTATAAACAATCGGAGGCGACTCCGCTCAAAGAATGCCCAATAGTAGAGTAATATGTTCGTGACATTGAAAAAAATCCAACATCCGGGAAATGGCCAGCACTCTTAGGGAATGCAGATGAAGTAAAACATGTGAAATATAAACAGGAAACAAATCGCAGTAATGAATTACCTCAGCGTTTTATAAATGAATTGTTCAGAAATTCATGAGTGTTTTACCCGTTTCTAATTATTGCAGGGGCTGCGACCCGGCCCACTTGCACCCCGATCTTCGCCGTTTTCCAACAGAAGGTTTGAACAGTTGGTCGCCGGGTTTTCTGGAGTTTCAGCTTACGTGGGTCACACAATACAGTGAGTTGTGGACACTATTTACACTGCGACACTAAATCCGCAAATAGCCACGTGCGTCGAAACAGACCGCCTCCTTGCGGCCTCGATCCTCTCACAGCGGTAAATATAGCTCTGATGACGACAGCAAAACAACCCCGCCCGCTCATTGGCTGCTCTGACACCAGGCGGCCCGCGCGGGAGAGGGTAGTCACCTCCTGTTTATGCCTATTCTGGGCACTAGAAAGGAGCGGTCAAATTACGCAGACAGACCATACAAATTGCCCTATTATTATGTAACACGTGTTCTTGTTGTTCTTATGACATGACAATACCGCACACCTATTAAACGACACCAAAGCAATGCCTCTGTGTGCCAAGGTAAAGTTGTTCTAGTTATGTTTGCTCTCTGTGCTTGCTGTAAGTAGCAGGTGGGGTGGACGTCATGAAGCATCTTAATAGATTGAGCCTTCAAAACTCCCCTAAAGCTCACGAGCCCAGATGAAGGGGCAGCCGAAAGGAATTCCACAGGGAGAAACCTTAGAAAGGAAGGTTCTTTCTCCAAACCATTTTAATTATGCGTGGCAGACATTCTGGGACTAATCTCTTCATCCGTTGCCTTCTGCTCGGTCGGCTGAACAAGGATGAAATGTTTGGGACCACTCAATAACCGGTCCCTTCACCGGCACACGCTTCATGCTAGTGGCTGACCCGCGGTAAATTCCCTGCCTAATGGCGTCCCCTGCTCATGGACGTCGATTCACCAAAACCCCAGGGGTAGTGCAAGTGACATCACTTGACCTTTGACCACCAATTACATCACTGGAAGTGACATCATATGAACTTTTACCTATCATCCTAGGAAGTGATGTCACATGACATTTTACTCTGGTTACATAATTAGAAGTGACTTCACTGCAGTTGCAAACGAAACAAAAATGGCAAGGCTGAAAAAAACCAACAACAGCTACAAAGGCAGACACATTTCCGTTTTAGTTGCCATCTGTATTTCAACTAGGATTCTACCAAGAGGCATAGATATCACCTCCACAGCTACAACAGGTGGTCAGATGCAAAGTTAAACAAATCATGTAACAGACCACATGACTAGCACTTTGCTTGGACTTATTGGATCTACATCAGAGGTGATTGCAATCTACGTTAGTTTAAACATGGCTGTAAATGGTCAATTAAAGCCTTGAAAAATCCCCAGGTAAGAAGGCCACCAGGGGACAAAACACAAAGAATTCAATAACTTCCCAAGAGCGAGTGCAGTTAGCATACTCGGTGGGTCCCACTGAGTATGCATCAGTGAACAGGCTTCAGTGACGCTCTCACAGGGGGCCCGACCAATCCCTGAATGCAAGCAAGCAACAGAGTCCAGTTTCAAACCAAGGCCAGATCCCCTACAGAGAATCAGAAACAAGGCCTGCACCCCCCATATGCGTCATCCAAACCTAGACTGTTTTATTATATTGCATTTTTTTTTTTAACTTTAAGAAAAGATTAGCACCCAAACCACATATGTCAAAGGATATTGTGTTTTATCGCAGCATATGCACCCATCAATCTCCTACAACATTCTGTTCAACCAGACACTTATGCTAAATAGAAGGGGCTGCAGATGCAT
The DNA here is from genome assembly GCF_964204655.1 of Triturus cristatus. NCBI lineage: Eukaryota > Metazoa > Chordata > Amphibia > Caudata > Salamandridae > Triturus > Triturus cristatus. The sequence continues at coordinate 166,177,881 of NC_140594.1, forward strand.
GAAGAGCCCTTTGTTTAAGGCCCATAGCTCGGGTGCACCTTCCACTTTTGTCCAATGTCAAGGGGGCCATCCCTCCTTTCATTGGTGGCGTGCCCCATTCAAAACCTTAGCCCTTTAGCTTGCACCATATTGCGCCAAGTAGGAAGTATCATGTACCTGGTGCACTCTCAAGGGGATAAGGAAAGTCACTGGGAGTCCCTTATGCACCCTCCAAAGGCAGGGCAGTCCACAAGCAGTGAAACATGGAGCTGCAGTTTAAAAACTCTTCCGTCTTTTACTGCTGCACTCTCTCCAGTGCGGATACAGACTGTCAGTTCACACCAGTGCTTGATTCATACACGTCAGCAATTTAGGCAGAATACTCATGATTTTTAAAGCCAAACAGGCTTTTTTTTTTTTAGCTGTCTCCTCCCTACTATTGCCTTAGCCATTTGTGAAAATGAATTCCCCCTGATAATTTTCACCATCTACCTCTTATGTTTGGAAATATTGGTATGTATGTTTATAGAGTATTTTTTTAGGAATCTAGTTGATTGTTATGGTGGCACTAGACACCCCCCAAAAAAGTGCACATTGACAAAGACTGGGACCCTGCCTTTGGTTTCGAAAAGTTGTGCAGAATACATGCCCATCATCAAATAATAGAGGAAGGTACAACTGTGCTACTGACTCAGATTAAAAGCAAACTTTTTTTTGGCAAAGTTTTGTGGTTCTAGGTTTGTTCCTCTCAACTCTTTTCCTACATCTCTGTCCTCCTTTGTCAACCATCTTGTGTGTGTGTCTCTGTCTCTCTCTCACACTCTCTCTCTCCTAACCTATCTGATACACTCTTGTTTTTTTGTCCCTTTGAGTTTTTACTCATTTTACTTTGTTAGTTCCTGCTCCTCTTGGCTCCCCAGAGGCTCTTCCCCCGCCAGTTTCTCCCCTGCTAGTCGAACGGCCGCGGTGTGCAGTTTTTGGCGAACATGTTTGATTTTCCCCATCTCGGCAAGTAACCCGAACCACAAATAACAGCACACACGTGGAAGGATCGGGACCACAACATCCGCCCCGGAAGGGAAGCAGCACAGAACGGAAACAACACGGTTGCTCTCCCTGAGCTCTACCAACACTAGGGAACAAGCATTGGCATAGCCAATAGGTCTCGCCTTTGGGACATTATAAGTGTTTAGCCATGCAACAGTTGCATAACTAATCACTTATAAGGTCCCAAAAGCGAGACCTATTGGCTATGCCAAGCGGCCACGCGGCCGCAAAAGTGAAAGTGATCCCGATAGCGATCAAACATCAAAGCGGCAGCTAAAGTGAAAGTAATCGCGGTAAAAGTGGCGCGCGCACCCGCACTGTAGCTCTAGGCTGGCCTGGTAGCAATTTTTGGAGCCCTCTCAATAAGTCTCGCCAGACCAGCGCATGCGCTGGGTCAGGCGAGACCTAAAAACTAAAACAGCGTTGTCCACGTGCAAAAACAGGGGGGCTAATTTTGACAGGCATCTGATATTTGTCCTCCAGTTTGTTGTGCTTTAACAACCATAACCGTGTCACACGCTCTCGATTTTAACCTCCACGTGCCCTTTTAATAAAAAAAACCTGTCAGTTACTCTTTTCACCTAAAATATTTGGCGTATTTTAAGCAAATAGTGATAGTGGCAGCGTTTGTCCACTTCCCTGAAAAAGTGCTTAAAATATTTATCCAACTAGGCTCAAAAGTTCATTTTCGACATAATGCTATTACAAAGGCGCAGAGAAGCACAATTTAAAGATGGCGTTTTTGTTAGTCGCTCTGCTCTCTGAAGCCACCAATGGAGTACTGCGCATCTGTTAATAGTTCATAGCTTATCTTCGCTTCGCACATTCAGTGATTCTCAGCGAACACGAAAAAGAGTCTCGCATAGCGGCAGTCCCGTTTCTGGCTTGTTTCAATGACCTTAAAGAATTAATTGAGTCTTAAATATGGGATTAAGTTAAGTTGGTTAATTCTTACACACAGGAATCGTGCACGCTGGAATCATATTTTTGGGTAAAACGAAGTTGACCCAAACCATCGTAGACTCTTGCTATGACATTGAGCTCCTATTTTACTGACTGTGTCTCCACCGTTGGATCGCAAGCTCCCTCTCGTTCGGATTAGTCCATCAACATATATTTGTAATAATCATTTTATTGGTATGTTAGAAAAAAACATTTATGAAGCTGTATCCCTTAACATTGCCTCTTGCTTTAAGTGGAAATGCTGATATCATGGGGTGCATTCACTCCACGAACACTGAACTGGAGGGCGCAGCCTGCATAGATTAATAAAAGAATCGTAAACATCGAAAAGAGAGATTGAGACACATCAGTGTGAAATCCCGATAGTAATAAAAAACAAGCATTGAAAATGCAATAGGTCTCGCCTTTTATTAAGTTAAAGCTATTTGCTTTGCTAATGGTATTGTATAGCAAAGCAAATGGCTTTAACTTAATAAAAGGCGAGACCTATTGCATTTTTAATGCTTGTGTTGAGGAATGTTGCACTGCGGCCGCCTCCGACCTTTTACCTTGGTTGTGAAGCTCTGTGTAAAACCTTCAGTACACAAGGCAAAACGTTTCTCATTGCCAATGCTTACTTTAATGCATTATATGAATGAGAATGAGCCCTCAGAAAATACCTATGCAGAGTTTACTTTTTGCGATGAGCAGTTTTTGACATGAGGTAGACAGCTTTGTAAAATGTTAAAACATAGTTGACAAGGAGTCTGTCCTGTTTAACACCTTGAGACAATTCTTGCACTTTAGCAGAACTTTGCACACTGAGGGTTTGAGACGATAATGAGTGTTGAAAGGAAAACTACGAGCCCCACAATGCAATAGGCTATTGAAAAGCCTGGAATGGCTAATGCCAAAGTTCACTGGGCACACATAAAATGCAAAATAAAACTTAGCTCCCAAATGTTGTCTTTTATTTCTCTCCCGGTCTGTAATCACGGTTTTAACATCCCAGTAGGTTGGAGTGCAGATATAACTTTTCAAATGAAAGTGTCTTACTACTGATGGGCTAACGTTAGTATTCATTTGAAATATTCTTGGACCTGGCTAACCCGCTCTACTCGAAACAAACAAAAAAAAAGAATAGCATTGGCATAGCCAATAGGTCTCACCTTTGGGACCTTATAAGTGTTTAACCATGCAACAGTTAATGTTGTTGCACCAAGGATATTGTGCTGCATAACTAAATACTTAGAAGGTCCCAAAAGCGAGACCTATTGGCTATGCCAATGCTTGTTAATTATTGCTGTGCCTTTACCAACTCTCTATCTCACCCGTCTCCCTCTCCATCTCAGTTACCCTTTTCCTACTGCTCTATCTCTTTATCATCCCTTTCTCATGTCTCCCACCTGTCTCACTTCCTCAGCCATCTCTTTCTTACCGGTCTGCTGCACATTTGCCTGTCTGTATCTCCCACATGCCCTAATCTATCCTAGTTGTCTCTTTCTAACATCTCTCATTAGCAACCCGGTTATTCACATTCTCTGTCTCTCTTCAGCTTTGTCAACTTTTTATCACCCCCTTCTTTTCTTTTTCTCAACGTTCTCTCTACTGTTTCCTTCTCCCAGTTACTGTGTCTTTATCATCTTCCTCTCATCGGTCTCAGCTTCTAGTCCAGCTATTTGTTCCTCATCTATCTGCGTCTCTATTAATGCACTCATATGTCTTCCCCTCCCAACTCTCTCTCAATGTGCTCCATTTTTGTCTCTACTCTCACCTGGCTCCCCTCTCTTGCAGCTGTGTCTGCCACCTACATAGCACCTATCAATTCTCCCAACCTCTCTAAGCTATTTTTATCTAAACTGCTGCCTCTTTATCAACCCTCACTCTCTCACCTGTTTCCCTCTCTAGGGGCTCGCATCAGTTTCTCCTTTTCCCCTTAAACTATCCATTACTTTGTCTCCGAACAAAGTTTTTTCCACCGAAGTTTTTTCCACCAGTCTCTTCCCTCGCACCCTCTCTCTCAGCTATCTCTTTTTAAATGCGTCTCTCACCTGACTCGTTATTATTTCTCTCGTCTCAGACCTCTATCTCTTTCTCACCTCTCTCTCTCTCTCTCTAGATTATCTACCTTTCCCTTTTCTCTTTACTCACTTCTCTTAGCTGCCTCTTACCGGTTTCACTTCCCTCTAGATCGCCTCCCTTTACCCCACTCCCAGCAGTCTCTTTATACCTTATTTCTCACTTGTGCATTCCCTCACATCTCAGTTATTTCCTCCCCTGTCTCCAGTACCCCCTCTCTTTTAAGCCCTCTTTCCTGGTTTCTCTCTGAGATCTCTCGCACCATACGTTATCACCATTCTTACACCGGTCTCCTACTCTATCTTGGTTACCTATCTCTTAGATGCCTCTTTTTCACCTGTCGCCCCTCTTTGCTATGTCTTTTCTCGGCTCTCCCTTTTTCACCCATTCTCACACCAGTCTCCCCTCTATTTCTCTTTTGTGCCTTTCGAATTTTTCTGACTGTCAAATCTTTGCCTTTCCATCGGCCTGTCAGACGTCTCTTTTTTGCCGGTCTTAAACTTTTCTCTTGTCTCTCTCTCCAACATATATCGCTCCATTTTTCCATCTCTCTGCGGTTTCTTTATTTTTCTTTCGCTCTCTATAACTCTCTCCCGCTCTCACTCCCACACAAAAGCACACACATTAACCTGTTCCTCTGTGCCTCACCCATCTGTTGTGTCTTCCTTTTTTCTGATCTCTCTGCTGCTCCCGTGTCCTCTGTTAACTTGTCTTTTTTCTGTCCTCTCTGCCTTCCCCTCTCCCTGACATGCCCGGAGACATCCAGAAACCTTTTTACCGGGCTCTCACAACCAGCAAAAACAAAATTATGTTGCAAGTTTGTTCTTTTGATTTTAAAGGCACCCTGCTGGGTTCTTACTGGAGATGCACCGTGCAAAAAAGCAGCTCAGCCCGTGACCCAGGTCACAAAAGGTAACATTTGGTTTATGTCCAGTTCCGTTTCACTGCTGAATTTATTTCTGGCAGTCACTTGTTAGTGTCAGCTGAAGGTTACAAATAATTTTACAAAAAGCTCATAACAGCCCTGTTTTAACGCTTCTGGCGGTGCCTTTGTAATATCTTAGGATAGGGGTCGCAAGGGCCGTGCAAATGCGGCCCACAGAGCCGCCCAAATGACATCCATGCAGTGCTTAATTTGAGCCTGTACTTTCCGGTGCTCCGCACGGGCACCTTGTTGTCAGCACCGGGGCTATGATCGTCTGCCACATGGTGGCGTTGTCCTGCTAATTTCGGTATTAACACAACAACAGCGGTTTATTCGTTCAATTTACATTAACAGTGACTAATACCTGCCTCCCGAGCCATTCTTCTGGCTTTGGGGGGCTGGAATAGTCTGACTTGTCACACTTGTAGGAGGGTGAAGGTTAGTAGCTGTGTATGTAATGTCATTGGCAGCACGGAAATGGGTTATGTGAGGTGCAAGCTGCAGTGGCCTCCCAATGAGAGCCCCGGCACTTATCCTTTTACAAATTAAGCACTGCATCCATGCCCCTGCTCATCCTCCGCTAGATTTTTTTTGAAGCACTCCTCTTCCCAAAAACGAGCTGGTGTTCTTCACTGTTTTGGGGTAAAACAGAACAATGAATGGCAAAGCATCCTGGGAATGGGGCAAATCGTGACCCGGATTTTTGTGTGTGGCCTATGTGCCCCCACCCCTTTGCAATGGTTTGCCTTCATTTATGGGCGACCCACCTGTCCCCCCCCCCCCCCTTTTTAGGTCTCGCCTGATCCAGCGCATGCACTGGTCTGGCGAGACTTATTGAGAGAGCTCCAAAAAGTGCTACCAGGTCAGCCTAGAGCTACAGTGCTTGTGCGCGCGCGCGCCGCGCTTTATCGCGATAATTTTCACTTTCGCGGCCGCTTTGATGTTTGATCTGATTGCGTTTGCTTTTCACTTTCGCGGCCGCAGGGCCGCATTGCATAGCCAATAGGTCTCGCTTTTGGGACCTTATAAGTATTTAGTTATGCAACTGTTGCATGGCTAAACACTTATAAGTTCCCGAAGGCGAGACCTATTGCCTATGCCAATGCTTGTTTGTTTTACAGGGGATGTCCATCCAGTGAGAAGAATGCAGCAGTCTACATACGCTCAATAACCTAAGCCCACATTAAGTTCTGCTTGATTCTAGTTATAAACTCAACACCAAGTCCTCTGTGTAGTGTTTAATGGCAGCTTCTGAGCATCAAGTAGAAAAACTCTCCACCTCCTAAAACAAACAAAAAAGCGAACTGCCAACCCCACCATAGCATGACTCTTACAACAAAAAATAGTAACTGCAGATTCGCCAACAAACGATGTGGATGGAGTAGTGGATTTGCAGAAGCCGGTCCTTGCATGAAGATGGAAACGTTCAGATGAATGCCAGATGCAGCACAGAGCAAACAAAATACCAGGGAACTGGAGCTGCTAATGTGTGTGTGACCTGAAGAAGGCCTTTCGAGCCAAAATACATCTCAACATTTACATGTCATGCTATCTGAAACAAAAATACACACACTTTTAGGTGAATACAAGACTTGCTTTCATACCCCTTTACACTATTATTCTCTCAAACGAAAACAAGAGTAAAACGCTAGTTTATCAAATTATTATAAGGAACTCAAAGCATGACTATGCAGAGCTAATTTTAGGTAACACAATACCCAATGTTGGAGTGATGAAACTGTACACTCTTCGCCAGAAAGGGGAAGCAGTTTTGCAATACGAGGTCTGTGGGTGCAAATTCCTGCTTGGTCCAGTATTTCACACTCTTGATCATGGAGTTACTGTTTCCACATTGGTGTCCAACATAGATTTAATGCACCTCAGCTGGCGCCCAGAACGCAATGTTCGCGCTTGAACAACGTATGCGGACAACAGGACATATTGGGATTTCTAAATTTACACTCCGAGCTACAGATTAATGATACAATGAGACATTTTTCATAAATGTGAAATTGCGTAACACCTCCAGACATGCCAATACAAGACTAATTTCTTGAACTGATTTGCACACTACATATTGGTTCTTCACCAGCATCCAAAAAAGACAAAAAGCTTCACAGACCCAGCCATGCTAGAGACAGAATAGAGGGCATGTAGAGATGTATGCTGTGGGACTGCCCAAGGGTGAAGAACATTTGGCCACAAATACTGGCCAACCTAGAGACAACTCTCCAGTTGCAGCCAAGTAGATCACCTAGACCGGACCTCATAGGAACAGTTCAGGGATAACAAAGAAAGCAGCTGTAGTACAAGTGGGAAGAGTTGACATGATTCACCGGGAACAGGGTCACCAAGATATGCACCAAGTAGAGTGATCTCATGGCAGGCATTGCAGCCACCAGAATTGTATTGCCATGGGCTGCGAAATAAGGAAGAAGACTTCCTATCTCTGAGAGGCTTTTCAGGCTGAGGGACTCAGCAACTCGCACCACTGCCTGCAGCTAGGTATCATTGGACACTTATGAGGATTAACAGTCCTAGGTTCACTTGCGGGAGATTTCATTGGTTCAAACAGGTTTCTAATTCTAAATAAATACAGGTACTAAAGCGCACATCCTCCGTTGTTTAAGCACAAATGATAATGTATATATATATGTTCATGTATTCAGGGAGTTGGGAAAGGGCCATTGCTTACGTGAAATATCTTCACGGTTAAGGAGGAGCGGCAAACAGGAAGGTGAGGCCTATACAATGGCATTAACTTTAGCAAACAAATGATGTGCAATCAAGTAAAAACGGCAAACAGTGAAATTTCACAGTCATATGAACAACAGGTACTCACAAAGCAAATAGGTTTCGCTCTTAGGCTTTGCCAATGCGGCCTCTAAGCTTTGCTAATTTGCAGATATTGTTCGACATAGCCAAAAGGAAAAGGTTACTGCTTTAGCAGAACAGAATCGGTAAAGGAAAGAGTGATGCATACTTCATTATGCATGCATACATGTGCCATTACACTAGTGCGGCCCTAGAGTCAACACACGTGAATGTATGCCTCATCATGCGATGGGCATTTTGGTTATTTTAATTTACTGTTGCAAGATAGGGGATGCCCATCTTGGAGCGGCAAATTAAAAAGTGTGACATTGTGCTGTTTTAATGATTTATTTTATACAGGAGGAGCGGCCTGGGCCCTAAAAAAAAAAAAATGGGGGTGGGGGAGGGGTACATGGGAGGAGGTTATTTTGTGGGAAGGGATTGCGGGTGAAATAAGCACAGAGGAGTGCATGGGGAAGCAACGAGGAGGTAGGTGGAGGGGTTAAAAAAATGCTCTGGGTGTGGAACCAGCAGATACAAGCAAGAAAAACAGCAAGCATGTTGGAAACTGAGTGGGAAAAGCAGTACACAACATCTAGAACATGAACACATGCACTCCCATCGAGTGCTGAAAACAATGAAAAAATACGTATGTAAGCAGTGGAATAATATAAATTATCCAATCAAAAGGATGGTGAATAATCTATGCCCCATGGGCAGGATCAACACCAGAAGAGAGGAAAGTCATCTAACAAGAAGCAATTGATGTCCATTAATTGTAAGCAATAGACTGACCCAGCGTCTAAAACAACTACTGTTACTGTACATACATAATAAGTAAGCTTTGCGTGGTGAATAATAAACGTTATAAAAATATTTCATACATGATGCAATATCTGCAAGTAAAATCTGAAAGCGATACTCATTTAATGTAACACCTGCTGCAAAGACAATGACGTGAAGTAAGAACCAGATAAAACATTACTTAAAGTAAACGTTCTAGGTGAATTGATTATACGGATTGGTATGGGTGCAAAACCACAAAATGCAGAAAAGTCGGCAGTCACGGGCTGCTAGCATGCTCAATCCACAATTCTCTCAAAAATGCAGTTTAATTGCGCGTAAGGACCATAAACTCTCCATCAATGCATGGCTGCAGGTCACCGACTGTAAAGAGTTAAAATGCTTTCGAAGCAAGAGTCCACACGCACGACTTGTGCAAAGTGGTTTCCTCTTTCTATCCGCAGAGCCTGCAGCGTGAAATGGCGCAGGTCCGTTTCCACTGCTTAGTTAGATCTTTTCTTGGGTACTGCCCATTCTACAGGAGAGGAACTATAACTTCACATGGGCTGAACAACTGGTCTTCAGATGTGTGGCTGGATAACAAGCCTTTGACACTAGCTGGAAGCTACCAGTAGTTGAGACCCAAACGCATGTTTGTAACTCGCAACGTGAGAAGCGCTACAGTAAGTGTAGAAAGGTCTTCTGGCCACAGCATTCGTCACTCCTTTGTGCAATGTTATGTGCACACAGCAGCACATTACTGCTGACAAAGTGATATATATATATATATCACGAGTATTCCTCCGCTGCCTTCAAACACGCGGCTCTCCTGAAGAGATGGACACGGACCCAAGTTCTTTGTGCAAAAGTGAATATCCTTTATTCCTCTGTCGCCATTACGCGTTTCGGCTCGCCTGAGCCTTGATCACATGACGTTTCAGGCACGTTATAGTTAGGAATTAGCATTTAAAAAACCTCAGAAATTCACTGAAAAAAACCATAGGTTTCAGGGGTGTTATAGTTAGCTGGACTTTTCACTTGTACAAAACCATTGAAATTCCCCCGTTATAGTTAGTTCAGCTAACTATAACTCGCGCGCCCGCAATGCACTGCTGATGACGTCACATATTACATCACTCATGACATGGTCAGTGACATCACTCATGACATCACTGATGACATCTCAAATGACATCACTGATGACATCACTGATGACATCATCCAGTGAATGTGTGTTTTTTTGAAAATTAAATATGTTTTATATATGTATATCTCAAGGTCGATGGAAGAATAAATGGGTATACAAGTGTCTAAATGGATGATTTGTTTTTGAAAAATTGATTGTGTAACTGACTGATTAAGTGTATCATAGTGAATACATGGCTTAGTGAGTAATGTTTAAATATGTAAATATCTGTATCAGTCTCTCACTTTGTGTATAAGTGGCTGCATGGGTTGGGGAGTAGCTACATGGGTGTCTATATAGGTTATTAGTTGGTTTTTTGAGTATCAGTCTGAGTGTCTGCATGATTCGGTGGGGGGTATTACGTAGTGCATAGTTGCATGAATGAGTGACTCACTGTTTGTATGTGTTGAAGACAGCATGTGTGCAGGACTGTATGGGTGGATGAGTGTGTGTATGGGTGTGTTAGTGAGTGAATGACTGTCTCAATAGTGTCTCTATGAGTAACTACATATGTTTTAAACTAGTATATGTGACTATTGGTGTATATAAGTGAGTATATGTGAGAGTGAGAGATTGAAAGAGTTCCTGTATGAATAAGTATGTGTTTCTATAAGTGATTGTTTAAAAGACTAAGTATGTGTAAATTTCCGTAGAAGTAAGTGTGGTGGTGTGTGTATAACTGTATATGCAAGTAAATGTAGGTTTGATTCTTTATTAGCATGAGTGACTATGTGTGTGAGTAACTCTATGGATGAGTGGCATTGTGTAACATGAGTACATATGATGAGTGAGTACATGTATGAGTGACTGTATAGGACTGTTGGTGAATGAGTGGCTGTGTATGTGGAGCTTAGAATTACTGAAGAGGTTGTTGTAACTGGTATGTCCATTGTTTAGAAAATTGTAGTCTCTATTTTTGAATGTGTGTATCAAAGGTTACATAAGGGTGAGAGGAGGTCTGCCACTCTATCACAAGGATGATGTCATCAGTGATGTCATTTGAGATGTCATCAGTGATGTCATCAGTGATGTAATATGTGACGTCATCAGCAGTGCATTGCGGGCGCGCGAGTTATAGTTAACTGAACTAACTATAACGGGGGAATTTCAATGGTTTTGTACAAGTGAAAAGTCCTGCTTACTATAACACCCCTGAAACCTATGGTTTTTTTCAGTGAATTTCTGAGGTTTTTTTAAATGCTAATTTCCAACTATGCCTACAGAGATAGGACATGAGAAGAAAAAATGCACAGAAAGAAAAAAAAGAAGTGCAGAAAGAAGCAACAGAAGTCCTCAAAGACGAAGAAAAGTGCAGGAAGAAGGATAACGTGCAGAAAGAACAAAAAGAAGAGCAGAAAGAAGCCTTGTTGCAAAATCATCCTGTACCCTCAACTTTTTCAGATGGATACTGGTGGTAACTGAGTCTGACTAACCAGTCCTAGAGCCAGGGATATGTTAAAAGACACTTAGAATACAGTGAAAACACCTACATACACTAGGGAACATTATGCGTTGGGGTCCCCCTGTGATTAGCATGACCACCTCTGTAAGCCCCTAGTATATAATAGGGCAGGGGGATTAAAACTACCTCTTAAAACAGGCCACAGGGCGCTTTTGCACATGTTAACACCACAGAGCTGCGTTGCAGAGAGGTGTAAAAAGGGGCTTGGCATCAGAACACCTGTCTGCAGCGCAGCTCCCTGGCGCATACTGGAGATGCCTGTTGGGCTAGTTGACCCTCAGTATTGAAGAGGAATTAATTCCCCAACTTACAATTCGCCAGGGGGCGTGTTTGCAGAGTGCTGCAAGGAGGGGGCGTCGCCTCCGGCACGATGCCAGTCTTATTTATTTTAATTTTTTAAGAAGGGGGGCTGTGTGGTTCCCCTTCTTCTTCTAATTTATTGGCCCTGATGACCCCATCCCCCAGGGCCTGTCTCCTAATTATATTTTTTTGACCCCAATCCCCAGGGCCGGCCACTGTTTTTTATTATTTAAAAAAAATATATATTTATAGACACACCTAGGACATGCTGGACAAACCGTACGTACCTATCACCATGACGATTTGCGTGATATTCATTAAAAGGCGACTATGCATACAATGAATCCATGTGGAATGTATTTACACCACTAGTGAAGCTCTGACATGTCTGATGCCCTACCGTGCCTAATCCCGGCAGACACCCTTGTCGTTTATTTATACAAACATGGGTAGCTATTGACGGGCACATTTAATACACATGCACACCAAGCCATTCAAAGGGGATTCGACAAAAATTCGACCAAAACTATGCAAGAATCCCCCCTCACCATTAATAAAATACACATCCACTGCTGGATGTGTAATACTTTTTATTTTACTCTCTGGAAAGGGGACGAACATCACTTGAGAGTCACAGCGCGCTCCTGGCAGAGCCCAATGCTGTGTTACACCCACCATTGCCTGCTGAGTGCCACACACCTCTGTGTTGTATTCCACTAGCTAGTGCATATGCTATGACACTCTCTAGCCCATGTGCACTGTAACACCACCCCCGTGAATATGTCATGCCACACTTGTCTTCGCACGGGTTATATTGCCCCATCTAACGTGCCTTCCTCGATGCCTATGTTATAACTCACAGTGCTATGCCATACATATTACAATCTGGGATCCATATCTTTGTTACAGTGCATATGCAACGTTACACTCCCCAGCACATATTTTATATTACAACTTTAGAGACTAGTTAGGTTACACAACACTGCCCTGTGCATATTACACTCCAAGGCGCATATCGCATAGCACGCGCTAGTGCCTGTGCTATCTCGCACTCTCCAATGAATCTGTCACTGCGCACAATGTATTGCATATTATATTTAGGGCTCCCGGTTTTCCGTATTTACGGATTTATACATATAAATACAGACGGAAATCGATATTTCCTTTGTCTGTATTTATATTTATAAACGGTAAAATACGAGTAAATGTTGCCGTGCTAGTCTCCCGCCTCCCGATTCCTGCAAGCAAAAACCCGATGCCTCTGGGTTTCAGCTGACAGGGCAGTATTGTGTAAAGTGCTAATTCTTCCAGCAATAGTCGGAGTGGCGATGCAGGGGCTCTAGAAGGGGTGAACAACCAACAACCAACAAAGCCCCATTAACAAGCGAATGGTCTTTTAAAGACCTGTGAAGTGCTGGGGGGGGGGGGCGGCTGTGTGTGTGCCCTTTGATTTGACAGAGGCCCCTGGTTTTACGGTGGGGGGGCACGGGTCTCGCGGGGGCATGCGAAGACAAACATTGTTTTTCAAACTTCCTGTTTATAAGAATCAAATGCAATCACCTGGGGTCTGAAAGCGTCATCTAGAGCGTTTCGCAGTTCTGTTTTATTTGCTGGCACTATAAACCGGGCTCAATGGTGGGTGGAAGTTTCAGATTTTTTTTGTAGCGCCTCGAGCTTCTCACCAGTAGCGCAGCGCTCGGATTTCCATTATTCCGACCGTAGTGAAGTTTCACGGGCCATTAGCACGCGAAAGCGCTACCTAATGGCCCTGCACTTGACCTGCCTGGAGTCAGAGGCCACCCGCCCTCTGCCTTTTGTTATGCTGCAGGAAGGCTCAGCCGTTCTGGGAAGGGCAGAGAACGGAGAAAAAATAAACGCTGTCTCTTTTCCTTCATGGCAAGGACCGTGTCCACTACTCCTGATCTGCCTCTGGCGGCTGCCCTCCTCTCTTTATGCCTCCATCTCTTTCTGTCTCTGTCTCGCTCCTGCTTACTTGCTGATTTCAAGAGGCAGCTCTTAAGGTACTCTCTCTTGCCTCTCCTTTTCTTTATTTGTTCCCCTGTGAAATTGATCCAAAAAAGGCTGAACACTTTGGCTGTAAATGTCCTCATTTTCTGACCGTTTTCTATTGAAAAGAAAAACCTCGGAATGGAGAGAAAAAAATAGTTAAATACCTAAATAAAGCAATACAGAGTGGACAGCAGACAGGCCAGACTGTTATTTACACCCACACACATTAGCGCCACTTTACAGAGTTTGCCAGTGAAAGCGCTACTTTCTTTTTATCTTCTTTCTTTGAACAACAATGTTTTCCCAGGGTGGGTAAGTGCGCCATTCCTAAAGGGACTGCAATACCTGGTTGATGGGTAGAGTGGAAACGTTTAATATGATAGTTTTCAACTTTTTAATTATTTTAGCTTATAAAATGCGGCTCTGTGTTTGGGGATGTGGTCTTTTTTAAACCAAACTGCATACATTTTGAAAGGATATAAGCAATGGACATTGAAAGGGGTCCCTTCCTGGTCCTGTAGCCATGTCTTGAACTTTTCAGGCAAAATCACTTACTGATTTCTGAATAATGAGTTTAAAACCGTTACGGTAACCATGTTTTTTTCTGATTACAGTTCAAATGCTTTGCTTATTCTTGCATTCCCTATGAGTGTTTGCTTTTTCCAGGGTGTTATTCATTTTTTTTCAGACAGCATTTTACTGTTGTCTAGTGCATAATTTGAATTTAGTCGCAGCACAATTGAGTTGTGCTGAAGGCAGTGCGAGTTTCTCTCAGTGGGGCAGTATGGTGTAAATAAATGTGGAAAAATACTAGCTGTAGCGTCGCCTTTTGCTTGTGGCAAAAATAAATATGGATAAATACAGAAAAAAAGCCCAAAAAATAAATATGGATAAATACAGACGGAAATGGCAAAAAAATAAATACCATAAAACCGTGAGCCCTAATTATATTTCACGCCCGGTTCATCTTAAATCACACTTTTTGGTGAATAGTTTATACCATACACTATATCTAGTTTTCATTTTCAATCATGCTCTCAGGACTATGTTCTATATAACACTGTGTTCACCTACCCTTTTCACAGGCACTACATTTTGCGATAGGGGGTGGAGGGTCAGGGGGTGTTTCTGCCAAGTGAGTCCGGAGTCACAGTCACAAACGTCCTCTTCTTCCTGAATAAAAGTGAGATAATGCTGCATACTTGTTCATATTTTAAGTAGATCACACAGACACATGTTTTAAAAACAATAAAGTTCCTAATACCCGCCTTCTCTGAACAGTCAGCTTGCTGCCCCATCCCCCTCCTCCCTATCCTCTGTTGTGTGAATCCATGGACTAGCCTCCTCCCTCCTGCCATGCATGGTCTGATGTGCTGCCACTGCCCTCAATTTAGTATGATGTACCAGTCCACTCCTCCTGCCCTCCATTGCCCAATTCTATGTCCCATCATTGACCTCCTGCTTAAACTCTGTGCTTAGCTTGCTGCCCCTATTCTCCTTCCCCCTGCCCTCCGATGTCTTTGTGCATGCCCCTGCTCCATCCTTTTTGCCCACCATGTTCCATGGACCTGCCACTCCTATCTACTCTGAGTGTTCTGTTGAGCAGCCACTCCCGTCCCACCTGCCTAGCATTGTCAGATCACTGTAACCTGTCCCTGCCACCTCCACCCTGCCTGTCCACATGCCATGCCCCTATCCTCTTCCTCCTGTCCACATGGTCCATTGTACTGCCACACCCTTCTGCCCTCCCTGGTCTGTTGTGCTGCAACTGCTCCTCCTGCCTGCCCTGTGCGGTCTGTTGTGAGGCCCCTTCCCCTGAACTTTGTCTGTGCACAGGTCCTGACCCTCCCTTCTATCCTCCAGCGTCTTTTGTGCATGCCCCTGCACCCTCCTTCTTGCCCATCATAGCCATTGTGCTGCCACTAACCCTCCCACTTGCCATGCATGGTCTTCTGTGCTGCCATGGCCCCTCCCACCTTCCCTGTGTGGTCAGTTAGCTGCCCCTGACCCCCTCCCACCTTCCCTCCATGGTCTGTGTGTATGCCATCACAGTCTCACTGTTGCTCTTCATGGTGTGTCTTGCTTCTAGTGCCCATCCTGCCTGGCCTCCATGGCCATCTTGCTGCTCCTGCCCTGCCCCCTTTCCCCCAGCCCTCTGTTTACATGTGCAGACCCCTACTCCCTCCCTCCTGGCTTGTCTGTTCCATTGTAATGCCCCTGATCCGTCCCTCCTGCCCTTTATGGTCTGTTATGCTGCAGCTTTCTCTCCTGTCTGTCCAATATGGTCAGCTAGCTACCATTGCCTCTTGCCCCTTGCCCCTCTGTTCTCTGTTGTCCATGTGCATGGTCCTGTCCCCTCCCTCTTGCTTTCTATGGATTGTTGTGCTGCACTCCCGTCCCGCATGCCCTGTGTGGTGTATTGTGCTGCTGCAAACCCTGATGCCTGCCCTGCAGGGTCAGTTTCGTGCACCTCTCCATGTCCCTCCTGTCCTCTGTTATCCAAGTCCATGTCCCTACCCCATTTCCTTCCATGATCCAATGTACCATACTTGCGAACATTTTGAACTTGGTAAGAGGGAGATTTTGAAAAAAAACTGGGGTATTGATTTTCCCCTTTGAGTTACATTGAAAAAGAGGAGATTGTAGACAGGAGACAGATAAAATAAAGCCCATTTGAGCTTAAAAACATTGGACGTTTCCTGGCTGAATCGGGTGTGTTGGCATGTATGGTTGTACTACCATTGCCTCTTCCTTCTGCCCACGATGGTCTATTACATTGCCACAGCCTCTCTTGCAAGTCCTGTATTGTTGGTTTGTTGCCCCTGCCCCCCTTTCCACTGCCCTCCATAGTCTGTTGTGCTGCCACGGCCCTTCCTGCCTGCTCAGTGTGGTTAAATTGTTGCCTTTGCACCCTCCTACCTGCCTTCAATTTTCAGAGTCCGTGCCCCTGGCCTCTGCCTCTCAACAGTATCCTAATGAACAACTAGATTGCTAACATTCTATATTTATTACAAAAGTGTGGAACGCCTGACGTCATCTTGATGTAATCAAAACTGTAATACCTAGAGCATTTCCTTTAGAAATTACATATGAGAGGGTCTTATTGGCATCAAAAGTTAGTGCTCTAAAAGACTAAAATAAGGACATATTTTCTGAGTTTTCAAATAGCGACGAAGCACTTTTAAATTATTTGTTATCGTTATGTTTTTTTATCCAGTTGACCACTTGATTAAATGTTGCACTTAGGGGAGAGGATGTGGTGTTACTTCCAGAACTGCAGACTTTGCAACTGGGGACCTGGTTGGAGTTTCTGCTTCAGCTCGACATTCTGTAATTCTGGTCAAATCACTTCATCTCCCCATGTCTACAACCAAAATGAATTTGTTCTTGTGTGATGTAACCAATGCTCATGTAAAGCACTCCAATACCTGACAAGTCTGCACTATATAACACTGCAAAAACACAAAATAATAAGTGTTTTGCACACTTCTGTCATTGGGCTATATTTGGGCTACATCTGGGTGATATTTGGGCTACATTTGGGCTCTTTTGTCTCTGGTGGCCATCTTGGGAGACTTATTTGTTATGAAGTTTCCTAATTTCCTCATTTACTGCAGTCTCCTCAGTAGGAAATACTTTCAGTTTTTTACTTTGATTCCATCAAGAAGGCATTCAGATGTGTCACATATTTGCCATAAATTCAGAATGTTAGCACTCTTTTTGCTCATTAGATCACTGTAGTAAAGCTACTGCTCACCAGGGAAAACTGCTGCTGGTATTGAAAGTGCATGTTTCAGTCTGCATGTCAGAATTGTTTAATGAAATAGAAAAGGATTTGAGAAGTCACTCAAAATGTGCCCTAATTTTTCTTTCTGCAGCACTAATCATACTTTTTATGGAAAAATGAACCCCCTCATTTTGTTCCTTTTTAAATTAAATGTTTTAAGAGTTACCACTTTAATCCAAGCAAGATGGCTTCAGGTGTGCCATACGTTTATCATAAGTAGGACTGTTAGCGCTCTAGTTGTTCTTTGGAACACTCTGGGAAGCTGCAGTAGAACACAAAGGAATCAACTGACAGTCTCTGCCCTTGTTGGATGTACATGTTTTACTGAGAATGTCAGATTTCATTCTCACATGACTGAGAAAGATAATGTGAATTTACAGAAAATATGCTCTCAGTTTAGCTTATAGATCACCTTCCAAACCTCTGTGGGAAAAGCATGAGAAAATATTTTTCTCTCAATCATGATATCCCAGCTGAAGGCTTTTTCACATGGTGAAATCCCCTTAGAACATACCACAATTCCTAAAATGAGTATGGTACCATCAACAAATGATTTATAATGTAACTAAAGTCTTAAAACCTTCTATTAACTGCAATGCTTTTTAATGAGGTGCTATCATGTATATTGGTCCCAAGA
This sequence comes from Triturus cristatus, assembly GCF_964204655.1. Lineage (NCBI taxonomy): Eukaryota > Metazoa > Chordata > Amphibia > Caudata > Salamandridae > Triturus > Triturus cristatus. The sequence continues at coordinate 166,195,832 of NC_140594.1, forward strand.
TGGCTGCCAACACTTCTTGGATGAAGTGCTGACAGCCAATCAGATCTCAGGATGAGATGTGTGGTTAGGCTCCGCCCACATATATATATATGATTTTACTTTTGATTTTCTCAGGAACTACTGAACAGATTGACACCAGAACTGCAAAAGGCACTTCCCTGACCTGAGGACTACCTCTCTTCCAAATTTCAAGTAATTCTGTTCAGCCGTTCGGGCTGTACCTTGGACTAAAAGTCCCTATGGAAAAATGCATGGGGAAAACGTGTTTTGGGACCCCCCTTTTTTCTCGGCCTCCGCTTGACGAATCACCCCGAGACTTTCAGGGTAGGAGCGGAGCGGAGCGGAGCGCCCCACCTATTTTGAAAATTTTGCGAGGATTCGTCAACCGGCGCCAAAGTTATTCCAAATAGAATGTTGCAGATTTCCTATGGAAACACGGTCCTAACTAGAACTATCTACTGGCGACCGCCAGTAGATAATATATAGATATATATATATACACATATATACATACATACATACATACATACATACATACATACCACACACTTTCCTATGGCCAGTCTCTTAGGTAAGGAAACACACAAGGGACTATTGCATCTGAAAAGCACTCTGTCATTGCACATTTAGGTCCTGATGTACAAAGCCATTTTAGGGTTGCAACGCCTGCAATTTACAATTCACAGGGTTTACAACTGTAAAATAGCTGTTTTGTATGTGCTAAACCCATTTTGCAATTCGGTAGATGATTGCCAAATTACAAAATAAATTTCGAAACCCACAACAAATTGCTTTTTGAAAGGGGTGTGTTTATGGGTCCTCTTCAAAATAACGTTTCATTAACAGATGCATCTATGTTTTGCAACAGTAATCTGGTTGAAAAACATTGAAAAGTTACTGATTCCCGAGTTGGGATGGTAAAACATTTGCAAATGGGCTGGAGTCCCCTTGGGGGAACCCTTCACTTTTATGAATGTAAAAAAATAAATAAAAAAAAATAAAAAAAAGTTTGTTGGAGAGTAGGCAGTGGTCTAACCATTTCCATCTCTAAAACAAACTTTAAAAAACCAGAAACTTTTCTTATTTAATGCAGTCCCATTTCCTTTAAGGAAAAGGGGCTGCTTTAAAAAAATAAAATAATACTTTATTAAAATGCAATAACAGACCTGGTGGTCTGCTGACCCCAGCAGGCCACTATCTCTGTGATGCATCCAATTGTACTGAATTTCAATTTATGACCTACCTAATGAATATTGATGAGGCATATCAGATTGCGACCTACAACCATTTGGAATTTTGTGACCCGACGTATTAGCGCATGGGTCTGTCCACAAAATTATTTTCCATTCACAAAGTCAGTGCTCAATTTGTGATCACTTGTGGGAATTTCATATATCATGCCCTTAATTCTTGACCTCATTCATGCTTTGTACTGGCACGCTACTGGGTATAAACTTAGAACCTATTGGCTCTGCCAGTTTACCATGGAGAGAACAGACAAAGTCTTGGTCAGGGTGACCCCTTTGGCTACACCCTAAAATAAGTAAAAAGCCTCTGTGTTGGGAGAATCTCCTACACAGCCTTAAATCTGTATACAATGAGAAGAATTCCCTGCCACATGAGTTTTGTGTTGGAAGGATGGCCATCTCCACCCGATGACAAATGACTGTCCAGCCATAGCCCTGTCCTGAGGGATTCCTCGCCTCCGCCGAGTGCGGCATGAGACAGCCCTGCTACATGAGCACTATGCCGAGAGACTACCGTTGTTTTGCGCATTGCACTTGTGGAAGCCAAGGGTGGATTTACCCCCTATATTTTGGAGGGTGTGTCATAGTGAACAATATCGTTCCCAGATTTTGAAATGCAAACTTGAACAGGTCTCCCAGACAGAACAGGTCTCCATGAGCCCAAGTTGCACATCGTCTCTCTCTTTGAGCGGCTGTAACCTGAGGCGCAACTCTGTGTGGGGCTGAAAGACCTCTTTGTTTTGTTATTTATTTAACTGTAATCCCGGAGGTGTTGATTCACTGCTAAAATTGGTTTGTTGGTCAAGGCAGGCGAACCAGCAGAGTAAGAGCAGGCAGGAGATGCTCTGGTTTGTCAATAGCTGTTGGCCCAGGTGGCTTGACAAAAACATCGATTATAGGGAAGGCTCAATACCTCACTGCTACCACAGCGGGGGAACAGCTCTAACAACATAACATTCCTGTACTTACCTTTCATTCACCACTGTGCTGGCATCTCCTCGTGCACTAGGCATCCCCCAGTCCCACACTGAAGCCCGGCTGCCTGCTGTGTCCATGAACAGCGTGATTTGCCTTGAAGTGACCCAGTGACCCGCCAGATCAATATGCAGTTAAACTATGTAAGGAAGGAAGGATGCCATCCTGGTAGATCTTACCTCACCCTCACCTGAAGCAGAGGTCAGACCCGGGACCAGGGTTCGATTCCCGACGCGGCAGGGTTCGGAGCCCAATTGTCCACGGACTCGATAATTCTCGCTTCGGTGCCCACTCTAAGCACGAGTTCACACTATGCAGCTCTGGGAACAAGCTTGCTTAATCTCCACAACGGCCCCCCGCGGCGGGATGCCTGGCTTTCACCTTGTACGGGTTATCTCACAGGGAAAAACCAGGACGGGTTCCCAATGCAAGCGCCGAGATGCCCAAGGGTAAGTCGAGCGCTAGATAAGACAGACATACATACATACATACTGTCAGCTTCAAGTAATGAGTCTCTTATCCATACGATTTGTGAGCTGTGGTAACCTACTAGCAAATACCTTTTGCGCGCAGGAGTTGCCCTTGTGGCAAAGTTTAGCTTGCCTATTAAAGTATGGCTTTACCCTAGCATCGTCTTCTTTCTCTACCAACATCTTTTCTTTGTCAGACCATAGCGCCACGACCTTCTTCTCAGGGGATCCTGGACATGTTGCTGACCCAGTGAATCTCCATGCCTAGGAATACCAGTTGTGAGACCCATTGTTTTGGCCTTTGCCAACGGGATCTGCAGGGACGCGGTCAGTCCATTGAATGTGTCGAACAAGGTGGGACATTGCTCTGATGAAGGGTCCCCGATGAGAAGAAAATGGTCTACGTAGTGTAGTTTGTCCCCTTCGGGTGCCTTTTGTGCAGTGACTATTCCAAGAATACGCGAAAGTGCTCAAAGTATGCACATGATATGGCACAGCCTATTGTCGTGCGTTTGTCAAAGTGTCACTGTTCTCTGAACTGGAAACATTTGGGGTGTGCATGCAGTAGCCTGAATGCGGACTTGATGTACGCCATCAGCACACCTCTCCCTTTTGACCCAACCAACTCTATGGCATCACCAATGGATGTATAAGAATCCATGCACAGCTCCTGACTGGTCCCTTAGTTTATGGACTCTCCCTCAGAACAGAAAAGATGGTAAAACAGGCGGGATGTGACTTGTGTCTTTCTTGGGTACCACCCCCAAGAAGAGATATTACCAGATTCCTTGGGGAGTGGGGGTTCAAGTAGAACTTCAGTGTTTTCCCAACAAGCGCTGCTTCCGTACCATCCTTGTGTTGCTCTGCACCGTCTGATGCGCACCTTGTGGTTGCTCTGCTCCTGATCTTTGTAGTAATTCGGCGCATCTCTCCCTCAAATGGGATTCTAAAGCTTCCCTTGATCTCCAGCGGCAGTGTTGTGGTAAGCGTCGAGGAATTCCCGTGGTCTTGGTTGGTCTTTCAGTGTGTCCGCCATGTGAAATGAGGGCGCCCCTGCGGTCTGCTCCATGTTGGCCTAAGCCTGTATCCTCTTCTCGTGTGCCTCTTTCACATGACACATGTCTGCATTGTGCACGCAGGCCCACCTGAGGCAATCGCTCTGCCCAAACCACCAGCGTATGCTGGAGTGACCTTCCTGTTACTTGGTTCTATCACCGAGCGCATGGCCATGCCCTGTTGTAAAATGGTGGCTTGCCTTCTAACCAGACTGAGGAAAGGAATGTTCCCATTTTGCTCCTTCATCTCTGACTCATCATTTTGCAGACGTTTTCGAATACATTCTCATTATGCCAACAACTTGTCGCCTTTGCCAGATGACCGATAAGGGGCCCCCAAGCTCCCTTAAATCTACCTTCCTTCAAAACCCAATTGTGTTTGGCACAGTTTCCAATTGGGTGGCACTTTGCGGGCCTAGTTCAAAATTTGCACTACTTTTTGTTAAGTGCGTGGCTCCATTTCTCCTCTTTGGTGTGAATGCAGGAGAAGTTGAGGGGATGCGTGCCCCCTGCCTACCATTATCAACCTAGGTGTTTACTACCTCCATGGCGTTGGCCGAGTTAATCCACCGACCCACCGAGGCCAGCTTCATAGCCAGGCCTCCACTAAACCTGAGGTGCAAACTCTGGGGGGACCGCTAGGCCTTTAATTGGTTAACTATTTTATTGCGTCAACTGAGGTGTTGAATCGCTGCTAAAATAGGTCACACAGTGACACCGGGTACTGTGACCTCATCTACAGTGATACCGGCGCTGTGGACACCCACATCTGCAGTGATGCTGGTGCTGTGTGGCCCTCATCTGCAGCGACACTGGTGCTGTGACCCCCCCCCCCCCTCATAGTGACACCGGTGCTGTGTGACCCTCATCTACAGCGACACTGGTGCTGTGTGGCCCTCATCTGCAGCGACACTGGTGCTGTGACCCCCCCCCTCATAGTGACACCGGTGCTGTGTGACCCTCATCTACAGCGACACTGGTGCTGTGTGACGCCCTCATCTGCAGTGACACCGGTGCTGTGTGGCCCTCATCTGCAGCGACACTGGTGCTGTGACCCCCCCCCCCCCCTCATAGTGACACCGGTGCTGTGTGACCCTCATCTACAGCGACACTGGTGCTGTGACCCCCCCTCATCTGCAGCGACACTGGTGCTGTGACCCCCCCTCATCTACAGCGACACTGGTGCTGTGACCCCCCCTCATCTGCAGCGACACAGGTGCTGTGACCCCCTCTCATTATAGTGACACCGGTGCTGTGTGACCCCTCAACTGCAGTGACACTGGTGCTGTGTGACCCCCCCTCATCTGCAGTGACACCGGTGCTTTGACCCCCCACCCCTCATTATAGGGACGCCCTCATCTGCAGTGACGCTGGTGCTGTGAAACGCCTTATTTGCAGCGACACCGGTGCTGTGTGGCACCCCTCATCTGCAGTGACGCTGGTGCAGTGTGGCCCCCTCATCTGCAGTGACACCGGTGCTGTGTGACCCCCCCCTCTTCTGCAGTGACACCGGTGCTGTGACCCCCCCTCATCTGCAGTGACATGGGTGATGTGACCCCCCTCATCCTGCAGTGACATCGGTGCTGTGTGACCCTTCCCCCTCATCTGCAGTGACATGGGTGCTGTGTGACCCCCCTCATCCTGCAGTGACACCGGTGCTGTGTGACCCCCCTCATCTGCTGTGACGCTGGGGCTGTGTGGCCCCCCTCATCTGCAGTGACACCGATGCTGTGACCCCCTCTCATTATAGTGACACCGGTGCTGTGTGACCCCTCAACTGCAGTGACACTGGTGCTGTGTGACCCCCCCTCATCTGCAGTGACACCGGTGCTTTGACCCCCCACCCCTCATTATAGGGACGCCCTCATCTGCAGTGACGCTGGTGCTGTGAAACGCCTTATTTGCAGCGACACCGGTGCTGTGTGGCACCCCTCATCTGCAGTGACGCTGGTGCAGTGTGGCCCCCTCATCTGCAGTGACACCGGTGCTGTGTGACCCCCCCCTCTTCTGCAGTGACACCGGTGCTGTGACCCCCCCTCATCTGCAGTGACATGGGTGATGTGACCCCCCTCATCCTGCAGTGACATCGGTGCTGTGTGACCCTTCCCCCTCATCTGCAGTGACATGGGTGCTGTGTGACCCCCCTCATCCTGCAGTGACACCGGTGCTGTGTGACCCCCCTCATCTGCTGTGACGCTGGGGCTGTGTGGCCCCCCTCATCTGCAGTGACACCGATGCTGTGACCCCCTCTCATTATAGTGACACCGGTGCTGTGTGACCCCTCAACTGCAGTGACACTGGTGCTGTGTGACCCCCCCTCATCTGCAGTGACACCGGTGCTTTGACCCCCCACCCCTCATTATAGGGACGCCCTCATCTGCAGTGACGCTGGTGCTGTGAAACGCCTTATTTGCAGCGACACCGGTGCTGTGTGGCACCCCTCATCTGCAGTGACGCTGGTGCAGTGTGGCCCCCTCATCTGCAGTGACACCGGTGCTGTGTGACCCCCCCCTCTTCTGCAGTGACACCGGTGCTGTGACCCCCCCTCATCTGCAGTGACATGGGTGATGTGACCCCCCTCATCCTGCAGTGACATCGGTGCTGTGTGACCCTTCCCCCTCATCTGCAGTGACATGGGTGCTGTGTGACCCCCCTCATCCTGCAGTGACACCGGTGCTGTGTGACCCCCCTCATCTGCTGTGACGCTGGGGCTGTGTGGCCCCCCTCATCTGCAGTGACACCGATGCTGTGTGACACCCCCTCTTCTGCAGTGACACCGGTGCTGTGTGACCCCCACCCTCATCTGCAGTGACACCGGTGCTGTGTGACCCCCTCATGTGCAGTGACACCGGGGCTGTGTGACCCTTCCCCCTCATCTGCAGTGACACCGGTGCTGTGTGACCCCCCTCATCTGCAGTGACGCTGGGGCTGTGTGGCCCCCCTCATCTGCAGGGGCACCGATGCTGTGTGACACCCCCTCTTCTGCAGTGACACCGGTGCTGTGTGACCCCCCTCATCTGCAGTGACACCGGGGCTGTGTGACCCCCTCATGTGCAGTGACACCGGGGCTGTGTGACCCCCCTCATCTGCAGCGACACCGGGGCTGTGTCACCCCGTGAGGGATCAGCCCGCCTTGCCACACCAGCCACGCGCTGCTGCGAGCAGGCATCACAAACTGTAAGGGAAGAAAGGTGAACATGCAGCGCTTCTGTCGTCCTGCAGTGCACCCCCCACTGCCAACTGGAAGCGTCACAGCAATACAAAGGGCCACATATCCAAACTGCTTTTCAAACGTGTCTCTATGGGTTGGGCAGCTCCGTGCTTTGCCAGCCCACTGAACGCGGTGGCATTATTAATAGGACTGAAGCAGTCCCGGCACGCAGAGGCACGGCGCGCTGTAACACGAGCCGCGGGCCGAGGGCTCCTTTGGACCGGCTGTGACACTCCTGCCGCTCTCGGACAGGAAGCGCACCGCGGAGATATTTAGACCGACAATCATTGTCCCTTGTAACCAGGGCAGGCTTTTGGCATGGGCATTGGGCGAGCAAGGCCCAGGGCGCCAATCTCCAGAGGGGCGTAAGGAGTGGTCTGCATTACGGTCATGCAGACGGCAGAGACCCCACTTCCCAGCCCCAGTGCTGCTGCGGTGCCCTCTTAACTTCCTCTCACTCCACACTAGCAATTTGGCACCCGCGTGAAGAGCTACTCGGAGTGACTCCGGTGAGTTGGGGGAGTAGCAGAGTTTAGTGTTCAGAGGCCGGGCGGGCATGGCTCTGATGTAATCAGGTAGGGGGCACTGCCTGCCCACTGAACACGGAAGGGACTCGCTTCCTCGCCTCGTTGTATTCACCAGCAGAAGGGGGGGCGCCACATGTCTATGCGCCTAGGGCGCCCCCCTAGCAAAGGCCGACTCTGCTCGTAACGTGGCTCCGCGGCCCTCCGTGTGGAATCAGCCCTGCTGCAGCGGTCTGCAGACCCACGGACACCGATGCAGGGTGGGGGTGTCTGCCAACTGCGAGGCCCTGCCCTCTGTCCCTGGACTGCACCGTCCACGTTTGGGAACTGACGCTGAGGGTGTGGGATCTCGTGACCCAACAGTTAAAGACGAGCACAGGTCTCTTCCTTTCCGCTACAACTCTTATCGACTCCCACACATGGATTCTGCTCTTAAATGCGTCCTTCACTCTGCTCTGCCCGTTGTCCTCCTCAGTCCCTTCCCATTTTCTTCCCCGCTCCTGCATGGTTTCCTTTGTGGTCCGTTGTTGCTCTTCTCTCCATCTTCCCTCCTATCCTCCTCTGACTTGTCTGCCTCTGTCCATGTGTCTCCACCGGCCCCCACCCTTCTCACTTCTCGCCCCTTGTCTCGTCTGTTTATGCGCTGCTTTCCTTCGGTTCCGCTCCTCTCTTTAGCGCTCTACTTTCCTTTTCACCTGTGCTTCTCTCCTTGTTACTGTTTGCTTCACCCCACGCTGTTCTTTCCCATTCTCTCATCTCTTCTTTTTTCCTCAGTCCTTTTCATCTTCTCTTCCCAAGGGCACAGCTATCAATAATGCAGTAGGTGCAGTGGCACCAGGCCCAATGGTTGAGGGCAGGACTTTAAGTGGGCCGGGTCTTGCCGGTGCTGAGCAATTTTACCGGGGGGGGGGGGGGGGGGGGGGGGGGAACAACAACTCTGCAATGGCAGCAGCCATCACTGCTTTTGAAGCAATTTCAAAATGACTTGTTCTTCAGTGTTATTAAACACAAACATGCGCACCAGTTACATTACATAAATGACCTTAAGAATGTCCGAACAAGTGATGTCCCCCCCCCCCTCCCCTCTTATATGCGCAGTCAAAGTCCTACCTCACTGGCCAATTCCTCAGTGATGCCTTTGTCAATGTGCCAAGACCAGGACATATGAACTGTTGACCTAACACCAGAGCCATATTTGACAAGTGAATGTACAACGTCCCTTCGGTTAATATTACTTGCAAATCTCTGCAGGAAGTTACTCTCTCTCGCTCTATCCCATTCTCTTTTAATCCACATGCAGACACGCTGTGTCCTGTGGAGCGGTGTTCGCAGATCTTTCGATTATCCCCAAAAGATTATGAAATAGGCTTTAGAGAGGTCAGCAAGTATGTCTGCTCCAAGTTTATTCACTGAAGATTAACATTGTCACTCAATACCTGCCCTAAAGCTACCCGAAAATGCCCCTGTAGAAAGCTGGCTCTGTATATTCCTGTACCAAAATAAGGTATAGTGTTCACAGAGTCCAGTGGAACCCCAAAAGGTAGGCAGAGGTAAAAGTAGATAATACCTTGCTCTCCATTTGTGCTAGTGTGCGCGAGCAGCAATACAGTTGGAATGCAGTTGGTTGGTTGGTTTACAGGCAAGTCATTGGTTTATAAAACAGTTTAATTACTTTACAGATTAATTTTTCAGTTAGTTTTTCTACTCCGTGGGATATGCCTAGATATCACACTGGGACATTTCCTAGAGAAAAGGTCAGTAAATCAGCATTTGTACATTTGCTGTTTCTTAGATTTTCGTACAAACCATCTCCACACTTTAAAAGCTTTTTCACAGAAAAGCAGTCAATGCAGTCCTATGGGAGAAAACAGTGTTATCGGTTTAACGGTAAGCACCTAGGTTTTGGAGTTGGTATTCTGGGGTTAGAACCAGGGTTCCCCCAGGGTCGAGGATGCACGCTCAAAGCCCCCTCAGTGGCACTAGGGCGGCCAGGTGCAGAGTGAGGGGGCCCAAAGTTATATAATGGGGGATAGGGGGTCTCCGGTTGGTGGCTCCTCACGAGCAGGCCACAAGGTTGTGGGAGCAAAGCTCCTGGTGTTAGGCTCAGGGCAAAGGGGGTTCCGATTTAGCACACAATGTGCTCCCACAGCGACACAAGGGCGGGAGGGTGCGGGGTGCTGTTT